>NW_024429224.1:3525325-4725325 GCF_017639785.1 Mesocricetus auratus | reverse complement strand
ACAAGATATACTTTGAGATTTTTGGCACAACAGACAGCCTGTGCAAATATTCATAACTTGTCTTAATGTATTTGGTTCTTAATATAAATATGCTATTAGACAGATTTGAATAAACAGATCCTATAATACTCTGAAGAGGTTACACGCATGCTTCTTGAACTACAGAATAATATTATGAAAACTGTCATTGTGATCACTTGTTTTTCATTTGACCTGTGGTCCAGGAGATGCTGTCATGGGCAGCTGAGCTCTCTGAATTACTACAATACTGGCAAATCATCTTTAACATTGTTACACAATTCTGTTTCAATATGCATAAGATAGCAGATGAAAACTCTATTGCCTGACCAGAGTTCTTATTTAAAGATTTATTTTTATTACTTTGATTTATGTGTATATCTAGGTGAGTTATTGTGTCACACACACACACACACACACACACACACAGAGAGAGAGAGAGAGAGAGAGAGAGAGAGAGAGAGAGAGAGAGAGAGAGATAGAGAGAGAGAGAGAGTCAGAGAGTCAGAGTCAGTCAGTTTCAATTTCTAGGAACTTGGTATATGTGGTATATACAGAATAGTTCAGTCTGGCCTCAAACTTGAGATCCTTCTGCCTCAACCCCCACCCCAAGTGGTGAATCCCATTGCCTTTTTTTTCAAGACAGAGTGTCTCTGTAGCTTTGGAGATTATCGGAACTTGCTCTGTATACCAGGCTGGCTTTGAACTCACAGAGATCTGCCTGCCTCTGCCTCCTGAGTGCTAGGATTAAAGGCACAACCACCCAATCCCAGTGCCTTTAATGCTTACAAATTAGTTCACAGTAAAAGGCATTTGATACCTTGGTGCTAGAGTTACAGGCTGTTGTGAACCATTCATCATAAGTGCTGAGAACCAAACTCAGGTCCTCTGGAAGAGCAGCAAGTGCTTTTAACCATTGAGCCATTTCTTTGGGCTCCCAGATTTTTTACTTTGGAAAGAATTTCAGAATTTTCAAAATGAAAGTTAGGAATCACCCTTTAGTGACATTGAACTGATGAATGCCAAGGTCATTCTTAACTCTATAAAGCTGAGAAAATGGTGTACAAAAGGTTATGCATGAGTCAGAGGTCAACAAAATAGAAAATAAAGCAGTTGCAATCACTAACCCAGGCTCCTTAAAATGCATCCTTGATTCCATTCCCTCAATCTCACCTTCTAGAACCATTCTACTGACTCATAAATTCCATTAATTCCTGCATTTTATTTAGGCATTCAATCTAACAGTAATTCACTTCCTCATTCATTTACTCCAGTCTCTCTTTTATTCAGAATTCTCATTCCATTGACTACACAATTCCTTCATTCATTCCATTGATTGATAAAATTTATGTCATTGAATTAATTAAATATGTCTGTGTGTCTGTCCTGTGCATTGCCACTTTCCTTGACAGTAATGTTTTCATGGTTGATATCTGGTTGCTTTTAGAGTGAATACCTGACCTAAATTACTTCCTAAATGTAAACTGAATGTAGGATAGTAATCTGAGAAGGAAACTTCTGTAAAACTTACCATCCAGGCCATGGACACAGACCACCAGGTGAATCCCATCTTCCAAGTTTTCTTCCTCTTCCTCTGGTGGGAAATATGGTATATCAGAAGCTAGTACAGATAAGTCACTGTACAGATATCCTTCAATCTTCAGTTCTTTTTTAAACTTTTCTTTGGCCTGATAAAAACTGGAGAATATACCAATTAATCACAAGCCATGCTGTGTGTTTCATGTTGAGCAGGGAATGAATTGGGCTGGTGTGTAGGAATGATGTGTATTCATAAACAAATTATCTTCTGAACATCAAATGCAAATGAAATCTTAGGGGAAATGCCAGAGAGCAAAGCTTTGTTCTTAATAAGACAGCAAAAACTAAATACCCCCAAGTAAACCAAAGAAAGAGCTTTGATTATGCAAGTTTCTATTTTAATTTTACATTGAGCAGGAGGTTGGGTAATGAGACTTACAAGACTCTGTGCAATTACATGACATGTGCATCTTTAAAATTATCTCTTGAGAGGATGAGTTCCTTTCCTGTTACACAAGTCTACCATGGCTTAGCTTCCATCTGCTTTTCAAGTACTGTTTCCCCCCATTCCCAACAGCAGTGCAGGTTTTTGGGTTTTGTGTTCCTTTGTTTTGTTTTGTTTGCTTGCTTTGTGGTTGATACCACATGCTATCTGGGTTGGTTTGATTTCTTTGTGCCTTGGTGCTTTCTGGATTCCAGAATTTACTTTTATACCCAGCTAAGATGTTGTTTCTGTAGTCACTTGACAAGATGGTGGTTAAGAACATTGATTTACAAATGAGATTACAAAGGTTAGAATCTTGGCTTTAACCTGTTTGATAATTGCTGGCTATCTGGAATGTTTGGAACTAGAAGAGTTTTAGGTTTCAATTGTTGTTATTAAGATTTATGCATGTATATGTATACATACAGATAACCTTAGGATAGGATCATGTCTATAAACAGAATTAAGTTTCGTTTTCTATATGGCCTAGGCATATTACCTGAAGGTAAGGTATTTTTTTGAGACAGGATTTCTCTTTGTAGCTTTGTAGATCAGGCTAGCCTCAAGCTCACAGAGATTCACCTGCTTCTGCCTATGAGCGCTGGGACTAAAGGTATGTACCACCACCGCCCAGCAGAAGGTAAGGTATTTTTAATGCAATAGCTTTGCTAAAGTTGAACATAAAACAATTTCATGGTGCGAAATTCCCTACATGAATGTTGTCACACCAGGTTGAAAAACATTTTAGATTTCAGTACCATGGAAATACAATTTAATTGTAGAGTTTTTGTTCAAGAAGAGCAAGGTCCTAGTTTTTATCTAGAGCAATGTAAAACATATAAACTTCTGGATTACAGATAATGTACAATTGTGTATTTTCAAGTTAAGTGATGTTCTAGTGTTAGCATTAGCATCCTCATTCTCCCCTCTAAAGTGTTTCTTCTGTATCCTTTCTCTGTATGTGCAGCCATTGTTTTCTGGATAGAATCTTGGCTCCACTGAGCATGCAGGAATCATCACATTTGCTCAACAATGGCTTTAGTTGCTATTCTTGTTTGCTTGGTTTCATGCAGTTAGAGCAGGGACAACTCTGATACATCTTTGGACAATGTCTAGTATGACTTCTTGAGTTAGTGTCTAGTGTTATAGGACAGGTATTTAATACTATTTATTACACATAATGTTTAATGTTCATCTACCTGAACTACTTCTTTATGTGAAAATCAGTAACTATTAGCAGTTGACAAGAGAAGAATGAGTGTGTACTCTGACAAAACACTTTTATTATGTGCTCAATAAAATACATAGGTGATAACTGAGGGCATAAAATGAATATCATGGAAGACAATGATCAAGCTATATGTTCTACTGTTGCGAATCCCACAATCTTAAAGGGAATTTAGCAGGCAAATCTGGTGGCATCATGTTCCCTCAAAGGTTCCCAAATCTCTTTTTCAAAATATGAAAAGGTGAAGTCACAATAGAGAGTTGTATAATAATAATGTAACAAAATTTCCATATCTACCCATTAAGAATTTGATTAATAAGTCATAGTACATAATACAATGGATTACTATGGAAAAATTAAAATATGGAATGAAAATGAACTTATAGAGGAAGGTATTTTAATATATTAAATGAGAAAAATTATTAAGTGTCACAATAATCATACTATTATTTTAATAAAATAAATATGTTTAGGAGACAAATATCTGTACAGAAAACTTCCTTATAAAATTATGCCATGTTGTTATATTGGGAGATAGACTTATTGTAATTCTGAAATATACATTGCTGCTTTATTTAAGGGAACCAAAATAATAAATACCCATGTTTAAATAGTATTCATGAACCTGAAAAATACTTGGGAAAAACTAAATGACTGAGGATCTGTGAACTGTAAGCTATTCAGAGCTTACCTGAACATCCTTTCACTGACTTCCTCCAAGTTGCTGGAATGGGCAGAAACAACTCCAAAAGACCCCAGAGGTTGATGAGTAATGGGGGTTAGGCTTTGTTTGGAAGACAGTCCAGCCTTGGCAGGGGTCTCCTTGGGTACAGATGAGAAAGGGAGACATGTGGCAGTACAAGACACAGACAAGTTAACAACCTCCACTGCTTTTAGGCTGTCCAGAGTAAAGACCTCTGAGGAGTTCAAGGGGGACCCAGAGAAGGAAGTTCCTGTCTTCATCTCTTGGTTCCGTGACATTTGGGAGGCAATAGAGTGAGTCACAGTGGGGCACACAGTGCCTGCTTCATGATTGACCTCCAGAGAGGCATTATGTCTTCTATTCAATGCCATGGTATCATTAACACTTGATGAACCATTTTGTACACCTGTAGATTTCAAGTGGACAGCTTCAACAGCTGGGGCACTACTGATTTGAGGCACCCTGTGGTGAGACACAGCCCCAGCTTCTAAGATGCTATTATTGGCAAGTATGTGTTTACCCCCACTCAATTCTTTAGGTTTGGCTTTTGTGGTTTCTATTGCTGCTCTATGAAAAGATCTGGTTCTAGAATTTTCAAGCACTATAGTACATGGTATTTTTAAGTTAAGACCTTTGGTTTCAACAATTGATGGGTTCTCAGCCATGCCATCCAGACTGCAGGGTCCTTGAAGATCAGACTGATTCTCTTTACTTTTGGGGATGTCTATGTACCCAGGGCCCTGGGGTCTGTCAGAATCTATAGATATATCTGCAAGGGAATGTCCCGCCCTGATATCCTGGACCCTAGAGCCATGATAATAGTGAGAACTGTGTCCAGGTGAAGTGTTGTCCTTGTTAGAAATGCCTATGTCTTCAGAAAATCCTCCTGTGTTCTTCATGGCGTCTGCACCTTCAGTAGTATCCTCTGGGCTGCTAATATGGGGTGCAGAGACAGACTTGGTTAGCTTAGTAAGTGCCAGCTCCCGCTCCTCATCTTCAAAAGGCAAAGAGCTGATAGAGGTAAGAGAAGCCTGAATGCCACTGGGCAGACTGGTGTTGCTTTCTGTATGACCACCCTCTAAAGAGTTCCTGTGGTGGACATGCCTTTGAACCACTTTGTGTAAAACTTCACGATCACTGGGTAACTCCAGGGCCCTGCTTCGGACCTCAGACAAGGCAACAGAGCTTGGTTCACTTTCAATGCCTGAGTCAGATATGATGGAGGCTGACCTCTTGATGATGCCAGAGAGCACTGACAGATCTTCCTGCTCTTCTGTATTGTCCTGAAGGGAAGACATGGTGTTTAATGGTTCCCTTAGAGCAGTACTCAATGGGTCACAGGACTCAGCAGGGGTGAGCTTCAGGCTCAGCAGCACAGGCTTTTCCTCCTGGTCTGCTCCCCTTCCTAGAGTCCTGAAATCAAGGGCAGCTGTTTGGTTTACATTGATGGCATTATTCTGATTTATTCCTGCTATAACTTTGCTTGGCAGAGTCTTAATAATATCATAGCTTTCCCTAGACCTCCTGTGCTCATGATGCACACTAGGGCCCTGCATGGGCTCAGCTCGAGGATGGTTCTTATGGCTAGATTTCACATCAATGTAGGTTAATTCTGGGGCCTTCCCATCCTCACGGCATGGACTCCTGTGCATGTCCACATCTGAATCTCTCACAGCATCACACCTTGGGTCAGTCCAGCATTCATCTTTAGGCATGACTGCTTTGTTTTGAAATTCACCAATGGTCAGATACACCTGAGATTCTGAGCACACATCCACAGAATTCTGTGTGGAGACATTCTCTTCCATCTCTGGACAACTAGTAACATTCTCATCAGAGTCCAACTGGGGTACTTTTTTAGTAGATAATGGAAGGTCCTTCTTTGAAGGTGATTTTTGATTTATAATGTTCTTTTCTTTCCTTTTTAGATTCATTATTGCAGGACTTGTCACTGGGGCATCAAAATTTGGATAAACACTCAAATTATGTCCTATAACAAAAGAAGAAAACTGTACTGTAACTTACAAAATAACACTTTAAATTATTCAAATGTCTAATTGTATGAGAACAGTTTAACAGTCCTGTACCTCTACATTTTCAAGAGGATGACTTTCAGATTTTTTTTTAAGTTTCTCAAGTTACAGAAAAACTTTCTCATTCAGGGGTATACAGATAGCTTATGATAGCCAGGTGACTCATGTTAAAATCCCAAATAGTTTATGTTGATGAGATAAATGAAAATATGAACATGGCAAAACATGTGATCAGTGGGTTGAAGCAAAGGAAAAGAAATATCATCACACTTCTGTGAAAAGATTGCATCCATGTGAGGCCAGTGACTCACACAATCTTGTTCACATAAGAAAACATCAATGAACAGATGAGCTCCTCAGATTTCTAGATTGACAACAAAGATGGATGCTCCAAGAGAAGAAAAGATCCTGAGAATACAGAAAATTCTGACTACACTTCAACCTATGGACCCTCTCGCTCTCCTCTTTGCCCCCATCTCTCTCTCCAAGTCTCTCCCTGTCATTCTCTATGTCTCTCTGTCTCTCTCTCTCTTCCTCTCCCCCTCCCTTCCTCATCCATCGCCTTTTTATTTTGGGAGATATGGCTGCCCTTTACTTATAATAATAAAACTTTAATCATGAGCACAGCTCCTTCCCGAGTGTGTGAGTCATCCCAGAATATTGTTAAATATGGTTGAACTACATGAACCAAGACTTTGTAGCCATTGGCCAGAACTTCAGGCTGTCAGTTTACCTGCAGAATCTGAAATGAAATTTTGATTGAGAGTTGTTAGTGCTTGTCTTTCATTATACAAACAATAAAAGAGAAAAAACAAGAGAAAAGGCAGCTATTTTCTCTTATCACACCACTTTCCTTTCATTTATTGGAGTACAACTAGCATTTTCTACTTGCAAATATGAAGATGTCAATCACAAGTGCACTGTTTACAGAGTAAAGATAAGTTTGGATCTGGGAACGTCTAACCATCACCTCCAACATTGCCATTCATGAACACCCTACGCAACAGTAGACTTCAGGAAGCTTTTAGACCATCCTCAGCCGTGGGGGTGGGCAGATCCATAAGAGCCTTCAATCCCTTCACTCATTTATAATTCATTGCATGAAAAGATGTAGAACAAACTCTGTAATCAGATGATCTTTCCTGTGTGATAGGTAGGAACACCACAGTGAAGGTTCATAAACCTTCTAGAATCACACCCATTTTTGGAAGCTGACAGAGAGAACCAAAGTATGACCTCGTATCTTAAGTTTCCTTAGCTGTTTTTATAAGCTATTCTCTTTCATTTTCTCTCTCTTAACTTTGATTTTTTCTTTCTTCTTCTGCTCCCCACAACTGCCCAGTAACAAACATTAGCCATGTACACCTGTCATACCCAAAGATCTGAGATGTAACTCCTGACATTTCCCACATATAACATGTAAACAAGAAGATGTTGCGTCTGAGTTCTCTTTAAAATGTATCAATCTCTGTCGATGGACATCAAGACTGATTCCATTTCCAGGCAATTGTAAATAGTGTGGGGATAGACACTCTGTGTGGTAGGATTTACAGTTCAATGGGTGCACATCCAAGAATATGCATATGTAGGTCATACAGTGGTTCTGGTTTGGGTTTTGTAAGAGACTTCAATTCTAATTCTTGCCATGGCTGTACCAGTTTATATTGCTAGCAACCATGGAGGCAACCAAAGAGGAAAAGGAGATCTGTAGAGGAGCAAGGGGGTAAAAGGGGGGGTAGTGGATGAAGAGGTCAACCATGGTCCCTGGCAGGCCCTACATCCCTCCAAGAACATTTGGGCAAGACAAATTGAACTTGATGAGTTTGTTATTTTATTTTTGTTAACAGAACATGAATCTGGGTGGGCAGCACAGTAGGGAGGAGTTGGGAATAGGATGAATATAATCAAAATGTTTTATATGAAATATTCAAAGAATTAAAAAATCGATGCAAAACATAATAAAGAGACCCAGTACCTCACATGTTAATTTAAAAATCAAAATAAAAGTTAAAAGGCTTAATGTGCCTTTAACAGAAGCTCAGTCAATACAACTTCTATTAAATGTTATCAAGAGTGAAGTCATACACCTACTACTAGCAAACCACATGAGGATACATGATTATCTGATAACAGTGTAATTTGTAAAGAGATTGAGGGGGAAATGAATCCCTCCTTTACCTGGGTGCAACCAATGAACCTGGAGATACTAAGAAGCATTTGCTTTCCTCTGAATACCTTTCTTTAACCTGCAGCAAGACCAGCATACTCTTTTGAAAATTCCCCAATGTTCCTCCTACCCACATGTCATATTGTACACCCTCCCACCATATTAATACCACTTGTTAACTCTTGTCCCCATGAAGGTGAAAGCTTGTATTCTATCCCTATAGCCAGGAGGCTGACACCTGTCTCGTACATATTTGATGAACTGTGCTGCAAGACAAAAACAGAAATCTAGCAAAACAAAGAATATTGTGTTCACTGATTGATTGTACTGGCTTGAACATAGTTACCACAATGATGTTTATTTCCCCCCAATACTATACTAGCATGACTAGGCAATGAGTTGGCAAGGTGGAAAGTGGGCATTTTTTATAAGAGTAAATGAGCTTTTGTCTTGATGGGATTTTCAGAATATTGGGAAGCACTCAAAGGTACAATTATTTTGTTAAAAATTATGTGTGTGATGGAATCACATGCATGAAGACTGAAAATTATGCTTACTGGAACATTTATAAACATATTCAATTAAAAATACTGAAAAAAATCTACACCCAATTCTGATGTATAAATATCAGAGGTTCCAAGAATTTGATGCTTAATTTCTTCAACTGTTCACTTGCTGGAAATTATATAAGAGGTATGCATTAATGAAAACACAAGCATAGAATCACATAAATCACATATACACACCACACACACACACACACACACACACACACACACACAGAGACACACACACATTAAAAACTTACCAGTTGGGTTGGAGGCTTAGTACACACTTACTTGATGCTAGATGTCAGAGTACAACTGGAAACTAAATTCATGTTTGCAAACTTGCTATTTCTCTGCTAGTCACCTAGATTCTGTAAATGCAGAATTTCTGAAATGAAGTCAACTTGAATCACTGTATAAAATGACAAGCAAACTAGCCTGGTTTAAAACACCTCAGTAAGATAAGAGAGCAGAGCCTAGAGTTAAGGAGTTGGTTTTGGTTGCTTATTGATACATGGTCTTTCACACATACTTTTCCTATCTATGCCTCAGTTTCCCTCTCTAAAGTTGTACAAATTATTTAAAGGAGTAAATAAACAAACCATTTGGTTAATCCACTAACCCGAGGCTTGGCATTTTCTCATTATGGTTGTTGGGTCAAGTTACAGGTGAGAACATAAAGAGGACATTCATTTCTTCATGTCTGGTCATTTTGTAGTCGACCTCTGGGTTTGCTGACAAAAAATATAGCCATGCTGAACACTGGTATACAAACAATAGGTACAACCTGGTTCTTTCTCTCCCTGAGACTTTTATTCATGAATTCTCAAAGCTGCACACCCCATTTTCTCAAGTCCTTGACTGGCCTTGTGGCATTAAACATGTCCTTGAATTAGTGAATGGTCAGCAAGAATGACATATTAAAAACCTTTTCTCAAGTAACCATCAACCAACCAACAAAACAACCTCAACAAACAGCACCACAAAACAGGCACTAGCACAGTGTCATTGAGATTCAAAAAGAAATGACTATAGCTAAAACTGTACACTTGAGCTTCCTGTCACTGAATCCCTCAGAGGAACCTGGAGGCAGGAAAAAGCAGCCAGCATCATCGGCTGCCATTCCGGGTTTGCCCCTCCACCCACCAGTAGAGAGGAGAGGGAGAGATCCCATATACCCACTGGAAGAAAAGATGGGAAATATATGAACTCATCCAACAACAGAAAGACATATATGATACCACCAGAGTCTAGGGACTCTATACCAGCAAGGCCTGAATATTCCAATGCAGATGAAACAGAAGAGAATGTCCTTAATAAAAACCTTATGAGAATGATAGAGGCCCTCAAAGAGGATATGAGAAAATCCCTTAAAGAAATGGAAGAAAAAACAAACCAAAAACTGCAAGAAATCAACAAATCTCTTAAAGAATGCAAGGAAAGTCAAGAAAGAAAAAAAAACAAACAACAGATGAAGGAAACAATTCAAGCAGTTAAAGACCTGAAAACTGAAATAGAGACAATAAAGAAAACACAAACTGAGAGAATGTTGGAAATAGAAAAGCTGAATAAATGATAAGGAACTACAGATGCAAGCATAACAAACAGAGTACAAGAGATGGAAGACAGAATCTCAAGTGCTGAAGATAAACTAGAGGAAATAGATTCATGGACCAAAGAAAATCTTAAATCCAACAATTTCTTAACACAAAATAGCCAGGAAATATGGGGCACTGTGAAAAGACCAAACATAAGAATAATAGGTATAGAAGAAGGCAAAGAAGCCCAGTTCAAAGGTGCAGAAAACATATTCAACAAAATCATAGAAGAAAACTTCCCAAACTGAAGAAGGACATGCCTATGAAAGTACAAGAATCTTACGGAATACCAAATAGACTGTACCAAAAATTAGTCCCCTCACCACATAATAATCAAAACACCAAACATACAGAATAAAGAAAGAATATTAAGAGCAGCAAAGGAAAAAGGCCAACTAACATATAAAGGCAGATCTATCAGAATTACACCTGACTTCTCCATGGAAAATCTGAAAGCCAGAAGGTCCTGGATAGATGTTCTACAAACACTCAGAGACCACGGTTTCCATTCCAGACTACTGTATCCAGAAAAACTCTCAATCACTATAGATAGAAAAACAAAATATTCCATGAAAAACCAGATTTACACAATACATATCCACAAATACAGACACTGAGAAAGTTCTGGAAGGAAAACTTCAACCCAAGGAAGTTATCCACAGCCACAATTACATAGGCAATAAACAATCTCACTTTATGAAAAGGCAGAAATAGGGGAAAAACTCACACAAAATACCATCACCAAAAACAAACCCAAAACAAACAAGAATCAGCAATCAATGGTCATTAATATTCCTCATTATTAATGGTCTTAACTCACCTATAAAAAGACACAGGCTAACTGAATGGATACAAAGACAGAATTCATCCTTCTGCTGCATAAGAGAAACACACCTCAGCTTCAAAGACAGACATTACCTCAGAGATAAGGTTGGAAAACATTTTCCAATCAAATGGACCTAAGAAACAATTGGGTATAGCTATCCTAATATCTAACAAATTAGACTTCACACTAAAATTAATCAAAATAGATGAAGAAGGACATTTCATATACATTACAGGAAAAATCCATCAGGATGAAATCTCAATTCTGAATATCTATGTTCCAAATACAAAAGCGCCCACATTTATAAAAGAAACATTACTAAAATTCAAATCACACATTAAACCCCACACACTTATAGTGGGAGACTTCACCACCTCTCACCACTGGACAGGACCACCAGACAGAAACTTAACAAAGAAACATAAGATCTAATATAAGTTATGATCCTGTTGGGTTTAACAGACATCTATAGAACATTCCAACCAAACATAAAAGAATATACCTTCTTCTCAGCACCACAAGATTAACTAAAAAAAATTAGTAGTTCTACTATATATAGACAATAAAGGGACTCAGAAACAAATCAGAGAAATATCACCCTTTATACAGACAACATAAAATATCTTGGGGTATCTCTAATCAAACAGGTGAAAGACCTGTATGACAAGAACTTTGAGTCTTTAAAAACAGAAATTAAAGAAGATACCAGAAAATGGAAAGATCTCCCATGCTCTTGGATAGGTATGATCAACATAGCAAAAATGTCAATCTTACCAAAAGCGATATACAGATTCAATGCAATCCCTATCAAAATTCCACCACAATTCTTCACAGACCTTAAAAGGACAATTCTCAACTTTATATGGAAAAACAAAAGAACCAGGATAGCAAAAACCCTGTACAATAAAGGAACTTCAGGAGGCATCACCATCCCTGACTTAAAGCTCTATTATAGAGCTATAGTCCCGAAAACAGCTTGATATTGGCACAAAAATAGGCAGGTAGACCAATGGAACCGAATTGAAAATCCTGATTTTAACCCACACACCTATGAACACTTGATTTTTGACAAAGAAGCTAAAACTATGCAATGGAAAAAAGAAAGCATCTTCAACAAATGGTGCTGGCACAACTGGGTACTGGTATGCAGAAGACTGCAGATAGATCCATGCTTATCGCCTTGTACAAAACTTAAGTCCAAATGGATCAAAGATCTCAACATAAATCCAGCCACACTGAAACTTCTAGAAGAGAAAGTGGGAGATATTCTTCAACGAGTTGGTACAGGAGTCCACTTCCTAAACATAACACCAGTGGCACAGGCACTGAGATCGACAATTAACAAATGGGACCTCCTGAAACTAAAAAGCTTCTGTAAGGCAAAGGACACAGTCAAAAAGACAAAAAGGAGTCCACAGAATGGGAAAAGATATTCATTAACCCCACATCTGACAGAGGGTGATCTCCAATATTTACAAAGAACTCAAGAAGCAAGTTTCCAAAACACCAAAGGATCCAATTAAAAAGTGGGGGACAGAACTAAATAGAGATTTCTCAGTAGAGTATCCTAAAATGTCTGATATGTACTTAAAGTGCTCACCATCCTTAGCCATTAGGGAAATGCAAATCAAAACAACTCTGAGATACCATCTTACTTCTTTCAGAATGGCTAAAATCAAAAACACCAATGATAGTTTATGCTGGAGAGGTTGTGGAGAAAGGGTAACATTCCTCCACTGCTGGTGGGAGTGCCAACTTGGACAGCCACTTTGGAGATCAGTATGGAGATTCCTCAGGAAAATGGAATTCAGTCTACCACAAGACCCAGAAACTCCACTCTTAGGCATATAACCAAAAGATGCACATTTATACAATAAGGACATCTGTTCAACTATGTTCATAGCAGCATTATTTGTAATAGCCAGAACCTGGAAGCAACCTAGATGCCCCTCAACTGAAGAGTGTATAGAGAAAATGTGGTACATTTACACAATGGAGTACTATTCAGAGGAAAAAAACAATGGAATCTTGAAATTTGCAGGATGGATAGAACTAGAAGAAACCATCCTGAGTGAGCTAACCCAGTCTCAAAAAGACAAACATGGTATGTACTCACTGATATATGGATTTTAGACATGTAGCAGGTGATTGCCAGCCTATAATCCCCTCTCCAGAGAGTCTGGGAAATAGGGAAGACCCTAAGAGAGATATGCATGGTACCCAGACAAAGGGAAATGGGATGGGATCTCCTGAGGGGATTGGGAGCATGGGGGGAGGGGAGGAGAGAGGGAGCTGGGACAAAGATAGGGGGAGAAGAGGAGGGAAGAGAAGGACATGGGGGAGCAGGAAGTTTGAATCAGGGGAAGAATAAAGGAAAGCAGGATGAGACTACCTTAATAGCGGGAGCCATTATACATTTGAGGAGAGATCTGGCACTAGTGAAATTTTCAGAGATCTACAAGGATGGCAGCAACTGGCAAACTAAGCAGTAGTGGGTAGACTATCTTAAATGCCCTCCCTGATAATGAGATTAATGACTACCTTATATGACATCCTAGAGTCTTCATCCAGTGGCTGATGGAAGCAGAGGCAGACACCCACAGCTAAACACTGAACTGAACTCCTGGAACCCAGTTGCAAAGAGGGAGGAGTGATGAGCAAAGGAGTCAAGACCCAGCTGGTGAAACCCTTAGAGGCAGCTGACCTGAACAAGGGGGAGCTCATGGACTCCAGACTGATGACTGAGAGGCCAGCATGGAACTGATTCAGACCTTCTGAACATGGGTGTCAGTGAGGAGGCCTCGGCAATCTATGGGGCCTCGAATTGTAGATTAGTATTTATCCCTGGCCTACAAATTTACTTTGGGAGCCTATTTGACATGGAAGGATGCTTTCTCAGCCTGGACACATGGTGAGGGCCTAGGTCCCACCTGGGACAATATGACAGACTTTGAAGATCCCTCATGGAAGTCCTCACCCTCCCTAGGGAGTGGAGGGGGGATGGGGTGGGGGTCTGGGGGCTGTTGTTGGGTGGCAGAGAGGAAGGTAGTGAGAGGGATCTGGGATTGACATGTGAAGCAAGGTTGTTTCTAATTTAAATAAAAAACTGTAAACTTGAGAGAATAAAAGATCTTCCCCAGTCACCAGTCTTCGGAGTGTGTGTGTGTGTGTGTGATTTTATAGGCAGCTCTATAGGTAAAAAAACACAAGTACTGGGAATATTTTGATCGAGATGGAGCCAGACAAGCCTTAATGCTAACTCTTCCTTCACCTTTAAAGAGAAAATACTGCCTCAGTTTGCTCATAGTCTTGTGAACAGTGACCACCAGAGTTTCTGTAGCACAATCTGCTTATGCACCATACTTACATGGAAAACCTAATTCTTGAGTCTTTTCAAAACAACAGAGACAGACAAACCTGAGACAGGGCAGTCTACATATCTGTCCTCAAAGATAACGGGCAGGGTGTTCCAGTCACCATCAATATCCAGGCACTCTGCGGGCAGTGGGGGCATGCTGGTGAGGTACTCTGAGTTCCGGATGTCCAGGGATAGCTGGCTGTGCATCTGTATCCTGTGGAGCACACATAAAGGTAATCAACCAAATGGGACTGGAAGTTTTCAACAGTCTTAACATTCTAACCCCAAGAAAGCACTAACAGGGTTTTTAAGCAAATTCTGCTAATGATCATCTGCCTGTCCTCCCCTCCTCTAAGATATCACTCAGAATGGTAGTCTGCTTTGCTCAGGAACTGATCCAGGAATTAGTGTTGAAGCAATGAATCGTGGTACTGGGTTACACCTCCCAGTTAGAGGAAGGTAATTAGACCATGCTACTAAAAGATTAGCTAAGAAATGGCTACAGATCTAAAATGTGCACCTTGGAGAGAAAGTTAAATTTTCTCATCTATTACTCAAGAATCTTTAAGGTTTTAAATGACTTAGAGTCTGAGTTATATTTTGTGCTTTTTGTTATCATGTAGATACTGACAGCTTTTATTAGTGTGAAGCCTAATATAATTAAGGCAACATACTTTTTGTTTCTCTGTGGAAGAACTTTAAAAGCTCATATGCGTTCTTCCTGCCCTAAACACCCTTCTACCAATAAGACTTTGATTCCAGAATCTAAAAATTTACTACTTTACAATTTAAAAGTTTGGAGGGGCATGTGACTTTAATTCCCTTCTCAGAAGATAGTAAATTTATGTCATCTCATGAAAGAAAAGCTAAATAATGCTTTATAGTTTTTGTATATAACCACTCAATCACTTTCCACCAAATGAAGATAAAAACTTATGGGATTGTAGGTTTGGGCAAAAACTGAGCATGTCCCTGCTTGCCTGCCTGCCTGCCTGCCTACAGCTCTTCATGAAGCAGGCTGAACTCTGGACACAAACATCTTACTTCCCATCCATATGGACTATCTATCTCTAGAAAATAACTGTAGCTATGTAACCCTATACAAGTCCCAAACAAATTCATTTTTTCCTGTGTGTTTTTTAATTTGAATTAGAAACAATCTTATTTTACATATCAATCCCAGTTCTCTCTCCCTCCCATCCTCCCATGTCCCTCACCCCCTGTCCCATTCCCTATCCACTCCCCAGGGAGGGTGAGGCCTTCCATGAGGGATTATCAACGTCTGTCCCATCATTTGGGGCAGAGCCTAGGCCCCCCCCTGTGTATTTAGGCTGAGAGAGTAAACTTCCATGGAGGAGTGGGCTCCCAAAGTCCATTCATGCACTAGGAATAAATACTGGTTCCACTGCAAGAGGCCCCACAGACTGCCCAGGCCTCCTAACTACCCAACAGAGCAAATTCTTTTTTTTCTCAATATATGTTTTTATTTAAATTAGACACGTGTATGTTTCACACATCAGTCCCAGCTCACTCTCCCACCCCTCCTCTCTTGTCCCTTCACCAGCCCCCCAGCCCCCCACCCAATCCCCACATCATTCCCCAGGTGAGGCACACCTTGGGGGGGATCTCCAAAGTCATTTCATCCTGGGCAGGACCTAGGCCCTTCTCCATGTGTCCAGGCTGAGAGAGCATCCTCTATTTGGAATGGACTCCCAAAGCTCATTCATAAATCATGGTAAACACTGATCTATTTCCCAAGTGGTTTCTGTGGCCTCCTCCCTGGCACTACATTCATGGAGTCTGGATCAGTTCCCTGTTGGTCTCTCAGCCATCAGTCTGGTTTTCAAGAGCTCCCCCTTATCTGGTCTGCTGTCTTTGTGGGTTTCATCATCATGGTCTTGACCCCTTTCAGAGCAAATTCTTTAAGCATCACGTTATCATCAACATGAGTTCAACACATACATATGGATGATTTATAGAACATATAGATTTCATATAAATATGCACATAAATGATAATTATGATACTACATATCAATTTTACAGATTAAATGTTCATTTTATATTTTATGTTTTTCAGTTTCCCCACATAAGTAGATTTTTTCCTCTTATTCAAAGCTCTAGAGGTTGTTGCAACTTTGTATCTCTTTGAATATTTAATTATTTGGATATTATATCTGGATATTTAAATATAATTTCCTTTCGAACAGTTCTGCCATTTATCCCACCTTTGATCTTCCTAGTATGTAAAAGTGTAGCCAGAAGACATTGACATATAAACTGATCTACCTTCAGTGTGGTCCAGCCCCAGCTGGACGGAATGTGGGTTGGCAGGGTGTATGCTTTTTTTTTCTGGAACCAGGATACCTTTGTATTATCTTCTTATTTGACATCATAATTCCAGGTTCTCCAAGTTTTGAACTGTGGGACTCATAGCAGCACCCCTAACCTTCAGATTTTCTGGCCATTAGCCATGAAACTGGTCCTACAGTCCCAAGGTCTTCAGACATGGTTGAGCCACACCGTTAGCTTCTCTGGTTCTCTGGATTCCATACAGATTATAGTGGAGCTTGTCAGTCTGAGCCTGATGCTCACTAATTCAGCTAAACTGGATGGTCAACAAACCCCAAAGATGCTAACATCTCTTCTTTTGCAATGCTGGTATTACAACTGCTTGCTATGACACCTTGCTTCTTACATGGGGACTGGGTATCTGAACTTGGGTCTTTAGGTTTGCATGGAAACCATTTTCCTAACTGAGACATCTCTATGGGTCCAGAGATGTCCTATTAAATGTTGAACAATGTTGCAGATGCTACATGTAACTAATGATTGTGAAAAGAGGGAGAATTAGTCTCCCTCAGAAATGAGCTTTTCGTTGGTTATTCCATATGAAGTGATCAGTCCTACTTATATATTTATGATAAATGTTCATCATATTTAATGATATATTTAATAAACATATAAGTAGGGCTGATCACTTCATTGGGATATTATACATATTATATAGTTATACACATATATGTACTCACTCTGAGAGGGAGTAAAGGGAAAATGGGAGTAGTTGGCGGGAGGAAAAAGAAGAGGGAAAGTGATGAAATAATATTTTGATTAAAATTAAAAATTATAACTTAACCTGTTTTAATGGTTAATATAGGAACTATGAAAATTGAGGTGGTATCTCAGCTTCCCAATTATAGAGGTTGGCATAGCACTATGAATCTCTACACCATCTTCTTCTACAGCTATGTGATCCTCTTTATTGTGTGAAAGGCATCACTGAGACATGGAACAGAGAAGTGGACCAGTCACAATCAGCCTTGCCATAAACCCAGGCTAAATCTCAAATTACACAAATTATCCCTGATGGCTGGTCAGTCACTTTCATGATAAACATACATTCTTACACCCATGTACACTGACAAACATAAGCAAACACACCTCCCTAAAACCATACATTATATCTTGTCCTGTGACATCCCAGACTGTATCATTTATAAAGATCTGTCCCAAATCCATCCATTAATTTCACAGTCTATTGAAAGGTGGTGGAAATTCATCCTTGACACAAATCTCTTCCAGGTAAGACTATAATGGATCTTTACAGATGAGCTCACCTATGCCTCTGCATACTAACACTCCATCATCAATACGGCTGTTGGAATATAGTTTATGCCTTCCATGTGAGCAGGTAGTTATCCCTGAATCAGGGTTTGTTTGTCTAGCTATAATGAGTATAAATGTGTCTGGCCACCCCTGCTAGTCCTACGCAGTTCTTGTTCAATATCCTAGCCCAAAACTCATTCTGTTGGCAGCACTTATTTACTTTCTCCATGATTTTCTCATTCTGAAATGAAATCTCTGTGCTCTTGGTGACAAGGTTTATTTTGACAAAAGTTTATTTCCTACTGAGTAGCATCTTTCAGATAACTTGTTCTCTACTTGATGCTTGTGTTGATATTGTCAACTGAATACTGAAAATGTCATCCAATCTACTTGCTGTATAAGACATGATCTGCTTGAAAACTTCAGTCTGATACAGACCTTCACTCTTGTGTTGCCAGGGAGACCATGACTGACAAACACATCAATATTATTCCTCTTAAATTAATAGATACTTCTCATCACTATTTGGTCAACACATTTATTTATTTGTACAGAAGGATTTTGACTGTTTGGTTCACCTCTGAATAGCCCACAACTGAAATAGTATCTGGAACACAAACAAAAGCATATAGATACTAACTGAAAAAAGGAATCTCCTTTTGTATCTAAGAAACTGGCCAAGAGAGGTTGAGGAATGCATGCTAGTTTAAGTAGAATCAAGAAGTTAAAACATGTAAATGGGATTTGAAATACTGAGATCCAGCTTCCTTTTCAGGCTAATAATGCATGAACTGAAATTATCATGAGTCTGTTGCACAGTCATATCTGGTGGGAATGGCAAAAATCATAAGGCCAACACAGCCGCTTGACAAAGAACCAGCAATGCTGAGCTGCGTGATGGTTGCCTTGGGTTTTCATCTCCACCTGTTGCCTACTTGGGGCATTTTTAATGTTGGTACAATTTGGGGATATTATATCGATGGACAATTTCTTATGAGTCACTTATGCATTCCCCAGGAATGCTTCTTCTAAGCTACCCTGGGACAGTTCTGAACATTATTCCTGCCATTTTTAAGGGAGATATCCTTATATACGTGAAGGTCTTCCTTGTGCCTTGGAGGTTGTGACACACATAAAGAAGTCAGGGGTCTCTTTATGAGGCTAGGAGACACTCTTGGAACATCTGTTCCTGTTCTTACACAGGAACAAGATATTCAAAGCAAAGCAAACTAAAAAGGATGAACAAGATTTTGTGGGCTAAAGGAGTTGGCCACAGATCAGATTACAAACCTCTACCCACTCTACACTCAGGCAATTATGTAGCATATATCGCAACAAAGTCAGATTAGCTGAAGTTACCTCAGCCACACACAGAGACTCATATTGCTGAGCAGAATATGAAGTAGAAAGATGCTAAGAGAATGAGATGTCAGGACCTCTCTTTCTTAGAAAAGTTGGCACATGCATAACCACTGTGGCATCACATAACTAAGGAATAACAGAATGCCAGGATTAGACATACGGAGAAATTCTAAAAGGTACAAAATATAAACATTGTATTTTGCCAGAATTTCAATAATAACTGCAGCAGCTTTGGTCTGAGGACTTTTCTTGGGCACTCTGACTACTAATAGTTAATAATATACTACTTGGAAATGTGCTCAGGTCAGCTTGAAGATTTTGTTTTGGTCTAGTGCCCTTGTAGCCACAAAAACTACTAGCCTAAGAACAGGTGTGTCATATGTCTCTAGATTCTTAGAAATTATAGATTTAGTGAGTAAGAATGATTATAAAAGAGAACTGTTTATAGATGATGTCAAAACTTGAGGGAAAATGATTGTAAATGATAATTCTGCTTTGTCATAGTTTACTAATGATGACTAAAAGATGAGTTAAAGGAAGTAAAACACATGTCCAAAACCAAAAAATGATCTATATTTTGGAGCAACATGAATGAATCCCTGCTTACTAAATTCTGTATAAATAAAGCACCCTGGCTGCCAGTCAGTCAGGCTGCAAAATTCTCCCAACCATCATGGCCGACTCCCTCCCTTCCTAGCCCACACCTTACATCCCTGCTGTGACCTGTTTCTCCACAGGGAATGTGCTTCCCCTCTGTCCCTCTCTCCTAAAAGCTAAGAAGTGTCCATGTTTGATTCCTCCCGTCGCCACTCTTACATCCCATCTTCAGACCCTGCCCTCATGTGGAGCTGGACTCGAGCAAAGGGCAAACCTGAATTATTTTGTGGTGTGCAAGACACCACATGAGTTAGTCTTCCCTCCCACTCCCTCATATCTTCCTATTTCCCTCCATCCCATTCTCCTTGAATTCATAACACTACTAGAAGCACTTCCTGCTGAATAAACAACTTCCACAGGGATTCAATATCACCTGGAATTGAGGTCAATTGTCACTTCCTCTATTTTTTTCTCTTACCACTTTGCCAAAAATCAGTCCACGGTGCACAGAAAATTTCACATAAAGGACAGTTGATGCTAGCTTGCAGGAGCAAGCTGTGTTTGTCTCTTTCTAGTTTCATACTTCATGATAACACCATTGTAGGGAATTCACTTGGCAAAAATGGACAAATGCTATACAGTACATGTCCTGGCTTGGGATTGTAGGAAAAGTTATTAACCATTTCTCAGAACATTAGTCATACCCCTTTCTCATTTCCTATTCCCGTTTCTTCTTTCTTACTTTCTGATGCTAGTAACTACCTGAATGAGTTAATTTATATGTCGCCTATCTATTGGAAAGAGAAACTTACATCACAGTATTCTTTGCTTCATCTATGGTCCACTTGGACAACTGATGTTCGCTCATCAATCACCATCTGCATTTACGTCACCATTTACAGAGGAGGATCTGTAGCTTGTACTCTGGGTGCCATGTGTGGATGTTCCCACTTTGTCCTTTCATCTTTTACTTTAGACCATTTTGTAGTGAAGGAAACTAAGAGCAGTTTATTGATTTCCTTTTTTCATGCTGTGATAAAAGAAGCTTAAGGAAAGAAGAATTTATGTGGATCCCATTTCTAGGTTATAGTCCACCATTGCAGAGAAGTCACAGCAACAGATGAAAGCATATGGCCAGTCAAAGTGAAGATCAGGGAACAGCAGATGCATGCTGCACTTAGCTGTTCTTACATAATCCAGGATGCCCTGCCCAAGAAATGGTGTCACCTACAGTGGGCAAGTCTTCCCACTCCCATCATTGTGATCAAGAAAATGCCCATAGACATTCCCTCAGGCAAAACTAATTTGGACCATGTGTTATTTATATTCCCTTCCCAGTTGATTCTAAATTTGATAAAATTGGCAAAAGCCAACCATCACAATTAGCTGCAGTGGAGATTAAATTGGCAACAGAAAACTGAAGTTTTCAAGGAATCACTCATTGCAAATCACTGTGTTATCAATACTTTGCATAGGTGTCTAGAGAGAGGACTGGCATTCCAGCCACACTGTGAATGGAGAGTGTGTGATGGTTAATTTTCATTGTCAGGTCAACTGGATTTAGAATCACCTAGGAGACACACCTCTGGGCATGTCTGTGAGCATTTTTCCAAAGTGTAACTGAGGAGGAGAGATCCACTCTGAATGTGCTACCATCAATAGGGTGGGGGTCCCAGACTCAATACTATAGGTCAAAAGAGGAAGTGAACTGAGTACATTTCTTGCTCTGCTTGACTTAGATGCCATGTGACTAGCCGTGACTTCCTGCCAGGATGACCCCTTAAATTGTGGGTCACCCTTCTTTAATTAGATGCTCTTTAGTATTTTAATCCAGCAATGAGACAATTAGTCAATATAGAGAGCATTGGCCTCTGTGACTTTCAATTCCACGCGTGTTCATACTCCCTAAGAAAAAGTTTCACACAACAGAACATAACTCCAAGGTTTTTCTTGTATTGTAGAGACTTACAGGAATGTCATGGGTTTTTTGTTTGTTTGCTTGCTTGTTTTCTGTAGTTATAGGTTTCTGTATCTTGTTCAGTGTCCCTAAAAGTCATATTTAAATTCAACAGATTTGTACTTCAAATGCTAGTTTTAGAATTAATCAGCCAGTTCTAGCCTAAGGTTGAAATGAATGAATGAATAAATGAATGCATTGATGTACTTGTTGAAGACTCTAATAATATCCAAGCCAGCTAGTTTCACAATCAGATTCATTTTCCTTTCTATCCAACTCACTTTCAAAACCTAAAAGCAAACACTAAATGTCACTGTAGTTTGCATACAGAATAAAACCTGTGGAGGTAACAGGGCTATATACACAAAAATGACAGATTTCTGGTTGTTTCTTATGCAACAAGAAAATTTCCCCAGATTCTTCTAATAGATTCACTGTGGCCTCTCAAACATGACTCCCTCCTTACCATTATATTTTGATCAGATTGCTCAAAACAAAATATTAGTGACAAAAAGATCTTGGTGTGGTTTCCCCGTGTCTTCCTCAGAGAGCCTAAGAAACCTCATCTCTTATCACCACTCAAACTTCCTTGATACTTTCCAATTCTTTCTGGAAGAAGGCAATCCTAGAAAGGAATCATTCCTCCTGATCAGGGATCTTGGGCTTAACTATTGTGTTAAATATATATTTCAGCTACTGCATCATTGGGCTTTTCTGACATAGAATGTGGCCACACCCCCTGCTTCTCTTCATTTTGCAGAGAACTCAGCACAGGTGTCTGCAGAGATGTAGGAAGTCTTGATTGTTCTCTATAGAACCATAATGGCACGTAACACAAGAAACCTTTGGCTATCTACCCTCTCTGCCGCCTCCCCAATGTGTACACTTTCTTTGCCTGCACAGGATTGTGAGCAGAGTGTGCAGAAGGGACCAGAGTGTCTGTTTCACCACAAGAGATGAAAGCAAAGGGAAGTGGGAACAAAGAAAGAAAGCTGAATGCCGTGGGTGGCCACTTTAACAGGGTGAAGTGGGTGTGCAATTTAGTACTTACAGGTTTTCCTGAAAGGTCAAGACTGCAAGTTTTTGGTGCTCCTTGTAAAAGAAAGCTTCAGAAAACCTTCGGACCTGAGGGAGGACAATGTAAACAGCTTAATTCTTCAAGTAGATATGACCTCCATTTTCTCAACTTGAGAGTCTGAAGATTAAGTGTTGTGTTTTAATGGAAAGAAAGCTGTGCCTACACCTAGAGGTCTGACACAAGAGGCTTTCCACCCTCCGCAGCTGCCCACATGTCTCTGAAGCTCTTAGCCCAAACAGTGGAGTGTTTGTTTATAGACTCATTCCTGTTCTGCTTTCATTTTTATATTCGAGTTTTATTCTTCCTAGCACAACATGAGATTTTCCCAAATGGGCCTTATAAATGGAGAATTTCTAAAGCCAGAAGCAATTACAATGTGCTTTGTGAAGTCTCATTGTCAGACACTTATTTCTCTTACCCAAAGTGAGAAGATCAATATCACTCCACAGCTATTAATACCTACACGTATACAGCCAGGATGAGGACAACACCTTACATTTGGAAGCACTTCTTTTTAAGGATATGGAGACACTTGTAATAGTTAATTTCAGCTATCATCAGCCATAGATAAAAAAGATGTTTTATGAATGACAGAATGGGGCTGAATAGCTAAGTGAGTTTTTATGTCCCAGTGCTCATTCACAGTTCACTGGGACCAGTGTTGAAATTGAATCAATAGTTGGCACAATGCCAAGTCGTGTTCTTTGCAAAGAACCAACTCTTGCAAAATTTCTCTTTAAGTATAAATGCATGCACTCAGAGAGTTTATTAGAATTTTACAGTTTACCCTCAAAGTATGGTGTTCCTGGGTGAGATAAGTGGTCACTTGGGAGTGCAGAGTCACTGTATCCAAGAATTGGGTCCACAGAGACATCAAATGGGAGGCCAGCCAGGCAAGATCCTTACTGATCTGCTCAGCTATCTTCTCCGGGTTATTCAGCATCTGTAGGGGTAAAACAGGCTCAGTCAAAGATCTAGCTCTGTTGTGCTGCTCCAGTCCTCCTCTTGGGCTCTTTA
Organism: Mesocricetus auratus; assembly: GCF_017639785.1. Classification (NCBI taxonomy): domain Eukaryota; kingdom Metazoa; phylum Chordata; class Mammalia; order Rodentia; family Cricetidae; genus Mesocricetus; species Mesocricetus auratus. Next base: position 4,701,207 of record NW_024429224.1, on the reverse strand, counting down.
CCAAATGCTCTGGTCTTCTATCCTTTCCCTCACATGCTAAAACAATGTGGTATTATAACATGCCTGATGCTTTATAATGGAGAATTGTGTTATCCCGTCTCTTTGAATGTGTAAGTTAAGAGAGTTAGCAATAAGAAGAATAAACTATTTAGTAATCCCTGTCTATAGATTAATATTCGGAGCCCATGGTCCCATACAAGGTCAGCCAGTGTCTATCCCAAGTCTATGTCTTTCTTCTTCAAGCATGTTTTAAATGCAAGCTATTTCTAGATTCTCAGGAATATCTGGTCTAGTATGTCCTTTCTCCTTTTATAAATAGTTGCTACCCATTTTCAACTCTCTACCCTGAACTTCTAATCCCATCACCTCAGAACCCAGTTTTCCCAAACGTTAGCATCCTAGTCTGGGATTACTTTGCACTATTCCACCAAAGTACGATAATCCATAGCATCCTCCCTTAGGCCCACATACCCAGAGCAGAGAGCCTTGCACTGGAATCTACTCTGTGTTTCATTAAACTCCGAACTTGGTGCTTTATAATCACAACGACTCCCACTTACTAATACTGATCATTTGACAGGTGGAGGACCAGACATCTTACACATGCTTTACATTCAGTACATACAACCACCTGCTCTGCAGAATATTAGAGCCACCCTTTCACAGAAAGTAAAATGATGGTGATTTAGTAGAATATCCAATTTTCGCCCAGCTAGGATTTAACTGAAGGACTCTCTAACCATGAAACCACATGCTCTACCTCAGTAGTTATTTAAAAATATCTCAGGAAAAAAAAGATTCTCCTTATAATCCCAGAGTACTTAACTAGCCAGGTTACTAGGCAGGCTCTCAGTGGCTATAACCCATCATTATCTTTTTAACCATCACTTGATACTCCTTAAGGAGAATTCCAGGATGCCTTAATTACAATGTAAGTCAGTCAGACTACAGTGGGGCCTGGAGTGTTCGGAGAAGACGCTTTTGATGAGAACATGTTGGACAGGGAACTGGTTTAGAATGGGGAAGCCCGTACTCTAAGGGAGAAACTTGAATTATGGGAAGGTCAGAAGATAAAATGCTCCTTTGAGGAGTAACAAGAAGCCTGCCCTCTGAGCTTCTGGTTTAGATCCTTGTCTTGCTCACATGTTTGGCAAAAGAAGGACACGTGATTAGTAAGAGAGAGTCTCTGTCTTTGTAATCGCAGAGATAGGAATGCAGACCAGCAAGAGTGGTGTAGAGTTTTCACAAAGCCACAGCCATTCAAATCTAGGCATTTTCCCTCTCTCATCCTGTGCCCCAGTTTTCTCACTGAAAGCAGAAAGCAAACAACTTCTTCCAGATACAGCTTTGTAATTGCATTGGATTGAGGTTTGACTCTGGATGAAGGGAAAGCAGGTGAAAAGAGGTATCTAAGAGCAAGAGAACACCAAAGGAGGTGTTTGCTGCACAGCGAGGCTCTTAACACTTGGAGATTCTAGTTTCACCATTATGACTAGCTTCAAGATGCAACCCTCCAGTTAAACACAGCATCTTCTGCGGGTTTCATCCACTGACGACCACTGATTGCTCAGTCCCACACAGCACCAGTGAGCCTTAGACTGATAGCATAGAGCAGTGTCATAACGAGTGGTCAGAGACAGACAAGGGTGTAAGGAAGTAGACTTTAGGGATAGGTTGCGTCACTGGGAAAACTCCATACTAGAAGAGGGGCTTTTGCATTCAATCTAGGTAATTCATATTTGGACTCTTCTGCAAGAATCTTCACTAATAACAGCCAACCTATTGCATCAGCACTCAGCATTATTTTGCTTCCTTACCCAAGGTTACCATGCCTTTTATCCCTGTACCCTTCCTTCTGTCTCTGACCATCTGGTGATGACACTGCTCTATGCTATCAGTCTAAGGTTCACCCTCTCTCTTGAACTCTTCTTAAACAAGTGTGCTTGCAGGATGCTGCAGGCCTTCCTCATGATTCCTCTAACAAGTATGGCTTGCTTTCCTGCCACTGTCTCAATTTGTCTCCATTTGGAACTTAACCTCTCTGTATCCCTACTTCCAACACAGTAGCTAATAGATAATATAAACTCAGCAACCTTTTATTGCAGAAATAGGATCTTTGAGAGATGCCCTATGCCTCAACCCTGTTGTCCTGCCTTGCTTGGTTTCTTATTCTGCACTCCAAGCACACCCTTCTACCCCAGGGGCACTGACAGATGCAGCATGAATTCTGAACTCAACAATCAGAGGTGAAGAGGGATAAAAGAAAGATTAATTAAATGGGTCTTTGGAAGAATTATTTCCTCCCTAGTTTGATGGGAGATGTAATTCTGTAAATCTGTCTCTTATTGGTTGTTGAATAAAGCACTGTTGGCCAATAGGGAAGCATGATAGGTGGGACTAGGAGTCAAGGAGGATTCTGGGAAAGAAAGGCAGAATCAGACACAATGTAGCCCACCACAGGAGCAAGAGGTCCTGACTCTTTTCTCCAGTAAGAGAAATACTTAGATTGACAATTATGGAGTAAATACTTAAGTCAGAGCTAGCCAGTAAGAAACAGAATAAATGGCCAACAGCTTCATAATTAATATAGCCTCCTGTGTGTTCATTTGGGAGTCATGCGGCTCTGGAACCAGGGTGGGAAGGCAACACTCTACACTAGTTTATTACAGAAGCAGCTTCAGGTGAGGTTACAGAGATTCCTAAGTAAGCCACAGGAGGGCTTTCCTATCGTCACTGACACATGGACCAGTGTAATTACACATGACAGTGTGGATGGCTTTGTGCAGCAGGTGAGGGAGGAGCTTTACCTGCTAACAAGCCAGCATGCTCTTGGCCCACTATTATCACTGGTAAGTTCTCTGGATAAAGGCTCACCTACATGTCTTGACACTCCCAAAGCCTTGGTCATCTGGGCTAAAACCACATTCACTCCTATCCTCCCTTTCTCTGTTTATTCCATTCTCATTTTGTGCTACAGGGTATGCTACATTCCAAGACCCCAAATATGAATGCACAGAAATATAATTACACCCTGGAAGAAGCATTACATTCCCTTACAGCAACATACTTTCCTGTAATACACCTATAGAGTACTCTAAAAGATATGTATCATGAGTGTCATGTAAGGGTCATGGAAGCTTGCTGATGAGGTGATACCTACATTCTGTTTTCCAGGTCATCAACCTTCTTCCTGCTTCCTGTTTCTCCATCTCAGCTGCATGTGACAATCACTGGGAGGCTCAGGTCTGCCCATGTGTCCACAGAAGGTTGCATCCATTTCAGAATCTCTGAGGTCCAGTCCAGATACTAGAACTTCTAAAATGCTTCCCAGATCATCCTAATGCATATTCTGGTCTTAATCTCCTTGCTTGACTATGACCTCTCCCTATGTGCATTGTTTGTACATAAAACAAACCTCAGAAGTTCATGTGTTAAATACTGTGTTCCCAGTTACTATTACTGTTTCGAGAAGGGATGGAAACAATGGCTTCTGTGGCCTAACCTAGGCCACCAGGAGCACTGGGGTCAAGTTTTGCCCCCAGGAGTTGCTGAAACACCTACAGCATTTGATGAGAAGATGTGATTGTGTGGCATTGTCATCCTTGCTAAACAATCACACCTTCATTCTGGGCATGATCAAGACCACTAGAGCTTAAGCAAGGTCCAGGTCAATACAGTGTGGATGTGCTATCTGTAGGGGATGTTTTGTGGCACCAAAAGGAAATTCACAAAGCCTCTGCCACACAGAGGCATGCAGGAACAAGAGAGACCCCCCAAACACAGCAGTCCTGTGCCCCTGCCCACCCCCCACCACTCCTTGAAGTCTCTCTATAATGCAAGTTCTAATGTACTGTGAAGAGCTAGTGTTGGGCTCCAAAGAGACAGGCTAGACCAAGGAAGAAGAGACAAGAGTAGCTATAGCAGAAGGTGCATTATTGTTTTGAGCAAGACAAAAGAGACGGAAGTCCTAAATTCCCACTCAATTGAGTCTTCCACACATCATTTGAAAATCAGCAGAATGGTGTGTGTGTGTGTGTGTGTGTGTGTGTGTGTGTGTGTGTGTGTGTGTCCGTCCATTGCAGGATGCTAACATTTTCTCTGCCTCCTTGAACTCAAGGTCAGCTCCTTCATAGCAAAGACTTGAGAAATCACCTTGCTCACCTGGCCCATCTTGGTCAGGGTATCCTCTCAGACCATCAGCCTTTTAAGATTACCACCTCCTGGCTTGAATCAAGGTACTTCTAAATCCTCTGTAGTGGTTAATTTTAATAGCCAACTTGGTGACATCACTTTGGAGATGAGTCTCTGGATATGCCTGACAGGGATTATCTAGATTCTTGCAAATTGAGGTGGAAAGACACACCACCTACTGTGGGCAGCACCATTCCCTAGGCTAGGATCATGGACTTTACAAAAGGAGACAATGAACTCATAACCAGCATGCATTGCCCTCTGTTTCTGTTGTGATTTCCCACAGTAATGACCAACCCCCTAAAGATGAGGATCAACATAAACACTTTCTCCTATAAGTTGCTCTTGACGGGGGTGTTGTTAGAGCAACATGAAAAACAGCCAACCCAGACAAAGTAAAACTCAAGTCTAACATTCTTGCTATATCCTTCCTTTGGTTATTTTCCAACAGAAAAGGAGACCTCTAGTAGCAACTACTGGATAATTGAATAATTCCCAAAAGATTCATGGGGACAAACATCAGAAAATCTTTTATATCTTAGAAAATCTTATGTTTCTATACTAAAAAAAAAACCCTAAAACTAAACAAGACGTAACAAAGAGGCTTACTTCTCAGAACTGCTCAGCAAGCATTAGGAGGCCCTTTTGTGACTTGGTAAGGGGCACCCTACCCTGTTTGATTACTTCATTATGGAAAGAGGCTTAGCATCTCCCTAGCATGGATCACAACTCAGATTTCCAGTGTACCATTTACATCTGGGTTTCCTGTTCTCCATGCCACAGTGAGGTAGGTACACACTCACATGCTTATTCATGAGTGGCCTGGGCTTCAAATTGCTGATACCTCTACTTGGAGGAGTAGCCTTCCCTCCCCTGTTTCTTATCGACACCTTAATTTCCCAGCCAGAGCCAAGGCCTCCCCTCCTCCCTGCTCTGCTCTTCTTCAATTATACTACCTGACTCTCTCTCTAGCCATATGTGCAGAGTCTGACTTATCTCAGAACAAACCGATTTCTCACTAAGCTGTAAGTATCAGGTGGTCTCTTCCTTCATTGTATAGAGGGAACATTTAAGAGGTCAGTGGCCAGCAATAAGCAGGTATCTTTTAAACTTTTATAAGTTTCTCACACAAAACAAAGATGCCCCAGGAACACTGTATTGCCAGAGAACTTCGGTTTTTCCAATGTCTTAATACTTAAAACCATCTAACTCTTCACCATGTACATAGCAAGGCTTTAAAAACAAAACAAAAACCAACCAACCAAACAAACAAACAAACAAAACAGCCAATACCAAGGCTTGAGAGAAATGCATTCACTGTTGTTCAACATTTGCCAGGAGGTGGCACTGTTTCATCTCTAAGCAAATTCCGACTCTGTCTGGGAGGGTTTCTAAGTACCCAGCAATATTTCTGCCACTCAGTCTTCAGTCTGGTCAATCCATTAAGCAAATTAAGAAGCAGAATAAGGCCCAACTCCTTCCTCTTGATACTTTGCATTCCAACACCTCTTATCATTTCTTACAAAATAAAATTCAGCAACAAAATGTGATTACAAAATAAGTAAGTCCCATAGTGGCAAAAGAACTACAGAATTCAGTCAGGTGTTGGTGGAGTAATTCCATCACTAAGGAGGCAGAGGCAGGAGGGTCTCTGTGAGCTCAAGGTCAGCCTGGTCTACTGAACGAGTTCCAAGACAGGCTCCAAAACAATCAGAGAAACTCTGTCTCGAAAAACAAAGCAAAAGCAAAAACAAAACAAAAAACTCCAGAATTCAGTGGGATACACATGTATGTGCATGCACACATACCAAAACACATACAAACACACATGCATACACAAACACACATATACACAGGACTTGGAAGTAGAACAGGAACTTTCAGCCAGAGAAGGGGCTAAAAATGAATAAAATTAATTACATGACTGTCAGAGAGTTTAAAAAGTGAAATCAAGACAACATCCTCACAGTCTGGATCTCTGCTGCCAGGGAAGGAGGTGAGCAGCAGGTCACTTAGGAAATATGTCTGATGAAGTTATTGGCAGCTCTATCCTTCAGGCCTCTCATTAAATCACTGCAGTAAGCAGAAATGACAAAAATTTCAAAGACAAAGGTTTTCCAGGGACAAGGGCCACAAAGATCACTACTATCAAGTGGAGGTTGCCATTGCAACCTTTCCAAATTCGGTAGTCTCATCCAATGACTGCAAGTAGCTTAGAAACATTAAGGAAGCCTCACTTAGTATCCACTTGTCATTATGAATATGTGTGAGCACTTTCTGTCCCTGAATGCTGTGGGGAGGTTGCTCTGGCAGCCTTGCCATTGTAACTATGGATAAAACCCTAGTCACACTTTTCATCTTAGTTTCTTTCTGGAGATCACAGGGTGAATTTCAGTCTTCAGTTCCTGGTAAGGAATGCCTTAATCCCCTACAAACTCCATAAAGATGAGAGTGTATGGCTTTTGTTTGCTAAATTCTATCTAACTCATGAAGCAAGCTTTTTCTGGTCCCAAGCCAGCCACAGGGTAGAGGTTGCTGCCAGAAAACAACAACAACAACAACTCTCTCTCTCTCTCTCTCTCTCTCTCTCTCTCTCTCTCTCTCTCTCTCTCTCTCTCTCTCTCTCTCTCTTCCTGGTTAGGCAGTGAAAATTATCCCCAGATCTCAAGTATTGGGCATTGAGTGAATCATCAATGCCTAGGACCTAGTCAATTATGTCTCTCTTCTGCAGCTTCCATACATGGAAAATAGTACCATGATTTCCACCAAAGACAAATTTCATTAAAAATTATAAAGAAGCCATTTGACAGAAATTCAGATTCCTCCAGGGCCAGCACTTCTTGAGATAAAAATACCTGTACACGGTTGCATTCTCTTCTCAGGACTTTGTCTGTCGGCACCCAGGTTTGACTTGCCCAGCCGTGTAAGAGCGTGAGACCAAACGAGTGAGAAAGAGGACCCCTTTGTGGCATTAAGAATAAAATTAGGACAGCCCCAGGTGTGGATATGCACCTGCTTGATGTGTCCAGGATATGCACTCTTCTGTAGAAATGAAATTTTTTGCCTTACTGAGTAAGTTGGGCTGTGTGATCATTTTCTTGAGGTCCTAGATTTGCTTCTAGTGCATAGAAACCTTCAAGGTCAGGGACTGGAGAGCTTCCAGGATAGTGAATGTACCCACCTGCCTGAAGTTGGTATAGATCAACCCATGAAACAGAAGCTCCACTCTTTGCCTCCTTTTCAGACTTTGATCTATGCATCCTTCGATCTATGCAACCTTCATCTAGCTGTTAACTCATGCCCTTTGTAACATCCTAGTAGACTGGTAATGATTAGAAAATTGGTGCACCTTCTACTCTCTGGCCAGAGCTTCAGACAAGAGCTTCAATCAACATCAGAACTCCAGTCAGGGACTTCAATCAACCATATCCTGCCAAACAGAGACAACTTAATCCACTTAAGACTTTCACTACACTAACATTTTCTTCGTACAGGTTCCAATGAGATTGTCATCATCCCAATTCAGCAGGAAGTAACTTTGAGAAGACTATGCCCCATTTCCCTACTGTTGATAATATAGGATAATTTACACCTGTTAGGGTTAGTGTTCAATTATTTAGGGTTGGGATTGGAAGGAGGTGTTCAGATTTGGTCTTCTCTTTCAAATAAGCATAGGTTTAGATGGGATAGATATACTTAGGGTAGGATATAAGTGGATTATAATTTGCTTATCTTCTACGTACATATGCTGTATATGTTTGAGTTTTTGTATCAAGTCCAAATCTTCTCTTTAGACTAAAAGGGGAATTGTAGGGAGAGGCATACCTGCAGCTTTAGCCACTCCCCAATGGGCGTGGCTACAGGTACATGAAGGAGAGGGGAATAAATAGAGAGAAAGGGTTGCCTGGTGCTCTCTCTTGGACCCTGGCCACAGCTCGGAGACAACAGAGCGCTTCTGCTGTAAGTGACTTCTCTTTTTAATAAAGCATCCTACACTCCTTCTTTTCCCCTTGCACTGATTTCCGTGACAGGTTCCTATGTTCTCAAGCCACTAAATGAAATTATCTAACTTGAACAGGTTAGGAATGAAACGTCTATTCGGTAGCTGATTGGTCAAAGAAACTGCATCTGGAGGAGAGACAGTGCTATAAGTGTGGGCCTTTAGCCAGTAGGATCTCATTTTGACTCTAGGTAGACACTGTTAGAATTAAATTTCATGGTGGACATGCAGTTACAATCAAAGAATTGATGGAGATGAGACAATTCCTCATGCGCCGATGTTGGAAGTTCATTCTTCAACACATGCCCCAAAGGGCATGCCATCCTCCTACTTCATGACTCCTAATGACTTGGAGAATTCAACCAGGCACCATGATCATCATTAATGATGATCAATCTTAGGTCCCTCCCTGGTGCTTCAGTCAACCTCCTCCTTGCAGAGCTCAGACTTCTGCTCCCTCCTGTAGTCCTGCAACAAAGAATCTCCAAGTTCAGACCTCTATCACTGCCCTCGTGCAAAAACACAAGGCTTTGGTATTTTCTCAATCCCTGATTTCAAGGTAGCTTCTTCATTAGAGCCCACTAAGAACTTGCTTCCTCCTGAAAAGAATTACTGACACCCTACCTGGTGTCCCACCATCATGGACAATACCTCTGTCCAGATACTATTTCATTTGTGAGCTGTTCATTAGTGAAAGCCACAAAGGAAATGGACTCCTTCCCCGACCTTGTGCTCCTGGGGAAGGGATGACTAAGTCCCTTGTGCTGGCCTAGGTGCTCACAAGTAATGGAAACTTTAAAATGGGTGCTGAGATGAATCCAAGTTCCCTTGGTCAACAGGTGCCATAGTTCCTAAGGAGACAGTCATGAAAAGGCCATAGAGAAGGAGGGGGCTTGACTGACCACACTGCCTTCCAAGAACCCACATTGTGGTGTTTATGTGTTTGCATGTGTATAAGTTTGCATGTGTATAAGTTTGCATGAGTAACAGGTGACCACGCATGTTTATGCTTATGGAAACCCAAAGTTTACACTGGGTATCCTTCTCGGTGGCTCTCACTTTATTCATTTAAGCAGGCTCCCTTGCTGCACCCTGAGCATGACAATTGTGATGAGCTCAGCTAATCTGATTGCCCCTGGGATACCATATTACAGGCAATCACCAATTCCTTCATATGACAGAGATCTGAAGTGTGGTCTTTATGCTTGGGCTGCAAACACCTTATCTTCTGAGCAACCTCCCCAGCCTCATAGATAGGGAAACCATGATTCATAAAGAATAAACAATTTGTCAGCACTGTGCTGCAAAGGTCTGTTTTGAGGCCAGCTTCCAACAATGTATTCATTCCATCACTCACTGAGTCAACTAACTTCATTCAATATTAAATTCCTAGTGGTCCTAACCCAGCTTAATGAAGTGTGGTTGCCCCACTCTATAGAAGCAAGTCCTCTAGGGATTGTAGATCACAACAGGCAATAGAACTGATGCACATTCATTCTGCACCCACTCTCTAAGGACACAGTTCTTGCTTGCTTTACAAATTGGGAACCAAGACCCCAATATGAAATTACTGGTTTTTTTCCTGTTGCAAGTTTCTCAAGTCATTGTCCTTTCCCAGCTAAAACCTAAGAGCCAAGAATAAAATGGTCTTTCTTTTGAAACCTAGGGAAAACATGAATAAGTCTTCTTGGTTCCCAGGTTGTAGTTTGGTTCTCGCTTGCTTCACTAATTATAGAAGTCATGGACTAGCTTCACTCCAGATGGTGCCCTGACCTATTTGAGATGATTATGCTTTTAGGGACTTGGAGATAGCTTTGTCTTGCTTAAGTGGGTTGAAGCCATCAACCTCTTCACTTGAGTATTGCAGACTCCACCCACATACAGTGCTAAGGCTGCCATTTCTGAGTCTGATGCCTGTGAACAACCATGACATTCCTTACACATGCTCAAAAAATGATGGGTTTTCCTCACTGCCAATCATTTTTCACAACACGGCCTCAAATACCCTATTTGCTTATGCCGCAAAAGCCTTTCAGGACTTTCCTCAGGGAAGTAGGTTTGAAACCATCCCCACACACTGGTACCTGTTAAATCACTTTTCTCATTGGGAAAAGTTGTGGCTTAAGTGACTGGCATGCTATGTGGCAGACAAAACTAGCTTGTCCCAGAACTACAAGTATATCCCTCTGTTCAGAGTCAGGGTCAGCAGGGTAATTACCTGTAACTCTGAGCACAGTTGAGAGAGTGTTTCTTCAACAGCGAGGGCCTCTGGGAAGGAAAAAGGAAGACCACACAATTAAACAGACTTCATTTCAATGCTGTACTTGCTAACTAAAGGAAAAGGCCTAAATTTCATGCTCTAAATAGTAAAGTTATAGAGAGACAAAGGCAACTCCAGGGGACTCTCTTAATTAAACTTTGAAGAGAATCAACCTCATTTGACATCATAGACTGAGTGCAAGAGGAAACCCATAGTGGACAACTTAATGGAATTAATGGAACTATAAGTTTAATTGACCCCTTAGTGTGTCTACCACTTTGTGTGCCTTAAATAACTCTATATTTATTTATGCTTTTCCAGATGCGCGCACACACACACACACACACACACACACACACACACAGAGTCCCACAAATATATATTTTGAAGCAGAGAATATGGATTTGTGTTTCCATCTTGAAGCTAAAATGTCAGAAGCTCTAGGAAGTAAAGTGGCAGATCTGGGAGACCTCAGGTTCCAGGGACCATGACACTAATGAGCATCATAACCATCGAGCCATCCCCAGTGTGGCATGCAATGCACCAGCTGGTCAACCTGAACCACTGGCCTCCAGCTATTTGTGATTTAATGGTCAGAGTTTTGACCGTGTTTGAACTCTCTCCTAGCACCCCAATGACAAAGCAAATCATCTCCATACAGTTGTACTGTCCACAGCAACTTGAGAAATCCCTTAGCACCTCTGTGTCCTCCTGACCTTCCCATCTGATGGGTGAACTATGGCTAAGTACTGCTGAATAAAATCCATTTTCTTTTGAGGCATGTAACTAGCTGATTCTCTATTGTCTTTTGATTTGTTGTGTGGAACTTGAGGTCAAATCTAAGGTTTAACATATGCAAAGCAAGTGCTCTACTAAAGACTCACAGTCTGGGTCCTTTGTATCCGTCTTTACAGTCTGCACACGATTGACTTCTGGAAATATCCAAGTTAAAGAGTGTTTGATTTAAAGCCCCTGACACTGGCTTAGCCAGGTATCATGGCTGATTGAACTAGATGGAAAGAGGCTCTGAAAACCAATATGAGCACCACAAACACTCCTTTGCTTTGCAGACTAGAGAGAGAACCTAAGGAATCGAAGGGGGATCCAGCCCTCAACAATCCTGATAGTAAAGAGAAACTTGGAAATATAGCATTGTCATGCAACCTGCTTATAATACACAGACCACAGACAACACCAGATGATATAGTTCTCACAGAAGTTGATATCCAGAGGAACAGACAAAGACATAAGCACTCCATGGGATACTGACATTGAAATATATATTATTCTTGAATTCTAGACTCTGGGTTGAGCCTCTGATTCAAAGGACTTTAGAGCAGAACCACAGCATATCGCATGCTGTAAAGACAGGCGACGGGACTGAAGCACCCTACCCCAGGCAGTCAGAGCTGGACCTCAGGGCTTCTGTCACAGCTACATATTGCTGTGCGGTGTGGCTTTCAGTAGTCATCTTACTTTCCATGCATGACTTCTCTTATTTATCACTCAAGAGGGATTTAGGCTCACAAATATCCTTGATACTTAGTTTGGAAAAAATCTATTTGTCACCTAAACAACCTGTCATTGCAGGTTTCTAGAACCCTTCACAGGATAGACCAGGGGATAGTCAGATACACACAAATATATTAGATATGAATGCCTATATATCTATACACAATTGTTTTCTATAATATAATATTCTTTTGTAAGGCTGTTACACATATTTATAAAATGCAATTCTATAATTGCATCTTAATTAAGAAAGGCTTTAACCTCGGATATTATTTAAGAAAGTGTGTGTGTGTGTGTGAATCAATGGTAGTTGGCAGTCTGAAAAGGACTGAAGGACTCAAAAACCTGCACTTGCCCCCTCCCCTTCCCTTCCCCTTTGCTTAATTAGATTACTTTAGATTATGAGGTTGAGCTCCTGCCATTGAGGTGAGAGTCAGTAACCACCAATTCCAGGGATGAAAGACAGGAGCCATGGTGGCCCTGGTGTATTGCTAACCCAGTTTAGATTTTAGCACATTCTTTTTTCAAATATAATCACCTTTACGAGCTACTTTCACTTTGTGTGTCACTTTGTATAATATCAAGATTATTGCTAACCAAAGCAACTTAACATTATTGGACAGGATATGCGGTAGGTGTTCAAGAAATGTTTGATACATAAATGAATGAGTGAGTGTCTTAGGGCATATTTTATTTTATTGCATTTGTCCTTCCAAAGAGTCACTCTTGGTACAATGAGGTAGAGCCCAAAAAAGCTTAAAGGACCAAAGGAATTTTCACCATGGCCTTTACAAAAGCACAGCATCTTTTCACCATTCACACTCCAATGTGGAAGGCCAGCTCCTGGAAAGATGCCTCTTGTTTCTAACCCCTTACCCAGCTCTATGGTGGGCAGCTCAGGAATGTCTCTCATGATGACCAGAAAGTAGAGTCGGAGGCCCCGATAGGCATGGAGGAGCAGCAGACAGAGGTCCCGGTGCCATTTGTAGGCATGTTGTATGCAGTTCTCTGAGGGGACGTAGAAGCTTCCCTGAAGGGACAGAAGGAACATAGCTGAGGAATCTATACCTTGCTCTGACTTCACAGAACTCCTCTCCTCCACCCAACATTCACAGACTATTTTGGGCTTCGGGACAGCAGGACTGGTTCTTAGATAATATGAAGACTTCAGGAAGAAAACTGGCTGAGTTCCAATCTCTTCCATATCCCTGCCAAGTAGGAAAACCACAGACTCACTATGCCTCTGTTGTATCACATTTAAGTGAAGATATTAATAGTTATAATATTAGAAACAATGATAGCAGATGATGACTAAGAAGCAGATAAGGGTGTCTGTCCCTGAGTCCCAGAGGACAGACTTATAAGAGGTTGGGTGACAGAAGAAGGGGAATTCTTTACATGGGTGGGTGAGGGGTGATTAGGAAGATTATTAGAACAGATAAATGAGCAACACTGTGCTATAAAGGGAAAATAAAACTATCTTATAAAATTGTAATGAAGGATGAAGTGGAGTCCAAGAGCTCTAAGTCTGGGCAGTTTCAGAAAGTTCTGCACAGTGGAATCTGTTTGAAGCTATAGAATGGGTAGAAAGACAACTTGGTTTGTGCAACAACAAGAAAATGCCTAAACCCACATTCCACTCAGCATGGGGGAAAATAAAAACAAGACAGTTTTGTTTATTTTTAATAACATAATTTGTCTCTCTCTCCAACCTGAGAGAAAGGTATTCCAGAGTGAATTTTAGGATAATTTTTTTCTAAGAGCAGAGAAAGGAATCATTGAGTAGGACGTGGACAGTGGAAAATTGAGATAATCCATAGTAGGAAGATTTGGTGGTGTTACACGTCTGCTCATTCACCTACTCCCCCTTGGCCACAATGGAAGCAAGCACTCACTCTTCATGGTTCCCTGCTGCTGCCTTGCCCATTCTGCCCAGAATGGAGGAAGATTGGGCTGGGAAGGGATGGTATCCATTCTCTTGCCATCATTGTGTGGGTCTGCATGGTTGGTGATTATGGCTGTCTCCTATCCCATTTACTCTTTGTTCTTATTTCTAACTAAGCAAGCTGAATTTGCCTAGTAAGGGTATGATAAATCAACAGTTTTGAGAATGAACCACTACAGAGAAAGGCATGAGACCATGGATAAGCAACTCTTTCTAGAGCAACATCAGTACTTGGCCTCCAAAATCCCCAGCATTGAAGTATTGACTTAGGATTGAGGCAGAACCTCAATGTAGTATCTCATGACTACAGCAAATGCCTTCTGCTACAGTATCTACTTTTCAATGTCTTTATTTCCTGAGCTCTACAACCTTACCTTATATTATAATGCTGTCTGGTTTTTTTAAAATTTGAACTTAGGAGAAATATTACATAAGGATAACAAAAAGTCTTGAAAGTGTTGCAGTGTGGCGTAGGAAAGGCAGAAGTGAAGAGCTGAGCCCTGCCCCACCTCTGGGAGATCTCCAGTGCTTTGGTGCAGTCTCCACCAGGCAGCAAACAAGTGAGAGAACAAGCTCCAGGCTGTGCCCCCACCACTGCGGCCCAGTGGGCTCTGTCCCTCCATGACCCACTCTGCCACCCAACACCATGCACCTGAACATCCTTCCCATGGCCAGCCCTTCCACACAACCCCAGTAGACTACATAGGCACAGAAACAAACATACCATTTGGGAAAACAGGTGATTGGCCAGCCTCCCCATGAACTGCCCCCAAATCCAGACTAAACCCCAGGGCACACCCTATGCCCATTCCCCTCCCCTCCCCCAAAAGCAAGGCAGCTGAGCCCTGCCCCCACATCTGGTGGACCCCCATGCCGCTGATGGTGTCCCTAGCAACAGGCAAACAGGAAGCTGAATACCCTGTCTTTGGTCAGGCTTCCCCTGAAACTCCAGCAGAGTATACCGGCACAGGTGCCTGGAAGAAGAGATGAACAAACGGCGGTGTAAGAATACATTCAGTGGGCATCATCAGGTAAACAGGCCAGCTTCCCGGCCTGTGTTCCAGAGCCTGCAGATCGCCTGGGAACTGGACAGAGTTCCCAATCCCGGCGGGAGCATCAGGTAAACAGGCCAGCTTCCTGGCCTGTGTTCCAGAGCCTGCAGATCGCCTGGGAACTGCACAGAGCTCCCAATCCCGGCGGGAGCCAAGCACCCCAGACTCCAGATCTTCTCTCCCACCAAAGAGACCAGGAAACTACAGGAGCCAGGGAGACCAGGGGAGTAGCAGTTCCGGATCAGGTACAACAGGACCCAGCATAGGGTCCAGGGGACCAGGTAGGAGGCTAAGCGCCCCAGATTCCTGTTCTTCTTCTCTACCCACGGACCAGCATTTGGACAAGGCATAGAAGAACCACCAGATTACTGGACTTACTAGCACCCACCAAAAGGGAACTCTGGTCCCCAGACCAGGAAGGGGCTCTTTCTGCACCCACTAAAAGAAGAGATGGGAAAGAGACAATACAAAAACACAGTCAGCAACAGAAAAACAAATATGACACCGCCAGATTCTAGAGACTCCACACCAGCAAGACCCCAATATTCCAACGCGAAGGAAGCAGAAGAGAACGACCTTAAAAGCACTTTCATGAAAATGATAGAGGCCCTAAAAGAGGATATTGGAAAATCCCTCAAAGAAATGGAAGAAAAAACAAACCAAAAAATGCAAGAAATGGAAGAAAAAACAAACCAAAAAATGCAAGAATTGGAAGAAAAAACAAACCAAAAAAGGCACGAAATGGAAGAAGAAATGAAGCAAAAAATGCAAGAAATGGAAGAAAAAGCAAAGCAAAAAATGCAAGAATTAGAAGAAGAAACATACCAAATAAGGCAGGAAATGGAAGAAGAAACAAAGCAAAAAATGCAAGAAATGGTAGAAAAAACAAAGCAAAAAATGAAAAAAATGGAGGAAGAAACAAACCAAAAAAGGCAGGAAATGGAAGAAGAAACAAAGCACAAAATCCAAGAAATGGAACAAAAAGCAAACCAAAAAATGCAAGAAATGGAAGAAAGAACAAACCAAAAAATTCATAAAAGGCAACAAACGGACGAACAGATAAACAGAAAATTGCAAGAAGCAATGCAAACGCTGCAAGGGTTGAAAACTGAAATAGAGACACTAAAAAAACACAATCTGAAGAAAGGCAGAAAATAGAAAAGCTGGACAAACAGTCAGGCACTACCAATACAAGCATTACCAACAGAATAGAAGAGATGGAAGAGAGAATCTCAAGTGTTGAAGATACATTAGGAGAAATGGATTTATCAACCAAAGAAAACCTTAAATCCAACAAATCCTTAACACAAAACATCCAGGAATTATGGGACACCATGAAAAGACTAAACCTAAGAATAATAGGTATAGAAGAAGGAGAAGAAATCCACCTGAAAGGGGCAGAAGGCATATTCAACAAAATCATAGAAGAAAACTTTCCCAACCTTAAGAAAGACATGCCAATGAAGGTACAAGAAGCCTACAGAACACCAAATAGAGTGGACCACAAAAAAATCCCCTCGCCACATAATAATCAAGACCCCAAACATACAGAATAAAGAAAGAATATTAAGAGCAGCTAAGGAAAAAGGTCAAGTAACATATAAAGGCAGACCTATCAGAATTACACCTGATTTCTCCATGGAAACTCTGAAAGCCAGAAGGTCCTGGATAGATATTCTACCTACACTAAGAGACCATGGATGCCAGCCCAGACTACTATACCCGGCAAAGCTCTCAATCACTATAGACGGAGAAAACAAGATATTCCATGACAAAACTAGATTCAACCAATATGTGTCCACTAACCCAGCCCTACAGAAAATTTTGGAAGGAAAACTCCAACCCAAGGAAGCTAACTACAACCAGAAAAACATAAGCATTAGAGAATCCCTCTCTACCAACAGCCAAAAGAACAAAGGGGCGAAATTCCACCCATAATTCCACCAACAACAACCATCGCAAATCGAAGAAGGATGAGCAATCAATGGTCATTAATATCCCTCAATATTAACGGCCTTAACTCACCCATAAAAAGACACAGACTAGCAGAATGGATTCGAAGACAGAACCATTCCTTCTGCTGCATACAAGAAACACACCTCACCCTCAAAGACAGACATTACTTGAGAGTTAAAGGTTGGGAAAAATTTTTTCAATCAAATGGACCCAAGAAACAAGCAGGGGTAGCAATCCTAATATCTAACAAACTAGACTTTAAAATAAAATCAATCAAAAGAGATGAAGGAGGTCATTACATACTCATCACAGGTGAAACCCACCAAGATGAAGTGTCTATCCTGAACATCTATGCCCCCAATACAAAGGCATCCACATTCGTTAAAGAAACATTATTAGAACGTAAATCTCATCTAAAGCCCCACACAGTTATAGTGGGAGATTTCAACACACCACTCTCACCACTAGACAAGAATACCAGACAGAAACTCAACAAAGAAGCAAAGGGTCTAATAGAAGTAATGACCCAACTGGGATTAACAGATATCTATAGAACATTTCATCCACATAAAAAAGAATATACCTTCTTCTCACCACCACATGGAACCTTCTCAAAAATCGACCACATACTTGGCAACATATCAAACCTCAGCAGCTACAAAAAAATTGGAATAACTCCATGCATCTTATCAGACCACCATGCTTTAAAATTAGAATTCAACAACAACACAAATTGCAGAAAACCTACAAACTCATGGAAATTGAATAATGTTCAACTGCACCATCCCTGGGTCAAAGAGGAAATAAAAAAAGAAATTAAAGACTTCCTCGAATTCAATGAGAATGAAGACACAACATACCCAAACCTATGGGACACTTTGAAAGCAGTGCTATGGGGGAAGTTCATAGCACTAAGTGCTCACATGAAGAAACAGGAAAACAGTTATACCAGAGAATTAACATCACAGCTAAAAGCTCTAGAACACAAAGAAGCACACTCCCCCAGGAGGAGTAGACGCCAGGAAATAATCAAATTGAGGGCTGAAATCAACAAAGTAGAAACCAGGAAAACAATACAAAGAATCAATGCAACGAAGAGTTGGTTCTTTGAGAAAATCAGCAAGATAGACAAACCTTTGTCCAAACTTACCAAACAGCAGAGAGTGAACACGCAAATTAACAAAATCAGAAATGAAAAGGGGGACATAACAACAGACTCTGAGGAAATCCAGAGAATCATTAGGTCATACTTTGAAAACCTGTACTCCACAAAATTCGAAAATTTAAAGGAAATGGATGACTTCCTGGACAGCTATCATTTGCCAAAACTAAATCAAGAACAGATAAGCAATTTAAATAGACCTATAACCCCTATGGAAATAGAAGCTGTCATCAAAAGTCTCCCAACCAAAAAAAGTCCAGGTCCAGATGGCCTCAGTGCAGAATTCTACCACAAATTCAAAGAACAGCTTATACCAATTCTTCTCAAAGTGTTCCACACAATAGAAGCAGAAGGGTCTTTGCCAAACTCTTTCTATGAGGCTTCAATAACCTTGATCCCCAAGCCACACAAAGATACAACCAAGAAAGAGAACTTCAGACCAATATCCCTCATGAACATTGATGCAAAAATACTCAATAAAATACTGGCAAATCGGATCCAAGAACACATCAAAACAATCATTCACCACGATCAAGTAGGTTTCATCCCAGGGATGCAGGGATGGTTCAACATACGAAAATCCATCAACGTAATCCACCATATAAACAAGCTGAAAAACAAAAATCACATGATCATCTCACTAGATGCTGAAAAAGCCTTTGACAAAATCCAACACCCCTTCATGATAAAGGTCTTGGAGAGATCTGGGATAACAGGGACATACTTAAACATAATAAAAGCCATATACAGTAAACCAACAGCCAACATCAAACTAAATGGACAGAAACTCAACGCAATTCCTCTAAAATCAGGAACAAAACAAGGCTGTCCACTCTCTCCATACCTTTTCAACATGGTACTTGAAGTTCTAGCTATAGCCATACGACAACAAAGGGGGATCAAGGGGATACAAATTGGGAAGGAAGAAGTCAAACTTTCACTGTTTGCAGACGATATGATAGTTTACATCAATGACCCAAAGAACTCTACCAGGGAACTCTTACAGCTGATTAACACCTTCAGCAAAGTGGCAGGTTACAAGATCAACTCAAGAAAGTCAGTAGCCCTACTATATACAGATGATAAAAGGGCTGAAAGAGAAATCAGAGAAACATCACCCTTTACAATTGCCACAAACAACATAAAATACCTTGGGGTAACGCTAACCAAACAAGTGAAAGACCTGTATCATAAGAACTTTGAATCTTTAAAGAAAGAAATTAAAGAAGCCCTCAGAAAATGGAAAGATCTCCCATGCTCTTGGATAGGTAGGATCAATGTAGTAAAAATGGCAATCCTGCCAAAAGCAATCTACAGATTCAACGCTATCCCCATTAAAATCCCAGCACAATTCTTCACAGACCTTGAAAGAACAATAATCAATTTTGTATGGAAAAACAAAAGACCCAGGATAGCCAAAACAACCCTGTTCAACAAGGCAACGTCCGGAGGCATCACTATCCCTGACCTCAAGCTCTATTATAGAGCTATAGTCCTGAAAACAGCTTGGTATTGGCACAAAAATAGACAGGCAGACCAATGGAATCGAATTGAAAATCCGGGTATTAACCCACACACGTACGAACATCTGATCTTTGACAAAGAAGCTAAAAATATACAATGGAATAAAGAAAGCATCTTCAACAAATGGTGCTGGCATAATTGGAGACTGGCATGTAGAAAAATGCGGATCGATCCATGTTTATCGCCATGCACAAAACTTAAGTCCAAATGGATCAAAGACCTCAACATAAATCCAGCCACACTGAACCTCTTAGAAGAGAAAGTGGGTGGTACCCTTGAAAGAATTGGTACAGGAGACAGCTTCCTGAACATAACACCAGTAGCACAGACAGTGAGATCAACAATTAATAAATGGGACCTACTGAAACTGAGAAGCTTCTGTAAGGCAAAGGACACAGTCAGCAAGACAAAAAGGCAGCCCACAGAATGGGAAAAAATATTCACTAATCCCACATCTGACAGAGGGTTGATCTCCAAAATTTACAAAGAACTCAAGAAGCAAGTCTCCAAAACAGCAAAGGACCCAATTAAGAAGTGGGCTGCAGAACTAAATAGAGAGTTTTCAATAGAGGAGTCTAAAATGGCTGAGAGGCACTTGAGAAAGTGCTCAACATCCTTACCCATCCGGGAAATGCAAATCAAAGCAACTCTGAGATACCATCTCACTCCTGACAGAATGGCTAAAATCAAAAACACCAATGACAATTTATGCTGGAGAGGATGTGGTGAAAGGGGGACACTCCTCCATTGCTGGTGGGAGTGCCAACTGGTTCAGCCACTTTGGAAAGCAGTATGGAGATTCCTCAGAAAAATGGGAATAAACCTACCACAAGACCCAGCAACTGCACTCTTAGGCATATATCCAAACGATGCCCATTCATATAACAAAGATGTCTGTTCCACTATGTTCATAGCAGCTTTATTTGTAATAGCCAGAACTTGGAAGCAACCTAGATGTCCCTCACCCGAAGAATGGATAGAGAAAATGTGGTACATCTACACAATGGAGTACTATTCAGCAGAAAAAAATAATGGAATCATGAGATTCGCAGGCAAATGGATGACACTAGAAGAAACCATCCTGAGTGAGGTAACCCAGTCACAAAAAGAGAAACATGGCATGTACTCTCTCATATATGGATTTTAGACATAGATCTGGGGAGTGCCAGCCTACAATCCTATTGCCAGAGAGTCTGGGAAACAGAAACTTCATTTACTGGCTGGTTAAGTACTGAGCTGAACTCAAGAAAGCCAGTATCAGAGAGGGAGGACTGATGATCAAAGGGATTAAGACTGGGCTGGTTGAACCCCCAGAAACAGCTGACCAGACAAAGGTTAACTCTTGAATCCCAGGCATCAGCCTGGGAATCCAGCATGGGACTGATCAAGACCCCCTGAATCTGGGTGTCAGTGAGGAGGCCTAGGTAATCTATTGAGCCTTGGACAGCAGATCAGTACCCATCCCAAGTATACACACGGTCTCTGGACTCCCATAGAACAATGTGAGGTGCACTCTCACCCTGAACTCTTGGGGAAGGGTCTAGGCCCTGCCCTATATGAAATGACAGACTATGGACACCCCCATGGAGGGCCTCACCCTCCCTGGGGGAATGAGGGGATAACGGGGGGATGGGGGAGGGCACGGGAGGAGGGGAGGGAAAGGGAGAGGGACCTCGTACTGACTTGTGAAGCAACCTTGTTTCTTATCTAAATTTAAAATGGAAAATAAAAAAAATATTAATAAAAAAAAGAATCTAGGCAGCAGTGGAGAGGCTGCCTGTGATGGCCTTCCCCTGTAAAAAAAAAAAAAAAAAAAAAAAAAGAATACATTCAGTGATTAGGAGGCACAAGACCCGCCCAAAAGCAGTGACAGAGAGAGGCCCACCGCAGCATCAGAGCTCCGTCTGATGCTTAGGCGTTAGGCCCAGGAATGAGGAGTGGCCACCAGGTGAGACAACCAAGCAGTTTGCAGCAGTAGCTTCCAGAAACTATCACAAGAAATTCCTCTGGGAAAGAGCACCTGTGTCCCAGCCAGCATCCACTGCCATTTCTCAGTTGGAGAGACCTCACTGCTACATCAGCCCCACCCACACCTAGAGGAGCAATCACCAGAGCTTTGGCCCTGCCTTGAATGGGAGGAGCATTCCCTGGAGCTGTAGCCCCACCTGCGCCTCAAGGACTGACCACCTGAGCCTTGAACCCACTTCCACCGGGAGGAGAGTTCACCAGAGGCTCTGCTCTGTTTGTGACTGAAGGAGCAGTGAAGGGAGTCAAAGCCCCCAACTATACCAACTGGGGAAAGAAAGACCCCTTGAAGTCCAAGCTTCACCTATACCCATTAGAGGAAGAGATGTGTAGACAACAAGGTAGGAACACACTCGACTATATACAGAGCAATACTGCACCACTAGAAACTAGTGGTGCTACAACAGCAAGACCTGAGCATCCCAACACAGATGAAGTAGAAGAAAATGACCTAAACATAACTTTATGACGATGATTCAGGCCCTTAAAGAGGAAATGAAAAATTCCCTTAAAGAAATGGAGGCAAAACAAACAAAAAACTGGAAAATATCAATAAAGTCCTCAAAGAAATCCTTAAGAAGCAATAAAACAAGTGGAGGAAATTATTCAAAACTTGAAATCTGTAATAAAAGCAATAAATAAATCAAACACAAACCAAGGGAACTGTGGAAATGTAAAATCTGGGTAAATGATCAGGAACCACAGACACAAGCATAAACAACAAAATACAAGAAGTGGAAGAGAGAACTCAGGCATTGAATAAAGTTGAAATAGATTCATCATTCAAAGAAAATGTTAAATCCAATAAATTCTTAACACAAAACTTCAGAATATCTGGTACACCATGAAAAGACCACATCTAAGAATAATATGGATAGAAGAAGGGGAAGAATTCCAGCCACAAGGCACAGAAAAAAATTAAAAACCACAGAAGAAGACTTTCCAAACCTAAAGGAGAAAATGCCTATAAAGTAAAGAACCTTACAGAAAACTAACTGAATGGGAAAAGACCTTTACCACCCCCACATCTGACAGAGGGATGATCTCCAAAATATACAAAGAATTCAAGAAACTAGACATCAAAATACCAAATAATCCAAATAAAAATGGGATATAGATATAAACAGAGAGTTCTCAAAAGAAGAATCTCAAATGGCCGAGAGACATTTAAGAATTGTTCAAACATCCGCAGTCATTAGGTAAATGTAAATAAAAAAAACTCTGAGATACCATCTTACACCTTTCAGAATGGTTAAGTTCAAAAACACTGAGGAAAATTTATTTTGGAGAGGATGTGTAGTCAGGGGAACACTTCTCAACTGCTGGTGGAAGTGCAAACTTGTATAGAGATACATGGAAATCTAAGACGGTTTCTCAGACTATTGAGAATCAAGACCCAGCCAATACCACTCTTGGGCATATACCCAAAAGATGCACAAATATACCACAAGGACAATTGCTCAGTTATGTTCATAGCAGGAGTATTCATAACAGCCAGAACCCGGAAGCAACCTAGATGACCCTCAACTAAAGAATGGATAAAAAAAATGGGATACACTCACACAATGAAGTACTAATCAGGAATAAAAAACAATGACATCATGAAATTTTCAGGCAAATGGATGAATCTACATAAAAAGGCATCCTAAGTGAGCTAACCCAGACCCAGAAAGACAAACATGGTAGGTACTCACTCATAGATACCTTGAAACTGGAACATAACAACTTACAAGAAAGAATTGATTCCCTGCCCACTGCCCTTATGGCCAAAATAGAATCGATTCAGCAGGACATTATCAGGCTTGCAAAAACAACTCATTCTATGTCTGATGACTCAGCTAATAAAACTCAAAAACTGGAAAATCAGATTGTCAAACTTACTGACACAATTCATTCCATGTCTGAACAGAATGAATGGCTGGCTGATAGGACAATATTCCTAGAATATTACACGCCATTCAGGCCTCTAGGAATTATAGTATCATATGCTTGGAATCACGCATAACTGATGAGGTCAAGGAAAGGGCAAACTGTATTAGATCCTTAGAAAAATTTTTGACCCAGGAAATTCAATCACTCAGAGAAACAGTGGTCACTAGACTGCAGTTCTTAGATGACTTACAATCTGAGACATCAGATTCAGCAGTTCTAGCAACAAATCATGACAGAGGTTTAACTACCGGGAAGATCTTCCTAAGGTTGCTATGCCATGTCCTATGACTTTCACAGTATCTATAACTGAAAAACCACCAATGAAGAGGAATCCTAATGGTTCCATTGCTTACCAATGGGAACCCATACAAAAAGACCTCAAAGGAATCAATCAGGCCATTATCTCTTACGGAGTCCACTCCCTGTATGCCCAATACCTGTTAAACACTTGGGCAATCACCAACAAGGTTACCCCCAAAAGACTGAAGTCATTTGATTTCAGCCTTGCTAGATAATTCATCTCAAATACAATGGAGAGCTTTATGGAGGGAGGAAGTAAAGGCCCCCGAGCTTCAAGTCCTAAAGAAAGGTTATGAACCCCCCCCAGATAAAATTCTTGGTGAGGGCACTTATGCTGACCTACAGGCTCAGCCTGAATATGACGATCACATCTTGTCTTTATGCCATACAGCAGCACTGAATGCTTTGAATAAGGTTCATGAAACAGGAGAAAAAAACTTGAACCATATACCAAAGTGATACAGGGTCACTGAATTCTTAAAAGATTGTCCAAAGCAGTAGGATTGCAGGTAACTGATTCAGATTTTAGGCAACTCCTTATAGAATCTCTAGCTTATGAGAATGCAAATCCACAATGCAAACAAATAATTTTTCCATTAAAAATTAGATCAGCACCATTGGACGAGTAGGTCTTATACACAGCTAATATTGATTATAATGATCAAGATACAGGAACCTGGGTTGCAGAGGCAATTTCTAAAGGCCTAAAGAGGCACCAAGATGCCAAATGCCTTAACCATGAGGAAATAAAAACTTGGGTTGGAAAAGCAATCTCCAGAAGTTTAAAAAGATATAGTAATACCAGATGTTTTAATTGTGGTAGAATAGGATATCTGAGTAGGAATTGTAGGCAAAGCATTCCTAGAAATAATGCTCCTCCTTGGAATTATTCAAACAGAAGGCCTCAGTTTTCATATTATATAGGACATGTGGCAAAGGCTGACACTGGGCCAATGAATGTAGGTGGACCACAGACAAACCAGGTAACCCTTTACAATTGGGAAACTCCTCAAGGGGCCTCTCGAAGGCTCCCATGTCAAAAGTGGTCCGGTCATTCCCAGTCACTGTGGAGGACAGTTTCTCCCAGGACAATGAGAAGATCCATTGCCTATTGTAAAGAATAACAGCACTCTAAATGATAGATTGTCTACTGAGGAGTTATCAATTGTAACTGAGGGAAACAAAAAAAAACCCGTATATTTTGGCAAACTTCTATACAGGATCACAGACACAAATTACCAATTAAAATGAATAATAAAGTGTTTATCTGGATTTTAGACACTGGTTCTGATGTCATCATCATAACTCAAAAATCTTGGACCTCCAGATAGCCCTTACAAGGAGTAAATGTTCAATTGTTAGGGATTGGAACCCTATCTCAAGTAAAATAGAGCATGAGATGGGTTGAGTGTACAGGGCCTGAAGGACAAAGAGGAAGACTGAGGCCACATGTCACAGATATTGCTATAAATCTCTGGGGTCATGATTTACTGCAACAATCGAATACCCAGATTAACATTCCTCCTGTGTCAGTGGTGGAAAAATATTGTAAGGCACTGCAGTAAACAGATGCCAAATATACAGACTGTACAGAAACAGGATGCTAGTGCCACACCTACAGAGGAACCAAAAGCACTACCCTTAAAATGGCTAACAGATGAACCTGTCTAAGTATGGCAATGGCCTATGACCTTCGAGAAGCTAGAGGCTTTAGAAAAGCTAGTTCGGGAACAACTAAATGCTGCACATATTGAAGAATCTACCAGTCCATGGAATTCTCCTATATTTGTTATCAAAAAGAAGTCTGGTAAATGGAGAACGCTTACTGATCTGAGAGCCATCAATAAAATAATTCAGCCTATGGGCTCTCTACAGCCTGGGATGTCATTACCTTTTCTGATACCTAAAGGATGGCCAATTATAGCAGTAGATCTAAAAGACTGCTGTTTCACAATACCTTTACAAGAAAAAGATGGGGAAAATTTTGCTTTCACAGTGCCTACCTACAACAATTCTCAACCAGTTTGGATATTTCAGTGGAAGGTTTTGTCACAGGGAATGTTAAATAGTCCTACTTTATGCCAGCATTTTGTGCAAAAACCTTTGGAAATAATTCGCAAAGTATTTCTGCAATCCATAATTTACCAGTATATGGATGATATACTGCTGGCTGATTCAAAAAAAGGAACTTTGGAAAAGATGTTTGAGGAAGTAAAGGAAATTGTACCTCACTGGGGATTACGGATTGCCCCAGAAAAAATACAAAGAGGAGATTCTATTAACTATTTAGGTTATAAAATAGATCTACAAAAAATCAGACCGCAAAAAGTACAGATCAGGAAAGATTGTTACCAGACTCTTAATGATCTTCAAAACTACTAGGAGAAATTTCTCAACTATAGACAATTATTGGAGTAGAAGCACATGATTTAAAACACTTGCAAATGTCCCTAAAAGGAGACGAGGATGTAAACAGTCCATGAATATTATCAGCTGAGGATGAAAAAAATGATAATGGGTAGAAAAGAGAATATTAGAAGCACATGTGGACCATGTGGATCCAAAGCTAGACTGCATTCTGATTATTTTACCATCTAGAGAATACCCTCAGGGATTTTAATGCAGAGAGAAGACATCATACTAGAATGGGTATTTCTGCAACATAAACAGAATGAAAAACTGAAGACAAGTATAGAAAAGATCTCTGATTTGATATTAAAAGGTAAGTTAAGGCTTTGTCAGCTAACTGGAAGGGACCCAGCAGAGGTTATTGTACCTTTAACAAATGAGGGAATTTCCTCCTTATAGAAGGATAATGAATATTGGCAAAGGGCTTGCAGAGTTTTATGCCATTCTTACGGTACTAAAAGACTTTACAGAGCTTCTCAATATAGTGACTGATTCTCAGTATGCATAGAGAGTCGTCTTACACATTGAGACCGCAGAATTTTTTCCTGATGATAAAGAATTAATCTCATTGTTTCTACAATTACAGGAAACCATCAGAAATAGAACTCATCATATTCACATCAGATCCCATACAGGTCTGCCAGGTCCTCTAGCACAAGGTAATGATGAGATTGACCATTTACTAATAGGAAGTGTATTGGAAGCTTCAGAATTTCATAAGAAACACCATGTTAACAACAAAGACTTAAAGAAGGATTGTTCTATCACTTGGCAACAAGCCAAGGAAATAGTAAGAAACTGCCCCACCTGTTCATTCTATAATCACATTCCATTACCAGCAGGCAGTAATCCCAAATATATTCACAGAAATGAAATTTGGCAAATGGATGTATTTCACTTTCCAGAATTTGGAAGTTTGAAATATGTACACCATACCACAGACACGTTCTCAGGCTTCCAATGGGCTACTGCCCTCAGGTCTGAAAAAGGCCGATTCTGTTATCACACCTCTTAGAGGTGATGGCTGTTATGGGTATACATGCATAAATAAAAACTGACAATGCTCCAGCATATGTCTCCAGAAAATTGGAACAGTTTTTCAAATATTATAACATAAAATATGTAACTGGTATACCTCACAATCCTACAGGACAAGCAGTGGTTGAGACATCTAACTGCACCTTAGATGCTTCATAAACAGCCAGGGGAACAAAGACCCCCAAACACAGATTACATAATGCTTTACTAACATTGAACTTTCTTAATGCTAAGAGAAAGGACAAACAGCTGCAGAAAGACACTGGATTACAGAAAAAACTTCTGAACTAAACCAACCAGTGTATTTCAAGGATGTTATGACCTCAGTTTGGAAACCAGGACATGAGCTACATTGGGGAAGGGGTTTTGTCTTTGTTTCCACAGGAGAAGAGAAGCCTTGGATTCCATCAAAGCTGATCAAGATTCAATCCGAGCAGGAGAAACCTCAGGAGGAGGAAAGATGACAGCTCATCCACAAAGTCATATTCTACAATGCATAAGGAGATCTCACATAAGGAAAGGGAAGTGTCTTGTTTTTGTCGACATAGGAAAACCCATCTCCAGATAGCAAGAAGATACTGAATGTGTGGATATCTACAGAAGAGAGTATGGCTACCCAAAGAACCATCAAACAAAGAAGAATCTAATGTTTGGTATCAATGTCTAATTCTCTTAAGTTCTCCTTTATAATATCTATTTCTCTTTACTTCCTAATGCTCTTTTGGTTCCAATTCACTTAAACAGAAGCTTGCTTTGGAGTTGGATTGGCTCTCCTCGTCTAAATCCAAGCATGTTGTTAAAACTCAGAATTTCTGTATTATATAAAGGAGCCATTGATATAAGACACAAGAAAACAAAATCTAGGGACTGTCATATGTTTAAACTCAGTTCTTTCTCTGCAAGTCTAATTTCCCTCACATTTATCATCTTGCTTATTGTTGCCTTTCCCAGTATGCATACATATAAAAGTTGAAAATTTCTCTGTTAACATTAATGTCTGAGTTTTCCACAGAGAACAAGGAATTTCCTAACAGCAATCTTCAAATCCTTCAGAAAGAAAATGGGGCCCCACATCATCGACTCACCTGACAAGTACCATCCTGAAACCAATTTGGGACTACCTCACTCTATACAACTCCAGACCAATGAACCAAAATGGTGCACCTTCTACAATCTGGCCAGAGACTCAGACAAGAGCTTCAATCATCATCAGAACTTCAGCCAAGAACTTCAATCAAGCATCTCCCGCCAACATAGACTGAATGCAAATGAGACTTTTGTTACATTAACATTTTCTTCCTACAGGATCCCATGAGGTCATAATCCCATTTCATTAGGAAGTAATTTTGTGACTACTACGCCCCCTTTCCCTACTGTTGATATTGTAGGATAGTTTACATCTGTTAGTGTTAGTTTGTGTAGGCTAAACGGACGCTGTAACGATATGCGACACACAATTACTGACAGTAAAGCTAAGTATTTAATGTAGAAAATTACTCACAAGATACCAAACCCAGAGGAGCCAAACAGTTCGCAGCTAGCGGCCGGACCGGAAGCCGAACTCCAGGAAAAGAGACCGAGACTTCCTGTGTGCTGTCTTTTATGCCTTCCCCCGTAACGCCCCTAGCCATGTCCAAAAGTGGGCCTGGCTAGTGACGTAGTTCCGCCTACATACGTATACGTCTTTACGTCCAGCCGTATACGTCTTTAGTCCTGCCTAAAGTGGGTGTGGTTAGCGGTGTGGTAAACCGCCCTTTTATTACCTCATCTGTATGCACCTCTAGTAAGTCACATGTTTAATGGCGGCATAGACTTAGTAAGTCACATGTTTAATGGCGGCATAGACTTCCTCCTACAATTCCCCTTTTAGTCTAAAAAGGACAACTAACTTGTATCCATGAACAAAATGTATCAAACATCTATTCTATCTCAACCTAAACTTATCTGAAAGAAATACCCAAATATGAACACCTCCTTCCAATCCCAACATTGTGGCCTATGGGCTGAAGATGGATGCCCCAACGTTACAGAGGAACTTCAGGTGACTGTCCAGGCAGTAAGATGTCTCTGTCAATCCTAGTGTTTATATATTATCCTTCTGTGGTCTTTGATGGAGTTGAAGACAGATAGTTATAATTATAGTTTTCCTTAGTTATGATAAAAGATAAGCTACATATAGGACTTTGGACTCACAAGGATGGGATGGATGATATTTTCTTTAGATCTTGCTAAATGTTAATAGACAAAATGTTGTAACTGTGTTCTTACTTGATAACTGTTCTGTCATATACAATTTGACTATGTTAAAGTTAAGACCTTTCTTTTTGTTTAAACAGAAAAGAGGAGATGTTGGGGAAGTCCTGTTATTTGCCTGTGCATTTGTCAATAAAGTACTGTCTGGCCAATAGAAAACCTAGATAGGAGGGACTAGGAGTCGAGGAGGATTCTGGGAAGGGGAAACACAAGAGAGTCAACATGTGACGCCATGGGGGTAGGACGCTGGGAACTATTCTCCGGTAAGAAACATACTTAGATTAACAATTATGGGGTAATTACTTAAGGCAGAGCTAGCCAGTAAGAGACAAACAAGGCCAACAGCTTCATAATGAATATAGCCTCCTGTGTGTTTATTTGGGACTCATGCGGATCTAGAACCAGGCTGGCGCGGCAGAGCCCAGGCGACTGGCGGGGGATAAACCAAAACGGCTAGCAAAAGAAAAAGCTTCTCGTAACAGTTTGCAATTATTTAAGGTTGGGATTGGAAGGAGGTGTTCAGACTTGGGCATTTCTTTCAGATAAGTTTAGGATTTAGATGGGATAGATATGCTTAGGACAGGATATAGATAGATTATAATTTGTTTAATCACCAATGTATATATGCTTGAGACATTTTGTATATTGACACAATTTATTTTTTTCTTTAGTCTAAATCTTTTCTTTAGATTAAAATGGGAATTGTAGGGAGAGATTTTACATATCCATAGCACTTACCACTCCCATGTGGGTGTGTTCACAGTACATAGAATGTATGAGGGATAAATAGAGCTAGGGGGAGGAGACTCTCTCTCTTTAGGTTTCAGTTTTGACCTGGAGAGCATCGTGCAGACCTTTGGTTCTCAGCTTTCTTAGCTTTTCAAGTAAGTGATTTCTCTTTCAATAAAATATCATAGGACATCCATATTTTGTGTAGTTTAATATTTCAGCATTAGGAGAGCAATGAAAGAAATATCTTGATATAGGGAGCCATTATGCACTTAGGGAAAAACCTGGTGCTCAGGAAATTTCTAGGAATCCACAAGAATGAGCCCAGCTAAGACTCCTAGCAATAGTGGAGAGGGTGCCTGAACTGACCTTTTCCTATAATAGATTGGTGACTACCCTAATTATCATCATAGATTGATGGAAGCATATGCAGAGATCCACAACCAAGCACTGGGCCAGACTCTAGGATTCCAGTGGAAGAGATGGAAGAGGGATTATATGAAAAAGGATGGTTAAGATCATGATGGGGAAACCCACAGAGACAGCTAGCCTAAGTTAGTGGGAGCTCATGGTCTTTCAACTGACAGCTAGAGAGCCTTCATGGGACCAGACTAGGCCCTCTGTGTGTGGGTGACAGTTGTGTGATTTGGTCTGTTTGTGGGTCCCTGGGTAGTGGGACCAGGATTTATCACTTGCATGTACTGACTTTTTGGAGCCTGTTCCCTATGCTAGGATACTTTGTTGAGCCTTGATACAGGAGAGCATGGTCATGCCTTAACTTGATATGCCAGGCCTAGTTGACTCCCCATGGGAGGCCTTACCCTCTCTGTGAGGAGTGGATGGAGGGGATGGGGACTGAGGGGGCAGAGCAGGAGGTGGGGAGGGGGAACTGTATTTGGTATGCAAAATGAATAAAAATTTTAAATAAAAATAGAAAAAACAGAGATGAAATTGGAAATTAAGGAGATAACATAAACAATTCCAAGAACACTAAGGTTTTTTTCTAATAACTTAAATTGTAAAACTGTTTGCAACAAGGACTTAAAATAATTTGATTGACATTTTACAAATAGTGTTAAGAATACCCTATGAAATGCATTGTCTAAGACTATATTAGAAACCAAGAATTAAACAGAAGGATGTCTTTGTTACTTAGTGCAAACTAGATAAGACTATGGGTGACACTGAGATAAAAAGAAGATGAAATTGACTAGACTGGCTCAGTATGAATGGTCCCTCCCCAAGAGTCTATATTCTGCCACAAGTCACCTCTGTTTTCTTCAGGTGGACCTTAAGTCTCCTTACTGTACTGGTTTAACTCTTGTATATACTTGTGAAAAGATACCTCTCATCCGGAATGAGCTGACAGCAAACTAAGTAGATTGCCATTAATATTAGCTCTACAGAAAAAAGAAAATCATTCAACTTATTGCTTGCCAAGAATAAATGCTACATACCCTTAATTATGGTCCTTACATGTTAATAGAAAATCAGCATAATAAAGATTTTGTCAATTGTTGGGCACCTTTGTCATTTATTACCGAAATAGTAACTAATATTCTAGGCATCAACCACAGAATATTTGTTAGTGTAAATCTGGTTGTATATAAAACATATACTGGATGCCTTCTATTCTCCAATAGGATCCAGAGAAAGGAAATTTCTTCTCACCAGGGCATCAGTAGTAAGAGCTGCAGCTGTAGGATCTCACACCACATAGCCTTTGTTATAGTGCTGAGACTCCACCTTTAATGAGTTAACAGCTCGAGCTTCAAGTACATCCCCTCTAAGACTTCAGTTTGCCAGGACATTTTACAAGTCTAGGAGGGAGACATGAGGCACCTACTTTTCTCAAGATCCTATCCACCATCTTGGCTCTGAGAGTTATGCAGGCCCAATTGTCAGAGAGTTCTTAAATGTATCTGTGGACATAAAAACTAGAAGCCTTGTGTGATAGGAGAGATCTCATGAGGATCTTAGAAGAAGGAACTTTTGGAGAAATTTTTGAAAGAACTTTAGAGAATTTTTAAGGAGAACCTTAAAAAAGAACAGTAAGAGAGCTTTTAGAGAGAGAACTTTTGAGGAGAGAACTTTTAGAAAGAAATCTTAAACAGAGCTTTTGGTAGAGAACTTTTTTGGGAAGCATCCATGTTTGAAGAGCCATGAGAGGAACACATGTGTGAGCTGGTTTATTTCCCTCTCACCCTCAGACTCCTCTTAGAAAAACCCTACCTTACTTGCCTGCTTATCTAGCCCCTAGCCTGGAACTTGAGAAAGCATCAAGGCTGGAACTTGAATGGTCTCATTAGTTAATAACAAAAAATGATTTGGAATAAAAAGATTTACCCAGAAAATTCAGCCTAGTAGAATGTGTCCATTTGCCCAGCTCTCAGGGTCACCCATTTGTTTCTGTTATCTCTTATATTATCTTCAGATTGAATACAAAGTAGCCAGCATAGCTGTAGATAGGCCAGCAGAGCTTGTGTACAGCAGGGATCACATTAGACTTCCCAGGCCCATAGATCAATAGGAAATCCTGTCTAAAGAGCCAGGAAGACAGCTCCATTGTGTTGATCTCCAGTAAGTTCTGTGGAAGGTAGGTACTTTCAATTCTCTTTTCAAAGCTGAATAGAGATTTGGAGAGAGGAAAAATAAAACTTAGTATCACAACACATAAAGTGCAATTCTCCAGGCCTAGTAAAATAATTGTAAATTTTTCTAGAAAATATCTAGATACATATATGCATACATGCGGAGGTATGTGCACTTACTACATGTACATATATTTTACAATATGCATAAACATGTCCATAAGGTGGAGAATGATCTGAATATTTCTGGTTTTTCTTTTATAATAATGTGACTTTGAGTTCTTTTGGATCATATCAAAGCCCAAGTCACAAGAACACCCATTTCCATTCCATAGATCAAAAGATTAGGACTAAAAGAATTAAAGGCCCCAGACAAAGTCTTTCTGCTTTCCAGTGGCAGAAATGGTTCTTTGAGCCAATGATGAAGCAAAGCAAAGCCTTTCTGTCTCAGAGAGAGAGAGAGAGAGAGAGAGAGAGAGAGAGAGAGAGAGAGAGAGAGAGAGAGAGAGAGAGAGAGAGAATTATACCTGTCAGAGAACTGTTGTTCAATAGAGGTCTGCTTGTTTTGACAGAGCTATTAACAGAAGTCCTGCTGTGTCTTCATTTGCTGAGACTAAGAAGCAATAAAAGCAAGAAGGGATTATAAAGGCATCAGATCCAGGAGTCATGATGCTTCTGGCAGTCCTGAGAATCCAATTTGCTGTCCTTCCTCCTCAAAATTCCATCCTCTTACCACCATGACCGTCTTTTGAAAGGCAACCCAGAAACTAATGAAGGAGGTAAAGAATCCTAAGTTTGACTTCCATTTTACATTTCTAACCCTTGACAATGTGGTGTTTAAATGCAATATGCCCACCCTGCTACTTTCTCTATCCCCCCTCACCCTCCACTGATCCCTTCCCCTTAGTCTACCTCCTACCCTTCCTCACATCATCCTCTCTTTTACTTTGTTGTTGTTGTTGTTGTTGTTGGTGGTGGTGGTGGTGGTGGTGGTGGTGGTGGCGGCGGTGGTGGTGGTGGTGGTGGTGGTGGCGGTGGTGGTGGTGGTGGTGGCGGTGGTGGTGGTGGTGGCGGCGGTGGTGGTGGTGGTGGCGGCGGTGGTGGTGGTGGTGGTGGTGGTGGTGGCGGTGGTGGTGGTGGCGGCGGCGGCGGTGGTGGTGGTGGTGGTGGTGGTGGCGGTGGTGGCGGTGGTGGCGGTGGTGGTGGTGGTGGCGGTGGTGGTGGTGGTGGTGGTGGTGGTGGTGGTGGCGGTGGTGGCGGTGGTGGTGGTGGTGGTGGTGGTGGTGGTGGTGGTGGTGGTGGCGGTGGTGGTGGTGGTGGCTTTGGCTTTGGCTTTGGTTTCATGGTTGTTGCAATTGCCATACAGGCAACTCGACGAAAATGCAACATCTATGTCATAGAACATTTCAGGAGAGGGAGTTGAAGGGACTTTGGGAGCTGAAGGATGGGCAAGAATGTGACAGTCTCTGTTTTGTAAGTTTGGATTTTAAAATAGGCCTCAATGTCATATTGATGTTTTAAGAAAGACAGGAATAAATTGATGAGTCTTCATAAGGCTGATTCATTATCATTATGGAGATGGTAAGGAGTATAAATGCTAACCTAAGCAACTATACTAAAACCTGGCTGGAAAGCATTACCTAAAAAATAAATCTCATTGTTCATAAATTGCACATGGGTGTAACTTTTTTAAATCGGACAATATAATGTAGAAAATCACATATCCAGTATTGCACACCTGCAGAGCTCATGTGTCTATAGAAAAGCCATTATACTTCCATCAAAGCTTAAAGAAGTATTGCAAAGTGTAAGAAAAATCACTTAGAAGCCAGCTTATCTAAGCATGGAATGAAATCTGTACACAGTGAAGGAGGAATCAAACAGGGTAGGCACATTGCCAGTCAGTATGTGGACTCAAAAATGGTGACTTCCCCTGAACTAGACTCAGTCTACAGGCAGACACACAACGCTTCCTTTCTATGGATGAACTAAATCCAGTGTGAGCAGGAAATATTCATACAGGTGGGCAGAAGTGAAATGGAGTCCTTGGTCAAGGCAACCTAGAAAAAACAGTTTTGTTGTCTGATTTTTTTGTTTGATTCTTTCTCCTGTCCCCTTAGATAGTGTTCCCTCAATTTCAGTGCTTCAGGCACATCATCTACAAAAGGGGCCATTTACAGTAAGGACTGTTATTAGAGAGAAAATGAAGGCATTCAGGTAAAATGTAGTCAGTGTCAGCTGAAAAGGCACTTGCACACACTTGGGGACTCAGTCCCTGATGGACTCACGAACATACCCACAGATAATATAGCCTAGCAATCAACCCATTAAAAACTGAGTAACTAAGACTGACGTTAACAAGTCTCCATTGGTAACATGAAGACATGTGCTATAGTTTAAACACTGATGCTGGATAAAAATAGCTCTTTGCTTATGGATTAGTACCTCATTAACTGTGTGGTAGAGTTTGTCAGTTAATATCAGAAGAGCAAATGTCTCCATGTAGGGAGTAGGGTTAACAACAATGTGTGGTATATAGTCAACTGACCAGATGTTGAAGTTTTATTTTGCATGACATTTATTGCCTACCAGAATATACAAAAGTCAAAAATAATCTTGTATGCTCTGGGTCCTCTCAGATGTATACTGCCTCATCTGAATACAGTGCTGGGCCCCAGAACTCTGAATTGCATACTTATGAATAGGCATCTTGCCAGGCTCACAAAGACATCTGAAGCCAGCTGATTGTGTCTCCCATGTGTAACCTTCACTTTTTTCCCTCTGATCTTTGTTACTATATCTCAGTGTCTAACACCCAAGAAAACAGGAAGTCCTAAGCTGCAAGCTTCTTTAATGGCTTTGAGATTCTGCCACAAACTCTAAGACTCTGAAATTATCTGCTCTCTGTCCTAGCTCCAGTTATCTCCATTACTCCCTCAAATTACCAAAAGTCTCATTGCTCTGAGCTCCCCTTTGTCTGCAGTCACAGACCACATGTGCTGGTTTCCTCATCACTTGGCATTTACAAGTAAAGCTACAAATTCTTTGATGCAGCTTTCAAGGTAACCTGCACTGTAAGCCTTCTTGGTTGACTAACCACCTTGACCTTTCTCTGAATTGCCTTGACACCTCCAGAATGGAAACATTGCACTGTTTGTCTCTGAACTGGAATCATCCAGCACATTGGTAGCCACTGAATACATAGAGTAACCAAATGTAGAAGTGATCAGGACATCCTATATGGCACACTGTACCTCAAGACACCCTGGACTTGGTCAGCATATACCTGTCCTTTAAATTCCATCTTACCCTAACCTTATCCTCTTTCAGATCTGTAGGATTTTAGCAATTAATGGATGTGAACTAGAATTTTCGACTGGAATGACAATTAATTGCATGTATACTCTGATAATTGATACTTTAATAGTGTTTTTGGATCATTATTATTGTTCTCTTTTTTTAAAGTTGACTAGGTTTATATTAAATATTAATAAATTTTGAAATAAGCATTCCCATAAAAGTAAGCTATTTTGTCAAGATATATTAAGTTTGTTGCTACCATTATGTGAAAAGTATATACATGGGATGGTATTGATATTATGTATATTTATTTAAAGCAGAACTGATGTGGGATAAGGCCCTGGTTCACTGTAAAGATTTTTCACTCATATTGGTTTAATAAAAAGCTGATTGGCCAGTAGTCAGGTGGGAAGTGTAGGCTACCAGACCAGGAGAATTCTGGGAGGAGGAAAGGCAGAGACGCAGTCACCAGCCAGACACAGAGGAAGCAAGATGAGAATGCCTTACTGAGAAAAGATACCAAGCCATGTGGCTAAACATAGATAAGAATTATGGGTTAATTTAAATTGTAAGAGTTTGTTAGTAATAAGCCTGAGCAATAAGCCATTGTATAATTAGTATAAGCCTCTGTGTGTTTATTTGGGACTGAACAGCTGGCTGCAGGACTGGGCAGGACAAAAACTTCTGACTACACAGAGCTGTGTGTTCAGACTTCAACCTCGAGTGCTGCGATTGTTGACCTTGATTGTCAGATTGGCAGGATTAAGGATCCCTAGGAGGTTAGAAAATCACACTTCTAAGAGTTCTGAAATAATGAGGGCCTTGACCTAACCAGTGCTGCAAATTGATGGATTCAAAAACTTGATGGACAATTGGGAGGTGGTAGAACTATGGAAGCTGGGACCTTAATGGAAACAGTAGTACTGGAGTCATGCATTGAAGGCTGTGTCTCACTCTGGCTCTATTCTAACTCTGTCTGTTTCCTACTCTTGTGAACTGAGCCATGCTCTTTGATTGTGAAGTTGTGCCTCAT
Organism: Mesocricetus auratus; assembly: GCF_017639785.1. Lineage (NCBI taxonomy): Eukaryota > Metazoa > Chordata > Mammalia > Rodentia > Cricetidae > Mesocricetus > Mesocricetus auratus. The sequence continues at coordinate 4,663,995 of NW_024429224.1, read as the reverse complement.
ACAGCACAGGGGGTGGGGGAGACAAAGATGACAACAGATGGCTCTGAAACCATAAGTCCTTCCTTATGTCCTCAATCTTGGGTGTGTCACCAAAAATTAAGTTTGGCTATTCCAAAAAAGCTACTGGTAGTTGCTTTGTGACTGTCTCTCACACAGCGGTAGTGTGGCTGTTAAGACTTTTACAATAACCTTATGATCCTCCTTCTGGTAATTCGGTGACCTTTATACTGTTATTACATTTGTACTGATAAAAGCCAACAATAACAATTTACAAAGCGTCATTAAATAGTTACTTATTACTGGACCTTTGTGAAATATCCTGTATTATTGAATATCTTTATCAGAAGAGTGATTCAGGTCTCATGGTGTTGGGAACTAGGCAACATGATGCTGGTGTACACATCCAGCATGGTCCAGCATAGCTAATTCTGAACATTATGGGACTGTGAGTCAGGGCAAAATGATTGACACTGGATAGCTAAGGAACCCCAAAGTAAACAGTGATGTAATTTGTTGTATAACTATTTTTGTTTTGCAAAATGCTATTTCATGTGAATTTTACATGAATATGGCCTTGAGGTCAGAGTCCAGTGCCTGTTATGTTTAACCAGCCAACCTCAGTGACTGTGTGTGCATGTGTGCATGGTATGTGTAACTTGTGTGTCCATCCCCATGAGACATGAGGCATGCATGCTGGTCTGCATATATGTCTATGCTCACCTCTATTCAGTCTGTGGGTACCAGCCCATGCTTGCATGTGGCTGCCTGACTTCTGCTCTATCACATGGCCTTTGCCTGGAGTGAATAAAATGTGAATCATCTGGTAGCCTTCCTCTTTTCCTGATACTAGAGCTTGAACCTCACACATACTAATGGAATTAAAGACGTCTCCCATTTGTAGGGCAGGAAGTAACTCTTGCCGGCTATCATGCTAGACAAGTGGTGGGTCAAGAACTCAGGAATGAGCTGAAAATCTACCAGCTTTGAACCTGAAATCCCTCTTTCAGTGGTTTGCTCAGTTTGAACAGTTGCCTTTGAACAAGAAGCAACTGACTTGGCTTTCTCACCAGGTCAGGGCTCAGCTTTAAAGAAGAAATCGGTTCCACCAGTGGCAAAGGAATAAATCTCCCTATTGCTAACATCACCTCTGTTATTAACTAGCTGTATTCTGGGAACATTTTTCCTTTCCACCTTCTAGTGCCCTCTCTGCCAGACATACATTGCTCAGGTCTCTTGGATGGTTTATGCTCATTATCACACTCACTGACTCCAGGATCCCCTGGGAAAAGGACCTCTGGGCATGCCTGTGTGGAATTAGATCTTGATCACAGTAACAGATGGGAAAGATCCATCTGAAATATAGACTGGAATCCTGGATTGTATAAAATCAAGGACATGAGCTGTGTACTAGAGTGCATTCATTGCTCTCTGCTTCTTGACTGGATGTGATTTAACAGCTACTTCAAGCTATTGTTGCCTTTACTTCTCCACTGTGATAGACTGTGCCTTGAGCTGTGAGCTGAAACAAACCATTTCTCCCCCAAGGTTTTTTCAGTGACAGGAAAGAAATTAAGACAATCTCATTTAGTACTTCCTCTATCCCGTGACTGAGTATCCTCAGGCATGACTGACTACCCATGAATTAAAAAAATCTCTATATTTATTATTCCAAAATAAAATATTTTCCTTTTCCTTACATGAGACCTTAGGTTTCACAGATCATCATATGGCTCTAGCCACAGCAGCAATTAAGCTGATTCTGTGTCCCTTTCCTGATATATATGGATTATATACTGTAATACCTTGTGATTCTGTGTAGTTGATTGGAGCAGACTTTAAAAGAATGAATTCTTGGTGGACTACGGGAGATGTCTTCATCTCTCTATTGTTATTAGGTGCTCAGAGCCTGCAGACCTGCTTGAGTGGATTTACCACTAGAGGAAGAAACTGGAAGAGGGAATGTGCTGTTGCTTGGAACACCAGTTCTCTGTTCTTAATCTGTTTCCAATGTGGAAATAGCATCAGCATTATAATCCTAGCTTCTCTCTGCTATTTATTAAACAAATGATGGATTTGGGAAAAGAAACTGTGCAATTTCCCATCTTGTAAGTAAAGGTATTCTTTAAGGGAGACCATAGTACCACTGAACATCTGTGGAAATATACAGGACTTACTACCCACATCTTCCCTTAACCAAGGATATTAGCCAAAATTTTCCTGTTTTTCTCCTCTGTGATTCTGGCTTTTTACTGGTTACTACTGCTGTTCCTTTCAATGCTTAAGGCAGCTGTCATCATGTAATATATTTACAGAAGTATAATAGGTCTGGAGACATTGAGCAAATGGTCTCCAGTCTCACAATTACTAAGAGACAATTCTGGACTTCCAAACCATGGCTGGCTTAAAGCCAAGTGTTGTCTCACAAGGTAATATTGTATGCTCACCAGAATCACAGTTCTGAAGTTGACTGGTAGCTTCTGAACTGAGAGATAAGATAGTATGGACAGGCATAATGAAAATAGAAGCAGCAAGAAGAAACAACCATCAGTTAAGCAGGATTAGTTACACACCTTGTAAAGGGCCCAACAAAGTCCACTCCAAGCCCCTGATGTTGCGCCCAAGATCATACTCCCAGATATCTCTGCAGAATTGTGAGTCTTCATAGCCTACTTTAGTACCCATTCCTAGAGACACTGTGTCTTCAGACTGAGCAATTGCTGAAAGTCAGTTCAGTGACGTAATGAGTCAACATTGTATACTTTTGTGATTTTTATAAGCCCTACACAAAGAAACGATTATCTACAATGACTGTCCAATGATGAGGTCTGAGTGTCTCTCTCCATGACACTCTTGATGGTCTTTGTACATGTGATCCATTCCGTAGGAGGCCTAGAAAGTGGATCAAAGCAGAACAGCATTGAAAACAATGTATGTTCTGATACCAAAGGGATACATGGTCAGTTATGTTCTCATGGATTTCCTAACTTGAGATACATAGGAGATGGGGATTTTATCTGACTGTGGAATAGGAAAGCAGATGGGGCCCATCTGTCTCCAAACTGGCCCCTGTATGGATGCAGCTGTTACATGAATGCGGCATGCCCAAAACTGAAGACATTTCCACACAGTAACAACCCTTGTCACTGAAGAAGACCTCTGCAATAATGCTGGCCACCTCAAACACACTTCACAGTTTCCCATCTCTCCTGCTCTAGACTAAGGGGGAATTGGAAACAAGTTTCTGTAGAGTCTTGCAGATACTGCAGCCTTCTACTAGATCTCATCATTATTGTAGACAGAGCCCTCATCTGACACATAGACTCTAAAACATAGGACCACAAAAGATATTATAGACCATTATATAAATGGGACTATCAATAGTGGCCCTGAGGACAGTAAATGCTCTAATTAAGGAGACTGATATCAGTGCAACATTGCAATGTAGAAAATAATTAACAGTCCATAATTGAAAGACCTAAATCTACCTATGGAAATATTTACAGCTTCCTCTTTTTGATTCTTCATGTCTTTCTTTCGTTTGTTCATTAAGAGATATTCCCTAAACAGCGTGACAGTGATTCTATTAGCTGTTGGAAATGGAACTCTTAATATTTAATCTAATTGAGAATGACTTCAACTCAGACAAGTAATTTAGTTGTCAGATCATCCTAAGATCACAAACATCATTTTGATGAATGTCTTTTTATTTACACTCTTGCTTGAAGGAAAGTACTGATTTAAGGGAAGATATTACAACTCTTTGATTCAATCTGAGTACATACATTACACAGTCACATACAGATGCCTCATATGGACCTAACAAGATATACTAAAACGAACTGAATAACAGTAATGATGATTATCATTATAATCCATTGCATTCTTTTTATCCCTGTCTTTCTAATAATCTTAGTAGTATACAGTCTCACATTTGCTGACACTAAGGTTGTGCTTCTCGGTTACTGGAGGCAGACAGAAGGTGGAACAGGAGAGGGTGACAGCTGTCTTACCTGTCACTTTGAATATGTCCAGTTCCTTTCCCCCTTCATCCTCTTCTTACACTTCCTCCTCACCTGCCCTAACACCCTCCTTCTCTCTCCCCCTCTTCCTTGTCCTTTTTCTCTTCCTCCTCCTCTTCTCTACCTTTCTCCTTTTGTTTTAACTCTTCCTCATCGTTAGCCTCTTACGCATCCCCCTACTCCACCTCCTTCACAATGACCTCCAGCATCAACCCTATGTGATGTCTTTTGTTGCTGTAGGTCTTGGCTTTTATAGCTGACAGCTCTTAGAATTGTATTTTAACTTATTAAGGATCAGAAGTGTTAGAATTTCATCACCCTTACAAATTTCCATGTGTATATTTAAGTGGGAAAGCAATAGGACAACAGGTAAACACAATGAAAACCTAATCATGGAAGTTCAACAGACAAGCTATCTTAGGAGCAGGAAAGAGGCAGCAATCTTAGATGGGCTGTAACTCCCTGTAGATAGGAAGGAGTGGTGAACCCTCTGCACCTTCTGCTGCCCTGGAGATCAGAGATTCAGGTCTGATCTCACCCTGCTTTGAAGTGCCTTTCCTCTAGACTTCAAGTGGCTTTGTTTAGAGGCCTTTCTAGCACGGGAACGAAAACCTAAATCTTGACTTCTTTCCTAATTTCCCTTCCTTGTGTGACCTTAGTGCTTCCCAAACAAGTGTGTTCTGTCCTGGAATCATTTGTTTTTTTGGTTTTTTTTTTTTGCTTCTAACTTGGCACCGATATGCTAATGTTTTGCATTATTTTATCAGGTTCTAGATGGCTCAGTATCATCCCCAGGGTTTCTCCATAGAGGCATATCTCATCTCAGGATGGGTGTCGCTTCCTTACCTCAAATGCTGCACTTACAAATACTACTTTAATTCAGGAGTCATTCTACATAAAACAGCAACATTTCAGAATTAGCATATATATTCATCATTTTTGTATGCAAGAATAATTTCCCAGTATTGTTCTGTCAAACTATTAAGTAGAAATACAAAAAAAATTATTTGCTTATGATTTCTGCATCCCAGCCTTTTTGGTCTAGTTTATGAGGCAGCACACAGATATATTTTAACACAGTTTGGTAACCTCTGTAATAACCTGATGAACAAATGCTACTTTGGCTTACGTAGAGACACTCATGCCATGTTGAGGAAGGCAAGAACAGGGCTGTGTGAGAACAGTTATTTTAATGTTTAAAAGAAATAGGTAGGGCCTTTCAGGCCCCAAACCCCAGCGAGCCCAGCTTCAGGTGAGATTGGGTCTCCGGCAGAGATCCCCCGCCCAACACCCATTCCCTTGATCTTCCGGGGCCACTCCTGGCATCCAGAAGACCCGCCCACACAGGAAAGACATCAGCCCTTCCAAGCCCTAAACCCCGGCGGGCACAGCTTCTGGAAAGACATCAGCCCTTCCAGGCCCCAAACTCCGGCAACCCCAGCTTCAGCTTAAGCCTCAGTGTCAGCATCCCCAGCTTCAGCTTTAGGAAGGAAGGAAGACCAGTGGAGACTGAAAGACCCCACCAGCACCCACTGGAAGAAGAGATGGGAAGAAGACAGAATAAGAGCTCACTCAGCAATAGAAAGACCAACATGACCCCACCAGAATCTAGGGATCCAACACCAGCAAGACCCGAAAAGCGCTACATAGATGACACAGAGGAGACGGACCTTAACAATCATTTCATGAAGATGATAGAGACCCTCAAAGAAGAAATGAGGAAATCCCTTAAAGAAATATAAGAAAAAACAAACAAAAAATCCATGAAATGGGGGGAAAATCAAGAAATAAACAAATCTCTCAAAGAATCTAAAGAGCACCAAGAAAAAACAACCAAAAAAAAATGAAGGAAACAACAAAAACAGTTGAAGGATTGAAAGCTGAAATAGAAACGATAAAAAAAAAACACAGAACAAGGGGATGCTGGAAATAGAAAAGCTGGGTAAACGATCAGGAACTACAGATGCAAGTATCACCAATAGAATACAAGAGATAGAAGAGAGAATCTCAGGTGTTGAAGACTCATTAGAGGATATAGAGTCGCCAACCAAAGAAAATCTCAAAACCAACAAATCCTTAACACAAAATATCCAGGAAATATGGGACACCATGAAGAAGCCAAACCTGAGAATAATAGGTATAGAAGAAGGCGAAGAAATACAACTCAAAGGTACAGAAAACATATTCAACAAAATCATAGAAGAAAACTTCCCTAACCTAAAGAAAGATATGCCTATGAAAATACAAGAATCTTACAGAATACCAAATAGGCTGGACCAGAAAAAGAAGTCACCTCGCCATATAATAATCAAAACATCAAACCTACAGAGTAAAGAGAAAATATTAAGAGCAGCTGAAGAAAAAGGCCAAGTAACATACAAAGGCAGACCTATCTGAATTACACCTGACTTCTCAATGGAAACGATGAAAGCCAGAAGATCCTGGATAGATGTCCTACAAATGCTAAGGGAACAAGGATGCCAGCCCAGAGTACTATATCCAGCAAAGCTCTCAATTACCATAGATGGAGAAAACAAAATATTCCATGACAAAGCCAGATTTAAACAATACATAGCCATGAATCCAGCTCTGTAGAAAGTGCTAGAACGAAAACCTAGATCCAAGGAAGATAACTACACTCAAAAAGACACGGGCAATATATAATCCCACTTTACAAAACACCAAAAGAAAAAGGGAGCAGAAACTACACAAAATAACTTCACTAACACAAAATCAAGCACAAACAAGAATCATCAACCAATGGTCATTAATATCCCTCAATGTCAACAGCCTCAACTTGCCTATAAAAAGACACAGACTAGCAGAATGGATACGAAGACAGAACCCTTCCTTCTGCTGCATACAAGAAACACATCTCAACATCAAAGACAGACATTATCTCAGAGTAAAGGGTTGGGAAAAAATCTTCCAATCAAACGGTCCCAAGAAACAAGCGAGTGTAGCAATCCTAATATCTAACAAACTAGACTTCAAATTAAAATCAGTCAAAAGAGATGAAGAAGGACACTTCATATTCATCAAAGGAAAAGTACATCAAGATGAAGTCTCAATTTTAAACATCTATGCCCCAAATACAAAGGCACCTACATTCGTGAAAGAAACATTACTAAAGCTCAAAATGCGCATAAAATCTCACACACTAATAGTAGGAGACTTCAACACTCCACTCTCACCGCTAGACAGGACCTCCAGACAGAAACTTAACAAAGAAACAAAAAAACTAATGGAAGTTATGACCCAACTGGGTTTAACAGACAACTATAGAACATTCCACCCAAACACAAAGGGATATACCTTCTTCTCAGCACCACATGGAACCTTCTCTAAAATTGACCACATAATAGGAAGCATAGCAAATCTCCACAGATACAAAAAATCAGAATAACCCCCTCTATCTGATCAGACCACCATGCATTAAAATTAGAATTCAACAATAACACAAATTGCAGAAACCCTACAAACTCATGGAAATTGAACAATGCACAATTGCACCATCCCTGGGTAAAGGAAGAAATAAAAAAAGAAATTAAAGACTTCCTCGAATTCAATGAGAATGAAGACACAACATACACAAACTTACGGGACACTTTGAAAGCAGTGCTGAGAAGAAAGTTTATAGCACTAAGTGCCCACATGAAGAAACTGGAGAACAGTCATACTAGAGAATTAATAGCACAGCTGAATGTTCTAGAACAAAAAGAAGCAAACTCACCCAGGAGGAGCAGACGCCAGAAAATAATCAAATTGAGGGCGGAAATCAATCAAGTAGAAACCAGGAAAACACTGAGAAGAATCAATGAAACAAAGAGTTGGTTCTTTGAGAAAATCAACAAAATAGACAAACCTCTGTCCAGCTAACCAAAAGACAGAGGGAGAGCATGCTAATTAACAAAATCAGGGATGAAAAAGGGGACATAACAACAGATTCTGAGGAAATCCAGAGAATCATCAGGGCATGCTTTGAAAATCTGTACTCCACAAAATTTGAAAATTTAAAGGAAATGGACAATTTCCTGGATAGATATCACTTGCCAAAACTAAATCAAGAACAGATAAACAATCTAAACAGACCTATAACCCCTAATGAAATAGAAGCAGTCATCAAAAGTCTCCCAAACAAAAAAAGCCCAGGCCCAGATGGCTTCAGTGCAGAATTCTACCAGAAATTTAAAGAAGAGCTAATTCCAATACTCCTCAAAGTATTCCACACAATAGAAGCAGGAGGCTCACTGCCAAACTCTTTACGAGGCTACAATTTCCTTGATACCCAAGCAACACAAAGATACAACTAAGAAAGAGAACTATAGACCAATTTCCCTCATGAACATCGATGCAAAAATACTCAATAAAATACTAGCAAACCAGATTCAAGAACACATCAGAAAAATCATCCACCATGATCTAGTAGGCTTCATCCCAGGAATGCAGGGATGGTTCAACATTAGAAAATCTATCAATGTAATCCACCATATAAACAAACTGTGAAAGAAAAACCACATGATCATCTCTCTAGATGCTGAAAAAGCCTTTGACAAAATCCAGCACCCCTTCATGATAAAGGTCCTAGAGAGATCAGGGATAACAGGAACATACCTGAATATAATAAAAGCAATATACAGTAAACCAACAGCTAACATCAAACTAAATGGAAAGAAACTCAACGAAATTCCTCTAAAATCAGGAACAAGGCAAGGCTGTCCACTCTCTCCATATCTCTTCAATATTGTACTTGAAGTTCTAGCTACAGCAATAAGACAACAAAAGGAGATAAAGGAGATACAAATAGGAAAAGAAGAAGTCAAACTTTCACTATTTGCAGATGATATGTTAGTTTACATAAGTGACCCAAAAAACTCCGCAAGGGAACTCCTAGAGCTGATAAACACCTTCAGCAATATGGCAGGATACAAGGTAAACTCAAAAAAAAAAATCAGTGGCCCTATTATATACGTTATATAGATGACGAAGTGACTGAGAAAGAAATCAGAGAAACATCACCCTTTGTAATAGCCATAAACAGCATCAAATATCTGGGGATAATGTTAACCAAGGAAGTGAAAGACTTGTATATCAAGAACTTTGAGTCTTTAAAGAAAGAAATCAAAGAGGATACCAGAAAATGGAAAGATCTCCCATGCTCTTGGATTGGTAGGATCAACATAATAAAAATGGCAATCTTGCCAAAAGCGGTCTACAGATTCAATGCAATCCCTATCAAAATTCCATCACAATTCTTCAAGGACCTGGAAAGAACATTAATCAACTTTATATGAAAAAACAAAAGGCCCAGGATAGCCAAAACAACCCTATACAATAACGGAACTTCAGAAGGCATCACCATACCTGACTTCAAGCTCTATTATAGAGCTATAGTCCTGAAAACAGCTTGTTATTGGCACAAAAATAGGCAGGTAGACCAATGGAACTGAATTGAAAACCCTGATTTTAACCCACACACCTATGAACACTTGATTTTTGACAAAGAAGCTAAAACTGTACAATGGAAAAAAAGAAAGCATCTTCAACAAATGGTGCTGACACAACTGGGTACTGGTATGCAGAAGACTGCAGATAGATCCATGTTTATCGCCTTGTACAAAACTTAAGTCCAAATGGATCAAAGATCTCAACGTAAATCTAGCCAAAATGAAGAGAAAGTGGGAGATACTCTTCAACGAGTTGGTACAGGAGACCACTTCCTAAACATAACACCAGTGGCACAAACACTGAGATCAACAATTAACAAATGGGACCTCCTGAAACTAAAAAGTTTCTGTAAGGCAAAGGACACAGTCAACAAGACAAAAAGGCAGTCCACAGAATGGGAAAAGATATTCACTAACCCCACATCTGACAGAGGGCTAATCTCCAAAATTTACAAAGAACTCAAGAAGCAAGTCTCCAAAACACCAAAGGATCCAATTAAAAGGTGGGGTACAGAACTAAATAGAGAATTCTCAATAGAGGAGGCTAAAATGGCCAAGAGACACTTAAGAAAGTGCTCAACATCCTTAGCCATCAGAGAAATGCAAATCAAAACAACTCTGAGATACCATCTTACTCCTGTCAGAATGGCTAAAATCAAAAACACCAACGACAATTTATGCTGGAGAGGATGTGGAGAGAGGGGAACACTCCTCCGCTGCTGGTGGGAGTGCCAACTCATACAGCCTCTTTGGAAATCAGTATGGAGATTCCTCAGGAAAATGGGAATTAATCTACCACAAGACCCAGCAATTCCACTCTTAGGCATATATCCAAATGAGGCAAATTCATACAACAAGGGCATCTGCTCCACTATGTTCATAGCAGCATTATTTGTAATAGCCAGAACCTGGGAGCAACCTAGATGCCCCTCAACTGAAGAGTGGATAGAGAAAATGTGGTACATTTACACAATGGAGTATTACTCAGCAGAAAAAAAAACAATGGAATCTTGAAATTCGCAGGTAAATGGATAGCACTGGAAGAAACCATCCTGAGTGAGGTAACCCAGTCACAAAAAGACAAACATGGTATGTACTCACTCATATATGGATTTTAGGCATGGATCAGGATAGTGCCAGTCTGCACTTCCACTGATAGAGAGTCTGGGAAACAGGAAAGAACCTAAAAGATATGCATATATGCATAGTACCCAAGAGAAGAGGATTGAGACAAGATCCTCTGAATGGATGGGGAACACGGCGAGGGGTGGGGTGGAGTGGGAGCTGGGAAGAAGTGAGGGGGGAGAAGAGGAAGAGAGAGTAGGTCATGGGGAAACAGGAAGGTTGAGTGGGGGGGTAGAATAAGAGGAAGAGGGAATCATAGGTTAGAAGACAGATCAGGCACCAGTGTGACCTCTAGTGTTCTAAAGGGATGACACCAATTGGCAAGCTAAGCAATAGTGGAGAGACCACCTCGAATGCCCATTCCTGGCAATGAACTTGATGTCTATAACCAACAGGGAGCCTTCATCCAGTGACTGAAGGAAGCAGAGGCAAACACACACAATTAAGCACTGAACTGAATCCAAGGAACCCAGTGACAGAGAGAGAGGAGTGATGAGCAAATTGGCAAAGAATGGGCTAGCAAAACCAGCAGAGACAGCTGATCTGAACAGGGGAGAGCTCTTGGACCCCAGACTGACAGTGGGGAGGCCAGCATGGGACTGATCTGGACCCCCCGAATGTGAGTGTGAGTGAGAAGACCTGGGCAACCTATGGGGCCCTGAGCAGTGGATCAGTGTCTATCCCCGGAATACAAACAGTCATCGTGTGCCCATAGCACAAAGAGGGATGCTCTCTCAGCCCGGACTCTTAGGGGAGTGCCTGGACCCTACCCTGAGGGAAATGACAGACTCTAGATATCCCCTATGTGGAAGGAATTGGCAATAGAGTGGGAGGCTGGGAGGGATGGGGAGTGCGGGAGGAGGGGAGGGAGAGGGAACTGGGATTGACATGTAAAACAAGCTATTTAAAATTAAAATAAAAAGTGATAACAATGAAAAAAAAGAAATAGGTAGGTACTAACAAGAACAAGAAAATTCCAACCAAATAGGTGTGAGAACATATGACTGAAAGGAAAGCCTCTGTGGGAGTGAAAATACAAGCCAACATTGTAATAGGATGAAACATGTTTGCGATACATTGAGGATCAGCCACAATGGGGATGGAGTAACATGGGAGTACAGAAGCATAAGGAGAGAGATAAGCTGGGAAGCTACCACGTTAGCTAATAGGAAGCAACTAGGATGATGCTCAGGCAGTGGAGGAAGAAGAGAATGAGGGAGGAAAACAAATGGATGTCAGTAGGAATCAGTGCCTCTGTGGTGAGAGAACACGGATTGGGGATGGTTCTGAGGCTTCTGGTGAAGCAGTTAATAAATCACTTAGGGAAAAATTCAGGGTCAAAGATTATTCCCCATGCATCTCTAGTCTGGTACCTCCATTCCAATGACATTTCTCAAAGACATTTTTTTTCATATTTGTAAAACAGAAATACTAATAGCTCCCTGGCAGAGTACTAGAATAGGATAAATCAGAATATGTCTGCAGATGTTTAACATGGTTAGGGGTCAAAAAACGGTAAAAGATCCAATATTCAATATGTTTTAGCTAATACTATTCTTTATTGTAAAGAAGTCTACCCTGAATGTTATTTATTCAGCCATATCTTTTCATAACTGTAAATCTACTACCATAGCCACTAGAGACAATATTTTATGAATTCACGGTTGTGGCCACAAAGAAAACTTAGAACTAGACTTTTCTTAAATCCATGGTCCATTCTGTAGTGCATAGCAAGTAACTTCAGTGTCATGTTTCCAGGCTCTCAATGTGTAAAGTAAGTGCTATGGCTATTAAATGAAGCAGGGGGATGCAAACACATTGGGATCAGAAGAACATTATAGAACCCAAGTCACATACTGTCTTGCTGGAAATATCAAAGTTAATTTGAAGACAGTTCAACTGATGCCCTTTGGTAAGCTACTTAGACACCTGACTCTCCCACCGAGCCTGCTTTCTAAAAATGACTCACGTACTTAAAGCCAGGCAAAGTGAAGTTTAGAGTAATTCTCCAGAGCCCACAGAATACTTTCTCACAGCCTGGAGCAAACATTGATTTGTCTGAAAGTTCTCTTGGAAAAGAGAATGAGATCAGTATGGAACATAATTCTCTGAAGTACTGTAATAGGCAATTCAGGGAGGCAGTGGTAATTGTGAATGGTGAGAAACGAGGCCACTATCTAATGATAAATGCTAGAGAAAACTGTGAAACTGAATGGCACAGCTAACACACTCCAATATCTGTTCCTGTAGAGAAGAAGACTGTCTTCACTGGGAATGATCTGAATGCCTGGATCCAAGAGGGTCACACTTCTTGCCTACTCTGGAAATAGGAGGTTCTATGTGGAAAAGTGGTTGCGAGGTTCTTGGTGTGAATTAAACAAGATAGCTCAGAGGGGTTGTTCATGCGCAAAGCATATTTGCACATAAATGCTCAAATATCATAGTGAAACATTGTTTTGTATGATAACTGTGGTGGTTTGCATAAAAATAGCCCCATACGTTCATATATTTGAGTACTTATTCATCACAGAGTGGCCCTATTTGAGAAGGATTTAAAAGGTGTGGCCTTGTTGGAGGAGGTGTGTCACAGGGGTGGGATTAGAGGTTTCTCAAAAACCCATGCTAGGCCTAGAGTCTTTCTCTCTTTTTGCTTATAGATCAGGACATAACTCTCAGCTTCTTTTCTGGCACCATGCTTGGCACCAAGCCCCAGCCATGAAGATAATAAACTGAAGCTCTGAAACTGCAGGCAAATCCCCAACTAAATGCTTTCTTTTATAAGATTTGCCTTGTTTGTGCTGGCTCTTCACAGGGATAGAGTAGAGGCTAAGATACTAACTAAAAATTAATAATAAAAATGAATTTTAAAAGTCAGTTTAATTAAAACAAACTAGAAATGAGATCTCCTGGGAAGTGAAAGGAGACTATCCAGAGGTGGGACAAAAAGATGGTGGGGATGAGAATACAATAAATGTATATTACATGAATATATGAAAATGTCATAATATAATTCTATAGGTAATGTGCATCAACAAAACATACTTCCCACAGGATAAATAAAAAATGACTACAACAAAAATCTCTATATAAGTTATTACTAACAAGTTTCATAGTTATTGGAGGAGAGGAGAAATTTAAGTAAGAGTTGACATATCTCATGATTTAGGGCTAGAAATTTTCAGAGAACCAGTGTCATTTGCATACATGATATTTATTGAATGATTAATATGGGTGCATGTAGACAATGATGAATTTAGGGAGATAGACCTTCAGTTTGCATTAAAATGGACAATATTTGAGGGAGATGATCTCTGCACTAGATAGAAAGTAAGAAAAGGTATGCAGACAAAGACTCTGGACAAATTGTTATTTGTCCTGGATCCCAGAGTCCCATCAAGGAGAAGAAGAAATAATAATAATAATAATAATAATAAGGAATTATCTCATGGTTGAGAAGCAAACACAGGGCTGCTGATAGTCTACAGACAGAATGACACAGGTATCTACCAATTTATCACAGCTGTGTGACCAAGAACGAATTTCACAAATGCAGTTTTCTGATGCATGTGATATTGGAACATAGTTGTTGTTTGGGCTAAGTATACCAGCTGTCACCATTATTGTTGTCACCAAGATTCTGAAAAGCACACCTACTGAGGTCAAAAGTCTGAAAATTTTGTCTACAATCTGTGTTTATATAAACAATACCTAAGTGGGAAATATGAATTACCTATATGTTTTCAGGTAGTCGTGTGTATACAATAAGAGTCCTTTCCTAAGGGCCATGCTTCAATTCTAACATTCTCATGTATGTGAGAACCTTTGTCTGTTTTTCTTTCTCCTGGGGTTATTAGTGTGAGTTTCCTCCTACCTATGCAATGCTGAGAATATGTCAGCATTCTATAAATCTACAGTCCTCTTTGTCATAAAGGGTGAAAGCAAGGGAGATATACAATGAGACACAAGAAGATAGATGCTGCTTGAAACACCTACGGTAGACACTCACAGAACTTGGGGGTTCCTCATTGGTAGCTTTTTTAAATGTAAGCAATTAAAATTCTATACCAAATATTATCTCTCCATTTCAAATAGTGAGACCAGCAATGAAGATACATCTAACCCCCATATTAAGCACATCCAGTGGATTTTAATGGAAGAATATTAGTGTTCATGGGGATATGATTATTTAATAATTTCTAAATACATGAGAAAAGAGACTTTGGGGGAAAATAAAACTGACTCCATATAAGTGTATGTCTTGAGTTAACTGAATATCATTTGTGCACATCAAAAAAAGTAATATCTTTGTTTCCAGTGCTTATAATTGTAGCTAAAGAAAATTAAAAACAGCAGAAGGAAAAACAGGAGAAAGGAATTAAGATTTATGCAATATTTACTGTATGTCAATCACCATAAGTGTCTTAACCATGAGGACAATAATGAGCCCCACTCCCAGGCTAGCCATGTTTCTGTTCACTATCACAGGTCAATTGTGTACATATGCCAATGGGGTGATCATTTCAGAGGTCTGTGGAGGCCAGTGAGCATTTAAGCTCAAGTCACAGTCACTAGGTGAAAAGGCACCTACTTCTCAGAGGATTGGTTTCCTCGTGTGTAGGCAGATTTCCATGGATGCTACAGGGTCAGGAAACACACACACACACACACACACACACACACACACACACACACACACACACACACACACAATCAGACCAGACAACTCAGCTTAAGAAACTGCTTAAGAAATCCAGTGACAGAGAGGGAGGACTGATGACCAAAGGTGTTAAGACTGGGCTGGTTTAACCCCCAGAAACAGCTGACCTGACAAGGGTTAGTTCTTGAATCCCAGACTGATGCCTGGGAATCCAGCACGGGACTGATCAAGAACCCCTGAATGTGGGCATCAGTGAGGAGGCCTAGGCAATCTATTGAGCCTTGGGTAGTGGATCAGTATTTATCCCGGGTATACAAATGGACTTTGGGCTCCCATCCAACAATAGAGATGCACACTCACCCTGGACTTTTGGGGGGAGGTCTAGGCCCTGCCCTGGATGAAATGACAGACTACGGGGAAATGAGGGGATATTGGGGGGGTTGGTGGGAGGGCAAGGGAGGAGGGGAGGGAAAGGAAGAGGGACCTGGACTTGACATATGAAGCAACCTTTTTTCTAATTTAAATTTAAAAATAAAAAAAGAAACTCCTTCCTGGCACCGGAAGTACACCCTTTGAGAAAGTTACATTGTAACAAACTATGGGTGATGGCCACTTCTAAAACTCTAAGAGTAAATATAAGTTGGGATGATTTGCAGGCAGCGATAAATATCATGTACTTACAGGCTAGACTAACACAGCAAGTGTGGTTTCAGCAACTGCCAATAAAAATCACACAGAGAACACTAGTAATTTGGTCTCCATGGAAACAGAAGGTAATATCCCATTCCTGTTCCTAGATGGATCTTTTATTATTTCAGTCTTTGAAAAGCGATATTTCAAGGTGATAGAAACTATCAAATATAGTCAATTATTCATAGCAATGGAGACAGAACGCATGAATCTTCAATGTTTGTTTGGCCCTGCTGATTTTTTCAGGGAGAAAAGAGGGTGCCGGTGAGGGAATGGCTGACATTTAGAGAATGTGTATATCATTTCCAGTTCTGCTAGAGTTATTCAGCTAGAAATCTGACCATCACAGGTTTCATGACAGACTTGACTTCCTACCTTTAGTCATTTAATAGAACTGCAGTTGGTACCAGTGCCCAGAACCATTAAGAACTCAATCATCACTCAGTGCAAGCTATAAATGTTGTAAATGCAATAAACTGCAGGGGCTGGGATGGCGCTGCAAACATACCAAGGACGTCACTTTAAGAAACAAGATCAAGAAAACAACTGACATCAAATTCTGGGGAGGATGTGGAGGAAAAGGGAACCCTTGTTCACTGCTGGAGGGATGAAAGCTGGTGCATCCACCCTGAAAATAAGTGTGGCGAATTCTTCAAACAACTAAAAGTGAAGTGACAGTGAGATTCTTTTCTAAGGTATATGACCTCAATGTGCCTGAGAACCTGGCTAGTTTTCCAATACTAGGCAAGATTGGAACATAATTCCAATTAGACGGCTGTTGGCAGTTTGCACAATATTTCTGGAACCATGAAAGTTAGATGACAGGAAAGACATGTGTGAAAGCCAGCTGTAGTCATCTCCATTATGTGTTGAAGTATGTGTTATCATCAGCAATAAGAGCCTACCCTCAACTCCTGAAAAACAACCAAGGAGCAAATCAAGGTCCACATTGCTTAAGGAGTCACTTGGACAATTCTGACCAACTATCAAAAAGGAGGATTCTTATGCCTGGTACTGGGGGTTTTGGTAGTTTATGCTTCTTTTGAGGAACATTGTCACCCCAAGTGGTTTGCTTATGTAATTCCTTACGACATTCTAAACCATATCCTTATACCCACAAGAAAGTATACTACTACAATTCATCAAGAAACCCTCTTTTGAAAGCAAAAAGACATTATCACAGAAGACAATTGGGCACAATTTAGAGAACCACAACTGTGGGGGAGCCCAACCCCAACGGATGCATCTATATCACACCTCCTGTATCTATGGCTCAGGGAACATTGCAGAATAGGGAGCTGAAAGACTGTAAGAGTCATAATATCAGGAAGTCATCTATGAAACAGTCTCTTCTAGAAATGGTTACATAAACTAGACTGGAGCAATGATCGTGTTAATAGATATGCTAATGTGAAAAAGGAACATTTTCCTCAGAGTCCACCACTTAGACAAAGAACTCTACAGGCAACTAATGACTCCCAGGAGAAGGAAAATTATCCCCTCCCAGGGATGAGCTCCCATATGGGATGTCCAGTGCTGAATAGGTCCCTGAAACCATATACATAAAAACAATAAAATGAACTCAGAGGATTATATTAAATATTTGTGTGTGTACACACACAATAACAACAACAATAATGATCAAAGAAAAAGAGGTTATCAACTTGATAGTAGGGGGGCGTGTAAGAGTGGATGGAGGAACAGTGCCTAAAGGCTTGGAGGGAGTAAATAAAATGTGAAAAGAGTTATGATTCTATATCAATTAAAAGCCTTTTTAAAAAGAGTATATGCCCCACCACCTGGCTCTCACACTCCCTTAGCATGCACTTAAAGGTCTCAACATCTCACTCTGCAGATATCTACTCAACCATATTCATTGATGCTCTGGTCACAAAACTAAAAAATGAAAACAACCTAAATGTCCCCCAGATGACTAATGGATAATGAAAAGTTGTACCTATACACAACAGAATACTATTAATCTGCAAAGAAAAATGAAATTTTTAAGTAAATGGATGAAATTTAAAAGGATCATATCGAGTAAGGTAAGCCTGACCCAGAAAATAAATGCCATGTGTTATTTCTTATTTATGGATCCTAGCTATGAAGTTTTTGATTGGAGTATGCAATCTGGAGTAACCAGTAAAAAAGGACCATTGGAGGTGGGGAGGAGCTTTAGAGAAAGCAGAGTAGGACACTGGCACTACAATGTCAAAATAAGAAAAACGGGGAAGGTGTGCTTTATCTGGGGAGACGAGAGGCTGGAGCATACAGAGGGAGAGAGATATAAGGACACTAAAGGCGACTGAAAGTCACAGGGAGATACTATGTTATGCTCCTTAAAATACATATATAATGTATGCAAATGTACATGTAACATCCACAGCCACTTCTATGCAACACAACACATATTTGTGTGTGTATGTACACACACACACACACACACACACACACACACACACTACAGAGAAAGAGAGAGGCAGAGAGACGAAGAGAGATTAAAACTTAAATTAAGGTATTTCAAAAGGAATAGGTTCAGCCATTCCCAATTCAGTATGAATAAATATTGCTAATTTACCTCAAAGGGAGCTAGCTCATGGTTGAGCCCTTGCAATTTATGTCAGAAATTTTTCAAGTCTACTTCACTACAGCCTCTCTCCATTCTCCTATAGTCATACCTCTGTGTGTTCCTCTCCTCTGCTTTAATTACCTTTTCTTTTTTCCTTTTGCCTCTGGCCGCCACTCTTCTATTTCAAGGATCACTGCAACAGCATCCATCCTCGTCTCTTAGCTCTAAACTGCAGTTACCACCTATCAGTACCCCACAAGCAAGAGCAATAATAGAGAGCATCTTTAGAGACCACTAATTGTAGTCTGTTTATGATCTGTCTGTGCTAACATGGTTCCCATGGCCCCAAACCATCAGGCTATGGCAGAATAGACGCTAGGAAAGCTAGATGAAGAATAAAATGCGAAAGAAACCAGTAGGCAAAGAAAGCCTGGAAAGACCCTCCCCACCTGAGCTTCAGACAACAGAGAATGCTCAAGAAGAGCCCAAACTGTACAAAGCTGGGTACTACGTAAACGGCATGGAAAGCACCATGCCATTCCAAGGCTCAGTGCTTACAGACATCAGCTTCCTTCAGCTCACTACCCTATCTTTCTCCAGGCTGTCTTAATTTTATTAATAAACTGTTCTATTTCCAGTCAAACATCCCTGATCCAAGTCTATGCTGTGAGGTACGAACCTGCACACATCAACAGGCTCAAATACATGCCTACAACAGGGCCACTTCATGACATTCCCAGCTCCCTTTCTGGCCATAGTGGCCTCCTTGGAATTTCTAAATGACATATTAAGCAGGTGAAGGCACACCATGTGACCATGGGGCTAAAATGCAGGTCATCCAAATGTGGACAGGCAGAAGGGTTGGTGATGTTTACCATCATGCTGCCTTGGGATAGTCACCAAGAAAGCATAAGCAGAGGGCCGAAAGAGATAGGAAATTCTTTGCTATCACAAGTTGCAAAAAAGCCTCACATGGCAAGTGGTTTCCAGTCTCCCAACAGAGAAACAGAGGCTTAATGTGGTGACAGGACTGGAGCAAACACCTACAAGGTAACTCACAGGGAAAACGCTACATTAGGCCCACCCTGGGTGCTCACTCCAAGTTTGCTGCTTGTGCCTGTAGCCTTGTTGATCTTTCCCCTTGAATTTACTCAACACCTTTTTGTTAAGTGTTAGCTGTGTACCAGGAGACATGGTGAATACCAACAAGATGATGGGCAACAGCGGATGGTCTGTGAAGGCTGTGGGCTTCTTCTCTGTGGCCTGTGATATGAACTAGTCAGGAACAAGGCAGCCATGTGAAATCAGGGCTGTCTCCAGTAGCAAGAGTATGACATGTAAATAAGCAATACCTTACAGCTTGGATGCAAAGCCTGTTATCACAGATGTGTGTGCTCCTTAGAAATGACCCATGAAATCACACTGAATTAACTGCCCACCCTAGCCATTATTCCATAAAACTGCCTTTTCTGCATGATTTTGTTAAACTAGACAGTCATTTAAATGCAAAAAATGTCAGCCATTTTACATCAGTTGGTGAAACACAGCAATGGTTGCCATTCTAATTCTTAAAATACTAAAACTCATTAACTTTTTAAGTGCAAATAATTTTCAAAAATAACTATGTTTTGGTATTTTTCTCTGACAATGAAATTTTTCTTTTACTTTTTAAAGTTAAAGTGATAATGCTTAATATGAGGTTTGCCCTTTTAACAAAACTGTAAACACTCAGAGCAGCATGGAGTGCAGGGCAGCCCATGTGAAGGAGTTCTCAGGGAACCTCTCCCATCACGGAAAATCAAACCTCCAGCCTCTTCTGTTTCCCCACGGTCCCTGGTGACCACCACTGTTCCATTCCTTTCTACTTGCTGGTCTGTAGCTATTTCACATGGTATATTTTCTTCTGTGATTGACTTAAGTCATAGAAAATAATCCTAAAAGACACTAAGGATCCTGAACACCCAAAGCAACTGTGAGAAGAGGATAAAGCAGGAAGTATCACAGTCTTCGATTTCAGAATAAGGAGTGGAATTACAATGAGCAACACAGTGAGTTACAGCCATAGACACTGCACAGAAAGCAACTACAGAGGATGGCAAGCCCACCCCCAAATCCTTAAGTATAGTAACCATGTCCCATTTTTTTCACAGAGCTCATATCACCACAATAGGCCTTTAAAAATAACAGATCTCAGTAATAAATTCACTGTCACTTTATAGTGCCAAGGCCACACAATGGGGCCAAGGATAGTCTTTCACACAAATAATGTTTGAAAACTTCATATCCATACATAAAAGAATGGATCCATACTGAACTCCTTTCATACCCCATATACCATAATCATCTCAAGTATACTGAAGAATGTAGTATCAGGCTCGAAATTATTTTTAAAAAAAGCCTTGGAGAAACTGTATAGGAAAACTTGAGAACATTTGTATTGGTGATGCTCCATGACAGTCAGAAGGGGAGAGACAAATGGGGTTATGCCAAAAAAGTCTCCTTTTTGCAAAGGGACAAGCCATGCAGTGCAAACACAATGGAAGTAATAGGGGAAACAGTTTCAACTGTGATTTGATGAAGAGATAATATCCAAGTTGCATAAGGAACTCTTACAACTAAACAGAACCCCAACATTAAGTGATTATACATAAGCAAATTTACAAATAGGCAAATTGTTTAAAAGGACATTTCTCCAAAGAGAATGGAGGAGTAGGCCAAGGAGTGTATGAAAATGCTTTAGCACTAGTACTCATCAGTGAAATGCAGACTAAAACCACAAGACAACAGCTCAACAAATGCTCTCTGAGGAAACACTAGGAGCCAGGTATGCACAGGTATATAAAGAGAAGTGAGACCTGCACAGGGGAACTATACATATAGATATATATCATCTGCCATTCCATTCACCTGGTGTCATGGAGCAGCTGGGGAATGACAACTTAGGGAGAGCAGATGACCATAGCTGTGAACTGAAATGGCCAGCATCAAACTTTTTATACTTAAAGGGGAGGGTTGTTGTTGATGATTGCAGTAGTGGGTGTTGCAGTGATTGAATGTGGGGGGATTGTGTTTGTACACTTGTGTTGGTAAGTGGAGGCCAGAAATCAACATCAGACTGCCTCCTCTACCTACTCAAGTACATCTCAACTGACACAGTTACTTGTGGCAGTGACAGGGATACAACAATAAACACAGCAGAGAAGCCCTGAAGCACTTCTGGAAGGTACAGTTTCCTTTCTACATTTGGGAAATAGATCTAGAGAGGCCAATTGGCAGGTTCAAGGTCACAGAGGAGTTTAGTACTGAAGCCACAAGCAGAACTTTTCACTATCCCATCTACAAAACCACAGTCGAAGTAGTTGGACTATCATGCAAACAAAAAGAAAATATCCTATCAGCTGAGGATTTTCATAGGGAGTTTTATGTTAAACTCTGGCTCCAGGCCATTATATATATTTTTTTGAGACGGGGTTTCTCTGTGGCTTTGGAGCCTGTCCTGGATGTAACTCTGTCTTGAACTCACAGAAATCTGCCTGCCTCTGCCTCCCAAGTGCTGGGATTAAAGGTGTGTACCACCCTTTCATCTTTTTAGAAGCCACTGAGGCTGTGCTTGTAACTGCCTCCAAGATGAATGTCATCTCAAAAGGTTGAATAATCTCTCTAGTGTCCATATGATTTGTTAACAGGAAGACACAGAGAACCTCAAACCACAGCTCTTAATGTAAAGATCAAATGTTGAAGCTTCAGCAGGAAGGACACAGGGATCTGAGAAATGGGGCAGGTCTCACTGCTGCATCATCTCTTACCTTCCTAGGATGCTATTTGCCTCTGATTTTTCCCAGGCCTCTGTTAGGAAGGGCTTACTGAGGGGAGCCTCTGCTCCCCCATACCACCCGCTGATACAGCAACCTGTGCATATTCCACTACACTCTGTTATTGCTCTGGGCTTCTTGAGATTTGGATAAAAAGCTCCCATGGGAATGTGGAACTAAGAATGGATTCTCTGCTTGGCAGCCTTGCCTGGTGGGAAGGTGCAGGGTGGGCTCACAGCAATGATTCCACATAATTGGATGGGACCCAAATGGAAAACACACAAGAAAAGAACAGAGCCCTGAAAACAACTCACTGAGCCAACTCTCAGGAAAAAGCCCAGTGCCAAGACTCGTTGGTTGGCCTTTCTATCTGAACAAATGAAAGACAAGCATGCTAAAGTTTGACACAGAGCCTCAGAAGCAGCCAAGAAAGAAATAGAAAACAAACAAACCCTCACTATACTGCATCATCTGCCTGCCAAACCCAATTATGTAAAGTATTTACACATATAAATCTCTAAAGGACAGTCCCCATAGTCCCCATTTCACAGCTTTACAAACTGAGTTTCTGGAAGCACCAAGTTTCCACAAGTTGTAAATATTTGCCACAGAAGGTGACATATCACAATAGTCTCAAACAGTGTGCTAAGTCATGTGTAAAGGTTCAGTGGGTGAGGCTGTTCTACAGTGCTCACTCCCCTGCCTGTTTCTGGCTCTGGAGTCTACACAATCTCACAACATGACCTATCATACTATGACTCCCTCCCTTACTTTCTGTCTGCTGCAGTGAGTGATCTCTTTCATGAATCTCTGGCTATTCAACTCTGCACCAGCACGATGCACACAGTTGTTTCAACCTTTCATTCAACATCATTACTTGAGTGTTGGTTTTGAAGGGCAGGTGTCTTGTTAGGTCCTAGGGGAAGAAACTCGATGAGATGGTCCCTACTCTGAGCTATTCAAGCAGAGCTTCTGAAAAGGATAGCTTGAGATCCTTCAAACATTTGGGAAATCAGACAGCACCATTTCAGCAGTGTTGGTATAAATGGTTTTGGCTGATGTAAATGCCACTGAGCTCCAGAGCCCCTCCCAAGTAGATGGAGCATCACACTGTAATGATATACTACTTATGATTTATTAAAGCTTGCCTGAGGATTCAGAAAGCAAAGTCAGCCTCAAGCTATAGAGATCAGAGAGTGGTGGTAGACACTTTCAACCTCATGATTCAGGATTAAAAGGTAGATGAATCTCTGTTAGTTCAAGGCCACCTGGTCTACACAAGAATGAAGAGTAACAGAGTTCATGCCTTTGATGCCAGCACCTGGGATCACACTCCTTTAATCCCAGCATTAGAGAGTTATGTAAGGCAGGATCAAGGTTCCAGAGCTGGCATTCATTCTCCAGTCACATTGAGGATAGGATGACATTGAGTCTTAGGATTCTCCAGACATGTTGAGGAGAGCATAGCAGTCTGGGATTTCAGTTTGAGGTTTAGTGGAGCCAGGATCACCTTTCAGCCTGAGGTATAATAAGAGTTAGTGGCTGGCTGGCTTGCTTCTCTGATCTTCAGCTTGAAGCTTGAACCCCAATATCAGTATCTGGGTCTTTTATTTTTTTGTGTTATATCACACACTTCAATGGCATCATGCTAACAATTACCAATGTCTCTGGTCATATTTCCTCAGAAGGAGTCTGAAGTGGAGGTTTTTAGATGGTAAGCTTGTCAGGGAGACCCTTACAGCTATCACATAGTGCTGTTAGAGAGGCAGAGATCAGCACAAGGAAAGTTGAACTGTGACTGGAAACTCTTCAGAACAATTGTTCCTGTGTGTGAGGTGGCTGTCAATGCCCCAGAAGCAAGGGAATTGACAGATGACATTGGGGACATACCTCATATCTACTGAGAGATTAAGGGTCTGTTGTAGGCATTGGGGGTGGACAGCCTTCTATCCAGGCCACACCCTATGCTGAAATGAATTTGGTGATGCCCAAGCTATGCAGGCAGACTCTTAGCTTTCCTATCTTCCCCTCACTCATTTGAGGCTCCTGTGTAAGAAGCAAGCACATTAGCTTCCATGAAGTTTGGTGAGTGTAGAGGTACTGAGGGTATGCATTCATTCTGTTCTTGTTGTTCTCCAATGCCAGCTGCATGTAAGAAAACAAGTCCTACTTTGGACTCAATTCCCCATCCTTTCAGGGCAATTATGGCTGTCCCCCTTTGGAGACCTCAGAACCATGAAGACATGTGACACAGCAGCTTAGCCCAGATAGAGATGTGACTACGTTCACATCTGCAGCCAGGTCCCCGCACTAGATCTCAAACTAGGGAAAATCCAGAAAAGTAGGTTGTTTTACCTCAAATCTTCAACAGTCTGGTCAAAGAGCCTTCTGTCCCTCAAGGTGACAGGGCTGGCTAGGCACAGTCTTTCACATGCCTGCCATTTGCTTGACAACGGTAAATTTCTTGTATCTACTTATCTGGGTCATAAGGTGTCTAGATGTTTGGTTAAATACTGTTGAGGATGCCAGGACAGGTGTCTCTGACAACTGGATGAACTGAACAAAGAACCACCTGAGGGGAAGAGAACTTCCTCAGTGTGACAGGACTGGTTCAATCCACTGAGTATCTGACTATGACAAAGCAAACAGTTTTTTTTCCATAAGTGATAATGTCACCCAGCTTCTGGAATTACATTTGACCTAGAACTTTGCCATCAATTCACCTTGGTCTCCAGCTTGGTGAAGCATATTTACAGCCTTCTCAGCCTCCAGGATGATGTGAGTCACTTCACTACAATAATGAAGGAGTCATTGCTATCGGTTCTATATGTCTGGACAACCCTGAGTAATACCACTGGTTATTTCTGAACAATATGCTAATAAAATGCCTCATGTGTTCATGCAGTGATGAGAAGAGAATAATGGCAGATACTTCTTGGGAAGAAGCAAAGGGAATGGAAAGGTAGACATATTTCTTTACTAAGCAGCCCCTAAACACCAGATACTAGGCAAGCAACTTTACATTTGGAACAACTTTGGGTGTACATAACTTCAATGAGATTAGTAGTTCTTAGTGATGCCACCCCAGAGGTGAGGAGAGAGTTGGATCCAGGTTTTGAAAGCAGGCATTACCCAATGGCAACAGACATTCAATATCATCACATAGTGTTCAGAGGACATCCTCACAGTAATATCACCTAGAGAGCTCTTATCTTCAAAAGGACTAGAAGTAAGAGGGACAACAGGAGAAGAATATTTACTACAGGGCTTGACACTCAGAATGCATCTGGAAGATAACTGGTGAAAAGTGAAAGGATGAATGGACCTTGAAATAAATGAACAATCGCTGCCCTAATGAAACATTTGAAAGAAGAGGGAAACTCACAGGACATATTCTTTCAGAGTCAGAATCGCGGTTCTGGGGTCATGGCTCCCAGTGCTCACGTTACCTCTGAGGAAGTTGGCTTGCAGTATCCAGCTCCGAAGACCAAGTTCTCCAGAGAAATAACGGGCTGTTCTGGTCCTGTGTCTGGGCCACCTTTCCCTAACCAGGAGCCTCTTCCTGGACGGGTGAAACTAGAAAGAAGGGGAAGGGGAAAACAGGAGGTGAGTAAACTATCATCAGCTCCCCGGGGAGCTGCAACTGAGGAGCCTGTGGTATAGACTTAGGTGGTGTTCCAGGTACAGAGAGGTACCCCAATGCCTTATGTCCTGAGGCCATGTTCTAGGGAATCATCATCCTGGGAGGCAGACAGAAAGAACTCCTGGCCAGAGTAGAAGGACCACCCCAAAGTTAATCATGCTCTTGAAATCTGCTTCTGCCCTCAGGGGTCATGGCTCTGCATGAGCTCCTTCTAGCCTCAGTTCCCTCCCTGCTTCTACTCACCTTCCTATGGAAGACACAAAACATCATTCATTTCCGTGATCCATGCAGAGGAATCCTGTGATATGTCCTAGACTTCTGTAACCAACAGAACATTTCCTATATCTATCCTAGCTGGGAACACTGTAATCTTTTCAAGAGAAAAAATACATGGGTTTTGCCTAGTTCTGATTCATTATAAAGATCACCTGGCAGGTGTGCTGGACATGACCAATCTTAGGCTCAAAGGAGATTTGGCAATGTGATAAGATCATGTGGCTTATCATATTTGGGTATGTGGTCATACTATTTACCTTAGCCTATGTGATTTTCCTCCTGTAATATATCAGAAAAAAACCTGCTTACACTAAGTTTTCTTTCCTGAAAAGTTTCATCTATTAAAAATCTACTGACTTAGATGAGATTTCATACATTCAGGGTGGTATGTGAAATCATGTCTTCAATATATGACAGGAAATCTGCACCCATGAAATCTCAAAACTACAGCTGCCTAAACAAGGCTTGCACAGTGAGTATACCAGTTGCCATGCCACTGTGCATAGGTGAAATTTCACAAGACCCTAACCCTAAATGAAGTGCTACAGGCAACTAAAGGTGGGGGGAATTATTCTTTTGCAGGGACAAGCCACCGGATAGGTTATCTAACACTGGTGGTAATCCGTAAGCACATATGTATGAGCAATATCAAATGAACTCATTAGGTTTATGTATAAATGTAATGGTAATAATTAAAGAAGAAAAGATCATGAACATGAGGTGGGGTAGAAGGGACGCAGAAAAAAGTTGGAAAGGAGAGAGAAGGGGTAAAAATGTAAATACAGAACGAAATTCTAAAGAAATTAAAAGTCTAATGCCTTCTTTAGATGTATTTTTTTATTCTACAAATGCAATTTTAATCTTCCAAAGAGACTATTAGTCTCTCATAGCAAAAAAAAGCCTCCACCATAAATCTTCTCAGATATTACCATCTTTGGTCTAGTTGCTTGAGATAACTGGGCAGATTTCAGACAAGCAGCTAATATTCCTGGTAGCAATATTGGCAGAGATATAAAATTAAGGTTAGATATTTACTAAATTCACTTATTCAAATATTATTAGTCTCATGCCACAAGCCAAAGAGTACATGAGGTGTTACAGTGGCAAGGTGGTAAATATGTCACCTTCACCTTAAACACACATTGGCCTAGAAAGGGACTCAAATGAAAAAGTCAGTGCTGTAATGTGATGTGGCTAACACATCAGCCAGTAAGCAGAGAAAAGGTTATGAGGTGAACTGGGTGAAAGGGCTGAGTACTCAGAAGTGGTATGCCATAGTGGACAGCCACAACTATGTGGCAATTACACCAGCTAGCAGAAGTTACCTACATATTAGGACCTAGGCTGGATTTGAACCTCCCACTTCATCTCCTGTCAGAAGGATTAATAATTAAGCCATGAGGCATTATATTGGCAAAAGTTATTAGTGGATAATGATATTGAATAAAAGCTAGTAACTATTTTGGATACTATAATGGCATTAAAAGTCACATCAACATGCATATTGGCTCATGGATGCCAATCTTATTTAAACCCCCATTTTTACTGCAATGTTATCATAAGTAATTTGGGGAATAACTTAAAGTGTGTAGGAGTAGTATACATATAGGTTACAGGAAAACATATTTCATATGAGTGTCTTGAGTTTCTGGGTATTTTGGCACCTGAGGATGCCCTACCTTAGTGAGGGACATTCTAGAAGAAACAAATGTGTGTACATAAAGAATCATGACTCCTTCTCTGGGATATCTGCTAACAAATAACTAAATACTTGTCATTTAATTATGGCTTTGAGTTGGCATCTCTACTAGAGGGTGAGCTAGGAGACACTCAGTTTTTACCTATTTGAAGATCAAAAATTGGAGTTTCTTTGTTCCTTCTCAGTGAAGGTTAAGGGTCTCCTGAGGTTAAATTTCAGCTTAACACCTGCTGAATCTTTGTTGGACCTAACTGATGATACAAGTGTGGTTTTCTGGAAAAGCTGGTGCTTGCCCTACTTGACAGGTATTTCCCACAAGGTTAAAGGGTTCCCTTTGTTCCCAAGTACTCTGTGTCAAGACAGAAATTCTCCTTGCAAAACCCATAGAGTGGAAGGCGGTTCTATTTTTACAGCATTTGGGAATTTTAACTCTCCAGCAGCTGTGTGTGCTCCCATCTGGAAAGCTGCCACTTATGAATCTGCAGAGTCTACTCCTATGAAAGGTTAAACTCTCTGCTAAGACATCTGGCTCCAAACCCACAGTTAGCATCAGAGCTCCTAGCACGAGAGCCAAAAGGTGATGTCAGGTGCTGGGAACCCTTTGGATATCTCACTTGTCCTCCCAACTGCACCGTTGAAACTCCTGCCTGAGGGAGTTTGAGGGAATAAGCCTTGAGGATTGCTCTGAGGTGTGAGCCTTCAGTGCCTCTGCACACTTAACTAATTTAGGTCCAATCCCTGAATGCATGATTAATTACACTGTCAAAATCCTACTCCAATTTACCTTCCCAGATTCGGTTTTCACTGTCACACTCTCTTGTTCCCTGGGTAGAGTCATGCCTTCTGTAAAGCTTTCCTCAGAGACATAGGGAGAGGTGCATTTCCCTGTGCAGAAAGCTTCATGCCACTTGTGAAGAACTTATCAGGGTGGCCCAAAATATGGTGGATGCTATACAAAAATTAATACCCTAGATGCATACATACTAAAGAGCTTCCCCTGTGCTGTCAATGACTCCTCCCAACATTCTCCTACTCTGACTGAAATGGACTCCTACATGCCCAAGTGAACAGAGTTAGAAAGTAGACTCTCAGATTTGGCACGGGGTTAGGGGTGGGAGGGGCACCCAGCCCTGAGACCCATTATTCTAACTGCTACCTTATAAAGGCCTTCCCAGAACTTTGCACACCATTCAGTTTGGAAGCTTACCACTTTAATTACTTACGGACTCTTTCTTATAGCCAGGGACACAATACATGCATATCAGAATTGCTAGTTTCCATATTGCTAGATTTGCTTCAAGAGCCTTTATTACATACATATTCATCATGTGAAATAGTCTACAGCCTTGATATCTGTTGGTTTATTATCATAAAATTATTTGTTTACATGTAAATGTATGCACCTATATGGTGAAACAGATACCCAGAGATGTAAGATAAACTATTCAAATATCGCCCAGAAAGTAAGTGGAGGAACTAAGCAGATAGATGCTCCTAACTCTAGCTTCACAGGCATAGCTTACTCTGTGGGACCCAGGACCCCTGGAAGTGTTGCTTACTTTCCCATCTGGGAGGTTGCTTAACCTCCAGCTGAACAGTCTCCACTGATCTCAGGGCACACCTGTTCTACCTTACACTTGGTACACAGATCCCGCCATGAACTATGCACTGAAGCAGCCCTGATCATAAGGAACCACCCAACTAGGGTGCATGCCTTGCAGGAGATCAGTACTCCTCTACTTTCTAGATTCTACTTCTGTTGCATCTTCCCAGGGTCGTGGTTGTTCCCATGTTTCTATACTGCAACACTTTTCTAACATTCTACTATAACACTCACCCTATGTAATCCAACACACACATATCAGCTCACTCACTGGACTCAGATGTCTGCAGAAGTGGTCTGTTCTGAGGATGCTGAATGCTCCTCACAAACTTGCTATGTGACTGCATCCTGGTGCCTCCGCTGGAGCACAGTAGACCCTCCATAGACACCCACTAGAAGTAAAGATTGAAAAGTGCAGATCCCTGACCCTTGTCCCTCTTTTTTCTCAACCTAGGAGCTTAAGTCTAGGATCATCTTCAATCTAGGAGCCAAGCAAAATCTGGGGCAGGAGAACATTAGGCACAAACGACCACAAACTATTTGACCCTGGCTTTCAGCTCTAGGTTCACAGCTGCTGCTTACCAGCTGTCTGTCTCTCTCACTTTCCCACTCTCTGTTCTTTGCTGTATTCTCTGATTTAACTGCTACACAGACTTTTCCACAGCTAAATGTTAACACTTCCCCAAACTTCCACCATGAAATCCAGTTCTGCCTTCATAAATCACTTAGCCTTGCCAGCCCACCACAATAGCTTTCAAGAGTTCTATACCTTCCCTTGTACAATTAATGAAATCCAGGTGCTCTGCACCTTGGAGATGCTGCAAGGTGAGCCAATGAAAGGCAAAGGCAAACTATCTTACAAGCAAACTCCATTTGAGCAAACAGAAACTGGGAGAAGGAACAGATTTGGACCCTTGTTATGTACTAGCCCTGTCTCCACTGGGATTCACTAAAACGTCACATGAATGGCCCTCATCAACTCAATGTGTCATAAAATAACACAACACATGAATGTGTTAAAGGAACATGTAGACAAGAAAGGAGGAGTGAGATGGAGAGAAAAAGGTGGGAGTAAGAATAATCAGAATGTGTTACATACACATAAAAATGTGTCAATGTATAAATCATTTAGGCTTAAATTGAATATTAAACAACAAAGTTCTGGAAACCTTGTAGACACTCTAAAATATCAAATTAATTTTAAAAATTTCAAAGCTTTATATAGATGTTGGTGCTCTTAATTTTACACACAGATTATGTAGCAGAGAAACCCAAGGAGCTTCTCAAGGCACAACTAGAGACAAGTGAATCCAGAGGAAGAAACCAAGTCCCTGAGGAGTGAGGTATAGTTTACAAGTCTTCTACCCCTAAAATCCCCCAGTGTCCTCTGTGGTTCTGAGACACTCCCAAGCTTTCTCCCATTTCTTCTGTGGATCACATGAGTACCCCAAGCTTAAGCCAGCAACCATGGACAAGCTTCTCTGGTTTGTGGTGATCACTTGTGGCAGTCTATGTCTCTTAGTGATGCATGAGGTGAATGTTAGGGCTACCTCTAACTCTGTACCTGAGCAAAGGTTGCTGCAGAGCCACCAGGGCAGCATGGATGGTCACTGAGATCACCGACAGGTGGAAGTAGTCGAACATGACAGGGACTTGATGGTGCAGACCTCTCCTGGGGTGAAAGTGCAGGCCAAGTGTGCGACTGCTGGTCACCGGTGTCCCAGTCACATCTCTCAGCCTGAAAGGCAAGTGAGTGAGCTCGTATGAGGAAGGTTGGTGGACTCTACTGTCACTCAAGTAGCTCTACTTTACAGCCTCATCATCGTACTCAATCCTGCAATATTCTGCCTGGCTGAAAGAATTTTTCCCACAATTGGCAAAATGAAGAATGGAGTTTACATAGCAGATCTGGGCCTCAGCTCTCTGTCACTGCCTGCTTGTAAACCTGAGCCTCAGAGATGGTGAAGATAACCAGATCATTCCAAGACTCCTCTCATGGTTGCAAATCTCTTATTTCCCCCTTTTCTTACTCCCATAGGATGAGCACTGCTCTTAAAATGCTATGCAGATCTTGTAAGGTTGTGAATTCTGTTGGGTCTCAAACCCCCAATGACAGGAGCTGTGACTAACTCATCTTTACATGTCTAGCATGTCACTGGTACAGACAAGATGGAAAAGGTGATCAAGTCCATGGTCATGAAAATGACAGCAGGCTGACTGAATGAACCAGAACTCAGTGCTGAAACAGTCTGACCAGCTTCAGGATGTCACCCCTTACCTCTAGCACTTTGTAATCAGTGCATACTCAACTCTGAGAGACAAACCACAGGCAGACAAAGAAGCATACTGCTACAAAAAGGAAGACTAATTTTTCTCTAGGTGTAAGTGCTAAAAGCAGTCTCTGGCTCTGCAGGTTGCAGAGAGCCAGAGCTTGAGGACAGCCACCATGAGTGTCTTCCAGGGGGACAACAGAGGATCTCTTCTTCATGCATGGATAAGCAAATAGATTACAGAGAGGGAAGGGAAACAGTGAAGGCTCCCACAGCCCAACCCGGTGTCATGTAGATCATGGATGCCAGCCACTGAATCCTTGGTGCCCATTGTGACTACGTGTAACACACTCTTTGTTTTAACCAGGAAGACACAAGACAAAGAAAAGTAGAGACTCCATGCCATGGGTGTCAGCAAGCTGTCAGCTCAGCCATTCATGCCACTTGAATTTGGACAATGGTTTGAAACTTAA
Source organism: Mesocricetus auratus (assembly GCF_017639785.1). Lineage (NCBI taxonomy): Eukaryota > Metazoa > Chordata > Mammalia > Rodentia > Cricetidae > Mesocricetus > Mesocricetus auratus. The sequence goes on along the minus strand of NW_024429224.1, from coordinate 4,631,712 downwards.
CTGTGGACTGGACATTCTGCTTTCCCCAACAAGACAAGCATTCAATGTGCTTGCTCATCCTACTCTACTCCAAAAAGAACAAGTGAAAATAATGTGAATTATTTAACTTGTTCACAGTCATGAAAAAAAGCTGCCATGACAGACCAGGAGTTTTGAGTCTCCTCTGTGCTGTTACTGCACAGTATTGCTGTGAGCTCATTTAGACATTGGCCCCTGGCAGTGAGAACAAGAAGTTAAGCATAACCCAAGCCTCCTTCAGAAGTAAGGGGAGAAGGGCTCACTGTTCTGTGTTCTGAAATGGACAGTATCCATTTATGGAGAAGAAGCCCACTTCCTAGGGAATCTCAGTGTAGAGAAGATGGAGGTTAACTTTGGTGGACGAGGCAAGAGAATGCCTGAGGTTCTTATAAAGGAACTAAGCAGACAAAACAATTAAACAACAGCAAAATTAATATCCCACAGAAAGAGCAGCACTCCAGACAGATTTCTTCTGCCCACTTGCAAGGAATAAAATTAAGGTCAACAGAGATAACCCATAGAAAGATGAATCACCTCTATAAGTATTGAAGAATTTCCTATCTGCTGAGCTGTGCAGAGACTGGCTGGGCTATGTAGTGATGAGCATCTTGGTCCTGTACAAGCCGGTACTCATGGCCCATTCTAAATCAGAGAGTGTAGATAGGATGATGGTCCTCAGCATATGCCTCTGTTTCATTAATACTGATTTTGGGAACTGAATAAAGCTTTGGTGAGAAACAGAGCTGTCCTGGTGTGTTGTACTATTTAACAGCACCTTTGTTTCTACCCACCATATGCTAGCCAGCATCACTGCTACCTCAAATGTCTATTGACATGGCCAAAGTATGGGACATCATTGTCCCACTAATATATGAGAGGGATTTCACTAGCCTGTCTAACTCTGATTAAACAACACCTCTCATTTTGTTCTTTTTTGCTTGTTTTCTACATGCTGCTAAGAAAAGTGACTAAATAAATAAATCTAATCAACTTAAGAATGCTTGAAAGACTGATGTCCAATACAGAGATTTGTCCCATGTGTCTTAGTTGAAGAGTTCTGAGTCTAAGTGGTCATATTTCACAGGTTTTTGTATGACCAGTTTCTTATATCAGGTTCTCCATTAACTGATCTTCTGCTGGCAAGAAAAAAACTAATTTACAGCATCTACTGTGATATGTTTTTTAAACTACTGCAAGACATTTCCAGAGAAGAATTTCTGTGCTAAGTTTATGACTGATGGCATGGTTCTACATCCAGATGGGCATGTGCCATGCCGAGCAATGGATGGAAGTCCATGAAACCACAAGGTATAGGGGCCTCAGCCTGGGTGATTGCTAGAGAGGTGATGACAGAGATCTCAGATCATACAGGGAGTCCCGAGAACAATGGAAGCAGGGGCTTTGATACTGAGAAGTAGATGGACTTCTTTTAGTATCCACCATCATAGAGGAAATGCCATCTTGAAGATTCTTAGCTGGAAAAAAGCAGAGGTGTGTGTGTGTGTGTGTGTGTGTGTGTGTGTGTGTGTGTGTGTGTGTGTGCACAAGTAATTCTCAAGGGAGAAATGTGTGCTGTTGAGCCCAGACACTATGTCAGGAACATGAATACTCCTGTCGCCCAAGGACCACGTCTTATCAGCTACAATTTAATACATGTTTCTTCTCAATGACTCAATACCACCAGATCTCTTGACATCTTAGTAGAGGTTCTTCTTTTGTTCTGAGTCTTCTTTGGCGTGAGCACCCTTAAGAGAGTCATAAAGAGAGGGAGTCTTAACTCCAAGGAAGGGGTGGGGGAGGCACCTGTTGTTCCACTACTAGCCCGTATTCTGGCACTCTTACTCGTAGCCCCCATCCCCTGGTTCTTGTTCTCCAAAAGGAACAAGGAAGCGGATGTTGAAGAATTTGAAGAGACTAGATGTGAGCGCACATAGACCACAGTGGATTCTATGGAGAGGATCTGACACGAATATTTTCCTAGAAGTCTTGGGTGGCCGCAAGAGGCTCGACTTTATTAGGAGACTTCAAGGACAGGGCAGAGTTGGGATCGATGTGTGCATAATGGTCATACCATCAAGTAGCTCACTAGAAACCTAATGATGACTGAACATTTACCCTAGAAATGACCCTACTTACTAGCACTCAGATGCGATTTCTTGGCCCTTATTGCATCTCCCTTCCTCACTGTGCCCGATCTACAAACCACAGAGGTAAGGGCAAAGGAAGCCAAGAAAGAAATACAAAGTCTCCTGCCACCTCAAAAGTGCATTGAGATCAACCTGTGCTATAAAAGGCCTGATCGAGTGGAAAGAAACCTTAAGTGGGACAAGAGCACTAAGTTTTGATGTCACACATTCTAATACCACAGAAAACAATTGTTTATTTAATTACTGAAAGAATATAGAGAAAGGATTAAGAGGCAAGTAGCACAGCCCCTGTTATGGGGAAGAGGCCATGAAACAAACTTGAAGGAAGCAGTTAAGAAGAGAAAGGGAACTGCTCCCTGCCTATTTTCTCAGCAAGTTTTATATAAATAGTTTCAGTTCACAGAGAGTTGAAGAACACTAGCGGATGTTCAGTGTGAACACATGGAAAAACAGGAAAGATTATTGGAAAGGGGTTTTGATTGTCTCACACATGGAGACATTACTCTAAAACCCCCAACTCAGTACCACATAGAAAAGAAATGCTTCAAGTAGAAGCCACCCATTAATATGTTAAGAAGACAGTAGTTTTCTGTGTGCAGAACCCAAGCAGCCTGGCTCCAAATGAATGAGCTTTCTCAGGCTCTGGCAGACATGCTATGAAGGCAAAGCATGGCTGTCAACTTGACAGCATCTAGAATCAGCTAGAACCCAAGCTGCCAGGCACTCCTGTGAGCGATTTTCTTGGTAAGTTTATTTGAAGCAGGAAAACCCACCTTATATCTGGGCAGCACCTTCTTGTGGCCGCTACATAAAGGGACACAGAAGAAGGAAACTCTGATTTTTGCCTACTCCCTCTCACTCTTGCTGGCAAGTCTATCTATTCTGTGGCGGTATCATTCTTCCACTGGTAACCGCAGCAATTTTTTCCAACTTCTTTTTCTTTTTTTTTTTTTTGGTTTTTATGAGACAGGGTTTCTCTGTATTGTTTTGGAGGCTGTTGGTCCAGCCTGACCTCAAACTCACAGAGATCCACCTGCTTCTGCCTCCCGAGTGCTGGGATTAAAGGCGTGCATGAGTCAGCCATTATCGGACTATCTGCACCACACTAGAGAGTCAATCTAATCTCAATCTCTCTCTCTCTGTCTCTGTGTGTGTGTGTGATGCTATCAGTCCTATTCCATACAATGTCTATCCCATAAATTGGGATTACTGAGGGACATTGCAGATTACTAATAACTAGTCACTCGATATAAATGAGGATTCTAGTTCTCAGGAAGCCCTCAGCATGAGGAAGGGGTTGAGGAAGAAGCCCCCCCCCATGCAGACCAATGATGTGCACGACACTCACTGCTGCTCACTCTCCGCAAAGTGCAGGTCCACCTTGAGCTGAAACCCGACCTCACTCAGTGCGTCTTCTATCTGAAAGACAAAGACCACGAGAGGTCAGCAGGCCACCAGCGATCCAGTTGCCACATTTAGCTGACTGCTTCTCAGAGAAGAGAAACAAGATCTGAGTATAAAGTGTACTGGGGATATCTGTGCATGAGATATTTAGTTCTGGACTATCAGAATAGTAATATTAGATGGAAAACAGAAGCAAAGGATTTGTACAGCCAGCTTGGTGAAAGTACATTTTCAACTACTATTAAACAAGCAATCCTGTAATGCTTAATCCCCATTGTCAAGCCAATGAAATATAGAATCATCTAAGAGTTAAATCTCAAAGCATATCTATGAGGGATCATTTAGCCTCTGAATATGCATATGGGAGATAGTCCTGCTTAGGTCGAATGATGTGGGAAGACCCACATTAAGCTGGGTATGCCGAGCTACATGAAGTGGAGAAGCAGGCTGAGCTTCTCCATGTGCATGTACTCCCTGCTTTCTGTTTGTTTTTTGGCGCAATGTACCAGCTGCTCCAAGTTTCTGCAACCTTGACTTTCCTGCCGTGACGGGCTCTGTCTAAAATGTGAGCTACAATAAATTCCTTCTCTTTAGACTTGCTCTTATTGGCTGATTTTTGTCATAGAAACTGGAAAATAAATTTTAGTCACTTAATCATTTTAAGTCTCATTTTCAAATGAATTTGACATGGATTCCAGGCACGAGTCAAAGACTGAATAGCACCTCCTCTGGGAAGGATGGGAGAGTGAACTAGAGTGGAACAAACCTTGTCTAGAGATGCACGAACTCACAACTTAAACTCAAATGTTCTCACATGACTCACATCACCATCCACATGGGAAGGGGTGGGAGCTGGCAATGCGGGCAGGTAAGTAATTAATTTCCAAGGTGACTAGATCTCCTTCAGTTTTGACATTATGTGTTAAATCTCAAACTCTCCTTCCTTCATCCATATCTCTGCTTATCTTTACATTAAGAACTAATACAATCCTTTTCACATGCCCACAAAATGGTGTCCCCAAGTGTCCTTTCTCACATTTCTAGGGGAATTGTATGCTATGCACTAAGCTTCATTGTCTGTGCTCCGGTTCCTTCAGTGTCAGCACTATCCTGGTGCCACCACGGGTTTAGACTCCTGTCTGCTCCCTGGCCCTCCTCTGCAACCCATGGTAAGCCACTTCCTCTCCCTCTTCACACTCAGCACTTCTGAGTACAATGGCTTGTTCTCAGGTCATAAGTTGGAAACCTGTAAGCTAGGACAAGTTACAAATGCTGAAAAATTAGGTAATTTCACATTCACATTTGTATTGTGGGTTAATAGCCCCCCCCGGGGGGGAGGGGGATAAGCAAAACATCCCTTGGATCTGGCAAGGCAGGGCTGACATTTGTTAGCTCTGTTGGATCAGGCAAATTCTGCAACTACCACTGGCTTACCACACTCACTGGTAGTACTCCGCTGACTGAGGCAAAACACCCTGGCGATTTTCTTGCCATTTGTCTCCACGAACTGACTTATCATTAAGGAACACATTAGTCCACATTTGTTGTGAACTCCAGCTTACAGGAATAAAGTCCTGTCATGGAGGCAGCATCGATGCATCTTTGAGGAATAAATCTGTTCTCCCACAGTCACCTATTTTGTTTTTTATTTCTTTGCAAAAATACCATTGTCATCCCACAGGGACAGACATCACCTATCCAAAGGCTTATTTGGAAAGATATTCTTAGTTAAGCAAAATTCAAGTAGTATTAAAATGTTTTTTAAAGTACTTAAAAGCTAACAATTTCCTGAATTCAACTGCCATAAAAATCTCTTAGGATTATTTTGCATAACCAAAATATAACTTTGTATACAACCAAAGGAACACAGGCTCTCACTACCGGCTCTCTGAAAATAAGATGGGAGAAGTAAATTCGCTAACCACCTTCTAAGCAAGCATTTGCCTGGATACCAAAAACTTCCTGTGAGTACTAGATTTTCTGGGAATTGGGACTAGACTGAGCTGGATGATGACTTTCTCTGTTCCTTGCTAAACCTTACTTGCAAGATACCTACACATACATGTTTATTAAAGCCTACATATTATAGTTTCAAGATACCTACAGGCACAAACGTGCTTATCACAGTGATTCTTCCTTTTCCCCCCAGGTTCACTGTAGCCTGAAGGCTGAGGAGGCAGCTTCTAAAGTCAGAATTCATCGGTGCAGATACTGAATCTAGTTGTTTTCCATGGGAGTTAAGTAATTCTACCAACTCTATAACATTATGGTGAATGAACTAAATAAGAAAGTGTGCAAAAAAGGGTTGGTCAGTCTTAAACAATTCAGTTTTGATGGGATTGTGGTTATCTCTACTATGACATTGACTTTGAACACCCAGAAGACCCCCTTCTCCCACCACGTGTACATGGTGGCCCTCCATGTTCTTTAGAAACACATATCTTAAATTCCTTATTTAAACAACAGCTTTACCACACTCTAGTGGTATGACGAAGACAAGCCACAGCTTTAAATCTCCTTATCCTTATCCATCAAATGGGGGTGATGGATAACCCCCCCTAACCACACTGCAGTGACTCAATGAGATATTACAAAGCACTCAGAAAAAAGCCCAACAGAATTAATCTAACACATATGAGATGCTACTGGTGATAAGATCAGTGAATGGTCAACACAACTAAACCTAGTTCCTATCACTGTTCAATAGATGCTTTGATTCCCTCAACTACATTGGACTATCGCTGGTGTACACTCTATTTATTTATTTATTATTTGTTTATTCCTTTTACATCCTGACCACAATTTCCCCGTCCTTCTCTCCTCTTGTTCCTCTTCCACCTCCCCTCTGCCCTATCCCCAATGCACTCCCCCCCCCGTTTCTGTTCAGAAAGGTGCAGGACTCCCATGGGCACTGACGGAGTGTTGTATAGCAAGTTGCAGTAAGACTAAACACCTCCCATTTATTAATGCTGGGCAAGGCAACCCAGTATGAGGAGCCAGCCAAAGCATTAGGAACAGCTCATACTTCCATTATTAGGGGTTTAACATGTAGACGAATCTCCTACACAAATGTCACATATATGAAGAGGACCTTCGTCGGTCACATGCATGCTCTTTGGTTGTTGGTTTAGATTCTGTGAGTTCCTATGAGCCAGATTAGTTGTTTCTGTGGGTTTTCTTGTGATGTTCTTGCTCAACTATGTTCAGATCAGCATTTTCCATGATAGACAGAACCTAGAAACAACTTAGATTCTCTTCAACCAAAGAATCAATAAAGAAATTATGGTACATTTACACAATGGAGTATTACTCAGCTATTAAAAACAAGGACACCAAGAAACTTGAACACAAACAGATGGAAGTAGAAAAAAATCATCCTAAATAAGGAAACCCAGACAGTGAAAGACAGACATGGTATGTATTCACTCATAAGTGGATATTAGCTGTAAGGAAAGGGTAACCATGCTACAATCCACAGACCCAGATAGGCTAGGGAATAAGGAGGGCCCAAGAGGGGATGCATGGACCTCCCTGGGAAGAGGAAGTAGAAAAGATTTCCTGGATGGAGTTAGGGCAAGTGGGGATAGGAACTTGAGGAATTCAGTTAAAGTGGTTTACAGAGAGGGGAGTACTGAAAGAGACTAGAAGGGGGGCATTTCAGAGTCAGGTAGAAACCTGATACAAGGGAAATTCCATGAATCTACAAGGATGACCCCAGCTAAGGCTCCTCGCAATAGTGAATGTATATTCTGACCCAGCCATCCCCTGTGATCAGATTAGTGACTACCCCAACTGTCACCACAGAGCCTTCATCCAGTCACTGATGGAAACAGATGCAGAGACCCATAGCTAAACAGTAGCCTGAGCTCAGGGCATCCTGCTGAAGAGAGGGAGGAAAGATTGTAGGAGCAGGAGGAGCATGGCACAGTCTCATAGTCCATTTTTATAGACTGTCTTATCTACATTTCCTGGGTATAACTGAACTCAGCTCTCTGGGCTACCATTGGGTTGTCAAGTGACTTGACTGTTGATTTCCTGTGTATCTGTTCAACTGTCGCTGTCTTTGTCTTGAGGCTCAGTAACACCCACATAGCCAACGTCACCAAACGTCTTCATGCCCTTGGTCTCATTTCCCATACTTGTAACTTGGTCAATATCATGCCCCTTCCTCTTGAATGAATCCCCAAATGTGTTGCCTTTAGAACAGTGGTTCTCAACCTTCTTAATGTTGTGACCCTTTGACACAGTTCCACATGTGCTGACCCCCAACCATAAAATTATTTCTTTGCTAACTCACCACTGCAATTTTGTCACTGCTATGAATTCAATGTAAATATCTGACATGAAGGATAACTGATATTTGAACCCTTTAGGGGTAGGACCCCATAGATTGAGAGCCAGTGCTCCAGAACAAGGCAAATATTCTGTATTCGGTGAGATGACTGTGGTTCCCCATATCATATCCTAGATTCACATTTGTGCTTTCCCTGTGCCACTTGAGGAGATTCTCCATCCCAAGCCCTGCTGCCCCAAATTTATCCTTAACGGTTCTACCACTTTTCAGGGTACTGCTGCCTCAGTTCCTAAAGTTTCTGAGTGTTTCCTGCGGGAAAACTACTCAAGAGGATTTGCTCAACCTCTGAATCAACTCATCCCTACCCTCCTAGTCCCTGAAGCACTAGGTCATTGATGGCCTAGGGAACCAGCATTTTGCACAAGCATTTTCTAGCTTCTGTCATATAGGTGTACAAAAGAATCTCCCTTTAGAGATTTTCTATTCCTATATAATAATGGTTCTCAATCTTCCTAATGCTGTGATCCTTTCATATATTTTCTCACGTTGCAGTGACCACCAACCATAAAACTATTTTTGTTGCTACCTCATAACTGTAGTTTTGCTACTTTTATGATTCAGAATGTAAATTCTGTGTTTTCTGATAGTCTGTCTCATATGAACCCTATTAATGGGTGGTTTGACTCCTGGCAGGGGTCATGATCCACAGGCTGGTAACCACTGCTATCTAAGGTAATTTTGTTCATTATTACTCTTTCTCTCCTTCACAGGGCTGAGTATCTTCTTGTTAATCTGTACATCTTGTTTGTCTTGACTGCTGGGAGCTTGTCTTCCACATGTGAATACCATTAGGCAAAGTCCATAGTGCATAGTACATAGTTTTCTGTTGTGCTTACCTTGGGAATGGTTTTCCTTCCCTTTCTTTGTTATTGACTCTGGCTCATTTTACTATCCCTTCCTCTTACTATTCTATGTATTTTTAAGTCCACCTAAATCTTCTGTGTCACTACAGCATATATAAATAAAATACCCACAGGGCCTCCACAGCCACTCTTTGTTTGGATTTATTGTGACACATCCCATCAGATTCCTTAGCTTCTAGTTAGTTCTCTTTGTACTTGGGTTCTGGTTCTCATCCATGTCCTCACTGCACAGACTCAATCTTCTCTTACTTAATGCATTTTTTGGCTAGTCACCCATCATTCAAACATATGTTGTGCACTATATTGTTGCATGCATCTGGCCACTGGCTATAAGTAGTGCTTTGATTTCCATAAATCAACAGACATACATTTGAAAAGAGCTAGTATGCTCATCTCAAATGCAGTTTTCAGACATGTCCTGTTCACTTTAGTCAACTACTCCTCGGGATATATTGATTAGTTGAAACATTTCTTCCCATCATATGGATTATCTGTAAGACAATAAAAATATTAGCTTACAGAGAAAGGTAAGGAGACATGCAAAAGAAAACAATATGGCCCTAGAAACACATTCTCTATTCAATGTTAGCGTGCTGTAACTCACAGGGTTGAAATTGAGAGACTCTAAACTGTTAAGGGCAGGAGACTACTAGGCAATTGAGATGGAATGATGCCTGGATTACCAGTGCATTTATCTAATGGGTAAACAGCAGTGCCAAAGCATAGTCTCCCATTTGCTACTTTCTCTTCAGCACACAGCACAGACTTTGTCTCATAGTCTTAGTTGGAGAGATACTTCGGTTAATGAGCAAGCAATGAGTTGCAAACCAGGACCAGCCTCACTACATAGATCACACAAGATGTGTACAGGAAGCCGTTAACCAGAGTACAGCAACCATTTAAGGTTCAATAGGAGTCTGCTGTATAGTATGGGGCAAGGGGTGAGCAGGAGTGCTCTCATGTTTGTTTAAAGTAGAGACATTCTTCACATCATGAATTCTTTCATTGTGTAATAATCAGCCAGAATGTAGCAACAAAGATTCAAGTTGTTGACTGAGGGAATAAGAACAGTAGACTCCAGAGGCCTTCAAAATATGTTAATTTAGCAAATGAAAATATTTTCGTCATGCTCCTATCAAACCTCTAAACTCAGTCTGGCTTCCCTCCTCTCTGCAGGAAGGGGTTCTTTCCTGTTCTCTGTTTCATGGACTCAGTACATGCGTCTTAAAGGGAGGTATTCTGTAAATGATTTCCAGCTCCAGCTTGGTCACCTCAAAGTTCTTTCTCTATTCATGGACCACTTCATTTCCTCCCAGCTATGGCCGGTTTTGCTAAGCAAGACACATGCTTATAAATTTGCTCACTAACTGAGATATCAGCCCCTTGAAGTCAAGAGACCTTAAAGCTGTCTTCACAGTTCTGTGCCTTACCCAATGACCTAACCCAGAGCTTGCAAAGAGCAGATAATCCAAACCATTTATTCCTCGTTGAGTATACTCCAGCAAGTGAGGAGTGGCTGCATGTGACCAAGGTGTCACGGAATGAGCAGGCATGTGAATAATAAGAAGAAAAGCAAGCATATCAGAAGCAGGTGACTATCTGAATCACAAATTCTTACCAAATCTCAGAATCAATCTGTAACTTCTTCACTCACCCTGAATCCAGCAGCGAGAGGCAATGGTTAGTCAGGAAAGAAAACCTCTTGTGGCTAGAAGGTGATCAAGACTTACCCTCTCACCATCTAAGAGGAAATGAGCCCGGAAGAGCATGGCGTCATTTATGGGAACTTCTTCATTCCTGTATAAGATCTGGAAGACTCGACTGTGCACAGCAGTCTCATGGACACAGGCTGAATGCAGGTTGCTGCTCTCTGCAAACAGGAAGGAAATCAGCAGGAGACTATGAACTTCAGAACCATCCTGCAAATACCATCAGGTATCTTTCTGGCCTTGGGAATCTTGTGGCTCTACCTCACATTACAGTTTCCAAAGCTTAAGATCACAGATAAATGATCTGTGTTCACTGAGTAAAATGTCTCAAGAGAACCTTGTTCAATGTATGACGTATGACGTTGGCAAAGTCACTCTTGCTGTGAGCAGCGTTCCCGCCTGGAAGTTAGTGCCGGCAAAATTCCGTATCTGATCACATGTAAATTCTATGAGTCCTTTCACCTCCATCCATAAATCAGAGTAGGATGAATAAACTAGAAAGGGCAGTCTTCTTACTACAAAGACTCCATAGTGCTCATAGCACCCATACCTCCTAGAAATGCTGCTGTATCTTGTGAGACTTTAATTGTAATGCTGACAAGCACTTTAACGAACTACATTATGTTGGAGCTTCAATGTCTTTCATTCACCTTAAACAATATTTCAATGCTCAGCTTACTTCAAATAAGTACTAAGGTTAAGGGACCTGTGTGCATCCATTCCCCAGGGTCTTCATGTGCACGAAAGAGGTGCATGCCTATAAATGCTTCCAAACAACTTTAGAGTGAAAAATAATGCAATTATTAAAGATAAGTAATGTCAAAGTTTATGCAAGACAAGTATTACTTGTTAACAATAATATCTATAAGACATACTTAGTAGCTACAAAAGCACTTTAGGTATGTTTTTCTTTTGTTTTTATTATTTATTTTTAAATTTAAATTTAAATGAGAACCAAGGTTGCTTCACAAGTTAGTTCCAGGTCCCTCTCCCTTTCCCTCCTCTCCTCCCGTGCCTTCCTCCCCAACCCTCCCCCAATATCCCCTCATTTCCCCATGGAGGGTGAGGCCCTCCATGGGGGTGTCCATAGTCTGTCATTTCATCCAGGGCAGGACCTAGACCCTCCCCCAAGAGTTCAGGGTGAGAGTGCATCTCATATTGTTGGATGGGAGTCCTAAGTCTATTTGTATACCCGGGATCAATACTGATCTACTGCCCAAGGCTCAATAGAGTACCTAGGCCTCCTCACTGACACCCACATTCAGGGGGTCTTGATCAGTCCCATGCTGGATTCCCAGGCATCAGTCTGGGACTCAAGAGCTAACCCTTGTCAGGTCAGCTGTTTTTGGGGGTTAAAAACAGCTCAGTCTTAACCCGTTTGGTCATCAGTCCTCCCTCTCTGTCACTGGATTTCTTGAGTTCACCTCATTGCTTAGCCGTGGGAGTCTGCCCTGCCTCTTCTTCCGTCAGCCACTGAATGAAGGTTCTCTTTTCCAGACTCTCTGGCCATGGGATTGTAGGCTGGCACTCCCCAGATCTATGTCTAAAATCCATATATGAGACAGTATATGCCATGTTTCTCTTTTTGTGACTGGGTTACCTTGCTCAGGATGGTTTCTTCTAGTGTCATCCATTTGCCTGCAAATCTCAGGATTCCATTGTTTTTCTCTGCTGAATAGTACTCCATTGTGTAAATGTACCACATTTTCTCTATCCACTCTTCAACTGAGGGGCATCTAGGTTGCTTCCAAGTTCTGGCTATTAAAAATAATGCTGCTATGAACACAGTGGAACAGACATCCTTGTTGTATGAATGGGCAACTTTTGGATATATGCCTAAGAGTGGAGTTGCTGGGTCTTGTGGTAGGTTTATTCCCATTTTTCTGAGGAATCTCCATACTGATTTCCAAAGTGGCTGAACAAGTTGGCACTCCCACCAGCAATGGAGGAGTGTTCCCCTTTCTCCACATCCTCTCCAGCATAAATTGTCGTTGGTGTCTTTGATTTTAGCCATTCTGACAGAAGTGAGATGGTATCTCAGAGTTATTTTGATTTGCATTTCTCTGATGGCTAAGGATGTTGAGCACTTTCTCAAGTGCCTCTCAGCCATTTTAGACTCCTCTATTGAAAATTCTCTGTTTAGTTTTGCAGCCAACTTTTTAATTGGATCCTTTGGTGTTTTGGAGACTTGCTTCTTGAGTTCTTTGTAAATTTTGGAGATCAGCCCTCTGTCAGATGTGGGGTTAGTGAATATTTTTTCCCATTCTGTGGACCGCCTCTTTGTCTTGCTGACTGTGTCCTTTGCCTTACAGAAGCTTCTCAGTTTCAGGAGGTCCCATTTATTAATTGTTGATCTCACTGTCTGTGCTACTAGTGTTATGTTCAGGAAGCAGTCTCCTGTACCAATTCGTTCAAGGGTACCACCCACTTTCTCTTCTAAGACGTTCAGTGTGGCTGGATTTATGTTGAGGTCTTTGATCCATTTGGACTGAAGTTTTGTGCATGGTGATAAACATGGATCGATCCGCATTCTTCTACATGCCAGCCTCCAGTTATGCCAGCACCATTTGTTGAAGATGCTTTCTTTTTTCCATTGTATATTATTAGCTTCTTTGTCAGAGATCAGATGTTCATACATGTGTGGGTTAATATCAGGATTTACAATTCAATTCCATTGGTCTACCTGTCTATTTTTGTGCCAATACCAAGCTGTTTTCAGGACTACAGCTCTATAATAGAGCTTGAAGTCACGGAAGGTGATGCCTCTGGACGTTGCCTTGTTGAACAGGGTTGTTTTGGCTACCCTGGGTCTTTTGTTTTTCCATACAAAACTGATTATTGTTCTTTCCAGGTCTGTAAAGAATTGTGCTGGGATTTTAATGGGGATTCCATTGAATCTGTAGATTGCTTTTGGCAGGATTGCCATTTTTACTATATTGATCCTACCTATCCAAGAGCATGGGGTATCTTTCCATTTTCTGAGGGCTTCTTTAATTTCTTTCTTTAAACATTCAAAGTTCTTGCGATACAGGTCTTTGACTTGTTTGGTTAGCGTTACCCCAAGGTATTTTATGTTGTTTGTGGCAATTGTAAAGGGTGATATTTCTCTGATTTCTTTCTCAGCCCTTTTATCATCTGTATATAGTAGGGCTACTGATTTTCTTGAGTTGATCTTGTAGCCTTCCACTTTGCTGAAGGTGTTAATCAGCTGTAAGAGTTCCCTGGTAGAGTTCTTTGGGTCATTTATGTAAACTATCATATCATCTGCAAACAGTGAAAGCTTGACCTCTTCCTTCCCAATTTGTATCCCCTTGATCTCCTTTTGTTGTCATGTGGCTCTGGCTAGAACTTCAAATACAATGTTGAAAAGGTATGGAGAGAGTGGACAGCCTTGTCTTGTTCCTGATTTTAGAGGAATTGCGTTGAGTTTCTGATCATTTAGTTTGATGTTGGCTGTTGGTTTACTGTATATAGCTTTTATTATGTTTAAGTATGTTCCTGTTATCCCAGATCTCTCCAAACCTTTATCATAAAGGGGTGTTGGATTTTGTCAAAGGCTTTTTCAGCATATAGTGAGATGATCACGTGATTTTTGTTTTTCAGCTTGTTTATATGGTGGATTACATTGATGGATTTTCATATGTTGAACCATCCCTGCATCCCTGGGATGAAACCTACTTGATCGTGGTGAATGATTGTTTTGATGTGTTCTTGGATCCGATTTGCCAGTATTTTATTGAGTATTTTTGCATCAATGTTCATGAGGGATATTGGTTTGAAGTTTACTTTCTTACTTGTGTTTTTGCGTAGCTTAGGGATCAAGGTTATTGAAGCCTTGTAGAAAGAGTTTGGCAAAGACCCTTCTGCTTCAATTGCATGGAATGCTTTGAGGAGAATAGGCATAAGCTGTTCTTTTAATTTCTGGTAGAATTCTGCACTGAGGCCATCTGGACATGGGCTTTTTTTTGGTTGGGAGACTTTTGATGACTGCTACTATTTCCATAGGGGTTATAGGTCTATTTAAATTGCTTATCTGTTCTTGATTTAATTTTGGCAAGTGATATCTATCCAGGAAGTTGTCCATTTCCTTTAAATGTTCGAATTTTGTGTAGTACAGGTTTTCAAAGTATGACCTGATGATTCTCTGAATTTCCTCAGGGTCTGTTGTTATGTCTCCCTTTTCATTTCTGATTTTGTTAATTTGCATGTTCACTCTCTGCTGTTTGGTAAGTTTGGATAAAGGTGTGTCTATCTTGTTGATTTTCTCAAAGAACCAACTCTTCGTTGCATTGATTCTTTGTATTGTTTTCCTAGTTTCTACTTTATTGATTTCAGCCCTCAATTTGATTATTTCCTGGTGTCTACTCCTCCTGCTTCTCTGTGTTCTAGAGCTTTCAGCTGTGCTGTTAATTTTCTAGTATAACTATTCTCCAGTTTCTACCCCTGCTTGTTTCTTGGGTCCATTTGATTGGAAATTTTTTTCCCAACTTTTAACTCTCAGGTAATATCTGCCTTTGAAGGTGGGGTATGTTTCTTGTATGCAGCAGAAGGATGGGTTCTGTCTTCGGATCCATTCTGTTAGCCTGTGTCTTTTTATGGGTGAGTTAATGAATATGTTTTCTGCCCCTTTGACGTGGTTTTCTTTACCTTCTTCTATACCTATTATTCTTAGGTTTGGTCTTTCATTGTGTCCCATATTTCCTGGATGTTTTGTGTTAATGATTTATTTGTTGGACTTAAGATTTTCTTTGGTTGATGAATCCATTTCTCCTAGTGTATCTTCAACACCTGAGATTCTCTCTTCCATCTCTTGTATTCTGTTGGTAATGCTTGTATCGGTAGTACCTGACCGTTTGCCCAGCTTTTCTATTTCCAGCCTTTCTTCAGATTGTGTTTTTTTATTGTCTCTATTTCAGTTTTCAACCCTTGCATTGTTTGCATTGTTTCTTGCAATTTTCGGTTTATCTTTTCATCCATTTGTTGCATTTTATGAATTTTTGGTTTGTTCTTTCTTCCATTTCCTGCCCTTTTTTTTTTTGGTTTGTGTTTTCTTCCATTTCTTGCATTTTTTGCTTTGTTTTTTCTTCCATTTCTTGCCTTTTTTGGTTTGTTTTTTCTTCCATTTCTTGCATTTTTTGCTTTGTTTTTTCATCCATTTCTTTGAGGGATTTTCCTATATCATCTTTTAGGGCCTCTATCATTTTCATGAAGGTGGTTTTAAGGCCATTCTCTTCTGCTTCATTTGCATTGGAATGTTGGAGTCTTGCTGGTGTGGAATCTCTAGAATCTGGAGGTGTCATATTTGTTTTTCTGTTGCTGAGTGTGTTTTTGTATTGTCTCTTCCCCATCTCTTCTTCTAGTGGGTGCAGAAAGAGCCCTTTACTGGTCTGGTGGTTAGGGGACCAGAGTTCCCTTTCGGTGGGTGCTAGCAAGCCCAATAATCTGGTAGTTCTTCTATTCCTTGACCTTGTTCTGGTCCTGTGGGTAGAGAAGAAGACCAGAAATCTGGGGTGCTTAGCCTCCCACCTGGTCCCCTGGTCCCTTTGCTGGAACTGCTGATTTTCCTGGTCTCGTTGGTTAAAGAGAAGACCTGGAATCTGGGGTGCTTGGCTCCCTCCGAGATTGGAAGCTCTGTGCAGTTCCTAGGCAATCCCCAGGCACAGGAACACAGGCCGGATGCAGGGTTTGTTTTACCTGGAACAGCTGGTCCCTGGTCTCCCTGGATCTGCTGGTTTCCTGGTCTCATTTGTGGGAGAGAAGACCTGGAATCTGGGGTGCTTGGCTCCTGCTGGGATTGGAAGCTCTGTGCAGTTCTCAGGAAATCCCCAGCACTGGAACGCAGGCCCAGATGCAGGGCTTGTTATACCTGGTCCCGCCGGACAAGCTGGTCCCCTGGTCTCCCTGGATCTGCTGGTTTCCTGGTCTGCTTAAGTATGTTTTTCTTAATCCCCAAGAAAAATTCCATGGTAAGTATTCTACAGACTAGTGCCCTAAAATTAGGGGGCAGTGCCTTGGTATTTCCTTATTGGGAATTGCATGCTTGTATTTATCCCAAATTCACAGGTTAAAATAAAAATTTCATGTGATACCACTTGAAGACTGTGGCAAGGTTGTAAATGATCTGGTAAGAATGATTGTACTCCAAAGAGACAGTTGTGTCTCTCAATGTGGTTATCCAACTCCCCCAAGAACTGGGGGAGTGAATGAGAATTGTTACTCACAGACTCTAGCTTTTGAGCATATGATCCCATTTAGTGGCACTGTTTGGGGAGATTTAGAAAGTCTGGCCTTGCTGGAGGAAATATGTCACTGGAATCGGGTTTTGAAAATAAAACCCCAAACCTACATTCAGCTTTTCCCTCTTTGCTTTGAAGTGGTGTTTGAGGGTATGAGCTATTAGATTCCTGCTCCAGCTACCATGCCTGATGCTTGCTGCCATGCTGACCCGCCATTATGATGGATTCTGGACTTCATTCTTCTATAAGTTGTCTTGATGGTGATGTTTTATCATAGCAAAGGAAAAGCAACCAATATAAGTTTGACTGGAAAAAAAAGTTTTAAAAAGGAAAGGAATTTGCTCAAACAGCAAATAAAAACTTCTCATGTGTCTGAGTCACTTGGAATAAGGGCTGAGAGGATTAGCGTGTCCTTTCAATGCTCAATAGCATCCAAGCGCACACTTCTGTAGCTAGGAATCAAGACCATGTTAGACCCCAGGTTGCCTGCAGGGCCACCAAGACCTTACAGTTCTAATGTGTACATCATGAGGAGGAAGTAAATCACAGTCCTACTTCAGCTCCATCGAGACCGTGTTGGATTCAAGTTGAAATGGCCTTTAAACAGAATCTCCACTGTGTTCAGATCCTTATTTTTATTCCCCACACTTCCACTTCTTCCTTTTCTTGTCAGAGCCTGGTTGATCTGTAAGTCAGACCAACAACATGGAAGGGGGTGGATGGAGTGAATACTCTGAAGGTCAGAGCAGCATGAACCATCTGCTTCCAGGAGGGACAGCTGGCAAAGAAGCATAATCTGTTTCCTTTTGAGGGAGGTTATATCATCTCTAATAACCGTAGCTTTTCTTGTGAAGAAAATGGGCATATCCACACTAATCAAGGGGGAGTACTATGGATATAAAGACCAAACAGGCCAGGGTCCTACAACCTGGCATGGATAGGGGCTGCAGTGAACAAGGTGATGGCATTTTAGCTGTGCTGAGAACTGGCTTTCTCAGTAGTTTCTGTTGAATACAATGACATTAGACAGGTCTTAGATCAGATTGGCAGACTAGATCACAGAGTACTATTTATCATCATTGAAGATCCCAAAGTCCCATAATACACTGTTCATTCCCAGGGCAGGGCACTTTAAGGTTGTATGGGACTTTGTGGCATTTTCTGTCATCACCAAACAAGGGGTTATATGCTCATTCCTAAGGGAAGGTATGCTAATCACAAGACACTCACTCTGGTGGTAATACCACTGAGATTTCACCTGCTTATATAGCCCCACTGGAATTCTCTCTCCTTGGGTGAGGGTAGTCCATGTGTGGATATCCCAACCTTTCTCCTCTTCTTGACATCTAGAATGGAGTACTATTCTCTTCTCAGCAAAGCTATTTACTAAAATAGGTTACCTTGCTCTCTTTGTGCAGGTTTCCCCATCAGACTAAAGGGACCCTTTCATATCCTCTATGCCTCTTCTTCCTCTCATGGACAGGCACACGGAACCCAGAAATGGTTATATATATGACCTGCATACTAACACACAGTGGGAAGACCTGAAGATAATGGTCTATAATCCCATTTACTAAGGAGGCAGAAGCACGGCAATTGTATGCTTACCTGAGCTGTAGAGTGTGTTCAAAACCAACCAGATTAACTTCATTACACCCTATCTCAAAGGAAAATTCAAAAAGGACTAGAGAATTATCAGAATTATAGAAAAGTTACCTGGTCTCTGTAAGCGTTCAAGCCATGATACTACCAAACTCAAAAAAAAAAAAAAACCAAACAACTAATGCACATGTTGAAAAGTTGTCCTCTTGTCTTTTGGGTGCCTTGATGAAAACTGGAATTTCATCACACAAGGAGTATACTCTGAGTGAGCTCTAAGAGGATGTACACTCTACTTTTCCATGTCAGGGATTGTGTTGTGTATGAGGAAGGCAAGGGCTTTAATTAATGAAAAAGGAGGAAAGGACTGGAAGAGGAGGAAGAAGAGACTGGAGGAAAGATTGTGGCACAGAGGAAAGCAAACAGGGCAGACAAAAGTGCAAAGGTCCCCACTGCACACAAAATAAAGCTCAACAGCTGTTCCTGGATTCTCTTTCCCCCTAAAATGAGTGAGATGAGTACTTCTCATATTTACAGGCCTCTTAATGTTTAAAATTCAGATGATTATCTTCCTCTGCTGAGACATCACACACACACACACACACACACACACACATACACACACACAACCAAAAGCTACATAACACAGATGACAAGCTGCAACTGCCATTAATTTTACAGAACCTAATGCCAACAGCACCCTCACAGGTCACTGATATGAACCAAACACAATACTGGAAATCCACCTGTGGATGTCCTTGAGCTCAACCCACACTCTATGAGAGAGTGCTGCCCACCCCACTAGAAAGAATGTTGGAAAAGCCTCCATCTGATTGTGAGACCCCCCAGGACCACCTGGATTTAGGAAGAAAGACTTCTTTTATTTAGGGTCTCATTTAGTTATTACTACTTTCCCTCCCACTCCTTTTCTGGATGTTTTGGCCTTGGGCAGGTAAATGAATCTGAGCTCAAATAACATTTAAAAAATCATCCTTCCTAGTTCCCAGGAAATGATGAAAAAATATAGTTTTTAACTGTAAAATTCTCAAAAACTAGATTTCCAAGCAGGATGAAAGTAAGCTTAAAGATGACTGTTCAACTACACCATTAATTTTCTTCCTGCTTCCAGTAAAGATGGATAGCTATTTTGAAATCAGATCACTACTTTTTCCCAACAATTCAAGAAGAAGCCAAGCAAGGCCACACTGGAAAATAAATTCAAAATGTGATCCACATGCTGGTGGGATTGAAGCATAGAGTTGCTCAGTGTAAATGATATGATTACCCGTTCACTCATTGAGGTAGCAACAACCTGGGTAGGAATCAGGAATTCCTGAGGAACGAGGGTGGTTTTGACTTTTTTTTGCCTTTATTTTTCTTTTTCTGTGTGTGAAATCTTGCAGGACATTACAAAAGGCAAATTTCCCTATCCACATACTATGTGAAACAGAGGTACTACTTGGTCCCAAAACCAAAGGTAAGTGAAGAAAGTAAAGTCCAAGATGTGAACTTTCAACTCTATGAGCTTCAGGCTGTCTTGGGTAAGACTGGTTTCACTGCACTGATAACTCGCTTTAATGTGATAGGAAGGTTGAACACTGTTGAGCCACAGCTGAATATGTGAAGGGTTTTTTTGTGTTTTGTGCTACCATTACATATTAACACTTACTGGGCAGTTTCCAGTGAAAAGGAATGTGTTGGCTCTAGATTTTTGGAGTGTTGAAAATCAAGGGGTCCCTCTCTGGCAAAGACCTTTTTGCTGTGATATCCGCATGACAAAAGGAACATCAACTTGCCTTAAGGAAGAGTCTTAGCTCTGCTGCCTTCCAAAGTCCCAATTCACACTATTATGATAACTAAAGTTTACTGACAGTTTTGGAGATGACAAACATTCAATGCACAGTCATATCTAAAGAATTATAAACTAGGAGCTTGCAGCAGGGTCTCCAGAGATCTAAACAGATGGTTGGACCAGCAAGGAGCTCACAACCAAGTCATGAGCATTTTCATGAGCTATAATGATCCTCACTTCTGTAGATTCAATTGCTGACCTAATGTATAGCAGTGAGGAGCTGACTAGATCCAGAGTCTGGAAAGGGAGCCACTTCAACTACACAGGACTTTCTGGATAATGTGAGATGGGGAACAGAGTTTCTGCTAACAAACAATTCCAAACAAACATTCATAATGGAATACTGAAACAGTTTAATCACATGGGTGCTTTCAATTTGTGAAGCACATCTCATTGGTGACACATCAAGAAAATGTCATTTTTACTGTCATTGCAACGACGATTGGGTATTTTTTGTTGTTTTTAATGTACTCCACTCTTGATGGGACACTGATTATTTTGCCTTTATAGGTGTGGGGGTAAGTTTATGGCTCTCATATAAGCCCAGATTAATATTTTGTTTAATAAACTAGATCCATTCATGAATGCATTAAAGAGATACTACTGACCCATATACACCAGATCTAGGCAGAACACTGGGATTCAGCAATGAACAACATTGTACAGTTCCTTGTGATATGTGTCTGCTTTACACCACTGTCTGGTGATTAAGGAATGAGAGCTTTGACTCAATTCCATGAACCCTTTCCCCCTAAAGAATGCCTCATTGTCTGTGATTTGCAATATCTCACAAAGAGTAATTGAAAACTGTTACTGTTGAGACAATATTTTATGTACACCAAATTGATCTGGAAAATATATATATTACTAATTATATGGTTTATAAAACCCCTTCTATAATATGTTATCAATAGAAGAAAAATGTAATTTTCCCCCCACAAAGTCTGTCTTCTGTCTTCTTTTATGTTAGCACAGTACATGGTATGCACAGTGTTCTCATCAATCATTTCTTTTTTATTTATTTATAATTTGACAATTTCATAAATAATATTTTTTGCAGCCCTCTCTTATACTCCTTCTACTGCTATCGACTCCCTTCCTTCCTCCCTCCAAGTCCCCATCTCACTTTCATGCCTTTGTTTTCGCTTTGTGACCAACAGGGCCAACTTGTGTGGACATGCACGTAAAGTTGTTCACAGCACATGAGTGACTCATCACTGGCTGCATCATGGAAGACAATGATTTCCATTAGCTCGACTTATGACTTATGACTGCTTATGACTGAATGACTACGGGCTCTAGAATATTGCTAGGAGCTAGCTTTATATTGGCCATCCATATTCAAGAGTTTTTGCATATTTTTTATGTATCACTTATGTATCACCTTGATTATATGAGCTTTCATTTTATTCATGAGGAATCTTGTGAACCTATAGTTTGTTATGTGCTCAATGTCAAACTGAACAGAAGAACACAATGCAAAGTATGGTGGCTGCAGGCTGTGTTCTTTTGTTGTTGTTGTTTCAAATTCTACTTCTTGACATTTACCTGGTCATTCACTCTTCAGTTACCTAACCATATGGGCAATATGTTAGACCTTTTTCTTTTGCTGGTAATACTATAATGGAAAGGGATACTCTCCAACACTCTGTATGGTGATTACCACCTTCTTTCTCTCACATTTTATTTCTGGTGATCTTTTTCATTGATTCTGTTTTATCTAAGTTCTAGAATAATGGAAGAATAGGCTCTGGGTATCAGAGTCACTCAACTCCACACATGCTCAGTCAGTACCTCCATCAGTTACTAATGAGAACAAGGCTGGAGGAGGGCAACTTGACAAAACCATCCCACACCAGTGGACTTCTTGTCAGTATCATAGTTCTAATGTTGAGGATTTCTCACTCCTAACTTACTCTGCAAGGAAACTCAAGTTAGAATGCAGGTTTTATATCCTCGCACAAATTCGTACTTACAAGAGGGCAACTAAACCCAAGAGCCAAATTAAAACACTATTTAAATGTCTGGAAGTAAGCAAGAGCTGTTGCTGCAATTTGCTAGGGAGTGTTCTCCTATCAACACTGAGTGGCTTTAATTACATAATTATAAGCCACAATGACCTGCCTATTAGATTGAGCCCAGACAGTCCAGCACTTGATAACACTTTATTGGTCAATAATGTGCACTGCTCTATATTAACAAAGGCAAAGCCTAGCATGAAGCCTGCAACACACTCTAGTCCTCCAACAGCCCACCAGCTGGGACTTCCTCCAGATTGGTCCCCACTGCTGAGCAGTCTCAAGTGCTTCAATTTGCATTTCAGTAACAGAGTCCAGTGAACAGTCTTATACCTATTTTTTTTTTAAGAACAAAAGGCAGCTTTGAGTTGAAAGGTGTCGGTTTGCTCTCCTCATTGGACTGAATAGAGTGTGTCCTCATGCACAAAGCATCTTCCAGTCTGAGCCTCAGTCTTCTCACCTGTGAACTGCGACTGGGAGAGCTGGTACTGCTCAGGGTGGGTCTTTCAAAGCACTTGATGTGGGGTATAGCAAACGATGGGTATCCAAAGTGTGAACAGGAAAACTGTCAGATGAAAGCCAGCAACCAACGTGGTTATAAAAGGATCAACTATAGGATTTTACCAATAGAACTCTTGTGGGAGAATGGGGGTGGGGTGGTAGAGACCTGCGGTTGTTTTTACACTGAAAAGGGAGAAGACAGGATGCACGGTGGGCATTGCTTGGATGAGAGGCATGGACAAGCTCTGTGACTACACCTGAAGGACTCTAGAGAAAACTTTTAAAGCTCTCAGATTTTAGTTCCTTCACAGTTAAAAAAAAAACCAGCACCAGCAGTATTTGAGCTTTTCCACAGCAGTCGGTCCGTACCCTTCATCATTCTCGATACAAGTATCTAAGCTCATGCCGCCACTCTCCTGTCACTCAGGCCACTGTGGCTTCTTCCACAACCTCTTGCTTCAGTGTGCCAGACTGTGCTCCTTGACCCATTTATTTTACTTCATGAACTATGCTTTCTTCTCTGGGGAACCTGAGCTGGCTCCAAAAGTTAACACATTTTTATTTATGAGGCAACAATTGTAGCCCTACTTTTTTCTGAGTGGGTATGACCTTTACGTCAAAGACGAACATAAACTTATTATGTCCTAGACAGACCCTCCCATTGTGCTTTATCATTTGTTCCTGAACTAGATGTCAGAGGAACCAACTAGCTTGCTGATGTAGTCAGCTAAGTCGTCAATATATGTTCCTTTGTAAACAACAGCATAGGCATGAACTATGCCTAAACCATATTATGGGACTCTCTGAGAATTCCACATTCTAATCCTGGTTTTACACACACACACACACACACACACACACACACACACACTCCCATTAATAGATCATCAGGAAACTCAGCAAATGTGAAACAAAAGGCCTGCTTATGTGATTTGCGCCTTCCTAGACCATCTGTCACAGTCATACGCTTCCCAAGGAGAACTAAGTTTAGCTGCAGTCTCAGCTAATCAAACATTTGTAATTGCTGCAGTGTCCCTGCCTGATCATAAGCATTCCCAGGAGCACAGCACTGCTCTATAGCCCATGGTGACTTTGACATAGGTCACAGAGTACAACAGAAAGTCATGGGTCATTCCACAAATAGCTGGGGTACCCACAATCACTGGTGAGCATGAACAATCATGTGGCTATTTTGCTTCTGTCTTCCACAGAACCAGAGTATCTAGCTGGCAGGACAGCCTCAGCTCCAGGATCTGAACTGCCCAGAAAACATCAGCACATTGACAGGTTTCCTACAGTCCTGTTTAACCTAAGTCT
The DNA here is from genome assembly GCF_017639785.1 of Mesocricetus auratus. Taxonomy (NCBI): domain Eukaryota; kingdom Metazoa; phylum Chordata; class Mammalia; order Rodentia; family Cricetidae; genus Mesocricetus; species Mesocricetus auratus. The sequence goes on along the minus strand of NW_024429224.1, from coordinate 4,607,694 downwards.
TGAATGAGCTGTCCCATTGGGGTATTTACCGTGGCCTGTACTGTTTCATTTTTCCTCTGATGTCCCTCCCACTTGAGAATTAGTACACATATCTATCTCTGATGTATAGTGTAGAGTGAAGAAAGAATGATGAAAATATAACAGCATTACATAAAGTATAAACATAATTTAAACATAATACATACCAGGCATAGCAGTGAACAGAGTCCTATGGACTATCTGATAGTTGGGTGCAAATCTTGTATGAGCTGTAGGGAACTTGAAAGCCCAAGGAAGAGGCCAGCATATTTGGCCACAGTAGAGAGAGATACAGAAAGTGCTGGGTATCAGTTATTAAAATTGTGATGGGGGACGTCCTTCTGTACGTATGCTTCTCTTATTGGTTGATGAATGGAAAAGTGGAGGTGGGGCTACCAGACCAGGTGGAGAAAGGATGCAGAGAGGAGCCCAGAGAGAGACACCATGTAGCTATGGGAAGATAGGATGCTGGCATTCTCTGGTAAGACAAGGCCATGTAGAAACACATAGCTTAGTAGTTATGGGTTAATAATTAAGAGAGAGCTAGCCAGTAAGAAGCCTAAGCCATAAACTAAACCATTTGTAATTATTATAAGTCTGTATGTGTTTATTTTAGGGCTAAATGGCTATGGGACCAGGCAAGAGAAGAAACTCCATTTACACAATTGTTCCTGCCAGTTGCCATTACTGAATATTACCCCTCATTAAAATAAGCAAGGTGTTTTCAAGCCAAGGGTGTTTAGCCTCACTGTACCATGCCTGAAGGTGTGGCTTCATTTCAACTTTTCATGTTGTCTTTCTAAATCACATGGTGTTCCAAGCCCTTTGACCTTCAGGACACTGGAGAGGTTACCAGCATTTGTTCCCAATATTTGCACAGAAGTGCCAAATGGCATAGTTTTGATGTGTAGCATCAGATCTCATCTTTGTGATTTATTGATATCTTCAGGCTTTCTTGTCAGATTACAAGTCTCAGGAACCTGACATAGTGTGTAACCTAGATTCTGAGGTCACTATACTCAGCCCTGTCTTTGGCTGAGACGAACAATTAATTTTACATTGGACACAATGGGCATGGAATGGGAGAGTTTTTATTTCCCATGCTGTGCTCTCTGGGACCCTTCTTGATCTGAACTCCTATACTTCCTGCCTTAGCCCCAAGAAGCTGCCACAGTCTTTGGAATAGTTGAGTGCAGAACAGCATCCACTCATTGTGCTCCCACTTTAAATGACAGGAGTTTGAAGTATCAATGCAGGGTTTTTGGTGTCTTCCCATTTCTTTAGCTTATTTCAAGGATATCAGGGACTAGGCTTCTTGACACACTTTTTTCAACATGATGGACTAAAATCCTCTGAGCAAAAACAAGGCATTCCCTCCTTAAGGTGTTTTTGTCATATGTTGAAGCTGCAATGACATAAACATAGTTAATGATGTTGTTGGATATCATGACCACTATTCTACTTGGCCCTATGTAGGGTATTGTGGGAGAGGGTCATGGCACTGCCTACACTTGCTGATATACTTGGAGTATTCATCACAGGTTAATGATATGGAAGCTTAATTCTCAGATTCTGGGCTACCTTAATATGTAGAGCCCATCTCTAGGAGGCAGGTTGATAGGTATGGATTCCTGGAAGTTTATTACATATTTGGTTACTTCCTGTCACTGGTTCATTTTATTCTGGTCTCCTATGATGAGACTATCCTCCACCACCAAGCTCTGAGCTGCGGCAACATGCCTCCTCGGACATGATGCACTAAAACCCTCTGGAACCATGATCCCAAATAAATACTACTTCACTTATGCTGTTTCCATGAGGTCTTTTGCCATGATAGTTCAGAGTAATAAATGGACTTGCCCTAAATATTCCTGGGCATCCCCAGGCAATGTCATCTCTATCCACTCCTGAGTTGACATATATATTTTCTTTGCTCATCACATTTGGACTGAGAAAATATACACTCTTAATGACTAAAAAGTCCTGGCTAGAAATAAGTCAGGATGTATCTTGCCCCTGATTGGATGTAGGAGGGAGGCACCTCAGGATGTATGCTTGCCCCTGATTGGACTTGACAGGAAATACTTAATCAGTATTTAATTAAAGCTTGCTTCAAATTTGGAAAAAAGAAAGTCCTGGCTATTTTTCCTGCCTTGTCTTACATATTAATTTCCCCTTCTTAGTCCATGTCTTTTTCAATGATCTTTAAATATACTGTCTCTATACTCTCTCATCAGAAACAAAATACACAGTAAAGCTAAATTTCTCGCCCCCCACCACACACACTCTTCCTAATTTAGGAAATATTGGCAGAATACAAGGATGTTTCCATTGGTTTTCCTTTTCTTCAGTGTTGCACACATTCTTCAGTGCTCCCCAAGACCAACTCCTGCCCCTGTTGTTGCCTAAATATATTTCTGTCCAAATGATTAATTAGTTGCCCCACAGGTTAACAAATGGTCAAGGAATGCTCCAGTCCATACTGAACTGGTTGTGCAGTCTTTCCTTAAGATAGTCTCTAGCCTTGATATGAAACTAATGCTTCACTTGCTCCCCCACCCCCCCACCTCCCCATATCTGGTAGTATTCCTCTGCTTCCTCATTAGTCATGAATCTGTAGGTTGGCAGATTATTCCTAACAGTTATGAATTTTTATTCATATCATATAATACCACTTGATTGGTATTGATTGAATACTTTTCTGACCAGAATACAAATGTTGCGGGAAAATGTGTCTTTGTTATACATTCTCTGAAATCATACATATACATTGGAATATGGCACAAGAGAATTTAAATGTGACATGATATATTAGAGGCTTCACACATAAAATAAATCTCGGACTCCAGATTCCAGGTCTTCTTTGGACAAGGTGGAACACAGGCTTTTCTCCTGGATGGTTATGTATAAAAGCAATATTTACAAAATACCTAGTAAATTGCTTGGTTCTGTTGTTCAGACAACAGAAATTTATTAGTGATATTACTAACAAGCACTGAGCATGTGGGCCAGCCATTGGCACAGATCTCAGAAGGCTGAAGCACAGCACACTGACTTCAATGAAGGTAAACATGAGGATTCATTGCCAGGGATCATGACTTCTACGGCATCCTAAACTTTAATAATGTCAGCCTTAATTGTTTCAAGCCAAAACCATCAATACTGGAACATATGTGCTGAGGTTTCCCACAGGGCTTAAGTAAAAGGGAAGATGTATCTAAGTGGAGTCTGGAGATGATCTTTATTACACATATGCATATTTTAGTTATTCAGATTCCATGTCTTTACTTGATTCTAAGTATGGAATGATGCTGATTTACCAGGCACTAAGGCTTGGCAATGAGGAGGATAATTTCTGATCTCATAGGCCTTAGTGTATAAAAAAAAAACTTTCTACAGAGAAAATAGTGAGCATTTGTGCAGTTATAAGGCTGTAAGTGTTGCAAAATTACAACTTAACAGAAGAAATACAGCACACTTGATGATAGAGAAATTTACTGTTAAAAAGGAAAATGAGTATTTTCCTGTGCTGTTTTGATTGAAACTCAACAGAAGCCAGAATATCTATGAGCCCACAAGCAAAGAAAAACACAAAAATAGAGCTGAGATCTGCCTTAGTTGGTAAACTGGTTGCCAAGTGAACACAAGGACCTGAGTCCAATCCTCAATCACCATACAAAAGAGCCAAGGACAGTGATGTGATGGGCATCACAGAAACCCAGTACAGGGAAGCTAGAGACAGGAGGATCACTGAGATTTGCAAGCCAGGCTAGCCTAGCTAAATCAGCAAGTTACAGGCTCACTGAGAGATTTTGTCTCCAAAAATAAAATACAGAGTGATTGATTAAGACACCTGACATTGATGCCTGCCCTCTACACACATAAACATACACAGATTTCATTAACATGTGGTTAGCAAACATGGTTCTTGAAGCCCTCAGTTAGGTTAGGGGAGCTGTATGGTGTCAGATGGAAAGAGAAAAATGGATTTTGCAGAAAAACAAAAGAAGCTCATATTTTAAAATAACTTGGCTCTATACCACCTCTGATGGTGGACACAGTTGTCCTCTTCACTATCCTGAGGGAAGATGGTCTACTCAGCTTACTTTCAACTCCTATTAGCTGGTGACCAACGCACATCTCATTCCTCAGAAGCTTCAATTCTCTTGGATGGTGAACCAAATACATTCATTAGGCTAAGAGAAAATACTTAAAATTTTCTGATGCAAGAAAATGAACATGCAGGAAACAGAGTTGGCCTGGACAATTTTAAATGTTGCTCATGATTCCTGTAGGAGATGCTTGTACAGAAAAATATGCTCAATGGCAAGGTGGAAACTCAGGGAAGATTGAGTCAGTGGGTTACTGCTGGGGTATAAGCACTCATAGGGAGGCTTCAGGATACACCAGAGTAGCTGCATGAAAATATATCTCAAAACAATCCCAATGACAGAGCCAAACAAGTCTGAGTAAAATAAGGACATCCCTACATCTCCGAACTTCAATTCTTCCAACTACCAAAGGAAATACTATGAGTTTCAGTATCATTTTGTTTACAAGAATAATTATGGGGATAAGAAACCCAGTCTTAGGCTGTAGACATAACTCTAGCATATTAAACGTAAATGTTTAAAATACAGATGACAGAAACAAAGTTAAAAGATAAGCTACAATATATTTTCTGCGTAATATGTCAACAGAATGGCTGTCATATATGTGTTTGGTGATATGTAAGACAAAAATCACAGCATTTCCTAAAGAAAAAGAAAGAAGAGTATTTTGTAGAGTAGAATAATTGTTTAACTAGGCAAAGAAGAATTGCATTTGTTTTTCCTGCACTTGTTTAAGTATGTAAAGGTATGTTGCATTTGTTTTACATTGTCTTTCTAAGGCACATGATTGCTCTAATAAAAACTGACTACCCAATAGCTATGCAGTAGAGGTATAGGTATGGCTGCCAGGCAGAGAGGATAAGTAGGAGGAGAATCCAGGCTTAAAAGAGAAGAGGGAGAAAAAGTTGGGAGACTCCTATGGTCATCCAGACAGACACAGAGGAAGCAGAAAAGTAGGACAGAAAGAAAGAAAGAAAGAAAGAAAGGAAGGAAGGAAGAAAGAAAGAAAGAAAGAAAGGTAAAAAGCCCTAAGCAAATGTAGATGAATAGAACTAAGCTTTAAAAGCTAGGTAGAAACAAGTGTAGGCTAAAGCCAAACATTCATAATTAATGATAAGTATCCACGTCATGATTTGGGGGCTGGTGGTCAAAGAAAGCCTGCTAAATTTTGCCTTTCAATGTGGGGCCTGATTTCTAAAAGGCCCTGATAAAAAAAAGAAAGAGGAGGAGAAGGAGGAGGAGGAGGAGGAAGAGGAAAGGAACTGGAGGAGGGAGGGAGGGAGGGAGGGAGGGAGGGAGGGAGAGAGGGAGAGAAACAAAGGGGGATTCAGCTAGACTGCTAGAAACATAGTCCCTTTCTCTATCCACGAGGCTAGGTAGGCCTGGGCCTGTTTACAGCCTGCCTTCTGGTGATCTGCAACAATTAGCCAAGGCCAGGGTTCTGTGCACTGCAGCTACCATCCCAGCAGAAGCCAGCCTGCCCAGAGACTGCCAGCATCCAAGTTCATCCACAGTACAGGTAAGTTTACCTTCTGGTGCCCTGAGCAGAACCACTGGGGACCTGGGGACTGAACACTGCAGATCCCATCCTGACAGGGGCCGTCCTACCCAAAGATGGCCAAGGCCCTGGTACTATGACTGCCTCCATCTACTCAAGAGGAAAGTCGCCAGAGTATTGGACCTGCTCACATGCACAGAAAGGTAACCTTGGTCACATACACACCAGGAAAGAAAGAGACTCCTTTTGCACACACTGGAAGAAATGATGGGAAGGAGATAATACAAAAACACACCCCAAAACAGAAAAACCAATATGACACTACCAGAGTCAAGAGACTCTACACCATCAAGTCCTGAACACCCCTAATGCAGATGAAGCATAAGAGAAAGACCTTAAAAACAATTTCATGAAAACAATAGAGGCTCTCAAAGAGGATATGAGAAAATCCCTTAAAGAAATGGAAAAAAAAACCCAAAAATGCAAGAATAGGAGGAAAAGACAAAACAAAAATTGCAAGAAACAATTCAAACAGTGCAAGGGTTGAAAGCTAAAATAGAGACAATAAAATAAACACAGTCAGAAGGAATGCTGGAAATAGATAAGCTGGGCAAACCGTCAGGTACTAGAGTTGTCAGCATAACCAATAGAATATAAGAGATGGAAGAGAAAATCTCAGGTGTTGAAGATACGCTATGGGAAATAGATTCTTCAACCAAAGAAAATCTTAAGTCCAACAAACCCCTAACACAAAATATCCAGGAAATATGGGTCACCATGAAAAGATCAAACCTAAGAATAGTGGATATAGAAGAAGGTGAAGAAAACCACCTCAAAGGGGCAGAAAGCACATTCAACAAAATCATAGAAGAAAATTTTCCCAACCTAAAGAAAGACATGCCAATGAAGGTACAAGAAACTTACAGAAAACCAAATAGAGTGGACCACAAAAACAAAATCCCCTTGCCAAATGATAATCAAGACTCCAAACACACAGAATAAAGAAAGAATATTAAGGCAGCTAAGGAAAAAGGTCAAATAACATACAAAGGCAAACCTATCAGAATCACACCTGACTTCTCCATAGAAAATCTGAAAGCCAGAAGGTCCTAGATAGATATTTTACCAGCTCTAAGCGATCACAAAAGCCAGCCCAGATTGCTATACCAAGCAAATCTTTCAATCACTATAGATGAAGAAAACAAGATATTCCGTGACAAAACCAAATTTAAACAATACAGACTACTAATCCAGCCCTACAGAAAGTTCTGGAAGGAAGTAAACTACAACCAGAAAAACATGGGCATTAGATGATCCCAATTTACCAACAGCCAAAAGAAAAAGGGGTAAAAATCCACACACAAGTCCAACAACAACAACTCCAAAACAAACAAAAATAAGCAATCAATGGTCATTAATATCCCTCAATATTAAAGGTCTTAATTCGCCCATAAAAAGACACAGGCTAACAGAATGGATTCAAAGACAGAATCCATCCTTCTGCTGCATACAAGAAACGCACCTCAATTTCAAAGACAGACATTACCTCAGGGTTAAGGGTTGGAAAAAGATTTTCCAATCAAATGGCCCCAAGAAACAAGCAGGGGTGGCAATCCTAATATCTAACAAATTAGACTTTAAAATCAATCAAAAGAGATGAAGGAGGTCATTTCACAATCATCACAGGAGAACTCCACCAAGACGAAGCCTCATTTCTGAATATCTATGCCCCAAATACAAGGACAATAAGGTTCGTAAAAGAAACATTACTAAAACTCAAAATATACATAAACATTTATAGTAGTAGACTTCAACACTCCACTCTTACCACTAGACAGGATCACCAAACAGAAACTTAACAAAAAAGCAAAGGAACTAATAGAAGTTATGACCCAATTGGGTTTAACAGACATCTATAGAACATTCCATACCTTCTTTTCAGCACCACATGAAACCTTTTAAAAAATCAAACACATACTCGGAAACATATCAAACCTCAACAGGCACAGAAAAAATTGGAATAACTCCATGTACCTTATCAGACCACCAAAGTTAGAACTGAAGAACAACACAAATTGCAGAAACCCTACAAACACATGGAAATTGATTAATGTGTAATTGTACCATTCCTGGGTCAAAGAAGAAATAAAAAAGAAATTAAAGGCTTACTAGAATTCAATGAGAGTGAAGACATAACATACCCAAACTTATGGGACACTTTGAAAGCATTACTAAGAGGAAAGTTCATAGCACTAAGTGCCCACAAGAAGAAACTGGAGAATAGTCACACTAGAGAATTAACAGCACAACTGAAAGCCCTAGAATAAAAAGAAGCAAACTCACCCCAGAAGAGTAGACCCCAGGAAATAATCAAATTGAGAGCTGAACTCAATAAAGTAGAAACTAGGAAAATGATACAAAGAATCAATGTAATAAAGAGTTGCTTCTTTGAGAAATCAACAAGATAGACAAACCTTTATCCAAATTTACCAAACAAGTGTGAACATGCAAATTAACAAAATCAGAAATGGAAAGGGAGGTATAACAACAGATACCGAGGAAATCCAGAGAATTATCAGGCCATACTTAGAAAACCTGTACTTGACAAAATATGAAAATTTAAAGGAAATGGACAATTTTCTATATATATATCACTTACCAAAATTAATTGAAGAACAGATAAGCAATTTAAATAGACCTATAACCCCTAAGGAAAGAGAAGCAGACATCAAAAGTCTCCCAAACAAAAAAAGTCCAGGTCTAGATGACCTCAATGCAAAATTCTATCAGAAATTCAAAGAACAGCTTATACCTATTTTCCTCAAAGTTTTCCATGCAATAGAAACAGAAGGGTCTTGGCCAAACTCTTTTTACAAGGCTTCTATAACCTTGATACCCAAGCCACACAAAAACACAACTAAGAAAGAGAACTTCAGACCAATATCCCTCATGAATATTGATGCAAAAATACTCAATAAAATACTGGCAAATTGAATCCAACAACACATCAGAAAAATCATTCAACATGATCAAGTGGGCTTCATTCCAGGAATGCAGGGATGGTTCAACATACAAAAATTCTTCAATGTTAACCCACTATATAAACAAACTGAGAAACAAAAATCACATGATCATCTCACTAGACGCTGAATCCAGCACTCCTTCATAATAAAGGTATTGGAGAAATCAGGAATAACAGGAACATACCTAAACAAAAATAAAAGCTATATACAGCAAACCAACAGCCAACATCAAACTAAATGGACAGAAACTCAATGTGATTCCTCTAAAATCATGAACAAGACAAGGCTGTCCACTCTCTCCGTACCTTTTCAATATTGTCCTTGAAGTTCTAGCTAGAGCAATAAGAAAACAAAAGGAGATCAAGGGGAAACAAATTGGAAAGGAAGAGGTCAAGCTTTCACTATTTAGATGATATGATAATTTACATAAGTGACCCAAAAAACTCTACCAGGCAACTCCTACATCTGATAAAAACCTTCAGCAAAGTGGCAGTATACAAGATCAACTCAAGAAAATCAGTAGCCCTACTATATATAGACAACAAAAAGGCTGAGAAAGAAATCAGAGAAACATCATCCTTTAAAATTGCTACAGACAACATAAAACACCTTGGGGTAACACTAACCAAACAAGTGAAAAACCTGTATTGCAAGAACTTTGAGTCTTTATAGAAAGAAATTAAAGAAGACACCAGGAAATGGAAAGATCTCCCATGCTCTTGGATTTGTAGGATCAATATAGTAAAAATGGCAATCTTGTTGAAAGCTATACACAGATTTCGTGCAATCCCCATTAAAATCCCAGCACAATTATTCACAGACCTTGAAAGAACAATAATCAACTTTATATGGAAAAACAAAAGACCTGGGGTAGTCAAAATAACCCTGTTTAACAAGGCAATGTCCGGAGGCATCACCATCCCTGACTTCAAGCTCTATTACAGAGCTATAGTCCTGAAAACAGACACAAAAATAGACAGACAGACCAATAGAATCAAATTGAACACCCCTACATTAAACCATACGCATATGAACACCTGATCTTTGACAAAGAAGCTAAAATTATACAATGGAAAAATAGAAAGCATCTTCAAGAAATGCTGCTCACATAACCGGAGGTTGACATGTAGAAGACTCCAGATAGAGGAAGCTGGGATTGACATGTGAAACAAGCTTGTTTCTAACTTAAATAAAAAATATTTTCACAAAAAAATGAGAAACACTATTACAAAAAAGAAGCCTGCAGATAGATCCATGTCTATCACCATGCACAAAGCTTAAGTTAAAATGGATCAAAGACCCCAACATAAACCCAGCCATACTGAACCTCTTAGAGAGAAAGTGGGAGGTACCCTTGAATGAATTGGCACAGGAGACCGTTTCCTGAACATAAAACCAGTAGCACAGACACTGAGATTGACAATTACTACATGGGACCACCTAAAACTGAGAAGTTTCTGTAAGGCAAAGAACGCAGTCAGCAATACAAAAAGGCAACCCGCAGATTGGGAAAAGATATTCACTAAACCCACATCTGACAGATGGCTGATCTCCAAAATTTACAAAGAACTTGGGAAGCAAGCCTCCAAACCACCAAAGGATCCAATTAAAAAGTGGGGGACTGAACTAAATAGAGAATTCTCAATAGGGGAGTCTAAATGTTTAAGAGACACTTAAGAAAGTGCTCAACATCCCTAGCCATCAGGCAAATGCAAATCCAAACAACTCTGAGATACCATCTTACTACTGTCAGAATGGCTAAAACCAAAACCACCAATGACAGTTTATACTGGAGAGGATGTGGAGAAAGGGGAACACCCCTCCACTGCTGGTGGGGGTGTCAACTCGTATAGCCACTTTGGAAATCAGTATGGAGACTCCTCAGGAAAATGGGAATTAGTCTATCACAAGACCCAGCAATTCCACTCTCGGGTGTATATCCAAAGGATACACATTCATACAACAAGGATGTTTGTTCTACTATATTCATAGCAGAATTATTTGTAATAGCTAGAACCTGGAAGCATCCCAGTTGCCCCTCAACTGAAGAGTGGATAGAGAAAATGTGGTACATTTACACAATGGAATACTATGCAGCAGAAAAATACAATGGAATCTTGAAATTTGCAGGCAAATGGACGGCACTGGAAGAAATCATCCTGAGTGAGGTAACCCTGTCACAAAAAGACAAATGTGGTATGTACTCACTCATATATGAATTTTAGACATGAATGAGGGGAGTGCCAGCCTACAATCCCAACTGCCAGATATTCTGGGAAACAAAACCTTCAGTCAGCGACTGAAAGTGTAGTGTAATATAAAGGAACGAAAGGAAATTAGAAAGACATATATACTGATCCCTCTAAATGAGAACAGTTGTGAGACTCATTTTCTCAAGACTTGAACATTGTCTCAATTTTCTCAGGGTGCCCTGGAGATGCTGTCAACCCAGACAATAGGAAGTAGTCTAGAGAACACAACACCCACATTCCAAAGAGGTGGGGTGGGTTGTTTTTTGGTCATTTGGTGTGTTATGAATGTTTGTAATTGTTTAGGGGTGTTATCAGAATGTAGGATAAAAAGACATCTATTAAACTCAAATATTTTACATTGGTATAGATTTTGGTATATTGGTACAAAGTTAAAGTTATTTTTGTTATATTGTATTTATGTTTCTACTTTTCTTTGGGGTACTGTACTTATGCACCTCATTTCAAAAGGTAATGTACAATTAAGAAATGCGAGTTAGTTACTCATCTATAATGTTAAGGATAAACAGATAATTTTAAGATGTTTAAAGACCTAAGGTTTTTCACAACACTGAGACACATCTGATCCTGGCAGCACCAATCTATATCATAAAAGGATGACGGACACTGAAGAAATTCCATAGGGAGTTTGCTTTTAATGTGGCAAAGCTAGTCATTTGGGCAAGAAACTGCCCTTGCCTTGACTGCTCACAGTATGCTATACAAACTGGATAAACAAGACACAAAGGAAAAAGACTGCCAAACAAGGCAAGACAGTCCTTCAAAATTCCTGCTTCATAGAAAAATCTTCCAGATATTTAAGGATACAAAGAAAAATGGCTACCTAACTTTGCCAAGACAAGGTGGGGCAGTTATTCAACATCACTGCTTCTTTGAAAACTCTGCCAGGTATTCTAAGCCTGTAGGCTGATGACAGATGCCCCAACGTTACAGAGGAACCTTGGGTGACTGTCCAGGCAGCCAGATGTCTCTGTTGTTTCTATAGTTTCAGAAGTGGCTTGCATTTCACTTCCAGTTTACTTAGGAATATTATTCCCTTCTGGGTTCTTTCATGGAGTTTAAGACTAGTTATACTTACAGTTTTCCTTAGTCGTGATAGAAGGCAAATTAGTTACACTTTGGCTACCAAGATATGAAAAATATTGGAGGATTTTCTCTGAATTTGCCTCAGTTTTACTATTTCTTTTTATTTAGACATAAAGGGGGGATGGGGAATAGAATAATTATTTAACTAGACAAAGATGTGTTACATTTGCTTAAATTGCATTTGTTTAAATATGTAAGGATGTGTTGCATTTGTTTTATCTTGCCTGCCTACGGCACCTGATTTGTCTGATAAAATCTGAATGGCCAATAGCTAGGTAGTAGAGGGATAGCCAAGGATGGTGAGTAGAGAAAGAGTAAGGAGTAGGAGGAATCTAGGTTTGAGAGAAAATCTGGGGGAGAAAAAGAAGGAGATGTTTGGAGCCTGCTAGCCAGGTAGCTGCCAGACTTCTAGCCACAGAGAAAGCAGGAAAGTAGGACATACAGAATGAAAGAAAGATTATAAATCCCCAACACAAATGTAAATGAAGAGAAACAGGTTTGTATGACTTATAACAGCTAGTGGGACAAGCCTAGACTAAGAACAAGCTTGCATAATTAATGATACGTCTCTGAATAATGATTTGAGGGCTGGCAGTCCAAGAAAGCCAGCTACTACAGTGGAAATGAGAAACCTTTCTGTACATCATCAGTTACTAAAGCTTGCACAAGCTACCGCCATGTACAACTCATGCAAATTGATTTCTTTAGAGGAAGGAACCCTAAAGTCTATGCTGTAACTTCTCTATAGTTAGATTACAAGATTTGCACAAAATACATGTCAATAAATTAGCTATGATTTCTTCACTCAGATTGAGAAGGAAATCTAAGATAACTCTAGTCTTTATTTTATATTATTCTGAAGGAGCATTCTGTTAAAGACAGCTTATGTGACACAATTAATTAATTGGCAAAGGAATATAGCTGTACTATGGCTTTCAGAAAGTCCTTAATTAATTTCGCAGCCCCATTACATTTTCCTCTCCCTCCCTCCCCTCTTCCCAATCAATATGCCTTCCACCCCAACCTCCTCCCTTCTCCTTTCTTGGGGTCAAACAGAAACCTGATTTCTTTTTAGTCTCTTGGACATTCTTCTGTACTGTTTACATGCACAGTCCTCAAGCCCACATTCCCCACATTCTCTGTGATAAAATGTCTTTGGGGACCTGCTGTCATGTCCCAATTATGTTATTTTAACATTAGTTAAGTTACTTCTAGCTGGGAAGCTGAGCCATCCACAGCCACATGCATGACTCTTATAGCTCTTCCCAGTCCCAGGTATTCTGGAAATCAGATGATTTCTTTAAGGGAAAACAAAAGTTGGCTTACTAAATTTTTACAAAACGTTTTCTGTTTACCAGTTTGGGGCTGGGACAGTGCCTCAGTGGTTAAGAGTGCTTGCTGCAGTTCAGTTCCCAACACTCATGGAGGTGGTTCACAACCAGAATATAGAAATAATACAGTATAGTCTAACAGAGCCTATATGTCATAAGCCCATTGTTAACTTTATACTAAATAATAAGAAACCAAAAGCACTTTTTCTCATGCTAGGAAAAAAAAAAAACAGGAACACCCAGTCTTACCACTTCAACTGAACATAGTTCTGAAAGCCACAGCAGTGAGGGAAGGAAAAATAAGACATTCAAAAATCATTTTTTTGGCAGTAGATAATTGCATAAAAATATATTTGATATTGAAAATGCAAAATCCTATGTGAAGCTCCATAGCTTCAGAATGGCTATTGTAATGTATAGAAAGTTCGTTGAGACGTATAGACTTTAGGTCTAGTTAATTTGCAAGTTAGTCACAAGAAAATTTTAATATAAATAATCAGAAAGAAATAAGTAAAAACAGTCTCCCTTGATAGATACTGTGATTTTATATAAACAGTTTCTAAAGACTTCAACCACATATTGTTAAAACTAACAAAGCGAAAGTTCAGTTTGCAAAATTAAAATTCATAAATGAATTAAGCCTCCGAAAAACAATGATAACTTGTTGAAAAAGACATTAAGAAAGAAATGCCATTAACAATGTCTACCAAAAAATATAATATTCAAAAATAAATTTAACCAAGGGGATAAGCAATCTGTCTTCTATAACACATGGAAGACTGGAATTGAATATGACAAACATAAAAGGAAAGATATTCTATGGTAATAAGTTGGAGGAATTAGTAATCATTAAAAACACACAAACAATACCACACAAAGCAATGCAAAAACTCAGTGCAATGATTATCTCAGCTATAAAATCCATTTTTACCTTAAATATGTTAGAACTCTTATACAACTACAAACAAGTATGTCTATTGAAGGAAATCTTTAGTAAAAGAATATTAATGGCATTACAGTGTTTGATGTCAAAATACACACAAAGATATAGGCATCTAGATTTCCTGTCAAATAACACAGCCAAGTTGGAAGCCAAGAAATAAATCGGTTTTGCTTATCTATCGGTTGGCTCTCTACAAAGAGGTGAAAGGTAGGCAAAGAAAAGGACAGCTTCTTAAGGAAATGGGGCAGAGAGATACAATATTCACACACAGAATAAAATTATCCTTATCATCAATTCATAATATGTATGAGGAGCAGCTGAAATAACTAAAATTATGAAATAAGTAGACAAAACAATAAACTAAATACCCACCAAATTGGTTGTCATTTCCAAGAGCTTGAGTTAGGATTTGCATCCAGACAGACACAAGTTGTATTTCACAGAAATCAGCCTTGCTAAAACAACAGCATAAATCTTCTATTTCTTGCATTATTGCACATTTAAAAGTGAAATTAGAATGTCCCAGTATGTGCAGTACTCCAGAAGTTCATTATTAAGTGCTTTTTCAGGTCAGTGTAATGTCTGGTAAGGGATGGGGGTGTTGGATGTCTAGCAGACTCAGTACAGGAAAGCAGAGCTTTACACAAGAGCCTTTCCTTGGGCATGTTTGGAGGCAAGTGGTCCAAAAGGGAGGAGAAAGGACCCATTGATAAGGCCTGAAATTCTGATCTGTATGGACAGGGGGCAGGTGAGAGGCTCAGGTGAGGTACAGGTGCATAGTGCTGGGTTTGCCAGATGGCCAGACAGCAAATTCACAAGTTGGCTGGCTCCTGCATCTCATATGTGCTGCAGAGTCTTGCACTGCTGCAGGAATAAACAAGACATGCACAGACCGTCCTTACTACATTGATTTAGGTCATCAGAGCAGGACAAAAGGCAAATACTCATTGGGACTTTTAGAGTCTGTTACCTATTAAAACATGTGCCCATCCTTATATGCTTTCATCAACTTTGTCATAAAATACCATGTCAGGTCACAAGGACAGAATATTTACAAAGCTGCTCATGACTATACCAAACTAGTTTCAGTGGGCTTTGAGGGGACTATGTAAGTAAAAGAGAGACAAAGGTGAATACTGATAAAGAAATACACTAATAAGTCCCACAGGCTCATTTCCTTTTAGTTGACTTGAGACTCTCCACTTAGAGGTCACAAAGCTAAACCAGATATTACAAGCATCTTCTCAGCCTTGACAACGGTTATGACATAAGCATTTTGACAGCAGTTGCTTAGGCTCCTTTGCACTTTTGCTAAAAGTGTCAATTCAAATAACACCTGCAGATATCTCATGGGTGATTCAAATGAGATCAGAAGCTTGGCATCTCTGCATTCATATCGTATCTGTCCCCTTTGCTGTCAGACTCTACTCATATCTGAATGTAGAAAAGTGGATCTTCTGAGGAATTCTATGGAAATTTATGTAAATTGATTACATCAGCAACAGGAGAGACTTGACATTTCCTGGATGATGGTATGACTCAATAGCCCACCAAGCACAAAGCCAAGATGCTTGTGCACACAGCAAAAAAATGTCTTTGGATGCTGTGCCCATGACTAATGGACAACCACCAAACATTACCAAAAGTAAGTCAACAAAAGCCAACTGATTTCTTTATATGACCTCTGGACAGGTCCAGCTCCCTTTGGTTTGAATTGGTAGCTTGACTTGATATCTAGTGCAGGAACTTTCTCCTATCTATGATAAGAGTCTTGATCTCATAGCTTTACATAATGTAGCATCCCATTTTCTGGAATCATCATGGTAAAAAGATTTATATTTACTCAGATATAAATATTAAACCTGGTTCCTCCACATTTAAAATTGTCATGATTTATTGAATATAGCATTATAATTAGATTCAAGAGGAAATGCAGACATCAAGTAAATGGATATATACTAAAATTAGCTGCAACGGTCTGAAGAACAGAATAAGAAGTTGCGTGACAACAGGTAAGCAGGAATCCATTAAAAACATGCAAGGATGCCTCTCTGAGGAAGGCACATTTGAACCAAACCCACATTAACTGATAGAACACTAAACAAATGTTGGGAAGGCACTCAGGGTATAGGTAAAGAGATGTCCAAGTTCAGAAGCACTGACCTGGGCGTGAACCCAATGAAGGGAAATACAGATGATTCTGAGGGAGAGATAGAGCAGATGGTGCAGTGCACACTGGAGCTTAAAAAGAGCTCCCAACTGTCCCAGAGTGGACAAGAAGCAACAGCTCTGCTGTGGTTGGATCTAGACTCCTAAGCTAGAATCCTGACTCCCAATAGACCATGAGTATACTAGTGTTTTCACTGTACAATGAAGACGATATTAGTACCTGCCTCATGTGCTTTTTTATATCTAAAGACATTTAAATTATGAATAGATTCCATATGTGATGATGGTGCCCTGAGATGAGAAGACACCATGATTTGATGTTTACATACAGACAAAGATCACCTAATGATTAATTTCTCACAATAAATTTCCAGTTTTAATAAATGCTTGATAAATACAAAGAATGCAGCCTAGTGTCTGGGTAAGAGAAACATTGTGGAAGCATTAGCTACTGCTTTTATGGTATTGGTGTGGAGGAATGAGGATGAAGAAGAGGAGAACAGGAAAAGGAAGATGGTAGGGAAAAGTGAGGACAGGAGGAAAAAAGGAAAAAGGAGGTGAGTGGAGAGGAAGAGAAAGAGAAGGAAAAGGAGAGAAGCAGGGAAATAGTCAAATATTTAGCATGGGTTCAACATAACTGACACTACCCGTCTGAATACCAACATGATTTCTTTATGAAACTTTGTCCATCTCGCACCAGGTAAGAATCAATGTCTTAAAACTTATCCACCTCCAGCAGCAAAGTAAGAACATAGTATTGCATCCAAAAGTAGCTGAGCTGGATGCTTTAGGCATGTAGATTTCACAGCATCCCCAAGAAAGTATGTGCCTTAGGTTTGTTATCGGGCTGAAGTGAATACATTATACCAAAACTAAACACAAATAAAAACCAAATGCACACTCTTACTTAAAAAGTAAAAGCAACAGCTTCAAAGTGTCGCACCTGCTGTGCAGCCTGCATCCGAGAATGTAGCGAGGTGGTCGGGATAGATGACACAGAGACCGGTCGGTTGCTTTAAGAAAAACTTTATGTTTCCCAAGTCAGCTTAGGAGGAGACTCCAAGTCCGCTTAGGAGAGAGAAGTCTCTCCAGGAAAAAAGAGCTTCCCTTTTTAAGGACTTCTGTCATCCATCTACATATGATTCTTTCCAGACTTCTCACCCTCCTGGCTGGTGGTTTAATCTCCGGCCCCAGAATCAGGGAGACACAGCAGGGGAACAGGAAGAGGCATCTAGCCATAGGGGGTGTCAAAGTCATGGTATCTCAGTGAGTGAGCCCTTATCTGAGCCCTATCAAGAGCTTTATAGCACTGAATTGTTTTCAGTAAACATTACACAGCTGCCTGCTCCCAGGCCGAAGGGGAAGTGGGTTTCTGCTCAAGGTCTGGTGTCCCCACATCAAAGAGTACCCTTTCCTACTGTTTCTGAGATGTTTCCTGTAGGCATTTCGGGCAGATCAGGTTGGGACAGGTATTCTGGCACTCAGGAGTCACAGTGTTACACAGCTCAGATAGAAAGGTATCTTGGAACTCAGGAGCCAAGGACCACCACAGGTTGCAGTAAGCTTAGCTGCTTACACCCTTGCCTCAGGAGAGGGTCTTCCAGCTGGGGATGTTTGCCCAGTGTAGCAGTTTTGCTCAGGCAGGAGAAGGTTTCCAGATGAAGTTGCTACAGTTCAGCTCTGCTCCCAGGAGTGGAGAGCTGAGTGTAACAACTCCGCTCTGCCAGGGGAAGGTTTCCGCGGCAAGTGTTACAGCCCTGCTGGCTCTGCTCTCTCTGCTCTGCCCAGGGTGGTCTCTGCTCCGAAGCAAAAGAAGGTCTTCACCCGAAGCTCATCGAAGGGGTTTATTGGGAGGGAAGAATCCAGGAGAGCGGCAATGGACAGCCAGATAGCAGGAACAGCCACAAGCTGAACAGACACAGGGTTTATATTGGGCTTCCAGGGTGGGCATTGGTCAGATTTCAATGCTGAGCTCAGATTGGCTAGAGCTCCTGCTCAAGGATTGGTTAGTTTTCAGCACAGGGTTAGGGTCAGATTTGGCTCTGGTTTCAGGCAAGGATTGGTTAGTTTTCTGCACAGGATTAGGGTCAGATTTGGCTCTGGTTTCAGGGCCAAAGTGTGTTTCTTTCACCGACTCTGATTCCAGGGACAAAGTGTGTTCCTTTGGCACTGGTTTCAGGGCCAGGGTACATTTTTTTTGGTTCTGGTTGCAGGGCCACAGTGTGTTTCTTTGGCTCTGCTCAGGGTGTGTTTCCTTTTCCCTACATTTCTAATTAGCTGAGACAAGAAAAGTGTAATTTTGGAACTTCTGAATGTCCTGTAGATATAAGAAAGTACAAGAGGTGTGCTTAGCTGGTTTCCACTCCTGAGCTTCGACACAAAGTCATGTGCTTTCCTTGACTGCCATCAATAGGAGGGCGGAAATGTACAGATGGAATGAAAGCCAAACGGTGGGAACTCTAGTCTCCCAATTGCACTCTCTAGGACAGCCCTGCTGTCATTCAAACGGCTTTTTGTTCACATTGGGGTAGAGTAGGCTCCATTTGATTCCCTGAAATAGTATGTTCCTAATTTTTATTAGACAATGAATTGAAGGCATTCTATATGAAAACAAGAGTGTCCTTATTGCCTTATCTTTCAGGAAACAGAAATGCCTGGAAAGCTAATGTAACCTGTCTGGTCACTAAGCATAGATTTATGTCTATAAAGATTCACATGACTCCTTGGACAGGCACACAATTTCACTAACCACCATCGAGCATCCCAGGGAATGCTCTCCTGGAACCCTACAAAATGGAATGTCCCCCACTGCCAGAGGTACTAACAGCTGGACACATAGGGGTTCAAAGGACTCAACACAGTACCTAAGCCACAGGAGGCCCTCAAAAATACAAAAACCAATCTGTTTAATACTTTGGTCCCTAAAGCTATGTTTGTTTGTTTGTTTTGGTTTTTTGTTTGTTAGTTTATTTTTGTGTTGCTCTCAACTTTGCTATTTTATTTAGATGCCAACAAAATAACAGAGTGCATCTTGTCTTCAAGATATACTTGATGAAACCTTGATACATTATCACACATCTAAATATTTATCCCAAAGCCACTTTCAATTAATCAGACTGAAACATCAGCCCTTTGTTTCTCGGGAATTCCTCTCTGGGGTCATGATACACCAAGGAAACACTAAGGAATGCCACATATAACTGCCATTTTGTTCTTGTCTATGCCCAGATATGATGAGCAAATTTCTGATATGTAAGCAATTACACATTTCACAGTACAGCTGCAAAGAAATGTCTTGTGATTTAGAATTCTGCTGAAGCTAGTTTTTTTTATTCTTATCAATTCAGATTTCTAAAATTATCAGTAGTCAGCACTAATTAAGGACTTAGGATTTCAGTGCTGTATGTACTACTTACACTAGAGAACATTGTTGATAACATTGTTCAGAGATCTGGGGAGGACAGTGAGGAGTTCAAAGCTGCTTCTTTCCAGAGCCTTTGTCCTTGATTGTCTCCTGTCACTGAAGTAAGTCTCTGAAGCCTTGTGCTTAATCTCATGATAAGGGCTCCAAGGACCCTGCCCAATTCTCAGTATTTCCTTGTAGGTTCCTTTGTTAAGTGTGATGTAGCATATGTAGGTATTTCCCATTCACATATGGGTGATACTGCATGGGTGAGGATCAGGTCTTATACTAAGGGCTTTGGATGCTCCAGCTGTGAGTACATGGACAGAGCTGGGGTATCTGATGTCAGGGAGACCCAATTAAGGGACCCTCCTCATTTTTCAAACAGAGGGAGGTTTCACTGCTGACTCTGCGTACCAGAACCAGATGTGTCCTGAAGAGAGAAACTTCCCAGGTGGACCACTTGCTGACTCCTGGGGCCCTCTGCCTCTCCTCCTGAACCGTGTCTCTAACACCGATCACTTCCCATTCATAGCAGATACCCCAGCCTCACTGCATTGTGTATTAACAGTGCCTCATACACATCCAATTTTGAAGAACTAGAAATTTAAGGTTCAGCACACACCTCAGGGAACTGACAGCAATTGGAGTGGAGTTAAAAATTGTCCCTGTTTGATGAGGTAAGAAGGTGTTATACAGATATGATATCTTAGAATATGCATTTGAATATTTGGACACACAAAAAGTATATCAAGTGCATATACCAATTTTATTGCTCTTTGGCTCTCCAGAATCTTCCCTAATGATCATTTTACAGATAGAGAGCTATACCAAGGCCAGGGCACAAGATTGGATTGAGTCAGTTGAACCTGGTCTGCAAACTACCACCCCTCTGAGCCTAGATGTTTCCAGACACTGTTGGTAAAGAGGTATACAAGGGTATGTGCATCAGTAATTTATTTAGGGTTCACCCTTAGTGAAGTCACAGGGGCAGTGAGAAGTTGTGTAGGAAGAGAGAGAAATAAGCCTGTAATATTCTACAGGCATCTAAAAGGTGCTTCATGTCATATTTCTAACTTTCCTTTCTAGAAACAGGGGAGATAAGCCACCAAGATTCTTCATTAGCAACTACTGACCCATGGCAGAACTTGTATTTGTGAAGTGAGGTAGTGATATTCCAATTTCCTAGCAAGATCAGTTCTCAGGACAAATTCGGCGGCATGTGGGCATTCCTCCAAAGTGAAGACATGGCTTCTGGGGATAGAAAACAAGCTAAGATAAATGTGGTGGGGAAGTTAGAATACAGGCATGAGGGAGGGATCAAGGCTGCTTTTAAAAACTGTGTGAGGGAGCCGGGCGGTGGTGGCGCACGCCTTTAATCCCAGCACTCGGGAGGCAGAGGCAGGCGGATCTCTGTGAGTTCGAGGCCAGGCTGGACCGATAGCCTCTGAAACAATACAGAGAAACCCTGTCTCATAAAAACCAAAAAACCAAAAAACCAAAAAACCAAAAAAAAACCTGTGTGAGGGACACTGGGTGAGAGCCATTCACGTCTACACGGATGATCACCCTTGTATAGCCTGGTCACGGGAGAGCATAGGGAGTACTTCTACCCACCTAGTGGAGAAAACTGAAACTCTGGAAAAGAAGGGACCAGGAGCAAGGGAAGTTGTCAGTCAACACAAGCGGAGTGACAAATGACTTAATGAAAACTCCTGAAACAGACACTGACCCCATGCAGCTTTAAGAACAGAGCACAGTGAGGAGCTAACTTGACTGGAAGGAAACTGAGTGCCCAGAAAGCTGGTAGAGAAGGCTTTAATAATGCTTAGGGTGGACGTAAGGAAGCCCAGGCAGGCCATTATCATCCTCAAACTGCCTGTGCGACTTGGCTGCAGATGAATGGATGCTATGGTAATGGATTGCAAACCCTCAGGCTTAAGGCAGGCAGCCGCTCTGTCAACCCTGAACTGGCTGTCCTCAGACTTTCAGACCCTAGCCTGAGAGACTGAGTGCTTTACCTGCTTAGCATTCTCCACGAAAACAGGCATATTTGATATTTAGGTGCACTTTAATGGACCATTAAAAGAAATTAGATTGATTCATTTGAGAAATGAATGTCTCTCCCTGCCCCTACATGGTGAAACTCTTAAGTGCTTCCATTTAGTAGGAATGGAAATTACCTCTCAAAACATTACAAAAACTAATCATGCCAAATTTTCTACGTTTCCACAATTTACTCTGCTATCTTTCCATTTGCTTTGATGAGTAGACACTGGCGGTTCCTGTTCTTAAACTAATCATTCACTACAGGCCAAAATCACTTTGATAGGCACCTTTCTTCCTACCATGACGTCCTAATTGATCAGTCCCTGAGGGAAATGAAATTTTGTTTTTCTTTACCATCTCAAAAGGAGTAAGAAACAAGAGAATTTATTAAACAGAACCTTTTTTATGGAGGTAAATATCCAAGGTTAAATGTCCTTAGCAATCCTCCATTATCATGGACACTTTTTTCTATTTTTTTATTTAAATTAGAAACAAGCTTGTTTTAGATGTCAATCACCGTTCTCTCTCCCTCCCCTCCTCCCCTGTCCCCCATTGGCCCCCATCCCATCCTCTCTTTGCTCCCCAGGGAGGGTGAGGCCTTCCATGAGCCATCTTCAAAGTCTGTCATATCATTTGGAGCAGGGTCTAGGTCCTCCCCCATATGTCTAGGCTGAGCGAGCATCCCTCTGTGTGGAATGGGCTCCCAAAATCCATTCATATGACAGGGATAAATACTAATCTACTTCAAGAGGCCCCATAGATTGCCGAGGCCTCCTCACTGACACCCACGTTTGAGGGGGTCTAGATTAGTCCCATGCTAGTTTCCCAGCTATCAGTCTGGGGTCCATGGACTCTCCTGTCCGGGCCTAGCCCCCACAGAATCTCTGAGTTGTTTGTCAGCTGATAGCCACAGGTGCATCCTGTTTTCTAGTCCTGGCTTACTGCCCCCGCATTGCCCCACTGACATCAACATCTAGCACAAGGAAAACATGCTCTCTTCCACCTGGGGTTTTTCTACTGTGTTGTAAGACAAGAGAGAGACCTCTTAGCACTTGCAAAATAAAGACACTTCTTAGTACAAACAGCTGGACATCTGGCCTTTCTTTTCCTGATACCTCGGAGTTGCTTGTGGTGTGGGCGCTGCACTCTTCCTTGTTCAAGTCAGCTGTCTCTGTAGGTTTCACCAGTCTGGTCTTGACCCCTTTGCTCACTCCTCCCTCTCTGCAACTGGATTCCAGGAGTTCTGAACTGAACTCCTAGTATCATGAGCATGTTAATTGAGACCCAGAATGAGAGGTGGGGGCTTGAAATAGCATAGTTAGATGTTTAAAATGTCTCATGTCTATGTTCCTTCACAGGAATACCTTAATACTCACATTTCAATTAATATCCATTTTTCCCTCTCCTTATTGTTCAGGTTTCCTGGCTTCTAAGATCTGAGCAATTTGTTGGATACAGGAAAATATTGCTTTGATCTCATAGATTCAAATAGTATTTTAGGAATAAGAAAGGTAACTTGTGATTAATTCCTTCTACACATACACACACACACGTACAGCCACATATGTACAAATTTATATGTATGAATATGATATTTAATCTTGACTGAAAGATTAACTGAATCTGGGATCAAGGAAATAAAGTGTCTCTGGTTGGGACTGTGGGGCTGTGGGCTGTCAGGCATTTTCTGGAAAGATTAATTGAGAGCAGAAAGATCAAGCTTGGTGTCAGCCCAGACATAAAGAATTCGGAGAGGAAATCCAGGTTACTTTTGCCTGCTTCCCTTACTCCCTGATGTTGAGTGAATCTGATGTGTGGCTATTCCTACTGTTGCCATCTGTCACTTACATCGGATACCAGTAAGTATCCTTTGTTAAACCCAGCAAAGTAGACTCTAGAGCCATGGCTCTCCTGGAACTGCTGAGGCATCATTCAACTTTGTGGACAGGCAGCTACCAAGTTCTAGTAGTTTTCAGCTTCTCCAGTGTACAGACAGCCATTGCTGAACTACCCAGCATGCATCATGCAGGTCAATCTAATAAATCCCCTTTGCAATACATATTTGTTATATTGCTCTGTTCCTCTAGAGACCATGACTATACAAAAGAAAAAAGCATGGCTTCCGGGGTGTACTCCATTGCCACTGTGTTTAGCTAGCCAGCCATGGGCAAGGCACACTGAAAGGATAAGACGGAACTTCACAGCCTGGCATTGAGATGGATGGTCAAACATCTTAAAGAATTCATGGCAATGCTGCAAATGATGTCCACATCACAAGTATCCCCATCCAACCTTTGCCTCTTCACTCAAATTGCAGTTCCCAACGTCTCACACTTGATTCACACTGCAACACATGTGTTGACTCCATTCATGAGCTCTCATTAAAACCATGGTAAGAGTCTTCTTTGATAATAGGCTGAAATCTGTCTGGCCCTTTTTACAATATGTATCAATCATGGTACAGTAGCCCCATCAAAAAGCTCTCAAATCCTTCGCGACCTGACTTGGAGGTTGAAGACTCTGAGTTAGGTGAGTGGAAATTTAGCGTGCATAGATGCAGGGTCTGACAACAGTGTGTACAATCTGCCTCTTAGATAGCATCTACCGCTTCCCAGCTGTAATGACATCAAAAGTAGAACAGAGAGACAACATGATGAGTCTTTATTTTCTTTCAGATTTTATGACAGTTGAGGGATGCCCTATATAACCACCTGTAATCCCTAATTTCCTATTTTGGTAGTAATCAAGACTCTAGTGTCAGGGCCAAAATTTCCTGTTAGGAGCCACGTGGTAGCCTACTTTCAGATCAGCATATGAATGCTTGTCCAAAGGGTCTCTGTGAGACAAAACTCATGGAGATGGTCTCTTACTAGGCAAGGACAAGTGGACCTTGAGGCAGTGATGAATACCGATGGGCCAGCATGACCTATACACTCTCTTCTCTTTTATAATGTTGGTGATTCGCTTGGTGGCTTTTAATTTCACTTTGACAGTCACACATGGGACAGATGTGATCATTCCCAAGAACCCCATTTTTTCTCCAATATTTTCCCTTAAAATCTTTGGGAACTGGTGCTTCTCAGGTTCTTATCTGGAAATACCAGCTGTCACCCCAGGCCCTGGGAACTTTTCTGATTCAGTGCTGACAGGATCTGAGGCAATAAAAGTTAATGGGCACATATAAGAAAGCAACATAGGGGACATCAACTATGCCTCCCAATTCAAAGAATGGTGTGGCGTGATGGAAAATGAGTGCTTTATCAAAGTTCACCCTGTATAGAGTCTTAGGCATACAGGACCCCTTTGCAGGACAAGCAAACAGTCAGAGAAATACAAACTAATTACATGAAAGCAGCTTATGGCAAATGCCTCCTATTTCTGTAAATGTGCTTTGTTAAGTTTTGAATGATATCACTGTTCTTGAGAATGTGTGTCTATGCCTATCACCTTTTAGCTTTGTAAGGACAGGATGCACCCAGCTTGATAGTTAGCCAAGCTGGCAAAATGCAGAGCAGTGTTGTTTTTGGTTTAAAAGTTGTTTTGATTCAGAAGCTGAGAAAACATGTCTGTTTCTGCCTGAGGTTAACACTGGAGAGTGGGAAAAACATGTTTGCTTTTGAAGTGTAAATAAAGATGGTTCAGGATATTTGGGGCTGTCACTTGTGTGAAACTTACTTGGTGATCAGACATTTTGTGCACTAAGGCCCTTCCCATCTCAGGGCCTAAACCCAGCTATGCCAGGACCCTGCACTTTCTAGTGTCCCTAAATTCACACAGAGGTATCCCTCCTTTGTGCCTTACACTAATGCCTGTGAGCATGTCTAATCCAATCACAGTTGTCACCTAATCGAGTACTTGTCCCTTCTCTGACACTGGGATCTTTTAGAATGCCCAAGGGAAGGATTGATCCTAACCTAACCAGCACGAGCTCAGAGCTTGTTACAATCCACTCAAGGACATGTTCAGACAACTAAGAAGAGAATAATTCACCCATTTCCAGAGAACAATCTACCCAAATTACCTTTTTAAAAGTAATATGGTAGGTAACTCAGGGACACACAGGGTATGCACATGGAATTTGCTCTACAGGATCTAATCATGAAATAACCGTGGAAATCTATCTTGGAAAATTCAATGTGAAGTTTCTGAACCTACAGAACCTGCATCAAAGTCATATGAACCATGGAAATCTGCTTCCATGTAACATTTACTAACATGCTGGAAGGAGAGAGAAGGCATCCCCACTGTTTAATTGCTGAAAACATCTTGCATTTGAAAAGCATTGGGTTCATGTGATCAAGGTATTTACCTTCATCTCTCTGTGCCTTTCAGACAAAACTTCTCTTAGTTATATGGCACAAATCCAGCCAGTCTGACTTGTTTCTCCTGTGGTCCCAGTTCTCATCAATACACTAGATCTGATCCATATGGATACAAAGAATTAGGGGCCCATTTTGGTTACAGCAATTGCGGTCATACTGTGGCCTCTGACTGATCATCCTTCCATACCATCATCTAGAGCTAGTTTCTCAACCTTCCAGGCCCCACTATGAATCTCTTTTTCTACTTAACTGCCCTGTTCCTGCTCAGCTATTTGCTCCATCAGGGTCAGCAAACCCTGCCTCTACTGTATTACTCTCATCACTTTTATTTCATGAGATGACTATGAGACCATCTGATGAAAACACCTATATCTTCAAGTATATGACCAAGATTCTACATAAAGCAGAATAGTTAGGTAAACAGCTATGATGTGGGATAATGCTTTTTAACACTGTAAAGATTTGTCACTTATATTGGTTTAATAAGACACTGACTGGCCAGTAGCCTGTAGCCAGGCAGAAAGTATAGGCAGAGCTACCAGACTAGGAGTATTCTGGGAAGAGAAAAGGCAGAGAGACAGTCAACAGCCAGAGGCAGAGGAAGCAAGATGAGAATGCCTTACTGATAAAGGCTACTAAGTCATGTGGCTAAACATAGATAAGAATTATGGGTTAATTTACGTTGTATGAGTTTGTTAGTAATAGGCCTGAGAAATAGGCCTCTGTGTGTTTATTTGGGACTGAAGTGCTGCAGGACTAGGTAGGGCAGAAACTTCCATCCACACAGCAACACTACACATGACAGCTACACTTAGCCTAGTGCACAATTATCCTAAGCTTTCTCTGAGCTGAACAACTTTATACCTATTTCCCTCACAGAATTCATTTGGTCCACACCGCAAGCCTGTGATGCCATTCACAGATGAGGCACTAGGAAATCAATTGCTGGATCAACTTCTGATTTCACAAGGCTTGGAAAATGGGAAGAAGGACTGCAATGTGCATACGGCACTCTGGTCTACTTATTCCTGCCTCATTAGACTCAGTATGCTTTGTCTATGTCCACATTAAATACAATTGGAACAAAAGAACAAATTAAATATACTACAGTGACAAGACAAGTCAATTAATGGGAGTTAAAGACACCATTGACCTCACTTTGACGATCCTAGATATTTTTTAGTTTCCTCCTATTTTGCTTCTAAAACACACATTTATCTTTTTTCCTATGTAAAAATACCTAGAAGTGATAGAAAGTATGTTTAGATAATTGCCTGTAAATGGCTGTCAGTGTCCTCACCATACAGGGTTTAAAGTGAGTGCTTTACAGGAAGGGGTAGAATACATTGTCTTTCCAGGTAATGATGGACAGCCTTGGCCTAGATTTGACCATTGAGATACAGGAGAAAATCCATGTACCAGTCCAACTTATAGTCAGGAAGCAATGTAGAATTCTCTTTGTCTTATCTCCTGGCAATGGAACTACCATGTAAAGTAGTTTGGTACTCCAACTAGACGCAGAAGCTCAACTAAGTCTTCAAGCAGTGAGCTTGCCATGTGACCTGTCAGTGAAGGAGTCTTGAATGTTCCATCCCAGCTGAGGCCTGAGGAGACACTAATGCATCCTGAGGCTAAGCTTGAAAAATCAAGCAGAATGGGACATTGTTTTAAGCACCAAGTTTTGGAAGGATTTGTAGACAACGTAGACATAGACAGAGGAATGTGATATCACTAGAAAATTCGCCTTGAAGGAGAAATAAATATACACTATATCTCTCACCCATGAAACTGATCATAAGTCACTGCTGGTGTTTGTTGGCTTTTGTTCTAAACAGAATATAAGTACAAAACTCAAAGACATGACAGTTATTACTCTGTCAAACTAGACCAGAAAGGAAAAGGGCTTTAGCTTGAAGTTGAATTTCTTGCCGGCTTTCTATGTCTTTGCAGCACCATCTCAGCCAGTTCCTTCTCCATGGATCCCCAAAGCTCCTGCATGCCCAGCAGCCTCTGGACCTCATAGCTGGGACTGCTCACTCCAGAGAAGGTGCTGTGCAGTTTTCCTGTCCATCTCCTTTCTTTTTCTTCCTCTTTCCTGAAGGCTGAATCATTTCTTCTAAGACTCACCAGACTGTGGTTTCTGCCAGATTTGCTCTGGAACCTCCTTGTACTTCTGCTCTCCGGTTTTTCACAAGTATTTCCTGTCCACAAGGTTCTGTATTTCTCACTGAGTTCTGTCAGACTGGCTCCTCAAAGTCTTGAATTTCCACTTAGATCTACAGCATCAAAATTAGGACCTGGGTTTTTCCTGAACATCTTTTTACAATAGTTGATGGCATTCAGAACCTCTACTGTGACTAGAAAGTACCAGCACAACTGCATACTTACTTGGTCCCCTGAAGTCATAACAACAGGTTTCTCCTTACATATCAACTGGATGTTGTTTGTCATCCATTTCATCCATGATGTGACTTCATTCAACCTGATGCAAAGAGCTTCCCCCTAGCTACCAGCCACTTCTAAGGTGATTTTTATTCAGCTAAACCCTCTTGACAATAATGTTCACCATAGGACCATTTCCAGAAGTGGGTTTGCCTTTCCTGAACACATTGGTCCAACTGTTGACAGTGAGCATTGCCCTGTGTTCTGCTAGACCTTGACACACAGGAACATATGATAGGTTAGCCATAAGGCAGGAGCCCTGCTTTCTACTCACCTGACTGGCCAACGATGGAAGCACTCAGTCTGTGGGGGATCCTTGTGGACATTTTCAAGGTCACTCGGATCTGGTAATACCTAAGAAAAGAGCAGAGACCAGGCCATGACAATATGACTCCTTAATGTGTCTTCTAAAGTGATCTAGACTTAATATGGAAAGCCACAGGAAATCATCGAAGGTCCTAGATACCAAGCATTCAACTGGAAGGAAAAAAAGAAAGCATTTATTGTAGCAATGAAAGGGTAAGAGACAGGAAATGGTGAGACTTGACTTGAGATCACATTGAGACTGAGCAAGTTTGGAGGTGATGCCACTACAGAAAAGGACAGATGGGTCATATAACAGTCTTATGAAGATATGCTTCTTCTTTGATCTAGGAAAGAGATAACACAATGCAGGACTGAAAATCCAGATATGAGTTGGCTTGCTCTCTCATCAAATAGAGTGTGTACTGTATTCCCTTCTTCCACACACTTCCTTGGGGCATGCAGAGGGCAAGCTGCCTTTTCTGAATATGTGCTAACCACTCTCCCCAGTGTATTTGTTTTTCCATATGTTTGTTCCGTCATGTCCATGTTTGGAACTCCTACACAGGCTCCTAATGGTCTTAGTGTCACTATCTGTGTCCACTCTGGTATTTGCTGTCAACGCCCTTTCACTTGTATGCACACGAGGACTATTTCTGGTGTAATTGTTCTCTCCACACATTCACACCCATGATGGAGTGAAATGTAAATAAGACAAGGTAAAATGGAAGAAAATAGACCATGGACAGATCAGTGACCATTGTCTCTTTGTGCTTCTAGCTAGGAAGTGTGTGCCACCATGTCAGTGGAACCACGGGGTATTTCTAGTGAAGGCCGTGGGTGTTACTTTGAAGTGCACATGATAGACATGGATACATGACTGGAGTCTGGGTGACAGTTTCGAGCTGCTCAAATATGACATTATCTGTAATTTATGAACTTTCTCTGGCATGTGTGAGCTGAGTGAGTTTGAATATCCTGTATAATTTTATGAGCTTATTTTGTATCTGTAAAATGAAAAAAAAACAAAAAAAGGCCCATAAATGATGGGAAAACAAAACAAAATAAAGGAAAAAAATGGTTACTACCTGGCATGGCATCTGCCTCTAAAAGACAGAACAGTCAGTGCTCATGTTCTCCTGTTCCTTTCCCCAAAGCACAAGATGAAAACAAAAAACAAAACAAAACAAAAAATCACCTCTATCAGCACAAAATAAGCACAAGGAGACAAAGATGGGGAGGCAGATAGGCCAAGCACTTGGAGTGAAGGAAAGACATGGTAGTGACTTTCTCGCCTTCTGCTTTTGCCTCCTATGTCCTAAACAGAATATTGGGGGGCGTGTCTTAGTCAACAAACTAGAAACACTAATGACTGAGCATACACAGACACATACACACATGTTACATATGCACACACACATATATACATACACACCATATACACACAAACACATAGACAACACATATATGCCACGCACATACACACATACACATGCACACCTATTCACACACACACACACACACACACACACACACACACACACACACACACATACACACACAGCCAAACAAAAAGGGAAAAACATAGCAAAACAGAAAACGTTTAGATAACAGCTGTCTGTGTCCTTCCTGCCGGTACCACATAGAAATGTCAGAACCTCCACCCACAGCAGAGGGTACAGTTACTAGGCTGTAAGAAAACTTCGCCTGGACGGTTAGTTGAGAGCAAACTTCCATCTCCATCTTCCATCCAGATTTTCATCTTTAGCAGATGGTAATGACCCTGGTTTTAGTGGAGACCATATAGGGAACCTAGAATTCCACCTCTACCCCATAGTAACAAGGGCATAAACACACTAACAACATTTGTGGGTATTTTATTTTGTTTTGAGAATTTCATTCATGGATAATGTACTAAATGTATTTTTTATCATGTATACCACTCAAAGTTATTCTATGCTCCAGCCAAGTCCTTCATATATTCATGACCCTATTATTGTTTTACACACACACACACACACACACACACACACGAGAGAGAGAGAGAGAGAGAGAGAGAGAGAGAGAGAGAGAGAGAAAGAGACAGAGACAGAGAGACAGAGAGATAGAGAGAGGACAGTCTGTGAACTGCAGGAAAAATCTTCTCAACATGTTTTCTTGAAGCAATTGAACACCCACGGAAAACAATAATTACAAACAAACAAATCTCAAATTTAAAACCCCACTTTACATAAAAAACACCTGTCCTTACATAGGGCAGTAGTAGTACATCCCTTTAATCCCAGCACTCAGGAGGTGGAGGCAAGCTGACCTCTGTGAGTTCAAGACCAGCCTAGTCTACAGAACTAGTTTCAGAACAACCAGGGCTGTTACACAGAGAAACTTGGTCTCAAAAAATAAAAATAAAAACAAACAAAAGAACCTGTCTTCAAATTGCTCTTGTACTTAAATGAAAAATATAGACCTATAAAGACATACACAACTCATTTACTATGGAGAAATAAAATTGGTGCTTACCTAGAGCCTTTACCACAGTGGCTAATGCTCTTAGTACTGTAAAGTGCCCTGTACACTACCAAAGGAAAATTGTAAACATCAACACAGATACAAACACTTCTATCTATAATAGCATCCTACATGCAGGACCCTAGTACAATGGTGGCATAAAACTTGTAGCAGTAACCAGCCATATCTGATCTAATTTAAGGTCCTCTCCATAAGATGAAACTCATACCTGATACTGTATGAGTGAGCAAGAACCTGAGATTAGATAGCCCAGGGGCCTAGAGGAAAACTAAACACTACTGTTCATAATATTGAACTTACTTAGAAAAACTAAATGCAATAAAATGATTCCTAGTGACATTCTGCTTTACTCATAGATCAATGCCTTGGTCAGCCTTCATCAGAGTAGTTTCTTCCTGCAGCAAATGAGAACAAATACAGAGATCCACAGGCAGACAATATACACAGAATAAGTGACCTAGGAACAGTCAGCCCTAAATGGAGTATCTCCATCAAATCCCTTCCCTCAGTATTCAGGGAAACCCGAGGAAGAAGCAGGAGGCAGAAACAGTGTAATAACAAGAGGAGATGCAGGGCACTGAGAAAACAAGGTTCTCTAAATACAGGGTCATTGGAACCCACAGAGACTGATGGAGCACGTACAGGGCCTGCACTAGTCTGCACCAGATAGGGTCCTAGAGTTGAAAGGAGAAGTGGACACATGCTCCAATCCCTAACTCAGGAGCCATTTTCCGAACCACTTGCAAATGAAAGCTTAGTTGTATCCAAGGGAGTCGCACTGGGGAAACAAACTCCTCTTAACGTTAGACTGCATGCCCAACAGTGGTTGGTCAACAGAACATGAACTCAATTCAATGGTACCTTTGGAGGTTTCTTGTCTTATAATGTCATATCAGAGCTTTATCTTAAATTTTATTTTTAAATATAGTATTAATTTTTACTTTTATTTATTTATAATTTATTTACTATACTGCAGGTTTTGCATATTTATTATGGTTTTCAGTTTTCTAGTTTTGTGTTTTTATGGGATTCCTGAGCATGCAAATGAATGGATCTCTGCATCTCTATTTGTTTCCTCTGCCTTTTCTTGGGTTCTTTTCCTTCTGTCTGTCTGTTTTGTCCTATTCTGATTTGTTGAGTTTTGCTTTATCCTATTATGTTTTATTATTTTCTCCTAAAAGTCTATTTGTTTTCAAATGAGAGACAGAAATAGAGTGGATTCAGATGGGAGGGAGGGTAAGAAGAAATTGAGACGTGTAGATGGACGAAATCTATATACAGATATATGAAAAAAAATCATTTTCAATTAAAATGATAAATCTATAATGCATTAAGATAAAAATAGAAAAGCTTTTAAATATGTTCCACATACAGAACTAAGAGGACTTCTTAATATCTTAATCCAAAACATGGCCTATAAAAGCAAACAGGAGAAAATCCAATTTCATTAATATAAAACACTGTTTTCAGTGACAGGGGTCACTGAGGATCACAATCAAAGCTGCAGCAGAGAAAAGATTTATAAATCTCATGTTGATTGAATTCATTGCTTGTGAATTCCATCGTTGTAGGCTCATAGACTTGTTATCATTTAGTGAACTTCAGATTTGAAGCTTATGTCCCCTTTCTGCTTATTCACAGACATGAATTTGACTGTGATCAATAGAAGCATCTGACATTGGGACTGAATGGAGATTGAGGGAAAGAGCCTGCAAACACATTTGCATTTGGCAATGTTGTGCTTTGGGTTGACTTCTTCACAATTAAACATGTCCACTCCAGAGTGGTGCTTCGTGGCTAATCAGTGCTCCAAAGTCATGTCTCCAGTAGTATTACTAAGAGGAGGTGTATGAATTGTGTGAGAGTCAATCAGGAATGAGTAAGGGAGAAGATGGCTGTAATCAATGTTAATAAATTGAATACATGACCAATAAGGTGCCCCTCAACACATGAAGCAAGGTTAGATAGTGTATGTATGAGGAGGGTATTTATAAGCAGGGGAACTGCATCTATACATGTGTGTTTCTAGAGGGCAGAGATTAAACTTGAGTGTCATTCCTTGATTATCTGACAAAGCATTATTACTTAGGATAAAGCACCATCAAAATTCAACAGTAAAAAAAAAAAGAAATAGAAGAAATAACATAAACCAACATTTCACCAAAGGTAGCAGACATGTCCTGAAAAACACAAAGTCCTCAATTCTGTTCACCTCCCAGTCCCACGTATTTTCCCCTTATCCCTGTTGTATCTCCCTTATGAAAGAAAGTAAAACAAAGTAAGCAAGAAAGTAAACAAACAAGCAAAAACAAAAGAAAAACACTAAGAAACCAAAGAAGAACAAAAGACACACCCTAAGCAGAAATATCTCTGCTTCTCCTCTCCTGCCTCTCCATCACCTCTTCATCTGTCCTGGTTGCCCTGGAGGCTTCAGTGTGTCATATAGTACACCCCTTTGTCCCATCAGCTTGACTGGCAGCTGTGCATTGCAATGAGTCTCAGAGGACTTGGGAGTTATGTGAGATGAAATCAGAGGTTTATACTGAGCCAGTCCTGCTCTTCACTGCTGGTCTTACCTCTCACTGCCCATGACAGCAAGGGAGCTGGTCCATACTCTTGAGAGAGGGCCCCCACCCCTCACCACAGTCTAGGTTGAACTTACCCTGAGGGCATCCCTGCAGGGGTGCATGTAGGGGAGTTTCTGCCATTGCACCCAAGGCAGGTGGCCCCAGTGGCTCAATCTGACCAGCCTGGCTACCCAAGCCCACAACAGGGCCTTGGGTTGACCCACCCTAGCATCTGCTCCATTTAGGTCCTGCTGGAGCTCGTGAAGGGACTGGTCCTGTGGAATAATACTTACAAGATCTCCAAAACACAGGATACCCCAGAATAGCTCCAGTGAAGATGCAGTAATGATGGTGTACCAAAACCCAGAGGCCTGGAACAAGTTATAGTTTCTTAAAAGCACTTGATGTTAATGAATTTCCTTTTAAAGAATCAGCCATCATCTTTAATGTCACATGCTTTGTAGGCATCCATTGATTAAAGTAACTTTTAGTGAGGTTTGCCTGTTAGTTTCTATCCTGTTGAAACAGAATGTTTAATTTTTTTTAGCAATTCTCTTTTGTTTCATTTGAAGTTTGTCAGATGAGCAGGTCATAAACCACATATTCATACATAATACAGATGATGACCTTTGATTTTTTCAGGATATATTTGATGAATTTACCATTATTTCTGTGCTAAGTATGAGAAAAATCTAGAAATAAAGAAATCTATCCACATTCACATAGAAAATATTTTTGTATGCAAACTTTTAAGAACAGCATTATTTATATGGGTAAACCATCAAATGATCCAGAGACACATTTTCTTTTTGTTGTTGTTGTTGTTAATTTTAAATTTTTTCTCAATATAATTTTTATTTAAATTAGAAACATGCTTGCTTCTCATGTGGATCCCAGCTCCCTCTCCCACCCCTCATCCCTTGAGCTCCCCCAACCCCCCATCCATGGGGGATCTTCAGAGTATGCAGAGACACATTTTCTAAATGGTATACTTTAATATGTTGTGAAGGAGGATGCACTTAAGTCATCCCCTTGGGGAACAATCCGATAGGAGGATCAATTCAGCAAGAAGAGAGGTGTGAAGATCAAATAAAGTGCAAAACCAGATGTTATGCTGGTGTTTAAGAAGTCTAATTCACAGAGCTCCCTTTAGAAACAACGATATTAACAGTCACCTTTTTTTTTTTTACCGTTCCCATCAGTACGAGTTGTGCCCATTTCCTTAACTTGATCCTAATCTTCAAAACTTACAAAAATGTTAGTCAAAAATAATTAAGGTTTCATATGAAAACCAAGCTGGTAATAAGATAGCTTTGAAGTCTGGAGATTGCTTTGGATATCCAGGGTATATCCAGTCTGATGAGGGATAATGCTCTTTTTCACTGTAAAGATTTGTCACTCATATTGGTTTAATAAAATGCTGATTGGCCAGTAGCCAGGCAGGAAGTATAGGCAGAGCTACCAGATAGGAGAATTCTGGGAGGAGGAAGGCAGGCATGCAGTCACCAGCCAGAGGCAGAGGAAGCAAGATGAGAATGCCTTACTTACTGAGAAAAGGTACTAAGTCATGTGGCTAAACATAGATAAGAATTATTGGATTAAGTTGTAAGTGCTAGTTAGTAATAAGCTTGAGCAATAGGCCAAACAATGTATAATTAATATAAGTCTCTGTGTTTATTTGGGACTAAACAGCTGTGGGACTGGGTGGGACAGAAACTTCTGTCTACACCAGTCCAATAAATAGAAGAGAAGAGAGACAGTAACATGGTAAGAAAGAGGCCTTGCATTGGTAGCTTTGAAACATGAAAGGATCCTCTTCCCAGGATGCTGGAGTTTCTAGACTCTCAGAAGATGTGACAGATTCTCTTATAAACTCCAAAGAAGAATGCCCACAGCACTCCTGGAATCTTGTGTTAGCTCTCAGTGAGAAACATTTTACATCTCCAAGCTCCAGAATCTTCGTATAAGCTATGCATGTTGCTTCAACAGCCAGAGGTGTGTTACGGCAATGATAGCCAGATGGCATGTGCATGTTTTCAGATTTCTTAATCATAACAAAACCAATAAGAATAATTAAACACCATATACCACTGTGGCTCAGGGAAGCTGTGTAATCTGTCCACAGACAGAGCTGTGTGCTCTAGTATGGATCCTGAATGACCCTCAAAAGCCCATGTGTTGAAGGCCTGGCTGTCACCTTGCAGTGCTACTAGGGGGTAGGAAATTTTAGTAAGTGGGGCCTAATGGAGGAAAGTTCGGTCATTTAGGGAATGGGATTGAGAAGGATTTTGAGACCCCACTCCCTTCTGTTCTCTCTTTGCTCTTCCAGACAGCATGAGATAAACAGACCTCTTCCTCAGGCAAATACATCTGACATGATGGGCTGTGCTATCATGGCCAAGATTCTGCAGACTCAAACTTTTAATACCATGTACCACAATGAATCTTTTCTCTTTATAAGTTTGTGGTGGTTTGAATAAGCATGGTCCCATAGGCTCATACATTTAAATGCTTAGTCACCATGGAGTTTCACTATTTGAGAAAGATTAGGAGGTGTGGCCTTGTTGGAATAGGTGTGGTCTTGTAGAAAGTGTGTCATTGGTAGTCTCAAAAGCCCATGCCAGACCCAGAGTCTCTGCGCTCTCTCTCTCTCTCTCTCTCTCTCTCTCTCTCTCTCTCTCTCTCTCTCTCTCTCTCTCTCTCTCTCTCTCTCTCTCTCTCTCTCTCTCTCTCTCTCTCTCTCTCTCTTTCTCTCTCTCTCTCTCCCTCTCCCTCTCTCTCTCTCTCTCTCTCCCTCTCTTCTTGTCTCCCCCTCTCTCTCAGCCTGAAGAGCAGGATGCAGCTCTCAGCTACTGCCCATGTCACCATGCTCCTTGACATGATAATAATGGACTAAGCCTCTGAAACTGTAAGCCAGCCCCAATTAAATGTTTCCTTTCATAAGAGTTGCCTTGGTCATGGTGTCGCTTCACAAAAATAGAACAGTGACTAAGACAAAGTTGATTTATCACAAGTGTTTATTACATAAAACAACAGAAATTGAACAACCAAGTAGTTAACTAAAGTTTTAGGTATTAAAATTCTTGGGCAGTGGTAACACACATCTTTAATCCCGGCACTCAGGAGGCAGAGGCAAAGAGATCCCTGTGAATGTGAGGCCAGCTTGGTCTACAGGGTGAGTTTCAGGACAGGCTTCAAAGCTACACAGAAAAACCTTGTCTCAGAAAAAAAAAACAAAAACAAAAAATAAAACTCCAGACCATTTGAATAAGTTTAATTTTATTTTAGGGTAAACAAAGCAAAGTGTGTTTTCATTTGCTTATCTTCCTTTTTTCCTCAATCTTTCATTACTAGGAATCCAACACATATTCCTTCTCTGATCACTAATTTCTTAATGTCATCTCCATGTCATGTATTATCTGCCTTCTTGGAAGTAGTTTGAGAATGGGAATGCTATAAGTTGCTTCTTTGTTTGCCTTGGACCTCTATCAATACCAGTTTCTACAGAAGGCAAACTGTGTTCTGTCCTTCTCTAAATCTCCAAAAATTAGCATGGTCAAATATCAACAAATGTCATATCAATGAATAGACATGGATGGGTGAAAGGAAGGATGGATGAATGGACAAATGGATGTCTGGAAGTACAGATAGACAAGTGGCTGGAAGAATAGAGAGACAGAAGAAAATCCCAATGACAGAGTCCCCTGGCAAACAACAGGGCTATACAACCCAACCTCAATATTTACAAATCTGAGAGTGACCCAGAATCCAAACATTATTTTTCATAAATACAGAAGCAGTAGCATATGATGGGAATGCAGAGATGTACAACATTTTTCAATAATAACTTCCATTTTGGTGTATAATGAAATGACCCTCTGACTTTATGGTATGACCTGAAATAAAAATCACTGTAATGAAAATGTCAAAAGATGATATTAGAACTACTAATTCCAAAAGTCAAATAGGGTTCAACATTTAACTTTTTATCTAAGCAACTCTTGGCTCATGACTAAAGATGCTCACATGTACCACCCCCACAGAATCACAGCACATTTCAAGACCTGAACAGTTAGACAATGTGTGCCTGGCCCACATTTTACCAATGATGTGGTGTCTGTTATTGGTTCCTAACATATGTGTGAACCAGACATCTTCCAGCCTGAAAAGTTCTACAGTGTCCCAAACAGTTCAACGAACTAGAAACCAAGTAGGCATTGAAATATTTGAGCTGTAGAGGACACTTCTCATTCAAACTTTGTTACTGATAGACAAAAACTTGAATGAGAAATCACACAAGAGGCAGAAAAATAAAACATAGAATAAACAAAAATAAAAACTTTATAATAGGGAAGTATTTTACATAATACAGAAGAACAAAATGAGAATAATACTCAACCTCTCATCAGAATTGATTGCACATACCTAACACACACACACACACACACACACACACACACACACACACACACCAATGTTGTGTGAGCTAAGTGCATTGGAAAGGGGTACAGGGTCTCTCCACACTGATATGTATATCAAACATTCATCCAAACTAGAAATGCTCCACATTCCTGGACTTTCTTGTCTTATTTGCCTCTCAAATCTTTGCATTGAGGTATCCTCTATTCTCACATTATTTGTCACTTAAATGGCTAGCTGCAATTACTTGAGTGAATCCTGTTAGTTTCATTATCCACAATTCACATGTACCAACTTATTTAATGCTTGTACAGACTCTAAGGCATGATTATTCCTTTATTTCACATACTAAATCATTAAGATGCAATATATTTACACAGTTTGCCCATGGCCATGATAGAGTCAGGATTCAAACAAATTCTAAATTCAATGCAGTTGCTCTTACTGATTGATTGATTGATATTATGCTCTTTATTAGGTATGCAGCTCTCCCTACAGGTAACTAACTCCAAACCCTCAGATGTGAGTATGTAACATAACCAGAAAGTAAAATGTACCACAGGTGAGAGAGGAGAGGTGTTGGGTTTGAGAGGCCATGAGGAAACAGGTGATATGAAGTAATTATCAGAAAAATAAAAATAAAAAAGGAAAAAGGTTCCAACTAGGAAGTGAGAAGGTCAATAAAGATGGAAAAGAAAGAACGAGGGGCAAAGAACTCGAGGTTATTTGATAAAGCTTCAAAATTGTATTATTTTATATAATAACAATAAAAAACCCAGAGACAGATATTGGGGCTCAAGATGAAGATCAAAGAAGCAAAGCAGTCACTAGAAAGTTCTCACCTCTACCAATGCTCAGAACAAAGAGGCACTCCACCACACCTCAGACTGCCCTGCTGTCCCCAGCCTCAGAATCCTAGACTGCTGTCAGAGACTGTTCTGAGCAATTTATATACTCTCTAGTGTTGGACTGAGGTGTGATCTCTGTTAGACTGATTCACTCTCACGTAACCCTGGGTGATCTTGGATTCATAGAGATCAGTCTACCTCTGTCTCCTGAGTACTGGGGATTAAAGGTGTGTCCCATCACTTCCCAGCTTCTACGACTGTGGCTAGCTTTGCATTCTAGTCTCCAGGCAAGCTTTATTAGCTCATAAACAATACATCACCACAGGTCTGTGCACACAGGTGCATAACACACACACACACACACACACACACACACACACACACACCACTAACAAAAAATGAAAGAAATAAAACAAACAACAAATTTTAGTTGCATGCCCAACTTTCCAACTAGTAGCAGGAGATTTGAGTTGTTGCCAATAAATAAACATTAGTTCAATCCAGTTGTTTTTAAATCGGTTGTCTATAGAAGGCCATTAACACAGCTACTACATTTTTAAGTGGCTTTCCTCTCACCAGGCAGCAGTGCATTGATTGTGCACAACTTCATGCCCTTTGATTTCAAGTCGATATACTAAAATTGGCTGTGGTGGGAGGAGAATGCACAGCATGTTAACATATATTATACAGTTTTTGAATATTTATCTGTATAAAACAGCTCCTCCTCCCCCATCAGGGGGGGCTACCACTAACTACATCCTTCTAATCCAAATAACCCTGACATTCACATAGAGTAAATAACTAGAAAAATTCTAAGAAAATCACTGGTGAGCCTTTAGGAAAAATATTTTATTGCTCAGAAAACAATAACATTAAGTAGTGATATGAATTGGGCTCTTGAGATAATTCACTTATAAGCCAGAAGAAAGAATGGCCACTCCCAATGTGTGTCTGTTTTTGTCTGTACACTTGAAGCAGCCTCACCATTTGCCTTTTTTCTTATTCGTGCAAAGCAAAAACAACCACGGCAAATGACAGTAGTGGTGTGTTTTACTAGTTTTCCAGGCAACTTGAGATTACCTGATTTTTATTTTTGCAAATAAGCATCAGATAGTTTTTGGAGCTGATACAGAGTTTCAGCAAGTGGTGGATATTATTATCGATACTCTCAGCCTTGCACATCAAATCCAGCATGTGACAAAGCAAATGTATGTGTTTGTAAGCGCAGGTCCTGCACAGAATTTGCACCAGCCAGCAACACATGCAGCTTAGCTGGAGTTGATAGACATATACATATCTATATCTATGTATATGTATGTGTGTGAACACGTATGTGTGACAATAATAAAGAAAGGGAGACAATCTGAGCGTAGGGGAGCATGGGAGCAGTTGGAAGGAAGGCACCTGGGAGAGGCTGGAGAGGGAAAGCGATGTAACGCAATTTGAAACAAAGTACATCTAGGAAATAAAAAGAAAAGAGGGGTTGAAGAAAAAGATGCTTATTAGGTGAGCATCACTGCATTTTTAAGTGTCTTTCCCCTTTAAAAAGGTTGGGGCTGAGTACTTGCAAATGAGTGCTGAGAGACTGAGAAGAACCTTCCACCTCACATCTTCCCCTGCTGTCTCTATTCCCATTACCTAGGGAACCTGTTGTTCCTACCTAATGACTGAGCCAGATGGGAGTTCTAAATCGTGAGTGGGCATTTGATGATGTTGCTCTGGGAAAGTGGCTGGTCCCCATTCACTTTCAATCAGAGAGGCAGTATTTGCAGGTAAAAGTTTCTCCCCCCTTCAAGACACTGGCACATGGTGGGTGCTCAAATGATCCTGCTTGTTTCCCCTTAGAAGGGAAGCTTCTGATTTCCTCTGGATGCATGCTCAGAAAGAGAAAGCTGAAAGATTGTAAGGGAGGGAGTAAATGTATGCATTGTAACACGATTTGCTGGACATGGCAGTGTAGTTGCACACATGAGCTCATGGGTCATAGCACTACTTGCAGCTGCATACACAAGACTTGCACAAAAATAAAACCAGCTATTATGGGGAAGAAGACCTCATGAACTCTCACTCTGCCTAAGGAACAGTGTTGAATACTGAAGAAGGAAAGCCATTGTTCTCCAGTGATGTGGCCAGTGGGAGACTCCCTACACTCCAGTAGATGGTTTCCAACAGCTGCATACACAGGCATCACTAAACGGACTGAGTATTTCACTAAAATCAAAATTTTAAAACTGAAGATAAAAATATGAGTGGGCAAGGGATGCACGTTAATATGGGAGAAACTGGGGGAGAATATGATCACATATATTGCATGAAAATTTCAAGTAATTAAGAGAACAGTTTTTAAAAGAAAGGAAAAATGCACAAGTAATTGAGAGGGAAAAGTGGAGAAGGGCATAGGACAGGAATTGGAGAAAAGGCAATGGGATTAGAGTTATCAAAACACACTATATGCATGTGTGAAATCCTCAATAAAATTTTTCATTATGAAAACAAAAGGACCTTCAAGCAACTTGCACAGCTTGAGATGACATGAGTTTTAAAAACCTCAGACCAGAAACCCTGCCTTGCAATCTCATACTGTGATGGAGGTCTTTGCAGAGAGAATTTTTAAATTGACAAATCTGGAGTGCATAACCATTTCCAAGCAAAAAGTGCAGTGGGGTCATGGCGTGAACACAGCTCACATGCATTCCAGGCGGGCTTCCAAAGAATGGAATGAAAGCACATGATGGAACTCAAGGTTCCAGCATTGACCCACACAGGTCCGTGTTAAACATTGCATTTGTCAGTGACTAATGGTACATGACCTTGGGCAATTCGTTTTGTGCCATGGACCATTGGTTTTTCTCATATTAAAAATCACCTTCTCTAAGGAACAGATGAAATAATATAGACTGAACACCTTGCGCTATATGTGAGACACCTTCTGTACCAATTTGAATCTTCAGAAACTATAATTACACTTATTCTTCTACAACAGAAGACACACTGATGTGTTGCTTATGAGACGGGCACAGAAAGGGGAAAGAACGTCCTAAAGATTTGCAGGTCCTGTATTAAAACTACTATTATCACTCTACCACTCAATCCATCACCTCATTGTATTTGGATATGATTTAACTTTAGAATATACACAGAATATTAAATATCAGCAAATATTTTGCAGATCAGTGAGTGTGTTAACTTGACTCAAGCTAGTGTCATCAAAGAGGAAAGAGCCTCAGCTGAGGAAATGCCACCATGAGATCTAGGTCTAAGGCATTTTTTTAAAAGTAGTGATCAATAGGGCAGGGACCAGGCCATTGTACATGGTGCTATCGCTGGGCTGGTGGTCTTGGGTTCTATTAGAAAGCAGGATGAACAATCCAGTAAGCACCCCCACATGGCCTCTGAATTAGCTCCTGCCTCCAGGATCCTGCCCTGTTTGAGTTCCTGTCCTGACTTCCTTTGATGATGAACAGCAATGTGGAAGTGTGAGCCACAACTTGCTTTTTGATCATGGTGTTTTGTTGCAGCAATAGAAACTCTAACACACCATACAACACAAATATCAACAAGAATATATATTTCAGAATCAGCCTGTGACAGGAACCATTCCAGATGTTTTATGCATGTGGTTCACATTCTACTTGAAAGGTAGCCATACAGAATTCAGTGTTGTGCTATTATGCTTGAAGGGAACAGGAGTCTAAAACAGAAAGCACATTCATCATAGACCATAACTCTGCATGAAGAACCAGAATACAAGCATGTAGCTGGGATCTTCAATGATGAAGGTACTTAATCTTGGAATCCAGCTGAATCACATCAGAATACTGCAATGACTTAAAACTGAATGAAGAACACAAGCTCTAAATGGCATGATAAATGGAAGAGACCATTCAGAGTTCTGTATTAAATTCAGTTATAGCTCTACTCAGCTATAAAATGACCCATGATGGTAACAATGCAATAGGGAAGCTACTGAGAATAATGGAGTATGTGATAGAGACTCTGTCTTATGGAGCACAACGCAAAACAATGCTGTGGAAAAATCCTCCTGTGCTCTGTAAAGATTTGTCATTCAACTTGATTTAGTAAAATGGTGATTGGCCAGTATCCAAGCAGGAAGTATAGGTGGAGTGAACAAACTAAGGATAATGGGGAAAGGGGAGTCAGGAGATGCCAGCCAGACGCGAAGAGAACAAGACCGGCATGCTGTACTGAGAAAAGGAACCACTACATGGCAGAGTGTAAATGAGGAATATGGGTTAACTTAAAGTGTAAGAGCTAGTTAATAATAAGCCTAAGCTATTGATAGAGCATTTATAAGTAATATTAAGTATCTGTGTTGGTTCTTTGGGACCAGGTGGTTGGGACAGAAAACATCGATTAAGACAAAAACTGCTTTGGTGGCATAAGAAGGACCCCACCCTCACATCAAGATGAGAAGGGCCAAGTTAATACACAGTGTGATGATATCTTTAGAAAAGGTGAGAATGGCTCAATACAGAGAGGTTAAAGGTTAATTAAAAAGTTATGGGAGATAAGGACAGATCTCCTATCTCATCTCATGAAGAAGCAACATTCTCCTAAGCCTCAAGGCCAATGAAAACAGCAGGGAGGCTGGAGCAAAAAGAACTATCTTCAATGTCAACAGTTTTCATCAGCTCCTTACTGAATGCCTTCTCAGGGGAGAAGAATCCAAGTGTGTTCAGTATTTCTACTGTCCACAGAAGGCATTAGTGCTAAAATGCAGACTTTGACCCACAGACATTGAGATCTGGTTCAGCAATGAATGCTGTGTAATGAAATTGTGTCCATGTTGTAAAGCTTTAGGCATGAGTTCTCTTGATTTGCTGTGGACTAATGTCACAGATGTAAGTGAATATGAACAGAGCTCACATGCCATCATGGCTCACCCTTAAAGTGAAGAAACGATGTGGGAAAACATAGACAAACTGGGCATGGAGAACAGAATGGGAAAAGAGGAAGAACAGTGGTTATCCCTTTCTCAAAAGCTACTGTAGCACTACTGTATAAACTTATAACAATAGGCACCTTCCACCATGTAATGTAAACACAGAGATTAATGGCGCTAACAGAATTCGAACAATTTTACTAGATTACCTG
Source organism: Mesocricetus auratus (assembly GCF_017639785.1). Classification (NCBI taxonomy): domain Eukaryota; kingdom Metazoa; phylum Chordata; class Mammalia; order Rodentia; family Cricetidae; genus Mesocricetus; species Mesocricetus auratus. Next base: position 4,563,250 of record NW_024429224.1, on the reverse strand, counting down.
ATGGAAAACTGCTCAGCCAGTATGAGCTATAATTTCTTTCATGTAACAGGCAGATAAACAAATCAAAATCACAGGTTCGACTGCGTCTGCTGTTGAGAAGATTTCATACATCCCAGAGTAAGAACTGGATAACTGTTAGCTAGTACAATATCATTACTATCCTAATAAAGAGAGCCATGGTGACAAGAAAGTATGGCCTTTGGATTTAACTGCATCATCTACCAGGTATGTTAAATTAGGGGCATTATTTCACTTGTCAGATTACCACTTTCCTTATTTATTACAGATGGACAATAATATCCACTTGCCTGGTGTATTTTCAAGGAAGTATGTGATATTATATATGGAGATGATAGATATGACTGATGTACTTCGAAAATGCAAGGTGACCTAAACCTTCTTATGGATGATGACATCTTCTACTCTGCCTCTTTCCTAAAGGACACTCACATAGACTTACAATCACACACGCACACACACACACACACACACACACACACACTTTCTCTCTCTCTTTCTCTCTCTCTCACACACACACTCACATATACTCACTCTCATACACATACATGCTACACACACATTCTGACAAAAGTACCTACTAATTACCTAGTCATAGTTCACATATAAGCTATGTAAACTAATAGCTAGATAATTCTTTGATGGGGTAGAGAACGGGTAGATAAGTGGTAGCATGGGTGGATGGATCGATGGATAGATGGATGGGTGGATGGATGGATCGATGGATAGATGGATGGATAGGTGGAAGGTTGTTTGATGGATGTCTGGATTGCTTGAGTGAATAGACAATAAAGGAAACGAATTAATGTCCTTGCCATTGTTCAGTTCCACTAGAATGTTTCTCTGCTTAGGAGAAAGTGCCATTGTCACATGCTTATCTTCCCCCATGCCTCCCTTCTCCAAGTCTCTTAATTTCCTATGAATATAAAATCAATCACAATGGTCTGAAATCATTCTGTAAGTTTCAATGGATATCCTGATATGTGTAAAAATTTCCATTACTTCATCAAATTTTTATTTTCAGAAAGTTGTTCACACAGAATAACAAAATTCCTTTAGCTGCATGTAACTGTCATGGGTACTCTTTCGTTACAATGAGGAAGGGTCTCTGAACCAAAATACCACAGACTATGAGGTAAATGATCCTGCAGAACGGCGCTCTGGTTGAAGTGATGGGCAGGGTAGGAAAGCATTTCTGGGGCCACTCAGCTGTGGGAAGTTGCAGGAACTTCACAGTTTCACTGTGAGGATTAACAAGGCAACATATGTGAGAACACACCTCAATACCCAGCAAAGCAACTGTGCCTCGGTCACACTTAGACTAATAAGATCATTATGACAGTGCAGAAAAAGTCCTGGGTTTGGTGTGAAAAGACCTCAGTCAGGAGATGTAGCAGGTTGGTTCCCTGCAGACACACTGAGAATCATGAGACAGATACCACTGAATAAAGCTAAGATGGATAAAATATAAAAATGCCAGCTTGAATCTGGATTTACAACTCGTTGATTATTTGGGAAGGAAGTATTATCTATCTATCTATCTTCATCATCATCATCATCCATCTCAAGAGAGACTATACTTCCCTGATAATAAAGTAGCAAAGAACTGACTCTCAGTTTTAAACCAGGCACAAGTAGCCAATTCCTATCATTTGTTAGTTTCTTTCACTGTATTTCCCCCTTAACCTGAAGTCAAGGTATTGTGAGCTCAAGGCATACCTGATCAGTCTCTGATAATGATAAGCCAACTATGTGCCCTTCTTAATCTTGAATTGTAAGAATAGCAAACACAAAGTCCTATAAAATCAGAGCCTGAGAAGACCTTATACCTCTGGGTTCCTGGCAGTGCATGAGAACATTGTAACATGACAGCACTTTCGCCATGAAAACTCATTGTTTTTAGGTTCTAAGCTTCCCCCGCCCTGAACATGGCATGGTTTGTTTATTTATGAAATGCAGAGACACACAAAGCATCTATGACTTTCCTAGGCTCTGCTCTGATGATCAATCCATGCAGGATGGAAGGGAATTCTTCAATTCTCACTATGTTATGGACTGTCTTTCCATGATTTCTGGGCAGGACTTGGAAACTGCACTATGTCACATTCTAGACAAGATTATCAAAAGGAAGTAGTCGTTTTTCTCTCATGAGTTCACCCATGCAACCCACAGTAGGTGATAGGAAACACTATCAGACTTCAGAGTCCCAAGAGCATGCAGTCCTGGGTATGAATGACTCCAGTCATGAACACATTATTATAACAAGATTTACTTTGGCAGACATTTCTCATCTGACTCACACATATAAGGTATTGAGAATCTAAAGGGTTTCTGAAAAATAATATATGAGACACAAGTTTACAGTTTTCAATGAATAAAAAAGTTCTCTAGTCTTCAGAATGACAGAAAATAGCCTCATTTATTTTTAATAAATGTTTTCATTTATTCTTCAAGCATTTCATTCTTGCATACAATGTGTATTGATGATATTTTTGTTTACTGCTTGCCTTTCTCCAACCCCTCAAAGACCTCTCTCACTGATCTCCTTCCGACTCTCTCTTTTTCCTCTCTCTCTCTCTTCTCTCTCTCTCTCTCTCTCATGTGTGTATTTGTGTGTGTATATGTGTGTGCATGCATGCATGGTGTGTCAGCATGGGGTCCAGTTAGTGTGTCCTATATGCACATGGGTTTGGGGGCATCCATTGGAGCACAGGAAACCTACAAAGGGCCATGCACTGAAGACAAAATATTTATACCACTGTCAGCAGACATCAGGCACCAATCGGTCCTTAGCTAGGGGCAGGGTCTATGAGGCCTCCCCATTCCATGCAGGGATGTTGCATGACTTGATCTTGTGAAAGTCTTATGCTGGTAACTTATATCAGCTGCAAGTTCATGAATTCTAAGACTCTGCCATATCCAGAAGATACTGTTTCACATCAGCCATCCCCTAACTCTGGCTCTCATTATCCCAGATTATAGATGAAGAAAGAGGCACAGTGAAGTCAAAAGACTTCCACAAGCTCACACAAAGAAATGGTGGATCTGGACTTAAAACCAAGAAATTACAGACTTTGAGTATCATACCTTCTGTGGAAGGATGGTCTTCCAAGATGAAGCACTCACAGTCAAGTGACAACAACCTCAGGGCAAGGAAAAATAAAGAAAACATGTAATGAAATCTTTGATGTGAGTGACCTATAGTAGCATAAGCCCCTCGCTTTTGTTTTGGTTTCATTTCCACTTCTCTACAAAAGGCCAATTGAAGCTATAATAAAAGAAATATAACAGAATGTAGGCAAGGATCCTTTAAGAATTTAAAGAAGGGCATCAGTATCTGTAGGCATCCATGTTATGACCATGAGAGGACATTGCTTGTGGAAAATTGTATCCTAGAATCACCCTTGCTAACAATTTATCTGAGACCTTAGCCAAGTCAGTCAGTATCTCCAAACTTTTCTGAGTAGATTCTAAAATGAAGAGAATGACTACACAACTCCATAAACTCAACACCAAAATATTCTTCCAAGATGCACCAAAATTATTCTCTGGCTATTGGAAGCCTAAGTGAGTGAGAGCTAAGTCCATGCTTAAGTTTGCACTTGTAGTTCTGTCTGAGTTCAAGGCTTAAGACTGTATTCCTGGAAGTTCATAAGACACTGTAGCCTTAGTCCAAGACTGGTTATTTGGGTTGAAGAGAATGGCACATAAGCATTGTGAATGAGCCTGGATGGTGCTGGATGTACACATGCTATTCAATGGAAATATTATTTTGTGGCACACAATTTCTTCTGGTGCATAACTGCAAAGTTGCTGCCACCTCAGAAGCCAAATGAGGGTTTTGTATTTGAGGAAAAAAAAACATTCACACTTGATATAATCCTATCATCCTATAATTAGATTGATGGACACTGTCACATAAATTATATCATGTAGTAAGTACTCCAAAGGATATCATTAAGTGGATGTATCTACAAAAGACAAAATATGAAAATGAAAGTGAAGTAAGGCTACGTGTTGATATGGTAGATCTAAAATTCAGAAGTAGACCTGGTTGCAGAGAGAGCATACTTGCCCTCTCTATCATTCTTGCTGAATTCAGGTGACAAAGGAGATGATATCATTAACTATTGTTGGTAAGGGAGACCTGGATAAGAAGTAGATGTGTAAGGTATATTATAATAAAGAAGAGTGTGAGAGTGCAGTGATCCAAGAGCCTTTGAACTTTAGTAAATGTTGTTGAGCGATATCCAAAGTTGAAAGCAGTACTCTTGAGCTAATTAATATGTCTTTTTATGGAGATGGCATAGTATGATGACCTTTAATGAGATAGTGATGAGTGCCTTATGCCATATGGATGGCGTTAAGCAGAAGCTGCCCTACCAGAGCTTGAAGCTGAGTTTGAAACAATGGGAGATTGTAGTGATTTTATATTTTACACTAACAGCCATTTACCAAAAATTAAAACAGTTGGTGAAAAAACCCACTTACTTCGAATATCACTGAGTCAGAGAAAAATGACGAACAACTACCAATACAGCCAGGACAGTTTTTAGTTTCATACTTTGCTGAGAAGTCTGCCAGACACTCTAGGTCTGTAGGCTGAAGATGAATGCCCCAAAATTACAGAGGAACTTTGGGTGACTGTCCATGCACTGAGATGTCTCTGTCAATTCTAGAGTTTATATATTATCCTTCTGAGGTCTTTGATGGAATTGAAGGCAGGTAGTTATGGTTATGGTATTACTTAGTTATGATAAAAGATAAGTTACACGTAAAACTTTAGACTCACAAAGATAGGATAGATGACAGAACATTTTCTTTCAATTTTGCCAAATGTTAATGGACTAAATATTGTAACTATAATTCCTACTTGATAACTGTTTTGTTATATATAATTTTACTATGCTAAAGTTAAAGCAAATTCATTTTTATTTAGACAGAAAAGAGGAGATGATGGGGGATGTCCTTCTGCATGCTGTTATATATGTTTTTCTTATTGGTTGATGAATAAAATACTGATTATCCAGTAGCCAGGCAGGAAGTATAGGCAGGGCTACCTGATGAGGAAAATTCTTGGGAGATGTGATAGAGAGAAGTGGCCAGGGAGAGATACCATGTACCTATGGGGAAGATAGGATGCACAAAGCATTCTTTAGTAAGATAAGGCCATGTAGAAATATATAGATTAATAGTTATGGATTAATCATTAAGAGAGAGAGCTAGCCAGTAAGAAGCCTAGACCTAAGACAATTAATATAAATCTTTGTGTGTTTATTTGGGGCTAATCAGCTGTCAGACCAGGTGGGACAGAAACTCCATCTACCAATATGATCACAATGATATAAAAACAAATACAGGAACAGCCATGCATTGCTGGGCTGTGTGAGGATTCCCTCAAAACCAGCTCCAGGACCAAAGATAATTTTATTGAGCTCAGCACAAAGAATGTACCTCTTTCCAGCGCTCTCTTTCTTGGGTAGAGCCCATCTTTCTTTTGACATTGGCATGAAAACCTACACCCTACCTGGTAGCTGTGTGCTCTGCTTCTGTCATTAAATGTGGCTTTTTGCTAAGGTTTCTTGTTCTGAGTTTCCACCTTTCTTCCCGCCACTCACCTCCAAAGTTCATTTCTTGATATCTTTAGAAAACATCCCTTCCCCTAACTTCCAAACCATTGTAGATAATCTGACCTCTGTTGTCTCAATGTCTAGTGCTCACCACTGTTATGAGCCAATGTTAACCACATCAGTAACTCCCCCTACTTTCTAGGTAGTTTTCTCTGTCCAAACATGGCATGAACCATATTTGTTTTTTCTGTTTCTGCCCTAAAGTTCAAGTAAATCCCTAAAACCCAGCTAACTCCTAAGGGCATATATTAGGATAAGATTGATACAATATTAAGAATTAATATATTATCCTAGGCCAAACTCTGATGTCTATTTGAGAACTTGTCTTATTGATTGATATCTACAGATTTCCCAAACATCCTTGGTTTTGGAGTGTGGAAATGACTCAGCTGTATGCCAAGTCCAGTGGTCAGAATTTGACTACTTACCTTTATTCTAACATCTGTCACTCAAATATACTGCCATAACAAAGGTTTCTAGAATCTCCCTGCATGCCACAAGACTCCTTAAAAATATCTACTCTTCTATAACTAGTAAATAATCAAAAGAAAAAGCTCAATGTGCACAGTTTAATCTAATTATGCCTTACATGTTCATAGTGGTGTTTATAAACTCCACTCATACAGCAAACAACCAGATATTTTCTAAGAATTTAATAATTCTTTTTGAACAATTAGTTTTGTTTTGTTTTTTTGATGGTCTTGGATTTTGTTGTTTTTATTTGTTTGCTTTCTTTCTGCACCTTTCTAATTTATTTAAGTGAATACACATTTTTGTTCAACAGAATAAATGTCTTATTTCTGGGTGGTCCATATACTAGGCATGCCTTAGAGTGTAGGGCTGTCAAAAGGTATCATTGCTTTGATTTATGAGGCCTAGCTGTACTTGTTTTTGAGGTGCTCTGGATGTGTGGTTTTGTGTGACAGTGCAAAAAGGGACCCTGTAATGATATTAAAATGTTTCCTCTAGGACATTTGCTGGTAGTCAATGAGCCTGGAGGACATCTTGCTGCTGTCCCTCACAATTCATATGATGCTGAAGAAGGGAGACTATCAACACACACATGCTGATTTTTATGGCTTAAAGTCCAGAATCTCCTCATCATCTTTTACTGTCTTCTTCATGTAAATCAAATGCATTCAGACCTTATAAAATAAATCATCAAATTTAAGAAACAAGATACACAGGCCTCACTGTCAGCCAAGATTCTTCTCTATTCCTCCTCTCCATTACTCTTCTCTCTCTACCCCTAAGCCAGACAGTATATCAAAGATTAGTCAGAAACATCAACACCTAACACTTCTATGCATTTGGAACACCAGGGAAAAAAAGTGAAATGTAGAGACAAGGTAACTGCCGTGAACATTAATACTAAACTGGCATAGAAGCTTGGAGGTTGCCACCTTTCAGATGAGAGTTAGGTTTAAGCTTGAAGGAAGGCATGCAAATAATTCCCATGGCATGCTGAGTCTCAAATAGTACTGTGGATACAAAACTGTAGAGCTCCAAGGAGATTAGGAATTCTGTGAGTGTGGAAGAGCAGAAGACAATAACATGGAAAAAATCCTCAATTTGCACTACAGCGAGGCAAACAATTTGATTAGTTATACTTGGAGAAAGGGTTGGGAATAATTACCAAATCTGGGAAGTCATTGGTACATAGATGGCCTTTTATTTCATGAGACTTAACTGCTTGTACCCGCCAGAGGGGAACCTTGGACTCATACCCACCAAGAGAGAAGAGACTCCTCCCGCACCCACTGGAATAAGGGATGGGAAGAAGACAATATAAAAACATATTGAACAACCGAAAAAAATAATATGACACAACCAGAGTCTAGGCATGCTATACTAGCAAGACCTGAACACCCCAATGAAGATGAAGCCGAAGAGAATGACCTGAAAAACAATATCATGAAAATGATAGAGTCCCTCAAAGAGGAAATGAGAAAATCCCTTAAAGAAATGGAGAAAAAAACAAACAAAAAATACAAGAAATCAACAAATCTCGTACAGAAAGCCAAGAAAAAACAATCAAACAGATGAAGGGAACAATTCAAAAAAAGTTCAAGACCTGAAAACTTAACTAGAGACAATAAAGAAAACACACATTGAGGGAAGGCTGGAAATAGAAAAGCTGGGTAAGCCATCAGTAACTACAGATGCAAGCATAACCAACAGAATACACGAGATGAAAGAGAGAATCTCAGGCTTTGAAGATACACTAGGAGAAATAGATTCATCAACCAAAGAAAACCTTAAGTCCAACAAATCCCTAACACAAAATATCCAGGAAATATGGAATACCATGAAAAGGCCAAACCTAAGTAAAATAGGTAAAGAAGAAGGTGAAGAAACCTACCTAAAAGGTGCAGAAAACATACTCAACAAAATCATAGAAGAAAACTTTCCCAACCTAAAGAAAGACATGCCAAAGAAAGCACAAGAAGCCTACAGAACACCAAATAGAGTGGAACACAAAAAAGTCCACTCACCACAAAATAATCAAGACCATACATATACAGAATAAAGAAAGATTATTAAGAGCAGCAAAGGAAAAAGGCCAAGTAACATATAAAGGCAGACCTATCATAATTACAATTGACTTCTCCATGGAAACTCTGAAAGTCAGAAGGTCCTACCAACACTAAAAGACCACAGATGCCAGCCCAGACTGCTATACCTAGCACAGCTTTAAATCACTATAAATAGAAAAAACAAGATATTCCATGACAAAACCAGGTTTAAACAATACATACTACTAATCGAGCCCTACAGAAAGCTCTAGAAGGAAAACTCAAACCCAAGGAAGTTAACTACATCCAGAAAAACATAGGCAATAGATGATACCACTTTACCAACAGCCAAAAGAAAAAAGGGATGGAAATCCACATACCACCACCAGCTATTCCAAAACAAACAAGAATGAGTAATCAATGATCATTAATATCCCTCAAAATTAGTGGTCTTAACTCACCTATAAAAAGGCACAGGCTAACAGAATGGATTCGAAGACAGAATCCATCCTACTGCTGCATACAAGACACACACCTCAACTTCAAAGACAGACGGTACCTCAGAGTTAAGGATTGGGGAAAGATTTTCCAATCAAATGAACCCAAGAAACAAGCGGGTGTAGGTAGCAATCCTAATATCCAACAAATTAGACTTTAAACTAAAATCAGTCAAAAGAGATGATGGAGGTCATTTCATACTTATCACAGGAGAAATCCACCAAGATGAAGTCTCAGTTCTGAACATCTATGCCCCAAATAAAAAGGCATCCACGTTAGTAAAAGAAACATTACTAAAACTCAAATCACACATAAAACTTCACACACTTATAGTGGAAGACTTCAACACCCTACTCTCACCACTAGACAGAAACTTAAGAAATCAAAGGAGTTAACAAAAGTGATGGCCCAATTGGTTTTAACAGACATCTATAGAAAATTCCATCCAAACACACACACAAAAAAATGTACCTTCATTTCAGCACCACATGGAACCTTCTTAAAAATCAACCACATACTTGGCAACATAGCAAACCTCAACAGGTACAAAAAATGAAAAAAAACCTGTATCTTATCAGACCACCATGCTTTAAAGTTAGAATTCAACAACAACACAAATTGCAGAAAACCTGCAATCTCATAGAAATTGAACAATGCGCAATTGCACCATTCCTGGGTCAAAGAAGAAATAAAAAATGAAATTAAAGACTTCCTAGAATTCAAGGAAAATGAAGACACAATATACCCAAACTTATAGGACACTTTGAAAACAGTACTAAGAGGAAAGTTCACAGTACTAAGTGCCCACATGAAGAGACTGGAGAATAGTCACACTAGAGAATTAACAGCACAACTGAAAGCTCTAGAACAAATAGAAGCAAAGTCACCCCCAGAGGAGTAGACACCAGGAAATAATCAAATTGAAGGCTGAAATCAATAAACTTGAAAGTAGGAAAACAATACAAAGAATCAGTGTAACAAAGGGTTGGTTCTTTGAGAAAATCAAAAAGATAGACAAGCCTTTATCCAAACTCACCAAATGGCAGAGAGTCAACGCGCAAATTAACAAAATCAGAAATGAAAAAGGGGACATAACAACGGACACTGAGGAAATCCAGAGAATTAGCAGGTCATATTTTGAAAATCTGTACTCCACAAAATTCGAAAATCTAAAAGAAATGAACAATTTTCTGGATAGGTATCACCTACCAAAATTAAATCAAGGAAAGAATGCCAAAACAAGAAGTCTGCAAGAGCCTGCAACAGAAATCATCATACAGGAATGCTTCTTCCTGGATTTCTCCCAGAGTTACATTCCATTTTTTCTTATATGGCACAGGCCTACCTACCTAGGGACTATGGTACTGCCTACAGAGATCCAGGTCTTTCTACAAAAATTATCAATTTTAAAAATAAGTCCCATATACATACCTATAGATCAACATAAAGAAACAATTCAATAAGATTCCACCTATTGAAGGGAGTTAAGTACCATGTTTAAGGGAAGAAAATTAACCAGCACAATGCCTTTAACATGCAGACATTTGGTCATCCAACCAAACCATTAAGACATTCCATCTTAGCCACCCTGCAGCAGCAGCAGGTGAGGTACAATCCCCTGTGTGTGCCAGCCTACTTCCCCTAGGGGTCCTCTGCACTTCCTCCCATTTCAGCATCTCCAAAGTGACACCATGAACTTAAACACTATTCCCATAAACCCTCTCTTTATTTTGATCATAAACAGGTATTAAATACCAGCTTGTGTGTCGGCCCTCCTCAGTCCGTCATGACATCGTCTTCTGCAGAACTAGCTCACATCTGTATGCACAGTTTGAAATCTCTGGTTTCTCACTCTGAACAAAGTGTTCTGATTTCATGAGACCAAATTCAAGAAAGCTGTGCTCCTCAAACTCTTTGTTCTTCTACACCATCCAAGTCAAGAGATGCTCACTAGAGATGCTCACTAGAGATGCTCACTAGAGATGCTCACTAGAGATGCTCACTATTTCTGTTGCTGCATCCTTTGGTTGCTATGACTCCTTCCCCCCACTTGTCTTTACACCACTCTAATATTTCTAGTCGAAACTATTTGCAAAGTTCCCACATTCAGATATAGGTAAATCATGAACTTCTCTTCGAAATATGACTTTATCACCAACTCCACCAATGACAATATAAATAAGATTCACTTTAGAGACACATATCTGTGAATTCATGTTTGACTTCAATGGGAAAGCAGGCGATCTTAGCCCTTAGATGAAGATCACAATGCCTAATTAATTCATGCTCTCAGCAGAGAGCATCTCAGGAATGGGTGCAGTGAAGGTACAGGTGCATGATCACAGCTTGCAAAACCTTAACTGAAGCCACAGTCACTGAATGATTTCAGTCAGGCTCATCAGTAACCTGAACTGAGACGTCTCGATACAGATTCCAGAAGGCACCCAAAAGCTATCTCTCCAGAAAATATCTGGACTCACACCAGCTCCTGCTACAACCTGGTCCTTCTCTTCAGCTTTATTGCCTAATGCGCCCAGGAGAGAATTGTTCTAATTTTACTCTTTCCCCTTGGCACAATGAAAAACACTAGTTCTCTCATTCTACTATCCCAGCATTCTTCAGCTTGTCCCTCTGAGCTGTCCCTACCCCCCAACATGTTTCCACCCCAACTGTCATCATTTTTTGTTTTCAAAGTGACATTTATGTAACCCACACAATCAAGCAGCTCTCATACCCTGTTTTGCAGCCCTCTTTATCTATGAGATGCGTTTCTAGCTCAAAGCAGTACACATGCCCATCACAGTCAATCCTCTTGCAGCTTTCCCGGTCCCGTCCCTTCTACTCTATCAAAAATACCAATTCCGTGCCATTCTCTTGTATGGACCCTTGCCATGTGTAGCCTTGTGACAATGTGTTCTCAAGGCTTGAGGTCCCCTTCCATTCTTATCCGGCTAGTGACATCTGTCATTCAAGTAGCATGTTCTGATACCTCCTGGGTGACAGGGTATCTCTGTTCACCTTCAACATTTTATTAATGCTTAGAGTTCCATTTCTGATCAGTCTTTCTCATCTGCATTCACACGTTGGTCTTTATTTTGACAGAATCTGTAGGACACAGACTATATTAAATAACAAAAAATGTGATTTCTCCTACAAAAGAGAATTCACATCAAGTTGCTGGGCTTTCCACTGGCAAGAAGTCTTTTTCTGAGAAATTACTAGTTGTGGGTATGAAACATTGCTTTAAATGCTGGAACAAAACCAGACTCAGAGCCTGAATAGGCCAGCAGGGTTTTCACCCTTGACACTCTCCTGATGAAGATGCTTGGTTCAGAATTCAATGGGAACTACTGGTAGGTAAGACTTTCTTGGCTAGCTATGCAAAGCCTGGACCTTAGTGTTGCTGTGTACTTTATAAGTATTCATTAGCATCTAATAAAGATGGGCAAAGACAAAATCAAATCAGAGAAGTTAACAGCTTGACCATAGTTCCCAGCTAGTAGGAAGTGCAGCCAACATTTCTTAAATGATCTCTTCTGTGTGTCACTGTCTTCAGGGCCACATGCCTTTCACTCAAGAGTCCTTGTTGAGGGTGGCAAGATGACTCAGCAGGTAAAAGCACTTGCTACACAAGACCCGATAACCTGAGTTTGACCCATTTAAGTAGCTGGATGCTGTGGCACCTATCCATAGTCAAGCACTGGAGATGGGAACAGAGCCAGGACCATCATGGGTCAGCTAACCTAGAAAATACAGCGCAGCATGGCAGAAACAAATAAAGAGGCCTTGCCTCACCAAAGTAGAAGGAGAGACTCACTCATCCAAGTTATCCTCCATCCCCCACATGTGTGCTGCGGTACATACCCGCATATACCATACATGCACAATTAACACATAAAAATAAAAGTTTTAAAAGAGAGATGTGGGCACGGCTTACCAAGTGCCTTTCCTTAGAGAGGAAACCAGGAGCATCTCTACTGCCCAGAGACATCCTGCTCTGCTTTGATCCCACCAGGAGCATTCCAGCTGCATTCTTGCTTTCCCACTGTCCAACACTTATCCCCTGGAAAGGTCTTTGCTTTACACACCTACTGAGTGTGTCCTCACCAGGGGTGAAGAGGATAAAAGGCTCAAAGCAGAGGCTCTCGTAGTCACAGATTAAAAGGCAAATAAGGGGGAAACATGCTTGGGACATTATTATTATCCATGCGGATTTGTTATAAAAATAATCCTCAGAGCACATGAGTATAAGGTGAAATCAGGTCAGTCCTTACAGGGATAATGAGGATATTTCATGAAGGGTGATCAAACTACTAAAATAATTATGTGATGTTAGCAAAAAAACAAAGATATGAAACTTCCCTATATTCTTTGTGCCTAACTATAATACATACCCTAAATGCAATTGGTTTAAACAAAATAGGTAAAATGTATTGCGTTTCTTAAACTGAAAATCACAGAGCAGATTGAAGCAGAATCAATATGGATTCATCATTTCATATAATATTCCAATTACATCCACCCAAGTAATAACAATACCTTGGCATTTAAAAACTACAGCAATTTTAGTTACTCTTATATGATTTACTATTGCCCTGGAACTAAATAACTTAACATACAACTTAAAATCAAACATTAATAAATCTATTCTCCACATCACTAGGATACTTTACCTTTATTTTCCACTGCCTACTACCCAAAAATTTACTAACAATAAGCTTTAATACAGTCCTAAATATACTAGAGCTAACACGACTAGAATCCTCCATTCCAAAAACTATTTCATATACAAACTTTACAGCCTCCCAAATCCTTACCAACCAAAAAGGCTTAATTAAACTCTACTTCTTATCCTTCTTTATCACTCTCCTATCAATCCCCATCCTACTAATTAGTTTCCATGAGTAATTTCAATAATAATAAAAATACCCATAAATAAAGTTCAACCAGACACCACTATTAACCATGCAGAACAACTGTATAATGTTGCCACTCCAGCCCCACCATCCCCTATCAAACCTAACTCATCTCCATCATAACTACTCAGCTACCTGTACTATTAAAACTTAATACTACTTCCACCCCTTCATAATACTTAGTCACCACTTCTGCCGATTGTCTGACCACATGTAGAAACCACTCAGCTGGTGCAGCATGTTACTGTGCCTTCATGCTGCTCCGGGGTCTACCTTTCTTCCTGAAAAACTGGGTATTCAATTCTTTTTCCAACTCTGTATAATCCTCGTACCCTCTCAAAAGTGTGGGACAGAATGAAAAGAATCTCGATACAGATTAATAAAAGAAGTTAAAACAAGATTGCTTCTGACAAAACCAGACAAATCAATTAGTTGATCTCTGGCAAGCAAAGATAATTGTATTTCAGAGTCTATTAAGGCACATCAGAGCCATTTAGCTAATTTCACAGGGCAACTGGCTGTCATTGGGCATTAGGCAGCAATGGCAAACATCAGGCAGAAACACAAGATGGCATTTTCTTCCAGGGATCACTGGATCTATAAACTCAGTGTTTCAGTTCAAGCAGAGAAGTGGCAGGTATATTTGTTCATAGAGGATTCCCATCCTGACAGGGCTACAGGCAATTACAAGTCTACACCAGATCTGACAATACTGATTGCACATCCTTTATCTGAAGTTATTCATCTGAAACCTTTCAACAGACATCTTCAAAATGAGATGAGGGAGAAAGGGTCAAGGGGAAACAAGAGATGAACGATGAAAAACACCACTCAGAAGGAAAACCAGTTTGGCTTAAAAACCTTTTGAGAAGTGAGACTTAGAAGCAAGTTTGAATTTCTTTTAAATAATGATTGTTAGTTCCATCTCAGTTGCCAATATTAGAAATGAGTGTTTGCCTTTCTTGTAACTGTTACCTATGAATTAATATTGCATTACAGGGGGTTGGAGGGCCGTGGTATGGATAGCTGAGGTATTGAGGCATTTAGCTTAATTATTGCTAGTTTTGAAAATGTCTTTGTTAAAGTTGACACAAATGTAGCAATGCAGATGGCCAGGAGATAGTGGTCATACTTATTTGTGTTTTGGGTTTTTTTATTGTTGTTGTTGTTTGTTTGTTTGTTTGTTTTTCAAGACAGGGTTTCTCTGTGTAGCTTTGGAGCCTATCCTGTCACTGGCTCTGTAGAACAAGCTGGTTTCCAACTCACAGAGATCCACCTGCCTCTGCCTCCCAAGTGCTGGAATTAAAGGTGTGTACCACCAACACCCAGATTATTTGTGTTTCTATGAATATTTGTTTTATATGCATTTTTATTCACCTTTCAAACTGATGCTTTTAAGTGTTTCCCTCAGATGCTGAGCAAGCATTTGCAGTTCATACAACAGAATGTCCAAAAGCTTAGTGTTGTGATCTGTTTTGAAAATAAGCATCTTACAAAACAAGAAAAAAACAGTGATTATTTTTTGGTCCCTTACAGTTACAAATGGATTAGAAATGTACATGATGATTGAGCGATATGAGCAGGATAGGTCTTGTAATTAATCACTCCCCTATTATTATCTATATAAATTATTTCCCTAGGAGACATTGGTGTTCTCTATGAAATAAGACCTTTCTTGCTTCCTTCTTGCACCCAGCTTCATTCTGAAAGCAAGCTGAGGCATCTCTGCAGTTTCTACAGCAGAAGGATATGCAAAAGCATTGGGAAGATGAAACATTACAGTCTTCAGGTCATAGTGGATAACAAGAAAGTCAAATGGACTCTTCATTTCATCCAAATCCAATCAGTCATCTGGAATCTGAGGACTTTAAAAATCATGAATGTGTTGGGAGCTGCTCAGCCTAGTTTCAGACCAGTATATGAGTGCTTGTCCAACAGGTCTTCAAAAGAGGTAGAAGCCCACAGAGACAGTCTCACTCCTCAAGGACTTCAGGGCAGCACAGAACACTTCTGGGACCATGGGGCCTATACACTCTTCTCTCTCATGACAGTGAACCTCTTGGAGGTTTCAGTGTCATTTGTCAATCATGCATGGGACAGATGTGATCATTCCTGGAAACCCCACTTTTTCTCAAATATCTTCCTCTAAAATTCCTTGGGAGATGATGTTTCTCAGGTTTCTTGTATGGGGATGCTAGCTGTCACTCCAGATGGGGGAGCTACCCTGATTTAGTGCTGACAGGATCAGAGGTAGATCACCCCTATTTCGGTAAATATGCTTTGTCAAGTTTTGAACGATATTGTTGTTCCTGAAAATATGTGCCTATATTTACCACATTTTTGTTTTGTAAAGATAGGATGTACCTGGCTTGATATTTGGCGTAGCTAGCAAAAGACTAAGTGTTGTTTTTGGTTTAAAGATGTTTTGATGTAAAAGTTGAGGGGATTAATATATTTGGCATATTGGGTTTTGCCAGAGGTTAACACTGGAGGATGGGAAAAATTTGTTTGTTAGCATGAAAAAACATGCTTGTTTTTGATGGCTAGAGCTATTCTGGGCCAGTCACTTGTTTAAAACTCATTTAGTGGTCTGAAAATTCACTTCTTCTCGCTGACACCCTTCCCCATCGCAGGACCTGGACTGG
The DNA here is from genome assembly GCF_017639785.1 of Mesocricetus auratus. Classification (NCBI taxonomy): domain Eukaryota; kingdom Metazoa; phylum Chordata; class Mammalia; order Rodentia; family Cricetidae; genus Mesocricetus; species Mesocricetus auratus. Next base: position 4,547,027 of record NW_024429224.1, on the reverse strand, counting down.
AGCCAAGGGTTGACCCTGTCCTATTCAGTTCAGAGGAAATGTTAGCCCCTAGTTTCAGCTTTCCAGGGAATTCTTGTGTATTTCTGGGGTTAAGATTTTCATTGGCAGGCTTCTAACAGGATCCCTACCCATTCCAAAAAGAAGCAAGCACTTGAAGAACAGTGATGGGGAATGTCCTTCTATACACTGTGAATGTATGTTTCTCTTTTTGGTTGATGAATAAAGCTGTTTCAGCCAATGGACAGACAGAATGTAGCCAGGCAGGAAGTATAGATTGGACCACTAGACTAGGAGAATTGTGGGAAGAGGAACACAGAGAGTGAGTCATAAGGGAGAAGCCATGTAGCTAATTGGAAGTTAGGACGCCTGGACATTCTCAGGTGAGCCAAGACCACATGGAGATACGCAAATTAATAGAAATGGGGTAATAATTAAGAGAGAGGGCTAGTCAACAAGAAGCCAGAGCCATCGGCCAAACAGTTTATATTAATATAAGTCTCTGTGTGTTAACTTGGGACTGGGCAAAACAGGAACTTCCATCTACAGGCTAGATTGTGGTTTCCTATGATTCTGTCTTAGTCAGTCTAAGACAGAAGTTATGAATTGCAGTTTTAAAGAAGTGCTTAGGGAATGGTACACTGCAGCCCATGGGCCACATTTTGGGTACCAGTGACTTAAACAGTATGAGAGGAATTAGGAATCATCTCTGTATTAACACCATTTAATTAATATCTACACAAGGCCATCTGTAATTGAAGGGGTGAAACAAAAACAGGAACACTAAGTTAAAACTCATCAAATGTAAGCTGGTACTTCACTTCCAGTGTATACTAGGCATTACTGGGAGCCAGTATACTTACAGATTGTAAGACCTGATCATCACTCTTTAAAATTTTACAGTTACCCAAGGGGAAGACAATCTACCCATAACACCCCTAACATTCCCCAGTATCCTACAGCCTGAGTAAAAATAAAATAAAATAAAAATCATGAATAAGCAAGCCCTTTCACCTCCATAATAACCATCCCCTTGCTTTTCTCCTTCATATATCATCATCTTTAATCGTAGGCAGTCTCATCTTCCTGACGTCGGAGCCACTCTGCTCCTGCTTTGTTAGGCCCTCTGAGATACTAACCCTTCAACTGAGAATCTGATATGCCTCTATTTCATGATGGCTTCTCTCTGACAACAGATTGGAATACCCTTCCTGCATCCCTTCCTGGTACACTACACGTCTGTTTTGGTGACAAAATTTTAGGTCTCTAGGCTTATTTTCATAAATGTATTTACTTCTCTCTTTAGGTGGCAAACAGGCTTTAGGTTACAGACACAATGTTTTCATTGTAGTGTTTCCACACACAATGCCATAATAAATACAACAATGACTGTCTGAATGTAGGTCCCTAAAAGACATCTAACTGGTAGAAATATAAGAATAATAATAGGTTATGAAACCATGACTTAATACAGCAGTATCAATCTACCAAAATAGTTTGAGAACTTGAGGCCTCATCCACATTCAAGCCTGGTCCTGCAAACAAGGCCAAAGGACCTGGCTATGGAATGTATGGACCTTAAGGGAGAATCTACTAATACTGTTTTTTGCATGTTTTGTTTTGTTTTTGTTTTTTTCTAAATGATCATGTGGTCAAACTGCCTTCAAATATTTATATTTAACCCATAGATTCATTCTTCTCCTAACTTTGGTTAGAAGTGCTTCTTATTACAGTAGGTAGTGGTTGATGCAGAGATGCATTGCTGTGCAAAGTTCTGAGTTCTCAACTATAGATGGGACATCTGTGTCAATCATCCTTCCCCTCAATGCTCAGGGAACCTCTAGAAAGAAGGGAGATAGGGATATAAGAGCTGATATGCTATGGGAAGCACTGTGAATTGCTGTATTCTGGATGTGATGTGGCTGTCACATACACAAACTCACAGCAGCTCTGATACCTGTGCAAGATCGCACAAAGATCAAGACTGTTAAAGTTCCAGCATTTATGGACAGGGGACACCCTGATTCTTACTCCTATGGGAAGCTATTGGTAGTTGATGGTTTCTGTGGGAGAATCAATATTCCTTGATGGTTTGGTTGGTTCTCCATGTCCCAATGGAGGACTTCATACTCATCTACTTGTGGGCAGCACTAACTGAATTCAGTGGGTTAAAAATATCTAAAATTTAAATAATAAATAAATAAAAGGAACATGAGGTTGGAAGGGTGATAGGATGGCAAGGTCCTGTGGGGAATTGGAAGGGTAATAAAAGGGAACTGAAGTTGGAGTCCATATGTATGATCACGATTATATATATGTAATATATATACATATATATATATATATAATTTTCAAAGAATTAAAAAATGATAAAGAAACATTTATATACCTTTGGTTAAAACACTAGCTTCAAGAGAAAATGACAGCTATTACCAGTCATTAAAATTGGTTTGGGGAATATATTTGAGCTATAACTTGCCTGGGGAAGAATTTTTAAGGTGGATATAGGCATCAAAAGAAAAACAAGGATATTCTGAGGATCAAGAAGAAATTTAAAATTAAATTATACAAGATTATACTAGGTGAGGTAATAAAAACAAAAGGAACAGAGGGTTCTCAACGGGAAAGCTCACAACGGGAAAGCAGAATAGTCAAAATAACCCTGTCACTTGTCCATTCCTGAATGGTATTGCAGATAAACTAGAAACAAAGAATAAACCTCATCTTATTAACACTGGCTACCATGCAGCCTTACTGCATGTATTTTGTTTTTATTTTCAGCTTCCCATAGTGAGAAGGCTGATTATTACAGGCAAAAGATATTGACTCCATATACTATAACATATAATCTATTTTTCATTTTTGTTTTTAATTAGCACACAAAGTTATAGGTTTTATTTTAGAGTTTTCATATATACTTATGTCAATATACTTCTTTGTTCTTATCCAGCCTCCACATCCCTCCCCCACTACTTCCCTGAGCCTGCCTTACGTGACCTTCTTTTGTTCAGATGGTCCTTTTTCTGATGAATGTAAGATGTGTTCCATTGCTGTGTATTATTCCCCTCCGGCTTTAAGTTTTACTCCCATCTTAAAGGCTCCATGTTTGGTATTTTTTCATTTGATTTTTATATGTAGGAATGTCTTGTCTACATGAATGTCTTTAACCACATGTATGTATGGTTCCACTCAGGCCAGAAGAGGGCACTGGATCCCCTAAATTTGGAATTATAGACAGGTGTTAGCATCTTGTGAGTCTGGTAGAGTAGCCATTGTTTTTAACCACTGAGCCATCTTTCTAGTCCCCTCCATATTATATTTCATATGTTTTTATCCTTTGACAGTTCATAGATTTATAAATTATGCTCTGATAATTTTCATAGCCTCCTCCTTTTCCATTTTCATCTGTCCTTCAATCCTGCCAAACCTGTTCTCGTAGGCAAGTACTCATCCTGCTTCCTGTTTTTTCCTCTGTCTTGTTGTTGTTGCTGCTGTTTAACGAAAGGAACACCCAAAAGTCCTCTAAGCCCATAGGTGGCAAAGCATGGCCTCAAGTTCGAAGTTCAAGGTCCCCAGTAGAGTATGTCTTTCTGCCTTTTGGCACCTTGTGATAATATGTTCACTATGGTGAAGACACATTTCCCTTTGAGAATTTGCCTCAATCAATATAGATTATGGATAAATGCAACTTGAGTCTTTGCTCAAAGCAAACATCATCAAAAGACATCCTGCTTTCTGGAACTGCAGAAACATCCTCAAATATTAATGTGCTAGAAGCAAGTAGCGCTCTTTTTTTGTTTGTTTGTTTGTTTGTATTGGTTTTTTGTTGGTTTTTTTTTAATCAGGCATGTCAATCCCACCATGAGTTTATTTTTTTTTAATTTTTAAAAATTAAATTAGAAACATCTTGTTTCACATGTCAATCCCACCTCCTTCTCCCTCCCCTCCTCCCCGGTCACCCTCCAATTCCCCCAACCACACACCCAATACACACTTTGCTCCCCAGGGAGGGTGAGGCCCTCTGTGGGGGTTCTTCAGAGTTTGTCATTTCATCCAAGACAGGGCCTAGGCCCTCCCCAATGTGTCCAGGATGAAAGAGCATACCTCCAAGTGGAATGGGCTGCTAAAGTCTATTCATATGTTAGGGATAAATACTGATCTACTGCACGAGGCCACATAGATTGCCAAGGCCTTCTCACTGACACCCAAATTTAGGGAGTCTGGATAAGCCCCATGTTGACTTCTCAGCCATCAGTCTGGGATCCATGAGCTCCCTCTTGTTTAGGTGAGCTATTTCTGTGGGTTTCACCAGCCTGGTTTTGGCTCCTTTGCTCATCACTCCTCCCTCTCTACAACTGGTTTCCAGGGTTTAGTTCACTGTTTAGCTGTGGGGGTCTGCTTCTAATTCTATCAGTCACTGGATAAAGGCTCTAGGATGACATATAAGGAGGTCCTCAATCTCGTTATTAGGGAAGGACTTTTAAGGTAGCCTCTTCACTCCTGTTTAGTTTGCCAGTTGGTGTCATTCTTGTAGATTACTGGAAATCACACTATTGGCAGATCCCTCCTCAAACCTCCCTCTATTATGGTATCTTTCATCCTGTTCTCCTCTGTTCTTCCCTCTACTCAACCTTCCTGCACCCCTGTGTTCTTCTCTCCCCTCCTCATCTCCCCCTATCTTTTTCCCAGCTCCCTCTCCCCTCCCCCCATGCTCCCAGTCTTCCCAGGAGATCTTGAACCACTCCCCTTCTCTGCTGTACCATGCATATCTCTCTTAGGGTCCTCCCTGCTTCCCTGTGGGATTGTAGGCTGGCACTCCCCAGATGCATGTCTAAAATCCATATATGAGTGAGTACAAACCATGTTTGTCTTTTTGTGACTGGGTTACCTCACTCAGGATGGTTTCTTCTGGTGCCATCCATTTGCCTGCAAATTTCAGGATTCCATTGTATTTTTCAACTGAGTAATACTCCATTGTATAAATGTACCACATTTTCTCTATCCACTTTTCACTTGAGAGGCATCTAGGTTGTTTCCAGGTTCTAGCTATCACAAACAATGCTGCTATGAACATAGAGGAACAAATGTCCTTGTTGTATGAATGTGCAACTTTTAGGTATATGTCTAAGTGTGGAATTGCTGGATCTTGTGGTAGACTGATTACCATTTTTCTGAGGAAGCTCCATACTGATTTCCAAAGTGGCTGTATGAGTTGGCACTCCCACCACCAGTGGAGAAGGGTTCCCCTTTCTCTGCATCCTCTCTAGCATAAACTGTCATAGGTATTTTCGATTTTAGCTATTCTGACAGGAGTAAGATAATATCTCAGAGTTGTTTTGATTTGCATTTCCCGGATGGCTAAGGATGTTAAGCACTTTCTCAAGTGTCGCTTAGCCATTTTAGAATCCTCTATTGAGAGGCCCTCTATTTAGTTCTGTAGCCCACTTTTTAATTGGATCCTTTGGTGTTTTGGAGACTTGCTTCTTGAGTTCTTAGTAAATTTGGAGATCGGCCCTCTGTCAGATGTGGGGTTGGTAAAGATATTTTTCCATTATGTGGGCTGCCATTTTGTCTTGTTGATTTGTCCTTTGCCTTACAAAAGATTCTCAGTGTCTGTGCTACTAGTGTTATGTTCAGGAAGTGGTCACCTATACCAATTCGTTCAAGGGTGCCTCCTACTTTGTCTTCTAAGAGGTTCAGTATGGTTTGGTTTATGTTGAAGTCTTTGATCCATTTGGACTTAAGTTTTATGCATGGTGATATACATGTATCTATCTGCAGTCTTCTACACACCAGCATCCTGTTATGCCAGCACCATTTGTTGAAGATGCTTTCTTTTTTTCCAAATAATTTTAGTTTCTTTGTCAAAAATCAGGTGTTTGTACGTGTGTGGCTTAATATCAGGGTGTTCAATTCAATTCCATTGGTCTATCTTTCTATTTTTGTGCCAATACCTAACGGTTTTCAGGACTATAGAGCTCTATAACAGAGCTTGAAGTCAGGGATGGTGATGCCTCCAGATGTTGCCTTGTTGAACAGGGTTGTTTTAGTTATCCTGGGTCTTTGTTTTTTCACATAAGTTGATTATTATCCTTTCAAGGTCTGTGAAGAATTGTGCTGGGATTTTGATGGGGATTGCATTGAATCTGTAGATTGTTTTCAGCAAGATTGCCATTTTTACTGCGTTGATCCTACCTATCCAAGAGCATGGGAGATCTTTCCATTTTTTGGTGTCTTCATTAATTTCTTTCTGTAAAGACTCGAAGTTCTTGTGATACAGGTCTTTCACTGGTTTGGTTAGTGTTACCCCAAGGTGTTTTATGTCCTTTGTGGCTATTGAAAAAGGGTGATTCTTCTCTGATTTCTTTCTCAGCCCTTTTATGGTCTATATATAGTAGGGCTACTGGTCTTTTTTAGTTGATCTTGCTTCCTGCCACTTTGTTGACAGTGTTTATCAGCTGTAGGAGTTCCCTGGTAGAGTTTTTCTGGTCACTTATGCAAACTATCATATCATCGGCAAGTAGTGAAAGTTTGACTTCTTCTTTTCCAATTTGTATCCCCTTGATCTCCTTTTGTTGTCTTATTGCTCTAGCTAGAACTTCAAGTACAATATTGAAGAGGAATGGAGAGAGGGGGCAGCTTTGTCTTGTTCCTGATTTTATAGAAATAGCATTGAGTTTCTGTCCATTTAGTTTGATGTTGGCTGTTTGTTTGCTGTATTTTATTATGTCCATTTAGTTTGATGTTGGCTGTTTGTTTGCTGTATTTTATTATTATTTTATTATGAATTTGCTGTATTTTATTATGTTTAACTATGTTCCTGTTATCCCTGATCTCTTCAAGACCTTTATCATGAAGGGCTGATGGATTTTGTCAAAGGCTGTTTCAGCATCTATTGAGAAGATCATGTGATTTTTGTTTCTCAGCTTCTTTGTATGGTGGATTACATTGATGGATTTTCTTATGTTGAACCATCCCTGCATCCCTGGGATGAAGCCTACTTGATCATGGTGGATGCCTTTCTTATATACTCTTGGATTCGATTTGCCAGTATTTTATTGAATGTTTTTGCATCAATGTCCATGAGGAATATTGTTCTGAAGTTCTCTTTCTTAGTTGTGTCTTTGTGTGGCTTGGGTACCAAGGGTATTGAAGGCTTGTAAAAAGAATTTGGTAATGACCTTCTGCTTCTTTGTGTGGAATACTTTGAGGAGAAATGGTATTAGCTGTTCTTTAAATTTCTGGTAGAATTCTGCACTGAGGCCATCTGGCCCTGGGCTTTAATTGGTTCGGAGACTTTTGATAACTGCTTCTATTTCCTTAGGGGTTATACATCTATTTAAATTGCTTATCTGTTCTTGATTTAATTTTGGTAAGTGATGTATATTCTGGAAATTGTCCTTTTCTTTTAAATTTTCTAATTTTGTGGAGTATAGGTCTTCAAAGCATGACTTGATGATTCTCTGGATTTACTCCGTGTCCGTTGTTATGTCCCCCTTTTCATTTCTGGTTTTGTTAATATGCATATTAACACTCTGCCATTTGGTAAGTTTGGATAAAGGTTTGTCTATTCTATTGGCTTTCTCAAAGAACCAACTCTTTGTTACACTGATTTTTTTGTATTGTTTTCCTAGTTTCAAGTTTATTGATTTCAGCCCTCAATTTGATGATTTCCTGGCATCTACTCCTCTGGGGTGAGATTCTTCTTTTTGTTCTAGAGCTTTCAGTTGTGCTGTTAATTCTCTAGTATCACTATTCTCCAGTTTCTTCATGTGGGCACTTAGTGCTATGACCTTTCCTCTTAGTACTGTTTTCAAAGTGTCCCATAAGTTTGGGTATGCTGTGTCTTCATTCTCATTGAATTCTAGGAAGTCTTTAATTTCTCTTTTTATTTCTTCTTTGACCCAGGAATGGTGTAATTGTGAATTATTCAATTTCCATGAGTTTGTAGGGTTTCTGCAATTTGTATTGTTGTTGAATTCTAATTTTAAAGCATGGTGGTCTGATAAGATGCATGGAGTTATTCCAATTTTTTGTACCTGTTGAGGTTTGCTATGTTGCCAAGTATGTGGTCAATTTTTGAGGAGGTTCTATGTGGTGCTGAGAAGAAGGTATATCTTTTGTGTTTGGATGGAATATTCTTTAGTTGCCTGGGAAACCCAATTGGGTCATAACTTCTATTAGTTCCTTTGTTTCTTTGTTTAATTTCTGTCTGGTAGTCCTGTATAGTCGTGAGAGTGGGGTGTTGAAGTCTCCCTCTATAAGTGTGTGAGGTTTTATGTGTGATTTGAGTAATGTTTCTTTTACTAACATGGATGCCTTTTTATTTGGGGCATAGATGTTTAGAATTGAGACTTAATCTTGGTAGATTTCTCCTGTGATAAGTATGAAATGATCTCCTTCATTTCTTTTGATTCATTTTAGTTTAAAGTCTAATTTGTTAGATATTAGGATTGCTACTTACCCCCGCTTTTTCTTGGGTTCATTTGATTGGAAAATCTTTCCCCAATCCTTAACTCTGAGGTACCATCTCTCTTTGAGGCTGAGGTGTGTTTCTTGTATGAAACAGAAGGATGGATTCTGTCTTCAAATTCATTCTGTTAGCCTGTGCCTTTTTATGGGTGAGTTAAGGCCATTAATATTGAGGGATATTAATGACCATTGATTTCTCATTCTTGTTTGTTTTGGAATTGGTGGTCGTGGTGGAATTGTGTGTGGATTTCCACCCCCCTTTTTTTCTTTTGGCTATTGGTAAATTGGGATTATATATTGCCTGTTTTTCTGGTTGTAGTTAACTTTCTTGGTTGGAGTTTTCCTTCCAGAACTTTCAGTAGGTCTGGGTTAGTGGATATGTATTGTTTAAATCTGGTTTTGCCATGGAATATCTTGCTTTTTCCATCTATATTGACTGAAAGCTTTGCTGGGTATAGTAGTCTGGGTTGGCATCCATGGTCTCTTAGTGTTGGTAGAATATCTATCCAGGACTTTCTGGCTTACAGAGTTTCCATGGAGAAATCAGGTGTGATTCTGATAGGTCTGCCTTTATATGTTACTTGACCTTTTTCCTTAGCTGCTTTTAATATTCTTTCTTTATTCTGGATGTTTGGGGCCTTGATTATTATGTGGCGAGGGGATTTTTGTTTTGTTTTTTTTTCTTTTATCATTTTTTATTTTAATTTTAAATAGCTTGTTTTACATGTCAATCCCAGTTCCCTCTCCTTCCCCTCCTCCCACACTCCACTCCCCCCCCCCAGCCTCCCATCCTATTGCCGAATCCTTCCACATAGGGGATATCTAGAGTCTGTCATTTCACTCGTTTTGGTTGTTTGTTTGTTTTTTTTTTTTTTGTGGTCTCCTCTATATGCTGTTGTGTAGGCTTCTTGTACTTTCATTGGCATGTCTTTCTTCAGGTTGGGAGTTTTATTCTATGATTTTTTAATATGTTTTCTGCACCTTTTAGGTGGGCTTCTTCACCTTCTTCTATACCTATTATTCTTAGGTTTGGTTTTTTTCATGGTGTGCCATATTTCTTGTATATTTAGTGTTAGGGATTTATTGGACTTAAGATTTTCTTTGGTCAATGAATCTATTTCTCCTAGTGTATCTTCAATGTCTGACATTCTCTCTTCCTTCTCCTGTATTCTGTTGATTATTCTTGCGTCTGTAGTACCTGATCTTTTTCCCAGCTTTTCTATTTCCAGCATTTCCTCAGACTGCTTTTTTAAATTGTCTCTATTTCATCTTTCAATCCTTGTACTGTTTGAACTGTTTATTGCAATTTTTGCTTTGTCTTTTCCTCCATTTCTTGCATTTTTTGTTTTTTTTCTTCCATCTCTTTAAGGGTTTTTCTCATGTTTTCTTTGAGGGTCTCTATCATTTTCATGAAGTTGTTTTTCAGGTCATTCTCTTCTGTGTCATCTGCTTTGGGATGTTCAGGTCTTACTGGTGTAGAGTCTCTAGACTCTGGTGGTATCATATTGGTTTTCTGTTGCTGAGTGTGTTTTTATATTGTCTCCTTCCCGACCCTTCTTTCAGTAGATTCAAAAGGAGTCTCTTCCTCTCCTCCTGGGTAGGGGACCAGCATTCTCTTCTGGTGGGTGCTCACAGGTTCAATATACTGGTATCTGCTGCAGTCTGCAGTCCCCAGTCCTCAGCTGGTTATGTGCAGGGCACAGGAAAGTGGCCTGGAAACAGGCCCAGACTTACCTAGTTCTATGGGGGGAGAAAGGGACTATGATCCTGGCAGTCTCTGGGTGTGGTGGGTCCTGCAGTGATGGGAACCACAGTGGCAGTTCCCAGGCACAGAAAGGTAGCCTAGAAACAGACCCAGGTTTACCTAGTCTGCAAGTAACTCTGTTAACAGTGACAATTCTCAGACAACATTCTGCATTTCTGCTTTCTCCACCATCTTCCAACTCTTACATTTTCTCTTCCTCTTTTCCTTGATACTCCCTGAATCTTAGGAACAGACAGTTGATATAGATGTCTCCTATATAGCTGAACACTCACTGTTTCCTACTCTTTGCATTTTGAACAACATTGAGTGCCTGCATTTACCACTACCAACTACAAAAATAAGTCTCTCTGATCAAAGTTGGGAGTAGCACAGTTCTATAGATATAAATATAAATATTTAGATAGCAGTTAACAACATGACAATTTATAAAAATAACATCAACAATCTCTCCATTAGGGCTTATGACTTCCCTAACCAATGGTTTTTGCACAGTTTTTACGGTGCCAGGTATGAATCTCCTTCAGTGGAACAGACCTGAAATCTAACAAAGAAAGTGAGTGGTTAGCCTCACATAGTAGTGACACTATTGCACACTTTGGAACTTTGCCAGGCAGGTTGGTATTGTAAGCATGCAGAGTACAGTTCTGAATATGACCAATGATCCCTTTTCTTATCTAGTCACCTGAATACCATCTTCCAGCATAATGAAAAATAACCAGTAAGGAGAGTTTCTGAGTCAGTTCAAGACTGAGTGCCTATAACAAAAGTATGCAGTATCTTGAGCAACACAACATTACCAATTAAGTATAATGGGAAAGCAAGAACCACGATGGCCTACAGTGCTCATTTTCTTATTCTTGCACTTTGAAATAGGAATATTTACTGTGATTATCCTTTAACTGCATCTTACCAGTCTGAAACTGGTAAGACTATTTTCTTATGAATTTCAAATTTGCCTTAAATCTCAAAGGAGACTTCAGACTTTTAACAGTAATGGAACAATTAAGACATTCAGATTTTAGTGGAGGACTGAACACTTTTCACACACACACACCTTAACTTTGGTGGTTGAAGGAGGATTTGGATCAGGAATGTCTACTTAATAACTGCATGTTAAGTCTTGGCTCTTTACCACTGAGATATGGTTGAGACACTGATAGGAAATCTTAGGCCCTCTTCGGTTCATTAGGAGCACACCTCTTGGAGGTTGTGGAGCAACAGTATCTGCTACGAGGTAGTGTCTTTCTTATATGACAAGGTAGTTGCAACCATGAAATTTCAACAATATAGTCACCTAAACAAGACCTGCACAATGACAACATGAGCAACAGGCAATCATACCTGGTGAGAGAGGGAGAATTAGTCTTCCCCAAGGAATATTATTATCCAATCCCAAGTAGTCAGCAATAAACACATTCATATGAGCAAAACAATAATTGGGCACAGGAATATATATAATTATTTAATATATAAATATGTGTATATATTAAGGAAGAAAAGTTCAATAGTTTGGCAGGGAGTGGGGGAATCATAGGGGAAGTTAGAAGAAGGAAAGAGTAGAGTAGAAAGGATGTAAATATAGTAGCCATGCTATTGTAAAAGTGGAGAGAATAGAACTCAGAGGAGCTGATTTCAGATCTATCCTTCCAAAACTGGATTTGTACTAAGTTGATCAACTATGACACTTTGCATATGGTGCCTCCACCCAAAGACAGCCTTTATCTGTCCTCTGATCTGTGTCTATACTGGTCTTATGATATCATTTATCCAGAAGAGGCATTAAAAATAGGCCATGTAAATGTCAAGACTGGGCACCAAAAAGTTTGGGCCAATTACTTAATTATATGCTTCTCAAGGGAAGATACTGTGGAGAGGGAGCAGGGATTGACATGTGAAACAAGATTGTTTCTAACCTAAATAAAAAAAGAGAAGATACCCAAATGACCAACAGTATTTGAAAAACAAACCAGCCTAATATTACTAAGTAATAAGTAAATGATCATTAAAACAACAAGAAAAGCTCATCTAACTTTAATTAGAAAAACTATTATCAAAATAACAAATATTGGCAAGGACTTGCACAAAGGAACTCTCACACATATTGACAGTATTATAAAGTAGTAAAATAAATAATTATGGAAAGCTGTATAAAGGTTATAAGAATACTAGAAATAAATAATATGACAGAATGATCTAGAAAACCCACTGTGAGTAATTAGCTGATAAGTTTCCAATTAATCTAGATATTCTAGATGTTCATCAAGAGATGAATGAAAATTCTTCATGCACACATATATACATTGTGATCTATATTATACACACACATGTTTTATGTATGAGAGTAATATATATATGTATATATGCATGTGCATGTATATATTACACACATATACATTCTTCAGCCATAGACACAGATGAGCTGGGAGGTTACTATACTGGATAAAATTAATCTCATAAAAGCAAATAATATGTTTTGCTTCTTATTTATGGAAGTGAAAATGCTGATTTTATGGAAACAGAGATGCAAACTATCCTAGAGTTACTACTGATATGATGAGACACCATGACCTAAAGCAACTTGAAGAAGAAAGGGTTTATTTAGCTTACTCTTCCACATTACAGTTCATCTCCTGTGACCTTATTGGAGGCATTTTATAAATTGAGTTCCCGTTTCTCAGGTAACTTTAGCTTATGTCAAGTTGACATAAATATAGCCAACACAAGCACAGTGGTTACCAGAGCCTAAGACATGTTATAGAAGAAAAGAACTTATGGATACAAGTTTTCATTTGGACAGAAGGGATTACTTCTAATATTGGGATAATATTTATAATTTGGAAAACTTACCTGACAACAATTAATTGTACATTTCAAAGTTACTCGCAGAGAAGGTTTTGCGCGATCCCAGTATCTACAAGTGACAAGTACTTCCTGCAAAGGAGCTGCCAGCTGTTCTGATCTGATTATATGTGTTTAAACCCCAGAGAGAGTTATACTTTTGTATAAAGTGGGAAAAGGGAAGTTTGTGTGACTCCAATTCTCACTTTTAGATACCTACCATATGATAGGGAGCCACAGGCAAAAAAAAAAAAAAAAAAGAACAGTAACCTCCTATCCAATGGCCTCAGACCTGAGAGCATGTCTTTCGGAGACTAGGCAGGCCTAGGCCAGTATAAAAGACTACCCATCCCCCAAACTAAGCCGAGGCCAAATTGGTTAACCACAGAACCATGATTGAAATCCAGCTTCTACGAGACTTGGTTTTCTTATCAGGAATGTAGGAGAAAGTACTTCAGCATCATGAATTAATAGCTCTGGTCTGTGATCCACCACTTTATATATGTAACTGTTTTACTCTTTAATTATTCAGTGCCCTGGGATGTAACTCTGTCATAAGGCATCATGGACATCATGCATTGCAAATGCCAAATTTAGATTACGTTCTCAAAATAATGACAGCAATTATACTTTAATTATGATTGAAAACATTGTGTCTGGTTTTGAAAGGTCTTGTCAAGAGTTTTATACCATGTGGTTTGGGGAGATGACTCCAGCAAATACTATGAATAGGATTCATTTTCACCACAACTACCCAGTCAAACCTCACTTCCCATAACTCAAAACGCAGTGAAAATACCAACAGAGCAGGAGGGTTGCAGAAGAAAATGGGAGAGATGAACTAAATTAGCTCTTAGTCACTGCACAAATTACTCTCAGGAAAGGTTTTAAAAAAAGTCTCCATTAATTCCAAATGACTTAACATCTGATCACACATACACATACATATGGACACACACACACACACACACACAATTTGAAGTGTACTCACCCTCTCTGAAAGAGATCCACATTATAAAATTTATGTAGCTCTACAGAAAACTCAACTGTTCCTTGTACTTCAGACATGATCTTTCCGGTTCATTACCTGAAAAACAAAGAAAAAAAATCAATTTCTTAAAATGGCTTCAGCCAAACGTAGATCACCTGGTATCAATAGGCAGAAACTTGGCAGTGCTTAGATGGACAGGAACACTTGACTGACAGGACCAATAAAGAACCGTATGTCTGCTTCATGATCAGCATCTGTTATGGCTAGAACTGAGTCCTGGTCCACACCTTTTCATCTGTCCATGACATGGAGGCCACATACACCAGGTTACCAGCAGGAGTTCACCTGTTTTTTTCATAAGAGACCTTAGGCAACTCATTTAACTCCCTTGCTGCTGCATGTTCTTTCATCTGCGGGTGTGAACTGGTAACCGATTGGGGCTGGATAACTGATGAGAGCGTGGAGCAAGCATGCCCCACGGATCATTTTGCACCCACCCTAGCATGGTGCAAATTCCAGCCAGCCAGCACTGATAATGTATAGTAACAGCCGAACATCACTCTATCATCAATATAGAAAATACTGAAGGTGCAGGTGACCGAAGTGGCATCAGAACACAAGGGTGCTGAAGCAAACAGGCAAATCCTAACCCAATTTGACAGACTGATGCAAAAGCTGACAAGAATGCTGGACAAGACACCTGGAACAAAATAGAAATACAATTGTCCACAACTAGTATTGCAAACGAATTAAGAGTCGGACCCCAGGCAGACTGAATCTTTGAGTTTATAGTCAACTAGATGTGAGATATTTGAAAGAAGGAAAAAAAATGAATTAACAGAACACCTGTTACATTCTTGGCATTGCATACAATATTTTATACACTTCCAGGCTTTTGACAACAATGATTTTGTGATAAAGGTTCTTATCTTTTGGGATGAAGAAAAAAAAGATGAAGGAAGTTCTTACTTGCAACCTAGAGCAAAATATTGAATTCTTTGGCAAGTCTCATCATTTTTCAAAGGCACAGTTTACAGCTATGTATCGTGGAGACAATGCCACACACC
Organism: Mesocricetus auratus; assembly: GCF_017639785.1. NCBI lineage: Eukaryota > Metazoa > Chordata > Mammalia > Rodentia > Cricetidae > Mesocricetus > Mesocricetus auratus. The sequence continues at coordinate 4,531,897 of NW_024429224.1, read as the reverse complement.
CAGCAGAATTCCAGGTAATATAGAAGGTAATTATTGCAATGCACCTGTGACCCAGCTGCTATTAGTAGCTGGCATGATCTGTCAGAAAGAGAGGGAGAGATTGGGAGCAGAAGAGGTAAAGGCAGAGGACACATAGGTTTTTACAGGTAGCACAAGTAATGGACATGTGGGTCTCCCATGAAGGCCTCTTTCTCTTTCTCTGGTTCAGAGCCCAACTATCCAGGATCTTGCTAGGCCAGCTCCCAAGAACAGCAGGACACCATGCAGATTTAAGTAAGCTTTCACTCTGTGTCTCTGTACTGGCCAGGACTCCCTCCCAGAAAACAGTTCTGAAAATGCCAACGACCTTGTATCAAATGAGAATGCTACAGAGTCTTGTATCCAATTTATATTAACTCTGAAAGTCGGAATTTTCACACAGAAACCCTGAAAGTCTTGGGCTACACATTATGCTGGGCACTCCAGAGTGAGCTAAGGTCCTGTCCAACAAATAGAACCTGCTGGAGTCAGACCCCACCCTCATAACAGCAATGTCAAGATATGTGCAGTGAAGGCCAAACAGCTGTCTGTGAGTCACTTATCACACTGAAAATAGCACTTCATGCTGCCTCTTCCCTTATTACCTCGTGATCTTAATGATCACAAACCTACAGTGCCAGGCTGGACCCTGGTGTCTCCTGATCTACGATCCCTGGGACTGGGTATGTAGTTGGGGTGGGGAGTGGCCAGAGAAGTAAAGGGGGGAGGGAAGGAGAGAGAATGCCATTATCTACAGTACATGTTAAATGAGGCTAAAGGTTTTACATGTTCAGATCCACACAAGACACTGCTACCATTCTGGGAACAGTGATGATCCAGGGTCTCAAAGACCTTGTTTTTCTAGCTCCAGGATTTATATGCAGGTTTTCTGGGACAATGAAGCTCTATGAAATAAATATTTAGAAGAAAAATATACTTAATAGATAGAGAATTTGATACTATCATTTTCTCTGTGGAGAGTACAAGTTGGCATTTTGATCATCCTATGATCAAGAACATCTTAAAAGTCAGAGTTCTGCAATTTGTAAACACAAACACAGGGGCCATTTTTACAACTAACATATGCCACCAAATGAAGATGCCAAGCTCAAATTTTAAAATATATTTTAAATTTCCCATTTTGGTTTTCCAGGGAACTAATGGCACAATATGAAATTTATGTTCAATAATCCAAAACCTTGGTCCCACCCTTCTTCCCATATCTTTCTATCTTAAAATTAATGAAGATCTTATACAAGTGGATTTTCATCAGCTTCAGTGATGAAAGCAACAATGTTGAGCCCTAACCGAGATCTACTGAGTGAGGACTCAAAAGTTTTACCATCCTCCTGGAATTCTGACATACACATTCATTTGAAAATCCCTGTGTTAAACCAATGCATTATAAATCGCATAATGTTGAATGATGACTGAACTTCCTATTCCCTGCTTCCACATGATTTATCCAGACTATTGAAATCATTTGCCATGCAAAGCATCTATTGTGGTTGGTAGGGATAAAGCATGTTAAAGGTGTTGGGTACACTATAAAATATACATGTGACATACACATAGTAGTTATAAGGCGCATGCCTAACATAACCCACTTCTCCTACATGTAATACTCCCCAATCACACAAATACACATAATGTATACAAACATAGACATACCTACACAAGATACAATATCCATGGCATTTATAAGATGCCCACAAAACAGTATACACACTAATAACCACACACCCAAAACACACCCACTCACGCTCAATGTACTCATAAAAGACACCCATACCAAAACATCCAAATCACCATGCATGCCTAGACAACACACACACACTCACCTTGTAAACAGCACAGAATCTATATGATGCCTGCTGCAACCAATGCCTCCCATAATTCATGGCTGCAAATCTCTGTGAAGCTGTGTTACTGTGCATATCTAAAACACCTGATGGTCTAACAAAGAGTTGAATTGCCATTTAGGAAGGCAGGAGAAAGGATAGGCGGGGCTGGCAGGCAGAGTGGAGGAAGAAGGAGTAAGAACAAGGAGGACACTAGGGGCCAGCCACACAGTCACACACCCAGCCATGGATCAATAGTGAAAGATATACAGAAATCAGAAAAGAAAAATACTTGAAGCAAAATATAGACAGGGTAATTTAAAGTAAGGAAAGCTACCTAGAAACAAGTCAAGCTAAGGCCAGGGATTCAAAAGTAAGGATACGAATCTGTATGTGATTTATTTGGGAGCTGGGTGGCTGGTCTCCCAAAAAAGCAAAGAACAAAAGAGTGAAAAAAACCAACTACACAAGGAGAGGGAGGGAGTATTCACAGGAGGCTTCTCTTAGGGAGTAGCCTCTGAGCTAGGGAGCATTTGCCAAGCTTTTGTCCGGGGTAATCAATGCCAATCTCTCTTTAAAAAGAGCCGAGGGTCCAAAAGCCACTTCATGCCCCTGAGATAGGTCCTTACCCCCTGAGGAGTGGAAGGGGAAGTGGCAAGAAGAGGGGAGACAGCGGCAGGAGAAGGGGAGAGATGGGGAACTGGGGTTGATATGTAAATGAAAAATATTTCTTAAATAAAAAAGCAAGCCCGGCGTTGGCGGCACACGCCTTTAAACCCAACACTCAGGAGGCAGAGGCAGGTGGATCTCTGTGAGTTAGAGATCAGCCTGGTCTACAAAAGCTAGTTCCAGAACAGCCTCCAAAAACAGAGAGAAACCCTATCTTGAAAAGCCCAAAAATAAATTTAAAAAAGCAAAACAAAAAAATATCCTAAAAACAAAACAAAAAAGGAGCCAAGGATCATTAATTCTTTGCCATGTGAAACTACTTGAAGTCAGCACACCTGTCCTTGGTATATACTTCCACAGTGTAAGGCCTCACTGCCTGGTCCTGGCTTGGGTAGTATCACAGAAAGTCCTCACCTGCATGAGGTCAGTCTGGCCTTACGCAGGAGGGTGAAGGGAGACTGCAAGGCCTGGAGATGCAGCATGAGGTTTCAGAGAGGTTTCATTGTTCAGGAAGAAGGCAGACCAAGATCTGGTCTCTCTGAAGCAAATCTCTCCTCAACATTTTGTTCCTGTCTGTCCCACAAAAGAACCATCCAGAAATCTAAAGGTAAAATCCAGTTTCTTGGGTCAAACAGCCAGACTCCCTCAACACCAGAAGAGACCTAGTAGCATGCATGGTAAAGTTTGCAGCCACTGAATCTGCTTCTGATGCCAAAGTGAAAAGAAGACAGCACAGAGCTAGGAGAGGAGTTAGAATCCAGTTGAAAGCATCCATTTCCTATTTGTACAACCAAAGAAAGGCAAGAAAGAGCCTGCAGAAAGGATATCCAGCCTTTGTCTTTGCAAGCTCAAGATCCTTCTTTAGAGTTATGTAGACAGTCTAGATTTGAGCACTGTTAATGTACAAGGCAGTCAGTCTGAGCAGTACCTGGGTCCCTGTGGTTTAGTGCGCATATGAGGCATGTGAATGTGCATGCCTCTGTGTATGCCTGTGTGTGTGTGTGTGTGTGTGTGTGTGTAGAGAGAGAGAGAGAGAGAGAGAGAGAGAGAGAGAGAGAGAGAGAGAGAGAGGTTTGCAGATAAGTGGCCCAGGATTTATATACCTATTCTCCTTCTCAGTTCAAACAAGATAGTCTACCTAACAAGGAGAAGGATGACAGAGCATGCTCATTTAAACCTCCTCAAAACAGTGTTTAATCCACCAGGAGCAACTTGATATCTGATGAGTGCTTCATCTGAGCTTCCTTTTTATATTAGTCTTCAGATTGTGTTGATCCCTTTTGTGCCTGTACATTTCCTTCTAGTTTTTCTGTCATCAATATGAAGGAGAGTATAGTCAAAGGTTTTGAAAACTGAACAGTATGGTTTGGGTGGATGACTGAGTTTACTTTCTTCCACAACTGTAGTCAGCAAGCAGCTCCCTCCTTGAGAGATAGGGCCAGGAGAATATTCCATCCTTGGATCAAAGTTATCTGAAGGATTCTTAAATTACATAAGATTGCCACTTGGAATCAACTGGACATTGGTATTTTATCCATCAAACTTGATTTTTAGTTCTAACCACATTTAGTTCCTACAATCCAACCCCTTCTGTTCATCTCTATAGTGCTGCATTTGGGATGTCGTCATCATACTCTTCCATGCATTAGCCCTGCCTCCTGTGTACCAGCATCTGCCACAGCCCATGTTCCTGTTAGGATACCCCAACACTCTCACTACAGTAGTGATCACAGCCACAAGTCTGGGCACAGAACTGCTCCTTCTCAGCTAATGTTAGAAACTTCTGAGACACTTGTTCCTTTGAACTGTAGTAGTCACAGCCTTCTTGCTCCTGATACTAAAACACATGCACACACAGGCAGCTCAAGTTCCCCATGAGTGGGCCAACCACAGAGAGTGTGGGTTCAGAGAAACTGCAGTGGCCCCAAGTCAAATCTGGTGCTCACATTCTGACCTGACAGGCTACCTCAATTACACTTTAGACCTCTCAGCTTTCCTCATCCAAGACAATGGTTTAGCTTTTGATAGTTAATACCAATGCATATTTTCAGCAATAGTATACAATAGCTGTTTCATAAATAGTATGTAATGATATTAGAGTTAACAATAATTAAGTATATATTATGCAATAACATTTGAGAATAATTAAAGATGAGCTTCCATTCCCAAAGTAATATGCTGGATGGTTGCATGAAGCCAGGAGTGCTGGGCAGATATGTGATCCTCAGAAAACACCTTCGTAGTGTGCTGGGCCAAGGGACTAGGACCCTGCACGAGGAGAGACATGTCGAACATCCAGGTCCCAGCCAGGGAAGCTGGGTCTGACTTGTCTTCAAGTCTCTGTGAGTCTTAGAGAAGACAGACGTTTATTCCATCTTCATGAAGAAACCCAGGGCAGTGAGGTGGTAAGACCCACATTCATTAAAGTTGATGGGGGGTGTCTGAAAGCAACGACAGAAATGACCCACATCAGAGATAAAAGGTGACAGACACACCTGCTTGATGGCATAGATTTGCAGTCTATAGAAGAAAGCAGCATCTGTTGTCTGCCCCAGAAGCTAAAGAGGGGATTCCTGCTTTAGGATCGAGCCTCAAGTCGACGTCCTCTATGCTTACTGACAGCTTTGAGAGTCTATGAATATCACACCATCTAATTTTAAGGTTCTGCATTCATTAATGGCTATAAATGTTTCAGAAGCATTTCCTTTGCATAACAGCCGCGCACCCAATTCAAGTAGAGTTACAGGAAGAAGAAGTTGGCAGGCTTAGCATCCGTGCCTCTTTGTTTAACCCTTTGAGTTCATTTTCACTATCCAGGCACTGAGGAAATTCAGTGGCCCCTAGGCTTACATTTCTACTCATCCTTATACATGGACTCAAGCACTGGGTTCAGCATTCCTCAGGAATCCTGCCTCTTAATTTCCAATCTAGAACGTTAACACTCTCAGTGGCCAAAGTTTTCAGATCCATGATTTCATTTGGTCACAGAAAGGACTAAAAACATCAAATCAAGAAAACATGACAGCACCCAATCTCCACTGCTAACAGAAAGTGAGGAAAATGGATTTAGAGATTTTAAGAAACTCGGGCAAAGGGGAGTTCATTCCTTTTATATGCTGGGTGACTTAGGAGCATGCACGAACGAAGCTTTCTGAGAGAAGGGTCATGAGCAGAACTTTAATATGTGGGTCCTCAGAGTGTTATGGTAGGAAAGGCATCACAGACAGACCCACTTATGCCACAGGCCCCGCCCTGGCACCAGTGAGCATCTATTCTAAGAAACACATGAATCCTTATTATAAAAACCAGGGACTTCAGTATTAGTCCCTTATTTCCAATACCTCAGAGTCAACCTGCAAAGTTTCCTCTTCAGATCTTTTCACTTAAGCACTTTCCCTCCTCAAACTATCATTGTGTTTTTCCCCAAGCTATCGCTGACAGGAAGGTAAGGCTATCACCTCTCTACCTGATAGGCTACCTATCCTTGCAAGCCCTCTTCAGCTTTTCAAAATGTCTAGCACCTCCCTCCCCAACACAAGCTTCTCCCTGCCTTATACTGTGCTCATCTACATGGAATCCCAGACCCATTAAAAGAGGACTACTCTCAAGTTTACCAGGAAACAGGGGAGAGTATGAGCAGAGAGCAGTACTTGGGGTGAGCAAAAGAAGGAATGGAGAACAAAACAGAGGTGCTTGTGAATGAATGAGGCCAGGGGACCGTTTTTGACAATCACATATATATTATCCCTGTTCACTTTGAACCTGCATACATAGGCCTTAGAGAGAACAAAAGAATTCAACTCTGAGCTTATTTGTCCTACGTATATGCCTATGAGTAGCAGCAAGGCAAGTACAATCTGTATGCCTGGAAGGGCCCCATAGCACATGCTGCCTGGAGGAAGGATGCCTAGGCTCCTGATCTGTGTACTGCAGAGGGGGAGGGGTCACACTTATCTTTCCAGGGCTGCAGTATGAACAGTAGAGGACCTGAGCACAGAAAAGCAGAGCCCAGACTTCACTGATGAGGACAGGCTGACATTTCAGCTGTGCTCTTCTGGCACCCTGGATTTAATGATTTGTGATCTCATTTCATTTAGCATCTGTCATTAGCCTCGGAAGTGCACCATGACTCAGCCTGCATCACTCCACTCCCACGCTGACCACCCACAAGATTCTTGGGCCTCCATTCCAGCCTTCTCACACACTTCCAGGCAGGCTCTAATCAAGATAAAAGAGAAGCAAAAGATGGAAATCAGTTACGGGTGAGGCTTGGGGATTCTGGAATTTTCTAGGATCCAAATAGAATCAGTCTTCCGTGAACTCACTGGAGCTGGTGTCAAATGAGCACCAGTCATCCTGCATCACCGACACAAACTCCATTCGTCCAGGCCTCGCCTGAAGCTTCAGTTAACACAGCTGGACGAATTTGGACAGAGGCAAACCCAATTGCCTCTGTTTCTCAGAAGGAAAACTAAGCAGCTGTTGTTGATTTGGTGAGCGGCTTGGTTTAGAGGGAGTGAAGGTTTGCTGCCAAACTGCCATGACCACACACCCCAGCTCCTCACTAGCTATTGAATATGCACAGGTGGGTTTGCTTCTCAATTTTCTCCTCTGTGCATGGAGGCTGATAACCCTTGTAGCCAGGACTGTGAGAAAAGCCAAATAACTTCCATCTAAAGTAACAGTTTGGGATGTCACAGACAGAAAACACTTGAAGTAGTCATCATTGTTAGCACTGAATTTGTGACAAAAGACAACACAAAAATGCTGACTTAGAAAAGTAACAATCTGCCAGGCAGTGGTGGCGCACGCCTTTAATCCCAGCACTCTGGAGGAAGAGGCAGGTGGATCTCTGTGAGTTTGAGGCCGGGCTGGACCGACAGCCTCCAAAACAATACAGAGAAACCCTGTCTCGTAAAAACCAAAAAGAAAAAAATAAAAGTAATGATCTTCTCAATCAGGGTTAGAAATATTGGCCTCTTAGAGTAAATGGAGAGGTTTCATTTTTAGTCTTTAAATTTTAAATTTACTTTAATTCCCTTTAAGTGTATTTGGCCTTTGTGTATGTTTGTGTACCACACGTGTGCCTGATGCCCACAGAAGTCAGAAGAGGGAGTCAGATCTGACACTGAAGTATCATGTGTACCACACGTGTGCCTGATGCCCACAGAAGTCAGAAGAGGGAGTCAGATCTGACACTGAAGTATCAGATGGTTGAGAACCAATATGCAGGTACTGGTTTCTGAATCTAGGTCATCCACAAGAGCAACAAGAGTACTTAACCCTTGAGTCAATTCCCATCCCGTATTTTCTCCCCAAATTCAATCTACACCATGACTTGGTAAGAGGTTACCTAGAGGATCATCATGAGACACCTAGAGGAAAGAAGGCAGAGAGAGGGGAAGAATGGGTAAAATATGGGCACCAGTTTGTCCTGGACATACCCATAGTGAAAGAGAATGGGCCAAATAAGAGGCTGGATGGACAAAGTTCCCTCATTGGAACAACCATAACGGTTAATCCCAATCCCAAATTCCTGTTTCTGTACTATGCAGTCACACAGTCTTCTTGGTGTCAGAGAGGGTGGCAGCCTCTTTCAGCTCCAGAATAAATGCATCTTTAGATGAAGACTCAGAATCCTGAGGCAAAGGGATATTCATTACCCACTGTTTCTTGGACTCCCCATTCACATTCTTTAAAGCAAGTCTGGCTTTGGTTCAAATTCCAGCTCCAAAATTAATATTTCTGGTATGCCGCTTACTACTGCCCATTCAATTTCCTCCATCCATAAAATCATGTGCGTCCAACAGGAAGAAGATTCAGATGACCATGATCCCTGAACACTCCTGTTTCCTCAACCAGCACCTCCTGACTGGTCAGAGTGCCAAAGCACTACATAGAAATGAGCTGTGTAGACAGTCTCAGTCTTTACCCAGAGAACCGTCGTATCAGCTGTGGAATGGAATGGGAGGATCCTAACATTCTATCAGCATTTCCATTTCCTCCAATGATTACATTATTTAGATACATTACTTATTTCTATAAATATTCTTTAGGGTATTAGAATAATGGGTAAAATGGGAGCAGAGGCAAGAGTTTTTCAAACACCATAATCCCTAGAGCTAGGGAGATAGATGGCTTATTAGTTAAAAGTACTGGCTGCACTTTCAGAAGACCTAAGCTTGGTTTCAAGCACCCACATGCCAGCTCATAAAGCTCTAGCTCTAGTAAGTTCCAGGGGATCTAATGCCCTCTTCTGGCCTCTATCAGCACCAGACATACAGGTGGTACATAGGAAAAACACTTATATCCGTAAAAAAATGTCTTTTGTTTTTTTGAGACAGGTTTTCTTTGGTACCCTTTGCTGTCCTGAAACGTACTCGGTATGCCAGACTGGCCTCAAACTCACAGAAATCTGCCTGCCTCTGCCTCCCAAGTGCTAAGTTTAAAGGCATGTGCCACCACCACCCAGGCTAAAATAAATATTTTAAACTTCTATTTAGAGACATCTGCCTCCTTCTCCACTAACACCTTAAATTCTTACCTAAAGTTTATAAATCTCCATATTGATCCTCTGATTTTCTTAACCCTTCATTGGTGGTCCCTTTTTAACTAGGTAGCATAGTGTTCTGAACCCTTTCTAAGATGGGGCACCAAGTACCTTCCCTTCCTAGAGCTAAGTCCTTAAGGACTCTATACTCCCTTGGTCATGAAGCGCTAGACCCTTACCCTGGCCAGCATTGTCCACATGATCTCCTCCTAGCTCTTCTGTAGACAACATCCTTCCAGAAAGATGACCCTGTTCTCAGGCTCATTGATGGTCAGGAACTGTGCCTGTGTCAACGGACCTGAGGCCTTGAACTAAACTTTGCTTGTGCCTTTGAGGCTTTCTCCAAAGTGGTTCTCAAGTGTCTTCTGGTCTTAACCCAAGGCCCATATCCCCAAATTTCCGTCTGCTCCCAGTTCTTCTCTTTTAGTATGTCACCTTGACTTATTGTTTTGGGGAGTAACAATCTTTCTATAGAATTAACTATTTGTTTGGTTTCCATGTCCTGTGAGAAAATTACATTCTTGGAAAAGAGCAACCCCCTTTGTTCCTGAGCTGACATGTCCCCAGAGGAGAGCAAAAGGTTCAGGACACACAATATATTTCATAAATGTTGAATGCCCTAAAGGGAGAATTGGCTAAAGAACAAAACAAACAGAACAGATAACCCAGATGCTAAAGGCTATGTTGTTAGCCAAGGAAACAACCAATCCCCACGACAGTGTATACTTCAAATTTTATTTCAGTTCAGCTTCAAAAGGCAACCTAACAGATCATCATGAACATGTTCATGTTCCTTACGGAAGGGTATTTAAGTGGGGGCAGGCAGCCACAGCCATTCAAGACAAACCAGCTAATAAGTGACTTCATGGCTCTCAAACGGATGGACTGAGCCACAATTTCCTTAGCCAGGGGAGAATGAAGATAATGAAAGTCCAGAGGTGTGCAGGGGACCTCGGGGTAAGGGCAGCATTGGGGAGGAGGTAGGTAGATAAAACTGCCAGCATTAAAGATCTTGGCATTTTCCTTCAACTGGGAATCAGAATGAATTTAAAGTTGGAAACTTCATACTGACTTAGCTATTAATCATTATAAAATGACAAAGATCAACCTATTTTTGGTATGAATTAGTCATGAACTTATGCCTTTTACTTTTAAAAACAATCTTGTTCAATATATGTCCCTGAAAAGCCTGTGTAGACCTCTTTTCTGGGTATGAAGAGATAGTGGATCTACTCAATCCTTCAGCAAATATTCATATTAACTAAAAGCCCATGTTGAATCAGTAATTCTGTCTCAGTATTGCAGAAGTGGCCAAGTCATTTCAACATCCTTTAAGTGGTTAACAGGATCACAGATCTGTATCCTGGCCAAGAACAAGAGAAGAGATTAAGGGAATGAAGACTGACTATCAAGACTTGTTCCAAAGGAGAGTACATATCAGTCTCATCATCCACTTAACCTAACCCCACACACATAATTATATACACATATATGTATATATGTGTGTATATATTATGTATATATACATATATATAATGTTATTTAAACTTTGTGGTTTAAAAATGGTAAGAAATTAACTAAACTATGGCAACTAGCATTTCAGATGCCTAGATCTACGAAGCTACCTGAATGGATACAGAAATTGTGATAACAGACCAATTAAGCTAAATCCTCATTCAGAAATGTCACATCTGAACACGAACTAAAACCCCAAGGGATAATCACCTCTTGTTTTTGCTACCTGTAGCCACTACACCCAGCCCTGTGCAAATGCCAGAATATATAATTCATCCCCAGTAAACCTACTTCTTTCCACCAAACTTTCTTATAACTGTTCATTTATCAACCCCCACCCCCAGAAGCACAGCAGAGAGAGAATGCAACAGAAATAAGACACCAAAAACTTGAGATTTCTGCTAAAGACCTGCAGGTCTTGGCAGTCAACCAGATTCTGCTGGGAAGGTGTTCACTTCTCAGCGCTCCTTCTGCATAATCATCCCAGGGTGAGTCCTCCCAATTCATCTTTCCACTTAGTCCATATTGGCTCCTAAAGGATGGTGCCAGCTTCAGAGGTAGTAATTGAGGCTTTAGGGAAGCAATGTGTAACAGAAACAGAACCAACAAGAAATTGACAAAGTTGTGAGCCACTATCTCCGGAGACCACCCATCTCCCCCCACCTGTTATCCTAAAATATACTCACTCACAAGTAGTCCCTGATTTTTTGCACTACCCACCTGGAAGTCATAGGGTCTTTTGATATGAAAATCAAAATATAGAATTTCCTAGCTACCAAATCCTGTTGGCTTCCTATCATTTTTAAACAAATTTCAAGTCCTTTAAAGATGAAACACAGATGGCCAACACATCCATGAAAAAAGGCCCAAAATCTTTAGCCATTAGAGAGATGCCAACTCAAACCAAAATGAAATATGCCAAGTAAAAGGGGACCAAAGTGCATACATGTTTGTCTTTTTGTGACTGGGTTACCTCACTCTGGATGGTTTCTTCTAGTTCCATCCATTTGCCTGCAAATTTCAAGATTCCATGTTTTTTTCAGCTAAGTAGTACCACATTTTCTCCATCCATTCTTCAGTTGAGGGGCATCTAGGTTGCTTCCAGGTTCTAGCTATCACAAATAATTCTGCTATGAACATAGTGGTACAGTTATCCTTGTTGTATGAATCTGCATCTTTTGGGTATGTGCCTAAGAGTGGAATTGTTGGATCTTGTGGTGAACTGATTCCCATTTTCCTGAAGAATCTCCATACTAATTTCCAAAGTGGCTGTATGAGTTGGCACTCCCACCAGCAGTGGAGGAATGTTCCCCTTCCTCCACATACTCTCCAGTATAAACTGTCATTAGTGTTTTTGAATTTAGGCATTCTGACAGGAGTAAGATGCTATCTCAGAGTTATTTTGATTTGCATTTCTGTAATGGCTAAGGATGTTGAGCACTTTCTTATGTGCCTATCAGCTATTTTATTCTCCTCTACTAATAATTCTCTATTTGGTTCTGTACCCCACTTTTTAATTGGATTATTTGGTGTTTTGGTGACTAGCTTCAAACATGGTATGTACTCACACATATATGGATTTTAGACATAGAGCAAAGTCTAAAATCTACAACTCCAGAGAAGCTAGGAAACAAGCAGGACCCTAAGAGAGTCATATATGGTCCTCCAGAGAAGGGGAAAGGGACAAGATCTCCTGAGCTAACTGGGAGCATGGGGGAGAGGAAAGGGAGTTAGAAGAAACAGAAGGGAAGAAGAGGAGGGGAAGACATGAGGGAGCAGGAAGATTGAATCAGGGGAAGAATAGAGGAATGCAAGAATAGAGCTACCATAATAGAGAGAGCCATTATAGGTTTAAAGAGAAATCTGGCACTAGGGAAATGTTCAGAGATCTACAGAGTTGACCCCAACTAACAATCTAAGCAATAGCGGAGAGGCTACCTTAAATGCCCTTCTCCAATAATGAGATTGATGACTACCTTATATGCCATCCTAGAGCCTTCATCCAGTAGCTGATAGAAGCTCTAGAAGCAGACACCCACAGCTAAACACTTAAGTTACGGTTGCATGTTGTTGTCTTAGTTAGAAATTCTAGTGCTGTGATAAAACACCACAATCAAAAGCAACCTGGGGAAGAAAGGGTCTATTTTGTCCTATAGCTTATCAGTCCATCATTCTAGGAAGTAAGGGCAGGAACATACGGCAGGAACTGATACAGAGAGCATGAGGACTCCCACTTACTGACTTGCTCCCTGTGGTTTCTTCAGTCAGTCTGCTTTCTTATACTTCCAAGGACCACCAACCCAGAGATGGTACTGCTCACAGTGAGCTGGGAATTACTACATCAATCATCAATCAGCAGAAAACATAGTATGACTCAGAGGCCAGTCTGCCGGGGGCATTTTCTCAGTTGAAGTCCCTCTTCCTTAATGACTCTAGCTTGTGTCAAGTTGACATACAACTAACCATTACAGTTTTCTTGACTTATTGTGCAGAATATTATTTAACTACAGAAAATGATAGAGTTTTAAAATATGTATGAACCTTACCACATGATTCTAAATGAAAGAAATCTTATGCAGTTGTACAATATAAGCATATGATTCCATTCCTAAGAAAGATGCAGAGTGAGGCAAATCTGCACAAATAGGAAGTACAGTAGAAGCTAAAGTCTGGGGCAAAAATTAAGGACAATGACTGTCAACAGACAGAGGTTCTAGAAGTTTCTTAGAAGTAGAAAGTGGTGGTCATTGCCATGACCCACCCAAACCTATTGAACTATGTAAATTTTACCACATATGTATTTCCACTAAACAAAAAAAGACAAAAACAAGCCCTTTCTCCTGTCCTATTTTGTAATTTCTCTTCTTGGACACATCAACACTAACCTTTGGGGGACTCAGCAAGCAGCTGCCAGGATGACTGTGTATGTTATTATAGTCACTGCCCCGTCACTGTATTGTCATTCATTCCTTTTATTACCACAGGTATGCATACCTAGATTGGCCCTTAATTCACTTGTTCACCAGTAAAGTTACAAGATCTGGCAAAGATCAATCTAATAATGCAAATTTGAGGATATATTTGATATATTCAATATTACTGCATGGAAATCAAATGTAAATGGACAAGGTTCAATTTATCTATCCACTTATCATAACTTTATTCCAAGAGCAGGGAATAGATGCCATGCAGACATACCATGAAGGGGAATACTGAAGGAGATAAGGAAGCAGCAAAGATGGGTCATTTCCCTGTTTCCCCTTTGATCTTCCAAGTGACTGAGAAGGAGACATGCAGGGTAAGAGTTTAGGGGCATCCGCAGACCACTCCCAAACCTAAGAGCAACCCTGTGCCCCAGCAGCTCCCAAACCTAAGAGCAACCCTGTGCCTGAGCAGCTGGCCCACCTGCTCACCAGCCCCTCTCTCCTTATAGCTCTAGAACCAAGTCTCATCCTTTCTATGATGAGCTCCTTATTTCTTTTCTTGGACCCTCAAGGACTGGTGAAATTATCTCACCACTACTGAGAGCATCATTGTGTATGCGTACCGTAATTCCCGCCATACCTATGAGGATTTTGAAGCCTCTAGGAAAAATCTTCTTCAACCTCCTCCAGCACCAATGCTCCTCTCTCCCCTCCATTTCTCACTTTCTGGCCACCTGCCAGCTCACAAAGATCCTGCCGGTCCCAACTCACTGAAGCCACCTCATAACCAAATACAGCTACTACTTTCCCAGTTCTGCATACTACTTGGACCTAACATCTCTATCATGACAAGATCCTACTTTTTCTTCAAAATGAATTCTTTGATCAGCTAGCTGCTACTTAAGACTAAGCAGATGAACTGGTAGAAGATCAATTCTTGAAACACTTTAGGACTGCCAGCCATCAATTTGGTTGTTCCCATTACAAATAAGGATCCCATTATCTGAGGTATACTGGGCATTGTCACCTGAACAGACCAAGTCTACGGTTTTTATATTACTCTGTTTTATATTTTATTTATATTTTATATTGTTTTATTTTATTGTGTGTTTCAAGGCAGCATATATTACCATCACTCCATTTTACTGATCTATAGAAGTTGAGCGATTTCCTTGAGAGTCACTCACTAAATCAGAAGAGAAGCTATATTGGAGTCTGCTGTATAGCCCTCATCTGAATAGAAACATTCTCTAATGAGGGGAAGAGGAAATGTTTCCAAGGTTGTGGAAACATTGAATAGCTTCTAGCGCAAGGAGTAATTCTCTGACCAGCCAAGTTTCGTGAAAGAGACTCACTGGCCCTGCAAGGAGCTCTGGGATGTTAAGGTGGGTTTTTCAGTGATGCAGCTGCCTGTGAGTTGTCCACACCCCTGTAACACAAATCAACTCATTGCTTCTCCAGACTCAACACTGGTGGAGTTACTACTTTGGCTAGGTCCCTATCTGGAGTAAATAGACATTTGATCCAAGTTTCCCAGGAAAAGTCTTACAAAACACAGAACTGTGACAGCCTGACTGCATGACCTTGGATCCTCATAAGCCAGGAGACATCTCTAAGTTAGCACTTCACTCCATGTCTTCACACTTATACCTATCCAGGAGGGGCACAGCTGAAGGAAATCACCAGAATCTAACATTACATCCTTAATTGAATAGAATATAGCAACACAAAGAAAACACCTTGCATGTTGAATGTCACACATTTAAATAAGTCTTGGAACTTAACCATATCATTTGTGTAATGATTGCCTTTGCAGAACTGCTCATCAATCTCCTAGACCCTAGCCCAGGAGTTCCTCCCATGAAGTTAACATCCCTCTATCTACTTCTCCAGGCCTGTACCAAGAAACTCTGCAGGCCATAAACATAAGTGATATTTTGTTACCTGTGAAGATATTAGCTAATTAGAGTAATTCATACTAAAGTGAAAATGAAGAAAATAACTGAATGAAAATAAACAAGGGGGCAATTTAGAGCAGTTGCTGAATACCCGATACCATGCACCCGATACCACTGGAACTTGTTTTGAACCATGAAGTGAGCCAGCCAATCAGATACCTCCTTTCCTCTCCACCCCTGAAGTCTACTGTATATCATAAAGTCTAGCTTCTCCTCTGGGGTATTTGTCATGAATAAGTAACAATTTAGAAATAGACCCAAGTATAAATCATTTCCACTTCTAACTTTGTAACCTTGGACAAGTAGCCATTGTTCCATGAGCTTCTAAGTCCTCATCTGTGAACAATAGCAACTGTTTGGGTTCAGATGACATATCAGAGTCCTGGAAAGAACCAGGACAGTGAGAGATACAGGTTCACACTGGTCATGATGTCCCAGAACCCCTGTTACTAACCACAGGAGACAGACTTCAACTCAGATCTGCCCAGGAGATCGACAATGCTGATAGCCAGGACTCCCTTGTTGTACATATGTGGAAGCAGTCACATCAGGATATATCTTGAAATGGAAAGGGGATGAACACATAGCCAATAAAGGCCAATTATTTTATAGATACTATCAGACCTCTAGCTTCCTGCCTCAACCTCTGTTTCTACCTTTTTACACTGCCCTTTTAAAGCTAAGCCCTGACTGGCCCAGTGTCATGCTACCAGTATATTGAGTTAATGCTTCCCCTTCCTCTGTGTAGCTTTAGCCTATATGAAAAGTATGTCCTGAAACCAAGAGTGATTTACCTAATGAGATGGCACTTACATTAATTGTATTTAATGTCACCACTTACACGATAAATTTGCCTACACAGACCTGTCATTATCTCTGTTCTCTAGCCCTTTCACAGCATGTGCATCTCCGGGAAATTTCTAACAGATGTGCCAGCCCCAAAATAGAAGGAACATGGCTCAGAGATGCACCTGCCTGGGTAGCCCAAAGGTCTTTTCCTATTTTGCATTGCAAATGTGCTCATCTCTGAGGCATCACAAAAATCAGAAAGCCAAAAGAACTCTGGAAAGGGGGTAAAGGGAAAGAGAGGGCCAGGAATACCTGACTTACATCTATGCTCTGCTATTGACCACCTGAGCAGTCTTGGTACCTTCATCCAAACTCTCAGAGCTACAGGGTTTAGACCCAAGTTGGATGGATTTGATCATTTCAGGTCCTGAGTGTCTATGAGTCTGCTTCTTGAACACATAATATGAACCAAATGAAATTAAATACTTGGCTCTGAGCTTTTGCATATGAAGGAAAAGCTGTGCCTACAGTATGGGGACACCAAGGAGAAAGGGTTCTGTACTCCTAAAGCCTAACTTTTAAGCAGTTACCTGTTGCTTAACAGATATGTCAGGAAGATTCATTAACATTGTGGCCCTTTATTTTGATTATCTGAAAAAAATGAAACTAAAAGTTGCTTTGTTCATGTCTTTGATCGTAACAATAATGAATAAAATCTCTAATACAGTCATGGGTCACAGCCCTTTGTAACAGTTAGCTTTGTCACCTTGACACAATCTAGAATCACCTGGGAATGTCTCAGTAAGGGATGAGGGACTATCTGGATCAGGGTGGCATTGGGGCCCAGCTATGGAGATTGTTTTGTTTGTGTTAAGTGATGTGGAAAGACATCACTACAAGCAGGCAGAATCATTCTCTGTGTTTGGTTCCTGAATTGCTGAATTGTATAATGGGTAGAGAAAGGGCCAAGAAGTGTGAACATGCACGCTCACACTCACGTTATGCTCTTGATGATGCATGTGGCTAGTTACTTTGTTCCTGACTTGACTTCCTTGAAAAGAAAGACTGCAAACTGGATCTGTGAGCCAACGAAAAGTAAAACTCCTACATTAAAGTTGCTTTTGTCAAAACATTTTTAGCACACTGACAGGAAAGGAAATG
Organism: Mesocricetus auratus; assembly: GCF_017639785.1. Lineage (NCBI taxonomy): Eukaryota > Metazoa > Chordata > Mammalia > Rodentia > Cricetidae > Mesocricetus > Mesocricetus auratus. The sequence goes on along the minus strand of NW_024429224.1, from coordinate 4,514,472 downwards.
AGGACATCCGTGCTCAACAAACTCAGGCAACTATTTGTTTATGTCTTTTGAGATTGTAGGATTCACTCCTTAGGATTTTTGGAGTGAAGTTATACCATATGTTCTGTATATGTGTCTCAGTTTACCTATCTATGCAAGGAAAAGTTTTAGCTTATTCTGCTTTCTGGCCTTGGGATTAGATTTGGACACAATTCCCACCCTGCTTGATTTCCTGCCTTGGCTTCCTTCAGTGACTGTGGCCTAGGATATGTAAGACAAATAAACCCTTTCCTCTCCAAGTTGCTTTTGGTCAGTGTTTTATCACAGCAATAGTAAAGCAAACAAAGACATCCTTCATGAATATGAGTTTCTACATGAAATGATGAAAATGGGAGTGAGAGGGCATAATTGCAAAAACATGCAGCTATGCTAAATACTAATACATTGTGCATTTAAACATAGTTAATATAATTTTGTGAATTTCATCTCACTTTAAAATGCGATGTGCATCGTCATGTTTGTGTTGCTTCTTATCATACACTGTGATCATTAGCAGAACCTAGAGTCTCAAGGGCATGTGTGTGGGGAATTGTCTTCACCTGTTCTTTGAGGTGGGAAGACCCACCTGCTGTGAATGGCCCCTTTCTGGCTAGGATGCTGCACTATATGTGTGAACTAAGGGAGCAGAGCATCAACCTGCATTTATCAGTTTCTGCCTTCTGACTACGGATGTGACCTGGTCAGCTGATTCAAGCTCTTGTGGCTTTGACTTTCTCATCATGATGGAATGAAAAAAGCAAACCCGTTCCATTAAGTTGCTTTGCCTCGCTGTTTCATCACAGCAGAAGAAAAAAGAAACCTAATAGGGACTCATATCTCAAGGCTCAATAAAAATTAGTATACAGCTATTAATTCCTCTAAGAACCAGTTATCATCACTTCATATTATGTCTTGGTTCTGAATTCAAGACTGCCTGCCATTGTTTTCTGTGACCTGACTAACTCCATAGACCAAGTTCTCTCTTTCCCACTGAGAGAACTACAGGGGTTGGAAGTTCAAAGTTCATGTCCTTGCGATTCTTTCTCTATGCAGACCAGGCACTCTTCAGTCTTCCAACCTCAGAAAGTAACATGCCACAGCTCCTTGCCCTTCGTAGTCTGCTGTGCTTAGCAGAAATGATTCCTTCCCCCTGCATGACTTCTCCTATTTAGTCACAGTGGCAATGCACCCCTGGAACACTAGATCTATCCTTACCCCCTGAAGAAGTAACGCCTGCCTCCAGTCCCTGAATAGTGCACTGAGAGCTCATCTGGATGTGAACTTCAGCTGGCTACTCTCCCTCATCCCCCAATAATGCAAACTCAGAAGAGGCAATGGTTTTGCATGTTGGCTCTTCTATTTATGGCCCACTGATCCTGCAACAATTTATTTCATGCCTTCTGTGAAATGGGATGTTGTACTACCCTGCACTCACCAGAACCACTGGATCATGATGTATGAGCTCCCAGCATGGTATCTAACACATGGCAGGTCTCCTTCTGACCCCATTTGAGAAAGAACCCAGAGGAGAAAGTGATTGCTGAATTGATTTTCAAGGAGATTTAAGTGTGTCTGTAGTCAAAAGGATGTTGTTAAAAATAGCAGGGCTTCTATGGATGATTTCATACAAATCTGCTCAATTTATAAGTCAAAAAATATCTCCATTCCCTGCCCTGCAAGCCCAGAAAACTGGAGGCATGTGCACTGTGCTCATAAAAGTAAGACATAGAGAGAAACAAAGATCATCCGTACTCAATAACCCCAGGGAAAGGGGTTAAGTTTATACACCTTCAACTCAGCCTGAGTGGAACACAGATTTTGTTCTAGTTTCATTCTGTTATGATCAAAAGCAACTGTAGAAGAAAAGGTTTATTGTATCTTACACTTCCAAGTCAAAATCCTTCATTGAGCTATGTGAGACTACAAACTCAGAACAAAGACGTGAAGCAGATACCACCATTGAGGAAGGATGCTTATAAGCTCGCTGGCCTGCTCATATAACATTTTTATAATGTCTAGGCGTGTTTGCTCAGGGATGATGCCCTCACGGTGATGTAGGCATTCCCCTATCAGTCACCAATCAAGATAATCTCACACAAATATGGCTATATATAGGCCACTCTGATCAAACCAAACCTTCTATTGAGGTTCCCTCATCCCAAGTGAGTTTAGGTCATGTAAAACTGTAGATAAGTTCTAACTAGAATAGATTCGATGTGGGGGAAATGTAGCCAGAAGCTGCTGAGGGTAAGGAGAGGGGTTGATACGGAGCAGAGAATGTATGAAATATATTCCCCAAAGTGAGGGGCATGTTGAAGCCATGGTTTTAAACCTATGATGGAAAGATGCCTATAGCATCCACTAACACAGGAGCTGACAGATAATAAGAGAAAGTAATGGTTGCCTTTGCTTTGATTTTCATAAGTGTTTAGCACCCAAATGTATGCATCTCCAATCCTAGCCCCCTTTTCCCCTAATGTGCAATTGGTACATTCTCTGCAGGTTGTTGCTCAAGGACTGACTAGAAGAAAGTTGCCAGTTGAACTTGAATACTAATACCCAGGATTCCAAATCAAAATTTGTTCCATAGTCATACCTTGCTTATGAATATCAACCCCATTCTCCCAACTAACAATACTAAAAAGGGTTCTTATTGTATAGCATCATTTTAATTGGAGTACATGCCCTTATTTCCCTGGCATAGTTTCATTCAAGGCCTAGGTCCCCAGCAGAATTGTCCATCCCATCTCCATGCTATTTCAGAAGCATTTGGGCTTAACTAACACACCACATGATCCTCTTATACTCAGTGCTATAAAAAGTACATTATTGGTGATCTCCTCTGACAAACAAGACAGTAAAAGCTCTGACAGGGGATTTAGTTATTAGGGAGACAGAGTAGTGATCAAACCTAATCCATAAAAAGTAGAACTAAGCTCCCATCCCTACCCAACCACTCTTTGCAGAACACATGATTCCTAGCCCCAGGCCACAGGCCCTGAGTGGTTCTCAACCTTCCTACTGCTGCCACCCTTTAACGCAGTTCCTCATGTTGTGGTGATCCCAACCATAAAATTAATTTTTACTGCTACTTCATAACTGTAATTTTGCTGCTGTTATGGATCAAAGGTTTTTGGAGATATAAGTTTGACAAAGGGGTCCTGACCTACAGGTTGAGAACTACTGTCTTAAGATATACTTCATTAGGAGCATAGAATTCCATGATTCCACAACCACATCGTTTCCTTTGAAACAGTTCCTTTGGGGGAAAATACTGATGTCCAAAAAACTGAACAAAATCATTTTCCTTCTGTAACAGAAACATCTAGGAAAATGCCAGCCCACTGAGTCAACAGTTAATGCCTGTTGGACAAAAGAATCAGCTATCATCTGCACTTAATAACTCCCTAGGGTGACAAATAATTTGCAAGTGATTGACACAGGTTCCTGGTGTACAATTACATTCATGTCAAAACTTTTGACCAAAATAGTAGTGTCAGATTAAACCAACCCCAGCTGCAGAGCACATCATATGGAAACAGAAGGAAAGCCCACCATCTCAGAAGGAGTCCTTGGTCTCCTTGGAAGCAAAGACATATTTTTGGCAAGGTAATAAAGAGGTGTCAACATTCATCACCATCACTTGAAAGTCTCTGGGTAAACATACACTTTTAATTTCTCCTTTAAGTGAATCATTCATTCACAAGTACACTTCCCCTTGTTTCCCCCAAAGCATGACTGCTTCCATTAGCCCTGCTCTGAGCAAAGCCATCTTTTAATCACTATCTTCTCTTCATATCTATTTTCTAGGGTTCCTGCAGCATGTTTAGCATTGGGAAACTTATCCAGCACATGTCAAGTGGATGCCAGAGTAGGCCCTCAATACTGAACTTTGTGCCAGAAACAAGCAGTACTTGATTCGGATTGCATCTGGAATCCCAGGGAAGCCACAGCTCAGATGATGCCACAGCTTAAATGTGTTCCCCAAAATTCATATGTTGGAAACATAATCCCCCAAATTGCTTACTGTGACATTTGGAGATGGGGCCTTTAGAAGTGATTAGGATCCTTATGCTAGTAGAAGTCGAGTCTAAAATAAGGATTATAGGGTTTGGAGTACAAGAGACCCAAGTTTGTACACTCTGTTTCACCATGTGAGATCCACCACCATCCTATAACACAATAGGAAGGCTCTTGAAAAACCCAGCACATGGATACTGGCTTGCACAAGCTCTGGAACTGTGAACTGAATAGACTCCCTTTTGTTTATCATTTACTCGCTTTGTATATTCAGTTGTAGCCACACTAAATGGACTAAGGCAAGCTGGGTAAGGAAAGCACACATCCAAGGCAACTGTCCCCAGAACAGATACATCTGCACTGACTGGGAACCAACCCTCCTGGGACAGCTAGCTTACTAAAGAAGGGTGAAGCACTCAGGGTCACCTTAGAAGTACAGACAGAGTGTCATTCCCATGAGCCATGCCTCAGGACCCGCCTAATTTATCCTGGTCTCACCCTCCACCCACCTCCGCTGGAAGCTAGTGGGAAGAATGGGAGGAGGAGGAGCGGAGATGAGTGGAGAACAAGTAGGTCAGACACCCACTCTCGGTAGTACTGGGGAGAGGGAGCTGCGTGGAAGCTGTGGGATCCTCATTAGCTTCTCCATGCAAGCTTCCCAGTCCTTGTGAAAAGCATGGATGTCAGGGAATGCCTCGTAAGGCTGGCAAGCTTCTTCTTCAGCTACACACACAGAACCCACTCCAGTCTTGGGAAAAATGGCCTACTCCCCTAATTTTAAACAACTGCAATCCTCACAGCCATGTGTCTTATTGCAAACATCCACCATGTATGAGAAGTATTAGCATGAGGGCCAACATTTTCTTTCAGCTTATTTTCTACAGATGGTGACTTTACAGGAACAGACCAACTTTGAGACCTGTGACAGAATTCCACAGGCAACATGTTGATGAACAACTTGGAAATTTATAAAATGTGGTCCAAGCAGAGCCCCAAGGATTCCACAACTGAGGACATATTTATAATGTTGTAATTCTGGTGTGTTATAAACTAAAATATAATCTAGCATTATAAAAAGGATTGTTATGCTCAACTACACTTAGAACACATTAGACTGAATCGATTTGGGGATTGTAGAGCTTCTCAGAACTTTTGCATGGCATTTCCCTAGATGACACTACAAGCGGACCTAGAATGGAATTCAGCATGGCTTTCTCTGATAGTGGAATTCTTATTATGAGGATATAATCTGCCCCACAGTCTGACAAAAGTTGATCTGACAGCTCAGTCACCCTGAGAAAATCATTGAAATGTTCTGAGTTTTAGCTGCCTCTGCCACAAACCTCTGCTGTAGCTAATGACAGTGGAAGTGTAACTATATGCACCATGCTAAACCATTTAGGAGGCACACAGCATTCTTTTGATCTCCAGAGACACCTACAAACTTAAGAGGACCCCATCTGTTGGCTGGCCCAGGCTGTGAGCCAAATGCCAGTCTCAGGTGTGTTTATAATCTTCGTTTTTATTCTAAAAATGGAGGGGGAAACAGCCTTTAGCCTGTACTGACACAGCCCTGGCCTGGGACAACAAAGGATGGCTTTGGTGTTTAGTGCACTGATTTCTGGTAGAGACAATAGCAGCTTTATTTCCTTTCTCTGGAACCAGGAAATGGATGTAACTGACAAGTCAAAGATGTCACTTGTGGATAATATGTCTCAGGGCAGAGCCACAATGACAAACTCATCCTGTCATTTCTGAGAATCGTGGGGCTTAAGTAATGGATCTTTTCAAGACAAGCCAGCATTCTGGGAACTTACGTTGGGTTGACATGGGAGACATGCTCCCCAGAGACCTGCGTAATGTATCCAGGACAGCCAATCACTGACAGATATGGCTTGTATTCTGTGTCCCTGTCTCTGGGTGCAGTCCTTTTTCAGGAAATATATCTCTTAATCACAGAAAATAGAAAACAAGAGACATGAGAAAGAACAGGCAAGGCTCCAAAGCTAAATCACTGTGGTCTAAGACACCTGTTGCCTGGTGTACCCGAAACATCAAGCCTCTGTTACTAGGACACAGAAGTATGCTACTCTACTCTACATCAGAGTACTTACTAATAAGGAATTTGTTCTTTTTGGAAGACGAAATGCCATAGTGATAGAGAACACGGCAAGGCACTCACCATGCATCTGACTTTGTGCTTAGCTCTACACTCAACTCCCCTCTGTGAAGAAGGAAGATATTCCTTATCAAAGAGGAGGAAATGAAGGTCCAAGGAGGAGACTCACGACCTATCCCAGACTCTGTGGCAGGAAAGGACAGTACTGAAATCCCACATTTGAGGTCGGGTGTCCCAAGACTCTGCTCTCATACACTCAGATGCCACTCTCAATGAAAAACTAAACACTGTCAAGTAGAGATAAGCCTAGAAGCCTAACTTCCACAGCCCACACTGTGACGTAAGCTCACCTTTCACAGCCTAGTTAGTGGTGGCCATCGAGGTCTCCGCAGCACAAAGATTATGGGCAGAAGCTCCTGGGTCCTACACAGAGCTGTTTCCATGCGCATGGTAGATGGGGGAAGCACCAAGTACTTCTCTGTATGTGGGGCTCAGATGCTATTCGAAAGAACTCCAGGGGGAAAAGTGTTGAAAAGACAAGAGCTGACCTTAGTAGCCTAACCAAATCCTGCCCTGGAACTTTTGGGGTTACTGAATGCTAAGTGTACTGTGGTAAACTGACCCTGAGATGGCTCCAGTGACCCTAACCCGGTAAAGAAACCTGTGTGTAATCATCTCCTGAGATAAGACAGCATCCAAGCATTCTGCTTCTGTCTCGTTTGCTGTCTCTTGGTGGTTCTGTGGGGGAAAAATCAGTGAGTGGGGGTTCTGCTCTGAGCCCCAACTCCCTACATCCCCTGGTTCCATCTCCCTGGGCATTTGTTGTGCCTAGAGAGGACCTGCCCCACCCGGAAGGCTCACCCTGAGTCTGCCCACACCTCAGTCTTCAGTGCCTTCCAATCCAAAGAGACCCCATGAGATCCCACTGAAAGAAAGGATGGGAAGAAGGCAATATAAAAGCACAGCCAATAACAGAACCAGTATGACACCACCAGAGTCTAGAAACTCTACACAAACAAGACCTGAACATACCAACACAGATGAAACAGAAAAGAATGACCTTCAAAACAACCTCCTGAAAGTGATAGAGGCCCTCAAAGAGGACATGAGAAAATTCCTTAAAGAAATGGAAGAAAACACAAACCAAAAAAAATGCAAGAAATCAACAAATGTCTTAAAGAAATCAAGGAAAGCCAAGAAAAAACAATCAAACAGATGAAGGAAATAATTCAAGACCTGAAAGCCGAAATTGAGACAATAAGAAAAACACAAACTGAGGTAATGCTGGAAATCAAAAGGCTGAAAAACCAACCAGGAACTACAGATGCAAGCATAACTAACAGAATACAAGAGATGGAAGACAGAATCTCGTGCACTGAAGATAAACTAAAGGAAATAGATTCATCGACAAAAGAAATTCTTAAATCCAACAAATCCTTAACACAAAATATCCAGGAAATATGAGACACCGTGAAAAGACCAAATCTAAGAAAAATAGGTATAGAAGAAGGCGAAGAAGCCCAGCTCAATGGTGCAGAAAACATATTCAACAAAATCATAGAAGAAAATTTTCCCAACCTGAAGAAAGAGATGCCTATGAAACTACAAGAAGCTTACCAAACACCAAATAGACTGGAGCAAAAAAAAAATTCCCCTTGCCACATAATAATCAAAACACCAAACATATAGAATAAAGAATGAATATTAAAAGCAGCAAAGGAAAAAGGCCAAGTAACATATAAAGGCAAACCTATCAGAATTACACCCGATTTCTCCATGGAAACTATGAAAGCCAGAAGGTCCTGGATAGATGTTCTACAAACAATAAGAGACCACAGATTCCAGCCCAGACTACTATTCCCAGCAAAGCTCTCAATCACTATAGATGGAGAAAACAAGATATTCCACGACAAAACCAGATTTATGCAATATGTATCCACAAATCCAACCCTACAGAAAGTTCTTGAAAGAAAACATCAACCCAAGCAAGTTAACTACACTCAAAATAACATGGTCAATAGATAATCTTAGAAATAGGAGAAAAACTCACACACAAAACCACCACCACAGACGGATCCAAAACAAACAAGAATCAACAATCAATGGTCATTAATATCCCTGAATATCAATGGTCTTACCTCACCTATAAAAAGGCACAGGCTAACAGAATGGATATGAAAACAGAACCCATCCTTCTGCTGCATACAAGAAACACACCTCAATTTCAAAGACAGAGCCATTCCAGTGTCTGTGTTCCCCCTGGGCAAGTCTATTACTCCTCAAAAGTCCCAGAATGAAAGCAATGGAAATATCAATTTTATTTGCTCTGATCATGAGTGTCTTATTGGACTCCTCTTCTGAAATATGACTGCATCTTTATCTGTCATCAGACAGTTCCATTGACTTCCTAGTGTTCAGAAACTGAAGTCCACTTACCAATTACAACATTCAAGGTCCCTGCATCTGGTTTCCCTGCACCTCCCAGCTCTTCTTTCTCCTGACCCAGCCATATATAAGTTTCAACCTTTTACCCAGGCTGCAAGGCTCTCTCTGCTATTCCTCCTCAAGTTCAATTCAGTTTGTAAGATGCAGAATAGCCATGGCACAGCCCTTTCATCTCCCTTCATAATTCTAGAGTTGATAACTAAGACAAGACTAGCAGGATGATGGAGAAGTGAGAGCCTTTGAACTTAACTCAAACAGACCTGTTGCATGATAGCTGGGTGATTCTGGGCAAGTTCCCCAGGATGCCTGAACATTTCATTTTCATGGCAAGATATTCACGCAGTCACCTTCTGAGGACAAGTGATTTCCTAAAACACAATGCCTGTAATATAATCAGACCATAGTTGGGCCTTGTTATTCCATGCACTCTAATATGACAGTGTGCCTGGTTGTATTCAGGTATCTCTCTTTTTGTATTGCTTGGTTATTGTTCTGCTCTGTCTTTCCCTTTTCTCTTCTCAAAGTAGGTTATATGTTTCATACAAAAGTCTCATTTGTTTGCTCATTCATAAATAAAGTATTACGTACCAATTTATGACAGGTATTGCCTTAAATTGCCAACTAAACATGATTTTACTCTCAGCAATCACACTTCATATTTGGGAAGACAAACATATAAATGTCTTTATCTTCAATCCCAGTTCCAATTCTACCTCATTGGCTTACAAAAAATGGCTATTTTTTTACAAGATCTATCTTTATGAAATTATCTCCCACATTTCAAGGATTAGGCTAAACAATTTCTATGCACTACTTAGAAATATTTATGATTTCCAAACATGGAATATTCCATGTCTATATTAGGAAAATTATGGCTCTATTAGATTAAATAACTTGTGCAGAGATTTTCAGGTAAGAATAAATATATTACCAATATTCACATTTATGTGGGTCTAACCACAAAATCCTCCCCTTGGCTTCAATGCTTTAACTTATTGCATACTTAGTAACAATGATAAGTAAAATAAGAAACATGACAAGGAGTGTTTAGTATTCCATTTCTAAAGCATTTTCTAAAATTGGAACCCATGATCCTTGAGGACATTCATCACAGTGAACTTCAAGGGTTTCTCAAGTGGTTTTCACAGTGAACGTAGTGTGCATAGATACAATCTAACCCCTGCATGCTCAGATATCATCCTCTATTTCACTGATTTGTCCTAATCAAAATGTAGCTATCACAAAGGCATTCCAAAGTCATATTGGGCCAATAATATTATAATCATCATTCTCTTACTAATTGTGAAACTCTATTCTTCAAGAGTTGATATTGAATTCAAGAGCAGGCACTGAGTGGCTGCTCCAATAGTATCTGGGAGCACCTCCCCCCCCTGAATTTTACCTGTGTAGACACACTCAAGCCTTATGATGGCCTTGAAGGTGGATGACATTTCGTTAGCAGTACAGATAGAAAGGACTATAAGTAATCTGACCAAGACTCAAACAAGGATCATTAAGAGACAGAGCTTTATCATAAAAACACTTATTTTTGATTCTCTATTTCAGTCATGAGCACTTACTTGGAAACATTAAGTAGCACTGACAAGGTTAGCATCTGAGCAGGGTTTCCCATCAGTATGAGGTGGGTATAGAGCAAGTAGGCGCAGACCATCTTCTGGTATTCATAAAGACATTCAGAGAAAGCCCTTGGTGGTATTCTCCCGAAGAGACCCTATTAGAATGTTCATTGTTCACAGTGCCCTCACTCATTGGCTGCATCACACATTCTGTTTGGAACTTTTTGTACACAATAAAGACTGAAGTGTGAGCTCAGTCTAAGTCAACCTCCAAGGCAGACAGAAAACAGACACAGTACAGAGGGCCGCAACTCTTCTAGGGTTTCATCCCTTTCTTCCTCAATGTTGACCCTGAACCTGAGTCCTAGAAGCTGTTTGTCAGGTGCTGCACTAGGACTTGAAGCTAGATAAAGGTACAGATTCCACACCTGCCATCAAGGTCATAAGAAAAGTGAGTGTTACAACAGGCGAGCATGGGAAGAGAAAAATCTAAGCCCCAGATAACTCACCAAGTTACGTCCCAACTACTAACAATTGTGTGAAGACAAATATTCAATCCTACTGATAATCTGGTAAAAGAAAATTGATATCATAACATATGAAGTCACAATGACTAGAATGCCAAGAGAAAATACAGACAATACCAAGTAGGGGTGTGGATATGAAGCTACTATAACATTTATGAGCTTCCAGGGGAAATTGATGTGGCCACTTTAAAACAGCACTGAGCATTACCTAGAATACACACACCCTGTGCCACAGCTGAGCCCTTCGTAGCACTCAACAGAAAAGCATACATATAGAGATCGAAAGACATGCATACAAATATTGCCATTATTTCTACAATGCTCTACTGCCAGAAGTTACATAGATCTCATCAAAATGTACAAATGAATTGTGGCATATTCGTGTTTTGGACATGACATGGCAGAATATGAAGCGCTATAGGCTGTCTCTACATAGCAATATGCACAAATTGCAAAATAAATGTTTAAAGTTAGAAGTCAGTAATGAAAGAGTCTATACTTCTTGGTCACATTTGCATAAATCTATTCACAACCAAGTAAAAGTACTCTATGTTGTTGGGTTTCAATACAGTAACTGTTAACATGTGAAAGTAACTGGAAAGGAACATGGTGGGCTCCTAGGATGTTGACCGTTTGCTGAATCTAGATCGAGGATCTGGTTATACTAGTCTTTGTGTTTGGGAAATTTTTCCATGGTCATATATATATTCTTTATTTGCTTCATTCTGAGGCAAGATGTCACCCTGTAGCCAAGGCTATCTTGGAACTTGCTATGTAGCACAGAATGGCTTCAAAATTGCGTCAATCTTCTTTGTTCGACCTTCTAAATGCTGGAATTACAGGCATGAGCCACTATATACAGCTCATAAATATGTATTTCATAATAAAACATTAATTTCTCCCACAGCATTAATGATGTGTTGTCTGGGGTAAGTTGTTCAATTTGATTTCTACAAAATTATTATTTTATCTTGAAACAAACTGTATTTCAATTATAACATTTAAATTCCATTAATATAAGCTCTGAAACTCAAAACACACAGAGGGAGAATACTTCAGGTACTCTCTGAATGGGACTCTAACCACTCAGAAAACAGGGCTAACAGTTAACTACAGAGATTCCATGAAACTAAAAGTCTTCTTTACGGAAAAGAAAATAAAAAGATCCACGATAAGAGACAGACTACAAAATGGCAGAAAATCTTTACTAGCAACACATTTGACAGAGGATTAACAACTACCATACATAATCCACTTTTAAAATGACACACCAAGAAACAAAATAAAAACCGCAGTCAATAAATGAGCTAGTGAAATGAGTAGACAGTTCTTAGTTGATGATACCCAATGGTCAACAAACATGAAAGCCCTAGACACCCAAAAAATGCAAGTAAAAACTACATCGAGCTATAATTTCACACCAGTCAGAATGGCAGCCATCAAAAAAAATAACAAGTACTGATTAGAATGTCAACAAAACAGACACTTTCCACATTGTTGGTGGAGACTTAAACTAGTCCATTCAAAATAATAGTAAAAAAGTCAGTCTGCCCTATGACCTAACTATGCCACCCCTGGATGTTCACCTAACAAAGAATTAATATCTAGCATATACAAATTGCTCAAACACTACACACCAGCTGGGCTGTGGTGGTACATACCTTTCATCCCAGCATTTGAGAGGCAGAGGCAGGTGAAGGCAATCTGGTCTACAGAGCAAGTTCCAGGACAGACACCAAAGCAACCAGAGAAACCCCGTCTCAAAGAAACAAAACAAACAAACAAAAAACAAAAAAAGAAAAAAGAAAAGACTATATACCAAAACAAATGAACAACACATCCAATAAATAGACTATGGAATTAGTAGACAGTTCTTGACTGGTGACATACAGTGAATCAAGTCAACATCACAGAGATGCTTTTATGCCATTGTTATGGCAATGCTAGTTACAATAGATAAGTTATGGAAACAACCTGGGTGTCCACCAATAGAGTAAGGGATACAAAGAAGGTGGTTTATATACACAGGAGAATATTTCTGAGCCCTAAAGAAGAAAAACATTGTCATGTGAAGGAAAATACACGCAACTGGACATGCTCATATTATGTGAATATGGTATGATTAAGTTAAAATCTTTATGTCTCAAAAAGAAAAATGATCTCATTTTCTCACACTTTGGGGTTCTGGACCACAGTTATATAAAAGCATCTATACAAGATGTGAACATACAAATAAAACTGTTTAGGCATACAAAACGAACGAATGAGAGAGGGAATGATGAGGCACAGGTCGCTGGAGAGTAAGGGCATATACTCATATGACATCAACTGGCAATCTAAGCAATAGTGAAAAGACTACCTTAAATGCCCTTCCCCGATAATAAGATTGAGGACTACCTTATATGCCATCCTAGAGCCTTCATCCAGTGGCTGATGGAAGCAGAGGCAGACACCCACACCTAAACACTGAACTGAACTCCTGGAACTCAGTTGTAGAGAGGAAGGAGTGATGAGCAAAAGGGTCAAGCCCACGCTGGTGAAACCCACACAAACAGCTGACCTGAACAAGGGGGAGCTCATGGACCCCCAGACTGATGGTTGAGAGGCCAGCATGGGACTGATCCAGACTCACTAAATTTGGGTGTCAGTGAGGATGCCTTGGCAATCTATGGGGCCTCAGGTAGTAGATCAGTATTTATCCCTGGCATAGAAATGGGCTTTGGAAGCCCATTCCATATAAAGGGAGGCTCTCTCAGCCTGCACCCATGGGGAAGGGCCTAAGTCCTGACCGGATAATAAGACAGACTTTGGAGATTCCCCATGGAGGGCCTCACCCTCTCTGGGGAGCAGAGTGGAGATTGGGTGGAGGTTTGGGGGCTTGGTGGGGGGAGGGTAGGAGAGGGAGCTGGGATTGACATGTGAAGTAAGCTTGTTTCTAATTTAAATAAATTTTAAAAAAAGAAAATGCAATTTCCAGCTGTGTTAAATGCTGTGGATAAAGAGTCCTTGGACTTTAAAAAGCATTTTGGCCATTAGAACTAGTTCTTGAGGTCAGAGAAGTCTGCCTAGTGCTCAGGAAGAGGTAATTAGTCGAGCACTGTCTGTGCTCTGTGCTAGAACTTCCTGCATTGTGTGTAGAATGTATTATGTAGTCTATGAATGACACAAGGACAGGACCGTACTTCATCAATACCTTTGTCTTCTGCCCTGGAAAACTACCAAGGTGCATATAATAAGTGGCTAAATGATCTGCCTTAAAGTGGCTTTTATTACCACTGCATTTATTTCTTGAATTCTTGTAGACTAGAGATTTCGTGCCGTTACCCCTAGAGAAAAATACCAGAGATGTCTGCATGACATGACAATCTCTGTTCTTGCTGTACCCCGTTACCCCAAGAACAAAAACAACCATTTGCTGATGACAAAAGAAAAGACAATGCTGAGGACCTCCAAGCACGGCAACGCCACTTTGCTCACAGCATCTCTCTGGTTCTTTAATGATAATTACATAAGCTGTGACTTATGCTAATGACTGCCTGCAAATCCAATTTGATGATTATGTTTTATATTAACACCCAGTTAAAACAGCAGCTTGCAAGTAGGAGCACATAAGAGGGTGTTACTATGCAGTCCAGAGCAGAGATCAAATAAGCTGTATTGGCAAAAGAGATATATCCTTAGGAGCTTTTTGTTTTAGAGCCATTTTTGTTTGTATGTGTTTGAAGGAGTAGTGTTTGTGTTTTTGCCATCTGTTAAAGGTGTCTTTCAGAAACCCTGCCAAACCACCCTAGTAAAGAAGAAATTGAGAAGATGAACCTTAAGCCTGAGAAGATGAATTCCAGGTGATATAAAAAGATAGATGGTAACATAATTGTAAATTTGGTTCCCAGCATGGTGTGTGTGTGTGTGTGTGTGTGTGTGTGTGAGTAAGTGAGTGAGATTCCCAGTGATTTTGATAAGACACAAGAATCTTGAGTTTCAAGCCAAGATGGGATCTTCGACACAAGGTCTGACAATAGTGTGGATTTTTCATTTGAGCGTGGCACTTGATGCCTTCACTCTCTTCCACTCCTTGACCATGCTATCCCTCTAGATAGGTGGCTCTGCAAGGAACTGATGCTCTTACCTGCTCAAGAGCTGCTCCTGCACTCTGGGTACTTTTCCATCTGATAACACATGCCCCTATGTATTGATCATGTCCCAGTAAGGTCCTAGGTTACAATGCTTTCAAGGGCCTGATGAGTATGGCATGGTTGCTTAGAATATTTAGTATACACTCCAAGTATCCTCCAAGTATCTAATGATGCACACATTAACCCTGAACCTGGATGGACAAAAGCAGGAACTGATAGATTCTTCCCATGTTTGTAAAAAAAAAAAAGCAATTGAAAATATAGTTGCTAAAAACAAACAAACTAACAAAAAAAAAGAACTTATGTGGTAACTTCAGTTCAGGCTGAGTGATTGAATAAATCTCTATCAATAAGCTCCCCACCTGCCCCCAACCTGGGAAGTAAGATCATACTGGCCTCTGAGAGAACAATACCCAAGAGGAAGAACAGTGCTGAGAGACCCAGCCTTGAAAAGTAGACAGCATCATCCTTGCCATGATCCGTGCTTAAAGCCATGTGACAGAGCTGGCACAGTCTCTATGGCTAGAGAAAGGCTTTCCACCTCAGTGGGATGTCAGGCCACTGTGCAGAAACCATGTGAGAAGCTCTTGAAAAATTATTACATCTTTAGAAACAACTACTAGATTACATTGGTGAGGACTGAGTGTCATAGCTCTGAAAGATCTCCTTTGTCATCAAACATGTGTCTATAAACAGGATGCTTTGCTTTCCTGAGCCTCCTTTACTCTCCTAAAGAGGATATAAAGCAGATACCTTAAGGAACAACTTACCCTATATTGAGAGAAACCCTGCAAAAAGCTGCTGTCATCAGAATGGTCATGCAAGGCCTTCTCTAAATCTGGATAGCACTGGGAGTGGAGGTGTAGAAGATGTTATATGGTATAATTTAATGTAAAGAACAGGGTTACACAGGGATTTGTGTTCACCTCCAGCTGATACACCCGTTAGACCTTGAAAACTAAATGGACACTCAAAGATTCACTCAGTTCCTCACCTGCACACTCACAGAACCCTTTTGAGTTATTAGTCCATGAAAGAAGTAATATATCCATCATCATCTTGGGACTGCCAGGCTGGCGTCCTGGTTCTTTCAGGTCTAAGTGTCCTCCAAATATATACTTTTCCTGATTCATGTTTCCCAACCTGTCTTTGAACTTTTCTAATTCTGATAAGTATATATTTGTAGGTGGATTAGGGTGTGAACTCTTTGAGTTCAATGACAAGAGAGGTGACACTCATACTTATCATGACAATATCTAGCACAGTGTGCGCACAATGCAATACGTCAGGGGCCTCCGGCCATCAACCAGATATGGCTGCTTCATGTACTCATAAGAAAAGACATGACTCAACCCTCATAGAGAGTACATGACTTTGAACACCCTGATACCTCTGCTAAATTCCAGAAAACAGGCCTGCAGCTTAATTAGCAGTTAAAGATTAGCTCAACAGAAAGCCCCCAATTCTGCCAGGAGTTAGCCGTGGACATGGAAAAGATTGAGATAAAGTAAGGTTACCTAGCAACACAGGAGGTTCTACCCCCGACCTTTTGCCCTGTGAATTAGGTTTCCAGGCAGCACAGAGGGTTACCTCTACCACTGACCTTTTGCCCTGACAGCTTCCTAGAAGCTGCCCCTCCCTGCTCCTCCTCCAAGCACCTTAAATATACCTTGGAAAGAATAAAGTTTTGTCACCTTGATCAGAATCCTGCCTTGGCTTACCATTCTTCGTGTCTCCTGTCTTCATCTTTCTCCTAGGTGCCCTCCAGCCCCCACGTTGAATATCCCACAATTCGGGCACAAAACTGCAGTATGCCCATTGAAGTCAGTATGGTAGCAAGAGGCTATAATCACAATTCTTCAATTTATTCACAGTGATGATTTCCTAGACCTTGATATTTCTGCAGCAATTCAGCTATCCAACATAAAGACACATGAGAAAGAGTGATATTGTAGTATTTATCTTTGCAGTGGTTCTGAGAAGATTCTAATAGGCAAAAGATGGTATCAGAGAGAATGGTGAAGCACAAAACAGGGTAGCAGTGGCTATGCATTTTCAGCAAAAGATAAATGACACACACAAGGAATGTCTAGCAGGTGGCAAGAAAATTAGGTCTGGTTTTCCAACAATAAAATGCAACTAAAGAGCAAGTATTGGTGGCAATTTTATCCTTACACAATATGAAGAAACAGTTCTAAACTATTTTGTTGGTGAGAAAATGTATGCTGAGACAGATCAAGTAAAGGCTAGGTAGTGAGAAGACAATGCCAGGACTCTTCCTGAGTCTCCTTCACGATCAAGCTGACAACTCTCTTATCAGCCAAATCACGGGCCTCTGCCCAGTAATGTCAATTCGTTCCAGGGAGAAGAGAAAGGATGGCTTTGTCAAAAACGAAGATAGAGACGGAGACACTCGTGAGAAGCTGGGATCCTGGCTCTGCCAAAGTACAGACAGCTATCTAAGGAAGGAAGAAAGGGGCTGCTGCAGCTCGTGCAGATGCGCCCATCTTTGGAAAGTGTGCTCCAGGGAAACCAATCTTTTCTGCTTGTACCACTGTGGCTAAATCAAGACAGCACCATACTTGTCCTGGGGATGACAGCCCTGACCTGGGTACACATTCTAAGCATAGGCAAGCTGCAGTCACAAGGGTTGGAATATTATTAGTTTCACTCTGTTTCAGCTCCAGATTTCTCTGTGAATCGTGTGTGCATGAATCACAGCCGCCACTCCTCATATTTAGAAGCAGATGTATAATTTTTCTTATCCAAGAAAAAATCAATTGCTGCCTAAATATGACTCGACTGTAGTCTCTGAATCTCTCTGATTTATTCAATTCTGAATCATTTTTGGGGAGGAAATGGTGAGAACAATTAGAAAAGTTAAAAAAAACTAAGGTGACATTTTTTATGTATTCCATCAACACTTCAAAAGCAAGGCAGATATAAGTATTCCTCTTTGGCACGACAGGAACCTGAGACTCATGTGAGCACTTTATTGTTTCAGAGTCACATGGTCAGATGGAGCTAGGGTTCCTCTTAGGTGTGCTACACACTAAATCCTTTGCTGTCATCAGCCCTGCTTGCCTTTCTTTTGGTGACAATGTTAAAAATGATAGCAGGCAGACTGACACCACTTGAGTAATTTCTTCTTTTTTTTTTTTAATCTCATATAGAGATGGCTTTCAACTGTCTCCAGTAGTGGGTGTTGTTTGCTGTCTATTGTCCTCTTATGACCCTCGTTTGAATTGCTGACATTCAATTACTTTTAACCCTTTTGAATATATGTAGAAAGGGACAAACATCTAGCTGTTTGCTCTAAAGGACGGGTCCCAGAACACAGGGACCAGTGTCAGCGTTGTTCAAACACTGACACCAGTCAGACATAGGCAGAGAAGAACTGCCTACCTGGAACCAGTCACAAACATCTACAGTATAATACCTACTCTTCCCCTTGGTGAGGAGACACTTTCGATCTCCCCAGCAGAGCTAAAGCTATGCACCAGGCATCACTCTGGAAGTACCACCACATATCCTGTCTCTGACACCTCCAAGCATAGCTGAAGTTTCATTTTGCTGCCAAAGAAACCAAAGCTTTAAAAGTTGTATTGCTCTGTTATGCTACTGCTCTGTGCCACCCCCATTATTACTGTTGTATTGCAGGGAACAATTTCGTTGCACCAAACTATACTTCTTATCAATATGTATTAATAGTTCTCACTATTTCCTAATGAAGCAGCAATATATACAAATACCTTAGAGTTTTAAAACTTTTTATATATTTTTCAATGATGTCATCATTTGGATTTGGACTCGAAATATTTTAAAAATTATGTCCCAAATAAGCTTTTCAAACTAAATGAATCCAAACACAAACACCCCTCTTGTCTGCTCTTAATGCACAATGTTTCTAAATTATAGGTATGTTTTTTAGTTTTGTTTTGCTTTGTTTTGTTTGTGTTTTTTTTTGCTTTGTTTTGTTTTTTATCATGTCCTCATTTTGCTTAAATTTTTGGTGGAGATTTCAAATCGTATTGCTCAATAGAACTAAACAGACAGTCTAAGACATTGAGTTTAAGGTTAGGGATCAGAATTCATCATGTGTAACACGAAAAATAAAAAGACCCAGAGACTGCTATTGGAGTTCAAGCTTCAAGCTGAAGATCAGAAAAGAAAAGCAGCTAAGCCAGTAGCTCTTACCTCTGCCTCAGGCTGAAATGGCTGATCTGTCGCCACGAGCTCTCGCAAAGCCTCAGACTGCTGCCTCTCCTCAGTGTAGCTGGAGAATGAATGTCTTCCTATCCTCAATGTGGCTGGAGAGTGAATGCCAGTTCTGAGACCCTGTTCCTATCTTAAATACCTCTCATGAGTCCTGGAATTAAAGGAATTAAAGTCAGACCTTTAGACTGACTCAATCTCGTGTAGCTCTGGGTGGCCTTGAACTCACAAGAGATCCATCTGCCTTTGTCTCCTGAGTCCTGAGACTAAAGGTGTGTGCTACCACTGCCTGGCTTCTATGGCTAGCTAGTATGGCTGCTTTGCTGTTTTGATCTCCAGCAGCTTCAATAAATCATAAACAATATATCACCACAAATATGCATTTCAAAACTATCTTGCTCTGCTTCCCTTGCTGATCAGAGGTATTTCCATTCTCTACAATCTTGTATTCTCTGATTCATCCCTCCACCATCTGTGACAACCTGTGTGCTTTGTTGTGATGGGGGTTCCTATGTATTCATTTTACAATACAGTGTCACCGAGGACATGACTCCTCCACTTTCATGCAGGGTGTCACTGAGGGAGCACAACAGATGATATTTATCCTTTGTGACAGAGGCCAAGCATAGAAATAAGCAACATGCATGGTAAATCAGTAACAAGAGAACTTGGACTTAGGAAGAGGCAAGGAATGGTTAGGAAACAACTTTGTATTTCCAAGGCTCATGAATGAGTGCAGAGATCATACTTGCATGCCCATGTCTCCCATTCCTCAACTACTTGAATGTGAATTTTGCTACGACATGAGGATTCCCTCACAATGTAGAAGTGGCTAACTGTTGGAATATTTGTAAAGTTATAATCTTTCCAGATGGTCAGTATGAATCAACATGCCAGCTTCCTTTGCCAGTGGAGAGTCACTGTGCTCAGGGCACATTCTGGCATGATGCCCACATCCTTAAGACTCCAAAATCAATCCTAGGCACCATATGGAAATCAGAACATCATAAACCATTCTATGAATACAATACAAATTGGCTTAAATCTGAGCAAGCCTTTTTCTAACCAAGGTACACCCAATGATGCTATATTTTTTCATATGCTCTTGTATGCTAGAGATCTGACCATCTGGAAAATCATAGTAGTCTTTAAATACAAATTTGTCAATGGCATGTTCACTGTGAACAGGAATCCTACACTTGACTGAGCCAAAGGTCCATGAAGTATTGTGAAATCTATGTATAGCAATCAAGCAAAGGAGGATACATTCAGGACAGCCTGATGTAGCCATCAAATAGTATACGGACATCAATCATTGTGAGGACGAACCATTGGAGTTTAATGAACTGATAGCACTTTTATGGGCTATGTCACCTTACACAAATCCTTTAATCTTCCTAAGTCTTAGTTTCATTGTCTGTGAAATGAAAATGAGGATTTACCTGAGAGGGTTGTTGTGAGAATAAAATTTGGTAATGCATTTGCTGTAGTAACAGTCACATTATATCCTTAGAGAGCAAAATTTCCTTCCCTTGCTAATTGGGTCTCTCAATGCTGCATGAGTATTGATAAGCAGATTGACATAAGTCCCAATGTCTTGACTTGTTTGCACATCACTGCCTCCTCTCCATGCTCTGAGTTCCACAATAGTCTGGTTTCAGCTCCTCTTCCTCCCATTGTATAACTCCAATTCTAAATTCTTAGGTTTGCAATGCACTTCTACTTCTGGTGGGGATATATTACATTGTCCGGGAGTGTAGAAATAGAGAGGGAGCAGGAAATGCACTTGGTAGGGAATAATATGGACAACCAGTTCGCAAACCTAGATTACCATCCCAGCTCTGGCACTTGCTAGAGCCACATAAGTGACAAGCTGCTCAACTTCCTTAAATCTCAGCTTCCTGGGCTGTAAACTGAGGATAAAATCTATACTGCTGCAGCGTAACGAAAAAGAGAAAACCTGCATTGCAGTGTCCTTGTAAGGAAAAGATGTCAGCTGCAGAGTCAGGTGCCAAGCACAGCACAGAACTGCCTGCAGCCATTGAATAAATGGTAGCACAAATAAGCCTATGGATGCCTGTACTTACGAACCACAAAATTATTATCATTATTATTCGGAAGAGCAATGGAATTTGGCGGTTTGTTTGCATGGTCATGCTGAGTCCGCTGGTTCTTAGAATGCTTCCGATTAGTCAAACAACTTGTTTGTGCTTCAATTTGCTCACATGAAGAAGCACCCCCAAGTATAAATGCAATCACATTGTGCGTCTAGGAAACCTGCTCATTTTAATTAACCTAAAAGGTTTCTAGCAATTCATGTTGATAAAGCAATTTGACACCCTAAGAATAAGAGGCAATTTGAATGTGAAGTTTTATTACAACAGCATTTTTACAGCTATTCCTCAAGGAGCTCTTGAGCAGAGTGGAGCTCCTGGAATTTCTTGCCTTTCATTAAGGGAAAACACTGATGCCCACTTAAGGACAAGGCTCTCAGTGACTCCAAGGAGTTTTTAGAATTCTGTTTCTTCAGAAAAAACAGGGATCAGAGTTAGATATTGTAAAAATACGGCAAAGATTAAGTGGGGATAGAATTATTTTGCCCTTTAAATACCAGCTAAATGGTGGCTGCTTCTAAATCTACAAGTCACAATCTGGTACACTTCTGGGGAAAAAAGGAAGAGATAATAGAGTAGTTAAAAAATGTTTTCTGAGCCATTGCTAACAGGAGACACAGGGCCAAAATATATATTGAACTCCATTCTGAGTGCAACAAGGATCTGTGGTCTAGGAACAGAGTCAGACAGGAGGGAGACATTTACTGAGAAGGGTCATCCGGAATAGGATATTCTAGATAAATCGACATAGCATGTTTCTTCCTGAAGAGGGTGAACATAAATCACTTGAGAGAAGACAGAGGATGAAAAGCCAGATACATATCAAGGGCAAGGTTTTCAGAAAGTCTCCAGCTTGGGCCCTTGTGGTCACGTGTCTGAAGTGCCTAGTGTCTTCAGTAATGGGACTTAACCTTCTACCTCTCATGGGCAAGCAATGTAATGACAATAGAATATAAAATTTGAGGTGTCTCTTGGCCCACCCTTACCCACAACTCAAAAGGGGAGTTACTGTGCTTGGAGTTGAGATTAGTTAGATAATCTATGGCTGTTAGGGGGAACATTGCCAGCCCAGGTGTGGAAATACACACACACACACACACACACACACACACACACACAAAGATAAAGAGATCATGAATTTGAGAGAGCAATGGAGGTACATGGGGTAGCTGAATATAGGAAAAAGAAGAAGAGAAAATGATACAATGTTTTAAATTTAAAAAATGAAAAAAAATAGAATAAATAAATTAAATATCCAGGGTGACTAATTGGAGTTTGGGAAATTTTAATAACACTATATTTTTATAAGGTACTGTACACAAGGGCAAGGAGAAGGTGCCAGAATTACCTATACCTTAGCCATGCAAAGAAATTTTGTTACCCAAGAAACACTGTGTGTATATCTCAGATTCATATACCAAGTAAAGTCCTACTATGTCCAAATACTTCTGTGGACTTTGCTACCTCAGTGTGCTTCCCAGAATCCCCTTTTCCCACTCCCTGTGATACTGATCGATCCTCCCATCTTACCACACCAGCCCCTCCCTCATCCCCACACCGTCTGCTTCCTACACTGAAAATAAAGCAGGCATTGGAGAAGACTAAATATTTCATTCATAGATTTCCTTGAGTTCCAGTCCTTATCTCTACAGAATTACCAATTAATCTATACCTCTTGGTATATAAGTATTCATTTTCTTAGCAGTAACCAATATCTCAGAAGTGGCAGCTATTAATATTAAACATCTTCACAATTATTGGTTGCCACCATTGAGAAACAGTTTCTAAATCATGGCACAATAGCTGCCTGCATCTATGACTGTGTTACTAATTTTAGACTATTTAAAATGTGTTTATTGATCACAGGTAGAAGGACTGACCCTTATAAGGACTCAGTTTTTATACTGAAATTAATTTCCAGTGTGACTGAGTGAACTCCTACCAGGCTCACCTTCCTACACACCAGTCAGTGGAAATAATAAGGGATTCAAAAATGTCTCTTTAAAGGCATGGTAGTATAGAAGAGAGCAGACAGGTTCTCTAGGAGAACTGACTTTTTCATAGTCAGGAAGGTAATACAGAAAGTTACTGTTTGTGTGGCTTTATCATCATGAGACAGGAAACAATTGCTAGAAAAGACAAAATCCCAAACACCAGAGGGCATCTTCAAAGTGAAGGAGGGACACAGAAAAGACTCCAAAAGGACATGTTTATGATGTGGGATAATGCTCATGCTCATGCTCACTGTAAAGACTTGTCACTGGTATTGGATTAATAAACTCTGATTGGCCCATAGCCAGGCATGAAGTATAGGCGGGGCTACCAGACAAACAGAACTCTGGAAAGAAGAACGCAGACATGAGTCTCCAGAGAGATGCCATGTAGCTACTGGGAAGATAGGATCCCCAGATATTCTCTGGTAAGCCAAGATCACATGGAATTACATAGATTAATAGAAATGGGTTAATAATTAAGAGAGAGCTAGCCAATTAGAAGCCTGAGCCATGGGCCAAACAGTTTATAATTAATATAAGCCTCTATGTGTTAATTTATGACTAAACGGCAGCAGGACCAGGCAGAACAGAAACTTGTCTACACATTCATTGTACAAATACTGAATATATCTCTTAAATCCAGACCATGTACATGAGGGCAAACTCCAACTAAACAGTCTAAGGATGAAAGATCAGAACTCAGTAGTATCCTGGAACAGCTGAGAGATGAGCCTCCTAATAGCATGTGGATGGAAATAGGCTGAGAGTGTTGAGAGATAATTAAGATTGAGCCAGGTGAATGGCAGGGTAAAAATGACACAATGCTTAAAGCCCATGAGCTACATGAACATGCCTGTATATTCGCTAGAACACACTCACCTATTCTAACAGATGTTCGCAAGATTTTAGTGACTTCATGATCCATGCAATAAAGTTTTATTGCTTATGCAAAAGAAAACCAAACAAGAGAAAACTATTGTACAGTCAGTATTATTTGACTTAAACTCAACTACAATTCTAAATGGATGAGTGAAATGTAATCTCAAAACATGATATTCACAAAATCTAGGATACAATTAAAAATTGTTCAACATGTGAAGAAAGTGGGATCTATTCTTTGAAAATTGTCAATGGACTGTTGGGCTCCAGACCCCACAGGGTCTCTGTGAGTCTGTTTAGCCAACAAGTGCATCCTGTTTTCTAGTCCTGGCTTACTGCTCCAGTCTTGCCCCACTGACATCAACATCTAACACAAGGAAAACACGATCTCCTCCACCTGGGGTTTTTCCACTGTGCTGTAAGCTTGTATATAAGGTTGCTCCCTCTCTAAAATAGAGACAACACTTGCAATAAAGACACACACACACACACGGACACACACACTCCTGGCAATAAAAGCGGCACACGCATTTTCTTAGCACAAACGGTTGGACGCCTTGTCTTTCATTTCCTGATACTTCGGACTTGCTTTTAGTGCTGGCTCCACAATGGACAATGAGACTACATTGAATTAGATTTAGGGTACTTGCAACTGGGTTCAATCACAATGAAAAACAAATTCACAGTAAATAAAAACGAGCTACACAGACTTGATATCCCTTCAGATGTCAAAATGAAAATGAATGAGGAAAGAAGCTTTTGAAAAATTTTTTCTAATCACAAAAAGATACTATTTTTTAGAAACTTAAATTTTTCTGAGCATGAACCAACTACTTAAAGCAAAAAAAATTATAATTATTTAAAAATTAGCAAGTAAGTACCAAATATATATCTTCAAGGCATTGTATTAACTTCAGGAACATAGACTCAACTGGGTTGTTCCACATTCAACTTCAATTATAATTGCCTGGGTTATAAAATTAGTTTACATGGCATAGTTGACAAATTAGGCATTTTATTGTAGTCTTTTAATGCCTGGTTTCTTATATCCATTCCTCAAATCTTTCCAAAACAGATTGTTTGGGATTTTCCCCATTATTCTAATTTATTGATAGAGATATTAAGAAGTTACTTCTTTATAGGAAGCATACATCTTCGCTAAAACTCTGCTATTTTCATGGACATGTTGAACATTTAAACATCCTGTTCTAGACAAATAAGACCATTTATATCTACCTTTGTGGGATTCAGGAATGACTAGGTGAGAAAGTCAAGCACACCATGATATAACATGGAAGGGTGGTGACTGAAGTTAAGGGAGTAGGCAGAGCAGGTTATCTCTACAGTAGGTCTAGAAGTGTTGCTAAAGCAAGCAACATATGAGATAATCTGGTTTGTGAGTTGGGTATAATATTCAAGCCTCATTGAACAGCAACAAGAAAGCTAACAGATTCTTTGCATATTTAACAAACATGTGAGCTTACAGTACCATGTAAACATGGAGTGAGCCCAACGCACTTCCAGCCCTCCCAGCTTCCTGTCCAGTAAAACATGGTTATACAATTTCAGACGGTGTTAAAGACTTTGTGTGTATGCATTAATAGACTTCATAATGACATTTGCATGGATATATATAGATATATAATATATAGCTATGCATATTATATATCTTGCCCATATTTCCACCATGTTATCCTACCTGCACCACACACAGATACACACACACACTGCAGTCCACTTCTTCCTCCCAGCAATGATGGCTTTAAGGAAGCAAACAAGACAGGGGATGACGGGAATGAGGTAGAGTAAAATGGCAATTTTAGAGAAAATTTGGGACAAACTCATTGATAGAATCAATAAGAGTGGGTCTTTCATTCACTTAAAGGGGGTTACAGGAAGAAGGAATGAAAAAAAAACAGAAAAGCCCTAATAGGACTTTTTTTAAAGAAGTATTCATCAGGCCGGCATAGTTGGAACCAGGTAGGTAACAGGAAAGGGAGTGAAAAAAACAGTATGTAGAGTGCAAATCATTTAGACTTTGTAGAGTACATGGGATTTGGCAGGTAACAAAACCTAGTTAGGTTCAAACATGGGCCCTGGAAGGTTCTGAGCAGAGACAAAACATGATCTCATTTGCATTTTAGGAGATACCTTTAACCACTGAATAGATTACAGAATGTAGATGAGTGATGATGGAATGAAAGGAGCTCATTAAAAGGTTATTATAAAAAAGCAAGTAGAGGATGCTGGTGGTTGGGACATCAAGACATAGAATGTAGGTTGTTCTCAGTGCCAAACCATAACACTCCCTGAGGGTTCAGATGAGGAAAGAGAATGGAGGACATTACTGAATTGCTTGCTCATTGCAATCCACCAAAATGGAAACTGATGGGAGATGTCATTCTGAAATCTGTCTCCTATTGGTAGTTGAATAAAGCACTGTTGGCCAATAGGAAAGCAAGATAGGTGGGACTAGGAGTCGAGGAGGAGTCTGGATAGGAGAAACACAGGGAGTCAAGATGTAACCGCCATAGGGGTAAGAAGCCCAGACCCTTTTCTCCAGTAAGAGAAATACTTAGAATAACAGTTATGGGTTAAATACTTAAGCCAGTAAGAAACAAGCAAGGCCAACAGCTTCATAATTAATACAGCGTCTTGTGTGTTATTTGGGGACTACAATGTGGCAGAGCCCAGGCGATTGGTGGGGAATAACCAAAGCAGCTGGCAAGGAAAAGGCTTCTGTCAACAGGAAACACTGATCAGGGATGAGTTAAGGTGAGCAGTCAGGTAAAGTGGAAGATGCCACTATGAAATGATGTTAGATACTGAACATACCATTATGAAATGATGCTAGATACTGAAGCAAAGGGATACTGCACACACAGGGCTGAAGGTAAGGATAAAAACTAGAGGAAAGGGGGCTGGAGAGATGGCTCAGAGGTTAAGAGCACAGACTGCTCTTCCAGAGGCCTTGAGTTCAATTCCCAGCAGCCGCATGGTGGCTCACAACCATCTATAATGAGATCTGGTGCCTCCTTCTGGCCTGCAGGCACACACAGAGGCAGAACACTGTATACATAATAAATAAATAAATTTAAAAAAATAACTGGAGGAAAATATAGAAGCTGGTACACCTACAGAAATGTTCAAAGACTTGATGCTTGGAGGTGTGGCCTATATAATCAACAGAGAAGAAATGCAAAGTCTTGTCCTTGGAGAACAGACAGAAGAGCCATATGCACTTACAGCAAAAAGCATAGAGCAGAGTGTATGAAACTTAAGAGAGGACAGCGGGCAGAGGTGGTAGGAAAGTGGATATGAGTGCAGCCAGCATGCTTACATACATGGATGAGATCATCTAAGAACAATTTTTTTAATTAAAAAGAATCCTTTTCCAGTTGCTGATACAATGCTTAGAGATTAAAGCTAGGCTTCTGTGGCTGTAGATGATTTCTTACCCTGCAATTGCCATGGCAACTTTTTGAGTGGAGAGAAGTGGTTGGCTCTCCAAAGAGGTTGGCAATGACAGATGTGACTTCTGTTCATAATTGGTGCCTGAGTAAATGCCTGGATCATCAAGCATGGCTCAGGACATCTCTCACCAGGCCACTAGCCCCCAGGGAACACAGATAGCAATTAACTTCCATGGAAATTGTTTCCTGCCCATTCAAAGCCTCCATTTATTCATGGGGAACTTTATAAGGCACAAGCTCCAGTATGAACATACTTGAAAATCTTTGCTAAGGTATCTTTGCACAAAGACAGTATTTTCCACATTATAGACCCCTCACACAAATTACCTGTTATCAACCTGCAATGGACCAACATGGTTGGTATGAGGGGAGATCACAGAACATTGAACGGTGACTGAAAACTGAGAATTACATAGCTAATCATACAGAAGCCCTGGCATGCTGAATCCGAAATCTCATGTGAAGATAATAATTAAATACCACAAGCCCAAAAACACAACCACTAAACAGGCTAAAATAGACAGTTTTTAAAAGATGGAAAACAAATGGCCATAAACATGTGAAAAACTCTTCAACTTCACCAGTCATCAGAGAAATGGAAAATAAAAGTAAATTAAGATTCTATCTCACCCCAATCAAAGCAGTGACAATCAAGAAAGCAATGCACACACCTGTAGCTGTGGCACTAATCAGACTCAGTGGGTATACATACATACATACATACATACATACATACATACATACATACACATACATACATATACACATACATAAAGTTGGGAAGAAGATGTGTTGAGGGGAGATTAGGAGCTATTGGAGGAAGAGTAGAGGTGGATTTCATCAAGATATACTTTATATATTTGCACGATTTTCAAAGAAAACATAATAGTATAAAAGAGAAAAAACAAACAGCCAGGAGGTGGTGGCACACACCTTTAGTCCCAGTACTCGGGAGGCAGAGACTGGAGGATCTCTGTGAAATCAAGGCCAGCCTGGTCTACTGAGTTCTAAGACAGCCTCCTAAAACTACAGAAAAACCCTGTCTCAAAAAAAAAAAAAAAAAAAAAAAAAAGAAAAGAAAAGAAAAAAATTACTGCTGAGAATGCAGAAGAAAAAAATCCTTATACACTGCTGTTCGGGATGTAAACTGACCCAGCCACTATGGAAATCAGTGTGCAGGTTTCTCAACAAACTAAAAATACAGTTACCATGTGCCCCAGCTATTCCATTTCTACCCTAAGGATGATATTCCAACCTACCACACAGACACCTGCACATCCGTGCTCACTGCACCCTCTTCACAGAGTCAGGCCATGGGATTGTCCTAGGTGTCCATCTGAACTGATAAAGAGAATGAATACTAATTGGTATTTTGCTTAGCCATAAGAAACGAATGAGCGTATGCTCTGGAAAATAGGTAGAACTGGAGGTCATCATGCTAAAAGAAATAAATCAGAGACTCAAAATGATAAATATCAAGTTTTCTTTTCATTTTATCCTAGAGTGCATATAGATACATCAGGACACTTACGTGTTAACACATAAAAGCAGGGGTGGGGGAGGGGACTCAAGAAGGACAGGCACTAGTGGGAAGAAGACAGAAATAGGGGAAGAAGGCGAGAGAAGGAAGATGAGAGTATGGGGATGAAGACAGTAAAATACATGACAGATAACCATGAACAATAAGTATATGACAATAACTTCTTAAATTCTGTCACAGCAACTGACCTAATGGTCTTTGTTGAGTCTCAAGCAAAAGTCTCTCTGTAGCTGGGAAATACATTACACACTAACCCACATCACAGGAGGGAGCAGGCTGGGCATCAAGGCATCCTGTAGTAATCAAACGATCCCTGGCTTTTGCAAATGTCCCCTATCTACTGAGGGGCAGAAAACTTTCTGCTTGAATGAGATGCTCTTCCTGGGTACCACACAGCTACTCTAGAACACAGTCTTATATCCCCAGATCCTGGGCCTCACAGGGCAAGTGAGGAAATTGACACTCAAAACACGAAACTATCTATTATCACAGTGTAAATTTAAATGGTAGAGTTGGACTTCAAACTCTAGTTTTTCTTGACTCAGGCAGCCCAAAGTGATTTTGTGGGTTTTTTTTAGTTGTTGTTTTGCTTTTGCTTATCACTCCAAGTGCTACTTCAAGTTGTGGGTTGCATGAGTCGTCCAAACCACTGATGCTGCCTTACAATGCAGAGGACACCTGGAGGTGTGAGCATCACCAAGGAGACAGGTAAATAGACAGAATTCAAAATCAGGAGGATGTTTATAAAAGCCTCCGTAGTAGGAGCTTCCCACTACACTTACTGGGAGATGGCACAACACTATACTGTTTTCTCTGTGTTGACTCATCCCACAAAGAACTGAAAAATCCCAGGAAAGACCGGTGCTTTTAGCTGCCAGCCCAACCTGTCCCTAAAGCCACCATGAATGAAGGCATAAATCTATGTCACACTCAACAACATACACATATTTAGGAGGTGAGAAGCGTCCCTATGAATAACAAGACAGCTCTGTGGATAAAGTCACTTGCCACCAAAGCGGATGACCTGAGTTCAATCCCAGGACCCATATGCCCCTGAGCTCCACATACATACCCAATAAAACGTCTTAAAAGAAGGAAATACATAAAGCGTCCTTGCAAAAGCAAGATCAGTTTAAAATCTATCCAACCTCTAAACTATACTCATACAGTGGTATCCTCTCCTAACTGCTCAGGAGGTGGAGTCAGATTCTACATCCTGTGGTCCAACTGGCTGTGATCTGAGTCAAGTTAAGCAACTGAATACAACCAGAGTTAGTGTGTGAGCTCCAGAGCCAAACCTTAGCCTTTGCTCTCTGCAGAGACCCTGTCCCTCCATAAAGAAGCCTAGACTAGAAATACTGACTTTAAAGAGAAACAATTAGCACTCAACACCAAGGGCCTAGAACACAGTTAAAGCACAGTGACCTCTGCAGCCTCACTGAGGATTAAGTATCCCAGCACTCATGAAAGGGGAACAAATGGCTCCTGTGTTTGCTTGGGATGCTACTTACGATTATAAGGACATGGGTAGCAGGGGTACTACTTAATTACTTGTCAAAGCAACAGGAAGAAACAGGACATCTGGGCTTCAGATTGTTCTGTCAATCCAGGTCTGATGAGAGAACAGTGGTGCCTCTGCCAAAGGGCATGGAATGCCAGAAATCAGAGCCAATGTTTCTTTCTGTGTATGATGGTTAGCATTGATCCTCACCCTGACAGGACCTAGAAGACAACTTTCTGGGCATGAGTGTGAGGAGTTATCACCATTAGATTAATAGAGGTGGGGAGATCCATCTTCTTTGTGAGCAGCACCATTTCATGGGGTGGGGTCTTGAACAGAATAAAAAGGATACAGTGAGCTGAGTGGAAGCATTCGCATTGCTCTGCTACAGCTGTAACATTTGCTTCCTACACCTCCTGTCACAAAAGCACCCAGTGATTATGGACATTCCCTCAATGTGTCAGGCCAAGGAAGGAAGGAAGGGAGGGAGAAGGGAGGAGGGAGGGAGGGAGGGAGGGGTAGGAGGGAGGGAGGGAAGGGCGGGAGGGAAAACCTACTTCCTATCTTAAGTTGCTTACATCAGGATACTTAATCATAAAAACAGGAAAAGTCACTAAAACAACATAAATTTCAGAACCACACAGAGTGGAATAAACACACGCTAAGCATCTTAGATATTATGGTGAAGGGAGCGCTATATTCATTTAATGTGGGCTTTTTCTAATCTGGTCTGATTTGGTCTGATTTGGATTGCTTCGTTGATGGAGAGGCTTATCCAGGTGCAGAAACTTTTCAGTACATAACTATGACTGTATTATTTGGAAAGTTGTGGGGCATTGACACTGAGAACGGGGTCCTTGAATCAGATTATGTCTTGACTGGTCTTCCAATTTATCCATATCATGATCATTATGGAATGAGATCAATATGCATAGTGAGCACTACCTGACACATTATTTACTTTTTTTCTCAGCTATAATCCCCTTCCAACTCATAGAACATAAATTCATGACAACAAGATATTTTATGCTTGCTTTAGTTATTGATCACTTAAAAGAGTACCTGCTCAGACAAGACATTAATTACGTAATTGTGTGCAAAGGAGAGAGAAATATGAATTTAAAGTGAGGAGGGGTACTAAGGAAAGGGAGGAAGGGTGTGCTTAAATTCTGGGTGAGTTGGTATTGTTAATATTAAGTGTTACTATTGAAATATATATATATATATTAGTCCTGTCACTTGTTGTTTCTGTAATTAACTGCTCTGGACTTGTCTATTCTCTGTAACCTCAGGGGTGTGTCGATGCTTCTAAGTATTCTTTCTAAAATTCTTTGTAGAGCTTGCTTAATGATATAAATTTCCTTAATCTGTTTTTTTTATCATAGAAAGGTTTTATTACCCTTCAGTTGTATTAGATAGTTTCACTGGGTATAATAATAGAGGGTCAACAGTTGTGGTCTTTCAGAATTCAGAATACGTATTACAGGGAAACAAGAGTCAGTTTTCTCCAGGGTTGCAACCACTGGGAGGCTACCCATGTTTAAGCAGATGATTCTATAGCTAGCAGTAAGTAGATTCAATGGGTTTTTTTAAAAAAATAGTGCATTAAGTTGGGAGGGGAAAGAGTGGAGGAATTATAGGAGGTGGATAAGGGGTATAACTGATCGAAATATATTATATGCTTGTATGACCTTCTTAAACAATAAAAATTTTAAATATGACCCAGTGACAGAGAGGGAGGACTGATGAGCAAAGGGGTTAAGACTGGGCTGGTTTAACCCCCAGAAACAGCTGACCTGACAAGAGTTAGCTCTTGAATTCCAGACTCATGAGACTGATCAAGACTCCCTGAATGTGGGCATCAGTGAGGAGGCCTAGGTAATCTATGGGGCCTTGGGTAGTAGATCAGTATTTATCCCAGGCATACAAATGGACTTTGGATGCCCATCCAACAATGAGAGATGCATTTTCAGCCTGGACTCTTGGGGGAGGGTCTAGGCCCTGCGCTGGATAAAATGACAGACTATGGACACCCCCATGGAGGGCCTCACCCTCCCTGGGGAAAGGAGGGGGTATTAGGGGGGCATTGTTGGGAGGGCATGGGAGGAGGGAAAGGAAAGGGAGAGGGGCCTGGGATTGACATATGAAGCAACCTTGTTTCTAATTTAAATTAAAAATAAAGATGAAAATAAAGAAATGAATAGGATCTCCTTATTTAGCCCCTGCCCAAAAAAAGAGCCTGGCTATTTTAAAGAGACTGAATTTTTAAGTGTTTTTTTTAAAGACCACAGTACTTTTAAAATTTGGAATGTTTTATTGTGATGCTGATATTAATGTGTGAACAATAAAGGAAAGACTATGGCTTAAATTTTTTTAAATATGTCTACATAAATATACAAATATGCAAACACTGACATGGATATATTAAAGGTTTTATAACCAGTTAAATGAAAAGCTGTTAAGCTGTAGAAAAATGATATAAAAGCTCATCTAGGGCAAACCATTTCCTAGATATCCTCCAGATAACAGAGAGCAATTACTTTTCTAAAATTCATTTAGTTATTATACATATAAAAAGAAAAGGTCTTAAAATGCTGCATGAGTTGTGTAAGGCATGTCCATATAGGACTATAATCAAGATTTTCCTAGTAAAATGGTTTCAGTTTAGAAATATAGCTATTACCTGGTGACTGGATAAGTTCATTAAGGATTTCCTTGGGTACCAAAGTATGGGATGCTGGGTCCCTCATATAAAATTAGAGGGTATTTGAATATAACATACATATTTCAAATCAACACTGCATTCTTATAGCATGCAGTACATTGTAAATACTGTTTGGATTTGTTACAGCATAATATTTAAGACAATAAAAGGGAAATCTATGTGTGTTTACATAGACCAACACTTTTATAATTAGTTGAAGTCATGGATAAAGAAACTGAAAGTATAGGTCTAATGTTAATTAAGCAATGAGAAGATCTCTCATCTCAGCATCTTGGGTCTTATCTACAGAAGAAGACAAAAAGGAAGAAGGAGAAGGAGGAGAGGGAGAGGAGACATAAGAAGGTGGCAAGGAATGGGAAGGGGGAAAGAAGTCAGAGGGGGTAGTTGATCATCTCTTTATTATCACAATACATTTATGTGAATTTGTGTTTCTGTGTTTAATATCTTTTCTCGATGCATACCTATTAAGCACTTAGAATATGCCAAATACAATAATACCTACTTTTGAGTAGATATTATCTATCATTTACCATCCATTGTCAATATATTTAAAGTGTCAAGTTATTGTATGTAACTGGCTTAAGTTTTATCCTTCCAATTGTATAATTGTTATTTTTCCACCCTATTATCTCTAGCTGGTCTCCAACACCAAACATAAAGCAAAATAAAACAAAGATGAGAAACAGAAACACAAAAACAATCAGAGATCCTGGAGAGTAGCCAGCACATAACGCCAGGCACTCTACAGCAAGTGGAATGTAAAAAAAAATAATAGATCTTCAATTCACCAAGTCCCCAGGGTAATGAATTCCAAGCACATCGTACTGCATCAAAGAGCCATGCTGTGCTGGGGAGTCCCCACTCCCAGAGGGAGAAACTGATATACTACAGCTGGGTCTGTAATTCAATAAGACAGGAACAGCAATGGAGTTTGGGAAACACATTGATTTTATTGCAGTACACTGACCAGTCTGAAGGAATTATGTGATGCTTCTCAGGGAAGGTGGGGCTAAGTCACCTTGTCCTTAATTGAGTGAGGTTCCCAGGTCTATTTACATCCATTTGTGGATTGAAAACCATTGCAGATTTCCCTACTGAGAATTCAGGGTTCGCACAAAGGCTTGAATTAAATAACAGGTGAGGACCCCATGAGGTCCAATCTCCACATAGGACAATGTATGGAGTCTTGAGTGGTGGGGTGATATGGTCCATTATCTACACTAAAGCCTAACAGTAATAGCTTCAATTTTCTTCACATCTGGGTGAAGGAGATTTTATCAAATGCCAAAATACAATAAGAAACTAATGATCCCGAAATAAGTGATTGAGAAAGAAATTGAAATCTTGTCCATCCAATTCAAATGACCTTTTTCTTTTATGATTCCAAACAACTTCTCTGAAGAGAAGGCATAAAACATGACCTCAGTACCTTTCCTCAGTATTACACATCTTATACTTAGGTATTCAGCCTTATACAATAAAAGCAGAAAACAGAGGAACTAACCGAAAAAGACAGTACGTGGTCTTCCAAAATCTTGTATGAAACCTGGAAGCCAGCACTCACAAATAGAATTGCTAACTAGGCTTTCCAGGGTGTCTTTACTACCATAATTATCATTAATTAGTTACTTAATTCAGCTAGTATATACTAAACACTGCTCAAGAAACTGGGGGCAAAAGCATAGAGAGAGAATGCCAATAGCACAGGAGACCTAACAGCCTTTTGTTGGAGAGACGCAATAGAAACAGAAACAAAAAAGACATACGTTGCACATGATATACAGGTCATAAGAAGGAAACAGAGGCAAGAAGTCACAGCTGAAGGTGCTGCTCTGAGTGTCATTAGCCAGGAAACACAAGTGACTGGAGTATTTGCATCTCTGGTCTCTTCCAATGCTCTAGTTTGATGAGCTGAGCCAGGGTCTGAGGTAACCCAAGGTAAAACAGAGAAGGTGCTCTGATAAACAGCGCAACCAAAATCATCCTGGGGAAGAAGGGGTCACTTCATCTCAAAGCCTCAGTTAAGAATTCATCTCTGAGAGAAGTCAAGGCAGGAACCTAGAGATGGACACCGACTGCAAACGTTGCCTCTTGTTTTTCCTCCAAATGCAGCTTCTATGAGCCCCAGGCTAATGTTTCTGAAATGAAAATCTCACTCTGTTTTGTTAAGCACTCTCCCATGGATCCACATTGCTTCTATCCCATATTCTCTGGCACCACTTTTGTATTTTAGCAACTTGTGTCTTTTGCATATTGTAAGGATGCAGGCGTTATGGGGCCTGCCCTGTCACCTGGCAGAATGCACTCAGGCAGCACTCCGGTCAGCCCAGGGTTCCATGAGTACTAGTCCACATGCAGGTACAAAGGACCCCTTTAAAAGCAGACCCCGCCCCCCACCCACGTATGCTCTCTTGCTGCCTCCCCTCTCCAACTGTTCTTTCCGCTCTCTCTGCTCTCCTCTCTTTCTGCTCCTGTCTCCCTCTTCTCTTCTGCCCTCCCTCTGTGTGGCTCTGTGTCTCTTTACCTCTTTTTTCTTTTCTTCTCCCTCCCTCCCCTTTCTAATAAAACTTCTCACTTAAGCTCTGTCACTCAAGCTCTGTCTGCCTGGTGTGTTTGTCTCCCACCTGGTCACCCTCGCCTGCCACGGAATCCACCATGGTCCCCCATGCAGGATCCCCTTCCAGCTTTATCCTAACATTGGTGCAAAAGAATAACACATATACCTTAATATCTTGATCTTGCAACCATCTATCCGGCCCCACTATCAATTATAAAGTCAGAAAGGAGCTGGTGTATTCCCTATTAAATAAATAAAGCCTAAAAACAAATGGAAATTTTTAAGTTGAAAATTACAGGTGGAAAACATTGGTTAGCAAAAACCTTGGGCAACATTGAACATTCTTCATTTAAACGCTAGCTTCAAATCTCATTCTTCCTTTTACAGGTTTCTCCACTGTCCAAAGTTCTAGTAAAAAGAGTGACCACTCAACCTTTTTCACATAATGGACACCATGGCTCTTTCTCTTTTCCTACTTAGCTCAGTTCATCGCTGATAAAGTTGAGCTAAACCAGGTAGTCCTGTCAGTCCTGAAAGATAATGTAAAAGACAGTAGTTTACGGTGTTTCCACTTGCTAGACACTATGATAAACACTTTATGGACTTTCTAACTTATCCTATATCTGATGATCTTAGGCTTAGTGTCTCTGCTGCATAAGTGATAATACTGAGAATCATGGAGTTTAAGTAACTTGAAGAAAAAGCACAAAACTATCATGTATGGTACTTGGATTATGAACTGGGCTATCTGGCTCTCTAAACCACCAACCCCCAGTGCTCCAAAGGACATCAGGACCAGAACACGGTCAGTGTTTATCCCTTAGAGTGCCCTTGACCCCAGAATCTTCTTTTTGGCCTTCATGTTGAAGTAGCTCCTGCACATTTCTGGACAAAATCTCCATCATCTTTACAATTCTACAGTTCCCTAATATCCTTGCAATGTGTTCGACTTAGTCAGGCCCTTTCCTGCCTGTGGCTAAAACACCATGGCCAAAAGCAATGTGGGGAGGAAAGGGTATGCTTTGTCTTACATTTCCAGGTAACAGTCCATCACTGAGGAAAGGTAGGGCAGGAATTGAAGCAGGAACCTGGAAGCAGGAACTAAAGTAGAACCATAAAGGAGTACTCCTTCCGGGCTTGCTCCCCATGGCTTGTTCAACCTGCTTTCTGATATCACCCAGGAACACCTGCACTAGGGTGGCGCCGCCCACAATGGGCTGAGTCCTTGGACATCAATCACTAATTAAGAAAATGCCCTACAGATTTGCCTGTAAGCCAGTCTGATGGAGGCATTTTCTCAATTGTGGCTTCCTCTTCTCAGGTAACTCTAGCTTGTGTCAGGCTGAAAAAAACAAACACCTTAACTAGGACAGTATTCATGTTTTTGTTGTTTTGTTTTGTTTTTTTATTTTTAAGATGAGATCAATGTGAACTTGTTTTTTTTTTAATATTGAGTCTTCACTGACATAGTCCTGCATACACCCCTTGTCTCCACTGAAAGTTGTTTTAGTTTGTTTGTATATTAAGTATATATTGCTAGGACATCAAAGATAACTGCTAGAGAAACTCTAAGTTTGAGCACTTGCAATAGAAAAAGAAATCATAGTAGCTACAAACACAATAGGACCTTCAGGTGCTAGAGACGGACACTGTGGTCTAGAATGGGCAGCTAAGATAACCGACTCCTCAGTTAGCGGTAGTAGATTATGTGACTGCAAACATCCTCCTGACTGTATCTATAGATAACATTCCTCCAAAGAGACAGGACATGTGTTAGTCATCATTGTGTCCCAATGTTTCTAATAATGCCTAATATCAATAAATATTATGAAATATTTGATGTGTTCTCATGATTTCCATCATGTGGCATGAGCCTTCTTTCAAAATCAATCATGTACAAAGCCTATCATAGGAACTGGTGTTTCTTTGGGATAGTGCTGAAAGAGCACTGGAAAATACTGCTCCTTCACACAAAATGTTATATATGTTATGATTAATCTAACACTCTCAACAGTTCCCACTTATGTTCAAATAGAACAAAAACAACAATTAAACCATGCCAGCAGAATCATGACCTTCACTGTGAAAGAGAACATGTCCCCACTCAGCAGAGCAGCTAAAAATCAGTTTACAAAAAGAACGGACATCCAAGGAAGAATTATGGGTAAGAGGAGGAGCCCAGAGCTAAGGTCACTCACAGAACCAGTAAAGTCCATATGCTATTCTCTGCTCTTTCTGAAGCAACTGAGTATAATGGTCCCTACAAGAACATTGAACGTTGATGGGGTTGTCCCCCTATATATATGTTTCTCTTATTTGTTAATGAATAAAGCACTGTTAGGCCAATGAGGCAGGAGTATAGAACAGGGCTAGGAGATGAGGAAAATTCTGAGAAATGTAGTTAGATGGAGTCACCATGTAGAGCCTGGGAAGAAAGGACATGCCAGGCGTCCTCTGGTAAGATAAGGCCATGTAGAATTACATAGATTAATAGTTATGGGTTAGTAATTAAAGAAAAGCTAGCCAATAAGAAGCCCAAGCCACCAGCTGACAGCTTTATAATTAATATAGCATCTGAGTGTTTATTTGGAGCGGGACACTGACAGGCCAGAAAATCTCCTTCTACAGAATTTAACCATTCAGACTCATATCCAGCAAACCAGGTATTTTCCTTGTGACATCTTACAAGATATTTCACCTTCATATACCCACGTTTACTAATCTGCATAACACAGGAAATTGCTCTGGTTCTATAATACAAGGAGTAGCTTAAATTGCATTCTGTGATGTCAACTTTCCAGTACTATAACAAATACTTGAAACCAACCCATTAGAAGAAAGGAAATGTGTATTTGGATCTTAGCCTCAGAAGTTTTAATCTGAGGATGGTTGATACTCTTGTTTGGGAGGTTGGCTATGGCAATGCATTACACCATGGTGGGGACATGTGGCAGAAGAATCTGCCCACTTTATGGAGGCCAGAAAACAGAGCCAGTCTCAGAGAAGCATACCATAATCCCAGTCAAGGTATACCCTAATCATATAACTTCTGCTTGGCCCTGACTTTTAAAGGTTCTACTTCCTATTAACAATACCTAAGATCTTGGTTTATAAGATCTTAGCTACAAAGCAGTCAAGTATATGCTGTTCATATCTCTAAAGTAGAATCTGATTGCCAGGGAGGCCATGAGGAATCCTGCAGTTATACAAGTCTTAGTCTTGTCTAAATCTCCTGCATGCTGGATGCCAAGACTATGTGGATGCTTGGATGGGCCAGAAAGGCAGTCACAGTGACTAAGGCAAGTAAGAGGGATAGACATTGGGCAAAACTTCAAGACCAGTGCTCTTAAAATTGAAAGGCTTAATTTTGAAAATGCCTTTTTGGCAGGCAGCCTAAATGTTTAAGCCACTGAGTTGGCCAAGGTCCTTCCCAGTGGTCAATCCTTCAAGCCTAAGTACTGGCACAAGTCCAGATGAGTGATGACTGGACCACAGCCACATTTTAGTAACTCATTTTCTTCTTGATCCATCAAATGGAAAAAGACTGTCCTAAATCTGCTCCTCCCTTGAATGGTGGCTTTTAAGTTATTTAGAGTTTTAGTGCCTCTGGCAAGGATTAAAAATGATCATAAAATTCCACTACCTTCCCTGAAAGAGACCAGGGTGCTTATCTGTTTGACCTACCTACTGAATAGAGGGAGAAAAAAGTCAAACAAACTATAAAGCTGTCTTGAAATTACAAAGTAGGTAAGTGCAACACCAGGACAAGAGCTAAGTCCAAGCTGCAAGTCCTTCTTCCTCCTGTCTCTCAGGACTGAGTAACACAGAGTGCATTCTGCAACTACAGCCTCACATTAAGTGCCCGTACAAAAGTGTCTCTTTAGTGCTTTTCTGGCTCCACAGAGAACTCAGAAGGAAGAGGGATGAAGGATGACTGTGGACCTGCTCTATGTCTACCGTGTGTCTGCTGTGACTGAGGACTCTGACTGCACCCCACTGTTCCTCATTGCACCCCACCTTGGCATGCAGCAGAAATCAATGAATGTGTTGAATAACTCAGTAGATCTCACTCAAGTCTTAGACAACTATTGAGTTCTGAGTTACAAGTCAGAAAGCAAAATCTTGGAGTTATTGGATGATTTTTCTCAGAGCTAGGGTGGCTATAAATGTAGGACCTAAAAGTAATTTTACTATTTTCAGAAAGAGAAAGTTGCTGAGAGACCTATTTCAATGTATAAATAAAATTGTTCTCAACTAAGAAATCCAAATTAAACAGGTTTTTGTGTGCTTTAAACTTTAATTACTTAGTCTGATACCATCTTTTAAGGTTCCTAGACTCAATGGAAGAGTGCTTCCTTAGTATATGCAAAACCCTGAATTTAATTTCCAGCATGGAAAGAAAATATTCTGGTCATCTATGAATAACATAGGTAGAATGATGCATAGTAATAGGAAATTACATCTGTTATCTCATTTAATCCTTATAATTAT
Organism: Mesocricetus auratus; assembly: GCF_017639785.1. Classification (NCBI taxonomy): domain Eukaryota; kingdom Metazoa; phylum Chordata; class Mammalia; order Rodentia; family Cricetidae; genus Mesocricetus; species Mesocricetus auratus. Next base: position 4,474,144 of record NW_024429224.1, on the reverse strand, counting down.
TTAATCTTTAGATATCTACTATTACTTTAATATGTTAGTTTTATAGATGAGGTGACCCAGTGACAGAATTTTGCAATTCTAATAGACCAAGTATCTCTAAATCCTGACTCTCCTTATTTTTGTTGTAATTATTGTCTTTTTGAATGGGTGAGTAGATGGATGTATGAACAGATAGCTAGATAAACACATGGGCGAATGAGACTAGAGTCAACTAATGAAGTGAATGTAATGTGGAGAGTTGGCCTCCGAGAATTAAGCTTAACCCATAATTCACAATCTTGATACCTATAATTGTCATTCAGTAACAATGGTTTGGAGGGAGACTAGGAATGATGATTGCATAGGTAGTCTGAATTCCCATACCCATCTCAACCCCTAGAAGGCTTGTGCCTTTGCAAGTTGTTTCTCTTAAGTCTCAGTTTCTATGTTTAAAAAAAACACCCTGAGCTATATCCATTATGTACTCATAAGAGTGTGTGCAGATCCAATGGTACTCTGGCACATAGAAGGTACTCACCAAGCTTATGGTGGAATAATAAGTGACTTAACGAAACGCTGTTCCTCTTAGGAAAACGATCTCTGAAAAATCCAGGGTTTACCGTGATCCACAAAGCCACGTGATCTCCCTAAGCCTTGCTTGTCTTTGAACTACAGATTTGCAATTTTCTAAAACCAAGCGAATTTCCGAAAAGGTTAAGAGGAGTGAGGGGAAAACATGTTTGTCACCTACAATTTGGAACCTTGTTTGCCTTTTCTACTTAATGCTCAGGTACAGTCTGGGGAGGGGGCTTTCCCTGAGCTTCCTGCCCTGAAGTTCATGATCTGATGAGTACTTGTGAGTACTGATGATTGGTGCTGAGTACTTGTGAGTACTGATGATTGGTGCTGAGTACTTGTGAGTACTGATGATTGGTGCTGAGTACTTGTGAGTACTGATGATTGGTGCTGAGTACTTGTGAGTACTGATGATTGGTGCTGAGTACTTGTGAGTACTGATGATTGGTGCTGAGTACTTGTGAGTACTGATGATTGGTGCTGAGTACTTGTGAGTACTGATGATTGGTGCTGAGTACTTGTGAGTACTGATGATTGGTGCTTCTCCCCCAGTCTTCAGTGTGCAGCTCCACCAACTCTGAATGGTAAATCTGTGTCCAGGGAGAGACAAAATCAATGTAAAGCCATCTTAGGCTTCATCGTCAGAATACAGGACAAATTGTGTGTCTTCCACGACCCCGTGTAGTTCTTTAGAAGTGTATTTTCCACATAAAAGGATGTTCCTGCCTTGGGAGAGAAGGGAAAGTGATTCACCATTGTGTTTTACATGCATCCGTTCTTCACAGATGAATGGAGGCTGAACAGTGGAGACCTGATCTATGCTTCCTTTCTTCCTTGTCTCCATTTTTCTCATTTCTGACATAGAAAGATGAAAATTTTAGGGAACCCTGGAAGACTTGAGGAGAAGCTTGTGACAAAAAGGTACGTGTAAAAGGAAAAGTGAGAGGAACAGAGAGGAAGTTTTAAAAGTAGAATTCAGAATATGGATGGATAAGGGTATAGGTAAAATAGTACAGGAAAGGAAAAGAACAGTAATCCAACCTCGAGCTAGATATTGGTGATGACTTAGGAGACATGCATACAGTTCATATATGCCAACACAAGGAGAGAAAAGTTAGGCAACATGAGGATGGTGAGGCAGCAGACCTTTCTGTCACTGAGCCAGTATGAAGGTTGCAGAAGAAGACTGGATAATAACCCAGCCCACTATGGAAGGTACTTGAATTCAGAGCATGGGCACACCATTCTGGTTTCCAAGACTGAGTTTCTCATACCACAGTATCCAAGTCAATGGCCTCAACACTGTCACAGATACTTGCTGAAAATTGAGCTTCTCCATGACTAAGTGAATAGACACAGCACTGTGCATGGACTGCTCCAGGTGGTTTTTGTTGTATAGCACTGGCAACTCCATCAGGTACAGGAAAAACATGGAAGGACTTTTAGCAGGAGTTTCCGACCCAAGTTTCCTATGACAAAACTTTCAGCATCCTTTATGCTTTACAGGATTTCCAACAATCATCTATCACATATAAACATTACCATGGTCTAGTTTATGTGTTGTATTTTTACACTAATTTTAAGCTCCCTAGTGGTTGAAAATGCTGTTTTCCTGTTCCCCTATTTAGCATTTACTAGTGAATACAAAACTACCTGCTACATGGCAGTAACCCAACATTTGCTGAGTGAGTCAAGTTAAGATGCACATGGGAGTCCAAACGACAAGTTAGAGGATGAAAGTCTAAGGCAAATTATCAAATTCTTGGATAAGCCAGATGAGTGAATGAAATGACAGCAAAGGTTACTATAGAAAGAAATGACAAAAAGGAGAAAGTCTTCAAGAGACTGCCAAGCTATGAGAGGGGTGACTATTATGGCAAAAGTGTTCGATGGCACCAGAGAATGTCCTGTTTGCTTCCTGGCACCAAAATTATAGCACACCTGGCCCTTTGCCTGTTAGTGTAAATAAAGCTTTATTGAAACATAGTCATAGCTGTTTGTTTATGTGTTTAAGGAGCTATGACAGAAGCCATATATATATGGTCAGCAAACCTAAAATATGAGCTATCTTTGCATACCCCTGATTTGGTGGCTCCTTTAATTTTCTGCTGTTTAAAAAGTAACACTGAACTCAGAGCAAAGCAGAAATGTTGACTCTCAGCTGGCACATGGTTCATTAAGTATACAGAAATGAACTGAGGGATTTCTGGCATGTAAAACTTCCAACTGTTTTCAAGTGGTCACTAATGCCTGGGTATAAAACTCCTTTCACAGGAAAGTCCAGATTAGCAAGGTACAGCCTAAGATTCTGAATCTGTTCCACTCGTAGAAAAACTAAACCAAAGCAAAAAAAGCTGGAGAGAGCTATCTGATTCCAGTGCCCTGTGAGAGATAAGAGGTACTCTGCGCAGGAGGCTCTGGTGGCAGAACAAAGGGGATGTCAACAAGACTTGGACCATGTTGCCACTGACATCAGGGCTCCCGTAACAACCAGTCTTCAGGTATGAGGGAGTCCATGCATACAAATCCAGAGCCACTGCTCACAAATGCCAAAATATCACAAGAAAGAAATTCAGATAAATGAGTCAGAAATGACAGAGAAGGGGGATGAAGGCAGTAGTGTCAGAGTAGGTAGTAGACTTCTGGGACTCCAGGATGTTTTAAGTGTGCAATTGAACAGGCACCTCAGAAACAATCTGAATGCACCTCAGTCTACTGCAGAGAGGATTATGGTTACTCAACAAGCCGCCATGGAAATGTCCTATCTTACTGACAGTGTCATTGAGGACCAGAAAGATCATGAAACACAGACCTTATTGATAGACTTTATTGGTACATAGGAATGAAATGTACACTCTTATTCCACCTTCTTGAAAGACAACCCTAAACCTCAGATCTTCTGAGATCCTGGTTCAAATGTAGACTATAAGGAAGGCCAACGGGGCCTTTATATGTTACAGCCAAAACTTGAATATTCTGAGATTTCAGGCTCCCTGCTTTCTAACTTAGAGCAAAGGAAGACAAAGTAATAACAGGTAGGCTCTCTTTGAAATCTGTAAACTTTGCTTTCCCATAGTGGTTAGACATGGTTGCTGGGTTCAGACTGTCCTGGTATGAATCCAGATGACCTGAAATAGTTACTGCAGAATGAATGTAACAATAGAAATTCATGGGAATTATGCTCTTGGATAGGTAGGATCAATGTAGTAAAAATGGCAATCCTACCAAAAGCAATCTACAGTCTCAATGCAATCCCAGCACAATTCTTCACAGAACTTGAAAGAACAATTCTCAACTTTATATGGAAAAACAAAAAACCCAGAATAGCCAAGACAACCCTGCTCAACAACGCAATGTCAGGAGGCATCACCATCCCTGACTTCAAGCTCTATTATAGAGCTATAGTCCTGAAAACAGCTTGGTATTGGCACAAAAATAGACAGATAGACCAATGGAATCGAATTGAAAGCCCTGAGATTAATCCACAAACCTATGAACACCTGGTTTTCGACAAAGAAGCTAAAATTTTACAATGGAAAAAAGATAGCATCTTCAACAAATGGTGCTGGCATAAGTGGATGCTGGCATGTAAAAGACTGCAGATACATGTCTATCGCCATGCACAGAACTTAAGTCTAAGTGGATCAAAGGCCTCAATATAAATCCAGCCACACTGAACCTGTTAGAAGAGAAAGTGGGAGATACTCTTGAACAAATTGGTAAAGAAGACTGCTTCCTGAAAATAACACCAGTAGCACAAACACTGAGATCGACAATTAATAAATAGGACATCCTGAAACTGAGAAGCTTCTGTAAGGCAAAGGACACAGTCAGCAAGACAAAAAGACACCCCAAAGATTGGGAAAAGATATTCACTAACCCCACATCTGACAGAGGGCTGATCTCCAAAATTTACAAAGAACTCAATAAGCCAGTCTCCAAAACACCAAAGGATCCAATTAAAAAGTGGGGTACAGAACTAAATAGAGAATTCTCAATAAAGGAGTATAAAATGGCAGAGAGACACTTGAGAAAGTGTTCAAAATCATTAGACATTAGGGAAATGCAAATCAAAGCAACTCTGAGATAATCTTACTCCTGTCAGAATGGCTAAAATCAAAACCACCAATGACAGTTTATGCTGGAGAGGATGTGGAGAAAGGGAACACTCCTCCATTGCTGGTGGGAGTGCCAACTCATACAGCCACTATGGAAATCAGTATGGAGATTCCTCAGGAAAATGGGTCTGAATCTACCACAAGACCCAGCAATTCCACTAATAGGCATATATCCAAAAGACGCCCATTCACACAACAAGGATGTTTGTTCCACTGTGTTCATAGCAGCATTATATGTAATATCTAGATCCTGGAAGCAACCTAGATGCCCCAAAACTGAAGAGTGGATAGAGAAAATGGGGTACATTTACACAATGGAGTGGAAAAAACAATGGAATCTTGAAATTTGCAGGCAAATGGATGGCACTGGAGGAAACCATCCTGAGTGAGGTAACCCAGACACAAAAAGACAAACATGGTATGCACTCACTCATATATGGATTTTAGATATGGATCAGGGGAGTCTCAGCCTACAATCCCAGTGCCAGTGTGTCTGGGAAACAGGGAGTTTCCCAAGAGAGATGCATGATACCCCAGAGAAGTGGAATGAGGAAAGATCTGCGCAGATTGGCAACATCAGGGGAGGGGAGAAGGAGCCAGGAAAAAAAGAGGGGGATAAGAGAAGGGGAGCAGGAAGGTTGAGGTAAGATTAGAGGAGAGCAGGATGAGAGATACCATAATAGATTGAGTCATTATAGGCTTGAGGAGAGAGCTGACACTAGTGAGATCTCCAGAGATCTACAAGGATAACACCAACTGACAAACTAAGCAATAGTGGAGAGACTACATTAAATGACCCTCCTTGATGTTAAGGTTGATGACTACCTTATATGCCATCCTAGAACCTTCATCCAGTGACTGATGGAAGCAGAGACAGACACTCACAGCTAAACACTGAACTGAACTCCTGGAACCTAGTGACAGAGATGGAGGAGTGATGAGCAAAGGGGTCAAGACCATGATGGTGAAACCCATAAAGACAGCTGACCGGATAAGGGGGAGCTCTTGAATCCCAGACTGATGCCTGAGAGGCCAGACTCCAGACTCCATGAATGTAGTGTCAGTGAGGAGGCCGCAGAAATCCCTGGGGCTTTGGGTAGTAGATTAGTGTTCACCATGGTTTATGAATGATTTTTGGGAGCCCATACCAAATAGAGGAATGCTCTCTTAGCCTGGACACATGGGGAAGGGCCTAGGCCCTGCCCTGGATGAAATGAAAGACTTTAGAGATCCCCCAAGGAGGTCCTCACCCTCCCTGGGGAATGATGTGGGGATTGGTTGGGGGGCTGGTGGAGGGATAGGGAGGAGGGGTAGGAGAGGGAGCTGGGATTGACATGTGAAGCATTCATGTTTCTAATTTAAATAAAAACATTGCAAACAAAAAAATAGACACACTGATTCAGAAGCAGAAAAAAAGAAATTCATGGGAACTGACTTAATGTATGCACACTCACTTTCAGTGTAACTGGGCTATAAGTGTGCTTGTTCATTTGCTCAACCCGTGCAGTTTAAACACTTACTGAAAGCGGTACATTGTGCTAACCATTTTCTACTCATTACCTATTCCTTACCAATTCTATTTCATTCATTACTCTTTGTTTCCTTTCACTGACACACTGGTTCCTATACACAGATTTAGTGCCCTGGTTTTGCATACGAGGACATTGAGGCTCAAGTCTATACGGGAATAATTTGTTCATAGTAGATAGAGGAGGCAGGAATGGAAGACTCCATGGACTATCTCACAAGGCAGAAACGGAACCCCGTGCTACTGCAGCAACTGAAACAGCCGCAAACCATGGGTCTCAGCTTTCTCCTGGGCCCAGCATAGACTGAAACTCACCCATGCCCTCAAAGAGAATCAGAGAGGATGCTACCATGGGCTGCTGGCTGCCTGACCCAGGGCTTATTCATTCTTAACCCTTTTTGTCCAGGCTTTTGTCTGCAAACACTGGAGAAAGGAAGACAGATACTTGCCTCTCAGCATTCCCTTGGCATGGTGATGTCAGATCATTGGTCATTATGTCACAATCAAGAGTTACAAACAAACAGCTAATGATGGCAAGGGACACCTATAGTTGATAAGTCAGAGGAGCAGTCCCTTTGTATAAACTTGAAACAAAGAACAAAGGGAAAGTCCTGGACTCCTCTGGCCTGGTCTCTAGGTTTGGTTTAGTTAGGGAACAGTCTTAAGTTTACTGCTCTTTAGAGTTGGTTGCAATCTGGGTTGACAAGGCCAGGCGTCTGCACAGCGACACTAAGTTCTAACCAAGAAAGGCAAGCAGTGGACCCTGAGGGGCAAAGGCACTCTGCGATAACAATTCTCATTGCTAAAAGACGAAAGTAAAACACCTGACAATAAAGGCCCATCCCAGTTCTGAGATATTATGCTGTTTGTTTGTTTGCAATTCTGAAGGGAGGCTGCAAAGGATTTGAGCAATACTGTGAAATGATATAGGTAACAGGAAAATAGAAGTCACTGGAAAAGTCATATAAACACAGTTTCAGTGTTGGCTTGTAATTTCTCGTGATACTCAAATTTATGTTGAAGTTTGCAAAAGCACTTTAAATGGGCCTACAATTTCTATGAGGATACCCCATTTAAGACCAAGAGTTTTAGGGCATAACTCATTTAACCCTCATAAGGAGCACGTGGAACAAGTTGGAACTCTGCCTAACAAAAGATGGAGCTCAGAGTTTAAAGCCAAGACAAATCACCACAGGAACTCATCTCCCACTGTGACTATTGGGATGTAATCCCAGGCTTGGCTTCCTGTCAGGCTCGGCCACACTGGAACTATCCCCAATTTTGTTAAAACCATCAGGTCAGGAACAAGATAAATTTTTCTTCATTATTCCTAACCCACCATAGTAAGAGAAGGTGGCTAATAACCACTCACCTACAGCATCATGACTCGTGTGTCTGTCATCTTACTTAGCGATGCATAGGTCACTGTGGACCTGTCAGTCCCCCCTTCCCCCAGCAAAGCCCAAATCAAGCTTATGGCCAGCTGAGTCACTGATCCAAGGTTGACTTGATAAATGAAGATACTGATGATTCACCAAGGAGGATAGTGCACTGCTTCCTCCCCGCTGTAAACTCAGCTACAACAGAAAATGTGAATATATACTTCTAAACATATATGTGCATATGCAATATTTTGTTCCCTTTTATTTCCCCTGTCCCAAAGGCCATCTGTGGATTTTATTTTTGTTTACATTTTATTCCATCACCTTGCATTTAGCTTTGTTTCTTCAGTTTTGCAGTCTTGTCGTCTTAGTAGAGCAAGCCACACCTAAAGTCAAGAAAGCTACCTTTCAAGGACTTTATGGAGGCAATTCAAGGCTGCTCCTAATGATGGAAACTAAGTCAGCTCCAAGGGAGGCAGATTTACTGCAGAGTAGCTATTTGTCATGAGACACCCAGAGCTGTGGAGTTCCAGCCCTCATCCTGGGAGCAGGTTGGCCTTTGATAGCTGCCTGAAGGCATACAAGGGAAAGCTTCAAGACACAGGCCAAACAACCCTCCCCACTTCTCCTCCTATAAAGGAAGTTTTTGTTCTGCTTCATTGGAAAAACAAAGAGGTTTTTTATTGTTTTGTAAGTAAGAGAAAGAAAGCAATAGGGGATTTTCCTTCTGACAAAAGTAGCAAAAGAGGCAAAGACACTAGGTGAATAGAAGCAAGGATTGGGGGTGGGCGTGTCCCCAAATACCTGAGGGATGGGGGTGCTGAGGCATAGGCACTGGTAGGGGCCCAGCCTGGATATTTCAAATAAGAGTTTCCTGGGGTTCTGATATTTCTGAGTCGTAAGGGTCTACAGTTTGCTCTATGATCATAGAGAAATTGACTAACAGTAGGAAGTTTATATTTCATTTTAAAAATAAGAAAGGAAGACACAAGGTACAGGGAAAGAACAAAGGGCAGAATCGACAAGCACAAATAGTGGTTGGCAGTGCCATTCTGTAACCTAATGCTTTTTACAGGAACCACACAACTAATGAATATGGTTCTTTAAGATTTATTTATTTATCACATATACACCAGATTGAATTGTAGATGGTTGTGAGCCACCATGTGGTTGCTGGGAACTGAACTCAAGACCTCTGGAAGATCAGTCAGTGCTCTTAACCTCTGAGCCATCTCTCCAGCCCTAATGAATATGTTTTAAAAGAGAATAGTCTCAAACACAATCCTGTTATCTGGAACATTGATTTAAGACTGGGAAATGGCTTTTCTGGGTAGAGGGGTCACTGTAATTCTGTTTATATTGTTTAGAGCTTTTAAGAAAGAAATGTTTTTCGAAGCATTCATGCTTCTAATTTAAATAAAAACATTACAAAAAAGAAAGAAATGTTTTTCAAAGGAAAAAAAGAGAAAGTCATAACTCAAATGTTCTTCAATCTCAGGTCTCAGACATCTCTAGGGCAACAAGTAATCTTGAAGATATCAAGCTGTCAGCCCTGAACAGACAGCATCTGCGAGCTTTGGTGAAAAGGCGTGTGTTGGGCACTTGTTTCTTCTGGTTCTCTTGCTAAGTAGATCAAGGAAAGAGGTGGAAAAAACAAAAACGCTTTTTTTCCCTCACCATGATTTGTGGCTGGGGAACAGGAAACTACCAGCTAGACACAATCCAAGACAGGACAGCTATGGCGGGGGCTATGAGCTGGGAAAAATGTAGTCATCCAGGAGTTATATCAAGGACAGTCAACTATGTCCAAGTCATTGAGCAGAGTAAGATGGGATAAAAACACTAGCAGGACTTGGCTTTACCATAGAGCAAAACCCTACTGAAAGAAGATGTGTGTCTGGGGCTGGAGAGATGGCTAAGAGTGTGTGCTGCTCTTCTTGAGGATCCAAGTTCAGTACCCAGCAGTTCAGTAGCTCAAAATTACTGTAGCTCTAGCTCCAGGGGATCTGATGCCGTCTTCTGGCCTCCATGGGCATTCTCATGTAAGGACATTGTCATACATGGGCATGCGCACACGCTCATGTGTGCAAACACACACACACACACACACACGTACTTTTTCTAAGAAAGAAAAACAATTTGTCATAGGAAAGCAGAAAAACACAGATGCTAGCTTCATCACTCCAGGGTCAGACCACAGTAAATCCATGAAAATGTCTTTAAAGTTGCTCTGAGGAAGGCATAGCATGGTTCTCACCACAAATTTCCTGGGTGACAATACAAGGGATAAAAAATATATTGAGACCCTTAAACTAAGTGGCAACTTAGGTAAGTCGTAGGAAGAGAGTTGATGAAGACAAACAGAAAGATTGTCACGGGGTGGGGGGGTGGAGCACAAGTCATATCAGGAGGAGACTTAAGCTTAATGCCTGAGTTCTGCCAGGGAGCCATCAGAATGATGCTTAACAAAGAAAGGAGAGCTGGTAGATAAACTCATTGTGGGAAAATAGTAATGATTACTATTAAAATACTGATGGGCCACAGGTCACTTCAAAATGTGCTTTGTCTCTGTACATGATTGCTACATGATCTCATTTAACAAGCTTCTTAACATGTAGCAAAAACAAACACTTATCACCTGCTTTAAAGAAAAGAGAGACTGTGGGTTAGAGACATAAACCTCTGAGTTCCCCAATTCTTGCACTAAATACATGACCAGGGGCTAGGTACTGCTAGACATCAAACCTGGAGAGAGACATTAGGTAGATGCTAACCTTGACTGAAGGTTGGTTATGGTCCAGCCTGGATGAGGAAGAGATCTGTAAGAAGGTTACTAGATGGGTTTGTAGACTGGGTAGATGACCAGACTTGTTATCTCTCCTGAGACAGAAGCAGCCCTTTTTTGGTCTGTATATTGAACTTAGGGTAAGACCCACCAAATAACCCTCCACTGAGATCTGGAACTCAGTTCTTCATTTCTCAAAATCCCCATTGGAGGGATTAAAAGAGAGTAAAAGAATGCGTGCCTCTTGGGGCACAATTCAATTTACATCTCTGAGCCCTCTGGCTTCAGGATTGTACACAGATAATGTTTCTTCCAAACAGTGGATGACTTAATTGTACATTTGAATGACACAAACATAGGTTTGCTGAAGCTACAGTGAAATTCCAAGATGGAAAAAAACAGAGTGGAAGGGTTTCAAAAAACTGGGCCATGATCCCAGCAGAGATGGCTGGATGACAGCGGGCCCTCAGAACTGCAAACAAGGCAATCCATATCCTCAAGGGAGATACAGTAAGTACCCCTCTGCCATCCGCAAGGCCAACAGTCAGCACAACAGAACCTCCTTCCCTGTGTATCTGGGCACGTATGTCCCTGTGTGGAAACCTTTCATGCCACAGAAGAAAAGAGCAGAAGTTGGGAAAATCAACAGGCTGCGCTCATTGTCTAAAGAATGATTAATAAGGAAATAGCAGCAAGCTGGAATCACAGGCTTTGGGACACTTTGGCAATTAAGAAAATTAGAGGTTGCAGTTTCAGGAGACAACTGTCAAGTCAAAAGCAGGAGAGAAACAAATATAAACTGATCCCCATCATCCTGTAATCTTCAAGTCCACATCAAAACACAGTTCAATTAGGTGTAGAGGGTGAGCAGTGTTTGTTGAAGTTGCATGAGTGGGATATTTTACACTACCGGACCCATGTGTTAAGTGCCCTCCAAAATCCTTTCCGCATGGGGTCTGAGAAGCGCTCCTAGGAGCAGCCCAGTGCTAAGACCCTGCAGACACAGTAAGTTCTGTGCTATTACAAGAGAGACTGAGGGATGTTAATTCCCAAATACCAGGTCATAGCATGACCAAAGGGTCTTCCAACCCTCCCATACCCACAGGCCTCCCTCCTAATTGAAAACAATTTAGTCTCCATTCTTTAGCATGACTAGGGGTCCAACTTGAGCCTGGCACATGAATGCAATTTACACTTCCCAATATGCAGCATGAGACAAATGGCTGCAGGCGGCTACTCTGTCAACAGCAACAGCTTCTCCTCACCTGACACTGCTCTGGTTCCAAGCTTCCTGCTCAGTGTGTTAATGCCAACTTCACTGCCGATCTCTACGTGCACAGCTTGGTGGCACATGAGTCATTTGATCTCTTAAATTTGACCACAAGTGTCAGTCAGGACCCAGTTTATTTTCCCTTTAGTTGGATAAGTGACAACTTTGCCCCCATATGCATGGGATCTAGGTAGAAACCCACTGTTGCACCCTTCCCCCATGGGCGTCTGTCTGCTGATCGCTTGTTACTAGGAGCTTTTAGCTAAACACTCCTCCTCCCCTCCTCCCAGGAAGGCCTGCGTACAAGTTCCTGTTTAACATTCATCCTCTGTCTAAATGCTACTTCCTGTTTTTTGTGAACCCTTTGCCGGAGGGCCCTGGGAACATAGGCTTCTGACCTTGGTGTTTTTTTCCACCATACCTGCCTTTGGTATTTAAGGCTCCACCCTTGTAATAAAAAACGTCATTCTCCTTGCAAGAATGAGCTGCTGTCTTTGTCTTCATTTACATCCTTAGCCCTTTGCCTCCATTCATTGTGATGTGGTGTAGCGCCATAGCCTCGCCAACACTGCCGGCTTGCTACAACCTACAATGTAAGGTCAAGTTGAATCCTTGGACAACTAACGAATGACAGAGTGGTCTGTTCTTGACACTGTTTGCTTGCTTAGTGCTGACGCTAAAGTCGGGATAAGAAGAGAGGCTGTACTGTGACCCAGTTAAAGAGAATAGGTTAGACTGTCAGTCAGGAGGGAGACGTAGACCATCGTGAGGCTGAGCATGAAGTGAGCCTGGGGATACCAGCAGAAAGAGATCCATGGTAGACAAGTGTGAGGAGCAGGACACTGTGAATGATCTGGTGACTGGATGCTCAGATGAGTCCACAGAGCAAAGGAGGACAGCACACAGCCGTGTAGGAGAGTGGCTGCACAGGAGCTGAAACCAGACTTAAGAGAGAATAGGGTAGCCTGTCACAAGATGAGTGGTTAGAGCAAACCAAGATATCTGCAGACAGCAGTGAGAGTGGCTTACCAGAAACCTCCCCACTTCAAAGCTTTTAGTTAACTGTATGCCAGGCAACGATGCTCTGTGTAATTTATTTCGTGTCTCGTTCAGAAGATGGAAGGTATGTATCACCCCAGTGACTTAAAGATTCCCTTTTCCTAATGAGAATGGTGTGGCGAGTTTACAGTAACTTTGCTTTGATGATTTAGGATCAGGCATTGTGCCACCACTGAAAGGAAGTGAGGCAAAGTGGGAAAGACAGGAGCAGATCCCAGAACTGATGACAACCACAGTCTTCCTGGTTGCTTCTCAGCAGCTCCTCTTTTCTCCAAAGAAGTGCTAGGTCAATAAAACTCTTTGCAATCATCAGCTTCCCCAGTCTCGATGGGCAGACTACTCACAGCCTGTTCTACAAATGTGCCGAAAGAACTATGAATTTTCACAGCCTACTGCTTTAGAGGACTCAGTGCTCTTGGTGATGCCAGTGTCCATCAGAGAGTGAACAGAGCCATAGCCTTTAAAACTAGAATACACAAATCAGAGACACAATCACTGGAATAATTGAGCTGAGTTTTTTCAAACTCTTGGAACTGTGTGACAGACTGATAGTCACTGGCCATGGGTGGTTATTTAATTTGATTATTTAACTAGACTTTTTTTAAACATGTATCTTCTAATCACATTTTAATTGCTCTATCACCACATGTTGCTAGTTGTTAGCATGCAGTGTTATGTATATATAGCATAGACCTAACTACTAGTGTTTATAATACAGTAGAGGAAAGTTAAGGTAAATGACACCACAAAGACATGACTCCAGCATGGACTTTATAAGACATAAGTGAAGGTCATGGATGGACGATTTGAAATGGGAAAATCTGAAAACAACCTTATTAACTGAAGAGAATGTAAAAATAACATCAAAATAACTGTAAACACTGGTTGGAGTCTACTTCAAAATACTTCAAAAAGGTATTTATTACAATCATGAATATGGAGCAAACACTGAATAATATTACATAATTGTTCCTTTGTTTCATTGCATGTACATTGTTGGGGTGTTAATGAAGAAAATGTAATTTCTAGAATAAGCCTGCTGAAGAACTTAAGTTGTACTGCCATGAAGTCTACAATTCCTCAAGTCACTCTCCCTCCCCATCTCTTTTACATATTTCTTTTGAGATAATAGTCTTGTTATCTGTGTCTCCATGTAGCCCAGACTAGGCTTAAATTTACTAGCCTCCTGCCTCAGTCTCTGGAATGCTAAGAGTACAGGTATATGTTATGACACACAGCTAACTTATTATTAGGAAATCATGCACTCATTTTACTTGTCTAAAGCAAATATTACAAAATGTTAACAACTATGGAATCTCGGCGGAAAAACTTTGGGAATTCAATCCACCTTTCTCCAGCTTCTTTACAGGATTGAAAATTTTTGTTTGAAAATCTTTATGATGTAGCATCCCAGTGGAGTTTACAGAGCTGATAAGTGTCAAGACTCACATTTGTATTTCAAAGCCCCTGTGCTTGCCCTGCTTGGTGAGGCAGTGTTTCCATTCTTCTGACACCTTCTTATTTACACATGTTTATGAGAGAGCAAGTGAGAGGTCTCTCACTGCATCATGTCCCATGATCCATCAGCCTTTAGCTCTGTGTGACTTAGTATTCCTGGACAGAAGAAAGCCTGCATATTAACAACTGTGAAAATTTCAGGGTTCTCCTCCCACTCTGGAGATGATCAATTTCAGTATAATCCTGCTGGAACGAATGTCTTTACTTTCCTCCTTTCCCTCCTTTTTACTTTGCAGGAAGGCTGCTGAAATTCATGTGCAATGTTTGTGTAGGCCCATCAAATATGAGCTACCTGGCTTCTCAAATTGTGTGTATCTTAATGTCTTTGACTCAGAAAAGCTGGAAGAGGAAGCAAAAAGTCAAAATCAAATATATTAACTAAAAAAGCAGAATAGTCCCCCCAGATGGAACTTAAGCCATTTTATGGTTAAGGGCTCCAAATGAGCTGGCAGGATGTGATCTAGGGAGAAAAAAGAGAATTTACATAACAACTGCATGCCTTGACTGGGGAGTCTGAGGGATCATGTACTATGCGACAACTTAAACTACGGAAAAGTCAAATATCAAGAAAAGGCTCAAGGGTGTAGAAAGCTTTAAATCCATTTATTGCAATTACAGAGTAGACTTTTGGGGACATCAAGAGATAGACATGGAGCCCCATGCCCAAAAACTTAAAGCATCAGAGGCTCTTTGATCAATCATGCAAACCACATGTGTCTTCAGACAAAGTTGCTTGGGAAAACAAATATGCCCTTCAATTGAGCACATGAGGCCTATGTCAAGCATCAGTCTCATGATATCTAATGATTGATGATATTGCGGGAAGGGAGTGGGTTTTGCCTTGGATTTCAGCAGAATTGCCAGCCAGTTCAAACAGTGCCGGCATTCCAGCATGCCACACAGGCCAGTTCATCAACTAGGAAAACATAGTGATAAGTGATAAATGGGGCACAGCTAGCAAGACACTAGCCATGTATGCACTGGCCCAGAGGTTCACCAGGTTTTACCATGTGGGTCTGGCGGCCAGTGTACAAGGGTAGGAGCTCAAGCAGAAGCAGAGGCATTATCTTCTACGTAGGCCATGTGAGGTAATAAAATAATGACAGAAATGAGTGTAAGTTCCAAAGTAAGACTAGAGATTGTGGAGGGCACGGCTGGCTGAAATTTAGAAGACACCATGAGAAGGAATACTGTAGTTCCCACAGAGGACCTGTGCAAGGAGCCAAGTATGGCTCTACGTGTGTGTTCCTGAAACATCTTAGACCACACATCATAACAGATAGCAGAAACCAAGAAAAATCCACACACATACCCACAAATACCAGGTTCTGTGCAGATTTTATAGTCACACATCCTGCAACATCTCAAGTGTCAGTCTTAGAGAGAGGGACTCACGTGGAGTGTGTGCCAGAAGGATCCCTCTTTCAAATTCAGACATATTATATTTATTATGCAACTCTATTGGGCCAGCTTTGTTGTTTAACTTGTAGACTGATTGGCTAAAGTGTTACTTGATTTCCACTCAGATTATAATTATCAGCATTGTCTTCACCTACAGTTTCATCTATTAAAGGTACTTGCTAATTTGTATGTGTGCTTTAGTTAAAATGAGATACCTCAATCTACCGGTTATAATGTAATGAGTTCCTGTAAACTGTACTCTGAAATGGAGAGAATGAATTAAGGACACAACTCCAACCTGCCTCATAAAGGAAGTCCCCCACATTACTTCATTTGTGTTGTGGCCTCAATGACAAATGGGTATAGGCATCAGTATCCTGCAGAATGTTGTCAGAAATTGAATTTCTTACCTTTTTACACTGAGACATCTCATGGAGATAAAAAGGGAGACCTACCCATTTCTGAAGAGAAACAGAGGAGGAGGGATTGAGGGGAAGGGTGGAGGGAAGAGAAGGATAGGAGGAGAGGAGGGAGGGCAAACTGTGGTAGGGATGTAAAATAAATAAATTAAATCTGAAAATGAAAAGAAAGAAATAGGCCACAACCCTTGCCCCCAAATAAAAATCATCATTCGGAAAAAAAAATTGTAACATTTTGTGTTCCAGTGAGCATCTTTAAACTCTCCTGGGTGCTTTCCTCACATAAGAATCACGTGATCTGCACTGGAGCAAAGACAGGCTCAGACCCTGCCCCAGCTCCCTGCTTTGGCAGTCAGGACAGAAAAGACCCAGGAAGAAGTAGGCTCCTGTGTGCTGAGCACCACCCCCACCTTGCCCTAATTACTGGGAAGAAACTGCCAGAGACCCTCTATGTGGTAAGGAACCACTCAGAAGTCAGCTGGCCGGCTCTGGATGAGCTTTACTGATAATCTTGGAATTCAGTAGGTAGCAACACACCTCGGATGGCCTCTAGGCCTAGCAAACTTTCTGCAGCTGCAGCTGACCAATCAACTAGGGACAACTCCCCCCAGCCCCGGAGGTGTGACAATCCTGAGGCTGTTACTATGCAACCAGCAGACCTCCAGACACCCCAATATGTGCCCTGGCCCACTTTTGTTCTGGCTCCCTCCTATTCCACCAGCTGTGTCAGAGGATCTGAGTTAACTTGTAAATTAAAAAAGACTCTGTTTTTGCATCGGTTCTGGTCTCTTGTTGGTTTTGGAGGTTCGGAGTCTGGGCACAACAAGGTGAGCTTCTCAGGGAGATGAAAGCCTAGAAGCAGGAGGGGGCACAGCTTGCATGTTGAGCATGCGTCTGTGATCAGGAGCACATGTATCTGTGCTTACATTCATTGAAAAGGGAGAGAAATTTCTATCATTTGCAGACACTCCGGAGTTGTAGACCAGGGCCAAGAAAAGGAAGCATTTCCTGTCCTGAAGAAACATATAAAGGTGCAGGCAATCATTCTCTAAGGCTGGGACCCAGAGAAGGAGATGCAGGGAGAGTTTGGCATCAGAGGGAATCCTACCTTCCCACAGTAGCTGTGCAAATATGGAGTTGCATGTTTGAAGGCAGGGTATTAAGAAGGGGAACAGTACCCCTCTTGCCATTGTTTTATTTTGTACTCCTGTTCTGGCAGAAGTTCCATCCCAAGGTCCCACCCCATCTGTCTCCAAACGCTGCTGCATCTCAGAAAGCCCCCCAAATGATGACCACCTCCCCCAGAGATTCCCAAGACCACTACCACAGAGTATTTAAACTGTCCCCCAGAAAACAGACACAGCGTGTTTGGTCTCTCTTTCATGTCTCCCCTCTGGGGGACTAGAAAGCCATTCAGGAGCATTGCATCCATTGAATGTGGGCTTTTTCTGATTCAGCTTGATCTGGTGTGGTTTTGACTGTTGCATCAACTGGCAGAGAAGTTTATCAGGGTGCAGAATCTTCAATTCCTAGTGCAGAGGGGTGAGGCCAGTCTTGTTTGACTGTGAGAAAATACGGTGGAAGGTACATTTTGGAAAATTCCTAATTGTTACAGTTCAAGTAGGGAAAAGAAAGATGGAGAGCCACTAATGGGAATTTTAAGGACAGTAAGAGCCATGCCGAGTTTATAAAACAGAAACTGGGGTTTAGCGGACACCATCGCAGAGAGGCAGTGGGTAGAGGTGTGGTTTCCTCCGCAGCTCAGACAGGGCAGCCTGGGAAAGCCATCTGCCTGGTTTGCTAACTGGTGGGTTTATTAGTATATCTACCCTAAGACAATGGGAGCACGGCTCGTGATGAAAGGGGCATATTTAAGTCCCACATTGAGTAGAGCACATAGATAGCATGAACCAAAGGTATAGCCCTGCATCAGAATCAGTGCTTTCTGGAAACAGGAGTAAAATGATCAGGCAAATTCTCCTCAAACTCAAATGACTTGCACTTTTTACCTACCTTGGAGTGTGGTGGTATGACCAGTTATGTGCTTGACTGACAATTGGTGGAGAAGGGGAACCCAAAAATTCAGCATTAAACCTGCAATAGGACACACCAAGAATAGTCTAAAGATTTGTGATGGCAGAGAAACACACTGCCAACACGGTAAATTGTAGCTTCTTCTGACGTCTTGAGGCACACGCATGTCCCAGAACTTACCCTACTCCTTCCTTCACAAGCCCGGTGAGTATGGATACCTTGAGGAGTTCTAAATTCCTGTGGCCATCTCATTTCTATCTTTGAGAAGATGAGCCTTCTTAAAATGCTCCAGACACATTCTGACTAGCATTATTGAGATATTTGGGGCACAGATACAACTTACTATACACAAACAAGCAACATATACAGTAAGAGTGAATCCCAATATAAACCACAGAATGGTGGCATTGCTACAATAGTGTAAGTGCATGGGCTGAGAAGAAGGTACTTCTGTGATGTTGCTATTTTCAGCATCCACTTCTGGTGTTTCACAACTGCTTGCATTTTCAGCACTTAAGGAAACAAACGCCCTCTTCTGGTTTCCACAGGCACCCACATGCATGTGGTGTATGCTCACACAGACACACATAAATAAAACTCGATTTTTTTTTACAGGGAGAGCAGGGGCCAGAGAAATGGCTCAGTGGGTAAGAACACTAGCTGTGCAAGAATGAGGAACTAAATTTAGGTCCCAGCACCTATTTAAAGTGTTAGTGTAGCCCCCCACACACACCACACTCCTGTAACACCTCCTCTGGGAATGAAGCAGAGACAGGAAGGCAGAGACAGGAAGACCACTAGACTTTCTGGCTTTCAGCCTACCTCCAGGTTCAGTGGGAAACCCTGTCTCAAAGGAATAAGACTGGGTGCACTAATAGAGCAGGACATTCTTAAAGCCCCTGGTCTCTACACATGTGCACATAGGCAAATGCACCTCATTGGATGTTTTTGCATTGTTTCCTGAGTCCTGTGTTCTATCCCAATAATCTCAATGGCTGTTTTGTCCTAGTATGTGATTTTATTGTCATGTCTTTGTCATAGAATTTGAAGTCTGGTTCTGTCATATCTGCATCATTGCTTTTGCTCTGGAATGACTACTTTTGTGTGTGTGTGTGATCTCACATCAACTTCAGAAATTATTTTTCCTAGTTATCTGAGTATGACATTGGAAATTTGGTGGAAATTCCATTTTGTCTATAGACCATTGTCAGTAACATAGCTATTCTAATATTAATCTGCCATCCCATGAAAACAGGAGGTTCCCCAGTTACCTGGCTATCATTTTCTTCTTTAGTGTTCTATCATCTTGCTGCAGAGGTCTTTCACTACCTTGGCTAGGTTCATTCCTATGTATTTGTGTCTTACTTATTGTGGTTGGAGATCTCAGCTTACTTATTTATTCCAAGAAAGAGTCTTAATATCTGGCCCAGGTTGGTCAGGATCTTGATATGCAGTCCAGGAAGACTTCAGAATCCAATCCCAGTTTCCTCTAACTCCTGGAATTTCAGGTGTGTTGCATCATACCTGGATGAGCTTCTCTCTTCTTCAATATCAGTTTTATCAATGAAGTTCAGAAGTCAAGTAGTTTGGCTATGAGAACGGAGGTAAGCATAATGGGAGCTAGAATCTGAGATGAGGAGATAATGACTGAGATGGAGCTATACCAGTGAGGTAAGTTCTAGATGAGGGTGGTGATGCTGCTGCTGGTGGTGTGTGTGTGTAGGTGTGTATGTGTATGTTTTAGAAGGAAGGGGGATCGGGACAAAAGTGTAAATGAATTCACCAGTTTCTTTTGGGGGCATCTCACCCTCTCTACCTCTGAAAGCCAAACTCGGGACCCCAGGAATATCTGCAAAGGAAACTTCTAGCTGTGGGCAGGCTCCTCATCTCTACAATATCTGTCTCCCACTACATTCCACTGGTTCAACATAGCCTCAGTTTCAACTTCACATGTGATACATCTTTAAAATAGCATATTGATTTTAAGTCTAGATGTACATAATATATTCCATTAATACCCCAGAAGTTCCAGCATAAACATCAGTCACTGGGCTTTGAATTAAAGCATCCAGAGGGATGCAGAATTAAGCTATGTAAACAGAGAGGAAAGGGCAGATGAGGAATCGCAGTGAATACATTTCCCTTCAGTTTTGATTCAATGTATTGAAAAATAAATGCAGGCTCTATGATGAAAGTTAGGGCATTCACTAATCTGATTAAAGAGGAAGGCCCATTCAGTCATCCTCTTCACTATTACTAAGGAGTCTTAGCTGGGGTCTTGCTTGTGGATTCCTGGGAGTTTCTCTAGCACCAGTTTTCTCCCTAACCCTGTAATCACTCCCTCTGTCAAGACATCCTTTTCATTGCTCTCCCCAAACTAGGCCTTCTGGATCCCCTCATGTTCCCATGCCCCATCTCCTCCCTTTTACCCCCCTTCCAGTTTATCCAGGAGATCTTAACTATTTTCCCTTCCTGGGACCCTCTAAATGTGTCCCTCTTAGGGTACTCTTTTTTTTTTAACCTAGCCTCTCTGGGGTTGTGGATTGTAGCCTGGCTGTCCTTTGTTTTACATCTAATATCCACTTGTGAATGAGTATATATCATGTTTGTCTTTCTGGGTCTGGGTTACCTCACTCAGGATGGCCTTTTCTAGTTCCATCCATTTGCCTGCAAATTTCAAGATGTCATTGTTTTTTTGTTTTTTTACAGATGATTAATACTCCATTTTGTAAATGCATCACATTTTCTTTATCTATTCTTTGGGTGAGGGGCATCTAGGTTGTTTCCAGGTTCTGACTATTACAAATTGTGCTGCTATGAACATAGTTAAACAAATGTCCTTGTGGTGTGAGTGTGCATCCTTTAGGTATATGCCCAAGAGTGGTACTGCTGGGACTTGCTTGAGGTAGATTGATTCCCAATTTTCTGAGAAATCATCATACTGATTTCCAAAGTGGCTGTACAAGTTTGCACTCCCACCAGCAAAGGATCATAAGAACAAGGGGCAGGGTCAAGAGCATGATGGGGAAAACCACAGAGACAGCTGACCTGAGCTAGTGGGAGCTCATGGACTTTGGACTGGCAGCTGGGGAACCTACATGGGACCAAAGTAGGCCCTCTGAATGTAGGTGACAGTTATGTGACATGATCTGTAGGGGGTGGGGGAGTGGGACCAGGACCTATCTTGGGTGCATGAACTGGCTTTTTGGAGCCTATTCCCTATGTGGGATACCTTGCTCAGTTTTGATACAAGGGGAGGGGGAGCTTGGTCCTGCCTCAACTTGGTATGCCAGACTATGTTGACTCCACTTACCCCCTCTGAGGAGTGAATGGGTGGGAAGGGGAGGAGATGAGGGCTGGAGAAGTAGAGGGAGGAAGAATTGGAGTTGGTATGTAAAACGAAAAATTTAAATAAAAAAATAAAAAGAAATAGCTAAAATCTTGACTTCTTACCTGAATAAGTACAAAGGACATGATTTGCCCTGGATTTATTGTCATCTGCTGCTTATTTTAGCATGAGCCGTTTGTTAATCCTATGGTCTTTGTACATAGTCTTGTTCACAGTTAGAAGATGTTGGAGTAGACCTGGCATTAATAATTACTCATAGCCTTCTAAATCGCCTTTTCCATATCAACAAACAAAAGTTTAATCACTTCCTCCAAACTCACAGCTGAGTGGAAAAAAGGCATTGGCAAACTGGGATGAAGTTTAGTTTGGGTGATTTTTTTTAAGCTTTGTTTTGTTTGCTTGGTTGGTTGGTTGGGTTTTTTGTATAATCAGTAACTAAATTTTAAACACACTTCATAAGAGTCTTGTCAGAATGATGGGGAAAGAACATGTGATGGGGGATGCCCTTCTGTATATATGTTTATCTTATTGGCTGATGAATAAAACACTGTTTGGTCAATATCAGCAGGAAGATAGACAGGACTAGGAGATGAAAAGAATTCTGGGAAAGGTAGGCAGACACCATGTAGCTACCAAAGAAGTAACAGGTCCAGGAATTCTCCAGTAAGCCAAGACCATATAGAAATACATAGATTTATAGAAATTGGTTAATAATTAAGACAGCTAGCCAATAAGAAGTCTTAGTCATCAGACAACAGTTTAACAATTAATAAATCTTCATGTGCTTGTTTGGGGTTGAAACAGCTACAGGACCTGGTGGGACAAGAAACTCCAGTTACAAACATGTTTGTGGTGATCAAAGTACTGTGGAGATCAGGGTTTGGCTGTGCAACTGAAAAAAAGTACTGGCTATCTCTGTGCCTCCTGTCCTGCCCTTCCATTGTGGCTGACAACAGATTCTACATACAGAGAGGGGTTTGGAAAGAACTTCCCTTTCCCATCTTCAGTGCTGACTGATAACTTAAGGCTAAGGTATCCCTTAACAAGTTTTTATTGGTCTCTCTTTACTTCCAGTATTCACACAATTTAAAAACTAAAAGGAAACAAAAGCAAGGGAAACTTACTGTGCAATTCATAAGCAATTATATAAATAACCATTCTATTCCTCCCAAAGGCCAACAGAAGCCTGCATACTGAAATGTCACATTTGATGGATTCTACCCTGGTCCCAAGATTCCAAAGATAATCTTGTCTTTATATATTTCCTTTAAACAAACAGAAAATGGCAATTTATTCTTCAGTGTGTTTTATGCTCTCATTTAAAATCAACAAGGTTTCATAAAAGCCACCATCTCATCTGCCTGCGATAACACCTTAGTTCAGATGCTGTGTGCCCCCAGAAACCTATTTCCATACCCAGTCTTTCAAATAGAAAATAATTAAATATGTAATTTAATCAATATCAGATGAGACTTATTTCATAAATTTCTCTTCTGTATTACCTCAGTCAAGTCTACAGGGTTTTCTTCTTGTTGTTGTTGTTTGTTTGTTTGGAGACTTACTGCTCTGCTTCTGAATATGTCCTTGCTTAGAAGGGTCATCTCCCAAGTGCCACACAGAGAGTCCAAGGTGCTACCAAACAAACACTGTTATCCCATGGTCTATTCCATGAGATATGCCATTTAAGTAAAAGTCTGACCCAGGAACCTTAGTTTTGGTTTCAGGGAATAGAGGGGTGGCTCAGTGGTTAAGAGCATTAGTTACTCTTGCAGAGGACTCAACTTTCTAGAACCCATACAGCACCTCCAAACTATCTGTAACTCCAGTGTTAGGAGTTACAGAATCATCTTTTGACCTTCCAGAGCATTGCACACACAGTACACATAGGTGCATGCAGGTAAACAATACATGTGAAATAAAAATAAATAAACCGTCTTAAAAAGTAAAATGCTGCCCCTGTCTCCTTATTGATATTAAAGTATTCAGTTCACTCTTTAACCAGAGCAAACACTGACTAATCTCACACCATGCACCATGAATTATAATAGAATTTGTTCAATTTTATTCATATCCTTTTATTACTAGTAACAGTTCCACATACGATGGATTTTGTCTCTGCTTCAGAGGTAAAGAAACCAAATGCAAATTAAATGATACAATTGAAGTCCATGGAAAAGCTGAGATTATAACCAAGACCAAGGGAAGAATGTTGCTGAATTCATAGACTACAGAGGCTCTAGGGTGAGTAAAACAGCAATAGAAAAAGAAATCTAATGACTTCTAATGACTTGAGAGGGAAAGCAGAGAGGTTGACCAAGGGTAGCTGTAAAATCACAGAATGCCAAAATTCAACCAGTAAGCTAGGAGAGGAGGCTGCACCCACAATGTCAACTGATGTGTAATGACTGCCGTGTAACCGAGTCTGTCACCGAGTAAGGTAGAGGAGAAGCTTCCTGTGCTGGGAAGTGACCTCAGCGTGGTACAGAACTCACCTACCAGGACTTAGAAGACAACTACCATAAAGACAAAACTTGGCTGTTAGAGAAAACCAAGCTCTGTTATCAGCATTGCCAGTGCATGGAGAATGCATGACCTGGTGGCTAGTTCCCGGCCAGGCTAGTCAGTCCTAAGGAAGCTGGCAGTTCACTGATTGGTGTCTTCTAATATTGTCACAATTAGCCTACATCACTCACGTGAGTGAGATCTATGGGGATCACACACGCCAGCATTGTACCTTGGTCATGCCATCTTTTCTCCCATCCTCTCCCCACTTACGACTGTCCCCATGTTTCAGCAGCTCCCTTCCCAGTCTCGGGACAGCTTTCAGGGGTTTTGGGTTTTTTGTTTGTTTTGTTTTTACTTTTTCCAGTTCTGTTGTTTTTTGTAGATTTAGAATGTTCTATTTATTTTTTGAGATTATAATTTAGTTATAAAATTTCTCCTTTCCCTTTTCCTCCCATCAAATCCTACCATATACCCATGCCTGCTCTCCCTCCAATTCAAGGTCTCTTTTTGCTCTAATTGCTATTACATGGATATATGTAGATGTATACATATATTCCTAAATATAACATGTTCTGTTCATATGCTACCTGTATGTGAAGGGACTCTGGCCAGCTCCAGACTCTGGCAAGCCTTAGCCTTGCTAAAAAAAAAACGATTACATTTCTAAAGCTAGCCACCACTGCCGAGTCCCTCGTTTGACCACTTCTTTCTCCTGAAGCTGACTACCCAAGTTCAGTTCTCGAATTACTGAAGCCCATCCGTCAAGAGCCTTTAGCTGAGCTAATTAACATGTCCAGTTAAAATTCAACATCTCATCCTAACATGGGATTTCCCACTTTACCTTTATAAACCACCATTTGCCTATGTGCCATGCCTGCCTCCCTCTATCCAGAGGTGGTCCTTTGTCCACCTAGTACAAATATCCCTGCCCCCTTTCCCCTCTTCTCACTTGTCCACTATGTCTTCTGCCACCATACCCTAGTCCACTCTATCATAGATGTAAATGCAAAGACAGTCACAGCTACAAGAAAGCCCCATGCCTCTCCTGAAAAACACATTCTTCACTGGGAACCACGAGAGAACTGGAGACTCTGTGATAACTCTGGTGAGATTTTGACAGGATTTGTTTGTCCGAGAAGAATGCTCAAAGAATGCTTGACACCATTTCCCAGAGAAAACGCCTCATATCTTTGAACGAAGTAGAAGACGATAGTTGTACTGCTGTCCCATAATTACTGGTCTCAGTAGGCAAGGACTCCCAAGAAATGGTAAAACAGCGTCCTGGACTAAGCAGTATCATGGGAAGTAGTTGTCTGCTAGAGGACTCAATCTGCCCTCTTCTAAGCCCTGGGGATGAAGCTTGTGCTGTGCGGTAGTGTCTTTTCTACTAAACTGCAACTTGGAAGCCTTTCGCCAATGCTGGCACAAGACACAGGCAGGGAAGGCTGCTTCAGAGAAGGAGCAGTGTCTGGGACTGGTTTCAGTGTGCTCTTGAGCCAGATGCCCACTTTCTAACCAGGGTGCCATGAACTGCTTCAGTGCAGCTATCGCTACAGATTTTAAACTGAAAACAAAGCGTAGCATTTCATGATTGGAGATTTCTGGTTATTTATTCATTATTATTTTGTAAATATTTATTGCATGATGTTTGTGTATTTGATGCAGCTATAAAAGTAGCTGAGTCCAGATACCTCTGAGCTTGCTATCTTGTGAATCAGAGAGACATTAAGAAAATAATTCAGGCCAGGTGTTGGTGGCACACACCTTTAATCCCAGCACTCGGGAGGCAGAGGCAGGTGGAGCTCTGTGAGTTTGAGACCAGCCTGGTCTACAGAGTGAGTTCCAGGAAAGGCTCCAAAGCAATACAGAGAAATCCTGTCTTGAAAAACCAAAAAGAAAAAAGAAGAAGAAAAAGCAAAGAAAGAAAGAAAATAATTCAATACATCTGTAATACTAGTTCAGTAGTTCAGCAAATAATAGAATTATGAACTCTATGGATAAAGGCAAAGCAATTTCAGTACCTGGAAGTACAGAGAAGTTTCCAGAGAGAGTGCTATGAAGAAAGGGCCTGAGTAAGGAAAGTGAGTCATGGGGACCTTAGGAATAGTGTGACCCTGCCAGCAATTTAATTACAAAGAGCAAAGTCTCTAAGACCAAAGGAAGCTACGTAGGAGGAAGATTTGCTTGTGATTTTCTTTTTGGATGGGAAGAGATGGAGACTTATGAGTTTAGAATTGTTGTTTTTTTAATCTTAATAAACTTTATAGCCATATATTAATTAAAGAAATTCATGAGTTTATGACTTTTCATAAATGTATATAATTTACTTGGTCAGACTGCCCTCCATAATACCCTCTCTTATCCATACCCCACTCTCAGTTCTTGCCTCTCTTCTCAAACGATGCCAACGTTTTAACTTATGGAATTCTCTGCACCTGAGACATTCGTCAGCGGAAACTTAAATATTTATTTAAATATTTTTGCAGCATTTTAGAGTTACATATATGTGTGTATGTACATTGATCATATCATCCTTCAATCCCTTCCTCCTTCCAGCTCCCAGCCTCTCTAAATACTTTTCATCTCCCGCCTCACTTTATGTCATATATATATATATATATATATATATATATAACTCATGAAGTCCAATTAATGACATTCCTCTACACATCAGGCCACATCATTAAGTGGGAAATAGGCAACTTATGAATGGTCACCAAGAGTCAACCACAATCCCATGCATCAGAACAAGGCAGTAACCCCTGACTACTCTCCTACACGGTGCACTGAGTCATCTATCAGAGCACTCAGAGTCCAGGGACTTGGCACATCTCAAGTTCTTTCTACTGCCTCCATACCCACTACCTTGATTTGAGTTGGGACACCTTTGTTTCCATGTATTCTGTAGTTCCTCTCCAACCAATGTCTCTGGCCTCCACACCTCCCATCTTCTTTCATGAATTTTCTACACAGTAGACAGAAGGGAAGGCTTCAAAGGACATGTATTTAGCTATATTTCTCACTATAAAATTTGCCAACAACTCACATTTGGATCCAGATAAAACTAAATTCCTCTCTAAGGTGCCCAAGACCCTGTTTGGCTCAGTCTATTCTTAACCATCTACCATTCTTTCCTTCCATCCTTGCCTCAAACCTGCCCCAGGTACTTCACACCCATACACCCCTCACTGAGGAGTGCCCTAGGCAACTCTTGGCCCCCACATTGGCCTTACCCTTTATCTGAGACACCTTCTTACTCCATACACCATGTTTCTCTACCTAACATCTACCTATCATTCATATCCTCTTTTAGATACCTCTCCCTGGCATAAACCTCCTGACAGCACCTAGTCAGGACTGGATGTCTTTCTAATCTACACTCATAGCACATCCCTGAAAGAGCCACTTCTGTTCCTCTTCATAGTCTATACACTTGTTAAGGATAGAAACATTATATTTAGCCCTCTAAGCTTCTAAAACAGCACAGAGGTCATAAAGTATACTTAGAAAATGTATGTGGACCAAATGAGTTCCATGGTCTCCAAAATCCTTCACAATACAAGTTGGGAAAATTACCCCAGGGAGGTGTGATTAATGCTTGAGGGGCACAATTAATTTATTTCAGAGTCAACACTAGATTATCTGTTTTAGACTGTCTTAGATGTTTAGGTGTGTGTGTGTGTGTGTGTGTGTGTGTGTGTGTGTGTGTATGTATGTATGTATGTATGTATGTGTGTGTGTGTGTGTTACAGAGTTTTGTGCAAGAGAAGCAAGCACTGTACCAGCTGAGTTGCATCTCTAGCACTTATATTTATGCTCTTATCAATTTTTCTCTACCAGGATCCTCATAGAAGGTGACCTCAGATCCTAAGCTCACGAAAATGCATTAGCCCAAGAAGAATAAATGTCTAAACATAAAAAAAAACCAAGCATTCAAGTCAAAGCTGAAGTCAAAGGAATGTAATCCTTAGGGAGAAAGAGAGGCATGGGTATGTCATTGAAGGCTCTGTGGGAGCTTTTCCTTGAGACGGTTCCAGGAGGTACACCTGGTTGCAAGAGGTAGACAAGTCTGAGTCAGAACCTTCTTTGCTATTCCAGCCACAGCTCATGTCCATACAGAAACTTCCTGATGGATGCTGTACTCCAGGAAAACACTCCCTTAGAGGGAAACAGGTGGCTCCATCTTTGGAATAGCCATGTGTACAATGTCCATTCACCCTGCAAGATGGAACACACCCTTCTCTTCACTTCCCTTACGTATTTCCCCATAGCCAAATATTGTGAGTTCAGAAACTGTGACATCACTTTAAAACAAAATTAGAAAGAAAGATCTCAGGGAAAAAGAAACAACCTCCCTGTGTCAGAAAGTCAAACAAAAGAAAACTGTAACTTTGATTAAAGTGTAAGGTATGACATTAAAGACTGGAGTGGGAAAATGCCTAAAATACAGTAAGAATGAGCACCAAGCAGCCAGACCTTCCAGTGCATGCCATGCCAGAAACTCCTCATCCAACAGAATCTCCTCTAGGTTTCCATGTCTCATGAAATGCCTTATGAAACACAGTCTGAGTGGCCTTGAAGTTCAATGACCAGGACACGCATAGTACATCAGAGGGATGAAACATATAATGAAAAATGATTTAATTTTTAGTCTGTTATTGAGAATGTCATTGTTTATCTTCTGAATCATTCTAAATGTTGGTATCATTACCCTGGAGTTTAGCAATCTTGTACTCATTCATACATTCATTCACTCATCAAACATGTACTTGGTTCACATCATGAAAGGACCTGTTGTTGTACTTTGGGAGCTCCTAGAAGCCAATGCTATATTCATTCATGAATCCATGTGTTCATTTATGCAGGCACTGAACACATGTCACTTGAAAGAATTTGCTCTACCAATGGGAGTCCCACAACAACTTTTTAAAGTATAGCAGAGAAAGATGCAGCAAAGAAGAGACAGAGTGGACTAATTTTCTCACAAGAAGACACTGTACCCGCTGCCAGAATGACCATTTGCTTATAGAGGAAAAGAGAATCCCAGGAGGCCGCATTCCCATGGACTGCTAGACATGAGCAAGAAGACCAGAGATTAAAAATGAATGTTGTGACAGGGTAGTCTTAGAGGTTGTGATGAGGTTCTGTCTTGGGGTAGGAATAGGAGAGATGTTTTCAACTATGGGTTACAAAAACACAGAAGGACTTTGATTTATCAAATTTGTTTTCAATTTTCCAATCATCTAGCCAGCTGCTGTGTGAAGAGGCTCTCCAGGGATGCCAAGTGTCAACTCAGAACTTGATTGATTAGTTCAGGTAAAGAGTGAAGGACCAGACCCAGAGTGAGTGTAGTGTCTGGAAAGATATCCAGGATAACAACTGTGCCCATCCCCTCTTTTCTCTCTGTGGTTCCTAGCCCCTGGAGTGCTCCATCTAGACATTTATTTGAGAGCTAAAGCAGTATGTTCACTTCTCTGCCATCATTACCACACGAGTTGCTACCTCCTGTTCTCTGCATCCCTACTCCCATGGCCTGATTGCAAACAACCCTTGCTTTCAAGGTTACCTATCAGGCCATCCTGTGTTTCATTTGATCTAGCTTCTCTAATCTCTCCTCCACTCTGAAGCTGGAGAGAAGAGAGCATTCTGCATGACTACTGATCTTTCCATGGCTTCCCATACCATTCAGAGAAGAGAGAACACTTAACAGGCTGGTTCACAGACTCTCAGTGATGTCAGCTCTCTTGACCTCACCAGAATCAGTGGACAACACTTTACCTCAGCCCTGACTCATGCGCACTTCATGACATTTCTTGTTCCATTTGCATGCCACCTCCTGTGCCCATTTGCTTTCCCTCTGTTCTCCATAGAGAAACCCTCTCAGCTTAGATCTCTTGTTATTCAAAAGCAACCTTGACAACTTCTCCCAGGAAAAGGGTAGACGGTTGTTCCCCTGGATTGTATAACCTGAACTTTGCCTGGTGCTGCCTTCTCGGTTTCTATGTTTGATACACAAAACGAATACTAAGTTTGCTGGCAGGACATTGCCCAGTTAATGTTGGAACCTCAGGGTCTGGCATGAGGAAGTACAGAGGGCAAGGAAGTTTACCTAAGCTCCATACACCAAATGATCAGGGTCCTACTCCACCAACCCAAAGGCTGAGGGTCATAGAGCCTGATGCATGGTGTTGGTTATTTTTGTGATGTTATAGTCATCCTCTATTACAATATCAGAGACTGGTGTGCATTCGCCTAAAAATGATTCATGTTTTAGCAGAAATATTCAACATTGCTGAGCACCCATGGTCCAGGAAACCCAAAAACATTAGAAATGATGTGAATTCTATTAACTCTCTCAAATAATATCAGAATTCATATATACCTATCCCAGTTGGTTAAATACAAGGCTTCTTGCAGATTGACAGTGCAGCGAAACATTTTAACTGGAGAAGAGGTAGCCAATGAATCTCTAGACTCACAAGGAAACCAATACCCTGACTCACAAGGAAAGAAAAGTGTTTCTGGTGGCAGCAGTGGCATTAGTCTTTGGAGTATGGAGTTTTGGACATTATAAGGCTTTATGGAAATGATGGATGGAGAACCAGAGATGAAAGATGACAGATGAAACCTCAGTAAAAAGAGCATAGGCCAACGTACATGATCACTGAAAGACAGGTAAGTAGGGCCATTAAAATCCTCCAGGCCATTTGCAGATGATAGCACCACGATCTGAAAATTGGGGACAGGCCAACAGTCCTATAAGCAGTGTCAGAAGTAGAAGCCATTCCTGCATCAGAACCAGGACCCCAGGATCCCAACTAATTGGCTAATTGCACTCCCCTCCCTATGGACTATCACATCTAACCAAAAGATGGTCTCTCTCTTCTCTCCTCTCTCTCCTTCCCCCTCTCTCTTTCTCTCTCCTTCTCCTTCCCCCTCTCTTTCTCTCTCCTCCCTCCTTTCCTCTGCATGCCTTTAATCCCAGCACTCAGGAGGCAGAAGCAGGTCAACTTGAGGGCAGCCCTGTCTACAAAGCTACACAGAGAAACCCCGTCTCGACAAACCATTAAAAAAGCAATGAAGTAAAAGAGAAATTAAAATGGAGCATTGCTTGTGTTGAGTACATTGTAGGTTAGGTTCCCCCCCACACACAGCTATTGCTTTATTGTAAGTGTTCAGCATCAACCATGAGTTTGATATCAACAGTCACATGCTACAAGTGAGGAAACAAAGGCAAAGGGGAAGTCTATCACTCTAGTTGTCAGTTCTCTGAGAACCTGGCTTCAGTAATAGGCTTTCTGAAGCCAGTTCATATGTTTCCCATTTTATGAAAGCTATTAAAAGAGTTAAATGGAGGGAACAGAAGTACATTCTAAATCTAAAGTAATCTATCTGAAATAGTCAGCAAATGTTATATGAAAGCCATTTAACACCAGACTACAACAATTCTGAAGTGTCCTTTGGAAAGAAATGAACATTTTGAGACAAAGTTTGTGCCCATGTTCCCCTTCACTCTGCTGCAGTGGGCTGACTCCAAATAATGCAGGGCAGACCAGCAGGCATCCCTCAAGCTTGCTGCACCATGAGTCAGGAAGGTACCCAGGACAGGTTCTGAGGCACCTCTTCCAGGACAGAATAGTCAGGTGGTTGGTAAAGTCCATTCCCTCACTCAGCACCATTCACCATAGGTCCGGGGGCCACAGGAAGGCAGGGTAGGCAGAGGCCCCTGCCCTCATGGAGCAGAGTCTGTACAAGCAATGACACAGCACAGTCTGCCAGTCACAGGTACAGAGTGTCAGGGAAGCACATGAGAGGGTCAGGGACGGCTCCAGACATGATGGAGCCTTTGAGCTGAGCCACAAAAAGAGAAAGGAAATGAGAAATGGCTGCTTCCTGCGAAGACACCAGCGTGAACAAAAGCCAAGGCACAGACAAGCAGAGAAGAGCAGAACACCAGCCCTGGTTCTTCTTCAGAGTTTACAGTCCCCTCAGCAGTGAAATCAAACTGTACATATTTGGTCAGGCTCATCAAAGAAATCTGTCATTGCAGAGCCAGAGTTGGATTGAAACAACTGCAATGCACAAAGAACCCACAGTGTGTGCAACATTTAAAGGAGTCCTCACTTTTTGTAAATATCTCTTTGCACTATTAGATGTTTGGTCCACTCTGTGCCACACAGAATGCACTGTTTGAAGGGAATGGAGCACCAACTTTCATGGCAAAGCTCTTGACCTTCAGCAGCCATAAACAAGGAGGGCAGGCAGTGTTTACCCCAATAAAGCCCTCTTTTTATTGCCCGAGTGTCTCTGGAACATGACAGTATTCCAGCCTTGACTCACTGACTAATATTTCCACTCTTTCCATAGGTGATAGCTATGTAATGCCTTGCTAATAGGAGGCTTTGTCTTTAGAAAATGATGATTTTCTTAAAATTGCATTAGTCATCAGGCTTTAAAATCCTTACCCATTTGTATCCTCTACCATTACGTTTGGTTGTATGAGAGTCCAGCAAATGCTGAGGGTTGCTACTATCCTATTCTGTAGACAAGAGAAAACTCAACAAGGTAGGAGAAATTCAAGGTCATACAACAGGTATATGATGAAAACAGAGTTCAAGCCCATTTTTGACTCCAGAATCTTGCCCTCTTTCCTCTATACTACAGTGTACCATCTCCCTATAATATATTGTCCTCATTGTGGTATAAATCCCCAGATGAAATGAGGGTCAGATCACATCCTCCTGGGTAACATAACTACATCATAAATTAAAAGCCTAATTAAAGAACAAAGCCTTTTAACTGGGTCTTTCCATAGTCCCCTGTGGCTAGGATATAAAAAGAGAACCCTTTCACAGTCACTAGCTACCCATCCTTGAAATTCTTCAGAAATCTGCTCAACTCTATGAAGCACTTTTTGACTCAAATTACTCATCTAATACAACGTTCTTTCCATTGGGTCTTCTGGGGGGTTCTTCTCCCAAATGAACTGGGTTAAATCATGTGCCCCAAAACTCCAGTCCTCTCCCTGGTCAAAGATGCAGTTAACAGTCCATTATACAATGTAGCACCTCAAGTGAATCTAGGGTTTAAAATAGCTTAACATTAAGAGCATGGGAACCCAGTGGAAAGCATTGCCCCCTAGTTTACATGAGGGACTGAAGTGGGGTTCTCCTCTCTGTCTGAAAGTCGGATCCTTTGGCAGTGGCCAGGGGCCAGAGGGTGTCTCCAAGCACCATCCAGCTTTTGTTTTGCTGGCATCAGGGAGGGAGGAGAAAGGTAAGGGGAATGGGAAGTGAGTCTCTTAACACTGAAGATTTTACTTGTGTTACCATCAGATCCCCCAACAACCAGAACATCTTTTCTATAGCACAGTAAACTCTGGGGGTACTTTTGGTTCTCTGTAGTGGCTGTGCTTAGAGCTGCTTTTACATACGAGGAGCCGTTGTGTGCTGTGGTCCCTTTCTATACCACCGTGAACTACACTGCAGCCCACCCCCACAAGAGATGGAGTCAGCCTGCCCCACTTGGAACAGAGACCACCGCCCGCTCCATCTCACAAGGTCTTCTTTTGAGCTTGCCCTGGGTGCAGTGGCTCAGAGGTCAGCAGACAGGTCTGAATGAGCCCCTGGGGAACAACCTCATTCACCCAGTCACATCAGTGTTCCTTCTTGTCCTCTCAAGACTTGCCCACATGTGAGGCTAGATTAGAGGACAGAGATATCTGGGAGAAAATAGAGAAAGATAAAAACACATTTCGCGGCAGGATCCCCACTTAGTAACAGAAAGCCATCCAACTAGTAACCATGCTTCCAGAAACGTCACTGCCACAAAGGAGAGAGTTTATAGCTGGTGACCCCAGAGCATTCTCACCTACCTGTCTCCTACTGCAGGGCTCTCTCCTCACCTCCTAGGGCCCAGTTGCAGCTTTGGTTCCTCTCTCTTCGTCTCACCTTCACACTGGCAGCGACTGTGGGCGGACCAAGGAGTCCACTGCACCTGCAAACGAGCTGTGTCTCAGGTCTCCACTGTGATGCTGCCTGGAGGAGGAGCAAGCAGATGCTGCCCTCGCTGCCGCTGCCGCCGCCGCCGCCGCCGCCGCCGCCTGCCGCCGCTGCCACTGCCGCCTTGGTACTGATGCGGTTGCTATGGTTATGGAACTCCGCAGCTGCCCCCTCTTGGTGCAACAGCTGCCGGCCACCTCGGCCTCCTGGCAGACCCAGCTAACGTGCCCGAAGCAAGGTTGTGAATGTGGTTAAGGGAATTCTCCTCCCGCTCGAGAGAAGAATGGGAGCCTGCACTTGAGCCCTAGCTGAGTCTCCGAGCTCTGCTCACCTCAGCGCCCTTGTGCTTCTCCTTCCCCCATCGGGACCTAAGGCCAGACTCCAGAACCACACGGCGCGCGCGCTCAAGGCCTAGAGAGCCCTCCTGGCTGCCCGGCTCTGCTCCTGCAGCTTCTGCGTACCGCGGTAGACTGTGCGACTGGCTAGGAGGCGCCCCTCCTGCTCCCCACTTCTGTCAGCCAGAAGAGCCTAGATGCGCCAGGCTGCCCTAAGGCCAAACCCCGCCTGCTTGCAGGCTCTCCTGCCAGCCCGCCCAGCCTGTGGTGGGCGCAAGATGCTGGGCCAGAGAAGTCCGGCCCCACCAGCCCAGGCTGGCCAGGAGCATGCTCAGTCCATACTCTGGGACTGTCCCCTAGAGCCAAGACTGAGACGCAGCTGGAAGGGTTCCTTTCAGACCTCAGGGGAGAGGGTTATTAAACTTGGGAGAAGTCAAGGGAGGCAACAAGTACACGCTGCAAGGATGAAAGAACCAAGTGACCCACACCACCACTCCTAAATATGCAATGGCTATTAGCCAACAGCTCACCCAGAAGTTCTTCATACTAGACACCGGAGGCTTAGAGGTGTGCCAGCTTGATCCATGGAGAAGATGAGAACAATGGGGAAACATGAGCCAACTCCCATCTGCTGGCCATTCTTCAGCGGGCAGTTTTCCTAAGAATGCATCGTCTCACCATGACTGTGTCAAGACGTTCGTGTGTCCTACTTGTTACAGGTGACAGATCAGCCTTAAAGGTGGAACCAGTACTGGGACTTGGAAGCTTAGTGCTCTACTAGACTAGGCTGCACTAATTCACACTAGCTAGAAAGTTAGATTGTAGCAAGAGGGCAATGAGAGAAAGACACTGACAAGAAAGTGGGAGTTAATCCAAGGTGATGAATGGGGAAGATCATGCCAGATTGAAAGGAGCAGGCATAAGCCCCCAAACTAGACACTAGACAGGACTGTTTCATTTTGGTTTCCTTCTTTCTTTCTTTCTTTCTTTCTTTCTTTCTTTCTTTCTTTCTTTCTGTCTTTCTTTCTTTCTCTCTCTCTCTCTCTCTCTCTCTCTCTCTCTCTCTCTCTCTCTCTCTCTCTCTCTCTTGTTTGTTTTTATCCACAGGAGACACACAGTAAGGCTAGAACAGAGGGAGCCAGGGAAAGTGAGATATGACCTAGGTTCACACCAAGGACTGGGGGAGCCAAGAGAAAGGGTTAGACTTGAACTTGATCACAGGTGGGACACTGAAGGCATTTACGCAAGGGAACTGGTAGATCATCATGTGAAGAAGACTGCCTACTTGGCTACTGTGGAAGTGTGTGTTATGCAGCCACAGGGTTACCTTGAAGGGGCTGTTGTTATAGAGACCAGAGTAAATGACCCACTTGCTTTGCTGACCTTCCCTGCAGCATCTAGCCAAGCCTGGAACAATGCATACCAAAGTAAATACTGGAAGAATGGCTAATAAAGGAATATTTATTTATCCATCAGGGAAAATGTGTGCCTTTCTTTTGCAAATGTTTGTCCTTGAAATATGATTTAAATCGGATGACATTTACCTTTCATTTTGGTTCTGTGCAACCTTACTTTTGAGAGTCAAGGCAAGCCTCCAAAGTGCTTCTTTCTCTGTGTTTACTGGGCCTCAGCAGAGCAGGTCCCTGGGACTACTGTTCCCTTTGTTGTAAAATGCTTGGAGCATCTGGATTAGGAAGCTCTACAATAGGTTAAGTGAAAAAGCAAAGTGCAGAATAATATTTCAAACAGTATAGCTCTCCTGAATCAAGGAGAGAAAAAAGTCAGGCAAATCTGTATTGTCTTGTCTTGTGTTGACATAGAAATATACTAGGGCAGGGGCCCAGGTAAAAAACTTGGAGAAATAACCAAGACCAATAAGGGCTGGGAGAGAATTGAATGAACAAGTTTGGAGTGGGAATGAGACTTTCAATGTACTCATCTGTAAAACATATTTTCATGGTGAGAGAGAGAGGATCTCATATAATCCAGCCCAGTCTCAAACTTTATATGTTGTCAAGGCTGGTCTTGAACTCCTGATCCTCCTGCCTCTGTCTCCCAAGGGCTGGGATTACAGGCTTGTATCATCATGCTTGAATTCTGTAAAAGTTTTTTTTTAATTCTTGAGGCAATAAATTGTGTGTGTTGTACTATAACATATATTCCAATCAGATAAATCGCCAAACCGACCCCCTGTCCCCTTTGTGGCAAAATGGCATTATGAATTATTTCTATGAAACCCTTCCTCTTAAAACCCTGCTTGTGGATCAGCCATCACGATACTCCTCAGTCTTTTGGCTGGAGTGGTGGCATCTGGGTCCAGCATCCTCTGTATTATATCCTCCTTGCAACTGGGCCCCATGCACTTCTTAGATGGTGTGCTTGTTTCATTTTAATCAACTTGACACACTCTAGAAACACCCGTGAAGAGAAGATCAATGAAGGATTTTCTAGATCAGGAGAATTACCTTGATTATGTTAATTATGGTGGGGAGACCTGTTCACTGTGGGTGGTTCCATTCCCTAGGCAGAGGAACATTCATTAGTCTCAGCTGCTGATTGTAGATGATTTTATCAACTCCCTCAAGCTCCCATTGTTGTGACTTCCATACTATAATGGAGCATAACATACAACTCTGAGCTAAAATAAGCCCTTTGTCCCCTAAGTTGTTTTTGTCTGGGTATTTTATCAAAGCAGCAAGAGATGAAACTAAGATAATACCCAAGCCCCGAACAATATGAATGACCTTTAAGGAAAACCCATCAAGGTCCACAGCAAGATTCACTAAAAGTTAATCTAAAGCAGAAATTATAGATGTTGCTATTTGCCTTCTCAGGAATGAGTCCCACCCATCAAACTGTAGGCACCCTTCTCCTTATTTCTTTCACCTAGTAACATCTCATTAAATACAAGCTGTCAGTTCCACACTGTGCATATCTTTCAAAATCATCTATGGGGGAGGCCAGTGAGAATTTTGAATCTGGTTCATCAGGGGCTATGACTATAAAATATTTAGAGAAACAGGTGTAGCCTTCACTTTAGAGGCCACCAGTCAGATTGGATAGGGGAAGATGACAGGAACTACACTATTGAATCCCAGGGCAGATACAGAATTAGATGGTAGTAACTGTCCCTTTGAAGGCATGAGCACAAAAACATTCAGTCTGGGATGAGAGAGACAGACATTTTCACCAAGGTTGACTCTGGGGTTCAGGATGAGGATTTTCTCCCTTAAAGAAGCAAACAGGACTTGAGATGCTTGTGATTGAGCAGAGAATCCAGGAAACACAGGCCTACATCTCTGTTTGGAGGCAAGTTTTCCATAGTGACACCCTGTGGTGCTGAGAAGTGTCATAAAGAACTCTCAGACAACATGCAACACATATGTGGAGAGAGCCAGAATGCCTTCACTTTGAAAAGAGCAAGCCTCATGGTTTTAGGTCAGTCTGGGAGGAAAAAAAAGATTGCCCCCTACCAAAAGAGAGAAACTCCTGGAATGATTATTTTACATGTGTGAGTGTTCTGCCTGCATGTGTGTACGTTACGCCGCATGCATGTCTGGTGCCCACAGAGGTCAGAAGTAGGCTGCAGATTCCCTGGAACTGGAGTTAAGGATGCTTGTGAGCCACCATTTAGATGCTGGGAGCTGAACCTGGCTCCTCTGCAAGGGCAGCCAGTGCTTTTAACCATTGTGTCATCTCCCCTGTGTCTGTGAATGAAATTCTTAAGTAAATGGTCTCTGTTTTATCTTTCTTTCTCCAACTCATATCATAGTATGGATAACATACAAACACCATTTAAAAGATTTAAAACAGTATTTAGAAAGATTTAAGATTTATTTTTCCCCAATGTGGTTTTCTTGTTTGCCAATACAAATAAGCTAGTTTTAAAAACATCTCTGTCTTCATTCATGTCTGTTTCTGATGCCAATAGAGCCTGAGGAGAGCTTCAGATCTTCTGAAACTGGAGTTACAGATGTCTGTGTACCACTGGAACTGAACCTGGGTCCTCTGCAACATTAACATGTGCTCTTAACTGCTGAGCCATCTCTACAGTCTTGAACCCACATTGTTTTGATCACATGCTACAATCTGCTTTCTCTAGACTGTATGTAACAGTGACCACAGCAAGCACATGAGAGAATGCCTCCTGGGCACTAGCACTACCCTACATACCGTGTCTAATCTCGGGGAGCCATTACAGCAATCCTAGGATAGCCGTATAATGAGGAGACTGAAGCAAAATGGTAGATCTAGTTGTGTTCACACGAGTATGGTGGCTAGGTCAGGACTGAACTGTGAATCCTTGCTCCTTACCATAGCATGAGCACCTCAGGGTGCCTCCTGGGTTTTCTTTCCACTTTCAATGGTGTTTCTATTCATACATTATCCAGGTGTCTTATCAGCATTCTGCAACACAGTGCTCTCACCCTCAGCATCCTTAAGAGTTGCATCCAGGTGATCCTTATCCAGGTGATCCTTAGCCCCAAGGGGCCGACTACACACTGTAGGATACTCAGCAGTATTTCAGACTTCATCCTAGTACGTTCTAGAACTTCCACCCCTTCATCATGACCCATCTCCAGGAACTGACAATTGTTCCATAAACCTAACTGGGCCTTCCCACAGTGATGTGTCATCTCCCGTGTGTTATGAAAGAAGGCACAGCAACAGCACACCTTTATCCAGTCACTTTCTCTTTTATCTATACAACTGAAAACAAAATGCTAAACAAAAACACCCAACAGGATCCATTCAGAGTAGGTCTGGATTCGATTCCTGAAATCCTCTCTGAAACTCCAAACAGCAATGACACATCAGATACTCCTTAGTTAGATTTCTTTTTTTGTTTGTTTTTTTGTTAACTTGGCACAAGCCATGTTCAATGGGAAGAGGGAATTTCAATGGAGAAAGTGTCCCCATGAGATTGTCACATAGGCAAGTAAATGGTCCCTGTCTTATCTTTCTCCAACTCAAATTACAGTGTGGAAAACATTCAGATGATATTTAAGAGATTTAAAACAGTATTTGAATGGACTTAAGATTTATCTCCCACCCTCCCCCCCCCCCCACACACATGTGGTTTTCTTTCTTGGCAATACAAGAAAGCTGGTTTTTAGAACATTTCCTCTTTATGACAGTTGTACAATGGCCGTGTGTGAACAGTTGACTAAAAGGTGAAAGGAGACATAGGTTCCTCTTGGCTTGTTTGGTATGGGTTCCAGAGTCTTTATTAACGACTAATATGGGAGCGTCCAACCCACTGTGGTTCTGAAGGGTATAAGAAAGTACGTTGAGCAAGCCATTAGGCAGCAGCGTGTCTACATGGTCTCCACTTCAGTTCCCGCTGCCCTCAAGCTCCTGCCTTGAGTTTCCAATCTGACTTCCCTTTGTGATGGGTGACAAATGAAAGCGGAAGCAATCCCCTGAGTGCTTATCAGTCATGGTGCTTATAGCAATAAAAAGCAATGTGAGACAGACCACGAAGGCCAATGGGAGTGGCATCTTGTTTCACAAGTGGCTTGCAGTGGCGGCTGCATCCTATGGGCGTGGCTTCAGGTGTGCAGATATGATCCCGTATAAGGAAGAAGAGGGGTTGCTTCACTCTCTTGGGTCATAGTCAGAACTCAAGAAGGGCAGAGACTGCATCTCCAGGAGCAGAAGACAGCGGCTGTTATTTGCTATCAATTGTGTAAGGGCTTCCCTAATAAATACCTGTTAATTATTTATCTTGAGTCTTGTGGGCTCATTGCCTTCAGTTGGTGAAATGGACAGTCATTTTATATCATGGAGACTTGAGTTTACCTGTATGTATGTCATGGAGTACCCTATTTGACTAATGTTAACAGAGAAACAGACTGGTAACCACCAGTAAATTATTCCAAAACCAAATTCATAGTTCCCATGACCACAGCATGTGAAAGGTTTCATGGGTTACCAGCTCATCCTTTCATAGGAGAGAAAACTGAGGCACAGCTTTCTAATAGAGCTATTCTAAGCCAGAGAGTATGACCTTAGTTAGCATCTAAATATTTGACCATTCTGATAAACCTTAATAAAGGTCTTCACACTGAATGGCTGATAAAATTATAGGACATGGCTTATGTGTTTATCACACTTACTGATGCCCATTGCTTTACTGTTGAGAACACTTCAGTAACCAAAACAAGAGAGTCTAGTCAGAAACAAATCTTTTGTGTCTTTGAGAATATATGCAACTTTGAAAACCAAATAGGAGGTTCTTTTGAGGGCAGTGAGCTTCATTCAAAACAAGCATTTTAAGTATGGGCTAATGATATTATTTGCAACTCCATAAATAAAATTATATATAATATTATATATATTATGAATATATATTTATATTCTGAGATTGATGAATCATTCCATTAATGATGGTATAACTTTGGGGACAAATTATTCCTATTATAAAGAATGCAGCCTTGGGAGTTGTCCAGGATATTCTTACTTCTAATTGAAGCACTTGGGACTTCAGTGATGTTTCTGCCTGCAGAAACTCCAGGCCCTGTTCCAAAGCATATTCTCTCAGTGAGTTATAAGGCAGGAAGAAGGTTTATCATGAGCCTGATGTTTCCTTTCTCCTTATTTCTGAGACTTGTTTCTTCCTCTTTGTAATGAGATATGAACCCATTCCCTGTAGGTGGTCCAAGACTTTAAATGCAACCACGGCATACAGCTGCCCTATCAGGACGCTGGCACCTAACAAGCTCCTGGCATGTCTAAGGCCTGTTCCTTCCAGACTCTGCAATCTTACTTTGTCCTCTAAGTTGCAGGGATTTTATAGTTTACCATAAGCGGTAAAACAACCTCCTAAGGATAATGCAACAGTCTCACATCTTACATAGCTCTACACAGGCTAGCAAAGAGATCAGCGATTCTCTGGCCCTGTTTCTTCAATCCTATAATGGGCAGCTCTCTTCAGAAGAATGCTCAGTCTCTGCCATTGGGTGTTCTGCATGTCACTATGCTGCTGTCCCTTCCTGCCCCTTCCTGCCATGCTTTGTTGCCTGGAATGAAAACACGTGAGGCTCAACACAAAATTTGCCTTAAATATGTTATTCTTGTGGTAATTCAGAGGCAGTGAGGAAGTGACCTAGGTGGGTTAGAGCCAAGTGGCGCCACAAAGCCACACCATACAACAGAACTCACGTGGGAGGTTTATTTCGGGGAGGTGCACTGATAGGCTCTGAGGGACAGCAGAAGGAAGAGAGACGGGTGGGCGGGGCTTGCCTTTTATAAGGAGACATAAAGCCTGCACCCAGCGAGAGTGGTCTACTTGGTGGTTGCAGTAGCTACAGTGTCACATCTTGGCTGCTGCTAGGTTCCTGAGAGCAGGCTAGCGTCAATGCCCGGATATTAATCATCTACACTTAGAGTGGCACACGCATGTCCCTGTGTCCTGGCTGACTCCACACAGATTTTACAGTTGCATTATTTGACACTCCCATCAGCAGAAGCATGGATCCCCATAGCACCATATCCTCCTCACACCTGATATGAACATGCTTGGATTTTTTAGTCCAATGAGTGAAAAATGCATTTTTATTCAGATATTTAGTGGGTTTTAAAATGTCTGACTATAAATGGCACCAGGTCTTTATATGTAGCCTCTGGTCTGGCCATTTGTGTTTCTTGTTCTCTAAAATGTTTGATTCTTATTTTTGGATCATTTGTTCTTTCCTTGTAGATCTGTAGAATTCTTCATAAATTGTTGGGATTCGGGTGTTCAAATGCATTCTCAGAACACTAACTCTTGTTTACCCACGTTTCCATGGTTTCTGTTTCTGTTGTTCATTTGTTTCCACATCCAGACTGCAGTTCCCCCCTCTCCTCACCATCACCCCCCTCCTCTCCTCACCATCACCCCCTCCTCTCCTCACCATCACCCCCTCCTCTCCTCACCATCACCCCCTCCTCTCCTCACCATCACCCCCTCCTCTCCTCACCATCACCCCCTCTCCTCACAGTCCCCCACCACCCTGCATCCACCCCTCCTCCTTTGCCGCTCTTCATAAACGGAATGCCTTCTATGGTGTCAGCCAGTCATGGTTTATCAAGTCGCGGTTAGCGCAAGCACCTCCCTCCTCTCCTATTAGGGCTGGATGAGGCAAACTGGTAGGAGGAAAGAGTCCCAAAAATATGCAATATGTTCATGGTTTCTTCAGGAGCAAGCTTCTTCTTCTTGGCATTGTTAAAGCCATCCTTGTGTATTTTATCCTGGCTTTCTTTCTTTACGTTCATGCTCCTTGAAACCACTTACTAAAATTAGAATGCTAAGATCCCATATCACATACGTGTGTGTGCACAGTTAAATATGCTCACATTATCCATAC
This sequence comes from Mesocricetus auratus, assembly GCF_017639785.1. Lineage (NCBI taxonomy): Eukaryota > Metazoa > Chordata > Mammalia > Rodentia > Cricetidae > Mesocricetus > Mesocricetus auratus. The sequence continues at coordinate 4,431,537 of NW_024429224.1, read as the reverse complement.
GCCTTTGCTTTTCACCTCTAAAGCCTTCTATCCAGTCACGCCGTCCTTCCCGCCGTGAGGCCATCCTTCTGACTTTAGCAAGCCCTGTCAGGGGCAGGTTTTCTGACACAAGGAGACTGACTGAGGGAATCACTATTTTCCCCGATAGCATTCAGTACTTTTCCTCCTGGAAAGATGCTACCCTTCACGTCACTCCAGTTTTACACTGGGCTTTGCCGTCTAGTAAAGTATTCCAGCACACCCAGCTCCTCCTTGGAGTGCATCTGTTATTCTTGACCACAGAGAACAGCAGGGATTCTGGAAGGAGGGGATTGTGATTTCTTTTATATTTTTAGAAGAGACTTTTTAAGGTTTCATCCTGTTCAGTTTTGTCGCTGTTGTTATTCATTAAAATTTTACTAAATCTACAAAGTGTTTAGGGGTGGCCACCACATTTATGAAGATAACCATATACATAGTACATACACATATATGGTTATATACATTATATATGAGACTCCTATACAATAATATAATTTTCTGCTTTAGCCATTTGGGTATGTTTTATTTCAATCTAGGAATCACGTGTCTATGTTATGACATTTTATTAGTTTTTTGTTAGCACACCAAAAGGGGTTCACACACTTGACTTTTAGGTCCTTCTTGCTTCTCTGCCTGTTCCCCACCCTCTCCTCATCCCCCCACTTTTTCTGCATGTCTCATGTATCCCTTCCCCCAAGATCTCTTTCTCTCCTCTTGTATTCCAGCACTACCACCACAGACAAATGTAAACATTGAAATCTTGGGTTGCATCTGTCTGGAAATACACGATGTCTGTCTTTCTGAGTCTGTGTTGCTTTTCCAGCATCATTCCTCTTCCATAGTTTCTGCTTTGAAATATGTCCCTTTAAAAACACAACTTTCTGACCATTGATGGGTGGAATGTAAGTGTAGAGAACATTTGTTTTTATTGACTATTTTCTGAATTTTTGTGGGCTTCTATAACCCAAAACTAACTGGCTTATAAAAACAAATTTTTGACAGTTATGGAATCTAGAAAATTGATCAAGGTGCTTGCATGTAAGGGTTCTCTGTTTCCATGACAGAACCTCTAGGCTGAACCCTCACAGTATGTGAGGGGCAAACTCTCCCTGGCTTCTGTGACTGGAATAAGCCACGTGCTGCCATAGCTTCTCAAACATCCCCTAACACCCACCACACTGGGGATTTTGTTTCGATGTATGAATTTGGGGAGGAGAGCATTAAGACAAGAGGGCTACCCCCTCACCTATATTAATATAATTAAAGTCCATGAATGAATTCTATAATGTTAAAACACATTTACACTCCTGGAATAAGCCCATTTTGACAATGTACCATATTTTTACAAACAATTTTTTTGTTCTCACTACTAGGGCTTTATGTAGAAATATTTTGTGTGTGAATGGGTTTCAAGTATAATTTCCATTTGTTTTACCAAACCTCTGGATGTGGAATTGGTTACACCAGGCACTTAACACCAAGTTGTACAACCATCCCTGTGTTTCACTTCTGTGAAGTGTTTAACGCTTTCATGATGTCTAATTCTTAAATACTTCTGTGAGATCACTGTAGGCCTAATGTTTTCTTGGCAAGAGCGCTTGTTCATCAGTGATTCAGTTGCTAAACGGAAGAATAAAGTCACTGAATGAAATTTCAGAGACGAAACAGCTTCTATGAATTGAAACAACTAAAACTCATTTATAAGCCAAGAAGAAAGACCCATGAAGAATGTGCTGTGAAATGTTCTCTGGGTATGACACAATTGCTTCACACTTGGACCCACAGCAGCTGTGGCTGCCTGCACCAAAACAGCTGTAAAATTAGGAGTGGGTGTAATGGGGAATAAAAAGGAGGTTATCAGGTTATCAGGAGTATGGTAGGGGTTGAAGAGGGTAATGTAGAGAATATGATAACAATAAAGATAAAACGGATTGCCCACAGTACCATAACAACAAAAGACAGATGACCAGAAAAAAAGAGATTGACATGGTTAACAGGTGGGGGATGGCTCAATCAGTAAAATACTTTGTAAGTCTGAAGATTTATGTTTGATCCACGGGACCCACAAAAAAGTTGGGACTGTGACACATTCCTACAATCCCAGTAAGGGAGAGGGAAATGGAAACAGGAAGCACCCTGAAGCTCACTGATCAGGTAGTCCTGCCAAGTCAGCAAGCTCTACACTCAGTGAGAGACCCTGTCTAAACCCCTAAGGTAGAAAGCAACTGAAGAATGCCCTGGATGCTGACCATTGATCTACACACACACACACACACACACACACACACACACACACACACACACACACACTCACACACACTCACACGAGTGCACACATGCACACAAGCACATACACACATGTATAAACAAGAAGGAGGAGGAGGAGGAAGAGGAAGAAGAAGAAGAGGAAGAGAAGGAGAAGTTAAATTCATGTTTATTTGATTGGAAGTTCTTGGTTTGAGGTTGGCTTAGATATGGGGCCAATCCTGAATGACATCATAGGAAAGCGAGACAAAGGAGTTTTGGTGGCAAGTCATGATGGAGCTAATGCTGTGTGAACAAACTGCACCCTCCTGATTGTCCTCTCAGTATATTATGGAATTCACATACTTATATAACATAATCCTCACACATCACACTGAAGGGGGACCTAACAGTCTTAGAGACAAAAAACTGACCCCCAGAGGGGCACAACCCTATGCTCTCTTTGCACATTTCTGACACAGGATGACCCCAGGTCTTTCTTACTCTAGAATCTCTACATTTACCCATGATCCCACACTGCTAGAGAGGTCAGGGATTTGGGTGCTTAATTTACAACACATGCAAATCTCCCAGAGCAAGAACAGGAGAGAAAGTCCATGTACTAGCAATGCCAGAGTTAGGGCAAGTGGGCAAGTGGAAAAAACACTTCCACAGACATCAAGTGAAGGGATCGGTATTCAGCACAAGACACCTCAGCACACAGGAGACTTATTTGCCCCAGAGGGACAAAGGGCAGGGAATAAGAGACAAAGACAGGAGGTAGAGGATGAGGGAAAAGGGGAGGAAAACAAGGGAGAGATGGGAGTGACATTTGTCTCCGGAGACAAAGGACTGCCTCTGGATAGAGAAGACAGATGAGGCCCATAGGCAAATGGCAGTTTATAAAGGTACTAGGGGAAGCCCATGTTAGGATGAGGTGCTTGCTTTCAATTGGGCATGTTAATTACGTGAGTCAAAAGGGGGGTTTTTGCTTGCTGAACTTCAATACTTGGATAGCTGGACCTGGATAGATAGCCTCAGGCCAAATGGAGACGTAGACGGTGGTGGTTGCTTTAGGAATATAATCTAACAATTTTTTTTAGCAAGTCAGAGGGGATGGGAAAGAAGGACAGGGCCTCTCAGAGCCATGTTTGCCATGCTTGGGCTGCCTAGAGTCCCTTCACTGAGAAACTGCTGCATGGTAGGGGCTGAGACCTGGAGTTCGTGAAGACCTGGAGTGTGGGGATTAGAGCAAGAGATGTATCCCATGGAGATGCCACAGGAGAGAAAAAGCCAAGAAAGGTAGGCAGGCGTCAATCATTTGTCTGCTGTCCTAGAGCACTTCTGAATGGGTATGTCTTGACAAGTCCCCACTTAAGCACTCACCTTAAAGGCTAGATATGATTTAAGACTGCATGACATGCACAATGACATACGAAACCAGCTGCTATTGGGCCCTGAATAGATACTCTGCTTTGTGGGCAACGGAGCATCTCCCAAAAGTAGGTGATGCTTGAACTTAAGTTTAAAGCACAAGTGTTTTTTCCAGAGAGACTTAGTGGCATTTCAGATAGGGAAAATGCAGGTTCTAGAGCAGCATGGGTCTCATAGAAGCTAACAACCTTTCACAGTGGCCAAACCATGAGGGAGGTGTAATAGGCAGATACTGAACTCTTATGGCAACGGGGGAAGCATGCAATGGATGTTGGGGTCCCATTTCAGTACAATTACAATGAGGATGTTCACAGAGCTGTGGATCACAGGGAGTCATTGCCTAGCTTTGCCCACGAGGCTTCACAGAGGAGGTGATGTTTGCACAGTCTGAGGAAATGTTAGGTGAGTGGGTGACTGCTGAGCAAAGAAGAGGATGTGAAGAAAACATTCTCAGTAAGAGGACTGTAGTGACCTGCTAACTGCAAAGTAACCCTGCCATGCACGGCATGGAGCTCCTCCCAGAACAGCATTGAAGGTAAAGTCCCTGGGTCTTGACCCTGTTCCTTCTCATCAGGCAAGTGATCTTCACAACCTAGTATTCTGTGAAATCAGCTTCTTCCTGCATCCTTCTACATATACGATTTGAGGGTCTTCCTTCCTCTACTCCCTGACACCCCCCCCCCTGGAAAAAGCAGCCTTCTTGTTGTTCATTCTTTATTCATCCATAGTCTGTTTATCAGTTCCCAAGATGAGCAAGAGAACAGAGTGGGCATTTCACATTTAATTTCTATTCCTTTGCCAGCCATGTATCTTGAGTGCTATTATTCTCACTCTACTGGCAATACAACATAAGCTGAGAGATCAAGAGATTTATCTAGCTACATATATCTTCTGTAATTGGAGAGTATAAAAATGAAGAAAAATAAAATAGCTCACTGTATATTTTGTACTACTCTAGACACATAGGGCTTTGGCATGCCATCTATGTAGGTTCAAAGTTCCTGAGGAGGGATGTATGGTATCACCCCTGAATCCAGGGCCAGAAGAAACAGTGTATGGCAACTGTTATATAGCACTAGAAATCCTTTATCAGGGTTCGATTGGAGTTATATCATGCCCAAGAATAGATAAATACAATAAAAATAGGAATAAAGGAAAAAGGGAGGGTTGGGAGGAAGAGAGGGAGGGAGGAGACTGAAACACCTTTTCTTAATAAATATTTTGTTGATCTGACAAAATACCTGACAAATCAACCAAAGATGGCTTGGCTTATTTATAGACAGCTTGTCTTAACTTAAATTACCCTGTCTACCTCTTGCCTCTGGGGTTTTATCTTTCTCTAATCTATATACCTTTCTTACTTCTTACTCCATGGCTGGCTGTGTAGTTGGGTGGCTGGCCCCTGGTATCCCCTTCTCCTTCTTTTCTTGTTCCCTGATCTTTTCCTCCCAAATTTCTCTTCCTATTTATTCCCTCTGCCTGCCAGCCCTGTCTATTTGCTCTCCTGCCCAGCTATTGGCAATTCAGCTCTTTATTAGACCAACCGGGTATTTTAAATAGGCAAAGTAACACAACTTCATAGAGTTAAACAAAGGCAATATAAAAGAATGCAATACATCTTTGCATCATTAAACAAATGTTCCACAGTGTAAATAAATGTAACACATCTTCGACTAATATTCCACAACAGAAAGGCATGTGTGGTGATATCTTGCTTGTACAAATACAGCCTGTCTGAAGTTCAGAGAATGGAGCTCTGCCTAGTTAGCTAACCATAGAGGTCTGGAGGTCGGTACAGCAGGCAGGAAGTGAGGTAACGGAGTGGAAACAGGACTTAAGCAGGGAGAAACAGAAACTCTGTCTCTTGTCTCCTGAGACTGGAAGGAGGTAAGGTATGGCAGAGGCTTGCTCCTTCTCTCTGATCTCTCAGCATTTCCTCTATATCTGACTCTGCACCTGCATTTCAGAAGTAGAAAGCCGTGAATGTTACTACCCAGCTCACTTTCTTCCTTTTATTCCACACTGGACCCTAGCCTGTGGAATTGTGCTGCTCACATGTAGGAAGAGTCTTCCTACTTCAAGTAACCAGTCTAGAAACTCCTTCACAGACATATCCAGTGAATTTTTTGGCCATGACTGACCACCACAGCAACAATCTCTGGGCATACCCCATTTCCTCTGCTGTTCAACAGAACCATTCCTTCCCTTTATCCAAAATCCAACCATACTTACTTCCCATGTAGTACCCTTCTTTTCTGTAGGGTAAACAGCTATAAGAGGGTAGCTTATCTCTCACTCCATGCTGAGATAAAGAAGACAGGAATTCCTGCCCAGTATGATAACCCCCCGCCATCAGGTAGGACCTTGAGACACTGGTTGCATTCGTCAACCAGGAGGGGCATTAAAATAGCTATTAAGTCCTTTCCGTTCTCATCTGTGATGCTGTTCATGACCTCTGCATCTGGTGTTGCTACACCCACAGCCTGTCCTTCTATGGCAGAGTTAAATACTCAGAAGCCAACTCACATCTGTGCTGCTTCAGGCAGAGTCTGCCATGATGGGCACATAGAGAGCCATTGGCTCATTAGAGTGGGTGATAGAGTGTTTCAACACAGGGTATGCTGGAGGAAGCATCAGGGATAAGCATTTATTCATTCAAGGCAAGGGCTTGATTCTGTGATCCATGTACTGCAGAAGTTCTGAAAATGCTGGATCTCAGGGCCAATAAGGTGATCACTGAATATGAACAAATCTTAACAGACCACAATATTGGGCACCAGAACAGATTTGGCTTATGGAGGTTCTCCACTGTTTATCACATACAATCACACTCAACCTGGGTCTACCAAGCACTTTCTGAAAAGGAGACTTGAGTCAAACATTTGCTGGTCAAAGTTTCAGAGGCACTCTCTAAATCATGGATTATTTTATGAATGTTAATTATCAATAAGTAGATGTTTGCCCTGATATGTGATAGAATTCAAATTGCTTAGCATGATATCAAGGCTTTTATTGCCATTGCAGTCCATGCTGCCGACCCTTGAGGGCCTCACCATCACACATCACCCATGTCCGGTCACACCTCATCTTAACTGCCCATTACTTTTTTGTTTGTTAGAACTAGACACCTATATTCCATGGGCAATCAAGAGAAGGGTTTATGCCATAACCTACCATAAATGTACCTCTGGATAATTATTTACTCTATAATTTACTCTATAATTTTATTACTTTTCTTCTTCAAGATGCTCCTTGCTACTAATAACTTGGCATGTGAGACAAAGTCAGATCTTTGATGCTTCTACTGCAAATTATCTAAGTAAAGCATGGTGTCATTGGTGCCCCTTTTCTTACAATGCCAGGAGAAGTTGCATCCTGCATCCTTTGCAATAATAGGGTTGGGGAGGTGGGTTGTCATGTGCAACAGAGTAGAAAACTTGATTAAAATAAAAGACGAAGCCTGGTGGTGGTGGCGATAGCCAGATGGTTATAGCACACCCAGGTGGTGGTGCACATTTTTTTCTAATTTTTTAGAAACAAGCTTGTTTTACATGTCAATCCCAAATCCCTCTCCTCGCCCCTGCCAACCCCCTATCCTATTCTATCCCCTTTCTGCTCCCCAGGGAGGGTGAAGCCTTCCATGGGGGATCTTCAAAGTCTGTCATATCATTTGGAGCAGGCTTTTAATTCCAGTACTCAGGAGGCAGAGGCAGGCAGGTCTCTGTGAGTTTGAGACCAGCTTGGTCTACAAAGTGAGTTTCAGGTCATCTAGAACTGTTACACAGAGAAACCCTATATCAAAAAAAAGTTGATAAGTAGTTAGCCAACTAAGTGAAAAAATTGTTAAGCAAGCAGTTTTATGTTATGGTCCCAATTTTGTGCAAACATAACATAACATAACAAAGCAGCTTGAAAATGTACAAAACCAAGACAGGTGGGGAGTCCAAAGTGGTCTATATTCTGTCCATTCTCCACATAATCCAGGTATCACAGGGTAATGCATTCTCTCTTTATCAGCAAGGCAAAAATAACTGAATTAATTTTAATCGCCTTGGTTCACATGTTCCCAAGTTTGTATTCTAGAAATTTGTGTATTTTAATAATCATTCATCCTTCCATTCACCCTTCTTATGGAAAGGATAGATGTTACTGTTTTGGCCCTATTGCCGCCACTGGTACACACCTGGGACAAGAGAGGGTCTGGACCCCACAGGTACAAACAGCATTGTGCAAGGACTGTAGAAGCCCCTTGCACCTAGCCTGGCTTTGCATTTCACTGTTATCTGATGGTGCTGTGCAATAAGCAGTGTCCTGTACCTTATCAGCAATAGCAGAGTGAGGGATCAGTGAGCCACACTCGGGATGGGCAAGGTTCAATATCACATCTGAGCCAGACCCTGGGCTGGGATCCAGGAGACAGAAATGATAGTGAAAGGGCTGCTGTAGGGTGGTCTTGAAAATGGGAACTGGTTGTGATTGAAGAAATCCCCAAGAATTCTTCGGTCCTATGCTGGCATTTCATTTGTCCTGGAGAGGGAAATGAAGTTCAGAGCATCTCTTACTCTTGGATATCCAGAAGACCAAGTCTTGTATAGATGCCTCTCTATAGATGGATGTACACATCACCAGTGGATATTCTGATTTCCAAGGAACTGCTCAGCTTCTACCTTCAATTTCAAGTGTAAGGGAGAACAATGGCTTCAGCTTTTCCTGTGTTTGGGGCTTCTTTTTTTTTTTTTTTTTTGGTATTTTGAGACAGGGTTTCTCTGTATTGTCTTGGAAGCTGTCCTGGAACTCGCTTTGTAGACCAGGCTCGCCTCGAACTCACAGAGATCCACCTGCCTCTGCCTCCCGAGTGCTGGGATTAAAGGTGTGCGCCACAGCAACAAAAGAACATAAAACATATAAATGTATTAAACTCTCTACTCTTTACATGGAAGTGCTGTAAGTTTCATAGCCCAAGCTGGTTTCATGCATACACACTTCATTTTGTAGCAACTCAAGCCATCCCCTAAGGTTCCAGCTTCCACACAAATGCATCTTTGGAAGCTCTGAAGGCTCCAATTAAGATTTTGATGCTTAAAAGAAATGCATTCCATCTCTCCCCACATAAAAGTAATTTACTAACATCCCACATAAAGGATTCTTTCCATTTAAAAGAAGAAAGTCTTAATAATGGATGATTGCTTTATGAATATGAAAATTACATATCTGTTGCATAATCAGACATTTAATTGACACATCATTTCACTTCCCATGGAGTAAGTGGAACAGATTTGGAATCATGTGACTGTCTTTTTTTTTTCTCCTGCTTCTTCATGAAAATGAGAGGACTGTTATTTTGCTTAGAGTATAAGGAAATATTTAATTCAAATCCTCTATTATTGGTTAAGCACCTGTTGTATGCAAGCAGAGACTATTATAGAATTCACACTGTTCAAGGATGCATGCCTGCTACATTGAGCTCAAAACTTAAGAGGATCCTAGACAGATCACTATAATGTTCACTAGGTTAAAATATACAGCAGGAAAGGGTTCACAGGCACAAGAAAAGCAAAACCAAATCTTAAGGGTCAACTCTGTGTAAGCAGGTGAAACATAGCTATTCCCCAGCACAGTCCTGTCTGATGGGTATATTCAGCTCCATCTTACACAGGAAATAATTAAACTGCAGCAAGAGGAGTTGTCTCCCTCAACACAGGTTATAGAGTCAAGAGAAGAGTACTGTATATTCAAATGTTTGCCACTGTTTTATTCTAAGCTGCCACTCCTGAGAGTTAAAAAGAAAAAAAATATCACAAAGTTCCCAGTAGGAACAGCCTCAGAGTGAAAAGATAGAAAGTATTCCAGAAGACTGGGAATGAAGAGGCAGGGTTTGGGCTGAAAACCATGAGGTAGAGAGTATTCCAGAAGGAGGTAGCCAAATGGGGAAGAAGTGTGTGTGTGTGTGTGTGTGTGTGTGTGTGTGTGTGTGTGTGCCTGTGTGTGTCTGTGTCTGTGTCTATGTCTCTGTGTGTCCGTGTGTGTATATGCATGTGTGTCTCTATCTCCAGGGATTTTAGTGTACTGCATAGATACATACCATGTTATACCATGTTCAGTTTGTACCACAAGAAAGATCTAGGAAGAAGTGACAAGAGCATGTGTGACAGTGTCAGGAGTCCAGAAGGACACTGACAGCATGGGATCACATGGCCTATATTCATGGGGAGCCAGACACAGGTAAAATGAATTTCCTCACATCCCTCTACTCATCCTTCCCTCGTCCCCCTTCAATACAGATAATGAACCAGACAGAGGAGAGTACAGGAGGAGAGAAAAAACATTTAAAAAGCAACCCCAATGGCAGCATTGCATTCTGAATTACAGATACTATCTTTACCACTTAAAAGCTGTCTAAACTTCTATTCCTACCGATCCTTCTTCCTGGAAAGTGAGTACAATAGTGCATGAATATGAAGTTGTTATAGAGTACCTTAAGCATTCACTAAGACCATCTGTTCTCTCTGGCTTTAATGGCATGAGAAAGGATTCCACCAGTACAAAGCAATGTGTCAAAGGTACAATCTCATTGGGCCCCAGGGAGCAGAATGAGTCCTTAATAAAAGATGGGCATTGAAGCAGAAGGGGGCTGTGCTGACACAAGTGTTTAAAAATTAAACCCACCCAGGGATCTGTCCTACAGGACACTGTGCCTTGTCCATCCCATTCTATGCAAGTTTGTTTAGGACACATCTCAATCCAATAGATAGACATTTGACATAGAATTTATGGGTAACACACATTGGACTTGAAGGATATAAAGATTAAAAAGTAATTTTAAAAAAAGAGAGCCTAAAATTGGGAAGGTAGGAAAAAGGGTGGATTTGGAGGAGTTGGGGAAGGACTGAATATGATCAAAATATATCTATGAAAAATATTCAAGGAATAAAAATATTAAAAAGAATATTCACATGCCTTTAATCCCAACACTTGGGAGGCAGAGGCAGGTGGATCTCTGTGAGTTCAAGACCAGCCTAGTCTACAAGAGCTAGTTCCAGAACAGCCTCCAAAGCCACAGAGAAACCCTGTCTCGAAAGACAACAAACAACAACAACAAAAACAGAATATTCAACTTATGTACATGTAACTTTATCTACTTTATCTTAACAAACCAATCAAAATATTATATATAAGAAACTTGAAATTGAATTTATGAATAGCATCCAGACTTAGGAAAGTGTTGCTTCCTTCCATATAAGTAAAGACCTTCTGGAGGTATAGATGCTCATACCCAGAGTCTGAGCTTCAATTCTGGCATCAGAGACACAGAATATAAAGATTTGAAGATCTAGATATCAAAAATCAACTCTCAGGGTGGAAACATAGTTTAGTGGAAGAGTATGTGTTTTGCATGCAGGAGGTCCTAGGTTCAACCTGAAGCCCATACAATGAAAAGTAGCTCTACTTCCTTTCTTTTTTGTTGAACTTATAATTTTAACATTTTAATTTCATCATAACAGTTGGAACACTTTAACAGTCCAAAGACTCCTAACTGTAAGTGTCTATAAATTTTATCCATATTTTTTATTTAACTTTTTACGCATGTCACTTTCAGTTCCCTCTCCCTTCTCCCCCACCCCCCAGCCCTCCCAACCCCTCACCCCCACTCCATCCCCCCTCCACTCTCCAGGAAGGGCAAGGGCCTCCATGAGGGATTTCCAGAGTCCATCACATCATCCCGGAAATGGCCCAGGTTCTTCCTCATGTGTCCAGGCTGAGAGAGCATCCCTCCACGTGGCATGGGCTCCCAGAGTCCCTCTGTATACCAGGAATAAATACTGCTTCACTCTCCAAAGTCCCACAGGCCTCCTCTCTGTCACCCAGGTTCGGTGGGAGGATGTCTGGATCAGTCCCATGCTGGCCCCCAATCATCAGTCTGGGGCCCATGTGATGCCCCTTGTTTAGGTCAGCTGCCCCTGTGGGCCTCGCCTGCTCGATCCCTATTCCCTTGGTCATCACTCAGCTTTGCAAGTGGGTTCCAGGAGTTCAATTCGGTTCACAGCTGTGGTGTCTGCCTCCATCTCAATCAGCCACTGGATGAGAGTTCTAGGATGATATATAAGGCAGTCATCATTCTCACCATCATGGGGGGGCATTTAAGGTAGCCTTAATGCCAGTTGGTGTCATTCCTGTAGATCTGTGCCAGATCTCTCCTCCAACTTATAATGGTTCCCTCTTTTACGGTATCTCCCATCTTTCTCTCCTCTATTCTTACCCTGCCTCAACCTTCCAGCTCTCCCGTGTTGTCCTCTCTTCTCGTCTTCTCTCCCTCTCTTTCTCCCATCTCCTTCTGCCCTCCCCTTCTCCCCCTCCCCAATCTAATTAGGAGAACTCATCCCATAACTCTTCTCTGGGTTATCATGCATATCTCTCTTAGGGTCCTCCCTGCACCCCAGACTCTCTGGTGGTGGGATTGTGGGCTGGCAATGCCCTCCTCCATGTCTAAAATCCATATATGAGTGAGTACATACCATGTTTGTCTTTTTGTGACTGGGTTGCCTCACTCAGGATGGTTTCTTCTAGTGCCATCCATTTGCCTGCAAATTTCAAGATTCCATTTTTTTTTCTGCTGAGTAGTACTCCATTGTGTAAATGTACCACATTTTCTCTATTCACTTTTCAGCATCTAGGTTCTTTCCAGGTTCTGGCTATTACAAAAAATGCTGCTATGAACATAGTTGAGCAGATGTCTTTATTGTATGAGGGTACATCTTTTGGGTATATGCCTAAGAGTGGAATTGCTGGAAGTTGCGGTAGTCTAATTTCCATTTTTCTGAGGAATCTCTATTCTGATCTCCAAAGTGGCTGCACAAGTTGGCTCTCCCACCAGCAGTGTAAGAGTGTTCCCCTTTCTCCACATCCTCTCCAGCATAAACTGTCATTAGTGTTTTTGATTTTAGCCATTCTGACAGGAGTGAGATGGTATCTCAGAGTTGTTTTGATTTGCATTTTCCTAATGGCTAAGGATGTTGAGCATATTCTCAAGTGTCTCTTGGCCATTCTGTACCCCATTTTTTAATTGGATCCTTTGGTGTTCTGGAGACTTACTTCTTGAGTTCTTTGTAAATTTTGGAGATCAGCCCTCTGTGAGATGTAGGGTTGGTGAATATCTTTTCCCATTCTGTGGGCTGCCTTTTTGTCTTGTTGACTGTGTCCTTTGTCCTGCAGAAGCTCCTCAGTTTCAGGAGGTCCCATTTATTAATTGTTGATCTCAGTGTCTGGTGTTATGTTCAAGAAGCAGTCTCCTGTACCAATTGGTTCAAGGGTACTCCCCACTTTCTCCTCTAGGAGATTGAGTGTGGCTGGATTGATGTTGAGGTCTTTGATCCATTTGGACTTAAGTTTTGTGATGGCGATAGACATGGATCTATCTGTTGTCTTTTACATTCCAGCATCCAGTTTCTCCAGCACCATTTGTTAAAGATGCTTACTTTTTTCCATTGTATAGTTTTAGCTTCTTTGTCAAAGATCAGGTGTTCAAAGGTGTGTGGGTTGATATCAGGGTCTTCAATTTGATTACATTGGTATACCTGTCTGCTTTTGTGCCAATACTAAGCTGTTTTCAGGACTATAACTATATAATAGAGCTTGTAGTCAGGGATGGTGATGCCTCCAGAAGTTCCTTTATTGTACAGGGTTGCCTTGGCTATCCTGGGTCTTTTGTTTTTCCATATAAAGTTGAGGATTGTCCTTTCGAGGTCGGTGAAAAATTGTGCTGGTATTTTGATAGGGATTGCATTGAATCTGTAGATTGCTTTTGGTAAAATTGCCATTTTTACTACATTGATCCTACCTATCCAAGAGCATGGGAGATCTTTCCATTTTCTGGTATCTTCTTTAATTTCTTTCTTTAAAGACGCAAAGTTCTGGTTATACAGGTCTTTCACCTGTTTGGCTAGAGTTACCCCAAGATATTTTATGGTGTTTGTGGCTATTGTAAAGGGTGATGTTTCTCTGAATTCTTTCTCATCCCCTTTATTGTCTATATATAGTAGGACTACTGATTTTTTTGAGTTAATTTTGTATCCTGCCACTTTGCTAAAGGTGATAATCAGCTGTAGGAGTTTCCTGGCAGAATCCTTTGGTTCACTTACCTAGACTATCATATCATGTGCAAATCGTGAACGTTTGACTTCTTCCTTTCCAATTCATATTCCCTTGATCTCCTTTTGTTGTCTTATTGCTCTAGCTAGAACTTCAAGTACAATATTGAAGAGATATTTAGAGAGTGGACATCCTTGTCTTGTTCCTGATTTTAGAGGAATCGCCTTCAGTTTCTCTCCATTTAGTTTGATGCTGGCTGTTGGTTTGCTGTATATTGCTTTTATTATGTTTAGGTATGTTTCTGTTATTCCTGATCTCCCCAAGACCTTTATCATGAAGGGGTGTTGGATTTTGTCAAAAGCTTTTTCAGCATCCAGTGAGATGATCATGTGGTTTTTCTTTTTCAAATTGTTTATATGGTGGATTACATTGATAAATTTTCATATGTTGAACCATCCCTGCATCCCTGGGATGACGCCTACTTGATCATGGTTATGATTTTTCTTATGTGTTCTTGGATTCAATTTGCCATTATTTTATTGAGTATTTTTTCATCAATGTTCATGAGGGAGATTGGTCTGTAATTCCCTATCTTGGTTGTGTCTTTGTGTCGTTTGGCTATTAATGTAATTGTAGCCTCATAAAAAGAATTTGGCAGTGATCCTTCTGCTTCTATTGTGTGGAAAAATTTGAAGAGTATTGGTATTAGCTCTTCCTTGAAACCATCTGGCCCTGGGATTTTCTTGGTTGGAAGACTTTTTATAGCTGCTTCTATTTCTTTAGGGGATATAGATCTGTTTAAATTGTTTACCTCTTCTTGATTTAATTTTGGTAAGTGATATCTATCCAGAAAATCAACCACTTCCTTCAGATTTTCCAATTTAGTGGAGTATAGATTTTCAAAGTATGACCTGATGATTCTTTGGATTTCCCCAGTGTCTGTTGTTATGGCCCCTTTACATTTGATTTTGTTCATTTGCATGTTTTCTCTCTGTCTTTTGGTTAGGTTTGATAGAGATTTGTCTATCTTGTTGATTTTCTCAAAGAACCAACTCTTTGTTTCATTGATTCTTTGTATTGTTTTCTTTGTTTCTGCTTTATTGATTTCAGCTGTCAATTTGATTTTCCCTGGTGTCTACTCCTCCTGGGTGAGTTTTCTTCTTTTTGTTCTAGAGCTTTCAGGTGTTCTGTTAATTCTCTAGTATGACTGTTCTCCAGTTTCTTCATATGGGCATTCAGTGCTATGAATTTTCCTCTTAGAACTGCTTTCAAAGTATCCCAAAGGTTTGGGTATGTTTTCCTTCGTTTTCATTGAATTCTAGGAAGTCTTTTATTTCTTTCTTTATTTCTTCCTTTACCCAGGGGTGATGCAATTAATTGAGCACTGTTCAGTTTCCATGAGTTTTTGAGGTTTCTGCAGTCTGTGTTGACGGTAAATTCTAATTTTAAGCCGTGATGGTCCGAAAGGGTACAGAGGGTTATTCCAATTTTTTGTATCTGTTGAGGTTTGCTTTACTGCCAAGAATGTGGTCAATTTCAGAGAAGGTTCTGTGTGGTGCTGAGAAGAAGGTATATTCTTTTATGTTTGGGTGGAATGTTCTATAGATGTCAATTAAACCCAATTGGGTGATAACTTCTGTTACTTCCTTTGTTTCTTTGTTAATTTTCTGTCTGGTGGACCTGTCCAGTGGTGAGAGTGGGGTGTTGAAGTCTCCCACTATAAGTGTGTGGGGTTTAATGTGTGATTTGAGTTGTTGTAATGTTTCTTTTATGAACGTGGGCGCCTTTATATTTGGGGCATATATGTTCAGAATTGAGACTTCTTTCTGATGCATTTTTCCTATGATGAATATGAAATGTTCTTCTTCATCTCTTTTGATTAATTTTAGTTTGAAGTCTATTTTGTTAGATATTGGGATAGCTATACCTGCTTGCTTCTTATGTCCATTTGATTTGAAAGTCTTTTCCCAACCCTTAACCTTGAAGTAGCATCTGTCTTTGAAATTGAGGTGTGTTTCTTGTATGCAGCAGAAGGATGGATTTTGTCTTCGTATCCATTCTGTTAGCCTGTGTCTTTTTATAGGTGAGTTAAGACCATTGATATTCAGGGATATTAATGACCATTGATTGTTGATTCTTGTTTGCTTTGGATCCACTTTTGGTGGTGGTTTTATGTATGAGTTTTTCTCCTATTTCTGATTTCTGGTTAAGTTAGATTATCTATTGCCCATGTTATTTTGAGTGTAGTTAACTTCCTTGGGTCAGAGTTTTCCTTCTAGAACTTTCTGTAGGGCTGGATCTGTGGATATGTATTGCATAAATCTGGTTTTGTCATGGAATATCTTGTTTTCTCCATCTATAGTGATTGAGAGTTTTGCTGGTAATAGTAGTCTGGCCTGGAATCTGTGGTCTCTTAGTGTTTGTAGAACATCTATCCAGGACCTTCTGGCCTTCATAGTTTCCATGGAGAAGTTGGGTGTAATTCTGTTAGGTTTGCCTTTATATGTTACTTGGCCTTTGTCCTTTGCTGCTTTTAATATTCATTCTTTATTCTGTATGTTTGATGTTTTGATTATTATGTGGTGAAGGGACTTTTTTTTGGTCCAGTCTATTTGGTGTTTGGTAAGCTTATTGTACTTTCATAGGCATCTCCTTCTTCAGGTTGGGAAAGTTTTCTTCTATGATTTTGTTGATTATGCTTTCTGTACCATTGAGCTGGGCTTCTTCGCCTTCTTCTATACCTATTATTCTTAGATTTGGTCTTTTCATGGTGTCCCATATTTCCTGGATATTTTTTTAAGAATTTGTTGGATTTAAGACTTTCTTTTGTATATGAGTCTATTTCCTCTAGTTTATCTTTAGTGCACGAGATTCTGTCTTCCATCTCTTGTATTCTGTTAGTTATACTTGCATCTGTAGTTCCTGATTGTTTTTTCAGCATTTTGATTTCCAGCATTACCTCAGATAATGTTTTTCTTATTGTCTCCATTTCGGTTTTCAGGACTTGAACTGTTTGTTTTTTCTTGGATTTCCTTAAGAGATTTGTTGATTTCTTGCATTTTTTGGTTTGTGTTTTCTTCCATTTCTTTAAGGGATTTTCTCATATCATGTTTGAGTGCCTCTATCACTTTCAGGAGGTTGTTTTGAAGGTCATTCTTTTCTGTTTCATCTGTGTTGGTATGTTCAGATCTTGTTTGTGTAGAGTTTCTAGACTCTGGTGGTGTCATACTGGTTCCTCTGTTGTTAGCTGTGTTTTTATATTGCCTTCTTCCCATCCTTTCTTTCAGTGGGAGCTCATGTGGTCTCTTTCTCTCCTGGTGGGTTTGGGTCTAAGGATCCTTTCCAGTGTGTTCAAGAAGGTCCAATACTTCAATGGGTGCAGGTGGATCTGGGACACTCTTAAACACAGGGCAGAGACCTGCAGACACTGAAGACTGAGGTGTGGGCAGATTCAGGGTGATCCTTCCAGGGGGGTGGGTGCAGGTTCTCTCTAGGCACAGACACCCCCAAGGAGATGGAGACTGGGGGAGGGGTGTAGGGAGTTGTAGCTCTACTTTCTAATGGCATAGGATTCTTAATTTCATTTGAGTGCAAATGGACAAATAGGCACAAGCAAAAAGACTAAGAACCAATCTCTTTGTCACTTCTCATCCCACAAAGAAAACCTCCATGTTCCATTAGTTCCCTGGCACAACTGTTTAGATGTCCAGGTCATAAGACAAGTTGACAGATGTCTCTGCTAAGTTTCAGCAAGTAACACATTAGTTATCCATGGGCCAAAGCCAAATGAAACATAGAGATCAATGAAAGGAAACTGGTACAACAGCAAAGATACCAACAGTCCACTGCCTGTCAGAATTAACCTCTGTGTAGCTAACCATACACCACGGTGAGTGTCTCTATCCCCACCATGTTCCCATGCTGGATAGTTAAATACAGCAGGCACACATCTGTCTCAGTGGAAGACATACCCAACCATAAAAAGATAAGGCATTTTTTAAAGGTATGAATTTGTTTATCATAAAAAATGGAAAGAGAGAGCACATCAGAATTTTATCTATTAATGATAAAATTAGCAATGTGTTAATAACTGAGATATTCTCAGAAAATTTACTGAAAAAGTTTGAGTGTGAAATGTAGGATCGCTTTTTTCTAGGGAGTTAGCAACCTGCCACAGCATTCTATGGTACAAGAGGTTCAAAAGGTAGCCACAATGTGTGTGAAGGAAAGGCAGAGGGAGGAGATGGGGAGAGAGCCTAGGAAGATTGCAGTGGAGGACATGACACCTCTCCAAAAAGGCCATAGGTAGTCCTTCATCACCTCAGTTACCCCATCACTCCAACCTGAGAAGTTTCACACTGTGAGTCTGTAAGAGTCCAATCCTGAAGTACTAAACTCCTTGAAGTCAAATGAAGCACCTGAAAACCCTAAATAACCCACTTCTAAGTACAGCACTTATTTGACCACGTTCTTAAAAAATTGCTTGCTAATTTTCTTCCTTTAAAACAAGAAAAAATTAAACTCACAAGGAGCAAGTCCCTACTAAAAATAATTAGATCTAAAATTGATTAAAAGAATTTACATATAATACGAATATATATATATATATATATATGTTTATGTGTGTGCTGACCCCTAAAATACCATGACATCTTGCCAACATATTAGACAGCCTACTGAGAACATCCAGTGAGCCAGGTCTTCAGTGACCTTGTGGGAAAAATGTAAAAAACAGTGTGCTGTTATCAGAGGCTTTATAAAGATGTAAAAGGCACTGCTGCATTATCAGGGGCTTATTCAAGACACCCCTGGGTATACTATGTACGTGTAGTCTTTTAGCCTTTGTGGTTTCAGGCAAGACTCCTTACTTCTCTGACTGTTCTTCTATGATGAACTGGATGGATACCTGTAAACTTTTACCCGTGGTTTATTTTCTAATGAGCCCAAAGACAGGATAAACTGCAAAAAGGGAAAAGGGGGTGTGGTGATTTGAATGAGAATTGTCCCCACAGGTCTGTGTATTTGAACACTTGGTCCCCAATTAGTGGTGCTGTTGGGAGATGTTGTGGAGCTTTTAGGATGTGGAACCTTGCCAGAGGACAGACTCCCCGTTTCCAGTTCGCTCTCTTGTTTCCTTTGTGTGGTTGATATGGGATCTTCATAGCTTCCTGCTACAACCACTTGTCATGTCTCCCCTGCCATTATGGACTTTCTCTCTGAAGCCACACGCCCAGGTGACTCTCTCTTTCTTAAGTTGTCTTTGGTAGTGGTGTCTTTTTTATCAAAGCACTAACACAAATAATACATGGAGGGATGTCTAAGAAAACTGGGGACTGCAAATATAGAAGAAGGAAAAAGTTGCCTGGTTGCTGTAACATGTCTGTGAATTGGTCAATCCGTGTTCTCCAAAGACAGACATCTCTGGAATTAGGACTTTTTAGGGCACATGCATAGGGACGCCTGCAAACAGCATAGGTAAGTACCGCAGAGGTTGGCAAAGTTCACTGTGCTTTTTAATGTTTCTGCCAAGTTGCATATGATCAATGGATATTGACATAAACAGTGTTGCTAATCAGAAAAATGTTAAGGAATGGATAAACAGTAGTTCACTCATAGATAGCAAAATATAGTAGCAGAAGTTATTGAGCTGGGTTGGTTGCTATAGATCAGAAAGGAAGAGGTTGTTAGGAGGTAGATACAGTTTCTTTCCACTCATGAAACCTTACTCTTTTGTTCTCTCTGTCTTTCTGTCTCTCTCTGTCTCTGTCTCTGTCTCTCCCTCTGTCTCTGTCTCTCTCTATCTCTCTCTCTGTGTGTGTGTGTGTGTGTGTGTGTGTGTGTGTGTGTGTGTGTGTGTGTGTGTGTGTGTGTGTGTACTCAGGCTGTCTCTCCCTAAGTCAGGGTTCAAGACATCAGGATTGAACATGGAGAAGATAAAGGTTTTTATAGTTCAAGAATAGGGATTTTCCAAATGGGGGATTTGCCTGGCAAATAGTAAAGGCTATAGAAACAGAACATAAGCATAACAAGTTAGCTGTAACAACCTCCTGAAAAAAAGACATGGTTGCAAGGTGGTTATAACAAGGTAGTCATAACAGGGTGACAATAACAAGGTGTTCATATCAATCTGGTCATAGTAAATGCATGGTTGTCTTAAACAGGCAGTACAGAACCATTTTTAGTTAAGGTTACAATTAGGGCATAGCCCAGTCCTTGAGAAACAGAGACTTAATCGTGAACAGGAATGAACCTAGCTTGTTTTTACGGTAAGACGACTTCCAAGCCTAAGATGGGGGCAGGATGGTTTATCAACCTGACATCTGTGTTTTAAACCTCTTGAAAACATTTTTAATGATACTTTTAATTTATTCCTTGAATACTTAATGCAAACATACAATGTATATTTATCATACATACCATAGCCTCCAATTGCCTCCAGAAATCCCACAACACATCTCTTGCTCTTCATGTCTCATTTTGTAAATACTTTGTTTATTGTTCGTGTATTTCTAACCCATTTGGTGCAATTAATGCTTACCCCTTACACATAGGTAACTGTCACACTGGAGCACATGCAACACATCAGTGGCCACCTCCAGAAAAACAAGTGACTTTCACTCCTCCAGCAGCTACTCAGCCAAAAGCCCCTCAGGAGGGAAAAGGGTTTCCCTTTTGTGGTGACTTCAGTGTCAAATCCCTAGCTCTGTCCACCATCTCCAACTCATCTCTGTTCTATGTGCAGGCCAACCGTCCTCCCCCACTTCTGCTGTGAAGATGCTCAGTTCAACTGCCTTTCATCAGCATCAGGTGCAAACAAAACCCACTAAGCAGCTTTCCTATTCTGCACTCTGCAGATTATGCTTTTCAGTGCATTTTCTCTAAACATGTACAACTGTCACCACTGAGACATTTACAATCAAGTCTCTAAGTGAGAAACTAGAGACACGGATCAATTAATTATCTATCCCATCAGCACTTGGACAGGCAATGACTCAAAATCCTATCTTTTCTACTGTGCCTGTCTTTTTACAGCACATGGATCTGTGCTCCAATAATTTCCAGCTGCTTATAAAGTTGCCTACAGCCTTCTCCAGGTCCACAGTGATGTTAATTGCCAACACCGGAAGTCTCATTCTTCCTTACCCACTGTTTTACATTTATGGTGGATAGCCTCTGCTTCCCTTTATTTCATTTCCTTTTCATCCCACCCAAGATTTGACGTACAAACTATCCATATAACGGTATGTGGGACTATATGATACATTTTAAGTATAGGCGAATTTATATGGTTGTGGTATCTCATGTGTTCAGCTATTTTTCAGATTCTTGCATATCCAATACAAGCTTACCACAGCCAGAGTTAAGTGATCCAGCTAGCCATGTGTTCACATGGCCCCAAAAGATTTTGAGAGTTGCATTTAGCTGTCAAATGGAAAATGAACTTGGATCTTATCAGCTCACTGCTCTTTCCCGGTGACAGAAGCAGAGAAAGTGAACTGGTGTGCACCATGCAGTAGACAAACTTTGTCCACTATTGCTAGGGTGTAGTTTCTGGGCAGACACACCAACCACAGGCTATTTTAGTGTTCCAGGGTCCATACTTACTTCTCACAATTGTTGTTCACCAACGCAGAGCACTGGAGCAGGGTGACTCTAATCTGCAGGTCTTTCAGTCTCAGTTGAATTTGTGTCACAAACAGACTTTGTATGAAATAACTTTTGCTGCATAATACAAGCCCAAACTCAAGGTGTCACACCATAATTAGCTTGAGCTTGGAAGCTGCACTCAGCCTAGTGATTCCCCTGCTAGCCTGGGTTGGGTTTTCACATATATCTGTTTGTGGTATACTACTAGAAAGCTGTCCCTGGTACTAAGAAAACCAATTTTAAATACTGGGATGGGGGGATAAGAAGGGCAAATGTGTCACCATCCCTCATCTTTCAGCAAGTTTTCCTGAGTTTGCTCACTTGGCAGCAGGATTTCAAGAGCAATAAGTAAAAACAAGACCTAGAGCCTAGAGAGGTGACTCAGTGACTAGGAGTTCATGCTGCTCTTACAGGAGACCCAAGTTTGGTTCCAAGCACACACTTCAGGTAACTTATAACCAATTATAACTCCAGTTCCAAGGGATTAAATATGTCTTCTGGCCACCAAGGACACTGTACTCACACACATAAATGCACATACAAATGTATACACATAGTATAATGTTTCTAAAAGCAAGGGCCAATATGTAGCTACCTTACAGGCTCCACTGATATCACAAGGATCACGATTCATCTGGCCAAAGCAAGGAACATGGCTAACTTCAGAAACCAAATAAAAGAGCATCGTTAAAGACTAGCATCACAGAGAGGGAAGTGCACAAGCCACCCACAGTCATCCTATGACGTTGATGAGCCTACACCTTTCTGCAAACCCCACTTTATTACAAGAGGCATGCATCCCTTTTCTGTGTTTCCAGTGGGGCTCTTAATTTACTGGGACTAATTCCACAGATATCCAGGCTGCCATCTCCAAATCATCACTTTGCCCATTCTTTCTCTTGCAACAAAGAACACTTAGCTATTTGTATTTATGACTAAAAGAGAGCATTTGAGTGATTATTTGCAGAACAATGAAGATCTGAGTCATGGTTGTTTTTCTTTGTGACTATTGTTGAGAAATAGCTGGCAATTCTTCCATCAATCCAAACAAAACGGCCTACCAAATCAGTGTCCCCTGTAAAGGTCAGAAGCCATCTGTCATTGCACACGCCCAGCTTAAACTAATTGATGAAATAAACAATGAAATATACCTAGTAATGATGAAGCCCAGAGAATACTTAATTCTGACATACTTTTCCTTTAATTCTTAAAAAATAAATTACTTGTTGGGTAGCGGTGATGCATGCCTTTAATCCCAGCACTCGGAAGGCAGTTGCAGACAGATCTCTGTGAGTTCAAGGCCAGCCTGGTCTACAAAGCTACACAGACAAACCTTGTCTCAAAAAAACAAAAAAAAAGTACCCATTCTGTGTATGTTTTACACACCATGACTCACATGCAAAGATCAGAGGACAACTTTGAGTATTCTCTGTCCTTCCTGTGGAACCCTGGGATAGAACTCAGGCTGCCATGCTATTCAGCAAGTACTAAGTCACTGAGCCATCCCACCAGCCCCTGGTTTAGTTTGCTCTGTACCCACCTGAGCACATTTAGCAGAGGTTTTTATTTTTCCATGTGCTAACATGTGGTCTCCAGGAAATCCCACCATGTGTATAAATTTCTGCACTAGCAACAAAATTGGCTTGTATTCTATTGCTTGATAGACCATGACCTTTGCAGCTACCCTTTCTACAGGACAGAAACCATTTAGTAGTACTGCCTGAGAAGGTCAACAACTTGGCAGGAAATGTCACATGGAGTGTGATATTTTATGTATCATTTCACAATGAAGCAAATTCTCTTAGATAATTAGGTAAGCCTCAGATGAACATGCAGAAAGATACTCTAAAATTGTAAGGGCTTCCTGCATGCTGTCTGTCTGCCTCCCAAGTTTGGTGGAATGTTATTCTTATCAATTTAATATTCCAACAGCGAAGTATAAGCTCATGAAAAGATATTGATGGAGAATCACTCATGATGAGATTGTGACTCAGCCATTAGCAAATTCATTCTTAGCAATCAGTCAGTCCTTAGGCTGCATAGATGGCTTTCGAGAAGCTTATATATGTTCACCAATTCATTATAAGATCAGGGAGTTGAGGATAAGCAAGCTAATTGCTACAAGAATGTATGCTAACTTTAACCTCTTCCAACAAAGACAGCTGACATTAAATTAGCAAGAGGGAATCTCTACCACAAAGATCATCATTATAGCTTCATGAAATAAACTCCCATAGCATAAAAGCTATAAGCAGGTAAGTCTAAGGATAACTCACACATGCTCAGATAGTCAACAAATACTTCATGCATTCTCCTGCATGTGGATCATTATATATATGTGCACAATAGAGGTTAGTAGGGGAAGAAGGGGCAGCAGAAGGAGGGAGGGTAGTATGGGAAGGGAACATGGGAAAAGAGGTTCAACATAACCAAAGTTTACATGAAAAACCATAAAGAATCATAAAGAATCCCATTTCTCTGTGTGCTAATTTCAATTAAACGAATAAAAAATAGGTAAAAATCAACCTTGGACTCTTAAGAAAAAGCTCCTTCCTTAGAAAACAGACATTAGTCACATTTTAGGGCAATGAGATGAAGACTCAAGTTTTCACTTTCTAGCTCTCTGTATATCATGTATCCTCCTAAAAAGGATAATGGCCAAGTGCTTTGACTACTCATAGTTTCAGATTTCTCCTGGCTTCTATGAAAACTGTGGTTTCTGCTCAACTAAAATGTTAAAGTGTGTTTCAAAAGCAATGGGGTTGCATCCATTGTATCTGTATTATTAAATAAAGGAGGAACAGTAGAGGAAATAATTAAGTCAGGTCTAAACTATGAGCCTATGCTAACTCCATAAGAGTCATGGTGAGACCAGGAAATCCTAGACTATGAGAAACACACACAAGGAATCCTTAACAAGTTTAAGGTGCTCAAAGAACACATCTTACTATGGATGGGGGTAAAACATAAGACAGGAGAAGAGCTGACCGTTGGGATCAAGGTAGGAGTTTTATTCTTTATCCTAAAAGCAACAGATAGAACAGGATGATACCTGTTCTTACAGAGAATGTGCTGGAAATAGCCAACACTAACTGTGGCAACGCCAGCTAACAAACAGCTGCAGGAGTCCAGAGGATGGAGGACAAGCCCAAGCTGAGAGTATGGAACCCGGGCTGGGAAGGCGGCTCAGTCTGTGAAGCACTTACCCAGAAAGCACTGCGTTTGACCATTAACATCCATGGTAAAGAAAAGCAAAGCATGCATGGTAATACAGCTGCAGGAGTCCAGAGGATGGAGGACAAGCCCAAGCTGAGAGTATGGAACCCGGGCTGGGAAGGCGGCTCAGTCTGTGAAGCACTTACCCAGAAAGCACTGCGTTTGACCATTAACATCCATGGTAAAGAAGAGCAAAGCATGCATGGTAATGCATGCCTGTCGCTTCAGTAGAGGAATAGGGCCAAGACAGGAGAATCTCTGGGGCTCGCTAACCATCTATTTAGCTGAATTGCTGAGATGTAGATTCAGAAAGAGACCCTATCTCAAACAGTAAGGTAGAGAGTGATTATGGAAGACACACAACGTACAACACTAACCTCTGGCCTCCACATGTACACCCCCAACCCACACACAGTTGAGGCCTTGAGGGTGAACTTGGGCGGCTACATAAGTCTGTATGAGAGGATATACAGTGGTGAGTTAGAGAACAGATTGTTGGGATGGAAAAATGCAAATTTCCCATAAAAGTCTGGCTCTTTGTCTACCCTTAGAAAACAGGTCCATTGACATCTACATGACAATCCTTGGCAACCACTGGCTGAAGTGGAACTTGGAAAAAAGGCTGACTTTTAAATTGACACTACCTTCTCCACTACCCTGTCTTACCCTACTGCCTACAATTGCTCACCTATTTTCTCTATATGTGTAAACATTCCCTACCTGGAAAAATAATATTTTCAAAAAGTTCTCATACACGTTAGAAAAATAGACACCATTGACAGATTTTGTAGTTTCCCCATGGGAGGTCTCATCCTCTTTGTGGAGTGGATGGGGGACGGAGTGGGGAGAAGGTGGAGGGGACCAGGAGGACTGAAGGGAGAGAGAACTGGGATTGGTATGTAAAATAAGATTGTTTTTTAAATAAGATTGTTTTAAAAAATAATAATAAGTAAAGAAGGAATACCTCTGAGATACCATCTTACACCTGTCAGAATGGCTAAAATCAAAAACATTAATGACAGTTTATGCTGGAGAGGATGTGGATAAAAGGGAACACTCCTCCACTGCTGGTGGGAGTGCAAACTTGTACAGCCACTTTGGAAATCAGTATGGCAGTTTCTCAGGAAAATTGGACTCAGTCTGCCTTAAGATCCAGCAATTCCATTCTTAGGCATATACCCAAAGCATGCACATTCATACAACAAGGACATCTGTTCAACTATGTTCATAGCAACATTATTTGTGGTAGCCAGAAACTGGAATCAACCTAGATACCCCTCAACTGAAGAATAGATGGAGAAAATGTGGTACATTTACACAATGGAGTACTACTCAGTAGTAATAAACAATGAAATCTTGAAATTTGCAGGCAAATGGATGGAACTAGAAAAAAACCATCCTGAGTGAGGCAACCCAGTCACAGGAAGAAAAATGTGAGCCTTCATCCAGTAGCCAATGAAAGCAGAAGCAGAGATCCACAGCTAAACACTGAGCCAAACTCCTGGAATCCAGCTGTAGAGAGGGAGGAGTGATGAGCAAAGGGGTCAAGACCAGGCTGGAGAAACCCACACAAAAACTGACCTGAACAGGGGGAGCTCATGGACCCCAGGCTGACAGCTGGGTAACCAGCACAAGAACAAACCAGGCCCCCTGAACATGGGTGTCAGTGGAGGGGTTTGGGCAGTCTATGGGGCCTCTGGCAGTGGAACCAGTATTTATCCTTAGTGCACGAATGGGTTTTGGGAGCTCATTCCCTGTGGAGGGATATTCTCTCTTAGCCTAGATACATGGGGGAGGGCCTTGGTCCTGCCCCAAATAATGTGATAGACTTTGGTGATTCCCCATGGGAGGCCTCACCCTCTCAGAGGAGTGGATGGGGGTGAAATAAGGGAATGAATGGTAGGGGGAATGGGAGGACAGGAGGAAGAAGGAACTGGGATTGGTATGTAAAATAAGATTGTTTTAAATTTAAATAAAAATTAATTTAAAAAAGGAAATAGACATCATGTTAAAAACACAAGTAACCCATGAACTTGGAAGCTGGAAGTCGTAAGGCTGACACAAATGAAGAAACAGAACACCCTGTATGTTCATACACACACACACACATACATACATATGTGCCCACATGCATATAGGTGCATACAAACACACAGACACACATACGCGCGCGCGCACACACACACACACACACACACACACACACACACACACACACACACGTGTGGGCACAAAAGTTCCTAGAAAGAAGCGATACCTACCAAAGCTGATTGCCTTTTCAGAACTCCAATGATGCAGAACTGTTGAAATGCTGTAAGTCCAGAGCCAAAGCCAAATTATTTGGGGTCTTCTCCATCCCCCCCATAGTTATTTATTGCCCACCTCGTTTATGAGTACATTGCAATGTACCTTTCATTGATCCAAAATCTAATAATGTTGTCAACGCCGAGGCCTATAGCAGAGGTTTCCTCAATGTATTTGAAAAATATCTAGATTTATAACCTTTTTGTTGTATTTTACATACACATATATACAAAAACTATGAAACAATTACTATGCTGGGATATGGACGTGGGGTAACCTAAATCTGTGTCCCCTAGTCATATCATTCATATTTTTTATTTATTATTTTTTTATTTATTGGTGTCTTGCCTACACACTAGAGCCCCTGCAACTAGAGTTACAGACAGTTGTGAGCTGCTATGAGGGTGCTGGGAATTGAACTCAGGTCCTTTGGAAGCGCAGTCAGTACTCTTAGCCACAGAGCCATCTCTCCAGGCCCCAGTCATTCATATTTGACTCCATAATAAAGCACCTTTAGCCTTTGAAGTGGCAGCTATTTTTCTTATGTGGACAACACTCTATCAATAATATTTTTCCCCAGTCAGAAGAGTAAGAAGATATACACACCTTCTTGGCTTAATTTTAAGTACTGGAAAATTGTTTTCTAAGCATTTTTTTCTGGTGAGATGAGCTTGAAATGACAATTTTATTGTCTGAGAGCTGCTTTTGAAATCCATCCACAAGCTTCTAACTTCTAGAACTAATGGTAAATTATTATGCCATTTGTTATCTTAATTTTCTCAAAAGAAAGCACATTTGGAACACATGGTTAAGGAACTCAACTCCCTGTCATTATTTCTAATCAAATCCTACCTATTACTCCCTCTTTGTCAATTGGCAAAGAATGCTTCTCAATTAAGCTGCTTCACTTGAGAATGGAAATTGAGGCCCCAGGTTCATCTTAAATGACACAATTTACCAGAAGCCATCTATTTCTCTAAGTAATGACTGATCCAATGTCTGTTTTATTGTTTGTTGCCCAATTTTCCTTTGAGAAAAAGAGAAAGCCATGGCTATGTTTAAACACAATGAGCAAAGTGGAAAGTTGACACAATTATATAGAAATTTTGGAATAAAAGGAAAATAATAATCAAATGGAATATAATAGATACTTCAGCAGATACTGTGCAATGGGCTCCAGTTAAATCTTGACCACATTGCCTAGCAGCTGCATTCCTGGAGTTCTTTGGTCATGTTATTGGCAGCTAGTGAAGCTACTAACCACTCTAGTTGGTTTCTCTTAGACTACCTGGCTGAGGCCTCATGTTGTTCTCACAAAAGATGCTGTAACTCTAAGAGCTCAGTGAGCTGAGGCACATGAGTCACAAAAGCTCCTCCTTCCCCAGTAGAGAATATTAAAAGAGCCCATCTGAGGGGAGATCACAGTTGATCGAATACAAGATGGTTATAGTTATGTGCAACCTAGAGGAAACACAATAGGAACAAGTGTGTACATAGTTTATGCTGGATAGAATGATGTCCATCTCAGTCCAGTCTCACTAGGTATGTGAAGAAGACTTCTCTGAAATCCTTCAGCCCTGCCACTGTCAAGTGGAAATAGCAATGCAAACATTACAGATACTATCAGAGTTAAAGTTACATATGGGTTTCACAGCTTCCAGTAGCTACCAGGTCCTAGCAAACACATTACCCTTGGTCCTCTCTCTTCTTCTAGGAAGTTGCTGAGGTAGGAAGGGCTTTGGATGCATGGTGCTCTTCCAAACTCCCTAGTATTAAGAATAATGCTTAAAATGTGCGAGAGAATGCTCTACCTCAGATATACTGAACTGCATTTCTTCTGTAGAAATGGGCACAGGAGAAGAGGGTTTCTGCCTAGATAGACTGCAAAGAAAGACCCTCTTAAGTCTCTGAATCAAAAATATATTACTGTGGAATAAGCCTTCTACATACTGTAAAGATTGTCACTGTGATAGGTTTAATAAAGAAGCTGACTGGTCAGTAGCTGAACAGAATAAGGTTATGTAAGAGAGCCAGACTAGGGGCATGATGGGAGAAATAAGGGCAGAATCTGGAATTGCCAGCCAGACACAGAGGGAGCAGGGGATGAAGGTGTCATGCTAATAAAGGTAAAGCCATATGGCAGAGCATAAATAAGGAATATGGGTTAACTTAAAATTTTATAGCTAGTTAGTACTAAGCCTGAGCTATTGGCTGATCATTTATAATTAATGTAAGCCTCAATGTGTTTATTTGACAGCAACTTTGGGACGGCAAACTCCACTTATAGCATATAATCCCTGAGCTGTAGGTAACCTAAACAACTGTCATTTTAAATGAGATTTCCACATTCCCATTCACAAATGCCTCTGAATAAAGTCTCACTTCCTGTCTTCCTCTTCCAGTCTTTTGTCATAATGATGTCTCCATTTATCCCAGTGCCTAAATTCCAGCTGTGAGCATATCACTCTTGCTCCAAAGTATTTATTTTCAGCACAGAGAGTGACCCGAGGAGCTGGTGCTCTCTGTGAACCCTCAGAGTGCTACTAACCTCACTGGGTACCCTTGGTAGTGGGCATAGACATCCCCCAAGGTGAGGATTGTAGGAAGAACTATCCATCCCAGAGACTGCGGCCAGTAGGAGCATAACCCGATGAGAATAATGGGATGCCTTCCATCTGGGCGTGAAATAGGGTTTTCTCTGTGGTTAATGAGAACAGCCTGTTTCCAATTTGACTAATGCTTTTCATTAGAGTTCTGGCATGGCCCAGCAGAGAGGAATGTCTGGGACCTTTGCTGTCTCTCCTTAAAAGTCAGGAACTGCTTTGTCATTCAGAGCTTTTCTTTGATTCTATCCCACAATCCTAAGGCAAGGGTTATTGAAAGTAGCTTCTCCATTTGCTGGTGACCTTGAACAAGATTCTGCACTTCTCTGGGCTTCAGTTTATTCTCAAGGAAAATGAGATGTTACAGTAACTCAGCCTACTTTCCAAGTTCATTGTGAGAACCAGATTTTAAAACAAGAAGCTGTAATGACTGCTACAATTTCTTCAGTCCTTAAATTGTGCCACATACATGACAAGCCATTTTCATCCTCAATACAATAATGGATCCTTATAGTACCCCTGCAAGGCATAGTAGCTAGGATCATTACTGCCCCACAAAGATGGCTATATCTTAATAATGAAATCTGATAATAGTCATACTATATGCAAAGGGAAGTGAGTTGTAGGGGGAGTGGTGTTGAAGAAAAAAATCACTGCTGTGGGACCAATATCAACAGGAGTTCTTAAAAGTGAAAAACAATTGGGGGGAAGAAATGTCACATAGTTCAAGTTCTGAGGGAAAACACTGAGAAACTTTGGCCAATGCTGTTGACTTGAAAGATGCTACAAGCAACCAGGGACCACAAGATTTTAGTTTTACAAAGCTTAAAAACTTTTAAAGAAGGAAAGAAGAAAGTGAGATTTACTCTACAGGCTTCATAAGGTACACATCTCCACCACACTTTGATGCCAGCCCATGGAGGCCCATCACCACCCACACCTTGATGCCAGCCCATGGGGGCCTGGAGTTGTTTGGTTTTTCCTCATTCCTCTTTCCTCTTTGGGTGCCTGCCACCCAGCTCCTAAATAATCACATGGGAACCTGTTCTTACTTATGAATGCCCAGCCTTAGTTTGGCTTATTTCTAGCCAACTTTTTGTAACTTAAGTTATCTCAGCTAACTTTTGCCTCTGGGCTTTTACTTTTCTCTATTTCTGTATATCTTTTCTTTCCTTCTTGTTCTGTGTCTGGCTGTGTGGCTGGCCCCCGGCATCATCCTCTCCTCCTTTCTCTCTCCTCATTTCCTCTTTTTCTCCTTCTATTTATTATCTCTGACTGGCAGTCCTGCCAATCTCTCTCGTGCCTACCTATTGGCTGTTTAGCTTTTTATTGGACCAATCAGGTGCTTTAAACAGGCAAAGTACACAGCTTCACATAGTTAAAAAATGCAGCATAAAATAATGAAACACATCTTTGTATCATTAAAAAAGCATTCCACAGCATAAATGAATGTAACACATCTTCAACTAATATTCTACAACAGTGGCCCACCACCGCACATACCTTGATGCCAGTCCATGGGGGCTCACTATTACTCACATTAGTGCTAACCCAGGGAGGCTCATAGGTAACTCCTAACTGATGAGGATGCAAGATACCTAGTCTATGTTGTGGTAAGTCACTTTTGGACAATTTGTATGACGGCCATAAAGAACAATATTCCATTGTCACTTTTCTTTCTGTTTCAACCACACGAGAGACCTGAGTCAGAGAAAGTGTCTTGCCACATGTATATCAGCTATTCCAAAGACATCTGTGTTCTTAAATCAGTCACCAACAGATTAGTCATACTTTCGTGTTTGTTTGAGGACTGGGTCATATCATAACTTGAGAACTTCATCTATTCTAGATGCAAACTACCCCCACTATATATAGGAATCAGTGTCTTTTCTCTTCACTGGAAAAAAATCTCAGTTTTCTAAGCTATACTAGGTAGTAAGCACCCTGTGACTCTGTCACAAAGAAAGTGCTTAAATAGAATGAGGAAAGCATTTCTGATGCTGTGTGGCAACATATCCTCAAATCACAGTCTTAATCCACCACTCAGTCATGTTGTTTTGTTTTATTTTGCTTTTGTTTTTGCTTTATTTCACAGTCTCAAGGGTCAGGAGTATGGCTAGAGGCTGAGGTTCAACAATTCTAAGTTCAAATTATTCACTTGACTGCCTCTTCATCTTAAAGGATCCAATTTCAGACTTCCTCGGATTGTAGGGACAATTCAGTTCCTCGAAGCTGCCAAATCTTGGAAACTTGTTTGAACGCTGATAAGAAGCAAGCATCTTGCTGCTCTCCTTACGTGTGCTCTTACATGTGCTCACTTGCTGACCCATGTACTTCTCAGTTCCTTCCCTTCCTCTTTGAACTTTCGTACCACCATATTCCACCTGCTGCTGGAAACACCAGTGTTCTTCCTTCCTAAATGTTCAATCTTGAAGAATACGCTTCTCTGATACTCAATTTTCTTCTCTATTTGCAAAAATTAAAGAGAATAGTGCTCTAAGTGTTTAATCATGAGACACCCAGTTAGTCTTCTGATCTTCTTTCTTTCCTCCTATAGCAACTTTTATTTTAGTTTTCTAAATAAAACTAGTGTTCTGCCTTCTTTCTCTACCTTCCTTGAACTTGGATTGAGAAGGGAGTCAGGGGTTTGAACATTTTCCTCAAGGCTGGGTTTCTAAATATTCCATAGAGCACCCTGCAGCTTGTGAACAGTCTGCCCCTGTAATACCATTTGCGATCTTTATTGCACCTATCATTATGTGAAGTTATTTGGCCTATTGCTTTGGTTATTTGTTCCCAATGGAAAGTAAATACGTTCCTTGTGACAGAGTCTTTGTCAGCCTTATGTATAACTCAGAGAATTATTTCTGCTTATAGGTGTTATTCCACAAATCATTCAAAGCAGTCATTATTACTGAATGAATGAGTATATGGATGATGCTCAACCAGTAGATGCACAGATAGGAGACAGTTAATTAAAAGGAATGTGGTCAAAGTTATCACAGCATTTGATGTACAATTAAATATAAAAAGGGTCCACACCTCCACAGAAGAAATCTAAATTGGGTTTCTGTTGACTATTCCTGCTTCACTCTGCAAGGAATGTTCTCAGTGGTTCTGATGGACAAGCCCCTGACTCAACAAGGCAAAATGTGTACAGATGAAAGCCCATGTAGCTCACCACGTGGTCAAATGCAAATCTTCCAGAAAGAGCAAAAAGAGGCTTGCATCCCTTTTAAGTAATAGAGGTTCCTGGGCCAGAAATAACCCTCTGGAGATGATTGTAGACCCACTAACTTGCTTCACGGTCAAATTAATCCAAGACATACCGGAGAGGGAGATATATACTTCTTTTCATTTTACAAGTTAATGAACAAATGAATTTCCTATTCGTTATTGAAGTTTAATAACTTTTGAAGTTTAATGAACAGCTCACAACAATCACTAATTGAGGATCTTTATATAAAATGAGGGCAAGCCAGATTCAATATGCATCAAGTATGTAAAAATTATAAGTTTTTTATATATATAATGAATTTCACTTAGTACTTTAACAATCTAGGGTTTATCAACTTTAAATTGTTAATGAACACAAAGTGATACAGTCCCCAAACACACTTCACATCTCTGTACAACTATAGTCTACATGACCCTCATTTATGCCCATTTCCACTCCTTTATCTCATACCTAATTCAGGGGTCTCTATAGCTCTACCCTGCCACCCATGACCTCCAAAAGCTAACTGGTACATAACTGGTTAAGGGAACCATGACAATAAGAGTTGGAAACATGTGTGTTCACACCTCCATTCCCAGAATAGCACCCGATTTAGGGGAAAGAAAGAAGATGATTGACTGCTGTGTCAAGGTGAGGCTGAGGAGCTGCTAACAGTGGACACTAGTTTCCCTATGCTTCTTTTGAAAGATCATGTCCTCTTGCCTATCCTGCCTTGGCTTACCCTCTGCTGTCAGCACCTGTCAGCTCCATGTGTGGAATCCTTGACCAACCCAAGAATCCCAACAGCAAAAAGTTGTGATGCCTGTTGTTTAAGAGTCAACTAGCTCTGGCTGGAGAGGTGACTCAATGGTTAAGAGCATTGGCTGTTCTTCCAGAGGTCTTGAGTTCAATCCCCAGCAACCACATGGTGGCTCACAACCATCCAAAATGAGATCTGGTGTCCTCTTCTGACCTTCAGGCATACATGCAGACAGAACACTGTACACATAATAAATAAAAATAAATCTTCAAAAAACAAGAGCATTACCAGGTCTTCCAGAAGTTCTGAGTTCAATTTCCAGCAAGCACACGGTGGCTCACAACCATCTATAATGGGATCTGATGCCCTCTTCTGGCATGCAGGTGTATATTCAGATAGAACACCATATACATAAAATAACTAAATCTTAAGAAACTAAAAACAAACAAAATTAAAAAGTGTCAACTAGCTCTTTCTGCCTCCCTTTAAGGAGTGCATCAACTTTTCTACTCCTTAACACAACAGCTGATCTTGAAATTGGTCTTGGTCTGGTTGATAGAATGAAGTATAGATATTATTCCATTTCAGAGTCTAGACTCTTGCTTACCCTTGGATTTACCCCAACAATTATTCACTGTCTTGATCCATTATGTGTTGCTTTAACTCCTGGGTAGAAATGAATAGGACATATTGCCTGATCTTGAGAAGTTTATACTCCAGTCTTTTAGACACTTGTGTGTGCATGGAGCTTCCATGCTCAAATGTGTGCAAGATCCAAATGTTGTACCCAACGAAAGGGCACCACAGTCACAGAAGATCATGAGTTATAAATCGAAGGGTTATTTCACAAGGGAGCAAACTCAGAGCCAGTCAGATAAATGCTGAATATTCGACCTCATATTTGGGTCCTTTTTTTTTTTTTTGATGAGAAGTAAGCACAGAAGCCAGGAAAGTAAAAAGGAACAATCAATGGAGAACAAGTTCAACAAAGGGCAGGAGCAGGATACGGGTACTGTGAATATAGAAATGTGACCGGGGCTTTCTCTTGGAAGGAGGGCAGCGATATAGAGGGAGAGAGAAGAAAGAGATAAATAGCACTGAAGATCTTTGAAAATGGCATAGGAAGCATTATTTTATAAACTTATTAAATACGTATATTTAGTATTGGGTGGGTGTGTAGTTTAAATGGAATTATGCTATACAGGGTGAAAATGCTCATTGCAAGAGTCACAGATGATCTAATAAAACTCCCAGTGCTAGGCATAGGAAACCTCCCTTCAGAGTATTGGTCAGGAAAGCTCAAGAGATTCCCAAAATATTACAGGCTATTATCATTGGCTTTGGTTGCCTCCAAAAACTTGAAGTTAAGATCCTCTTGCTGTAAACACCACACACTTAAGACATAGGTCTTAAAGGAATAGAGCTGGAATTGATCTGTAAGCTTCATTCCTGATGACTAGTACTCACAATATCAGAAAGTGCTGGGCAAGCTGCCAAGGATGAAAAGTAATCAATTGTCATAACCAGCTTCAAAGTCTATGAGCTACAACAATATCCAGCCCAGCAAGATATTGGCACAATATTTTGGCACAATAGTGGCACTTTTAGCTAAGGAGTAAACCAAAGCGGTCTAATTGGACTTAAGGCAGGAATTCATGTTTAGTACTATAAACCATCCCAGCTACCTGTGACCAGTGAGGTAATGAATACTAGAGGAGAACTCATTACTGCCATTTTCTTGAACCAAAATAATTTCTAATTGTATTCAAAATACTTACCAGTATACCCAAAGGTAAGTATAACTCTCACCCCTCATCCAAAAGCTTCCTCTTGCAACAGATGGAGATTATTACAGAAGATCACAACTGGTCAAACTGCAGAGTCGGTGGTGCCTAGCCCCAGTTAATAAATCTATAATACAGCCCTTATGCCTAAGGTTCATGAAAAAATTATAGACAAAGGCACAGAAGTATTGTAAGAACCAGAAGATCAGGACATCTGCAGCTAGATCATGTTATCTAGCTATGTTAAGGAAATTACACCTATGAAACCTCAGCAATACAGTTGCCTAAACAAGCCCTGCCTAAACAATAATGTTTAGTGTTATTGTGCATCAATAACACATGACAGTTGACATGCCAGACATGCCAATGTAGATGGAGGAAATTTCACAAGGTTCCATCCCTAGATGAAGAGCTAAAGGCAACCAATGGCTGCTGAGACAAGGAGAATCCACAGAAGAGCTCCCTGATACACTATGCAATCCCAAGTAGTCAGCCCTAAACACATGTATACATGAGCTATGCTAAATGGATTCCATAGGTTACAAACACATGCACGTGTATATTATGTGACAATAATAACACAAGACAAATAGATCATAAAATATAAAAATAAAAGTAAAAGAAACAGAGTAATAAAAAGGCCATGTAAAGATGGAAAGTACACAGAGATTCTGAATACTGTATATTATTGTGTCATCTTTGAATTGTTTGACTGCTGAGGATGAAGCAACACCTGCTAAAAGACATTTGACTATAAATGCTGCTGGATTAATCCAACCTATATATTTTGGAAATGCCTTGAATTATAAATTTAAGTCTAAGGATATGTTACTTTGGAGAAGAAATTCTGTTTGTGTTTCCACAGAAAATGAAAAGCTTTCAGACTAATATGGTCTGATCAAGCAAGACCACCTGAATCAGTTGCTCAGGTGATCCAAGATCTAAAAACAGATGAGATAGTGCAACCTTGCAGACTACTACAGCCAGGATTTGAACAGGTTTCTGCATTTTCTAAGGATACCCTTGGGATTGACAGTGCCCCCAAACAGCAGGAAGCAGTTTGAAGAAAATGATGCTCAAGTTTTCAACTATTGTTTATAAATTTTTTTTCATTTAAATGGGGTTGGTTATAAATGACTAATGACCACAGCTAACCACTTTCCAAAAAAACAGAAAAAAGAAAGTAATATGAGATAGAAATGAATACTTTACATTGATATGGATTTTGGTTTACTGATACAAATTTAAGGTCAATTTGTTATAGGTATATTTGTACTCTTGTTTAGGTATTGTATTTATACAGCTCTTTTAAAAATGTAATGTATAATTTAACACAGATTGTAGTCACCTAAAATAGTCAAAACTTATAGTTAGGTTAGTTATGTTTTCTAGATATAAAGAGATATTTGAGATGGACAGATATTCTTCATATCTTTCAAAGTCCTTCAGAACATGGCATTTAAAATGGTTTAGGGGTTTTCATCATGGTGAGACAAAACTGATTCTGGAACACCAATTACATCAGAGAGGAAGATGGGCATCTAGAAACGTGTTATGGAGTTTGACTTCAACATGGCAAGACTAGACATTTGGGCAAGAAACTGTTCTTGCCTGGACTGTTTGACTGTATACTGTCCAAACTGGACATACAGGGTCCACAGGAATGTGACTGTTGAGTTTGCCAAAGCAAGATGGGGCAGTACTAAGGGTTCCTGCTTCATGAAAGGGTCTGCCAGATATTCTGCAAGACACAGAAAAATAACTGACAAACTGTCAATACAGATGGACAGTTTAAATTTTCCTGCTTCACTGAGAAGTCTGCCAGACACACTGTGGCCTATGGGCTGAAGATGGATGCTCCAACATCACAGAGGAACACTGAGTGACTGTCCAGATAGCCAGATGTCTCTGTCAGTTCTAGAGTTTATAAATTATTCTTCTATAGGCTTTGATGGAGTTGAAGACAAATAGTTATGGTTATAGTTTTCCTTAGATACGATACAAATAAGTTACACATAAAAGTTCAGACTTACAAAGATAGGATAGTTGATAGAATATTTTCTCTAAATTTTGCCAAATGTTAATGGACTAAACATTATTAACTATAGTTCTTACTTTACAACTGTTTTGTTATATATAATTTCACTATGTTAAAGTTAAAACCCTTCTTTTTATTTAGACAGAAAAGAGGAGATGATGGGGGTTGTCCTTCTGCATGTGTTTCTCTTATTGTTTAATGACTAAAACACTATTCAACCAACAAGGTAGAAAGACAGGCAGGTCTAGGATACAAGGAGAATTCTGGGAATGGTAGGCAGAGCGGGCTTGTCATACATCATCCCCATGTAGGTAGCCAAAAGAGTAACAGGCCAGTGCATTCTCCAGTAAGCCAAGACCACATAGAAAAACATAGATTAGTAGTTATGGGTTAATAATTAAGACAGAGCTAGCCAAATACCTAGCCACCAGCCAACAGTTTTGTAATTAATATAGTGTCTGTGTGTTTATTTGGGGCCTAAGGGCGGTGGTACCAGCCAGCACAAAGAACCTCTCATAACATGTCCATGCTCTATCTCTATCTCAAGTCCATGTCAAATGCATCAATAATCCAATCTTGCCATCAAATTCACCCATCATGTCCTAGCCTCTTCTCACCTCTCCACTCCTCTGTGGCTATCACTCAAGTTACAGCAGTGACCACTTTCCTGTTCTCTGTGATCATATCTCTGACCTCCCTGGACTCTGTAGATAGGAGTCTCTGACCTATACCACCCAAGTCGTATTAGATAAGTGACCTTATGATCTTTCCCAATGACACCAGAGCTTTAATTTTGATGATGGCCATGTTCACAAGAAAACCCTAGGCCAGGTCTCTTTTAAAAGTAAATCACATTTATTGTATTTCATAACCAATGTGCAAACACTGAAGAATGTTATCATTTTAAGTTTGTCTCATAAAATGTATCACTGTGAAGGGTTTGACATTACATATGTAACTCCATTTTCCCATAAGTCCCTCTTTGCTGTGATTTCAAATAGCCCAGTGATCAGAAGCAACTACACACATGTTATAAGGTGATTTACCTATTTTGTCCAGTTAACTCTTTATGACATTAAGGGTAGATATAAACTAAAGCCTTGAAATATTAAGCTGCATTCTGCTTTGCTCTTAAAACATTTTCTGAGTCATGCACCTTGTGTTGCCAAGCTTTATTAGAGAATTGGGACAACAGAAAGAGGTGGATAATAAAGAGCTGTCCTTGGATTCAGCATTTTACCATTAAGGGAGCTTGCCACAAAGTCAATGCCCAGCTCTTCCAACGTCTCTTCCTTGTGGGAGATGAAAGCTAGACACAAAGCAAGAGAAAAGGAACTCATGAGGATAAACTGTAACTCACAAGGACTTACAGGGAAATTTGTCAAGATTTACATATATGTGGACAAAGGTCTAGAAGTTGGGGGAGATGACCAGGTGAGGAATGCAAGAGTCATAAACTGTTTTGACTCTAGAAGATACATAATGGTGTAAGTAGTTTCCATAAAACGAGTGCCCAGTACTAATGTTCAGATCATAAAAATAGGTTCCCCTTCACTCCTTCCATTATTTCCATCACCAGGTAAGAACCAAACAGAGAAGTGTATTCTAGGAAATGTGACTCTGGAATGCCAATAGGTTCCATCACATATGTCCACAGTGCTAGCTGGGAATGTGAGGAAGTTCTCCCATCACAAAGGAGTGCATTGAACCCTCAGTTATGTTCAAAGAACTCCCAGACATTTTATTCCTGCACAAGGAGTCCCACATGAAATGACTCAGATTTGGGAATAGTAAGAGCTCTTTGGTTGAATTTATTCTTAACAACAATCTGATGCTAATGTTGTATATAGAGTTATTTGATTTGTTTTTGGACAACTTGTTCTTGTATGGAATACTGCTGGTGTTAACATTGAGTGTGAATCCTGT
The DNA here is from genome assembly GCF_017639785.1 of Mesocricetus auratus. NCBI lineage: Eukaryota > Metazoa > Chordata > Mammalia > Rodentia > Cricetidae > Mesocricetus > Mesocricetus auratus. The sequence continues at coordinate 4,392,257 of NW_024429224.1, read as the reverse complement.
AAATCTTGTCATGAATGAAAACATAGCCTGTCTTCATAGATTGGCAGAGTGATGATTATTAGAATTTCAAAGATTCTGTATAATACAGGAAGATCTTAATGATTTACTCTAAGAAAGAAAAAAGCATTCTTAAAATTCATACAGAACCACAAATTTACTCTGGATAGCTAACAAAATCTTGATCAAAAGGAACAAACCTGAAAGTCCTCTGACAAAGATCTGGTTATCAAAATAGCATGGTTCTGCCAGAAAACAGGCATTGGTCTCAAAGTAAGCAAATGGAGATCAGAAATTAATGCATGGATTAACAACCAATTGACTTTTGTGTTTTAGCTCAGAAGTATGATTACTTTTTGCAAAAATGATACTCAACCCCAACAGGACTAACATCACCTGGTGTTCATTGATATTTTATTTTTTACACAAATGTGGTTTTCTGTATTAAAACCAAAGAAAACCAATGATATATCCCTAATCCTTACCATCACACACATCTAATTCTTACACTCCAAGGTGACTGCAGTCCTTATATCTAGGCATCTTTTCTTTTTTTTTTAAAGAAATTCTAAATAACATCTGTATATTATAGTTTATTTTAAATTTTTGTGTTTATTTTTAGAAATCACTTAATTTGTTCTTTTTATATTAACTTTTCTTTATTTTTGATAATTTTATAATGCATACAATAAAAATGATCACACCCACTCACGCCCATTTTTATTCACCTTCTCCTCCCAAGTTCCCTACTCCCAATTCAGTTCCCTCCCAACTTCATGCACAGTTATGCTTCTATTTTTATGTGTTAACAACTGACTTTGTCAAATTAGTTCTACCCACACATGTATGGGCGTGGGGCCACCACCAGAGCATGAGAAATTTATGAGGGATCACATGTTCAAAACAAACAAAAAGAATTATTCTCCTTACCTCAGCAGCCACTAACCATCAATAGCTCTTCTGTAACTGGTAGGGTGTGGAGAGTATGTCCCTCCTATCTGTGCTGGAATTTTGACTAGGTTGTCTTGTTTAGGTCTTGTACTAGTAACTGCAGCTGCTGTGAGCTCATTGGTGCTAAAACATCATGTCTGAATTTCACAGCAGTATTCCCCATCACCCCACTCTGATATTCTTCCTGCCTCCTCTTCTGCAATATTCTCCCACCAACAGGAACAGGCATATCAAGACAAATAAGCTAGAGTCTTCTTCCTGAGAAGTACTAGATTATTGCCACATATTTGTATGTACATCTGTCCTATGTGAAAAGCTACAACATGTTAATATTTTAAGTATCATTGAGGCCAAGACTATTAAGCCTCCTCCCAGTGTCTTTGGGCACTGAATATAATACCCAGACAGATGTCAAGTATCCCAGGTCCTTCATGATGTCAGTGGAAGGTAATCTAACTGGTGGGGGCAGCTTGTGTTTTATGTCTCTTCCACCCTCATACGGGGCTGCCTCGGGAAGAATCAGCAGATGTAGGACTTTTTGAAGACCTTGACACTGATACACCTTGTTCTCATGGTAGTCAAGCCAACACCCTTGACACAGCATGTGGGGTAACCATCTACAAGGAAATAAAAAGTTTTCTGAGTAAGCCTGTTGGTTTAGTTTCACTAAATATGCATCTAGAAATATGAAATACAAACATGATCCTACTTAAACCATCCTAGAGCCCATATCAGCTTTTAGAATATGGACAACATTATGCCTCCTGCTAACAAGCAGCCTACAACGGTTACAGTCTTGTGAGGAAGCTGGCACATGGGAGGTGCCAACACAAATAGAAGTTCTAGTTAGGTATGACAGCACTTGCCTGTAATCCCAGCAATTGGGAGGCATGGCAAGATATCAAGAGTTTAAGGCCATCCTCAGCTACATGGTGAATTTGAGTCCAGCCTGGGCTACATGAAACATTGTCTCAAAAGGCTCCTTGTTTCCTAGTTTTTCTAGTGGGTGGATTGTAAACTTGTAGTCCTTTGCTGTATGTCCAATATGCATATATGAGTGAGCACACACTCTACTTGAGACTTTCTGTGATTGGGTTACCTCACTCAGGATGTTTTCTTCCATTTCCATCCATTTGCCTGATAATGTTAAGATTTCATTTTTTCCCTCTGAGTAGTACTTCATTGTGTAAATGTACCACATTTTCTTCATCCATTCTTCCGTTGAGAGGCATCTATGTTGCTTCCAGGTACTGGCTACTAAAAACAACACTGCTATGAACATACTTGAACATATATGTCCTTGCTGTATGAATGTGCATTGTTTGTGTATATGCCCAAGAGAGAAACTGCTGGATCTTGAGGTAGACTGATTCCCATTTTCCTGAGGAACTGCCATACTGATTTCCAATGTGGCCATACGAGTTGGCACTCCCACCAGCTATGGAGGAGTGTTCCTCTTTCTCCACATCCTATTCAGCATAGACTATCATTAGTGTTTTTGATTTTAGTCATTCTGGCCATGTAAGATGGTATCTCAGAGTTCTTTTGAGTTGCATTTCCTTGATGGCTAAGGATGCTGTTCACTTTCTTAAGTGTCTTTCAGCCATTTTAGATTCCTCTATTGAGAATTCTCTATTTAGTTATGCACCCCACTTTTTAATTGGATTATTTGATGTTTTGGTGGCTAGCCTCTTGATTTCATTGTACATTTTGGAAATCAGCCCTCTGTCAGATGTAGGGTTGGTGAATATCTTTTCCCTTTCTGTGGGCCACTGTTTAGTCTTGCTGACTGTGTCCTTTGCCTTACAGAAGCTTCTCAGGTTCAGGAGGTCCCATTTATAATTGTCGATCTCAATATCTGTGCTACTGTTGTTATGTTCAGGAAGTGTTCTCCTGTACCAATTCGTTCAGTTTCTCTTCTAAGAGGTTCAGTATGGCTGGACACACAAACACACAGTGTTATGTTTTTACTGGAAAAAAATCCAGATTCGATCTTAATGATGTATACATTTATTATGATTCTGATATAAAAAACGTGGCCCTTTTCTTCCTGATGTAATTTCTCTCTGGCCCCAAGCAAAACACTTTTCTGTACTGACAAATGGGATGGTGAGAACTGGCAGCTTTTCTCCTTGCCTCTGCAGAATAAAACCCGCGGCTCATTGGCTCAGTACTCTGAACATAAGCCATGTGCTGAGGTCACTCCATAGATAAATGCTGGAGTTCAGACAAGAAGGCAGGTCTTCTGCATCAAGCCTTGTCCTTGGTATGTCTCTTCATCTCTCTATCAGTCTCCTCTGCCCAGGTCACCCATCTCCCCGGGTTTTCGTAGGGCACACATTCAGGACCTTTGCTTCTTAAATATCTCATCTGTAACTTTAACCAGCTGACACTTCTCCCTAAATGGAGCTCAACTGCCATCCACCTTAAGCATCTTGCTTTAGAGCAGCCTCTTGGCCCATCTCTTAGCTCCTTGTTTAATGTCCCTGATGTCCATTTTAAGGGCAACCAAAAATATTTGCCAACAGGTTTTGGCACATCTAAACTTCATATGACTTTACACCACCTTGAACCAAAATCTGCTTACAGTCTTTTCTTATTCAAAAAGAAACCTCCCCACACCCTCTGGCTGCCTGTGCCTCCTCAGTACTTAGGCTATCTCAGGCTCACTGGGTACATCTGAAGCCCCTTTTACAGATTCCTGCTTACAGCACTGACATAATTTTACTCTGTTATAATTTTCACACTCCAGTTCAGAGTCCTTCCTTCTTCTGGGTCCTTTTGTTAGCCCAGTCACTACCTCTTTAAGGGCCCTTTCTGCCTTGAAGAGGCTAATTCATTTCTCACACTCTTAGAGCCCCTTATCAGGAATGGTGATGGACACCTATATGTATTCATGAGGTCCTTTTTGGTGGTTGTAAGAATAGTTCATTCCTGGGCTGGAGAGATGGCTCAGCCTTTAAAGGCTAGGCTCACAACCAGAAATATAAGAATAGTTGATTCTGTCCTCTAGCAGGAGAGAGATGGAGGACTCAGCTCTGATGATCTGATAGCCATCAAATATGCAACAGGGCCAATTATACCTACTCTAGATGCCTAGTGTTGTGGGATTTCAATCTGTTTAGCCAATGACTTTGGGGGCAGCAAGCCTTTGGGTGTGGTCTTGTCTGCTTACTTGACAACTTAGAAGCTGAGGGAGAGGGCTTCACACTCTCCTCTCTAGCTCTCTTGAATGGCCAGAGTGGAGCAGAGGGAGACTTGAGGGTAGTGCTCTTCACTCCTGGGAAGAGAGACTGGATGAAGGCAGCTGGACCAGCAGTGTTGTCTAATTGGTTCTGTATCAATGACTGTTTGTCCCTATCCTATCCCTAGATAAATTCTTGAGACCCTTTAATAGACTCTTCATTGCCTCATGTGACAGCCTGCTGTGATCGAGTGCTACTAGACGTCTAGGACAGGCTTGACACCAGGAGACTTAGTCTCCACTAGCCACTAGCTTGGGGTCCATAACACAGAAACTTAAGAATCTTTGCTCTTGTCCCTTCTCTTCCATCTCACATCAGACCTGAAATCGTCTGCATCTCACTAGCCTCCTCTTGCTTCCTGCTTCCTTTGATTTACATAAACATTTTCATCAATAAAATACTTACGTGTTTAATAATACAAGGGGATCTGAGTCACATGTTCTTTTTTAGTGACAACACATTAAAATCCATGAGTCTGAGAAACAGACACCCATTTAGGATATTGCTGATTCCCAGACCTCCCTTGATAATTGACCCATACAATCTTTCAAAATTTTCCAGTGAGTATATAAGGGATCTTGACTATACACATCTTTTCTCATTTCAGGGAAGCCCATGCATGCCTCATACTTCTAGAGAATGCTACTCACCCATCATAACTCATCCATTACCCTGTGCAATCCTCAGTAAAGCTAATAATCAAGTCTTCATTCTCACTTCTGTAGATCAGCTAAATATTTCACATTCTTCTGTTATAGCATTTCCACTTTGTGCTGTAAGCTTTGCACTTTCCTGATTACATCTGTACACCAATCCTGAGCTCATTGAGTTTAGGGAATTCATCCTTCATTTTATTCTCTGTGTATAAGTGTTTACCTGCATATGTGTTAGCACACTGAAGAAGAGGGCTTCAGGTCTCAAGAAACTGCAGTTACAAACAGGTGTGAGTAATGCAGGTGCTGGGAACTGAACTCAGGACTTCTGGAAGAGCAGCCAGCTTAGACACCAAGGCATCTCTCCAGTCCCATATTTCTGGTTTCTTCTAGTATACTGACCAAGGCATTATCTAGGGAAAAAGCATAGGAAGGGGGAGAAGAGTGAGGGATGCAGAAGAGAGGAAGAGAAAATAACATAGGCTCATATCCCTATCTCTCTAGGCTTTAACTGCACACAGCTCGGTGTCCCACATATTAATTATACCTCCATCACCTGGGGAAAGATGAACAATTTCTCCCTCCATCCCTTAATCGTAAACCAGACCCTGTCATGATGTTATGAGAAGATGTATACAAATTCCTGACACATAGCAGGAGCTAGAGAAACAAAAGCTACTGGTTTTGTTTAAGCCATAATTCTTGGCAGGTGAGCCTCTGAAACATGTGCTTAGGTTTGATCTTTCAGTCTGGTGTTCTAAATAAAAAGAAGTATCAGCTGCACTGCAAAGAGTATGCATTTGTGTTGTCCCTGGCAATTGTGTCTTCTCATCACAGACAACCATTAGATCAACATTATCCTTGTAAAAGTGCAGCAATTTCTTTCTTATGTTTATTTCTCAAAGATTCATTCAATACCCACCTAGTAGAACACTGAGGATTCAAATGCCATCAAGACAACTAAACTCTACTTCTAGCCATGAAATATCCCATTGTGTTAGAGAAATTAATAACTGTATAGTTAGATAATTACTGGTGGGTCCCATGATGCAAAGGAGGCTGGGGTCCAAAATGCATCCACTAGACAAAATGGAAAGGTCATGCTGTGATAATCCTACCATGAGCAACAATAAAGTCTTACACTGCTAACCCAGCTAAGCTAAGCTAATGCAGGTGTATATGTTAAGATAACAAACCACCACAGATATAGTATCATAACAGCACAAAGCCATCACCTCACTCTGGAGTCCAGAAGACATCAGCAGAGTCCTCTACTCAGATTCCAAATGTGGCAACCCAGATGCAGATTGCGTCTATGTCATCATCTGTAAACCAGATTAGAGAACTGTGAATGGGCTAGTTTCCGTATGCTGTTCTCATGTAGGACTAAAGTACTCCTGCATTTCTTTTGCATCAGTCAGGATATCTCCTGATTCTTGGTATCTCCCCTCAAATTCTTATCTACTTTTGTACACTATCCCATTTCAAAGTGTCTGCTCTCCCTGAAGTGTTCACCTGTCCACAGCAAGTGATAAAAGACCTTAATTATATCTTCAAACTCCCTTTTCACTAGAAGTGGGTTAATTACCTGAGAGGAAGGGTGTATATCTGGGGATAAGCATTTTGGGCTTGTCCTGTTTTGGAGATAGGATTCCAATCGTAACAGAAGATGGCTTTTAAATGTGAGACTGGCTTTCTGTGTGTTGTGAGACTACTCTGCAGTTCAAAGCCTGGTAGGGATCCAATCTGGAATAATTTCATTTCCATACCTCCTTCCACCATGAACTTAGAACACACAGACAGATGATCTTCGACTGTCAGTTACTAAACCTACCATAAAAGCTCAATATTACATGCCACCCGAAGTTTAGGTGAAACTGGGAGCGACTTTTTCTGCCTCTCTTATGCTGAGTCTGTCTCCCTAGCCCAAAGACCCTCCATATTAATGGTACCCTGTGAAGTTACAGCCCATAACTGACAAATAGAATCCAGTTCCCTACCAGCCTGAAGGATCAAGCAATCACAGGCACCTCTAGGTTCCCGGGCCCTTCACCTGACCATTCTGTGATCTTAATGTGGAATCCCTCCTGCCACCATTGAGGGAGAGAAGTCACTGAAAAACAACCTAGAAATAACATAGGTTACATCAGGCACATATCTTTGGTCAGAAAGAATCAGGTGACATTGGCAACTTGAAGGAATAGAAGGGTAAACACATACTCCATGTCCAAAAGGAAAGGACAGAAGTCTTCAGTGGCAGAACTTCAGGCTGATCAGGACAGGTTAAAGAGAGACTGGGATGCAATGAATATTGATAACTCTTTGATCCATTTGGACTTAAGTATTGTGCATGGTGATAGACATGGATCTATCTGCAGTCTTCTACATGCCAGCACCATTTGTTGAAGATGCTTTCTGTTTTCCGTTGTAAAAACTTTTATGAGTAGCACCTAAAGCATACTTCAGAAATATGCATGCATGCAAAGAGGTCAGGGAGGACCAGAGCAAAACAGTATCTTCTAGATGTGATAGGACCAACACATTAATGAACTCATAATAGCTGTGGGTAACTCTACAAGACTAGCACAGGATCAAGTCAATCTCTAGCATGGACTGGGAGGGATTTATGAGCCCTCACCACTAGCTGAGGAGCTATGGAAGGTTGATGATTTCTGGGGAACAGAGAGTCAGTTTTCATTAAGAGCATGGCTCTCAAAGGCCAACCACCAACCAGTCCAGTGGATGCCTGACACTAAGAACTGTATGAACAAAGCAAACTGGACCAATGCATTACCAAATACAAATAGAGAGGAATGGAGTTGGGTTAGGAGTTGGAGGTAGATGTAACAGGAGAAAGGGGAGGGTGCATATTATCATAATAGGTTCTGTGCGATTCTCAAATAATAAAAATTATTTTAAAGCTTAAAATGCATCCTATACATTTATGAAGATTTCAAAGATTTAATAAAAATATTTGTTTTGGTTTTTCAAGACAGGGTTTCTCTGTGGCTTTGGAGGCTGTCCTAGAACTAGCTCTTGTAGACCAGGCTGGTCTCAAGCTCACAGAGATCTGCCTGCCTCTTCCTCCTGAGTACTGGGATTACAGGTGTGTGCCACCACTGCACGGCCTTAATAAAAATATTTTAAAGCAACATTAAAATATACTTTAAAAAGAAGTTAATGAATAAAGAAAAACCGAGAAATGTGGATCATTGATCTCAGAGCAAGAAAATACTGACCAATAGGACCAAGAAGTCAGGATTAGTTATAACTAATAAAAAGAAACACGGATCACTATGACAGGACTTCCTCCACTGTGTATGGTGGATAGCTCTTCTGGTAGAAAAATAAGAAAACAGAAAAACTGAGAGTTAGAAACACTGGTGCCTCTGTGCAGTGAGGACGAAGGGACATGGATGGACATAGAGGCTGTGATCACAAAGAGCCATGCATCAAATTATTAGTAAAGAAAGAAGGAAGGGTCAGTGGACAGGGGACTTTGCCACTAAACTGACAGCAAGACACAGAGCAAAAGAAAACAGAGTTGGATGATGGAAGATCTGACTGAAGAAGGGAATGACTGAGGTGATGCTACGCACAGCACCACTGTCAACAGTGAGAACTGGGGTGAACTTTAATGCAGTGAATGACAGAAGCAAGGTAAAAATCAAATCGAGACCGCTAGAGGACAGTGCAGTAGTCTACAAGTTGAGGTACTGAGAGCTTGCCTGTGAGGCAAGGAAGCACATCAATAATTATGAACAGTGGTGAGGCAATGCAATCTTTAGGGAATGAGAAAATCTACAGCCATAGGGGTTAGATGGGTCTAGGTGGGGTCTGATGGTACATGCTTCAGGTCTTTGGGGGTGGGCATTTGTGGGAGGAACTGATAACAGTAATGGAGCGCTGACGAAGGAAAAGGAATCCCACCATGCCAATCTGTAGGTAGAAGAGAAGATCCACTACTGAGATGACTGAGGAGAAGGTGGAGGAGGTTGACAAGGGAGAATAAAGTAAGACAGGATAAAGAAGACTCTCAGAGAGTGTTGAGGCCACGTATGTGCCTAATGAAGGATACCATGCAGAGTGGGCTCATGCAGGACGACAGAGAAGTGAGCCTTTGGGAATGCATAGCCAGAGGACAGCCAGACAAGCACACAGAATGGAGAATCTGCTGTCACATAGTATTTTTAGTGGGAAAGCAACTCCGCCTCAACATTCAAAACACATTAATGATTTCATTTACATATATGATGCCTCAAAGAAAGCTAGCAGAAGCAAATATGCAAATAATTTTCCGAAGCATTGATTTTGAAGGCTAAGAGAGACAGTCACTTGAAGCATGGGTAGGGATGCTGTCTGAGTTGACACAAGTGTAACCCACATCTGTAAGCAGAGGGCTTCTGAGGGTGATAGAGAAGGGAAGAGTTGAGTTCCACTTTAAGAATTCCATATTGCCAAAAAAAACCAAACCAAACCAAACCAAACAAAACAAAACTGAACAAAGGGGTTCCTAGGATCCTGAAGATAGCTTAAGATTCATTGCGAAGAAAGTTCCTCATGCTCAATGCAATGGTTCTCCAAGCATCAGGACAGAGACCATCAAGTTCACAATTACTCCCAAATCTGTGATTCCTCATGTAGAGTAGAATTTCATTAAACCTTTGTAGAAAAAATGGGCTTTGCCATAGCACCTATCATCCTGTTTCTTTGAACTCTTGGCATGTCCAAGATGGAGCATCTCGGGCTGTCAAGGTCAGGTCTCCTGTATCCTATCTACTTCCGATTTTCTGGTTTCTTCCTAAACACTGACCATGCGACAGTCATCCTGCTACTGTTCCTGGACTGATACCTCTGTGTGGGAACAACAGACCTTGGCCAGAGGCCCACTTCCCCATCAGCCTGGGAGCAGGCAGCTATAAGACAATGTTTACTAAAAACATGTTTACTAAAAACAATAAAGTGCCCAGAGCAATAAGTTCCTGATAAGGGCTCACCACAGGAACACCCTGACCTCGACCTTTTCCAATGACTAACCACCTCTTCCTGACCCCCCACCACCACCTCTGGTGTCAGGGCATATAACCAGCCAGGGGTAAGAAAGGGAGCGGAAGCTTTTCTTGAGGGAAGCCTTTCTTGGGACGCTTTCTTGAGCCTTCTTGGGGCCTGCTTAAAGTTTTCTTTACACCACCGACTGGTCTCTGTGTCATCAATCTCGACACCCTCCATACATTTTCAGATACAGGTGGCACAGCGGGCATGGCACCTCTGGATGAATAGAGTGCTGAAATGTTTTCTGTGGCTGACTTTCCTGGTTCACATTGGAGAAAGGGATGTTCTCCAAGCTGGAGCACACAATTATAGCTCAAGTTTATGAACAGAGGCTATAAACAGGCATGAACCCCTCCACTTAAATGCATGTAACTGGACAGGGAGAACAAGTGACCGCATTTCTGAAGTTAACAGTGTAGGTTATAATGAGCAACTGAGAAAAAAGAAAATATATTAACCATGATTCATACCACAAATTGCAGGTGGGATGAGTAGTTCTTGAACATCTTGATTAGATTTTAATCTTGTTTTAGCAACAGCAGATCAAGCTAATATTTGCTCAGTGCAATAACAGCACATGGATTGACACATAGGTGATTATACTATTTATCTTCTTCCTAGCCTCCGTCAACTGGGGAACTGTGATTATACAGTGTTTGAGAACAATGGGAGAAAAAATCATATGGATGAAAGAAAAGAGCAAAAAGTTCCTGACAAATAGGATTGGTGTAGAGCCTGAGAGACTTGTTCTCACAGAAGGAAATGTGGCTGGTTTCTTGGGGTGTTCTCATCCAGGAAGACCTCAGGCTACCTGTTCAGTACACTGGGCTTTAAAAGGTCTAGGTTAATGCATGTCTGCTAATTCAGCATTTCCATCTTCTGGTCCCTTCCTCCACACAAATGCCTCCTCACCGTTTTTAAGTGAGTATGCTATCTTGACATTCTTCCCTCTTTCATTGTCACTTTAGTATTTCTTTACTTAAAAAAAAAACAGAAAATGCTAATGGAATGAGTGGGTTAAATAAAACAGAGGACATACTTTTATTTATTTTTATTTAAATTAGAAACAAGCTTGCTTCACATGTCAATCCCAGCTCCCTCTCCCTCTCCTCCTCCCAGCCCTCCATTAATCCCTCCAAGCCCCCACTCAATTTCCACTCCACTCTTCAGGAAGGGTAGGCCCTTCATGGGGGATCTCCAAAGTCTGTCATATCATCAGGGGCAGGACCTAGGCCCTCCCCCACATGTCCAGGCTGAGAGAGTATCCCTCCATGTGGAATGGGCTCCCAAAGTCCATTTGGATGCCAGGAATAGATACTGATCTAGTACCCGAGCCCCAAAGATTTCCCAGGCTTCCTCACTGACACCCACGTTCTTGTGGTCAGGATTAGTCCCATGCTGACCTCTCAGCCATCAGTCTGGGGTCCATGAGCTCCCCCTTGTTCAGGTCCGCCCTTTCTGTGGGTTTCACCTGCCTGGTCTTGACCCCTTTACTCATTACTCCTCACTCTTTGCAACTGTATTCCAGGAGTTCAGTTCAGTGTTTACCTGTGGGTGTCTGCTTCTGCTTCCATCAACCACTGGATGAAACATCTAGGATGGCAAACAAGGTAGTCATCAATCTCATTAAGGTAGCCTCTCCACTATTGCTTAGATTGCCAGTTGGTGTCATCCTTGTAGATCTCTGGAAATCTCACTACTGCCAGATCTCTCCTCAAACCTATAATGACTCCCTCTATATGGTATCTCTCATCCTGCTCTCCTCTATTCTTCCCCCGAGTCATCCTTCCTGCTCCCCGATGTCCACCTCTCCATTTCTCTTCTCCCCCTCACTTTTCCTCAGCTCCCTGTCCCCTCCCCCATGTGCCCAGTACACTGAGGAGATCTTATCCTATTCCCTGTCTTGGGTACCATGCATACCTCTCTTAGGGTCCTCCCTGTTTCCCAGACTCTCTGGTGGTGGGATTGTAGGCTAGCACTCCCCTGCTTCATGCCTAGAATCCATATATGAATAAAAACATAGCATGTTTGTCTTTTTGTGACTGGGTTACATTCATGATGGTTTCTTCTAGTGCCATCCATTTGCCTGCAAATTTTAGGATTCCATTGTTTTTGTTGTTGTTTGTTTTTTCTGCTGAGTAGTACTCTATTGTGTAAATGTACCATATTTTCTCTATCCACTCTTCAGTTAAGGGTCATCTAGGTTTCTTCCAGATTCTGGCTATTACAAATAATGCTGCTGTGAACATAGTGGAACAGACATCCTTGTTGTATGAATGAGCATCTTTTATGATATATGCCTAAGAGTGGAATTGTTGGATCTTGTGGTAGACTGATTCCCATTTTCCTGAGGAATCTCCATAGTGATTTCCAAAGTGGCTGAACGAGTTGGCACTCCAACCAACAGTGGAGAAATGTACCTCTTTGTCCACATCCTCTCCAGCATAAACAGTTGTTGGTGTTTTTGAGTTTAGCCATTCTGACAGGAGTGAGTTGTTTTGATTTGCCTTTCTCCAAGGATGTTGAGCACTTTCTTAAATGTCCCTCAGCCATTTTAGACTCCTCTATTGAAAATTCTCTATTTAGTTCTATACCCCACTTTTTAATTGGATCCTTTGGAGTTTTGGAGACTTGCTTCTTGAGTTCTTTGAAAATTTTGGAGATCAGCCTTCTGTCAGATGTGGGATTAGCAAATATCTTTTCCCATTCTGTGAGCTGCCTTTTTGTCTTGCTGACTGTGTCCTTTGCCTTACAAAAGTTTCTCAGTTTCAGAAGGCCCCATTTATCAATTGTTGACCCGAGTGTCTATGCTACTGGTGTCATGCTCAGGAAGTAATCTCCTATACATATTCATTCAAGGGAACCTCCCATTTTCTCTTCTAAAAGTTTCAGTGTGGTCAGATTTATGTTGAGGTCTTTGATCCATTTGGACTTCAGTTTTGTACATGGCGATAGACATGGATCTATCTGCAGTCTTTTACATGCCAGCATCCAGTTATGCCAGCACCCATTTGTTGAAGATGCTTTCTTTTTTCCATTGAATAGCTTTAGCTTCCTTGTCAAAAATCAAGTGTTTGTAGGTGTGTGGGTTAATATCAGGGTTTTCAGTTCAATTCCATTGGTCTACCTGTCTATTTTTGTGTCAATACCAAGCTGTTTTCAGGACTATAACTATATAATAGAGCTTGCAGTCAGGGATGGTGATGCCTCCAGAAGTTCCTTTAGTGTACAGGGTTGTTTAGGCTACCCTGGGTATTTTTTTCCATATAAGGCTGATTATTGTTCTTTCAAGGTCTGTGAAGAATTGTGCTGGTATTTGATGGGGATTGCATGGAATCTGTAGATTGCTTTTGGCAAGATTGCCATTTTTATTTTGTTGATCCTACCTATCCAAAAGCATGGGAGATCTTTCCACTTTCTGGTGTCTTCTTTAATTTCTTTCTTTAAAAGACTCAAAGTTCTTGCTATACATGTCTTTCACTTGTTTGGGTAGCACTATCCCAAGATATTTTATATTGTTTGTGGCTATTGATTTCTTTCTCAGCCTGTTATCATCTATATATAGTAGAGCAACTGATTTTTTTTAGTTAATCTTGTATCCTGACATGTTGCTGGAGGTATTTATTAACTGTAGGAGCTGCCTGGTAGAGTTTTTCGGGTCACTTATGTAAACTATCATATCATCTGCAAACAGTGAAACTTTGACTTCTTCCTTTCCAATTTGTATCCCCCTTGATCTCCTAAGGTTGTCTTATTGCTCTAGCTAGAACTTCAAGTACAATATTGAAGAGATATGGAGAAAGTGGACAGCCTTATCTTATTCCTAATTTTAGAGGGATTGTGTTGAGTTTCTTTCCATTTAGTTTGATATGGGCTGTTGGTTTACTGTACGTTTCTTTTATTATGTTCAGGTAAGTTCCTGTTATACCTGATCTCTCCAGGACCTTTATCATGAAGGGGTGTTGGATTTTGTTAAAGGTCTTTTCAGCATCAAGTGAGATGATCATGTGTTTTTTTTGGTTTGTTTATATGGTGGATAATATTGATAGATTTTTGTATATGCAACCATCTGTGCATCCCTGGGATGAAGCCTACTTGATCATGGTGGATGATTTTTCTGATGTGTTCTTGGATTCGATTTGCTAGTATTTTATTGAGTATTTTTGCATCAATGTTCATGAGGAACATGGTCTGTTGCTCTCTTTCTTAATTATGTCTTTGTGTGGCTTGGGTACCAAGGTAATTGTAGCCTTGTAAAAAGGCTTTGACAAGGAACCTTCTACTTCTATTGTGTGGAACACTTTGAGGAGTATTGAAACTAGCTCTTCTTTGAGTTTCACATAGAATTCTGCACTGAAGCCATCTAGAGGGCATGGGCTTTTCTCGGTTGGGAGACTTTTGATGACTGCTTCTATTTCAGTAGGGGTTATAGGTCTGTTTAGATTGCATATCTGCTCTTGATTTAATTTTGGTAAGTGATGTCTATCCAGAAAATTGTCCATTTCCTTTAAATTTTTGAATTTTGTAGAGTACAGGTTTTCAAAATATGACCTGATGATTCTCTGAATTTCCTCACAGTCAGTTGTTATGTCCCCCTTTTCATTTCTGATTTTGTTAATTTGCATGTTCACGCACTGCTGTTTGGTAAGTTTGGACAAAGTTTTGTCTATCTTGTTGATTTTCTCAAAGAACCAACTCTTTGTTGCATTGATTCTTTGTATTTTTTTCCTAGTTTCTACTTTATTGATTTCAGCCCTCAATTTGATTATTTCCCGGCGTCTACTCCTCCTGGGGGAGTTTGCTTCTTTGTGTTCTAGAGCTTTCAGCTGTGCTGTTAATTCTCTAGTATAACTATTCTCCAGTTTCTTCATGTGGGCACTTAGTGCTATGAACTTCCCCCTTAGCACTGCTTTCAAAGTGTCCCATAGGTTTGGGTTTGTTGTGTCTTCATTCTCTTTGAATTCTAGGAAGTCTTTAATTTCTTTTTTTATTTCTTCTTTGACCCAGGAATGGTGCAGTTGTGCATTATTCAATTTCCATGAGTTTGTAGGGTTTCTGCAATTTGTGTTGTTGTTGAATTCTAATTTTAACGCATGGTGGTCTGATAAGATGCATGGAGTTATTCCATTTTTTTGTAGATGCTGAGGTTTGATATGTTGCCAAGTATGTGGTGAATTTTTGAGAAGGTTCCATGTGGTGGTGAGAAGTTATATTCTTTTTTATGTGGATGAAATGTTCTATAGATGTCTGTTAATCCCAGTTGGGTCATTGCTTCTATTAGACCCTTTGCTTCTTTGTTGAGTTTCTGTCTGGTATTTCTGTCTAGTGGTGAAAGTGGGGTGTTGAAATCTCCCACTATAAGTGTGTGGGGCTTTATATGTGATTTAAGTTTTAGTAATATTTCTTTTACGAACATGGATGCCTTTGTATTTGGGGCATAGATGTTCAGGATAGACACTTCATCTTGGTGGATTTCGCCTGTGATGAGTATGTAATGACCTCCTTTATCTCTTTTGATTAATTTTATTTTAAAGTCTAATTTGTTAGATATTAGGATTTTTACTCCTGCTTGTTTTTTGGGTCCATTTGATTGGAAAATCTTTTCCCAACCTTTAACTCTCAGGTAATGTCTGTCTTTGAGGTGTGTTTCTTGTATGCAGCGGAAGGATGGGCTCCGTCTTTGAATCCATTCTGTTAGCCTGTGTCTTTTTATGGGTGAGTTAAGGCCATTAATATTGAGGGATATTAATGACTATTGATTGCTCATTCTTCTTTGATTTGGAATGATTTTTGTTGGTGGAATTATGTGTGGAATTCCACCCCTTTGTTCTTTTGGCTGTTGGTAAAGTAGGATTCTCTAATGCCTATGTTTTTCTGGTTGTATTTAACTTCCTTGGTTTGGAGGTTTTCTTCCAGAACTTTCTGTAGGGCTGGGTTAGTGGATACATATTGTTTTGTCATGGAATATCTTGTTTTCTCCATCTATAGTGATGGAGAGCTTTGCCGGTATAGTAGTCTGGGCTGGCATCCATGGTCTCTTAGTGTTGGTAGAATATCTATCCAGGACCTTCTGGCTTTCAGAGTTTCCATGGAGAAGTCAGGTGTAATCAGGATAGGTTTGCCTTTATATGTTACTTGGCCTTTTTCCTTAGCTGCTGTTAATATTCTTTCTTTATTCTGTATAATTGGGGTCTTGATTATTATGTGGTGAGAGGACTTTTTTGTGGTCCACTCTATTTGGTGTTCTATAACCTTCTTGTACCTTCATTGGCATGTCTTTCTTTAGGTTGGGAAAGTTTTCTTTTATGATTTTGTTGAATATGTTTTCTGGCCTTTTGAGGTCGTTTTCTTCACCTTCTTCTATACCTATTATTCTTAGGTTTGGCCTTTCCGCAGTGTCCCATATTTCCTGGATGTTTTGTGTTAAGGATTTGTTGGACTTAAGATTTTCTTTGGTTGATGAATCCATTTCTCCTAGTGTATCTTCAACACCTGAGACTCTGTATTCCATCTCTTATATTCTGTTGGTAATGCTTGTATCGGTAGTACCTTACCATTTGCCCAGCTTTTCTATTTCCAGCCTTTCTTCAGATTGTTTTTTTTTATTGTCTCTATTTCAGTTTTCAACCCTTGCACTGTTTGAATTGTTTCGGTTTATCTTTTTGTCCATTTGTTCCATTTTATGAATTTTTTGGTTTGCTTTTTCTTCCATTTCTTGCATTTTTTGGTTTGTTTTTTCATCCATTTCCTGCTTTTTTTGTTTTTTCTTCCATTTCTTGCATTATTTGCTTTTTTTCTTCCATTTCTTGCATTTTTTGTTTTTTTTTTTCCTATTTCTTGCATTTTTTTGGTTTGTTTTTTCATCCATTTCTTTGAGGGATTTTCCTATATCCTCTTTTAGGGCCTCTATCATTTTCATGAAGGTGTTTTTACGGTCATTCTCTTCTGCTTTATTTGCATTGGAATGTTGGAGTCTTGCTGGTGTGGAGTCTCTAGAATCTGGAGGTGTCATATTTGTTTTTCTGTTGCTGAGTGTGTTTTTGTACTGTCTCTTTCCCATCTCTTCTAGTGGGTGCAGAAAGAGCCTCTTACTGGTCTGGTGTTTAGGGGACCAAAGTTCCCTTTCGTGTCCAATAATCTGGTAGTTCTTCTATTCCTCATCCTGGTTCTGGTCCTGTGGGTGGAGAAGACCAGGAATCTGGGGTGCTTAGCCTCCCACCTGGTCCCCTGGTCCCTTTGCTGGAAGGGATCTGGGGTGCTCCTGCCAGAATGGGAAGCTCTGTGGCTGTCCCCAGTCACTGGAAGGCATGCAGGGATGCAGGATGTGGGGCCTTGCTTACCTGGATCTGCTGGTTTCCTGGTGTCATTGGTGGAAGAGAAGACCTGGAATCTGGGGTGCTTGGCTCCCGCCGGGATTGGAAGCTCTGTTCAGTTCCTAGGCAATCCCCAGGCACTGGAACGCAGGCCCGGATGCAGGGCCTGTTTTGCCTGGTCTTCTTGTTGGAAGAGAAGACCTGGGATCTGTTGTGTTTGGCTCCCGCCAGGATGAGAAGCTCTGTGGCCTTACCAGTCACTAGAAGACACGCTGGGATGCAGGGCCTTCTTTACCTGGATCTGAGCCTGTGTCTTTTATATGCAAATTAAGACTATTAATATTGAGGGAGATTAAAGACCACTGAGTGTTAATTCTTGTTTGTTTTTGATTTGTTGTTGGTGGTGTTATTGTTTGTGGATTTACCCCACTTTTTCTTTTGACTTTTGGTAAAGTTGGATTATGTATTGCCTATGTGTTTTGAGCATAGTTACCTTCCTTAGGTTGAAGTTTTTCTTCCAGTACTTTCTGTAGGGCTGGATTAGTGGATATGTATTATTTAAATCTGGTTTTGTCATGGAATATCTTGTTTTCTCCATCTATAGTGATTGAGAATTTTGCTGGGTATAGTAGTCTGGGCTGGCATCCATGGTCTCTTAGTGTTGGTAGAATATCTATCCAGGACCTTCTGGCTTTCAGAGTTTCCATGGAGAAGTCAGTTTTGATTTTGATAGGTTTGCTTTTGTATGTTACTTGGCCTTTTTCCTTTCCTGCTCTTAATATTCTTTCTTTATTCTGTATGTCTGGGGTTTTGATTATTACGTGGCAAGGAGACTTTTTTTGTGGTCCACTCTATTTGGTGTTCTGTAGGCTTCTTGTACTTTCATTGGCATGTCTTTCTTTAGGTTGGGAAAGTTTTCTATGATTTTGTTGAGTATGTTTTCTGCACTTTTGAGTTGGGTCTCTTCACCTTCTTCTATCCCTAATTTTCTTAGATTTGGCCTTTCCACAGTGTCCCATATTTCCTGGATGTTTTGTGTTAAGGATTTGTTGGACTTAAGATTTTCTTTCGTTGATGAATCTATTTTTTCTAGTGAATCTTCAACACCTGCGATTCTCTCTTCCATCTCTTGTATTCTGTTGGTTATGCTTGCATCTGTAGTACCTGATTGTTTACTCACCTTTTCTAATTCTAGCATTCCTTCAGACTTTGGGATTTTGTGTGTGTGTGTGTGTCTATTTCAGCTTTCAATCCTTGCACTTTTTGAATTGTTTCTTGTAATTTTTAGTTTGTCTTTTCTTCCATTTCCTTAAAGGATTTTCTCTATAATCTTCATGAAATTTTTTTTAGGGTCATTCTCTTCTGCTTCATCTGTGTTGTGATATTCAGGTCTGTGTTGTACAGTTCCTAGAAACTGGTAGCATCACATTGGTTTTCCATTGTTGAATGTGTTCTTACATTGTCGTCTTCCCATCCCTTCTTCCAGTGGGTACAGGTGGTCTTCTTTTCCTGGTGGGTACAGGTCCATCTCTTCCAGTGCTTGCAGGCAGGTCCAATACTCTGAGGGGTCTCATGGTGCGGGGGAAGGGGAGCGGGGTGTAGACAGGCCCGAGGCACTCCCTCTCATGGTGGGTGGGAGCTTGACTAGCACAGTGCTGTCAGAAGACTCAACTCGAGGTTGCTTGGTGAGCTGGGGGCATGTCGACCTGTCTGCAGTCTCCAGGCCAGGAGATCCTAGACATGGGAAGGGGAAGGAAGTCGGGACCTAGGAGGGCTGGAGCTCTCCTCTGCCCTGAGTCAGAGCAGGAGTAGACTGGCACTCTCAGCAAGCTCTTGGTTGCTTGGTCCTCCAGGGGTGAGGTGACCTGGCTGCAGTCCCCAGGCCAGGAGTGAAGACATACTTTTTATGGGAAAAATGCCATAAATTTGGAAGAGGACAATGGGGACTGTTTAGATGCAGGAAAGATAAGGGGAAATGATACAATTGTAATCTCAAAAGCAAAAGAAATAATTATGAACACTTAAGTATATTGTGTGTAATTTTAGATAAATACAAAATAATACTACTCCTTGAGGATTTATCAAATAAAGAGGACATTTCCTTGATAGAAGTATGGAGAATACTTCTTAGAAAAGTTTTCTCAGACACTTGTATTTCATTTTTGAGAACTATATGTTTAATTTCCATGCCACATTTTAAGCTTTTTTATTTCTTTATGTTTATGTTCTTTATTTCTTTGTATATTCTAGATACTAACACTGTCAGATGCAGCTGGTAAAGTTTATTTTTTATCCCATTCTATAGATTCAGAAGGATAAGCATCACATGCTTTCTGTCATTTGTGGATGTTAATTTTAAATCTTCAGATATGTGTGTTCCATTTGGAATGCTCATAGAAGTCAGGAAATAACAAAAGAGTCAAGGAAAGGGACTTCAATGGAGGGGAATATAAGACAGTTCTATAAATGGTTAGAGGGGACTAAAGGGGGCTAAATAGAGTAGGGGTGTGTGAGGGCATGATAGAGGAGGGAATACTAACACAGCAGACATTTTGAAGTCATATGGATACTTAGTACTTTAGCAGTTTCTTAAAATATCTACATACACACACAAAAATAAAGTTTGAAAGGAGTCAACTTTATAATAGGGCATCAATGCCTCTACAAGACGCCATAGGATAACACATAAAAAGTCCAATGTCACAGATAGGTTAACTCTTTGGGAGTTGTTAACCAGTAAATCCCATAGAACCCTAATCATTGAAGAGTATTGACATTGTTTTGGCTTACCTCTGAGAATCTGATAGTAAAACCTCGTTGCTGAAGACACTTCATAATTGACTCATAAAACATGAAGATACCAAGGAGGCTCTCATCTGAAAGCATCACTCCTACTGGCTAGCTTTAGTAGTGCTGGGAAGTGTTCTGCACACTACCAGAGGGGAAAGTAACAATCTGTCTTACTCATCTGTGAACATTACAAGCTACAACCCTAACCTGGCAAGACATGTCCACTGGTGCAATTGTCATACGAATGTCACCAGAGTAACAACTACTTTCTTGTTGAATTCAAGGCCTACTCCACAAGTTAAAACCCATACCTAGCACTAACATTGAAGTCAAGAACCTGTACTATTATTCTGCTAAATGGGAACAGTAATAAACTGACTTTTAATGACTTGTTACACTCATAGATGAGTGCATCACTCAACCCTCATATGAAAATCCTCTTGAAGAAGATGGGATAAACCCAGAGATCTAAGACTGTACAAAGGGCCAAGAATGGGATTGCATAATGTGATGTTCATTCCTACCCAGGACATCCATTATCATATATCCTTTACCCAAGTTTCAGGAAACTTTGTAGAAGAGAGGAGAAGAGTTAGTAAAAGAAGAGGTGGTTATGACCCCAAGGAAATAGTGTTTTCTAGACACAGAAGGGCAGTTGCACATATAAACTCACAGAAATTTTGACAATGTGCACAAATTTTGTGCAAATTCAAGACAGACAAAATCCCAGTATAGAGAGGAGGGATGGACAGGGAATCCCACCCCTAGCTAAAGAGCTATTGACAACTGATAGCTTCCAAGAGAGGGAAAGTCAATGTTTTTAAGGATGGGGCCCTAGTGTGTTGACCACAGCTCCAGGAGATGGGAAACACCAACTACACTTGACAGATTAAAAAAGAGAGAGAGAGACACAATGCTGTAGAGAAAGTGAGGAGTTGGAGAGGAGATGAATGTGACCAAAACACATCCAAGGTAATGGGATGGTACTAACAACAATTAGGGAGGATCTTTCTTCCTCAATTAAACATTTTTGGAAACTCCTTCCCAGACATACCAAGCGTGTGGGGGTGTCCTAAGTGATTATAAATCCAGTCAAGTTGACACTGAGAAAAGTGTCACAGAGGTTTGAACATTCCTCCTGAATCCTGCCACCTCTACTCTTCAAGGCTCAGCAAACACAAACTCAAAGGGCTCCATGCTATCTCTCTCTAAGGACCCCCACAGCTAACCATAGTTCAGGCAGCTGTTGCTGGCCAACTGCTGATCCTGTGTGTCGCACCTGCTGTGCGGCCTGCATCCGAGAATGTAGCGAGGTGGTCGGGATAGATGACACAGAGACCGGTCGGTTGCTTTAAGAAAACTTTATGCTTCCCAAGTCAGCTTAGGAGGAGACCCCAGTCCGCTTAGGAGAGAGAAGTCTCAGGAGAAGTCTCTCTAAGAAAAAGGAGCTTCCCTTTTTTAAGGACTTCTGCCATTCATCTACATACCATTCTTTCCTCCTGGCTGGTGGTTTAATCTCCGGCCCCAGAATCGGGGAGACACCACAGGGAAACAGGAAGAGGCATCTAGCCGTAGGGGGTGTGAAAGGCATGGTATTTCAGTGAGCAAGCCCTTATCTGAGCCCTATCAAGAGCTTTAAAGCACTGAATTGTTTTCAGTAAACATTACACAGATGCCTGCTCCCAGGCCGAAGGGGAAGTGGGTTTCTGCTCAAGGTCTGGTGTCCCCACACCTGTGGGTCTCCAAAAGCACAGGTTAAGGGGCTAAGGGAATAGCAAGGGAGTGTTAGTAATGGTAAACACTAGACATACATGCCGAGTCCATTTCTGAGGCAGATCAGCTGGCAGCTGAAAGCTGGGTAGAGGTGAGTACTGTGGCAGACAGAATGCTTCTCTGGGTCTAGAAAGAATGTACTACAAGCTGTTTCTGTCTCTGTCTCTTGACTCATGCTGATCCATATTTGAAGCATCCACAGGCTGCTGTGAGGTCACTCTAGCCTAGGGCTGTGCAAATAAGAAGAGGGAGTTCCTTGAATGCTAGTCTGCTGTTTCCTTGGACATCCACTCCTCACTCTGGGCCTCAACTTTCTGTTTGTGCTCCAGTACTGGGGCAGACACAGATACAGAGCCCTTGTACTTCTTCTAATGCCCTGGTTTATTGTTCTACTTGGTAATCTGGCCAACTTGTCAGGAAAAGTTGCCTGTTAACCCAGCCATGCCAGGGGACAGTTTGGTTTTCTTGTTACGTGCACTGCCTCTTGCTACTAAACGCCCCACCCCACATAGGCATTTACTAGGAATGAGGTAGAATAGTATGTGTGCCACAGATCTTTAAAAATGCAGAAAATCCACAGAGAATAAATTATTTCACTCAAAATAAGGACAAAATTGGTATTATTAACTTATTCCTCTGCTTCAGGCAAAAAAAAAAAAAGCTTGCCACTGAATCCTTCTTGATCCTGTCTTGATATACACTGCTGCCTTATATATTATTAGCTCCCTATAAGCTTCCCTGAAAACCTCAGGGACCATGACTTCCCCTCCACTTACAGGCAGAGAGGTCATATGACTTTGCTTGGTGGCTCCTGACTGCTGGCCTGCTGGCCGGTCCTCTGACACCCATCTCCACACATGTGTGTTCCCTCCAGTGATGCAGGCTAAAGGCGCCCATAGGCCCAGAATAAGCAGAGAACACAGTTTCTCTTAGTAATTATGCTTTCATTTTAACCTATGGTAGGAAAACATATTGGTATATTCAACAGATTTCACAGATATTTGTAACGAGCTTTCCCCGCCCAGTTCCACAGCTGCCTCGGAGCCTCCAAATAAACACATGAGAGTTATAAAGCTGTTGGCTGAGGCTTGAGCTTCTTTTTTGCTAGCTCTGTCTTAATTACTAACCAATTTCTATATCTAAGTATTTCCATGTGGTCTTCTCTTACCAGAGAAAGGGTCTGGACCTGTTACTCCTCTTGAGTCCTACGCAGTGACTGACTGTGCCTACATTTTCCAGAATCCTCCACCTCTCTTAGTCCCACCTATCATGCTTCCCTATTGGCCAACAGTACGTTATTCACTAACCAATAAGAGAAACATATTTGCAGAATGACATCTCCCATCAGATATTTGCTGTGGTAAAAATGCCCTGACCAGAGAAATGATTTATTTATTTATGACAGTAGTCAGTCAAGATTACAGGGCATTACAGGGAGGTCAAGGTGACAGGAATTAGAAGCTCATCAGTCAAGAGCAGAGAGCAAAGAGTTAACTTCATGCAGGTTAGTTCACTTATGCTTTCTTCACCCCCATAAAATCCAAGACCCTAAGCCCAAGGCTGTCCCTCCTACATCAACTGATGCAGTTAAGGTAGTCTCTCACATTCTCAGAGTTCCTTTTCACCAGTGGTCCTACATTGTGGTGTGTTGACAATTAAAACTTAGCATTATACCTACTTATAAAGAAATCAAATTTTAAAAAAGGTACAACGGGCTCTGAATTAAGTAAAGGGGTCAAAGTGATTCCTGGAGAGGGCAGCAAGATGGGTTCTGCGGCTGCTTCTACATCATTTCCCTCTGGCAATTCACATCCCCATCTGATCCTTGGTTTTTCCTACAATGGAGTGGATCTAAGCTGACCTGTAGCCTAGACATTTTGCCCTGGTGAAGTCCCTATTAATGCCTTACAGAATCTCATTTTGGAGTCAGAACAGACTGACCCTGTGTGTCACCTTGGGCTTGGAATATGTTTCTCTTACCTCTGCCTGGATCGTGGATGCCCCCTTGCTGACCCTACCAGTCTGCATTGTCCTCTGGACTCTCAAGAATATAATAAAAGAATAAAAACCAAACCTAATCCCAGGAGGACTTGGCACCATTAATCTGTACCATGATGCTAGTCCAGCTGTCTTCAAGGGTGCAAGAATGAGTCAAATTCGCTGGGAACCTGCTAAAATCTGAGCTTCTGACCTTGCAACTGTTGACTTATCAGATGGCAGCTTCTCTTTTGAAATAGAACTTGAAGTACTGCTGTCCCAAGAGAAAGAGAGAGAATGCACACAGAATGTCTTGATCTTGCGACACACCTGCTGTTGGACCTTGTATAGGTTGTTTTACCTCTCAGAATTCTTGTATGGTTCATCTTTCCCATCAAGGTAGCTTACATAGCTGCTTCCAAGCTATTGACACCAGGGGCACATGAAATAAAGCCTTCCCAGTGTCTTGGTCACTATATACCATTTAGAACACAACTCATCATAACCTCCTCCATCCTCTCTGCATCCTACTCAGCCCTGACCACCTGGGACCTGTTTCATCTGTCTTCCTCTTGATGCTTGCCTGGTATCCCATGACCTGTCCCTGTGTTATCTCATTCCTGAACACAACTTCCAGGGCTATGGCATTATTTCCAGATCATTCTATCATGCAGTGTTCTCTAGCCTGACAGTACCTGTTGCCGCCTCAAGGACCCTCCCAGCAATGGTATCATGTCTTCAGTTGCTGTCCCCTTCCTGCTAAAGGGTCTCCATAGATGCTGGCTGAACACCACCACTCCTTCACCCTGCTCTTCCACCCCTTCTCTGACGCCCTCTCAGGCGTCTAATCTAGTTGCCAAGCCTAGCAACTTCTGAAGGTGGGACACATCCAGACTCTCTTCTGACTCACCGTGGATTCTCCTCAGTGCCTTCTCTGCTTCCACGGATAGGGAGCTGAATGTGGCTGTGGGCTGTCCTTCCATCTATGAGATCCAGCACCATTTCTATTATTAGGAGGGATGTGTCCTATTCTGTAGGACTTCTGAATACCGCAAAATGATTTTCTTTCATGGGTTCCAATCAAAATCAGATCACTCCTGCTCCGTAGAAACATTATTGGACTAAATAGCTTCATGTGCTGTTCATCCAATGGAAGGGGCAATTCTTTACTGGATAATTAAAACTATCAGTCTCCAACTCAGCACAGCCATCATATTGAAGCAATCAGACAGGAGGAGCACATAGACCTGAGAGCCCAAAGGGTATACAGGGCTTAATCGCCAACTGCTGTGTGGCCAGGGCAATACATAGCTGTGATTTTTATATTGCTAGTTATCAAAACAGGACTAGAAATAACCACCCCCGTGCAACTGTGAAACAAAGGACATGGGCACAAAATAAGTCTAATAACTTCCAGAATTCTGTAATATTTGTAGATCTTATCATTCACACAACTAATCAAATTAAATTGTGAGATTCTGTTTGTATGTCTATCCCACTGTGTGAATGTTGGTTGCTAACAGTATATAGGTTCATCCACTATAGCAAATGCATACTCTACAGTGGAGTTTTGATAGGAGGAGGCTGTGTGTGCATGGGGACAGGGCATACACAGGAAATTTTACTACTTTCTCCTTCATTTTCTTATGGATTTAAATTTTTCCTAAATGTGTTCCATTTAGAATAGTAACAAAAATAAAATAAAAATAAATTTAAGAGGGTTTCAAGCTTTGTCAGGGTAAATATTTTAACCCCAAATTCTTGATTCTTGGCACACACACACACACACACACACACACACACAGAGAGAGAGAGAGAGAGAGAGAGAGAGACAGAGACAGATAGATAGATGATAGATAGATAGATAGATGATAGATAGATAGATAGATAGATGATAGATAGATAGATAGATATATAGATGATAGATAGATGATAGGTAGATAGATAGATAGATGATAGGTAGATAGATAGATAGATAGATAGATAGATAGATAGATAGATAGATAGATGGATGGATAGATAGATGATAGATAGATAGATGGATAGATAGATAGATGATAGATAGATGGATAGATAGGTAGATAGATAGATAGATGGATAGATAGATAGATAGAAAGATAGATAGATGGATGGATGGATGGATGGATGGATGGATAGATAGATAGATAGATAGATAGATAGATAGATGGATGGATAGATGATAGATAGATGGATAGATAGATGATAGATAAATAGATAGAAATTTGCCTCTTGCTTTGGGTCATGCTCACTGGAGGAGAGTTCTGAGTCCTTGAGATTTTTCAAACAAAACATTACTTTGGCATCTCATGCAGTGTTGAAGACAACTGAGCTGGTAGATGTGGAAGAGGCCCCCTCAAACCCTCCCCTGCACAGATGTACACTGCCCCTCAAATCCTCCCCTGCACAGAGGTACACTGCCCCCTCAAATCCACCTTCTGCATCAGCATCAACTGTCTAACAGGGGGAATAGGGCTCAGATTTTATTTCAAAACTGCTACAGCAATACTTCTCTACCTAAGCAATGGTCAGCCTTCTTTGGATGTCTATATTTCTGGCTCCTAAATCAATGAGAAGTGTCTGAGTCAAGGGGCACAATCAAGGTGGACCAATGGTCTCTAAATGTGGGAGGAGATGGTCACTGGGGTGTGTGGATATGTGTGCTGGTTAGTCTTACTTGACACAAGCTACAGTCATTTGAGAAGAGGAACTCTGACTTGAGAAAATTCCTCCATAAGACTGGCCTGTAGCCAGGTCTGTAGTGCATTTTCTTGATCAATGGTTGGTGCAGATGAGCTCAGCTCCCTGAGGGTGGTTCCTTCCACAGGAAGGTGGTCCTTGATGGTATAAGAAAAACAGTCTGTGAAAGGCATGGGGAAAAAATCCAATGAGCAGTATTCATCCAGGGCTTCTACTTAGGTTCCTGCCTCTAGGTTCCTACCTTGAGTTCCTGTTCCCTTAGTGATGGAGTGTAAACTGAGTTGCAAGCTGAATTAAATCTTTTCCTCCACAACTTGCATTTGATCATGGTGTTTTATCATAGCAATTGAAACCCTAGCTAAGGTAATATATGAATGGACAACTTCATCAGTCAGTCCATCAATGTCCTCAGTCAAGTGGAGAACACAGGCAGGAAGAGTAACTTTCAGGCTGCTGGTAAGGATGTTCGTCTGGAGAAAACATCCTACTGAAGTCAGCTTTCCAATAGTGGTTCTGAGCACAGTAAAAGGGCTTCTTTCCATATGCAAACCAGGAGGATGCATCTAAAGATGGCACCACGATGAAGTACCCCTGGCTGGCCCCACGCCACATCAGGAAGGAACAGGCAGACAAGGTACTGCAGCTCCAAGAAGACTCAGCTAGTGCTCAGGGAGTTCAAGAGGGACTAGAGAAGGGAAACGAGTGCTCAAGTATGGTGGAAACACATTTATTGAGCAACCGCTCATAATGTGTACATCACACACACACACGCACGCACGCACACACACACGCAACTGAAGATACAGATCTCCCAGGTATGTGGTAAGATAGGTAAGTGGCCACTGAAACCTTTATTTTGCAATTCACATAATTGAAACCAGCATGAGGAACTTGAAGACCATGTCTTAGAAGCAAATTCACAACCTGGAATTCTTCTACAGCATGAGCATGTTCCCCAAGGGCCCAGACATAAGCCACTTCCGACTGCCCGTGTGGCTCCTTTTCATTCTAGCAGTTTGATGCGCCAAGGATGTCCACTCGCAGGGTAGCTCTGGACTCCAGGTGTACACCTTATGTTCTGAGGTCAACGCAGTTTTCCAGACTACAAATTCTCCCTCTTTCTGCTTCAAGTCTCTCCTGGGAGGTGGGGGTTCCAAACTTACTCTTCTCTGGGCCATCTCTAGGTACAGCTGAGAAAAGAATCTTATGGGCTCCATCCATAGAGTTTCCTTTCTCGGAAAGAGGTAAATTCAGCAAGTGTGTGGTCAGGGCTGCATAGCACCAAGGGCTCCTCAACATTTGCTGCCACACTTCAGCTGGTGCCAACAGGGGAGCTGAGCCAGGAAACCACTTCCTGTTCACAAGGAAGCTCCCCTTGAGAACATTAGCATTTGAAACAACAAATAACAATAATATTAATAATAATAATCTGACTTGTAGCATCTGTTGGTTTTAATAACTGAGGTCTCTGAGGAAGGGAAGAGGGAATTGGGGGTAGGCAGGCAAGGAAGCAAGAGCATGAGAGAGGGAAACAGAAAGAAAAGGTGGGAGGAAGGGGGAGAGAGACAAAAAGGATCTGAAATATTTCAAGGCTTCTGGCTTCCCACTGAACTCCGAGTTCAAGTTTCAGAAATTCATAGTAGTGTTTTGATGTTCTAGAATCTTCTACGGGCCCTTCATATTACTTGGCCGGACAGCAAGGCTGGCGAAGTACGCACACTGGGAGGGATCACACTGGCCTGGAGGACCAGGAGGGCCTGGGGGGCCAGGGTGTCCAGCTGGCCCTGTCTCTCCTTGAGGGCCAGCACTTCCCGGGAGCCCATCTTTAGCATAGCCAGGTTCCCCAGGTAGACCTGGCCAGGAAGCAAAAGAAACAGAAGGCATTCTCACTTAGAAACAGGTTTATATCCAGGAGCGAACAATTCTGTAATCTATGTGCTTACATGATGTGAAATAGGATTCAACATGTACTCAGAGAGAATAGCCTCTGCCTGATGCTTTAGACTGAGAGAATGGCCTATGTGAGCATCAGGAGAGCAGCCCCTTGGTAAGCAGAAGGGGCATCTTCACTGTCTAAGCTAAGGAAGGAATCCAGACACTATGGAGGGAAAACAGACAAGGGCAAGTGTAGTCTGTTGGGGTGTAAACTTTCCATTCAAGTCAGACGAGAAAGCAGGGTCCTTGCTCTTACACAGTCTAGTAGACACGACTGAATATAGAGTGAGATTCCCGAATGGCTTAGAGTGAGTGAACCTCAGACCAGTGTACCTGTCCTTACAGGGACACTTGACATCACTGCATAACTCAACATTCAAATGGTCTGGGGTCTGTTATCTTTCCTCAGTTTTATCTACATGTTAAACTTGAACCACATACTTGAACTATACTGTTTTATTATACCAAATAAAAAATACACCATCCTGGATATACATAATTAGCCATTACAGAATTTAAAAACTCTCTTTAGGTTGAGAAAATATTACCTATAAATAAACTTCATGCCTGTACTTAACAACTCTGAGATGTCATACGTAACTAATCTAGCTTCCTCTTTTGCCTCAACGACTAGGAAGCTTGGTGCTAAGTGAGATGGCCAACTTGCGTACATCACATTTCCCACTTCTTAGCACTCCGTCAGAAAATTGTTTATAACAAAAAGTGATGCTTTCCATTGTGGGCGTCTTTAGGCTTCAGGAAGTCTGCTGATGTTCTGGCAAGTTATTTGATGCACAGCTCTAGTTATGAGAAGCCCTTGCTTCAGCTGTGCCAGCCATCGCTTCCACTCGGATGCACTGACAACGGTCTCTGATTCAGCCTCACCTCGGTGTGACCTGCCGGAAATTCTCTATGCATCCTCTCCTGGATGGTTCCCTCTAGGCCTTTCTACAGGCTCTATTTCAGAACAGTATTTCTACTAATTCTCTTCGACAGTCAGTAAGGTATAAACAGTATTTACGCCAAATCATCATCTCTAATAAAAACAGGAACACGTGTCCAACTTAGCAAATTTGGAAAATCATGGAAGAAAAAAAACCTAAAGTTAAATTATATTTGGTTAAATGTTCATAAACATCCAGAGTGAGCATAAAAGTTAAGAGTTAAATTTAAAAAGTAGAATCCTCAGGGCTTGGGGGTAGGGGTTGGTGGTAGAATATACATGAGGCTCAGGTTAAATTTCTAGCACAGCCTCCAAAACACACACACATATATGCATACATAAATGCATACATGCATATATATATATATCTACATACACACATACACATATACACACAAACATACAAACATACATACATAAATGCATACATGCACATATATAGCTACATACACACAAACATATATACATACATGCACATACATGTACCCACATACACACACATACACATATACACACATACATACATACATACATACATACATGTACCTACATACACACACATACACATATACACACACATACATACATATGTCCATACACTTAAACACACATACACACACACCTGTTTGTGAGGTAGAGCAGACAACCTAGAGGTGAGACTCTTCTACACTCACACCTCCTTTCCAGAGTGACAACTGCTGTCCTCAGAAGCTCTTCCACTACAGACATCAGGCACCCTGCTAGACTGGTTGCTGTTTTCTCAGTTATTTCCCGGTTTCAGAAGTGAAAATCCCAAGACCCCACAACCCCTCAGTGTGAGGAGTGCTTACCTTTGGCTGAACTTTTGGCTAAGGTTCCCTGGGCATATTCTGAGAAATACTAATGGACCATGAATAAGCGTGGGATTTAAGAAGATGAATGTCACCTTACCTGTGGGATTCTTACCACTTAAGGCAAGTCAGAATGTAGAAGGAAAGTCTTAAAGACAGATGTATTTCTAACATCCCTAGACTCGTTTAGTATATGCAAAGCCCTCTCTCCCCTAGGACCATTTCTTGTGATCTTTGATCATTTATTATTTTTAATTGGAACATAGTAATTCTGTATATTTCTGGGTTATGATTTGCTTTTTGATGAATATTTACTTATATTTTATGTATATTCTGTTTGTCTTTTATTTATGCATGTGTACCGAGTGCTTGCTGTCCTTGTAGGTACCAGAAAAGGATATTAAATACCCTGGAATAGAGTCACAGACATTGTGAGCTTCTGTGTGAGTGCTGGGCATCAAACCCAGTTCCTCTGCTAGAGTAGAGAGTGCTTCTAATTTCTGAGCCAAATATTTTTCTAATTTGTTTTCAGGACATGGGCAAAATATATAACAAACAAATCCAAACCAGAGTAATTCGCTTCTGTATCATCCCAAATATTTATCATATCTTTATGTTAGAAACACCAGCATCCTTTCTTCTGGTTATTTTGAAACAGTAAATAAGTGATTGAGACTTTTGACTTAGGAGGCATGCCTCAAGGACTTGAGAAATATTTTCTTAAACAATGAATGCTCTGTTTCTCCTTAGAGTGGCCCAGCCCCTGCCTCTATGGTTGATGTCTACCTAGCCTGAGACACTGAACCTTCCTTCATACCTGGTATTCCAGGGGGACCCATCTCTCCTCGGAGACCAACTCCAGGTGTGCCAGGGTCACCTTTGACTCCTCTTTCACCTGATGGGAAGAATATACACCGTGAGTGGTGGAGACTCAGGATGAGAGCAGAGACAGGGAGTCCCAACCCACAGGACACAGATGCAATCGGGTATCACTGAAGCATTCCACTCACACCAGCCTGTTCACAAATATTCCTGTAAAACACCCCAGCTCTCATATTCTCCCTCCCTCCCTTCCTCCCCCCCTCTCCCCCTGCATATTTTCTCAGACTCGGAATATGTCCAGGGAAATGAAACAGATACTTTCTCCTGAACACAACCTCAAATACACTTCTTTATACATACCCATTCATTCAAGCAACTAGTTATCCAGTTACAAATATAGTTACACACCTACACAGAATTAAATGCAAAGTAAAGAGGTCTACACATACACTGTCACTAAATGCAGGCAACCAAATTCACACACCCCACACTCATTCACGTGTATATCAGTCTGCGTACACAGAATTAAATGCAAAGTAAAGAGGTCTACACATACACCGTCACTAAATGCAGGCAACCAAATTCACACACCCCACACTCATTCACGTGTATATCAGTCTGCATGTGTGCCCTTGTTATTGGAGTCTCACATATCCGTCTGCATGTGTGCCCTTGTTATTGGTGTCATGCATATCCGTCCGCATGTGTGCCCTTGTTATTGGAGTCTCACATATCCGTCTGCATGTATGCCCTTGTTATTGGTGTCATGCATATCTGTATGCATGTGTGCCCTTGTTATTGGAGTCGCTGCCAGTGTACTTGAAGCTTCTCATCAGAACCTTCATGAAGAAGGATCTAGGCTAATAAATAAATTCGACATATACCACATGTGTGCCTAGTACCTGAGAAGGGCAGAAGAGAGCCCTGGATACCCCAGAACTTCAGTTGTGAGCAGCCATGTTGGTACTGGGAACTGAACCCATGTCCTCTCCAAGTACAGCAAAAGCTCTTAACCACTAAGCCATCTCTCCAGCTTCTCTTCTTCAATGTTCTAATTGTTACGTTTGTCCGTATTCTGTCCAAACCACTGTAGCCTATAAATCATGCTTCCTGTGGACATTTATTCTGTGTGATTTGTTTGATGAACTAATACCAATGGTCAAGAACACACAAATCTAATAAAAACCCTTTTAAGTAGAAGAAATATTACAGGGATTAGATGGCTAAACAATCATAAGGATATGAGAAATCAAAAGAGATGATGTTAGGTTCATCCATTTCCCTAGTCTAAGGTCACTAAAAATGATCCTATAAGTCCACCCAACAGAAGGGAGTGGACCCCAGGCTGGGAAGTCTGGAGTGTAGTCCTTCCTCTCTGCTCTTCATGCCTGCTCACCTGCAAGGGAAGCATTCTGCCCTCCTTGTCACTATGAAGCCTGGGACAGGCTCTTCCCTTGAGCTGGTTACCCAGCCAGGGGGACAGACAGTTAGTGCCCATTTCAGCTGTAGCTCAAAGTCATTTGGTTGGATTTTAGAGCTGACACATAATAGAAATTAAATGCCATGCCACTCAATAGGTTCCAAACTGGGTGGGGAAAGGAAAGAGTGTGCATCACCCCTGTAACTTGAGCAAGGGAGATTGAGAAAAAGCAAGGAAGTAAGATAAAACAGGTTCAATCCTCCTGCCATAATTTCTCAAAACTGTCAAGCATGAAAAACGTGACTGTATGAAGAAATTGCATGATGCCAAAATTCAGTGTTGCTGAGCCGATGGGGATGAAAACAAGACAAAAATAATGCAGGTTCTTCTGGGTGTGCACCCCACATCCAAGTCCCTACTCAGCCCTCAGTTTCTGAAATGCTGTCAACTCACCTTTGGGGCCCATTGGTCCAGAGGGTCCTTCCAGACCTCCCTGTCCAGGCTGGCCTGGCTCACCTATGGGGCCTGCTCTGCCTGGAAGCCCATCTTTTCCAGGGGGTCCTGGGGGCCCTGGTCTTCCTTGAGAGGACTTCATGTGTGTGGGAGGCATCTGGGCCAGGAGGTAGGCAAGTTTTGCTATGGAATAGGAAAAACCAAGATGTTTATGAAGAATGGATAGAGATTGAGGGACAGGGTGGCAGCTCACTACTAACCGGAAATAAGGAACAAAACACACACACACACACACACACACACACACACGCACACGCACACGCACACACACCACACACAAAACTGGGAATACAGACAAGGGACAGCTCCTTACACACATTTCTCTGTATATTAACAATGCAGTAGCATTGCTCTTGGCATTAGCAGCATTATTGGTGTTTGTGATGACGACAGCAGTAATAATAGTCACCATGACTGTCAGTTGGGGAAACTGAGGACTGGGGTATTTAAGGGGCTTACACAAAGCTATTTATTGACTTTTATCTTTTTGGTCTCTCGTCTACAACTGAGGAGACGAATAAGCTGTTAGTTGGAGATGCTTATACTTCTGTGATAATATAGAACACATCTAAAACTCAGAGTTCCAACTGGATGGGCTCACTTTCCTGATAGACAAGAGACCCAGTACTCACCCAGTGGCTACCAAGAACTACCTAAGTTTGTATCGCCAGAGAGAACTGGATCCAAATGCCTGTCCAATGAGTGGAATGACAGGATAACAACTAACATTTTGGTTGGGAAAACTAAGGAAGAGGTGGGATTCTCACTGCTTTATTGACTCCCTCTACCACTGCACCTTCACAAGGTGCCAGGGCCCTATGGAGTCCACCTCAGTGACCTTGGCCATTTGCTAAACTTTTCTGAGTCTTGATTTCCTTATCTTTAGTGGAATTCAATATTTCCTTCCCAAAGGCTATTGGGAAGAAGGGACTCATCCCGGCAGATGTTCCCAGATCCATTTTAAACCAAGGGCTGGCAATGCACCAGGGCAGAGACAATTCCATCACTAATACGTCTAATACTCAAGAGGTAGAACTTGGAACTCCAACACACTGCCTTCAGGCCCACCCTGCCCCGTGGGGCTTACATTCAGCCTGTCAATTGTCCTCCTCCACTTTCCTTATTCTGTGTCCTTGTATCCATGGCAGCCTGAATGTGTGAGACACACAATAGCTGGGGCACGACCGTGTGAATGGAAGCAACTTTGGGTGTGGATGTCTGTTTATGGGAGCAGGGATTCCTCCTCTCTCATGCCATGGGGTTATTGTGACTATCTTCTTCTAAGCTTTTGTCCCAGAGGAAATGGGAAGAGTGGTTACTGAAAGGTCCTGACAGGATCGTGCAGCTTACATTCCCGTGGCTCCCACTCCCTGATCTTCATCATCCTCCCAATAAACATGCCATCTCACACCGGCACTACTAAGCAGCCTGCGGCCACACGTCCAAGCTCTGAGACGCCTCCTGAGACAGGAGCTGCTGCCAATGCTGCCACCACTCAGCCATCCCACTCCATTCTCCTTAGAACAATGTGAGGCAGAGACGCCTGACCCCTTCCAATGCCCTCTGTGTCTAAGGTAACTACAGAAGTCTTATGAGGGCACTACAACCATCTAGTCTGTCTCCTGACTTATCCCTTCCCCTGGAGTTCAGAGAGGCCCACTGCAAGCCTTCTCACAACAGAGATTAGATATGTGGTTGAATCCACAGAAAGTGTAGATGATCATCACAGAGCAGATGGTGATTTCCACTGTCCTCATTCAATAGGTGGTTTGTTCCCTAGAGGCAGAAGCTGCAGACCCATTTGAGGGAGGCTCTGGAGAGTAAGGTCTCAGTTTAAGTAAGGACGGCCTTAAAAGTACCACTCAAGCCTGCTGCTCCACAATAACCTGCCCCTATGGTGCTTTCCTGGTACTTAATGATGAAAGCAGCAGCTGCTCACTGGAGATCTTACCCTTGATGCTGCAATACAGTCCAGCTACTTACCTTCTAGCTGTTTCCCAAGTTCTTCCTCAATGAGGCGCCGCAGGGTGTCAATGGATGGAGACTCACCCTAGGATGGAAGTGTCAGTTTGAGGGGAAATGATCCCCATAGGCCCATAAGAAGAGGCACAATAGTGGCCTTGGAGTAAGTGTGGCTGTGTTGGAGGAAATGTATCACTGCCGGTGGGGTGGGGTAGGCTTTGAGGTCTCTGAAGCTCAAGCCAAACCCAGTGGCTCTCTTGCTCTTCGTGCTGCCGGATGACCCAGACACACAACTCTGAGCTATCTCTCTAGCACCACTTCTGCCTATGTGCCACTCCATACTTCCTTCCATGATAACAATGATTAAACCTATGAACTATAATCCTTCATAAGAGTTGCCCTGGCCATGGCATCTCTTCCTAGCAATAAAACCCTAACTAAGACATGAGGGAAGCAGAGTTACTCATCTTCCCAGTAACTGTCATCAAAGATCCCAGTGTCACCCCAAAATCAAGAAGCTGGTGGTCAGCACAGATGTGGGTAATCATACCCTCTGTCTATTCCAGTCCACATCTTTCCTCTCTGACATTCAGATCATGCCATCAGCATGCCATCAGCATAGCAGCTTAGCCCTTAGGCTCTCAGATCCATAATGTCCTTCCCTTAAGACCTTTATTTATACTTCAGTTTTTTCCTCCTAGTACAGACCATTATGCTTATAAATTCAGCCCCACAGTGGGTCTGGGCAGTATGGCCTCAAAGGCTTGCCCGCCTCCAGAACATAGCTCATGGGCTGCCTGCCTGCTATGTGAGCTTGTCTTTGACTCTCCTGGTTGGTATCTTATCCCTAAACTCCACAGGGCCACATGCAAATGAGTAATCCATGGAAGCCGAGGAATTTATCTACGAGAAAAGCTGAATACTCACATTGTGGCAACAATTCACAGAAGAGCCTAGGAAAGGAGTCTCTGTGCCCTATCAGGATCACCCTTTCCTGTGTGACTCGTGAAGGGTAGTGCTGCCCTCAAGAGCAGGACCCCCTATACTTCTGTCAGCCACAAGTTGCATTGAATAGATTCCATTCCCTTGCTCTTACTCTTACCTGGCCAAATGTTCCATTGATCCCATATGGTACAGAACACACAGAGCTTGGCAAGGCTTCATGGGGGACTTTGGATGCCAAATGAGCTCTTTTGATTTTCCCTGGACTTGGTCAAAAGGGCAGGCTCTAGGGTTCTTAGAGTCACCACAACCAGAAGCAAGGGATGAAACCATGGAGTGTCAGAGTTGACAGGGACAGGGGTTGACCATATCTGTGCTCAGGGAACATAAAGTTCTCCAGATGACTAAGCCTGGTACTGAGGAGAAGAGAAGGTCATAGGGACCGGACCACGAACCCCATCAAGAGCTCGGCTCTTGTTATCTAGTTGCCAACCCGTGTCTGTGATTCAAGGTTGGATAAAACAAGAGTTCTGCCACTAGAATGACACGTGTGAAAAGAAAGTA
Source organism: Mesocricetus auratus (assembly GCF_017639785.1). Taxonomy (NCBI): domain Eukaryota; kingdom Metazoa; phylum Chordata; class Mammalia; order Rodentia; family Cricetidae; genus Mesocricetus; species Mesocricetus auratus. Next base: position 4,355,857 of record NW_024429224.1, on the reverse strand, counting down.
ACAGGCTCTCTGCTTACAATCAGTGCCAAGGACAGCATAGAGAAGAAATCCAAGGCCTGCAGCAAATGGACGGTTGGACCACTGAGATCCCACCTTCTCAATTTCCTCTATACAGGGCGCCAAGGAAGAAGCGATTTACAGCCTAAGAAATGAAGCCTTGCAATTCACCCTCCCTGGGGCAGAGGGCACAGCAGAGCAATGAGTCTCTTTCCGAGCACCTCTTGAGTTATGTGCATCACATCACTTCGTGCTAACGAATCTAAAGTTCATTTGTCAATAGGATAAGCTCAGAGAGAGAGAGAGAGAGAGAGAGAGAGAGAGAGAGAGAGAGAGAGAGAGAGAGAGACAGAGAGACAGAGAGAGAGACAGAGAGACAGAGAGACAGAGAGAGAGACAGAGAGACAGAGAGACAGAGAGAGAGAGAGAGAGAGAGAGAGAGAGAGAGAGAGAGAGAGAGAACTCTGCCCCTTGCCATCCCTTGCCATATAGCCAGTCCCCAGAAGTCTGGTGTCTGCATGCTGTGTACTCTGAAGGTCACAGGCTCTGCTTTCCCCCAATTCTCATGGAATCTGTGCCCAAAATTCTACCACCATCCTTACCCGCAGTCCTGGAAATCCCGGCTGGCCAGGTAGTCCTGGAGGCCCAGGAGGGCCAGTCTCCCCTGGTTGTCCTTGGGGACCCATCAGACCAGTATGACCCTTGTGGCCTGGGATTCCAGGGTCTCCAGGTTGGCCCTTCCCGCCTGGCAACCCTTTGTCACCTTTGGTTCCAGGGTCTCCCTAAATAGGAGAGAAGAATATCAGCAAGTGGGCATGTGTTGGAGACTGACTTGGATATACAAGCCATAGTCCAAAGTACCATCAGCTTTCTGCTGGGGCCCTGGCAGGGGTGGAGAGAAAGGGTCTCAGTAATGAGTTGTGGATGACTCCAAATAAAGAGGGTTCAGAATTATCCCATCCATAGTCCTGACAGTACAAAACAGGGCAAGGCAGCCCAGAGATAGAATACTACCTTATACACTATGTGTGCAACTCAGAAGAACTTTTATTTTCAAACCCACCCCAAATAAGCCACTATCAGGGCTGTTGCCAGCGGAGCAACAAAGAGTACTAGCATTCTCATCCAAAAGAGCACACTACAGTTGCCAATACTGGGGCTGCTCATCAGGGACTATATGGACAAACAACCAGGTGTCATTATTATATGAAAAATTCAAACTGCAGAATACTATCTACAGTATGCAAAAGTTGGAGAAGAATAAAAATATCCACAAATTTTCTTTGTGAGCATAAAACATTGTGGAAGGCTTCCTAAGTAGTTATTTGTAAGGACTGGAGAGATAATTCAGCAGTTTGCCTCACAAGTACTCGAAGCTGAATTTGGATCTCAAGTACCCACACAAAAACCAGGTGTGACTGCTTATTCTGGAAACATAGACAGACAGAGCCCTGGGGCTGACTAGCCAGCCAACTTAGCAATTTGATAATCTCTGAATTCAATGACAGAATTTATCTCAAACAATAAAGAGAGATTGGAGGTGACACCCATGACAACCCCTGGCCTGAAAATAAATATGTTCACCCAAACACCATATATGCACACACCACATATACCATAACACACACACACACACATACACACACACACACACACACACACACACACACACACACACACACTCTTCCTAATCCTAGGCCAAACTCCAAGGATGCATCCTAGGAAAAGAATGGCTAGCTGTGGTAACTGAGGCTGAGCTGTCACTCCACAACTGGGGTGGATTTGGCCTCTGTCACTAGGAGGGACAATGTATTAGCTGGAGTGGATTTGGCCTTTGTCACTAGGAGGGACAATCTATTAGCTCAGCAGCCTCTATTTACCAGCCGCCTCTCAGCTCCAATGAGTTCATGGAGGATCATCAGGCTCACTCTGTGGTACACTGCCTGGGCCCCTTTTCCCTGCTCAGTGAATCAGTTCCCACAGTTTTGGGTCAGTGATTTGGGGGACAGCAACCTCAGGGCAGGCAGCCAAGTCTTTGCTCTTATGTACTACTGTGTGTTTGGCCAGCAAGCTTCAGTGGCTATGTAGGTCTGAACTCACAGTAGCCAGACCATCAGAGGATAATGGAGCCACAACTCCTGTGACGCAGCATAGAAAGGGCAGGGCAGGAGAAGAAAGATCAAGACAGAACTCAGGAAGCAAGTCTCCAAAACACCAAAGGACCAAATCGAAAAGTGGGGCACAGAACTAAAGAGAAAATTCTCAACAGAGGAGTCTAAAATGGCTGAGAGACAACTCGAGAAAGTGCTCAACATCCCTAACCAACCTTTGAAATGCAAATCAAAACAACTCTGAGATACTATCTCACTCCTGTCACAATGGCTAAAATAAAAAACACCAAGGACAGTTTATGCTGGAGAGGATGTGGAGAGAGGGGAACACTCACTCCACTGCTGGTGGGAGTGCCAACTCCTACAGCCACTTTGGAGATCAGTATGGAGATTCCTCAGGAAAATGGGAATCAGTCTACTATAAGATCCAGCAATTCCACTTTTAGACATATACCCAAAAGATGCACATTTATACCACAAGGACCTCTGATCAACTATGCTCATAGCAGCATTATTTGTAGTAACCAGAACCTAGAAGCAACCTAGACACTCCTCAACTGAGAGAGGACAGAGAAAATATGGTACATTTACACAATGGAATACTATTCAGAGGAAAAAAACAATGGAATCTTGAAATTTGCAGGTAAATGGATGGCACTAGAAGAAACCCTGAGTGAGATAACCCAGTCACAAAAAGACAAACATGGTATGTACTCACTCATATATGGATTTTAGACATGGATCCCCCTGCCAGAGGGTCTGAGTAACAAGGAGGACCATAAGAGAGATATGCATGGTACCCCAGAGAAGGGGAATGGAACAGGATCTCATGAGTGGACTGGGAGCATGGGGGAAGGGGACAGGAAACTGGGGAAAATTGAGGTGGAGAAGAGAAAGGGAGACAAGAACTTGGCAGGAAGGTTGAGTCGGGGGAAGAATAAAGGAGAACAGGATGAGAGATACCACATAATATGGGAGTCATTATAGGTTTGAGGAGAGATCTGGCAGTAGTGAGATTTCCAGAGATCTACAAGGATGACACCAACTGGCAATCTAAGCAATAGTGGAGAGGCTACCTTAAATGCCCTTCCCTGATAATGAGATTGATAACTACCTTGTATGAATCCTAGAGCCTTCCTCCAGTGGCTGATGGAAGCAGAGGCAGACACCCACAGGTAAACACTGAACTGAACTCCTGGAAACCAGTTACAAAGAGGGAGGAATCATGTGCAAAGGGGCCATGGCTAGGCAGGTGAAATCCACAGAGACAGCTGACCTGAACAAGGGGGAGCTCGTGGACCCAGACTGATGGCTGAGAGGCCAGCGAGGGACTGATCCAGATCCCCTGAATGTGAGCCTCAGCAATCTTTGGGGCCTCAGGTACTAGATCATATTTATCCTTGGCATACGAATGAACTTTGGGAGCCCATTCCACATGGAGGGATGCTCTCTCAGCCTGGACACATGGGGGAGGGCCTAGGCCCTGCCCCTGATGATATGACAGACTTTGGAGATCCCCCATGAAGGGCATCACCCTCCCTGGAGAGTTGAATGGGGACTGGGTAGGGGGTTGGGAGATTTAGGGGCAGAGGAGGAGGGGAGGGAGAGGGAGCTGGGATTGATATGTGAAGCAAGTTTGTTTCTAATTTAATTAAAAAAATTTTTAAAAAGACATGGTAGGAGCATGCTCATGGTTCTGAAATGCCTTTACTGTGTGTGCTAAGACAAGGAATGACAGAAACATGGTATGGATGTGTTGAGGGTCAGGAGATAAAAGTGAAGCCCGTGTTTGGAACACCCTCATTTGTACACACTGATTCCAGAGTGAAAGGCAGGAAGGGGAGCTCTGAAGTGAGGAGGGAGGGACACTGAGCTCCACTGCATTTGCTCTTGTCATTTCTACTCTTTAAGCAGGCCTGTGCATGGCTTTCCATTTCTCAACAATAATAAAATTATCAATGTTTTTCTATATTATAATTTATGCAAACCCAGGGGAGTTGCTCCAGTTTTCCAGGTCTGATGAAATTTGGCAAATGAATGCATTTCACTTTGCAGAATTGGAAAAATTAAAATATGTGCACCATACAATAGACATATTTTCAGGTTTCCAATGGCCACTGCTCTGAGCTCTGAAAAGGCTGATTCTGTTATTACACAACTATTAGAGATAATGGCTATTCATGATCATACCTGCACAAAACTGACAATCTTCCAGCATATGTCTCCAGTAAACTGAAACAGTTTTTACAAAATACTATAACATAAAGTACATAACTGGTATACCACACTACCCTACAGGACAAGCGGTTGTTGAGACATCTAATTACACTATAAAGGAAATGCTCTCTAAACAGGCAGGAGGAACAAAGGCCCCCAAACACAGATTACATAATGCTATACTAACACTGAACTTTCTTAATGCTAATGAGACAGGAAAAACAACTACAGAAAGACATTGGACAATAGAAAAAACTTCTGAGCTAAATCAGCTGGCGTTCTTCAAGAATGGATTGACCTCAGATGAAAACCAGTATATGTGCTACGTTGGGGAAGGGGTTTTGCTTTTGTTTCTCCAGGAGAAGAAAAGTTGTGGATACCATCAAAGTTGATCAGGATCTGATTTGAACAGTAGAAACCTCTTGATGAGGAAAAATAGTAGGTCATCCACCAACGTAAATCCCTCAAGTTGTAAGGAAACCTCACAAAGGCCAAGAAAGTGTTCTGTTCTTGTCTTTACAGGAAAACAGAAAATATCGATCTTCAAGAAGCCAAAAAATATAGGACATGTAGATGCCAAGGAAGAAAGGTTAACTATCCAGAAAGAATCATCAAACAAAGAATCTGATTTATGGTCCCAATATCTATCTATACAGGGTAAAATCTCTCTATCTAAACACCTACATGTCCTTACGTCCCAGTACAGTCATCGTCCCAATCATGTAAAAATCAAAGCTGGCTTTGGAGTTGGACTGTGGTCCTCCTTCTCTAAATCCAAGCATCTTGTCAAAAGAAAAATTCAGTTTCTGTCTCATATCAAAAGAGTCAACTGGTATGAGACAGAAGAAAACAAAAACCTAAGGACTATTATTGTCAAAACTCTTATATGTTCAAACTTATGTAAAATTAAGTTTGCATTCCTATCTTGAATAATTTGTATATCTGTAATACTGTGTAGGCTCTTCTTGCTGTTTATGCTGTTTTGCACACAAATTTAAAACTCTCTTTATCATATTCTATATATGCATGCTTCTTCATATGCTTAAGATATTTTGTGTCTTGATACAATTTAGGATATTTTTGTCATGTTGCACTGTACCTTTCTACCTCTTGTCAAGATATTTGAGATCTACCTCTGTTTTAGAGATTTATACATATATGTATATAGTTACAAATTTGAGGTCATTTTCCTTATGCTACACATTGGTTTTAAGGTTGTTTACATTATATTCGGGAAGCTTCAGTCACTGAGCAATTGTGTTACTGAGTATTACAGATTATAGTTGCCCATGCTTCATATACCTAATGATGTTACTCAGATTCTATATGTGCTCAGAGATGTACCCAACATATTTGATCTTCAAATTGACACAATTGTTCCTGACAGCACCAAGCTATTCCCTAGAGTATGATGAGCACCGATGACACTCCAGTTGATGAGGTTGAAGACTAGACTGACACAGCTAATATCCTCACTTATCTTAGATAGAAAATACTAGGTATAAGACTTAAACTTTTCAGATTAGGACAGCTATTGGAATAATCTCTGTTATATGTCATTGTCCTGGAACTGGACATGTAGAATGTGTGTATTGCTCAACGTTGCTCCTTCTGGTTGTAGGTCTTAATTTTTGTATGTTTTTACCTTCCTTCTCCTGGGATATACTTGATATTTGTTATCACTGTATGTAGATCTTGTATCAAGCTTAAAACCTTCTTTTTAGAGAAAAGGGAAATTTTAGTGGCATCTTGTCTTGCCAGTGAACTTGTAGAAGTGGCCAAACCCATTGGGCATAGTTTCAGGTGCAGATGTGACCCATTAAAGTTGAGGAGGGGCTGGTTGGTGCTCCCTGGGGTTTGGGAGAGCATCAGAAGGACAGAGACTGCATCTTCTGGAGCAGGAAGGTCATGGCAGTTATTTATTCTTAGTTGTGTAAGTTCTTCCCTAATAAACACCTATTTATCATTTATCTTGGGTCTGGTAAATATTTTTCAACCCCTGCCTTCAGGGGTCTTGGAATCTGTTGGATGATTTTGGATTCAGAGATCTAGAACACCCTGCTCCTGTGTTACCTGGATGCCAGGCACAACCACACATGTGGCACAGCCTTTTTCTATTCAACAGCCCTCCGATCACTGTCACTTTGCAATTAAAAGATATGATCCCCTATCTTAAACATTCCCAGGATGAAGGAATGAGGAATCTAAGGGCTTTGTGGCAGGGTTCCATGGAACCACTTAACAGAGGACAGACAAGCTCCCCAGCTATTGGTTATGTATGAAGAACAGCTTCTTGTCTGTGGGCTGAACACACTGGCTCTGAGCCAGAACTCATGCCCAAACTCCTTGGCAATCACTCTCAAGACCCCACTGTGACACTCTCAGGAGAAAAATCACCTCAGTGGCAAGTAAGTACAAGGTTCCTATATTCAAGATCAAGCAGTCACAGGACAGAGGGAACAAAGTCATCAGAAGGAGAGACATGAGAGGAAGGGAAGAATGCCAGAGATCACTTCCATTTCTCTCTTCCCAAGCTGCAGGAAAATCCTGCCAGCTCACTACCCATCCAACTTGTGAAGAAAGCTGAGATAAATTCTTTGCAGGACCATGGAAAACAAGTATGGGTGGGGGTGGGGGATGGGATACCATCCGTATAGTACAACATCATGACAGCACTGTGGGCAAATCAGCCATGCAGGGTCCTGAATGGGGCAAGAGTCCTTGAGGAGTGTGAGTGTGAGAACGCTCCCTGCCCCCTTCAATACTGCTGCAAGAAAAATGACTCTTCCCTGTTGATTTTTGGAGAAATGAAATGTAAAGAAAGACTTTCAGAGTGTGGCGCCAAGGCAACTCATTATGGGAAAATCTGTTCCCTTGTCACCTCCAGCGACAAATCTGGCTCCCAGCAAATTGGCACTTAGGGAGCCAAGCACATCCTGCATGCGCCTTCACACATGGTGAGCATGGAATCTGTCAGAGTCTCCTAACACTTGCCTTGCATTGATAATTATGGTCATGATTTTATTCCTCAAAATAACAACCAAAAAGAAACAAGAAAGAAAACTGACTGTGACAGTATTGGGAGAAAAGAACCCTACTGCTTCACAGGCTTCAGATTTCTTGCAGAAAGTCACTGCAGGAGACCACAGGCCAGGTGAACTGTTTAACTTTCCTGAATAAATTCTGGTCTTGGGACCATAGGAAAGTCACCTTGAGAATGCTCAGATGGCTACACAACCTCACTTACCCTCTCTCCTTTGGACCCGGGCTCTCCAGGCTTTCCAGGAGCACCCTGCAATGAGATAACAGGACAGTAGTCACTTCACCATGACCATCTGTGCCTCTATCTTGGCCTTTCTCAATTCTTCTACCCAGCACTTGTTGGGGAAAAGGGATAATAGAGAAAAAAGCTCCCTGCTCCAACCATGTCAGTCTAGATATGCAATCAAGTTACTTCCTCTTTGTTCCATTACTTCTGCCCCCATACATTCTTGACCCAGGACACTATGAGCCAACGGTGTGGCTTCTTTGGTGTCTTCTTCTACTTCTCTAGAGAAAAACACAACTCCTCTTGGAACACTTCTGGGGACTTCCGCAAACTGGCCTTTGCGTGAGCTAACATTACCTCTTATGTTCTGGTTCGCTCCTCTACAGCCAAATACAGTAATCTTGGGTTCTCAATGCTGAGAGCCTGCTTTTTTGCAGTCTTGCAGCCTCTGCCTACCATCTTCCTCTGGACCCTTCACCCCAGATGACCTGGCCTGGCTTCAGACTTCCTACCGAGAAATCTCTCTCTTCTAAAAATCAGCCTATTACTATGTCCCCACAGCCCTTGGAGATATGCATAGACAGTCACATGAAGCATAAGACATACCTCCACACCTCCGACTGATGACATACTGCTTTCCTTCCGGCCTGTGCTACTGTAATATCATTCCCTCCCTTCCTCCTCTCCTCCTTCCCATCCTTTCTACATTTTCCTCCCTTCCAGACTCTTGATATCCCCTCTGCAAAGCTTTGACTATTGATTTTCTCTGATGGACATATACCATCAGACAGAAGTCACCTTCCTTTTAGCTGTCACCAACTGTCTTCTTCCAGATGTGGAAACATAGACATGCTTGTTTGCTCATCCTTTGTCAGTGAAAATTTGGCGAGCAGGGACTATGCTTATTTATTAAATAGGATCATTGCATTCCTATCCCAAAGCCTGCCTTGCACTTGCAGGTATTCAAAATATGCAAACCCAAAGGTTTATTATTGCAGCAATCAGTACAGCCTAGCCTATCATAGTTTGTAGACACAGTATACATTCAGAATGCATACATTGTCTAGAGAAACGGCTTAGGAGTTAAGGGCATCTACAGCTTTTTTGAAAAAAATTGAGCTCAGTTCCAAGCACCCTTTCAGAGGGCTCACAGTAAATTGTCACTCAAGCTCTGAGGATCTGACATCTTCTTCTGGCCTCCAAAGGCACCTGTACTCACATGCACATATCTACCCAAAGATACACATACACTTAATTAAAAAATCTCTGTTTTAAAAAGGAATGAAAACATTTCAGTTCCTCTAAGCCTGGCCAGCTCAGTCACCTACCTTGAGAAGTGCCTACTGCCCTACTTCCTGGGTAGTACTATAAGTTCTGTGGCCAAAGAAGAATGGCATGGGGACATGGTTCTTTTACTCAGGGTGCTCATAGCCTGGCTCAGAGGTAGATATGGGAATACCAATTCTAATATACAGCAGACAGCTTTTCTTTCTGTAATAGAATCACAGGAGAGTCCCAGAGTAATTCTGGGAGAAAAACAGCAACGTGACACTGGAGGCATAAGTTCAGGTAGCACTTGAGGGGATTACATGAGGGAAAAGAGTAGAGTGAGGAGTAGGCATCAGAGACAGACAAAGTAAGGACCTCTGTGTATAGCCCACCAAAAAGGAGGAGGTCACATTTGAAAGAAAATGTGGGTCAGGTTAGGGAAAATTTGCCGGTTCTTGTTAGCCTGAATTTTATCCTGGAGGGCAATGAAAAGGTAGAGAGACCTCATGTGTGCAGCGCCCCAACTGAAAACTCAGAGTTGATGCAGTTACCCTGAGAAATGGCAGTTACAGTATTATTACCTCCAACTCAACCCAGTAAGCAAATGCAAGGACTGGTCTAGTGAATGACAAGCTATGTCTGGGCCAAAAGCACTCAGGCTTAGAATGTTAGACCCAGCTTCAAGGAAGACAGTCACTTAAAAGAGTGGCCCAAAGGCACACAGCAACAAGAGTGTTCTCTTTCAAGGCAAGACATATACATATGAGCAATTTCCTTGAAAGTCTTTCCTCCACTTCTGTTCATCTGCTCATTCACCATGTCTGTTCTGAGCTAGGCCCATGTGCTAGAACAGAACAGAGCAGATGGCTGGCAAAGCAGGTCAATGGTGCTTCCCTGGTGATCCACAGAAGTCCACCGAAGAAGGAAAAGGGACAGTGGATAAAGGTATTCTGAAAAACGAAAGGGCCCTGAAAACTAATCTCGTGTTTCAGGAATAGACCAGAGTGGATGGAACTGACAGGAGGAAGGAAAATGAGGGAAGGACCAGGGCATCTCAGGGCCATTTGACTGCAAGGGAGAACACAACTGCCACTTGAGATGTAGGGTGGCATGAAATGTTCATGTCCCACAGAACTCCAGCTGTTGTAGAAGGTCATGGTTGGACAACAGAAGCCATTAGGGAGACTACAGCGGTGGTGCTTGTAAGAAAAGACTCAGAACTGGACAGGATCCATTCAGAAGTGATGGACAGGATTGAAAGCATCCACAAAGACACAGATGGAAGGATTTCTTGACAATGGTAATCAAGGAGGGTGGCTAAGGAGATCTATTCATCTACCTGGTACCCCTGAACTTGTGAGATTTTGTGAAGTCAAAATGTAAGTCCTCAGTCCAAAATTCACACTGAAGCTGGTGGGGTTTTGATAAGCTAAGGGCTTACTTCTAAGCCTTATCACCTATCTGTGGTTCTTGCAGGAAAGGGCTACCAAGTAGAAAGGGCGAGGTTGGATAATACTTGCCTCCTTGCCTGGAGCTCCTATCTCTCCTGCTTCTCCCTGTAAAAAAAGAACATGAGGTCAGTAGGCACTCAGCAGCAACAGCCCAGTGCACACCAGTCTTCAGGACAGACACATCATGTTCCAGCAAAGAGAACAATCAGTGGTCCTCATAGTCTACCTCACGCGGCCATCCCACATGCAGCCTTCTGGTCAGTTTCTGCAGGAGAAGGTAGAGAATTGCCCAGAGCATGTGAACAAACCCTCTGCTTAAGGCCTCTTTGTCAACAGGGTCAATGTGTCTCTACTAAACATGCCTTTAAGAAGACAGTCTTACCAGTCATCTAGTGGGAAAGTGGCCACTCTTATCAGTAGGGTACAATGTGTTAAATAAGATGGCGGACTCCGACTTCAAATTGAGTCCTTTATTGACTGGCTTTCTGACCTTCCATGACCTCCCTGCTAATCCCTTAAGTTCACCGTGGCTCAGTTTATTCATATATAAATTAAGAAGAGTCACTTCATCTATGTCACAGGTTACCATGATACTTATTTTCTTTGAGATATGTAAAGTTCAGTGACTAGCATGTAATAAAGCTGGATAACTGATCGGTTTTTATGGTAAAGGAAGAATTTCTGCAAAGGTGCGTAACTGACTGCTCAGTGGCAGCCAAATCGTAAACAAGGACCAGAAAAGGGAACAATTGAGCAAAAGCACGGGAATAAAGAAGCCATATACACCTTGGAGCAGAAGTGGAAAACAGCAGACAAGACACCATGAGGAAATGGTGGATCCAGCTGGCCCTGACGTCACATGAAAGGGCAGACTGAAACTGGAGGGTACATGCAGGATGATGGAGTAATTCCATTTTTGCAGGACGATGGGAGTATTTTCATTTTTGCAGGACGATGGGAATATTTTCATTTTTGCAGGGTGATAGGAGTATTTTCATTTTTGCAGGACGATGGGAGTATTTTCATTTTTGCAGGGCGATGGGAGTATTTTCATTTTTTGCAGGACGATGGGAGTATTTTCATTTTGAGGTGTCACATACAACCTTTACCCATCAGTGTAGGCCAGAGTCTACAGAACACTCCAATGACTTCAGTGTGGCTATGAATGAGTCTTTATTACCCCTTTAACAGCTTCAATATACACTACAAGGTCCAATCAGGGAACCCAGACTAAAGCTCCAGATGGGCACAAATATACTCTGTGGCCTTGAATCAATCATCTACATATTCTAACCCTGTGACCCAAATTTGTTCATCTTTACAGTCAATACAATCATCCTTCAGATTCCAGGCCATCGCTGCCAGCACCATCCACCACAAACAACAAATGTCACAATCATCCATACTTACTGAGCACTACCATTGGCTGGAAACCACCACAATCCTTTATGTGGACTCTCTCATTTAATGGCTGATGCTGTCCCACCATTAGATTATGGCAATAGCCACATAATGAGAAATTATACAATTTTCCTAAGGTCTCATAATTAGAGCAATGGATCCCATGCAAATGTCAATTATGAGCCTTCAACTGTCTCCTAAATTATTAGGCACTTTGACTCCATACTATCTCACCATGATATGAAAAAAAATGGTCCTTAAGACATCAGTTGGTAGGCACAGTAGTGAAACTCAAGGTCACATCTAGAGTCAAGCATCTTGACCCCATTAGGTTCTCTGCTTACCGGAGGCCCACGGGGACCCAAAAAACCTGGAAGTCCTGGGCTGCCATTTTCTCCTTTGTCTCCCTTTGGTCCCTGTGAAGGAAGAACAGGGAATTAATTATTCAAGGTCAAGTGAAACACCATGAAATTCAGAAACTTGATGACACTCTCCCAATCTGTGGCGCTCTGACACTCGCCCCCACCCCTTCTCTGCATTGGAGAGAGGATGAATCCGCAAGAGATATGGGTCTGTGAAACTTGATATCATCACAGAGTGGCCGGGAAGGGAGATGAATGAGGAGAAATCTCCACAGACAGAGGATAGCCTTTCCATTCAAGCAGTGACGTCTTATGGGATGGATTTTTAGAAACAATACCTAGGTCTAGATGTGTGCAGGCTCTTTATAAAGTGGGCACTGCTTCCCATGATGCTTCTAAGGTTGAAAGTGTGGGGTGGCTTCAGTCTTTGCAGTTTAAGGCTTTAGTTTTACACAAAGTACCCACAAATGGGTCAGCTCCCCGGGGGCTAGCTCTTCCCCTGGGTGGATCCACCCTCAGGACCTACCCCTATCTATTTACTCTGTCTTAGTAGCACTGACAGATACTGCACTGAAGCTCCTGGTGGAGATTACTGGAATTGTCATAATGATAGACACTCATTGTTGTTGTTCCTGGACCAGCAGGGTGACTACCTGCTGTGACTTGGCAGATTGGGATTTTGTGGTTTTCTGGTCACCCTGGCTTCTACAGTCCTGGCAATTATCTGGAAGGCATTGGCTGGCACACTGTTCTAGCCAGTTTTTAAATGACCTTTTATACTTGTAAGTGGCTCCTGCATAGATCTCAATCTAAGCAAATATAAACATAAGCAGGCTGGGCAAGAAGAAAATTCATACTCAAACTTGAATGTATTGAAGCCTAGAATCCATTAAAGAACCATCTGGCCCATTATGTCTACCCACTGACCAGGCATGAACCTCAAACACAGAACCTAACCATTGCCATACTCTTCCCGCTACCTACCACAGAGCTTTCTTGCTCTCCAACCATGATCCCATCTCTGTTCCCATGCTGCACACATGTCATCTGATGTGGTCAAGGTTGCTTGGCTTGGCCACACACTCCATTTAAATGATTAAACACTCACTGTGAAACCTTACTGCAAAATCTTGACACATTTTAGACAGCAGAGATTGAGAGATGTAGTCAAATGCATGGTAAACTTTCAAAGAGCTATAAACCCTGATTCTCTGGCTTCAGGACTATTTGCACCATTTAAATAAGGATTCATTCTCCAGTGTTTTCAGGGATAGAGAACAAACAACCCATGACATGAGACCCTTGCCCTAACACCATCGGGGACTTGGGGATGAGCACTCACTGGGGCTCCTGGACGGCCAGGGTCTCCTGGGGATCCAGGTGATCCAATGCTACCCTGGTGGAAGAAACAGAAATGGTTATCCTGTCCTGTGCCAGGACATTACCAGGCAGGGCACTAGAGCAAAGTTGACTGCAGGTGGACAACTTAATTATACAGACATGGTAATATCTTGCTTGTACAGATAAAGCCTAAAGCCTGTCTGAAGGTCAGAGAATGGAGCTTGCCACTAACTAAGCAAAGAGGTCTGGAGTTCTGTACAGACAGACAGGAAGTAAGGTAGCTGGGCAGAAGCAGGATATAAGCAGGGAGAAACAGGAACTCACTCTCTTGTCTGCTGAGACACTAAGGAGGTAAGGTGTGGTGGTGGCTTGCTTCTTCTCTCTGGTCTTTCAGCATTTCCCTCTACATCTGACTTTTAGTACTTAGACCAATTAAGATCTCTATTTACATACAGGCTTGTTCTCACTCAGACTGGTATGGCTCTCTGAAAAGCACTTCATTTTACAGAAGACGTTTTTCAACTTGTAAAAGGAAACTATGAGATTTAATTCCTGACATCATTATGGGATGAGATTAGTCCGTGGGCATGAAAAGGCCTAACTCACTGACTGGTACCCGCTACACAGCACAGTAAATGAGCAGGGCCAGCTTCATTCACTCTTCCATTCATCCTTCAGCTCACAGGCTGGGCTATGAACAATACAGGCATATTACACAACCCAACTCAGGAATAGTCGCTTACATCGTAAGGCATGCCTGAGGAAGCAGCTCTGCCTGCTCTCCTCATTGCAATGCAATGCCCTCCCCAATGTCATTATCACAAATCCAACGGATACATTAAATCACAAAGATACAGAGGACTAGGGTAAACACTGGCTTGTTCTGTCATGCAGTTAGGGAGTGAAACATTCCTCGGTTCTAGGACTGACTGTCTTGAATAACCTTCTATAACTTGACAGTCATTTTGCACATATTTATAATTTTGCCAAATACTTCTTCTCAATAAGATTTCTCATAGTGGCATCCACCTGTAACACCAGTGACTCTGAGGGTAGTGGCAGAGGCATCAGGAATTCAAAGTCTGTCTCAGCTACACAGTGAGTTAGAAGTCAGTCTCTGCTATATGAGACCATTTGTAAAAATTAACACACACACACAAGGATCCATTCTAGAGCAAATAGTAGGAAGCTGAAGAATTCTCCTGGCTATCCTGTTTCACTCCCAAATAAATCCCTATTGCCTAAAATGCACAGCTCAATTTCCGAAAGTTCAATACCTTCTGCCCACCAGACTTCCCATGGGATGCTCTCTTTGCTCAGCTCACAGGCCTTTCACGAGTCTGTGGCTTATAGTTCTTATATCTCCAGCATCTAGTGAGTGACATACACTAGGGTTCTCTGTTTAATGAAAAGACCAAGAACATCACAGTATCAATCCTGAAAGTCCAAGATCTGAATGATGTCTTGTTGTGGGGACACCAGACCTTGAGCAGAGACCCACTTCCCCTTCAGCCTGGGAGCAGGCAGCTGTGAGATAATGTTTACTGAAAACAATTCAGTGCTATAAAGCTCTTGATAGGGCTCAGATAAGGGCTCACTCACTGAAACACCATGACTTTGATCCCCCCCCAAGGCTAGATGCTTCTTCCTGCTCCCTGCGGTTTCTCCCTGATTCTGGGGCCTGAGATTAAACCACCAGCCAAGAGGGTGAGAAGTCTGGGAGAGCTGAGAGAGGTGTATGAGAGCTCGGTTGGAGAATTGTATGTAGATGGATGGCAGAAGTCCTTAAAAAGGGAAGCGTTTTCTAGTGTCATCCATTTGCCTGCGAATCTCATGATGCCTTTATTTTTTTCTGCTGAATAGTACTCCATTGTGTAGATGTACCACATTTTCTCTATCCACTCTTCGGGTGAGGGACATCTAGGTTGCTTCCAAGTTCTGGCTATTACAAATAAAGCTGCTATGAACATAGTGGAACAGACATTTTTGTTGTATGAATGGGCATCTTTTGGATATACACCTAAGAGTGGAGTTGCTGGGTCTTGTGGTAGATTTATTCCCATTTTTCTGAGGAATCTCCATACTGATTTCCAAAGTGGCTGAACCAGTTGGCACTCCCACCAGCAATGGAGGAGTGTCCCCCTTTCACCACATCCTCTCCAGCATAAATTGTCATTGGTGTTTTTGATTTTAGCCATTCTGACAGGAGTGAGATGATATCTGAGAGTTGTTTTGATTTGCATTTCCCGGATGGCTAAGGATGTTGAGCACTTTCTCAAGTGCCTCTCAGCCACTTTAGACTCCTCTATTGAAAACTCTCTATTTAGTTCTGCAGCCCACTTTTTAATAGGGTCCTTTGGTGTTTTGGAGACTTGCTTCTTGAGTTCTTTGTAAATTTTGGAGATCAACCCTCTGTCAGATGTGGAATTAGTGAATATTTTTTCCCATTCTGTGGGCTGCCTTTTTGTCTTGCTGACTGTGTCCTTTGCCTTACAGAAGCTTCTCAGTTTCAGTAGGTCCCATTTATTAATTGTTGATCTCATTGTCTGTGCTACTGGTGTTATGTTCAGGAAGCTGTCTCCTGTACCAATTCGTTCAATGGTACCACCCACTTTCTCTTCTAAGAGGTTCAGTGTGGCTGGATTTATGTTGAGGTCCATTTGGACTTAAGTTTTGTGCATGGCGATAAACATGGATCGATCCGCATTCTTCTACATGCCAGTCTCCAATTATGCCAGAACCATTTGTTGAAGATGCTTTCTTTATTCCATTGTATATTTTTAGCTTCTTTGTCAAAGATCAGATGTTCGTACGTGTGTGGGTTAATACCCGGATTTTCAATTCGATTCCATTGGTCGTCTACCTGTCTATTTTTGTGCCAATACCAAGCTGTTTTCAGGACTATAGCTCTATAATAGAGCTTGAGGTCAGGGATGGTGATGCCTCCGGACGTTGCCTTGTTGAACAGGGTTGTTTTGGCTATCCTGGGTCTTTTGTTTTTCCATATAAAATTGATTATTGTTCTTTCAAGGTCTGTGAAGAATTGTGCTGGGATTTTAATGGGGATTGCATTGAATAGAAGAAACCATCCTGAGTGAGGTAACCCAGTCACAAAAAGAGAAACATGGCATGTACTCTCTCATATATGGATTTTAGACATAGATCTGGGGAGTGCCAGCCTACAATCCTATGGCCAGAGAGTCTGGGAAACAGAAAATTCATTTAGTGGCTGATTGAAGAAGAGGCAGACTCCCTTGGTTAAGTACTGAGCTGAACTCAAGAAAGCCAGTAACAGAGAGGGAGGACTGATGATCAAAGGGATTAAGACTGGGATGGTTTAACCCCCAGAAACAGCTGACCAGACAAAGGTTAACTCTTGAATCCCAGGCATCAGCCTGGGAATCCAGCATGGGACTGATCAAGACCCCCTGAATCTGGGTGTCAGTGAGGAGGCCTAGGGAATCTATTGAGCCTTGGGCAGCAGATCAGTACCCATCCCAAGTATACACACGGACTTTGGACTCCCATAGAACAATGTGACGTGCACTCTCACCCTGAACTCTTGGGGGAGGGTCTAGGCCCTGCCCTATATGAAATGACAGACTATGGACACCCCCATGGAGGGCCTCACCCTCCCTAGGGGAATGAGGGGATAACGGGGGGGGTGGGGGGAGGGCACGGGAGGAGGGGAGGGAATGGGAGAGGGACCTGGAACTGACTTGTGAAGCAACCTCGTTTCTTATCTAAATTTAAACTGGAAAATAAAAAAAAAAGGGAAGCGTTTTTTCTTGGGGACTTCTCCTAAGCCAACTTGGGGAGCATAAAGTTTTCTTAAAGCAACCAACCGGTCTCTGTGTCATCTATCCCGACCACCTCGCTACATTCTCGGATGCTGGCTGCTCAGCAGGTTGGACATCTTGTAACTATGAATTGTATACCCATGAAAGTGTCAACACCTGGAAATCTGATAGTCAATAGCCTTTAGGCGACCCTAGCCAGGAACCGTTTATATTACGAACCAGTCCATTTCATAAGACATGCACTTCTCACACCAAATGAAAATGCCATTACCATTTTACATGTGGAGAAACTGAGGCACAGAAATGCTAAGCCACACACCCAAGAGAGAAGTGGAAAGCTGAGTTCTGAGCATAATACTGAGCCCATCCCATACTGCACTTCCCTTGTTAAAGATGTGTTTGCAGCTCAGTCAGTAATCAGAAACACAGTCTCTTCCTTTTGCCTAAAATGTCCATGGGACCATGGGTATTCAAGCACCTCATCTCACCAGATGCACCCAGAAACCATGTAGCATAGATAACCTTATTTCATGAGGAAATCAAGAAACACAGAAAATCTAAGCTCTGCCTGGGATTTCAGCTAGTAGAAATGGAAGCCCTGAGCATTATTTTTTATTGACAGGCATACTCAGACCTTCTAGTGAGGGCTGCCTGCCCCTCCCTATACTCTCTCCACCCACCAACCCATCTGTGTCTCTCTAAAAATATGTACTTTGGCTTATCCCTATGGAAATGGTATCTCTCCTGCTTCTTGATCTAGTCCTCTCTCTGTCTCTGCAGAAGGAGGAGGGCCACCAGACATTAGCACATGGGGCCAGCACTAGTGTTGGTGGGCACCTGTTTCCTGTGAACTTTGGTCTTTTGATTTTGGGACCAGGTCCTCCCTAAGCCACAGACCCTCTCTCTCTCTCTCTCTCTCTCTCTCTCTCTCTCTCTCTCTCTCTCTCTATCTATCTATCTATCTATCTATCTATCTATCATTATCCTCCAACAAGGAGCCCCTCTGGGTTCTATGCTGCCCATAAATCAAAGCTGCAGTCACCTTCTCAAGCTTCTTGTCTCTAAACTCCTGTTTAGACCCTCTTCCTCTGGGGCAATCTAGTCCCCAGACATTTAAGGTACAGTCTTAAACTTCAGACTCTTGACTCAAACTGCTTGCATTCAAAGGCTGGCATCGATTGTTGATGAGCTGTGTGATCTTGAGCAAACTGTGAGCATTTCTGCATCTTCATTTCTTATCTTTGCATTGGGAGGAAACAAAATGAATGCTATCTGTGCTTTATGCAATGAACACTCCCACATTTCTTTGATGCCAGTGGCCATGAGGCAGTCGCCACATGAGTTTTACCCATCCCTGTTTGACTGTAGATTTTAAAGAAAGCAAAATAAACATTTGGGGGCTGTGTTAGACATCTACAAGTACCACAACATGAATGAAATCGATGTAGTAGGGCTGAAAGGTTCATGTTTCTGAGTCACATCATATCCATCCCATTGTCATACCATAGCCCACCTCTCAGATATTAGCAATGACATTGGGTGACCAGACTAAAGCAACAGTATAAAAACACTACAGGCTAAAATGATCACTGTACTGGTTTACATATTTGAAACCATACACTTTCTAGTAAGAGTGCATTCTTACTAGAAGCAAAGTTAACTGTTCTTAGTATGCTAAATTACAAGCACAGCTGCCTCTTCTGGGTAAAAACACTACAGGCTAAAATGATCACTGTACTGGTTTACATATTTGAAACCATACACTTTCTAGTAAGAGTGCATTCTTACTAGAAGCAAAGTTAACTGTTCTTAGTATGCTAAATTACAAGCACAGCTGCCTCTTCTGGGTCTCAAAGGCTTTTCTCTTATCTACTTTGTACCTTTGCTCATACTCTATGGATTTACCTAGGTGTATGAACAGGAATGGATAAAACCCCAAATATTTAACAACATGTGGAATACTGTGGGTTAAATTCACATGTTGAAATACTAATGCCTATGCCTTGCAGTTTAAATTTGTTAATAGTATCATCAAAGATGCCATCAGTTATGTCAGTTTATGGTATAAGAGGTTGGACCCTTAATTCAATAGGACCAATGCCTGTATGTAAGCAGAATTTGGGACACACACACACACACACCATACATATAGGAGGAATATTCCATGAAGACAGAGCATAGATAGAGTGATGCCTCTCTAAGCCAAGCAATGTTGTTATAGTCAGTATAAAAAAAACCTTAAAAGACTCACAAATCTAAACTTTTATATATGAAAAACAGCTCTACTTTAAATCCACAGTGTCTATACCCACCCATATATCTATATCTATATCTATCTATCTATCTATCTCAGGAAGATGAGGGCAGGAACGGGTAAAAGGAATTAATCATCACCTTTGATCATCAACCCATCCTAGCAAGAAAGGTATGTCAGCCAGCAATAGTCAAGCTACCATTGTTCCTGTTCCCTGATCTCAACAAGTCCCTTGTTCAACTATTAAAAGTGTGTCTTGTCCAAGGTGATTTCTTCTCCAAGGGGCTAACTAGTTCCCCCTTTAGGAACATAGAAACTTGGAAGAAAACCTGGTATGCCTGAGGTCTCTGGGGAACAAGAGATGGCCTTTGCCTTCCTTGGCTGTTTACATGTATGCCTAGTCAATCTGGACAGACTGTATCCTCTGACAGCTCTATCAACTTTCTTGACCTAGGCAGCAGGTCTCCTTAGTCATCAGTTACAACCTTCCCACCAACATGGAAAACTACATCCGCAGAATTGGTTGCAGTGGTCACTTTGGCCATAAAGTGGTGGCTATTAATATGGTGACAGAAGGGAATTCTTTGAGACATTGAGACATTTTATAACACCATCATTGAAGAGATGCCCCTCAATGTCGCTGACCTCATTTGAGGGGCTGTCCTGCTACCTGGCCCTAGCTAGGGTTCAGTCCTTGGGGAGATGAGGAACAGCTGGACCGGAAGGGAAGGGAGCCAAGGGATGGACATCTTGTTTTTTATTTTATTTTATTTTAGAAATAACATTATTTTACATATCAATCCCCCATTTCCTCACCCTCCCATCCTCCCATGCCCACCACAGCCCCCCAGCCCACTTCCCACCCATTCCTCAAGGATAGTGAGGCCTTCCATGGGGGACCATCATAGTCTGTCACATCATTTGAGAGGTTTTGTTTTATTTTATTTTTCTCTCTTTCTTTGAATAAAAGTCACTTTTTGAGGAAAAAAGTTGTGTTTTTATAAATTTTAAATTGTTCCCCAAGATTTTTCAATCTCAAAGCCATTAACAAAAACATCTTAACCTAACAATATTACAATCTATATGTCTAAATTCTTTCTAAGGGTGATGGCTGAATTATTAATCTGCTCTAGGAGCAATACTTAGAAAAAGTCAAACACTGTTATTGTAAATACCAGTAACACTGCTCACTGAGGGGCTACAAAACACCAGAGAGTTTTCACATATCCCATAGATTATACAGGATATATCAACCATGAAGGCAACAATTAGAGTTATGCTCAATAACAGTATGAGGTCCTCAAGACATGAAGTCTTCTGGGTTTTGTCTCTTCAGGGCTCACTTAGGCATGGCTTTGCCAACCACCCAGCCACATTCAATGAGTTCCAATGCTGCCAGTTGGTACCCTCATGTGTCCCCCAACATTGTAAGAAGCTGAAGATGCAGGGATGCTCTCCTCATGGCTGGTACCTTAACTTCTCTCCCCTGGCCTCCAGAAACAAAGGTAAATGTTTTTGTACAGAAGCTGCCAGTTGTGATACATATAGAAAATTCATATGTGGCACATAAAACTATGTAATGGCCCCAAACTAGAAATATGGCAGCTCTTAGAGTCCTTGTGGGTAGACTGTCAGTGGGTTATTCTGGGTCACATGTAGGAAAGCACTTGGAGAAAAGGGCAGTGGCTGATTAGCATCCTCTAGGACTCAGACCATCATTTTAAAACAATGCCTGTATCCACACCAATGTGAAACACCAAACATCACCATGGTAACAGCTCTGCTGAACAATACAGCAAGTTAATGTGAAAAGAAAACTCACCGGTGGACCCCTTGGTCCTCTGAGACCCTGCGGTCCTCCAGGTCCAGTGTCACCCTGGAACAGGAAAGGGTCATATTATCACAGAGCTACATGCAAAAATGACAAAGGTCTAATTTGGACCAGCAGGTCTAGTGTCACCCTGGAACAGAGAGGGGTCATATAATCACAGAGCTACATGCAAAAATGACAAAGGTCTACTGTGGACCAGATTTCACCACCAGACCCAGGAACCCAGCACTGTGTCCAAACATTTCCTTTTCGGTGCCAAGAACTTGAAATATGCACAAATTTGTTTCACCCAGATGAGGAGATGCTTTTCAGTTGACATTTGTAAATGAGTATGTTTATTTACTGGCTTAGGCATAGTTCATCTGTTTCCTGGTAGTTTAAAGTAGTCAGATCTTGAGTCAAGGTAAATCAAAATGAAAAATTCACTGGATAATAACCTACAGCCATTCCTGCCTAGGTCACCAGAGTTTGAAATCTGCCACCCAACAGCACCACCCCCCACACAGTGTCTCAGATAGCCTCAAGGGCTCCACCTACTTGATTGGCTTTACAACCATGTCTTAGTTAAGGTTACCATTACTATTACCAGAGAAGAAAGGGTTTCTCTTACTCTTTCTTATCACAGTTCATCAAGCTAGGCAGTTGAGGAAGAAAGTCTGACACAGAAGCCATTAAGAAGTCCTGCTTGATAGTGTACTCCTCATGGTTTGTTCAGCCTACTTTCTGCTAGAAGCCAGGACCAGCCCAAGGGTAACATCACCCACAATGGGCTTGGCCCTCACATACCAGTCACTAATTAAGAAAATGCCCACAGGCTTGTCAACAGCCCAGTCTTATGGAGGCATTTTCTCAATTGAGGTTCCTTCCTCTTGAATGACTCCAGCTTATGTCAAGTTGACACAAAATTAACCAGGACAAATTGCTGGGAGAAAACAAGAGAACTAGACTGACTTTCCCTTGCGATACTTTCTAGTTCCTTCACAGCAAATCCACCAAACAGCCAAAATGCTAAAGTATCAAGACAAACAAGAGAAGTCCATAAACTAGGTAGGTTCCCATGGAGGTCATGAGAGATATAAAGGTCTAGAAGAAGAATACATGGGACCGAGGGACTATGTCTCCCCGCTTTCAACAAGCTTCCCATTCCCAGGAGAGCAATCTACATACCCCAGATTTCAGTCTACCTGGCAGAACGGGGAATGGGTATGGAGGGTGAGCTACAAATATGGGCTCCAGGGTGGCTTCTTTTACCCCTGAGTCTCTTTATGACAGTATTTGTACCTTCCAGAAAAAAACCTCTACCTTCTCCGCCCTGATTTCAAGACCAAATAAAAGTGAACAACATCTGAAATGTTTAAAGTGAAATACAGCCCAAGGACAGCTGCTGCTGCTACTGCTGGTGGTGTTCTTCTTGGTGATCGTGGTAGTGGTAATGATAATGAATTTAGAGATGGTGATGATAATGGTTACGGCATTAGTCACATTAATGGCCGTAATGATGGGGGACATGAACAGTGATGTGGTTGATAATGGTGGCAATGGTGGTGGTGGTAATGGCAATAGTGTTGATATCAAATGATGGTAGGGACTTGGAGGGGTTCATAACTACTATGAGCACCAAAAAGATCAAGATATTTGAGAAACAATTCAGGGAGAAAACATGAAATGCCTCTCAAATCATGTAAAACAGATCTGGTGGGCCCATCATTGGACAGTAGACAAATCAGAAAACCCCCCCATGAACTGTGAAATACAGGCTGACACCAAGTATGAAAGGAGCGCAAGTCCCAATGAAAACCAATTATATGTCATTCCAACTCCTCACAGAACTGCCACCTGCCACTATGGTGGGGTTCCTAGGTGCCCATCTCTCTTGTTCTCTCAACCAAAGAATTCCAGCTTACATCTTTTCCTGGTGATCCTTCCCTTCCAGGGGGGCCAGGAGTCCCAGGTTCTCCCTAGGAACAAAAAAAAGTTACTGTTAGGGACAGAGCTGATTCAGCTATAGGCCATTGCAAACACATAGTATCTAAAGGTGAAGGAGAGATGCAGAGCCCCAGAGGGCTGTCAGACAGAAGAGCCCTCTACTGAGTATGGCAGCCTCTGCAGCAGAACAGGATTCCAGGAGAGCAGGGGGAGCCCTGAGTGTCTCCCCAACAGGGAAGGCAAGAAGAACACAAGATAATGGGTCAGCTGAACCTGTTTGAGCCCCTGTTACTGGCTTACCACTGGTTTCTCTCTCTAGCTCTGTCCTGGTTACTCGCAACGTTCAAGGAATCCAACCAATGACCCAACAGTTTCTTCAGTTTGGGCATTTTGAAGAGACATGTGTTAAAGAATAAGAAGAGGTTCTAAGAGATAAGGCCTATGTGTTAACGCACGTGCTCTGTGACTTGGGAAAGTCACCCATGACCTGAGTTTGCTCCTCTGTAAACAAAGCCTACTTGCTTCATGGGGCTTAGGAGGCATGTGAACAGCTTACATCACACAGGCAACCTGCGTTCAGGTTGATTTGGCTAATTTGACTGCATGTCTTTGTGGACCCAGAAGAACCATTTACAAGAGTCAGCTCAAAAGTTGGGATGGTGCCACCCACTGTGACACCATTCTAGCCTGTGTACTGTTCTTTCCTAAACAGAACAGCAAGGTGATGTCCCACAAACCTTCTTACTTACCCTCGGACCAGGTGGGCCAGGATCACCTGTGTGTCCCTTGAAGCCCTGGAAGAAATATACTGAAGTTATGACTCTACAGATAATAGGCTGGGGGAACAAAAGCAGAGATCTGCCAAGATGTCCCATATCTTCCCATCTTCTAGTTATGGCTTCTCCTGTTGCCTCTTGCTTGCCACCAGTTTCATGGTGTCAGGCATGGGCAGAAGAAAAGGCAGGAAGGAGAGGGAAGAAGCAGGGAAGAGAGGACGTCTTCTCTGTGGGGCCCCAGTTTCCATAGTGACACAACCATTAAAAGTGCTCATTTCAGCCAGGCGTTGGTGGTGCACACCTTTAATCCCAGCACTCCAGGAGGCCGAGGCAGGCGGATCTCTGTGAGTTCGAGACCAGCCTAGTCTACAGAGCGAGTTCCAGGACAGCCTCCAAAACAATACAGAGAAACTCTGTCTCGAAAAACCAAAAAAAAAAAAAGAGTGCTCATTTCATGGTCTTGAAGCCCCAAAACATGTGTTCCCCATTTTATAAGTTCAGTCCTGTGTATCACTCAGAGAGTGAAGCGGGACCATGATCCACACACAGGCCCATCCAATGTAGAGGACACTTCTCCATGGCCATTCTCAACAAGAGGAGGACAGAGAGCTGTCATCTCCTGATGACACAAGCAAAGGAAGACACAACCAGGGAGCAGAAAGTCCTAAGGTGAGACCATCTAAGGAGAACTCTGTCTTCAAAGGCCCTCCAGAGTATTAAGGTCACAATTGAGAAAATGCAGCTTGTACATCTCCACCTGCCATGGCTGACTAGAATTAACAATCTCCTGTCCTCTAGAGAATGAGAAAGTCAGATGAGCAGCACAATGGGGTCCCTCTAGTCCCCAGTAGGGGCAGTGGACAGGGAGCCACAGTCTAAATGCATGAGAATTTCTTCAGCTAAATCTGAGCTTATAACTGGAGACAGTCTGTCTAGCAACTACACACGCTGTTAGTAGTCGTTGATGGGGGGAAAGGTGAAGGAGGGGAGGCAAGGAAGAGAAATGGATTCATCTAAGATTTAGATTCAGTTTCAATTATTCTATGTCATACCTCAGAAGGGGTATTTTCCCTGGGAGCCCTAATATCACTATGGGTAAGATAGCAGAAATACTGCGACACCTAGTCCTCTCTTTCCAACTGCAGGTGTTTTCTGGGCCCCTGCATCTGATGCAGCTGGGCTGACCATGGCGGGGTGAGTCAAGTCTCCGCTCTCCTCGCCACTGTGGGGCTGCACTTCCCTTTGCCAGGGCTCAGCCTCCACACATGAGCTTGAGGGTGACGCCCACTTCTGTAGACTCACTGTTTGGAATGAAGAAAGCAAAGCTCTGCAGTTATTCAGGTTCTAGAACCTTCTTCAGATGACTGAATCCCAACGGCAGCTGGCTCCAAAGATGGAACTCTAACTTGCTCTTGTTCCATAAACTCAGGACAAAAGCTCCAGCGAGGGGAAGAAGATCCAAGCTGCCAGGAACTCCGCTGAGAGTTCCACAGGTACCCTCCTCTCCTTTAGCAGGCGTAGCCCCGCACAGGTGTGACATCTACTATATCTTCACTACATAGAAGAGGAAACAGGTTCAGAAGTGCCCCCTTTAATCAATCAATAACAAAGGAAAGGACCCAGGTATATCTCTCTCCAAACTCATGTCATTCTTCAACGATTTGCTCTGGCACCAAGAAGTCAACCATAGGAACGTGTCCTCTTCCACCAGTGTAGGTGTCTATACTGCATCCCTACCAAGTGGTCCAACTCCTAAGCCAGGACCCAGCCAATAGGTCTCTCCAACTGACAGGGTGCTTCTGTTATTCCTGTAAGCCAAGAGCCATCTGATAAAACTGGGCCATTATTCACCAGAATCACTTAGTTAAAGATAAGAAACTTTAAGCCACAGTGAGCAATCATTTGTCATATTTAAAATGCCTTAAGAAAGGATTTAACGGGGCCATCAACTTAAAGTATGTTTTGGAAAAAACAACCAGCCATTGATTCATGGTTTTACTCTGCATAGGCCAAAACATTCATCCTTGTGCCCGGGTTCCTCCAGCTGCATGCGTAAGAACCATGGAGATTGGGGAAAATGAACATTGATTTTCACGTTTTGTTTCCTCCTTAGTAAAAAGCAGCCAGATGATTTATTGATTTTTCAGAAGAAAAATAACATGAAGGGAGCAAAAGTCATGTTACTTCTTGATGGATAGTTTGATTTCAGGATTTTCATTAAACATCATATTTAATTAAGGAAATATATTCAAAATTCAGTAGCATGAAGAGGTAAAGCATTTAAAAATCTTTAAAAATTTTTATTATTATAGAAAATTACCTGTGCTTATGGCAATAATTAGATGTAGATTTAAGTAAAGCTGAAATCCACACAACCATAGATGTTAGGCATAAAGTAAGGGACCAGGGAGAGGGAAGGATCTCCTGAGAAAGGGAAACTAAAATAAATACATAGTTATGAATTGACGGGGCAGGGCTGGGGAACCGGGATGGGAATATTAAAGGGAAGGGATAGGGGAAGGCATATTGGGGAGGGACAGCTAAAACTAAGGGCCATTTAAGGGGTCATCTGGAAACCTCCTACAACAGATGCTGCTTAAAATATATACACATATGAAGGAAACTACATGGAATCTCCAAATAACGACGGAGACAAAGCTCTGACTAGATATCTCTCGCCACTGAATGAAATCTCCAGTATCAGGAATGGGTTCCATTTAATGGAACTGTTGGTCAAAGAGACCCTACGGACACCCCAAAAAACCCAGGCTATTGCTAAGGCTATGGGTTTCTCTTCACAAACTGTTGATAAGCCCCCACTGCTGAAGAAGCCTACACAACCACACACCTACACAACTTGAACATGGAGAAGATGAGCTAGGACCCAATTAGAGCCTTCACCCCTAGTGCTCATAGTACTGGAAGGGGCTCTGCACATCACAAGAGGAGAAAGGCAGTTATTTACTCTTCTGTCTGCAATGGTACTCTGCCTGCATGATATGATTGTGTAAAAGTGGAACAAAAGTTGTGGGAGCCACCAACCACTACGGAATTGTATTTAAGGTCTACTCCATGAGATTGAACCCACACTTGATAGTGCTCAGAGGCCACAGACCTAGGGGAAAAGCAGTGACTAGTGTTCTGCTAAAGGAACATAGCAATAGAATGACTCCAGTAAATGATATTCTGCTATACTCATAGATCAGTGTCTTGCTCAGCTACCATCAGAGAAACTTCCTCCTGCAGCAGATGGGAATACAGAGACCCACAGAGAGTGAGAGACCTTGAAACATTCAGTTCTAAATGGAATGTCCCCATCAAATACCATCCCCCAGGTTAGCAGAAGAGGCGGCAGAAAGGCTGTAAGAGCCAGAGGGGATGGAGATTACCGGGAAACAAGGCCTTCTAAGCACAGCAGGGCTGATAAACATATGAACTCACAGGGATCATGACAGCATCTACATGGTTTTCATGAGTCTAAGCCAGATGGAGTCCCAGTGCTAAGGTGTGAAGTAGACATAAGATCCCATCTCTAACCCAGAAGTGATCCCATGATGACAACCTCTTACAAAGAAAAAACTTAGTTTTCTCCAATGGAGTCTCAGTGGATATACACCACATTTCACGGTAGACCCAGCAGTAGATGGGCAACACAAAGCAAAATCAACCATTTTTTTGAGGATCTTTCTCCCTTATAATGATTTCTGGGCATTTTTTAACGTTACAGGTCTTTTACTTACATACTATGGTTTGTGATTTTGTGTTTTTATGGGATTTCTTCTGTGTATGCAAGTGTATGTCTCTGTATCTGCATCTTTATGATCCTTATGCTTTCTCCTCTCTCTCTCTCTCTCTCACTCTCTCTCTCTCTCTCTCGCTCTCTCTCTCTCTCTCACACACACACACATACACACACACACACTCATCTGTTCCGTCCTATTTTGTTTGTTTGTTTGGGGCTTTTTGGTTGCTTGTTTGTTTTTAAATGAGAGAGAAAAAATAGGTATAGATTTGGGTGAGTGGAGAGATGGAGAGGATCTGGGAGGATCTGGGGAAGGGGAAACTATGGTCAGAACTTATTGTATTTAAAAATCTACTCTCAATTTAAAAAGGAAAAGCAAACAGACTGTAATTCATTCAAGAAATAATAAATCTGGCAGTACAGTGAACGCTGCCTGCCCTTTACTGCGCTGTGGTTTCAGAAGCAGACCCTTTCCTCTTTGCCCGCTCTTGCCTCTCTCTAGTATCACCATCCCTACTGTGTGCAGTTAGAATGGATTTACACAACCAGAAAAGGGCACTAAGGAAGGGGCAGGAGATGTTCTTCCAGTGACAAAGGATAAGCATGCCCAGGATCCTGGGCACCCCGGGCAAAACTCAGCATGGGCACTGTGAGTCTGAAATCCCAGCAAGCAGCAGGTAGAAGCAAAACGAGAAATTGGCTGGGTGGTAGTGGTGGCGCACGCCTTTAATTCCAGCACCGGGGAAGCAGAGGCAGGCCAGCCTGGTTTACAGAGTCAGTTCTAGGAAAGGCGTCAAAGAGAAACCCTGTTTCAAAAGACAAAAAACAAACAATAAAACAGAAATTCAAGGTCATCCTCAGTGTCATAATCACTTCAAGGCCAGTCTGGATTACATGAAACCATGTCTCCAAAAACAAGTTAAAACAACAAAAACCCACAAACAAGCAAATCACCCTGGTTTTTCCTTCGATTATTCAGAGTGGAGAACATTAAAGTCCGGATAAAGAGCCTGAGATGGCATGTCATCTAGGGTAAGAGGCTAGAGTGGCCTGCAAAGTAGCACTGGTTCCAAAGAGTTAGGGAACTTAGAAGGCCTGCACACTTTCCTGGGGACAGACAGCACAGGACCCACACTTACCTGAGGACCTCTGGCTCCCTCTGCTCCTGAAAGGCCTGGCTCTCCTGCCTTACCCTGGATTGAGGGAGAAAAGAAGAGACTAAGACTCCCCATGGTTAGGATCTTCAGAAGTTTGGGTGCCTGCCCTGCACGCCCACATGCCACTGGCCAGGCAGCCTATCAGCCCTGGCCCCAGTATTTCTAATGTATTTCCTCTAGTCTAGCCTCCACAGTATGTTTAGGCCTGGTGTATTCCTGTGATGATAGCTCTCAAGCCTTATCCCCCACCTTTCCGTTGGAAGGGCCCCTTCACCGCCAGAGTGCTCTGGCCTGATGGGACACTATAAAACCGTCTTAGTAATCAATGACTTGATTCACAAAAGCTCTTCAAGGCAGCCATGAACTATTACATTTTCCCAATGGCCACATTGAAGATCGGAGCAGTTTTATTTTACCAGACTTCTAAGGAAAAAGCTGAACAGCCCCTCAGCTTCCTGTCACCCAGGCAGAGCCTCTGCTCAGGCCACCAGTGGCACCACTCACAGGGGCCTGTGATCTGATTTACACAGCCCTTTCCACACCCCATGTTCTCAGACACAAAGGAACACAAGGCCACAGTTGCTACACAAAATTATGGCCCACAGTTTGGCGTCACTCTAGACATAACCAAGCCACAAAGAAAGGCTGTTGAGGTCCAGACAAACGGCTCAGAGGCAGGGGAAGGGATGCAGAGGGGGAGATGGAGGGACACTGTTTGATGGGCAGCTCTGCCAGTTCCAGATCCTCACTGTCGCCTGAGAATGGCCCTCCCTAGACACTCTGCACCTCGTTTTTACACAGAGCAAATTTTGAGGATTTCCACTGGGTTCACCTTACAAGAGAAGGGAGAGAGGATGGGGCCCTCTTAGATTTAGAGGGACATTCCAAACAAAAGCTGGGAAGAAAAGGCTGGCCTTCAAGTTAGCTTTCCTGTGGCTTTCTGACCCAACTCATCCAAGTCCAGCTGTGTGCTGTTAGGAGTCATTTCCTTCAGCATCTGTTTCTGCAGTTTCAATTTTCAGATGGTCCACCTTTATAGGTCTGGCCCCATAACCAAGATGATTGTCACGACTAGTTCAGTTGCTAGCAGACAAGCAGCCAGTATTAAATGGGGATTATCCCTGCATTAGACATGATTAAAGTGTGTTTGGAATTATGATGAATACTCACTGAGAACCAATGGAAGATACCCCTTTGGAAAACCATAGGGCCAGAGGGAGGCTAGGTCATCTATTCAAGGACACAGTGAGGGTTGTAAGGTTAACTGAAAGGATAACTGAAACTCTGAAACTTATCCTAAACAACAATGGATGCTCAGGCATATCTTACTAAAACATTAAACAACAGGCAATTCAAAATGCTGTCTATCTGTTTGTTTATCTACACATTGAAATGTTCATCCATCCATTGAGCCATGATATACACCTTATCTGTCATGTCTGTTTCTCATGGGCCAAAATGGAGAAGAAACATATACTAACCACTGCCATTGTCTATGTCTATCCTCATACCCCAGCGTCAGGCATAAGGACACCTGCTGCCATGGAAAATACAAATATTCTCAGTGTGCTCCTTACAGCTTCTCAGGAGACCCAAGGGAGCCGGAATCCCAGCTGTTTCTAGAGGTGCCCACTCACCCGCCTGTCTGTTATGACCTCCCTTCCCCGTGGTCCATTTGCTCCTCACTCTATGGGGCTCCACTTTGTTGGATACCCTCCTGTCATCAGAGTCTCTGCATCCATCCAACGCCAGCTTCCTCCCAACACAGCTTAGGATGACTCCATTGCAAAATTCCACAGAAAGCATGAAAGACTTGGGGATACATAACTCAGGGTCTCAGAACCCCACTACTTTCGTGGGATCACTGAGTCTGACCTGGCCCATGAGAATCGGCTGCCTCCTGTGTGAGCCTTGATTGCCTGGAACATGACTGGTCTTGTATCACAATGACAGTCCCTGGATCAGACATTCAATAAACTGGTGGAATGAAGTCCAGTGACCCCGCGCCACAGGGACAGCTTCTAGGGACAATACTCATTCCGCACAAGGATAGATAATGGCTCTGAGATCTCAGTACTGAGCTCTGGGTCAGCATCAGAGACACAGTTCCCAGAGACTTCACTCACCAGCTGGAGAACCTCGATCCAGCTGTTAGCCTCTGTGTATCCCATTTTCTTAGCTGGGGACAATGAGAGCATGCATGACTCTGGGCTCTTCTAGGGTTTAAATGGGAAACAGTGGGGTGAAGGGCTTGCTTGGTGGCTCCTGGCCTCAGGTACTCCCAGGAATGCCTGTCTATCCCTAAGTACTACCTCTCAATCCGCCACTCCCTGTATGCCACCCGCCTCTGGGGGCACCTCCACGGAACGTCACACTTTGTCCTCCTCCCACTCTTTTCTGTCCCCCTCAGCAGTGAACTTGGGCTGATGCAACTGACAAACAGTAAAAGTGACGAGGAAGGTGCTTCAGGTACGTTGTGTAAGGTCTGGAATGAGTCATAATAGTTTGTGGCCAAGCAAACGAAACAGACCATGAACCTCGCTAGAAACTTTTATGTAGCCACTTAGTGGCTGCGAAGGCTCCACAGTTCTGACCTCACCAGCAGCTAAGGTACGGCAGCTGCAAAGGGGACCTCGCTAGAATAATTAAGAGTTAAATAAACCTGGTGTGCTGTGCATTCTTCACCTCATTTGATCTCTAGCTTCCAGCAAGTTAGTGTATTACCACCCTCCATCCAACTGAAGGAGAGGAGACTGAAGCTCAGAGAGGTTGCTTTACTCACTCAAGGCCGCACAGCTCATGGGGACGATCACCAACATCCAATGCCACTTTGTTGCTATTGTTATTGCTGGGGTTGGTCATAAAAATAATTTCATTTCTTGTACTAAATTTAGTTGTATCTATAAGTAATACATAGAGATTGCTTTAAAGTATTAAAAGAGGGACTGGAGAGGCGGCTTAGCTGTTAAGAGCCCTTGCTGTTCTGAAAGATGAGAGTTTTGCTACCAGCACCCACATCAGGTAGCTTACAATTGCGTATTACTCCTGTTTCTGGGGATCTGATGCCCTTTTATGCCCTGCTCCCTGGCACTGCACAGTCACAGGACACACAAACAAATGCAGGAACACACACATTCATTCTTTCATTCATTCAACCGACTATTTAATTGATTTAAAAGGGAGAAAACCATCCCAGTGAGGTGTTTGGCAGGTAAAGGTACTTGCTACCAAGCCTGACAACCTAAATCACATCTCCAGGACCCACATGATAGAAGAAGAGAACAGATTTCTGCAGGCTGACCTCTGACCTTTGCCTGGGCACTGCACAGACATGCACAAAACAAGAAGCAAATGCAATAAAACCCTTTTTCAAGGACAGTAACTAAAACATAGGGTATAAAGTCACCTGCCTGCTCCCGTCATGCAGAACAATCCTTCCGTGGGTGGAGCTTTCACTCTCCCCGGAGCTGCCCAGTGCTCTGGTGGATGCACTCTTGTTACGTAACCAGGCAGATGCAGGAGAACCCAGGCCTCTCCCTGCCCCTGCAGCCTTTCATCTTCCCTACTGTGTGTATGATTTGCTTGAGTATTGCTTTGCTTTATGGTACAATTGCTTCTGTTTGGGCCCTGCGTGACAGGAGTACACTCCACTGAGTCAAAGCAATGCCAGAAACTGTGGAGCCATTGTCATCATTTCAAAACCCTGAATCCAGGCAAGAGAGGTCCCCAACCCCTAGGAAAGGACTCTGAGGTAACAGGCAAGTCATGCAGCTGTGGGATCACTAAGATAACCTTAGAAGTGCAGTCCACCTCACTGGAGGCCCCTAGTGAATGTCACTGCAGAAAAATAAAAGCAACAACAGCAAACATCTGCAGGCCAGATTTAAGACAGGAAAGCTGGGAGGGAGCTGGAAAGCCAGGAGTCAGCACAATTCACGTGTCCCCAAATTCCCTTCCATATCCACAGGGCTGGGGATACGCAGGCAGAAAAGTACACCGTGGACAATTGGGAGACCTGAACTCAGAATTTCTGGGCTGTCACCAGACCATTATCCGACTTTAGGCTGGTCACCCGCCAACCTAAACTGATAGGGGACAACCTTCTGCATATATGTTTTTCTTATTAGTTGATGAATAAAACATTGTTTGGCCAGTGGGGCAGGAAGACAGGTGGGACTAGGAGAAGAGGAGAATTCTGGGAAAGGTTAGCAGAGAGGGCCTGCCAGAAGAGTCACCATGTAGGCCACCAAAGGAGTAACATGTTCGGACCCTTCTCTGGTAAGATAAGACCATGCGGAAATACTTAGATTAATATAAATGGATTAATAATTAAGGCAGAGCTAGCCAATAAGAAACCTAGTCTTTGGCCAACAATTTTATAATTAAGTCTCTCTGTGTTCATTTGGGGTTGCAGGCAGTTGTGGGACCAGGTTGGTTGGAAAGAACCTACAGCAACACTGAACAGTTTCTTATTTCAGCTGCAAAGCAAGGCTGTTTCCCCTATAGGACTGTGAGAAGTAACAGAAGTGATACATAGGTCATGATTGTGTGTCTGGATCAGAAGAACCCTTCAACATCTCAGAAAAGCTGTTGTGAATAGACAGATTTGGCATGTGGGTAAGTGTAGAGCCCCTTACCGGTTCTCCAGGGGGACCTGGCTTTCCATCTCTGCCCTGTTTGCCTTCTTCTCCCTGAAAAATAAATTCGAATTGCTTAGTAGGTCAAGGAAGACTAGAGAGAAGGAAGGACGGTCACAAAGGCAACCATGTGCATCTCTCTGTGTGGCAGCAGCTTTATGTCCAGGTAGCAGCACAGGTGTCTCCTCTAACTCCGGGAGTCTGGAAAAGGCTCTCTCAGTCAGAACCTGACATCATGGACAAGCAGACCATTTTGCAATTGTGTTGCAATTCCTTGTAATTATCTACAAAAGCCCCCACTTAGTTCCTCAGTCTGGACCTCTTTAATGAGCACGGGGGCAGGCATGGGAAGACTGCAGGAGGGAGAGAAGGGATGGGGAAAGGAGGTAATTAACATTTTAATTAAAAACGGGCAAAGATTAAAAAGTTCAGTTGTTCCTCCCTGTACACAGAGGCCATGGGGAGGAGGGTCCAGAGACCAGTTTAATAGAGGCCATGGGTAGGAAGGATGACAGCAAACTCAGGCTAGAAAAAGCAATGTCTGGGAACTTCAGGTGTGACCCTCTGTCCCTGAATGCAATGACTTGAGAGTGTTCTGTGATCTCCCGTATAATCTGAGAAATAAACAGGCTTCCCAAGACAGAAAGGTTATCTTTTGGGAGTGGCTTGCATGGCAGCGCCTAACCTTGGGAAGCTTGGATCCCTCACTTTAAATGAATAGATACATTGTGTTCGTGCTGCAGGGTTAAGGCTATGAAATACCACAGACGCAGAGTGTTTCATCCAGCAAGCACAGCAGGGAGCTGGCTCTTAGTAGTGGAGAGATTCATTGTTTCACTTCCTGGTGTTGGTCCTCAGAAGCTAGGGAGTTTCCTGGCTCTTGCATCCCTCATAGCAGCTAGCAGAGGCAGAAGGGGTTAACTACTGCCTATCTGTAATACATACATAAAGCCACATCTGCCTGCAGCCGCTTCTACCTGTCACACATTCTTCCTTACCCCTGTTAATTTCCTCTGCGTTTATACCCTGACCTTGACTGAGCTCCCCTTTCTAAGGAAGCTCCAGGAGTCTTATCCATCCAGCTTGGGTGTCCATCCCCAGAGTCCCTGTAGTCTTATGGTCTCAAATGTACCAATGTTTCTCCCTTTTGCTGTGTCTTCTCGGGAGATTTCAGGACTTGGAAAGCACAGTTCAGGGATTTGCTATCATTCCTGTGTCACTCACTAGCCTCGTCCCACCATTCATCCTGGACTGAGAAAGTACTAACTTGGCACCATTAGGGAAGTCAGATGAAGAGGGGCAGAGAAGCAAGGGATGTTCACGGCTACGCCCTAAATTCTCTGATGGGGCTTTCAAAGGCTGGCTTGATTAAGCTTGGGTTTAGTTTTTAAATTAATATCTCTTTATTAAGATGTGTATGCATTCACAGTGTGTGTGTTTCCACATGTGTGTGTATGACCGTAAAGGCCAGAAGAAGGCACTGCATCCCTCAGAAATACAGGTGGTTTTGAACTTCCCCATGTGGCAACTGAACTCATGTTCTATAGGAAGCGAGCGCTCTTCAGAGTTAAGCCATCCCTTCAGCCTCTGGTTTTAAGTTTAGTTCAGGCTCACACCTAACCCTGCTGGGAGGTCACAAGCATGTCTCAGGAGTACATGATGTCTAACGCTGTGGCTCAGCAATGAGTGGGATGTGCCCACGTGTGAGGGTCCTATGTATGCAGCAAATGATGGCGAACTTGCTGCACCTGGAAGTCATAGTCGTTCTCGCCGTCTGGGTAGAAGGCGAAGGAGGGGGTAGGAACTGCTTGATAGAGGAAGCTGGAGACTGCAGCCGGGGAGAGAGTCGAGATAAATGGGTAAGAATACGCTGGAGCGGAAACAAGGCTGGGTGACGTGGACCAAGAAGGAACCATAACCTTACTCTGTCCTTTAATCAAGAGTCACAGGGAGGAAGGTCCATGGCTATGCAGAGAGAAGCCAGTGTAAGCCCAGTCTTGGTATAAAGAGACAACGGGCACTATTATAGGAGATTAGGGCTGCACTGAAGGGGAAGAGGAGAGGGGAGGATAAGTAGAGAAAGCATGGAAAGTAAGACCTTCACCTCAGTGTTAAAGGCCAGAAAGGAGAAGAGTGAGGAAGAGGGCTAGACAGAGTTAAGAAAACAGTGTGACTGTATCTATGGCCTCCTCCCTCTAATCTCATTCCATATTAATTGGAAATTTTCGTTACTTGGCTTTACCATAAATAGAATCAAACCACGATGATGTGTGAACCTCAACAGATTCCTTAACTTCTAGGGTTACAGTGGTTTTCATGATAGCTGCCTAGGAGGGCCTTCTCCATCCGTGGTCATAACTGTTAGACAGCTGCGTAGGAAGGGACCTCCGAGAGCTATTCACCCACGCCCACATTTCCTTTATTATTCTTTGTTGTGTGCGACCCAAGGCTGAACACACGTAGATGCCCTTATCATAGGAACTGAAACCCACAATACAATTTCCAATTATCTTCTTTATTATGTTCCCCAATCTAGTACACAGGAACTTCCTAATTAGAGATGCTGAATGAAATAAAAAGGGAGTATGACCAGAGCCAGAGTGCAGATTCAGAGACAAAGGGAAAAGAGACAGGAGACTAGGAGTTCACCCTGGCTGAGAAGGAAGAAGGAATGAACAACTAGGCTGAGATTAGACCAAGGGGGTCTGCAACTGCCTAGCATGTTCAACATAGGTTTGATCAGATCAGTAAATAGCAACAACATACATGAACATACATGTAGTAAATCCAAGGAGGAGGAAACCAGAAGGCAAAATGAATTAGGGTATGGGGATGTGGCACAGTGGTGGAGCATTTGCCTGTTGTGCCCAAGTTGCAAAGTTCAGAGGCCACCAGGAAGACCCACGAACTGCAAAAGCAAGGTTTAATGATTGTTCATCCATCCATGACAGGGACCCCTCTGGCAAGCTGACATGGCAGCCTCACGAGTGAGTGAAATTCCCTGTCTACTGCTAGGTTTTAAAGGAAAAAGTTACAGATTACATCAGTAGGTACGGGTTGGCTTCTGATTGGTTGACATTTGGGGAACAATCAAGAAATTTTTCAAAGTCATGTTTTTGGCATCTAATACCTGTGTACCAATTATTTTCATTGATCCGTGCTGAGAGGGAACATTCTGCATTGTCTTGTTACTTGCAAGTGGCCTGTTGTACATAGATACCAATAGTTTTCAGAACTATATCCTGGAGACTACAGGGGAGGTTTTGGTCCCCCCCCCCTGGAGTTTCTTTTGTGGACAAACAGTTCCCAGGAACTAAGCATCTAGGAGGCTGGGGGTGGGGTCTAGAGTTTCTTTGTGTTCAGTTTTGGCCTCTAGGAGGCCAGAGGGCCTGGAGTTTCCTTGTGTCAGAGGCCTATGTGTCTTTTCTGTAGCCTGTCATGGCTGCTAGCACAGGGGGCTGAGTGAGGGTCTGGTCCCTTTATTTCTAAATTATTAGAAGTGAAGCCTTTGAGTTTCGTTTACCTCTTTCATTGCCTACTGTATATGAAACTCTAGAATCCATTCCCAGCACCCAAGAGTTGAAGAGCATCGCATAGAGAAGAAGGGTAGCCAGAGGTCATAGGAAGTAGACAAAAATGCACATGCAAAATCCCTGTGGCTTGGAGCCAGATCAGTTGTGGCAGGAGAGACTACAGTGTGTTCTAGGAGCCAAAGGAATATCAGTGTGGCTGAAATCAAAGAATGCGTGTTGGGGTGCAGGAGTTGGAGGCTTAGGGCAGTCAATCAGAAGAGCTCATTCTCTGAGAGAAGGTCTTCCCAGACGGACAATTACCATAAGCTGGAGACCTCGATCCTGATGAGCTGTGTAATACATTATCGAACTAAGAAGAAACATTTGTCTGAGATCACTTTGCAGCACATATGAAAAACCTTAGCTATCATTACAGTGTCACAACTAAACTCTACTCTAGGAGGTCATCCTAAAGGAACTGAAGAACTTCCAAGCATGTGAAGCTACCCATTGAATATTTTGAAATGAAATAACTGTTTTATGAGGTAACAGAGGAACACAGCATGTAATGCAGTACCATTACATATTACATGCAAATTTTATGAATATGCAACAGCAGTGCTGTAAATAAAAAATATTATGTGTCTGGGTATGCAGGGATACATGTAGGAGTGGATATATTTGTGTAACTACAGGAGAAGAGAGAAAATGAGAATTATTTAGGTCCATAAGAAACCATCAATTTTTAGCCTAAATAGGAGGTTAAGACATTTAAGACTTTTGTAATAACCAGGTGTAAGACTATTTTTCTTCTAATTTTCTAAAATACCATAAATTCCACTAGTGGCCACACCTTGCTCTTACAATGAATTCTTCTTTTGTGGAGGGGATTTTTAAGACAGCATCTCCTGTATCCCAGGCTAGCCTTAAAAATCTGCCTCACCCCTTTAGTGATAGGATTATAGGTGTGTACCATCACACCTGGCTTGGATGTATTTTGCTTGCTTACTTTTCTAATGAGAAAAGAGATTCTTTGATACTTACTGGGATTCCTGGAATTCCTGATGGGCCTTGGGGACCAGGAGGGCCTTCTTTGCCCTGAAAGAGCAAGACATAAAAATGTCGTGAAGTCTTTACTTGGCTATTCTGGAAAGAAATCTCACAAGGGGCTGTCCTGTGAGCTAGGAGGAGTTGGTTAAAAGCAAGAGTGCACCTGTAGCCTCCTTGCTTCACGGGCTATGCCCCTCCCAAGAGGCAGTGATATCTTCAACAAAGCATGCTCAAACAGTGCTGACACAGAGAGACCCGCCCTACACTACAGAGACTCAGGGAATCCAACATTAGAAGGCTGTGGAAAGTTTGGGGCTTTGGAGTTCACAAGACTTGGCTCCAGAGCCAACTCAGCATTGTTCCTTCCCATAGCACAGCCTACAACCACAGGATCTACAACTACAGCGCCCAGCACAAGTGAAAGCCGTGGCAGGTGGCCTGGGTGACCCACTGTTTCATTATTTTCATGGTGCATTTCCCCCAGAGATTCCCAAACCTTTAACCAAAAATAGCTACAAGTCATTATTCCCTCCATGAAAGATGCGTGGTATTTTCAAAGTCTATTTTGCTGAATTGCATCAATTGGTATTGTGTTTCCCATTTTATTCATGAAGGCCTAG
Source organism: Mesocricetus auratus (assembly GCF_017639785.1). Classification (NCBI taxonomy): domain Eukaryota; kingdom Metazoa; phylum Chordata; class Mammalia; order Rodentia; family Cricetidae; genus Mesocricetus; species Mesocricetus auratus. The sequence continues at coordinate 4,317,135 of NW_024429224.1, read as the reverse complement.
AGATGCCACCAGGGCTTCAGCCTCTGTTCTAATCACACTGTTCAGTTTCCTATCACCATCACCTCATGTCTCTGCCATGAGTACATAGGGCTCTTAATAAATTTCCAACCTCTACCAGGGCCTTTGCAAGACAAGATTCTGATGCCTCCAATCACGTAAAATAGGATAGTCTAAAGCAGTGATTCTCAACCCTCCTAATGCTGTTTAATACAGTTCCTCATGCTGTGGTGACTCCCAACCATAAAGTTATTTTTGTTGCTACTTCATAACTCCAATATTACTAGTTATGAATCATAATGTAAATACTGTGCCTTCTGATAGTCTTAGGTGACCCCTGTGAATAGGATATTTACTCCCAAAAGGGTTGAGAACCTCTGTTCTTAAAGGTGATGATTTTACCTTCACATTATAAATGAAAACAAGCAAAAGCATGTACTTATTCCACATCTATACAGATTTTTAAAAATGGCCCTATCAGGGGACCAAAGCAAAGTTCTTTTATTTGGCACTATTTGTCCTGTGTATAAAGCTAAAGCGCACAATTGTGTTTAGCCAAATCTAACCCTGGAAGGAGACAGCAGCAACACATGCTCACAACACAGAGGAGTCGATTCACAGATATTCGAGTGTGGTGCAGAAAGGATCATTCTTTATGCTTATCATTGTTAAAAGCTCCTGCGAAGTAGTCACACATTTCATACGCATGGAAAAGTTACTTGTAATTCTAAAGTGATACAAAGAATGTGATATGCCTTTGAGTTGATTTCAGTTTGGGGTGTGCTGTGTCTTTACAACATTATGCTATAAGACATTTGGGACGATCAGGGTGCGCTGCCTCTCAGATCTATGCAAGCTAACCAATAAATAAAAGCACAGTATTCAACACTCCTATTATAGAATCTACCACCACATGTGCAAATAGTGTATATGTACACTATCAAATATTCAGTCAACACTGGGGAATCTTCAATGCTGATCATGAAGCATTCTGTACATCTTTCTAGATGCTCACTGTTCCAAGAACCTTAAAATGGAAAAATAGTGATTCCAGAACAGGGCCAACAATTTCCAGTCCTCTGCCTGTTCTTGTAAATAAAGTTTCATTAGAAGAAATTCATGCCCTATCAGAATATGCATTGTGTATGGCCCATGCTGCCTTACTGGAGCTCAGTTCAGTAGTTGCAACAGAGAACTGTGTCTCACAGAGTCTGAAATGTTTCCTATTTATTTCTTCATAGATAAATGTTGGTAAGCCTTGAGCTAAACCATTCACTTGACTCTCAGGTGAGGGGGGCAAGTTCAGGAGAGAATTCTGCCTCCTGACTACAGCCACCACAAAAATGTCTCCAAATATTTACAAAGTCACTTGACCAAGAGACCAGGAGACAGGCATAGTAGACAGACACTCTCTAACTAGCCTCTGGCTACATATTCCAGCACACAGAGCCAGCCTCACCATATTGTCCAGAACACCCTGACCCAGTCTGCACCATAGACCCTCCCTGAACTCTCTTCAGAACTGTACACTCACAGGGTTACACGGGGCTTTCCCCCTTAAGTTTGCTTGTACCATTCATTTGCTGTGGAATTAACACACTTGAAATCAGGCAGAAAACAGAAAATAATGATTTTTTTCAAATTAAGTCTTCTAGTTGAAAATACAAGTTCCTTGCTGTGTAAATAGATAGCTACACGACAGCCACAAAAACCCAGACAATCTAAAATTCTCCACTCATATTGTTTCAGAAGAGTTATGTCCTCAAGCCACTTTTAGTAACAAGGAGAGGCTATTTAGACATTGTGTTTTATACGAGTAATTATAAGAAGTATCATTGGGGACTCAAAATCATACTGCTGTCCTTCATGTCATATCAAAATAATGGCAGGTAGCTCATATGTTTCAATTCAAAACAGTGAGAATACTTAAGATTGTATGAACTGTGTGTATCCATATTACCCAACCAAAATCATTTCACCTAAGAAAACTTCAACTATATTTCAATTTAATATTTATAGAAATCTGTCAGGACTATGGGCAGCTCTGACTGCTCCCATAACTTACCAAGGGGTCCCAAGATAGAATCAAAGTCTTATTTAATAGAGTTTAATTCGTAGCAATGTAATGATTTTACAACTGGGCACAGTATCTTATTTTCCTCAGGCAAACAGTCCATTAGTTTTATTGGGGAAATCTTTTATGGTCTGAGAATCAATGAAAAGCTGCCTGCAGTGCTTTCTACCCTGGGATTTTCAAACATGGGTTGCTTCCAACGGATTGACCGCAGGATGATCCTGCAAAGAGCTGTGGGGCTGCCAGTTATTCAGTCTCAATGCTCCATGGTGAGTGGTGTGAAATAGCAGAAAGAACACCAAACTGATGTCTTCAAATTGACTCAAGTCCCAAGCTGAACATTGATTTCCTGTATGCCTTTATCTGCTGGGCACCAATTTTCCATGCTGGCAAAGAAGGATGTGGTGTTGCTAACTGTACCCAAGGGACAAGAGCAGGAGCTCAACCTCATTCGTTGTGACTATACTATGGAGCTTCCTGTAACCAACTGTTGGCTTTGACTCTTCTGTTAAATGATGACTGTTTCTCTGGTCATAAAATGGGTAATTCTAAACTTCTCTAAATAACAAGGCTGAAATGTCTGGAGAGAAGCCAGAGGGGATAAGGGGTATTGTGCATTGGGTGTACCTATAAGTGCCATGCAACCAGCACAATGCCTTCCAACCTGTTTTCCAGCTTTTGCTTTATGTGGTTCTAGTATTAAGAAAAAGAATTCTAGGCTTTAAAATTTAAAAGCATTAAGTTCAACTGCCATCAGCACCAGTTATGATTTGAGGGCATTGAGCAATGACCTTTCCAACTTGTACCTGAGCAGTTGTGATAACAGAGCAGTCTCCAGCCTGAAACACATGTGTGCATACCACAGCACAGAATGGACTTGTCTACTTACCTGTGCTTACTCAGAACAGAGACTACCGTGTTAAGACATGGAATGCACATTTAGAGCTTGTTTTCATTGGGGAATCACAGGTTACCAGCCAGCCCACTCCATCAAAACCTTCATTTCAATGGTAAAAAGATAACTAGCAGAAGGCAATTTGCCCTCCATTTTCCCTACCAGAAACCATGGTGGTGAACAGAGACTCGGCTGGGTCACAACAGGAGAGGATGGGGGCAGAGCTGGCAAACAGAGGCCTCTAAGAAGTCCTAAAGGTCAACATAAAGATGGTTCTGTCTCCCACAGACTTACCTGGGACCCTTTAGATCCTGGTGGTCCTGCAGGGCCTGCATTTCCATCTGTTCCCTACAAAGACAAGGCAGAAGACCAGTTTCATGTGCAGATGGGATGAGGGTGAGGAGCACCCACATTTCAGGGATGGGCAAAGCCACAACCATCACACATAAAGAACTAGCCGTCAAAAACATCCCAAGAACTTTGCACAAAGGACCATCTAATAGCATATGTCTGTCTTCCACTGAAGGACCAGACCCATAATACTGAAGCATGCACAAACAAGTTTTCACAGAACTATACTGATAACTATTCAGTGTTTTTTTATGGATTTACATGTACCAATTGAGTGACTTTATTTTAGGTGCTAGCCATGTTATAGGAACAGAAAAGTAACCATATTACCATACTACACCTCAATGAAACTTGATGTTGTAAATATGACTGATTTGCTATGGACTGGAAGTTCTTAGGGCTGAATGCTGTTTGATTGCCTACATCTCTTAGGCTAGATAAGAAGCCAAATAATGTTCATGAACTACAGGGACATCAGTAATGTTTTAAAAATTAGCATGAGGCTCTTGGTGAAATTACACATTTAACCTGAAGCTAAGTATAATTTCTATCTCAAATCTGGATTTTTCTACACAAATTTAGCAAAACTTTCTTTCTCTGTCCCATGGAGTTTGTGAAGCTGGGATCAAAATCATAGCAAGAAAGTGGTAAAAGTTTTATCTGGTGCAAGAATACTGGATGAGAGCAGAAAATAAATGCTGGCAGAGCTCTGAGGGTTTGGACCCTACACCATGGGGCACCTGCCAAATAAGAGCCAGTTATGCATAAGTAACTAGGCTGGTTACTTCTCTGCTCTTGAGCTGTTTCTGTGGGACCAGCCTCTGAGCCTACAGGCTGACTCATCATCTAAGCCCCAGCACAGTGGCACAGAGCATGGCAGAACAGATGCTCAGCAAGCATTTCCAGGAGCTGGAAGCCTGCCTCAGTTGGCTTCTGATTGTGACTGCCTGTGTCTCAGACTCATCATTTAGCACAAGCATTCAAAGCCAGGACCTGTGCCTTGTGGTTGTCCAGGACCTCTAAGGTATAGCAGTTTCTGGTGGGAAGGTACTAGAGACATCAGGATGAGGGGGAAGGTTTAAGGCTGTGTCCATTCTCTGTGATCCTCAGCTAATGGGGTGCACTTGGAGGTTAAAGCTACTGTGACAAGAAATTATTCATCAACGGACTGGTTTTTTTATAAAGTCACCTGTCTCTCATATTCTTCTTTGATTAATGCTAATTACTCTCCCCAGTATCCACTGAAGTCCCACCTTTATCAGGATTTTCTTTGATTTTTGGATCTAACAATAAAAAGGTGTGCTAGTTGTGGTTTGGTTTGGTTCTCTCTCTCTCTCTCTCTCTCTCTCTCTCTCTCTCTCTCTCTCGGTGTGTGTGTGGGGCAACAGCTAAAGGCAAAAGTTTAAAAGTTTTCTGGAAAAAGATAAGGGGAAACTCAACTGAGAAAATGTCCCCACCAGAACAAGATCAGGTAGGAACTGAGTGAGACTGAGGAATTAAAAAAGCTGTCAACACTAAAGATTTAAAGTGAACTTTTCATTCTTTGAAATGTATACTGTCATTACAAACTTGATGTAGAGGTTTTGCTCTTGCATGATTTCATTAAACTATTTTTTGCATTTGATTTCTTTCAATCAGTTAACACAACTAGAAATCAGTGAGTTGTGATACTATTTAAAAACACAAAGCAGTGATAGAAGAGATGGTCCCAAGTTTAAGAGAACTTTTTGATCTTGCAGAGGACATGAGTTTGGTTCCCAGCACCTACATATCATCTTACGATTTTCTGTTACTCCAGTTTGAGGAGTTCTGATACGCCCTTTTATAAATGGAGTTCTTAACTGATCTAAGTGATAAAAACCTGGAGTCAGATACAATAGAAAATGCTTAGGTATCAGAGAGAAGGAGCTAGCCACCACCACACCTTACCACCTTAGTGTCTAGGCAGACAAGAGAGCCAGTCCCCCCTTTCTTCCTGCTTTTATCCTGTTTCTTCCCAGATGGCTCACTTCCTGTCTGTCTGTATAGACTTCCAGACCTCCTCTATGGTTATCTAGAGGCATACTCCATTCTCTGACCTTCAGGCAGGCTCTATTTGTACAAGTAAGATATCACCATACCCTTTTTGGACTCTGCTGGCATCTCCATGCACATACATGTACTCATGCACATACACACATACACAAACACACACACAGTCTATAAAAAGCACAAAATAACAAATCATGCTTAAGTATGTAACTTTAACTTCATAATCCAAACTGACTTTCTTTTACAATATTTACTTTAAAATTCTGGTTTCTTTTAGGAAGAGGTTCCTTTTCAGTAGGCTTTGAGTCATTCGGATGTCCTTGTTTGCAAAGTCTGAGAGACAGAGTTTCATGGAGAAGCCATGAAAATCTCTGGGGTCCTGAGCTCAGCAGGGACAGTTATTACCACTGCTTGTTGTCATGGTTACCTTCAATGAATCTAAGAGCTGCAACAGCAGTTGGCTCCGAGCAGAAAAACAACAGGACTAATCCATAGAAACTGAAAAATGCTGAGGCTGTGTGTCAATGTCATGGCTACAGTTACTACAGGAGCAAGGAAATTATTTGCTTAAATGGCACAATAAATTGGGTGATATTAATAGTAGACGTTATAGTTTTCAAAAAATGGCAAAGAATAATAAGTGGTTAAAAAGAATAATAGTGAACAATAATTTGTAATTGTTAGTTATTGATTCCAGAACATTGGGGATAATCTAGGCCTATGTGGGCATCTTCAAGTTCAGTGTAAAGGAGTTCTTTACTAGACATCCTAACCTTTCCAGGACCGCTAAGGCCCAAGACCACCCTGAGTAGCCCATTTTTCAAGACTATTCAAATCCCTCAATATTCATCCCATTTATTTCTTCTCCATCCCTGGGTGCTTTAAGGGTAAACCCACCCCTTAAAATAAGATAGGTCCAATGTGATGCAATCTCCATGGGATATGGACACATACCTTGAATGCCAAAACCAAGAGACAAAGGTCATTAGAGAATCTACTTACTGGTAGTCCAGGATTCCCTGGTGGGCCCATGAAGCCTGGAACTCCAGGATGACCCTAGGAATACACAGACAATGATTATTTAAAAGTGACTCATAGAAAAGCTTTCAGATTGAAACAAATAATAAATTTCGGAAAGCAACCCAGAGTAACAAGTCTGGTTGAAGACTCTGGGCACAAAGGGTCTCTTTTCCATGTATCGCTAGTGACTCCATAGGTAAAGAAAGTTTATTACATTATTTATAAAAACAAATATGTCTTGAAAGAGATTTGCCTGAAGACCGTCTGGGATGGGGGAAAGGCATATGGAAGTAGCTGAGATGTTGATAAAAGCAAAAGGGACTGTAACTTCTATCTAGGTAGAACCTGAGAAATTATGTTTATCATACTCTCAACCTTCCAGACATGCATACAGTGTCCCATTAAAGAAGAACTACAGGAAAATAAAGCGGGCGTGTACATTTACACAGAGTTATCACTTCAAGCCCTGTCTCTCTTGTCTCTCTCCCTCCTGCTCCTCACCTGTGTGTGTGTGTGTGTGTGTGTATATACCTCCTTAGCAGAATAAGCGCAGAGTAACTTAGCTATGCTATCGATACTCTGATAACATTACAGAAATAATCTATTTTTACATGCATAGTTTCCTGTGAGTTACAGGATGAGCCATTCATTATTTATCATGTAGAATTTAGTATCTACATGGAACTCTGTAAGCCCCAATCCCTGAAACTATGCTTGATATGCTAGACTTTGTTGACTCCCCATGGGAGGCCTTACCCTTATTGAGGAGTGGATAGGGGATGGGGGTTGGGTGGCGGAAAGGTATAGGGAGGGAGGGGGAGAGGAGGAGGAACTGTGGTTGGTATATAAAATGAAAAAAACCTTTTAAATAAATAAAATTTTAAAAATAACTTAGTATCTAACATTCAGCATTGTGTGAAAATGTTAAAATGCAAAACAATACCAAAGAAATTTTTTCTCTCCTATCTCTCCAAACTGCCACTGGAAAACACATACAATACTCAGTACAATGCATAAAGTGTTTGTTGCTGATGTGCTATTCTTGGTATGATAACTCAGGTATCTATTGTTTCTCCAAATGCAGAGGAGCAAGCCTTAAGACAGCTCTCATGGGGAGGCTTGAGGGTCATGAGCTCAGTGGCTCACCCTCCTCCCACCTGTATCAATAAACCCCGAGGGCAGGATCCACCCTTGCTCACTTTGCGTCTCCGATTCTGGAGCACTGCCTGGCATGGAATCAGTTACCAATGAGTGAGATGCGGGCGGTGGGAAAGCAGAAAGGAGGGCAGGTAGAGAATGGGAACAATAGGAAGGAGGAAATGATGGCAGGGGAGACCATGCACAAGTCACTTAGCAATCACTAAAGCTGCCCAAGCAAGGTTATACAGAATCAGTGAGTACTATTTGTTGGGGCACCATGGGAAAGCGTATTCTAGATTCAAACCAAGAGCAGAGCTTCAGTATTGGTGCCATCCTGCCAAGCATTAGGAGAGGGGTCCAGCTAGCCTGAAAGGGCAATGACTGACTCAAGGAGTGCCATGAAGCATTTCAAATAGTAGCAGGGGTGGAAAAAGAGGGCCTCAAGAAATGGTGGGAGGAAATAGCTGATACTTCTATGCAGTAGGGAACTGGGGGCCAAGATGTACTTTCAGTTGACATTCTTGTCGTCATTTATATTATAATGAAATGGGTCTATAAAGTATCAAGAAGATGAGAGGAAAAACCATTTTTAAAAGGATGACTTCCTTTTATCTCTTCTTATGCCACACCCCCCTCTCAGTTTATATACTTTGCCACTTCAATAATAAGCTTCAGTCTCCTTTTATGCCAGGCTCGGGAATGTTTATTTAGATCGTGAAGCTAAATACACATGAGCAATATGTACAAAGAAAGCAGCAGAGCTGGTGAGCTGGCTCAGTGGTTAACACTCAGTGATCTTCTGGAGGACCCTGCCCCCACACAGCAGCTCACAACAATCTTCAACTCCAGTTCCAGGAAATCACAAAATATTTTATCTTGTGATGACTCCTTAAAAGTCATATATGTAAGTCATATATGGGAAGTTTCCACACATTATCAGATTTGAAAATATAATTATATATTGAATGCTTTCATTCATATTATATGTAATTATTTCTAAAATGTGATTACACTGAAATTATTTTTATAATTCCTATTAAATATCTGGTCAAATGATTGTTTTGCAAATAAAATTCTGGGAAGACAAAAAAAAAAAAAAAGAAATGGCGGGAGGGATAAAGGGCATTTTACTAGAAACTGAAAACACTTCCGTGAGAGAGACACAATCATGGGGAGTGAGGGGAGAAAATGAAAAGATGAAGGCTCCTCAGACAACCGGAAGATAGGTCACAGTACACAGAGCATCGTGATGGAAAGCAGGAGAACAAGATTCCTCTGCAGGCACAGAGAGGCAAGGATGGCATCAGGAGCGAGGGGAGGGGGGGCTTTCTTGCAAAGCAGGCTTCTTTAAGGCAGAAGCTGACTTTACCTGATCGCCTTTCTGTCCCGCCTCACCCTCTGCACCACGCTCTCCTTGGACTCCCTTGGAAAGAACACAGAAAAGACAAGTTAGGTCACAATAAATTTCACGAGGATTTCCCTGCAAATATCCGAGTACTTTCAGTGTTTTCATCCATTCTTCAAATTCTTTATCAAATTATTGCTTCAAGCCAAGCAGTTACGGTGGACGGAAAGGCTGCATGGGAAATTGGTTGGCTACATTTCAGATCCCTTGGGGGAGCATAAGCAAACATGGCTGGGAGGAAGGCAGGACTGAGTTCTCTGAGCTTGCTACATCATTCCTGAACTGGAGCGCAGCAATGGCTGGCAGATGTCACTAGAAGGGTAGATGACAGTCCGAGATTGCATCTGTAACCTCAGTGAGGGTGGATCGGAAGGTTCAGGCTGAAGGAAAGAGAAAGTGTGAGGTCTTCCAGGAAGGTGAGATGGAAGAAGAAGGAAGTGTCAGTGAGGCTTGAAGAGCAGATGTGTGAGCAAGGAAGAAGGGAGTGGACACAGAGGGACCAGGGGGCTTTGCACACTCAGCTCTGATCACTTTCTCCACCTACGTGCTCCTTATGACCCCAGTATTGCTATGGGACCTGAAGAAACCATGCAAATACGTAGTAGTGCTTTTCTTAACAAATTACCAACAACGACAAAGATAACTACTGATGTCCACCTCAGAGAATGCCCAGATTAAACCTCCAGATGACACATGGGAGCACTCCACTTAGAGTCTAGGACAAGGGAAACTCCTATTTGTTGTAATTATCTTTCTCTTATTCGGCACTCTGATGCTCACCTTTTGTCTGCTGCATGTCACTGGGAAGAGTGCTTTGACTCCTCCCTTCCTTCTCAATGAGAACGGTGATAATGATTCATCTGCTATGGAGCTACAGTGACATAAAACTAAGTGACATAAGAAAAAAACCTATGAAGTTCACAGGCCAGTGATAAGCTCAGTGCTCTGGTACTCAGTGACCATCTACATCATCATGACTACCTGATCATCATCCTTCTCACCACCATCATGACCATCACCGTGGTCAGCAGCATCACTGTAATCGTAAGTATCACCTCTATCACCACCCCATCCCCTTCTCATCACAAGCATCACCACCATCACCATGGTTACCACCACCAACACCAATATCTAACAATCGTCTACTCCTTCTTTTACCATCAAGATCACCACAGTTACCAAAATACTTAGAGCATGCAACCTATGGCAAATATTTTTATAGACTAAACCTCATAGTATGATTCAAATTTCCAAAATCTTAACTGTCACCTATCCTGGTTCTACATTTACTTAGGGGAGGTTTTAAAATATTTTGAGATTATAGCTATGTTACTCCCTTTCCTTTCATCACTTCAAACTCTCCCATATAATCTCCTTCAAATCCATAGTTTGTTTTATCATCAATTGCTATTATATGCATATGTGTACATATATTTATAAACATATACATAAATATCCCTAAATGCAACCCATTCAGTCCATACAATGTGATTTGTATGTATGTTTTCGGTGCTGGCCATTTGGCGCCGGACGCCTCACTGGTGTGCTCTTCCCTAGGGAGGACTCTCTCTCCTGCTCCTAGCATTTCTGTTTCCTGTGGTTCTTTGCATAGGGCTGAGGCCTTGTGTGCTTTTCCCCATCCACTTTGGCATGTGAAATGGTGTCATCCTTGTTCAGCTCATGTTTGGGCAGTCAAGTTGCTTTGTTTTCTTTTTTAATGTTTGAGACAGAGTCTCATAAAGCTCAAATAACTTCAGACTCACTATGTAGCTAAGGATAGCCTTGAATTCCCAATTTTCCAGCCTCCACTAGTGCTGGACTTACAGATACAGCCACTTCATCTGCTTAAATTGTCATGTCTTTTGCTTTTTGATGTTTCTGTGTTTTGTTTTGTTTTGAGATGTGTTTTTGAACTATAAGGTTGGCCTCAAACTTACATCAATGCTCTTGCATTTACCTCATGAGTACTGGAAACACACGTGTGAGCCACCAGATACGGCTTTTCAGACTGTTTAAAAATAAGATAGGCTCTTACACTGTATCCATGACTGGCCTGGGACTCAATATGTAGCCTAGACTGAGCTCAACTTGTATCACTACTCCTGCCTCAGACTCCCAAGTGCTAAGATTACAGAAGTGACCTACCACACAAAGTATACTTAATGTATTAACAAATGTTGCAGTAAATCTTAAATACACAGCCACACTTAAGTTCCTTTAAAATAACCTACTGTACTATGAAGAGTCCTTGACAGTGAATCAGTCTAGTACTGGTTTCAATCCTGTCCCTCCTCATCTCTGCATCTAACAAGTCATACCCTTTCCTAGATCTCAATCTGTCCATCCAGAATGACTGAGGGTGGGAGCAGATCAATATGTGAGCACCCAGAGCCCCACAGTTTCCTCATGAGGTGTGAAGTCAAGCTCTCTTTGCATGTAGCCCACTCTAGTACACAGAGCTCGCTGATAGCATGCTAATGACACTCTTGCTCATAGTCCCTAAGACTATGCTATGAGGGTTAGATGAATTGATACTTACAAAGTGTTAGGTTCTATTGTTTAGAGGAAGGAAGAAAATGGTTCCCAGGAAAAAAAACTTGTGTTGATAGGTGTGTGAGTTGGCACTCTGTCTGCAGTGACTTCATAATCAAAGAAGTGCAATAGGGTTGCGCACTACCTCACTGACATTCAGCACAATTGATCTCAAAGGTAAATGGATCCCTTTCAAATCCCAGTCTTCAGCCTAGCTGTAGAGTGGTTTCAACATGCAGCTAGCAACAATGAAAATGCCAGCAGCTCAGAATCCCCATAGCTGCCCCTGTCTCTGTGCCCACTATAGCCAAAGGTCTGTGCAAACACAGCTACCTCCAGACATGACTCACTTCCTTGCTGGGCACAGTATCAGAGCTTTTCACAAAAGAACCTGTTTCATGCAGCCCTTTGTCTCTATGCTGAGCTCATGGCTAAGTATATGTCTAAGACACCTTATTTAGCTATTGAAACTACTTTTGCCCTTGGTCTTTGCAGGTTGATAAGAAATTTGGGCTGACAATGGTGGCACCTGCTATAATCCCCCAACACACATGGGCGAGGAGGGCAAGAGGTTAAAGAGTTCAAGATAACTATCATTTACATAGTAAGTTCCAGACTGGTCTGGGAAACGTGAGACTCTGCCTCATTAAAAAAAAAAAAAAGTCAAGTCGTTAACCTGTGATCTAAGCTCAGCCAATCTGACTGATCATCAAATATTCAAGCATCAGACTCTCCCCATCCAAGTTACTTTCCTGACTCATATCTGAGGCTATGATGCCTGGTTTGGGTGGTTTACGATGTCCTGAGATTTGATTGATGGTGGAGGAGGCAGACCAAGCATGTTAAGAGCAGATGGGCACATGGCTGTACACTAGAAGTACAACAATCAAAAGACAGATCTAAATGCCATCGTCCCAGGGCCTTTATCCTTACAAAGCTGCAGGACCATTTTACTAGCCCAGTTGTCTCTAGATGTTTATTGAGCAACCTTTTCAGAAGCTTCATTCTTGCTTCTCAACTCAACCCTAAACAAAGAACTACAGGCAACTAAGGAGTAATGAGAGGAGGAGAAATAGTTTCCTCCAGGAAGGAACAACCCAACTGCTTGTCTGTACCAAATGTTCAGCCTTGAAAACATACATATGAGTAACAGTATACAGACTGGTCTGGGAAACGTGAGACTCTGCCTCATTAAAAAAAAAAAGTCAAGTCAGTAACCTGTGATCTAAGCTCTGCCAATCTGACTGATCATCATATATATGTACTGTATACTGACCTCATATATATGTACATTTAATAAAAATTTGTGACATATGCACATTTAATAAAAATTTCTGACAAAAGGAGATGAATGAGAACAAGGAGGGACATAAGGGGAATTTGAATGGGAGGAAATGGAGGAAGGGAGAAATGTAATTATAATCTCATTTTTTAAATGTTTTTAAAAATAAGTTAGATTGGGTAACTTTTTCCTGGTATCTGTTTCAAACAGCTAATGACATAACAGAAACCTGATTCCATAGTTAAATAAATAAATAAATAAATAAATAAATAAGGGGCTATATCACTCCACATACAATTTTCTTAAAATACTTGCTTATTTGTTACTTTTGCATAATTGTGACCAAATACCTGAGGCAAAGAGATGAATTTTGGCTCACATTTTCAGGGATATGTGTAGAAGCAGCATGAGGCACCAGGAAGCCATGAGGCATAAGAATGGGGGACAGGAGGGATCCAGGGCCAGGCATACTCCAAGGGCCTGATGACCTGCTTTCCACTGCTGTGTTCTTGTCACATCGATAGAAAAGCAACTAATATACAAGTCTTCTGCCTTTTATTGCAAGGAACTCAATTACGTCTTTCTCATAACCTAGTAATCATCTCTTTGGAATTTAACAAACATGGGGAGAAGCCCCTCCCTTTCCCAGTTCCTGCTGGAAGGCAGGAACTAACATTGGCAGAAGTCTGGATCACAGGCACGAAACTGCCCCTTGTGGAAAAGACTGGAGATGCTTTCATGTTCCTTGATTCTACAGCAAGTAAGCTAACTAGCTTATGATGACCACCCAGGACCTGGCACATCTGGAATGAGCGTGGCTGACAAGCAGGGTTGCCATGTCCTCTATCTTAGTAGCAGTTAGCACTCCCTGAGATATGTATGGATGTCCAGGTTAACCAGTCAGATTGGCTCCCTAAGACTAAAGCTTCTTGAACTCTCCAGAGTATCACTGAGCATGTGGTACACACTGCCTCCTGGATCAGTGTTAGGGTATTGATAATACTGACTCTTTTTCTGTCTTTGAGGAGAGGTTTCTTAGGTTAGAAAGACATTTTGATTAATTTCTTAATATAATTACAAATTATGCAAGAATGAATTTTTGAAACCATGGTATCATTTTGTTTGTTCTTCCAGTATTTAGAGTCTGCCTTTGTGTTATCCTTTGTAAATCAAATCTGCAGGATCCATCTCCTCATGGGGTCTGCAAGCTGTGGAGCCTTTGTTCCTCTTACATGAGGCTCAGCTGTTTCCTGCCTAGAATTCCCCCATCCCACCCAATCCTGCCAAATGCATGGCAAATTCTGCCTAATCCCTAGATTCATCTAAAATCCACCTCCTCAGGGGACATCATAGGTTGCCCTTTGTCCCATAACACTGGTTTCTTTAAAGTCATCTGCTCTTCTCCAGACTCCTGTTGTATTTGTTACACAAATGTCCAATGACCTAAGAGCCATGAGGACCACTATCAGCCATGTGTATTAAATGCTTCCTACATGCTGGACTTTATCAGTGTTCTTTTGTTTGATTCCTAGACATTCCTTGACACTTAGATTTTATAACTAGAGTTATGACAAGGGTTTGTGCTACTAAAACTCATGAGCAAACATCTGTCCAGGCAGTATCTTTAAATAACCAACAGAAGACTCAGAGAAGTTGACAAACGTTCAATTACTGTAATTAGTGAGTCAATTCATTCAGTTAACAGAAGACAGGGGAGTTTGAAGAGGTACCAGATTCCAAAGCCAAGCTTATGCCTGTCAGTGTAAGGGTCTCTAGCCACACTGCCTTCTCTGTGAGCTACCAGATTGTTGGGTTTCTTCTCTGCATCAAAAGAACAACCTACTTCCATCAGTCACTGGATGAAGGTTCTGGGGTGGCATATAAGGTAGACGTCAAGTTCATTATCAAGAATGGGCATTTAAGGTAGAGACAAACACCCACAGCTAAACACTGAACTGAACCCATGGAGAGAAAGGAGCAATGAGTAAATGGGCAAAGAATGGGCTGGCAAAACCAGCAGAGACAGCTGATCTGAACAAGCGGGAGCTCTTAGACACCAGAACGACAGCTGGGAGGCCAGCATGTGACTGATCCAGACCCCCTGAGTGTGGGAGTCAGTGAGGAGGCCTGGGCAACCTATGGGGCCCTGGGCAGTAGATCAGTATTTATCCCTGGCATACTAATGAACTTTGTGTGTCCATAACACAAAGAGGGATGATCTCTCAGCCTAGACTCTTAGGGGAGTGCCTGGACCCTGCCCTGAGTGAAATGACAGACTCTGGATATCCCCCATGTGGAAGGAAGTGGGGGGTGCGGGAGGAGGGGAGGGAGAGGTAACTGGGATTGACATGTGAAGCAAGCTATTTAAAATTAAAGTAATAAAAACGAACGACCTATACCTGATCTCTCCCTGCACCACTGACTTGGAAGGTAAGTATGAAAGGGAACATTTAGTGATAGCCCCCAGGACTGAGCATGGATGGAAGATGTGCCTGCTCATCAAGAGATCATGGAGCAAATGGCTCTGATACCCTCCGATAGGTGGGGTTCTTGGGTACTATCTGTCAACAGGAACAGCAGTAAGCATTGCCTCTACCTCCTCAGAATCATTCAGAACTTCCCAAAGAGAGTGTCTGCTCTCCAGGGTATCTCCAGATCCATTTTAAGGCCCCATTAGATTCATAGCCTGGTTGAGAATGTGCATTGCACAGGAAATAAAATGCTTTGCAGAGGCAGCTGTTAAACGTTACCAATGCATAGGAGCTCTTATTGCTGAATGGACAAACACACTTTCCCAGGGCTGTTACCATGACTGCCATCTTACCCTCTGTTCTTCCTCTACAAGGATAGTGAGAGCAAGACAGCACCCAATCTCTGGGCCCTAGCCGAGTTTCTAAACTCAGGACAGAACTCTGAAGCTATCCGTGGTGCTCAGCATCCCTTCCTCATCCCCAGCCCCAGCTTCTGCAGACAGTAGAAGCAGGTAGGATGAATCACAGGAGGCCAGATACTGAGTCACAGCAGCAAACCAAGAGCCAGGCTTTCTTGGCAATGCAGGGAGACCAGTGAACACTCAATGTCTCTGTTACCAAAGGATGCCTACAGTGGTCATTGCTCCTCTCTCATGGGGAATTTTCTGCTAACAAATTCATCTTTGTGCCCATAAATCCTTCAAAAATGTTGTTTGATGAGTGAGAATGAACAGAGAAGAAACAAGTCCATTTTCTGGAAACTTGCATGGAGTAAGTGGAGAGAGAAAAAAGTAGCCTGAGTTTAAAACCAAGAACCAAGACATCAACCAATGGGCATCATCAGAAGAGGCATCGTCACCTCTATGATTCATTTATCAACACCCCATAGTGACAAGGATAGGCTACCTCAAAGGTCTCACTCTCAGCCTAGAATGAAGGAGCACTGTTCCATACTGGGAGCTGTTCCAGGTGCTGGATGGAGTGTTGTTATTAGTTAGAAGTATGATGACTTGTAGGTCAACTTCAGCTATACTACCTCTGGGCTTGGTTCCTGGTGTCTTGTCTTGCTGAACTCTAGTTTCCTCTGTAAGATGAGATAAGTTTCCCTTACAGTGCTTTTCTTGTACTGCAGGAGGCCATATTATATAGGCAACAGCCTGGCCCTTAGGACATTGCTACTGTGGAGGTTCTCCTTGAGGATCAAAGACTTTCCAAGATCACCACTGGTAACCAAGTAGAGGAGCAAGAGCTTCAGCTTTCAGGCGCATCACCAAGCTTTGTTCTTTTTTTCTGGCAAGAGCTCCTCCAAATCCCTTGTAGTAAGTCGTAAGATCAGTGCTTGCTGCTGGGTTGAGATGACAGAGAAAATAGCCAGTTTTCGATGCAGGAAGTGCACTGGCTTAATTGATTTGCTTTTGTCTCTCTGGATAAAGGTTCCCTCTTGTCAAAAGCTCAGCCCAGCAGCCAGCATAATGGCAGCAAAGGTCAGTGAAGGAAAACCTGAAGTTGCTGCACAGAATTCTTCAGGGGGGTGGCTAAGCCTTCCCTGCAGGATTGGAGAGGGAGATTCACATACAGTGGCCAGTGGGACATTCGGTGATGCTACACTTTCTTGGTATTGCTCAATGTAAAAGTGCCCTTGGCAAAATATCCTGGTCTATATGCAATGGGAACTAATAATGGCTGTTTTTGAAGCCAAACTATTAACTACATCAAAACCATCTAAATCTTTGTTTGTTTGTTTGTTTGTTTGTTTACGAGACAGGGTTTCTCTGTATTGTTTTGGAGGCTGTAGGTCCAGCCCGGCCTCGAACTCACAGAGATCCGCCTGCCTCTTCCTCCCGAGTGCTGGGATTAAAGGCGTGCGCCACCACCGCCCGGTTAAAACCACCTAAATCTTGACAAAGTATATGGACCACAAATGCTAGTCACCTCAGCCTGTCAAGCAGGGCCTGAGTGATCTAGATATTTCTCATAATGATCCATCCAAGATCTGGTTTTGGTCAAACCACTTGCTTTTCTCGTTTGATTTCCTGCATTGATTAAGTAGTACGTATGAAGCTGTCGGGACTACTGGATACTCTTGCAGAGGAACCTAGGTCCAGCTTGCAGCAGCTTACAACTATCTGTAAGTCTAGGTCCACAGGGTCCAAAGACCTCTTCTGGCCTCCACAGGCACTTCACACAGGGAGTGCACATACTTACATTCAGGCAAAACTTACACACAGAAAATAAATGTAAATAAATCTAAAATAATTCAACACTACGTTGAAGGGCTGGGTCTAAATTAAGGCAAGGCAAACACTCACCTTTAAATTCTTTTTACAATTATTTATTTCAAGGGCGTTACACACCACACACAAAGAATGTGTGCTGTCCAGAGGACAACTTTCAGGGATTGGTTCTCTCCTTCTACTATGTGGGTTCTGGAGATTGAAATCAGCAAGCACCCTTACCCACTGAGGCATCTAAACAGCCCAAGAACTTTGATGATTTTTTTCAGTAACCAAGACTAAAGTGCAATCCCAAGCAACATTTTAAAAAATCTAAAACCAAGCAGTGTCAGAGGAAGGCCTGAGTTTCAGGCCCAGAGCAGCATCAAGGGAGACATGAGCCCACAGTGCCAGAGGGAGGCCTGAGTTTCAGGCCCAGAGCAGCATCAAGGGAGACATGAGCCCCAGACCCAGGAGCAGTGTCAGAGGGAGGCCCCAGCCTCAGGTCCAGAGCAGCATCAAGGGAGACATGAGCCCCAGACCCAGGGGCAGTGCCAGAGGGAGGCCTGAGTTTCAGGTCCAGAGCAGCATCAAGGGAGACATGAGCCCCAGACCCAGGAGCAGTGTCAGAGGGAGGCCCCAGCCTCGTAGTGATCACCGGGTGAAAGGACAGCAGCAGTTTGCAGCAGTAGCTTCCAGAAACTACTGCAAGAAGTTCCTCTGGGAAAGAGCACCTGTGTCCCAGCCAGCATCCACTGCCATTTCATGGTTGGCAATATCCTGCTACCCTCAACTGCACCTACACCTCCAATGGGAGGAGCGTTCACCAGAGCTGTAGCTCCATCTGCACCTCAAGGAGCGACCACCTGAGCAAGGGGCCCACTTCCACAGGAAGAGCATTCAGTTAGATAGAAGATACTTTCCTTTCAGCACCTCACAGAACCTGATCAAAAACAGACCACACACTCGGTAACAATGCAAACCTCAACAGATTAAAAAAAAAAAAAAAGAATAAATCCCTATCAGATCACCAGAGCTTAAAGTTAGAATTCAACAGCAACATTAATTTCAGAAATCCCACAAACAGATGAAGATTGAACAATGACTAACTGAACCACCACTGGGTCAAGGAAGAAATAAAGAAATAAATAAAATACTTCCTAAAATTTAATGAAAATGACCACACAACATATCCAAACTTATCACAATGAAAGCAGTGCTGAGAGGAAAGTTCATAGAACTAAATGCCTACATAAAGAAGCTGAAAAATTTCACACTAGTGAATTAACAGAACAACTGAAATACACCCAGAAGGAGTAGACAGCAAGAAACAGTAAAATTAGGGGCTGGAATCCATAAAATAGTAATGAAGAAAACAGTGCAAAGAATCAATGAGACAAAGAGTTGGTTCTTTGAGAAATTCAACAAAATATACAAATCTTTATCCAAACTGACCAAAAGACAGAGAGAAAATATCCAAATAACAAAATCAGAAATGAAAAGGGACACGTAACAATAGACACTGAGGAAATCCAAAGAATCATCAGATCATACTTCAAAAACTTGTATTCTACAAGCTGAAAAACTTTAAGGAGATAGACAGTTTTCTAGATAAGTACCACAAACAAATATTAAATCAAGAACAGATAGATAACTTAAATACACCTATAATCCTTAAGGAAATATCAATAGTCTCCCAACTAAATAAAGCTCAAGCCCAGATGGATTCAGTGCAGAATACTATCAGATGCTCAAAGAAGATCTAATACCAATATTCCTCAAATTATTCCACACAATAGAAATGCAGGGAACATTGACAAACTCTTTTTATGAAACTACAGTTACTCTGGTACCCAAACAGCACAAAGACAAAACTAAGAAAGAGAATTGCAGACCAATTTCCCTCATGAACATAGATGCAAAATACTCAATAAAATCCTGGCAAATCAAATTCAAGAACGTATCAGAAAAATCATCCACCATTACCAAGTAGGACTCATCACAGAGATACAGGCATGGTTAACATGAAAATCCATCAATGTAGTCCCCCATATAAACAAACTGAAAGAAAAAAACCACATGATCATCTCACTAGATGCTGAAAAAGCCTTTCACAAAATTCAATACCCCTTCATGATAAAGGTCTTGGAGAGAATAGGGATATAAAGAACATACCTAAACATAATAACGGGAATATACAGTAACCCAACAGCCAACATCAAACTAAATGGAAAAAAACTCAAAGCAAACCCACTGAAATCAGGAACAAGACAAAGCTTCCCACTCTCTCCATATCTATTCAACATAGTACTGGAAGTTGTAGCTATAGCAATAAGACAACAAAAAGAGATCAAGGGGATACAAAACTATAAAAGAAGTCAAACTCTTGCCATTTGCTGATGTTATGATAGTTTACATAAGTGACCCCTGCAATTCTACCAGAGAATTCCTACACCTGATAAACACCTTCAGCAAAGTGGCAGGATACAAGATTAACTCAAAAAAAAAAAAGTCAGTAGTAATGTCAAACTGGCTGAGAAGGAAATTACTGTTTACAATAGCCACAAATAACATAAAATATCTTGGGATAACTCTAAGCAAATAAATTAAAGACCTCTATGACAAGAACTTCAAGTCTTTAAAGAAAGAAATTAAGGAAAATATCAGAAAATGGAAAGATCTCCCATGCTCTTGGATAGGTAGGATCAACATAAAAAAATGGCAATTCTACCAAAATCAGTCTACAGATTCAATGCAATCCCCATCAAAATTCCAGCACAATTCTTCACAGACCTCAAAAGAACAATACTCAACTTCATACGGAAAAACAAAAAATCCAGGATAGCCAAAACAATCCTGAAGGATCATCTGGGGGCATTGCCATGCCTGACTTCAAAGTTTTACTATAGAGCTATAGTAATGAAAATAGCTTGGTATTTGCACAAAAACAGACAGGTGGGCCAATGGAATCGAATCAAAGACCCCAATATCAACTCACACACCTATGAACACCTGATTTTTGACAAAGAAGATAAAAATATAAGATGGAAAAAAGAAAGCATATTCAACAAATGGTACTGGTATACCTGGCTGTCAACATATAGAAGACTGCAGATAGATCCATATCTATAGCCATGCATAAAGCTCAAGTCCAAAGGGATCAAAGACTTCAATATAAATCCATTCACATTGAGCCTCATAGAAGAGAAAGTGGGAAATACATTTGAATGCATAGGCACAGTAGATGACTTCCTAAATAAAACACCAGTAGTATAGACACTGAAAGCAACAATTAGCAAATGGGACTTCCTGAAACTGAGAAGTTTCTGTAAAGCAAAGGACACAGTCAACAAGACAAAATGGCCCCCTATTGGAATGGGAAAAGATCTTCACCAACCCCACATCTGACAGAGGGCTAATCTCCAAAATATACAAAGAACTCAAGAAACTAGACATCAAAGTACCAGACAATCCAACTAAAATATGTGGTACGGATTTAAACAGGGAATTCTCAACAGAACAATCTCAAATGGTGAAAAGACGCTTAAGGAAATGCTGGACATCCTTAATCATCAGGGAAATTCAAATCAAAACCAGTCTGAGATTCCATCTTATACTGAGCAGAATGGCTAAGATCAAAAACACCAATGACAGTTTATGCTGGAGAGGATGTAGAGAAAGGGGAACACTTCTCCACTCCTGGTGGGAGTACAAACTTGTACAGCCACTGTGGAAATCAGTATGGCAATTTCTAAGAAAATTAGGGATCAGCCTACCTCAAGACCCTGCAATGCCACTGTTGGGCATGTAACCAAAGGAGGCACAGTCACACCATAAGGACATTTGCTCAACTATGTTCATACTAATGTTATTCGTAATAGTCAGATCTTGGAAACAACCTAAATGCCCCTCAACTGAAGAATGGATAAAGAAAATGTGGTGTATTTACACAAAGGATATGTCACCCAGGATGTTTTTTTTTTATTTCTGTCCATTTGCCTGCGAATTTTAGGATATCATTGGTTTTTGTTTTGTTTTTTAACCAATGATATCCTAAAATTCGCAGGCAAATGGACAGAAATAAAAAAAAAACATCCTGGGTGACATATCCTAGGCTAGTAAGTGGATACCAGACATAAAGCAAAAGATTCCCAGTCTATAATCTACAACCTCAGAGAAGCTAGAACCCTCTTCCAGAAACAGATGGAAGCAGATGCAGAAATCCACAACTAACCAATGGACTAAGCTCCTGGAGCACAATCAAAGTGAGAGATTGCTGACTCATTTCTGACAAATGGAGAACCTGCATAAGATCAAACTAGACTCCGTTAATATAGGTGACAGTGGTGTGACTGGGATAATGTATGAGGCCACTGGCAGTGTGTCCAGGATCTAACACTAATGCACAAACTGACTTAGTGGAGCCCATCCTATGTGGAGAGATACCTTGCTCAGTCTAGACACAGGGGTATGGGGTGGAGAGGTGCCTTGGTCCTGCCTCAATGGGATGATGGGACGGACTTAGTAGACTTCCTAGGGGAGGCCTTACCCTCTCCGAGGAGCAGATGGGAGTGGGGGGAGCAGGAGGGGAGGAAGGAGGGGGAACTGGTATTAGAATGTAAAAAATAAATTAAGAAAAAATTTTAAAATCTAAAATCAATGAAGAGGAACAAAAAAGAACAGAATTTAAAAATGTAACTAAACAGGGTTCTGACAACCTGAGAAGAGCAGAGAGAGGGTGAGGACAGTCAGTTCAGTGGGTGTTGCTTTCCTTTTAAATTTGGGGGTTTTTTGTTTCTTTTGAATCTACTATATTCATTTCAAGTTTCTCATTAAGGAATTTATTTCTACCTTGGTTACTGAGACTTCTGGTTACCTCTTAGATGTGCCATTGTTTTGGTCACTCCACAGGATGTGACTCTAGGCCTTAAAGAACAATAAACTGAGAACTGACAACAGCATTTCATCTTCACTTGCACTCCCTGGTTTATTAAAACAGCAAGGCAGAAACAGGAAAAAAAAACTCGAGATCCCAGGCAGAGAGTTCGAGCCCAGAACTTTTCTGACCCCAAATCCCTGCTACCCACACTATTCTAAGAGGTACACTCTAGCCAGACAGGACATAGGCAAAGACACAAAGAACCACTCCTCCAGGATATCACCTGCAAGCGTCAAGGGGGAGCCCTCCTCTGCTGCCCCTCTCCCAGCTCTGTGCTTCCTCTTCCTATAGCTGAGTGCTGACACTGGCAGCCCCTACGGCTCCAGACCAGGAACACCAGTTTTAACAGTCAGAGAGCATTTCCCTGTCTGCTCTTTGGTTGAGATCTCCTGCCTCCCTTCTCTGTGGTGCCCCGCCACCCCATCTATGTGGCTTCAGACAACTGACTTAAAATGTGTGCCCCATGTTCCCATGAGGGTAGAGGAGCTCAGTCACATTTACGGGGCACTTTCCTAGAACTCTTCTGAATGTTGTCTTCTATGCAGTGAAGCTGAGGTGTCTGATACCAAATTCATTATTGTCACTAAGTACCACACAGCACACTTCATGGTTATGGTGTGCATGCCGGGTGTTTGTAATGGAGAAACTGAGGCTCAGTGGGCTGTGCTGGGATTCCTGGGTCACTCTAAAGTCAGATACACGACATCTGACTTCCTGCATGTTAAGGCTATTATTGGACATGGCTTGCCTCAAACTTAGATGAAGCAGTGAAGGAGAATACAGGGTGTTTATTGGGATTCACTGACCTGTGGTCCAGCTATGCCTGGAGGCCCCGGGAGGCCTTGGGGCCCAGGATCTCCCTGTAACAGACAAAAGGACAAGGACAATTAAGAAAATAATAATTCCAAAAGGGAGCTCAAGTTGAACTCATAAATCTCTCAACTCCAGATAAAGACAACCAGCTGACCCAGTATCACCATTACCAGGTGAATCTTGGGCAAGAATGTATAAAAAATGGCATCGAGTCTCTTATTCAAGGGATTGTTTTCGTTTATCTTGAAAAAATGACTACAATGGGCAGCTGGCTCTCTTTACTATATGGAGTAAGAATTCTCTTTGCCTTAGCCATCTTATAACATATTGCCTGAAATGAGCAACACATTCTGACTGGATATTTTTCCATATCAAAACTTGTTTTTTCTTTTCTGCATTCATGGGTCAGTTTTCACTGCTTGGGGTGAGGTTTTTGCTCTCAGTTTTATCCATCCACTCTGGAAAAACTACCTGCACCGTTCTACCCAAGCCAGCGCATGAACTGCATGAGAACCGGGACTCAAGCTTTTGATTTTGGGTCTCTCCGATGTCTACATATTGACCAACATACAGAATACATATTTTTGTTGAGTAGGGGAATGACAGACAGCCTCACTATATGTCTGGGCTAGCTTGGAACTTACTACATAGTCCAGGATGGCTTCAAACTTGTGATCTGTCTCTTCAGTCTCACAAGTGAAGCTACTGGTGTGTACCACTGGGTCTTAGTACACACGTAAATGAAGTATCAAAAATAGGTAGCGATGAAGTGAAGATACAGATAAATGGGTGGGACAGCAGACTACAGTCTGTATTAGAAGAACACACTTGGACTTTTTCCTTAAGGAAGGAATCCTTATGTACCCATTATCAATGGTTGCCTTATTCTGGGTTAACCTTAATACTAGGTGTCATCAGATATTTGGGGATATATGCAAAACCCAGTGGCCTTGGTGTGTGTCTCTGCCCTGCCACTAAGAAGGTGATTAACAGGGAGAAGGGAATCTCAGATAATAAACCCAGAAAGACATAACTAAATTTGAATTGATTCATTGCCTCTGATCTGGTTCACTATAAAGATGCCAGAGAAAGAGGATCTGGAAGGCAGAGTTTATTCTGAGTTCCCAGACTGCTGGCTCTAAAGAAAATACCATTTCTTCAGTTGTTGGGCTTTGTTTGCGTGACAGGCAACCATGGATGTGAAGGTTTACTGTAGCACCTAGCACATACTAGATAGCTCAACGGCAGATAGATGGAATGAAAAGAGGCAGTGGGAAAGACCCGTCAAAGGAGCATGGATTTCTTCTAGACATCACCACACATTGCAATGCCACAGGCAGTGTTTTCATAAAATGCCAGTGACCTGTTGGGATCTAGACAGCGGAAATCTCCATTGCAGCAATGGAGCCTCTGTTCCCATTACACTTACCTTTTTGCCTTCTGTCCCTTCTCTCCCTGGCTTTCCTGGGAGACCTTTGTCCCCTTTGAAACCTGGAAGACCTGGGAGACCTGGGGGACCAGGAGGGCAGTTGCTGCACACATCCTTAAAGAAGAAAATGAGACTAAGTAAATAGTTCAGCTACTTACAAGGCAAAGTGGCCCAAGGTGCCACCCCTCTGGTTGATGTTTGGTTATAAATGTCAACAAAGATGAAAAACAAACTGATGGATTGGTATAGCTCAGGCACTTTGGTGTCTAAGTTTATTTCAGCACAAATATATTTGGAATGTTACCCCATTTTTCCCTAGTTCTAACCAGTCACCTGGCTAGAAGTATGGCCTGAGAAAATGATATCAAAATGCATATGAAAACATCTGTGGAGACATGCAAAAACATTGAGAGTACACATTAAATGCAAACACTTAGTGTTACTAGAAATAGAATTCTCTGCCCTGAGGACTGAGTCAAACAAAGCCAGGAGGGAAAGTCTCTGGTGTGCCAAAATAAAGTGGCTTCCTAAAAAAAGAACAACAAAGGGGCCACAGGCACCTAGCCCAGTGTGTCCTGGCTGTGACACCAAGTCATGCTCTGACCTTGCTTAGCACTGTTCTTTTCTCAGGACCAACATTTAATAAATGTTTCTAGGAATTCAGCTTTGTTCTTCATCAAGACAGGTAAATGCTGTTACTGGGGTAAATTTAAAACTTCAGACCTGTCTGTGTCACCTCTCCATCTGAAAATCCACAGCATGCTAATTACCAAGTCACTTGACTACACTGAAGCCACCTCCAGTACCCCTCTCTTGGATCACCTCCTCCTAAGCTCTCCTACTCATTTTCTCATCCATCCCTTCTCTCTTATTATTCTTATTATGGTAAACAAATTAAATAACACAAGGAAAACACCTAGAATGATTGTGAAACCAGGTAGACACTTCCCAGGACAGTTAGCAATTGTTATTGACCCATTATTCATTCAGAGGAAGCACTCTTGGAAAAGATAGTTGCAAAGCCTCTGGTCTGCTGGATACTGTGATGAAGTTTGAGACCACTGACTGTATGAATCCAAGGTTGACTGGTGTTAATAAATGCACTAGCTAAGGTCCACCGAATGTTCTTTATGGAAGGTCAAATAAAAACATGTGGCCACTATGTGAGTTCATACTCAGTGACCTCAGTCTAAAGCAATTCTATGTTCACCTGGGTTGACTTCTAATTTCAGAATGTAGTTTTTCTGTTATAAAAGCAAGCTCTTACCAGGCAGTGGTGGTGCTTGCCTTTAATCCCAGTACTCGGGAGACAGAGGAAGTTGGATCTTTGTGAGTTCCAGGCTAGTCTGGTCTACAAAGCTACACAGAGAAACCCTGTCTTGAAAAACCAAAAACCAAAACAAAGCAAGTTCTCATTTCTCTTTCTTCTCTCTTATGTAATCTTCAAATATACTTCACTCATCTTCTACTCTAAACTTCCCTGATGGCATCTTGACAGGGAAATCTCATCATGTGCTCATAGACTTGTATGACTATTCGGTGGTTCAACTGTAACTCTATTCTCTCCCCCACGAAGTAGGAGGTGGAACAGTCTTGATCTTCACAAGGGCCAGTTCATAACAAACGGTCTTTCATGGTGCTAAGTTTAATAAATGAGCCAAAAGACCCAAACACAACTATCTAACAATGAACCAACTAACCAACCACATGACTTTTTTATGTCCTGTTCCATCGTCTTTCAGCACGCTGTTTGAGAAACTATTTGAAAGCTATATTGCATAATTATTAGAGTGTATGAAGCAAGGGTAAGTGAGGTAAAATGGAGCAAACTACATGTTTCCTGGTTTCTTCTTTCTTCTAAAATTAGAAGAACAGAGAAGAACTAAGCTTTTGTATTATAGTACTTTTAAATGAGATGCATGAATGGACCGTTGCAACAATGGACGGATGTACAGGTGGATGACTGTAGGTGTCCATTGGCAGATGGATATAAGGGTAGGTTGATAACTGAAAAATATAGATAGGTGGGTGGATAGATGGCTAGTGGATGATATTTCAATGGATAAGTGGATGGGTGGAGAGAGGGAGAGAAAGAGGGAGAGGGAGGAAAGGAGAAATATGTAAGTAAGAATGTAGCTAGTTGATGACAGCAAGAACTCAAACCACTAGACTCTTTCTGGACTTGGAAACAAAATCCTTACCACTTTATTTCCAGAAAATGTTTAATCTCAGGTCTTTCCTAGTTATGGGCTATGCAAGCCTGGTCCTGTTCCCCGAAGACCAGAGCTATCTGCAGTCTCAGCTGTTCCAGTACGAAGGCTAGACTTACCTACTGGACTAGCCTAGAGTATCAGTCAGCACAAAGTGAGAGGAGCACCAACTAGAGACCTACTGGTGTTCTTCTTGGCTGTTGACACCCTGGAGCCCCAATTTCTCTAGATCCTACACCCCTTCTGAAGGTGAGTTGTATATTCTCTGAGTTTCTAGAGGCTGAACAGTGTCCTTTATCTAGTCAGATAGGCTTAACCAGGCCGCACTGGCATAAAGCCTCCTGTCTCTGGCATATGACATCACAAGACTTCAGCTCACTTGGCATATGGGCTCAAGTTTATGAGACTCAATCTTCTTGTTTATGAAATAAGGGCCTCCAAGTCCAACAATAAGAAATAACAAATGCTGAGGTAGTGGTGGCTCAGAGCTTGCAGATGTGGCCAACCAATGACTGGTCTAACTTGAGGCCCAAGCCATGAGAGGGAGCTCATGCTCAACCCTACCTGGATGGCTAAGAACTGGAAGATAGATGGCCCAGAGACCTAGCATAGAACCAAAAGTTTGGCCAAAAAAATCAATGAAATGATTCCTATTAATAGTCTTCTATACTCATAGATTAGTGCCCAGCCTAGTCATCAGAGAGCCTTCTGCCAACAGCTGACGGGAGCAGATGCAGAGACACATACCTGAACATTAGGGAACCTCATGGAAGATGGGGAGGATTGTAAGAGCCAGAGGGGTCAAAGACATCAGGAGAACACAGCCCATAGACTCAACTAAGCAAGGCTCACAAGGATTCAAGACTGAGGTGGCAATCATAGAGCCTGCATGGGTCTACACTAGGTCCTCTACATATATGCTAATTGTTTAGCTTGGGGTTTTTCTCAGACTTGTAAGTGGGTTGGGGTATGTCTGACTCTTTTGCCTGTTCTTAAGACCTGTTCCTTCTACTGAGTTGCCTTGTGTAGACTTCATACAAGGGATTGTGCCTAGTCTTGTTGTATCTTACATAATAACAACACATCCCTGGGAGGCCTGCTCTTTTCTGAAGGGAAATGGAGGAGCAGTAGATCTGGGGGAGGGAAGGACTTGGAGGAGTGGAGGGAGAGGAGGCTGTTTTCAGGATGTCTTGCATGAGAAAAGAATACATAAAAAGAAAAAAACAAATATATTTTTAAAAACAAATAAAAAAAGAATGGAAAATGTCCAACATCTCATCAGGCACAGAATGGAAGCACAGTAAAGTGTAGCCACTATATATTCAAGTGTTTTATTATTTTACAGCCTAAATCTGATGTCTTGCTCCATTTATAGACTCATCCAAGCTTCAACCTCCAATTCTATAAAAGGAAGTCAGTAATGGAACATTGCCCAAGGATTTAGTGGAAAGGGGTAGATAAATAAGATTTATAGAGTCACTTCATGAAGACACCCTGAGGTTGGCCTCCCAGAGCACAGATCTCACTATAGAAGTCAATCTCATAGGGCAAGTCTTGATCATCCTTCAACTTAGGCAGTGCCCAAACTGTCATGATGAGATATGGGTTGTTCTAAAATTCTTAGGTGCAGCGTGACTTTTGTAATGAAAGGTACCTCCAGTTCCCTGGGATAAATTATCAGACTCTAACCTATAGTATCACAGTGGCAATAGTTTCCAGAATAAGAAAGCTAAAGATGGCCAGCTCCACAGCTCCATCCAAATCCAATAGGGCAGGCTGCCTGAAAACCATGAAGAAATTATCTAAGATAATAAAAGTCTTTAATAAAGAAGAGATCAAATCAATGAATAGCCATTTCTTGTAATCTCTGTGGTTAAAAAAAACCAAACTATCCTGCCAATAAAAATCTATAAAGATGAGTCTACTCATATTTTAATAAAATTTGATTTTTCCATTAATGCTTCTCAATGTATATAAGTTTAAAAGCCTCAAGTTTATAAGGTTATTTTGGTTTTTCTTTTGTTGTTGTTGTTGATCTGTTTTGTTTTGTTTCCCATTGGGTTCATGTGTTACCCAGGGGGCCTTGTGCTGTCATTCAGTAGCTTTTAGAATACAAGAAGTAGAGACCTACAGTCCCTTGAAACACAGTATTGAGACAAAGGCTTGGAGTAGAGCCAGCCAAAGGTCCTCCAATCCCACCACCATGACCACTGTGTTTCAAGGCTGTTGTTGTCCTGTCCAGCTCTTCACAAGTCAAGACTCAAGGCTCTTAAAGCACCTGGGCACCTCCAAAAATTCAACCTCACGGTATGACTCTGTCCAGATCCCACTTTATTCTGGTCCACTTTGGTAAGTGTTTATACCGCTCAGGAAAAAATAAATGTCAGGACTGTGATGGCTACAGGGCCTAGCATCTACCCTTACTTCCATTGGTCTGTGCTTCTAGCCTGGAACCAGCAGGATTCAGAAACCAACTGCTTGGCTCTGCCTCCTGCCATTTTCCAAAAAGAAGATGTTCTTATATAGGACAAGTCCAATCTTTGACTATGAATACTGGATTCTGTTTTCAAAACAATTTATTCTATCCAATGACCCTATTTGTGTGTCTGGTTTCATATACACAAAACAAAAACATGAATCCTACCTACCTCATGGAGTCTAAAATTGAATTTAAAAATGTCCATCAAGTAGCATAATATCTGATATATTGTCAATGCTCAACAAATATTAAAGGGATAAATAAACAAATGGAGTGAATAAAAAAATGTCCATCAAGCATTTCAACATTACCCTGTGGAAAGCTTTCTGCTCTGTGCCTGTATTGTCCCATAAGGTAGTTCCCAAATGCATGGGGGAACTAGGTACTTGTAAAGTGCCTAGTATAGCCAAGAACTGAATTTTAGTTGGACTTCATTTCAATTTAGGTTGATGCATGTGGGTGCTAGAGTGATGGCTTGGCAGTTGAGATCACTGATTGGTCTTCTAGAGAACCCAGTCTGATTCCAGCATCTACATGGTAGCTCACAATCATCTATTTATCTCCAGCTCCAGGGGATCCAGCACCCTCTTCTGGCCTCTGTGGGCATTGCATGTACATAGTGCACATTTCATAAATGCAGGCAAAATACCCATATACATAAAATTAAAAAAATGAGTAAAACTTTGATGTATGTGATTAGTTGCTGCCATATTGGATCATGAAGGTTTCACAGATACTAGTCATACAGTGATTTCATAACAGACGCTGCTGCTGCTGCTGTTTTTAATACTATAGGATATTTGTTCCAAGGGGAAGGAAGGATTCTGCGGCCTGCACTCCCCCAGCACCATTTTCAACACACATGCATTTTTACCTTTACTAAGAGGTTTATGTCCTCTGGAGACAGCAGTGAAGAAGGGCCCTGTCAAAGTAAAAATAAGTAAGTGCAGACATACATGCAGACTACAGTATCCTCCGTGCATCTCCGTAGAGTCAATGGCCTTCAAGAGTATAAGCTGTAACTCACAAAAGATGTGAGTACTCACGGAATGCAAACGCATCTATCAGAGTCCCAAGCATGGGAATCACCAAAGGACTTTGCCAAAGCAGCTGAATAGCCCTGGACATATCTGAAGGACTTCAGGCCTTCCTGTCCCCAGTCCCCTCATGTTGTCACCTTCTGTTCTCCCTCTCCGCCTTCAACAAAGCATGATGGGTCACACAGATAATATGGGCAGCAAAGGGATGGACTGCCTACAATCTACCTGTCATGAATTTTCCAGATGGCCAATAGCCGTTGCTGCTAGTCATTAATGGCCTAGTATGAATATAAACTCGTGTCTTCTGCTCTCAAGCGTGAAAGAACATTTTAAACACCATCCTTTATTCTGGGATGCAGTCTTTGGTTCTGGAAAGGGGGTCAGAGACATGTCCAAAGGTGTGGGTGCGAGATGCTGCAGCCCCTGGACTCACAAGCCCTTTGAATTGGAACATGTCATGTAACAACTATAGCCAGCCTGCAGCACAGAATGGAATGCATTGGGCGCAGGGAGCATGGGGTAAACGGAGAGGAAGACAACCTTTGTAGGGAAGGAGGACCCATAACTATTCACTAGGGATTGGAACTCTCTGCTGCAAGCTGCAGATTGTGCAATGGGGAGAGGCACACGGGGATGATTCCCCAGAGACAGGCACGGACTCCATCCCATATCGTGGGGAGCTTGGACCACCATCATCTATAGCAGTGACTTCTGAAGAGGGGAAGGCCCATATAATTTTTCTGGAAATTTTCATATTCCCTAGCACAGAAGCTTTGTCTCATCCTGCAGCTGACAAGCCATCTGACAGTTTCACAGAAGGAACCACTGTAGTGTCTCCAGAGCGTTTCTATTGCTTCCTGTGCTGAGAAGTTCAACAATCCAGTCAACTCTCTGAGACACACTGGAGCTAGAATTACCCGGATTTGGGGGCAGGGACAGGTAGAGTCACTAGTCGGGCATACAGTTGCTAAAGATACATCAAAGTGAGATACTCCCCCACTCCCAGCTGTCAGAGTGAGGCACTCTGGGAAATAACAGACCTTCTAATAGCATTTTATTAACCTTTAATTTAAAAGGAGAAAGTTGACTTTGGGGTCTTTATATGTTTCCTTGAGAATGTCATGAGTTTGCGGGGGGTCTCATATATCTCTCAGTGAGACATGCCAAGGCAATTGGTACAGTACTGTCTGTGATATCTTACCCTGACAATTGTGCACCTTTACTATCTGGCATGAGCCCTTTGAGTGTGTTGGGCATTATTCACAGAGACAAAGAGAGCAAGGAGTCACCACCAGTGACTCACACCACTTTTCTAGAACCTTCATGAGAGGTCTGAAGAAAGTCACTTTGGCTTTGTATAGAAGTGGTAACCCTATGGCAGGGGACACAAGATGTCATAGATACCTTTCAGGAGTTGGTCACGTGCCAGCAATTAAGCCCAATGACCTTAGGTAACACGTGGTGGGATGTGTTAGCATCTCCTTACTCCTGGACAACCTCTGCTGCTGGAAACATTAATTAGAACTTTTGGAGAAGTCATACTGATAGTGATAGACATGGAGATGCAGAGGTCAGGCCTACCCTGAAGGTGAGACCGCTCTACAGGCCGTTCACTATACAGCTCCACGAGGGAGCTATCCGCTCTACAGTGACCATCTGTGAGACACGGCTGCCTACATTGCTGTCACTGCTGCACTATGCCAGTTTATCTTCGTAGGGCAGTGTCAAGGTCTAGCAAGTGGCAGATGTGGTTTAAAATTTCAACACCTCTGGCCTGAGTCTCTCTCTTCAAACTGTTTCGCTGTGGCCTTGCCCTTTGATGACAACACAGAGGGCAAACAACTTCTTTGGCTGCTATACAGCTGAGTCCATGGAGAAAAGGAGCTATTTCCAGTTGCCATTGTGACTCATTCATCCCTCTGAAAGTCTTCATTGAAAAGTGGCACAGCCAAGAGCAAGGCCCCACTCTTAGTCTCTGCTGTGGCCACCAGCTCTGACCACATAGGGAGGAGTGTATGGGTTCCCCATGTTCTCTGTACCTTGGGCACTTGTCTGAAACTAGGCCACCCTTGCAAGGAGGCCAAGAAACCCGATGTTTCTATCCAGATAAGCAACCTGATTCCAACAACAGACTGTGGGAAGAGCCTTGAGGCCTGAGATACCTGTTGGATGGTCACTCTCTCTTGGACCTAGGTTAGCATCTCCTAATGGCCAGGAGCAGTTTCTCTCACTCCCCCATGGAGGGGTGAGCCCCCTTGACCTCCTTCCTCACCCCCAGACCTGCTCAGCCTCATGAGCGCTTTCCTAGAGGGTCGACTAATAATCTGGTTACCTGGCTAAGCCTTTGGGACTTCTCTGCCATTGCCAACTGTCTCAGAATATGAGGGTACTATGCCTCAGACACACCTGTTGGACCTCCAATTTGCTTGTTCTCTAGGGAAGGACCTGTTGACATCTCCTCAAGCTCTTAGAATGTCTCCCGTCCTCACGTGAAACACAATCACTGCTCCTCACTGTCTAAACAGTGCCAAAGGCAATTGGACAAAGGATAATAACTGGGCAAGTTTCTGCCCTAGTCCCACACAGTCTTCTGTCTTGTTTCATTGTATCTCAGGGCTAGCCCGCAGTCTAGCCATGAATGAACTGGGCCCAAGGAGGCGTTGTCAGGGCTTGGAGGGTAAGAAGATGCCCATCTGCCTCCGGCTGGGCTTTCTGACAGAGGCTGTGAATCCACAGCTCTCATCCCTCCATGCTAGCCAGTATCTAGCACTGCAAACAAGCACAGTGGTCACGTGGCTCCCCACCACAGCTTATTACTGCTTGTACTGCATTCAGAATCGCTTCCCTCCGCCCCGTTTGTTCCCTTGTTAAAGCCTCTTGAATTGTCTCAATTGCACTTTATTTCTCGCGGGCACCCTGACTGACACAGTCAGCATTCATCCAGTCCTGGCAGTTGACATACTGGCTTTCCAGGAGGCCCTCTTTCTCCTGGACTTCCGGGTGCACCCTAAGAGAGAACAGAAAGCAAGCCATCACTGTAGTGATTAGGCCATCCCTGTCTGCTCTACACACCCCTCCACCAAACTCTGTCTCAGTCAGCTGTGACTTGGCTGGGGCGGAATTCACACAACTCTGAAGACAGACCCTGGTTGACCTTCCAAGAGAAAATAGTAAGTGTACAGCCAAAGTAAACTTTGCTTTAAGTCCCTTCCAGAACCCCAGACGAAAACCACCATGTGCACATTGTGCACATGCAAACACACGTTCACATATGAACTTGTCTTAATCTGCCATTCCACATATAAGGGATAGGAGTAGCTTTGGGGAGAAAAGGTTTTCATTGATGACTGGCTATAAAAATGTAAGAATGACAGGGGAGCAGTTAAATACGAATGTTGGGAAACAACAACTAGAAGGGCTTTCTTTTCTGAAGCAGTGCCCAAGGAAGGGAAGAGGGTTGTATTGTCCCTGACTAATGGGGACTAATGAAGCACCAGGCAGGCAGATAATCAATGAATACTGCTGCTTACCGGAGCCATGCATCTTTGCCTTACAAAAACTCATAGAGGGCATTTTTTTCATTTTGCCAGTGAGTGTGGATTGAATGCCTATGGTGTCTGGCACGCTACTGAGCATCAGAGAGAAGACATAGGGAGCTCAGAGCTGTCTGATCAAATGCCAAGAGATGAAGACAAAATATGACTACCGTCATCATCACAAAAGGGTCTTGTCCCAAGGGCCTCAGCTGAGGCTGGGTTAATTCCCTCGAGGAGAGGGAACTAGAGAATAGCCAGGAAGAATTTCATGGAAGAATTAGACCTTATTTCATCAAGACAGATGAGCAAGAAATAAGAGACAGTGACCCAGGAGTATACAGGCTTCTGAAAACAAGATAAAAATGCTTAAGAAAGAAAATATGAATAATGTAAACAGCCACAATTGACAGAAAATCAAAAATACATAAACAAATCCCCTGGGGCTTCACAGAAATCCTTGACTGGCCAAGGATTTGGTGCTGGCCATTTGAACAAGGAAGACCAGGCAGTGGTAGCTGAGTTCACAGGGGTGACTCTAAACACCCTTTAAGCCCATGGCTTTTCTGTTTACTTACATCCTGGCCAGCTGGTCCCTGGGGGCCGGGGAATCCAGGTAAACCTCGAGATCCCTGGTCAAAAGAAGAAAAGACAGGCTCCAACTGTGAGAAGACAGAACTCACTTTTGTCTGGCAATAGTTAGCTATGACTACACAAATGATCTGCTCTGGGGAGCCATAGTTGGTGTGAACTGAGAACTTAACAGAATCTAAAATCGCCTCAGAGATGGACCTCTGGAAATGCCTGTGAGGATTATCACAATAACACCAAGTGATGAGGAAAGACCCATCTTAAATGTGGTCGGGGGTCCTGGGATGTAGAAAATGAAGGTAACCATGGATGAGATGGGAGCAGCTGCTTCCCACTTCTTCTGTTTTGACCTCCCTGGCACAACAGACTGCGCCTGAACAGAGCTAGTCAGTCCTTTCTTCCTCAAGGAATTTCTGTCAGTGTCTGTTACCATATCAGCGTGTCAACAATAACGCATGTGTTCAAAGGTACCCCACTCACACCCTACTAAGCAGGACCTGCTCTGTGGACATCTGTGCTCTGTGTACAGATACAATCCTCAAGGAAACCCTCCCTGGGAGCCTGATGCATTGGCCCCTTGCTAGAGTGGAAGACACGGTTCTTGTACAGAACCAGGCCTGAGCATCCATCCAGAACGCATGCCCCATGCACCTTGATAACAGTCAGCCCCTTCAGCTTCTAATTGGTTACAGAAGTTTCCTTGCATAAGGCCCAACAAAATTCTTGATTCATGCATTACACTGATAACTTTCTATGAGATCACTCTCATTATGTTGACATTTTCTGGGCAACATCCGAGAGTGGCATAGGCAAGGGATCTCATTTCTTTAAATTTACAAGTGGAAACCAGCTCTTCTCGGGGCATTGGCTGAACTCATGCTACCTGTTCTGTGGGAGCTGGCCTTGCCTCCTCTGGGATCTGCAGATCCCTCCTTAGATCTACCCTTCATCCAAAGTCCTACCTTCCTCAGCTTTACTTAGAATAATTTACTTTGAAATCTCATGGTCATGAACCTCAATTGTTCCCAGCCTCTGTTTCTTCACCTAGCAAAATAGGCACAAGACTCCCTGTCCTCATTAATGAGAAATTATGAGTGAACACTACCTTAAAATATGGGCACAGAGCCAAAAGCTGGGTATCAGCCCAGCTGCTATCATGCAGCTCTTCTGCCCATGAGGTGACTTCAAGGGGAAGACACACCAGAGAACATTCAATGAATGCTTGAAAATGGCTGCCGACAATGGCGGCTGTTCCTGAAAACAAATGTACCCTGGGAGCTTGCCTGTTGCATTAGCATAAAATGAGCCCAGCAAATTTCCACAATGGCTCATAGGTACTGCTGCTTCCACACAACAAATCAAGAGAAATCCTCTCCTATGTTCTTGGCTCTGTGGCTGGGTAAAGCCAGAATTCAAAAACAGTTCTTCCGGTCATTTGATTAAATTCCCTGAATTGGGGCTCTATTTCTGTAACAGAGAAATGCTAAAGAGGCAAAGCCAGGCTCAGTGAGCCAAACCATGAAACAGCTGTGCTGGGTTAAATGGACTCATTTCCCCATCCTCCTCATATGTCCCATGAGCCCATGTGCATATTTTGGAGACTCTAGTGCAAAGAATTTCTAGTAACTTTTGATAGCCTCTAATTTAGAATTATGTTGACAGTGCTCCATTTAAAGCATACTATACCGGGGGTCCTTTGTCTCCTGGTTGTCCTGAAGGGCCCTAGGAAAAAGAACAAACAGATTAGCAAGCAAAACAGGAATGCTCATTTCAACATTTAAACATGCTGCGGCCAATCTGAAAAAACTAGGGCTTCATGTAGCTCAGGCTGGCCTCAACACTATGTAGCTAAGGGTTAACCTTTAACTATTGATCCTTTCGCCTCCACTTCCCAAGATATGGAACCAGAGACGTGTACCACCAAGCTCTATTTTGTAAAGCTTATTGCTAAGCCAGATGTCCCCTATCCTTCCTTGAACAAGAGCCCCCCTGCACCCACTGTTATTCCCACATGGCTCCTCAGTCCTCAACCACCACTCCCACACACCTCTAGTATGCCCAGGCTTTCCCATTTTATACACCCTTGGAAGGCAGTGCCTCTGCTTATGTTAGATTCCCATTTATCAATGAGCAGCTCTCAGTTTCCCAGCTCTCAGAGACCTGTGCACTGAGCCTCTGCTACCAGATTGGTGGTTCCGTATCAAGACTCATGCCCTTGTGTCTGGACTCACTCCTTCACATTTGAGAGATCCTTGCACGGTGGAGTTAGCCATGTCTGTGTCCCCAGCTCAATGTGCCCTGCATGGGGCTATATGCAGCAACTCCCAGAAGAACATGGTCAGTATTCCCAAGAGGGAAAAGAGCTTTTACACACATGCCCATGTCCGCGCATTGTGATGAAGCACCCACACAGCCTATTGTTTGTGTTCCTGAGTGGCTAGGCAGCGGATGAGCACCCTCAAGGGTATAGTGGAGCACCAATGGAAGCAGACACCTAAAGAGACAAGGGAGAGGCAGAGCCCTGAGGACAGTGGGTCTCTGAGGGACAGGGGTTGTTGTAGGAGCTTTGTAGGGGCAGGGAATGAGGACATGGACTCTTTAGATCAAGATGTTTGAAACACACACACCAAAAATTCAAAACAAAACAAAACAAACAACAATTCGGACATTTAATGGAAAATAACAAAACTCCACAAACATTTAGGTGCTTTTCTTCTTTTTTTTTCTGGAGAAAGTATTGCGGGCTTTGTATGACATGGTCTCCACCACAATACTACACTCTTCTACTGAGTAGAGCATCAGCAAATGATCTCTACAGACACAGGCATTTTCACTGGGTTACAATCTCTGGCAAGCAAGCAAGCAAGCAATCTTCTTTGCACAAGTATTCTAGCTAACAAAAGCTTATGGAATGTGAACAGCATCACTTAGCCATTGGTAAGTTCTCATTATCCATTTCCCAGACTTTTACAGCACTCAGTAATGACTGAATCCTTGTCAATACTCAATGAAAACCAGGCAAAGGCATACAGAGGTGAATGAAGAAGGGGACTTCCCACTTCTGTCATCCACACCAGAAGCACCAAAGGACACACACACACACACACACACACACACACACACACACACATGCACACGTGCACACACGCATGCCACAGACTCCCTTTAGCCCCAGAAGGATGCCTGCCTACACACGGGGTATCTCCATCATCCCTTTGACTAGATAGAGGATAAGAAGCTGCAATGCAATAAGTAACTTAGCCGAAGTCAAACAAACAGGTAAAATTATGGGCTCAGAAGTCACCCTTGCTTAGAGGCCACTGAATTCTCTATCATACTGCATTGTGAATCTGAATTTTGTTCATCTCAGGTAATGGGGCTGTGTAATATATATCATAATTCCTGGCTTGGAAAGCAGAAACCAAGTATGACCTTGAAAGTGCTCCCAGATTTTTCTTTTTCTCCAGATTTTACCCCCCCCCAGTAATTTTTCCTTTGTTAAAAAATTTATGGTAAAATATCTATAATATTAACCTGTATATTGTTATCAAGATAGTGTAAATGGAAGCTAGGGTCCCATACATACTAGGGAAATGCTCTGTGCTGAGCTCTGTCCCAGCCCCACCCATTTTTTAATTTAAATTAGAAACAAGCTTGTTTTAAATGCCAATCCCAGTTTCCTCGCCTGCCCCCCACTGACCCCCTACTCCATCCCCTGTCTGCTCCCCAGGGAGGGTGAGGCCTTCCAAGGGGGATCTTCAAAGTCTGTCATATCATTTGAAGCAGGGCCTAGACTTTCCCCCCGGCCCCGTGTGTCTAGGCTGAGAGAGTATCCCTCTGTGTGGAGTGGACTCCCAAAGTCCATTCGTACACTAGGGATAAATACTGATCCACTACCAGAGGCAGGAGCTGATGCTCGCTTACTGGCTCGCTTCTGCGATTTGCTCAGCCTGCTTACTTAAAACACCCACAACCACCCACAGTAAGCTGGACCCTCCCATATCAACCATTAATCAAGAAAATGTTCCACAGGCTTGCCCACAGGCTAATCTGGTCAGGGACATTTTCTCAAATGAAGTTCCTTTTTCCAAAATAACTCATTTGTGTCAAGTTGACATAAAAGCTAGCCAGAACAGTACCCATATGACTACATCGGGTGGGATGGGATCACTGTGCTATTCTGCCTACTGTTGGCATAGTTAGCACTCTCTATCATAAGAGGGAAGGGGAGCAGATTAGTTCTATTCTGTGCAAAGCCTGGCATTCTTTTCTTGCTTGATGTCTCCTTTACAGGGACATCCTGTCTCTCTTCTCTGTGAAACTCCTTGCTCATAAATGTTCCTCACCTGTAGCCCTCTGAGCAGAGTCCCCAGATTTTCTGGGGTACATTTCAATGGCTCTTTGTATCTCTTAACCCTGAACTACTGAGTTCTGATCAGGCATCACAGGAGTGGTGTGCCTCACACCTCAAGTTGAAGCATCCTACCTTGGATGATCCTGGTTCTATGGATGTCCTTAAGACATCCATAAGCATACAGGAACAAAAGTTCTGGAGAATAAAAACTCACTTTGCATCCTCACACGTCTATGGCAAGAGGAACACAATTTCTGGAGAATAAAAACTCACTTTGCGTGCTCACATGTCTATGGCATACAGGAACACAATTTCTGGAGAATAAAAACTCACTTTGCGTGCTCACATGTCTATGGCGAGAGGAAAAGAGCTGATGAACTTTGTGAAGATGGAACAGAGTGCAATGCAGTAGAAGAGACAAAGGGAAGGTGGGCACCACATGCATGACCTTTGGGACTGCGTCTTGTCAGTCTCCACCAGCCACACCTGCCAGCAAGCACCAGTGCAGCAATGTGCATGTGCATTACCGAGTGTACCAGTATTTGTGCATGTGTGCCTGTGTGATACACATCTGTATGTTTGTGGTGTGTATGCTGCTTAAAGACAGACATACGTTCTGACAAATGCATTCTTAGGCAATTTGTCATTGTGTATACACCATAAAGCGTCCTCACAGAAACTAAGACGGCTATCACTAAACAAAATAGTCTTAGGGACTTCATTATATACGCTGCTCTTTATTGGCTGGTGCATCGTTATGCAGATGGGGCGCCAGTGAAGGGAAGTTTACCAGACTTTGTGAACAGATGAGAGCTAGAGGCAGGGGGAAATCAAAGGAAACTGAGGTCTGGCCTGGAGAAGACTGGATACCTCCAAACAGTCAAGAAGTGGTTTGGGTCTAGGGTTCAGAAAAACAACTCCAGGCCTGAAGTAAGAGAGAGCAGTGGACGCTCAGGAGCAGAGGGAGGTAAAAGGAAGCCGGGTCCAGCTGCATGCTGCAGCACAGGAGTACCAATGGGTACTTGGCAAAGCCGGATCCAGCTGCAGCTGCAGCACAGGAGTACCAATGGGTACTTGGCAAAGCCGGATCCGGCTGCATGCTGCAGCACAGGAGTACCAATGGGTACTTGGCAAGGACAGTGGCTATTGAAGAAGCAGTGACAACAGTGGCAGCAGTCAGGGCCTTTCTCTGTGTAGGGACATCAGCTCTTGCTTGATCACAAGCCAGACTTTGGTTTTGTACAAGTAGAACTAGCCTGGAGAGCTAAGGTTCCCAGCATGTCATGTAGCAAGCAGGTGCCTCAGACCCTAACAACAGTGCCTCTATCCAGAGAAAAGATCAACTTGTTTCTCTCATTTTCTCATCACAGATTAAAACTATGTTAGAAAAGATGTGCCCAGAGCCTGGTCTACTTAAATGTGTCCTCAGAAGCATTGATGACAACAGGTGTTTGTTCCATTTACAAGGGAGAACTCCTGAGTTTATGGCAGAAACCTTTTTTTTTTTAAAGAAAGAAAAAAACACCCCTTCCCCATGGAAGAAAGTCCTGAACCTTGCCCTAAGGCTTACTTTTGAAATCTGGCTACACCTAAAGCCCGGGAGTCTGGAGCAAGGTGGACACTCCCACCTTCTGTAAATCCCTTTGCTGTCCAGAGGACCTACAAAGCGTGAGAACCAGACAGAGTGTGAGCGGGTTTCAAAGAACCCATCCCTGTCCCTTTCCTGCATGCCACCATGACAGGAGGGGGTGGGGTGGGGGACAAGGCTGTGAAGTTAGCCTGGCTCACTACTGACCAGCACCTGGTATCCCACTAGAGAAGACTAGATGGCAATTTTCTTAATTAAAGGAAATAGCTAACCTAATTCTCTCTTTCTGCAACTAAAGGACATAGACCAAATAAGACAGATAAGATGCATAAACAGAGAGAGGATTCAGCTGGCCACGTAAGTCAAGTCCAGGAGCACTAATGGAGATAAAGACGCAAGGAGCACTGAAGACAAGACATGAAGTGGGCATAGCCCCTCTGTCCTCTAGAACAGCCACTGAGGTATTTGCTTTCACAAGGCTGAGTGTTCAAGGCCAGCTTGACGTGTCTGCTTCCTCATGGGCACACAGAGGTGATCTGGTAGGCTTTTGGTAGGATTAAATGAGAACAAAGGAGGGAGACCTGGCCTGAGGCTTCTGTTCAAACTGTCAGCCAGAGGCAGGTGATATTAGATGACATTATTCTGACTCTCACACTTCAGTGGCTGCCAGCTTTATGATTTTCACATTATGCCATAGAAACTAGAGGAACGCACAACTTGTGTGGTATACTGAAAATGCTTCCTTGCCTGAAATCAGTTGGCCCTGAGCTTTCTGCCACTCTCTCAAGCTGCCAAACCATTGGAGGGCTGAAAGGATGCCTCGGGGAATGTGCACATTAAGCATCTTGCCCGGGAAAGGCATCCTGCAGGTAACTTCTGGACATCTCGGGCTTTGAAGGCTGACAAGTACTGAAGAGGAATCTGATGACATCACAGAAGCAAAGATAGGGAGCCAGGCATCATCACCAGTAGCATTAGGTCACATTCTCCTAGCTCCCCTGATGGTACTACTGAAACTGCTGACACTTGGTCCCCAGGGAAAGTGAAGGTTGGAATAGGAAAGAGCCTGTCTTAGATTATATGGCTGTCAGTGAGAGCCTTGTCCTTACAAAGCTCCTGGTATCAAGCCCATGAGTACTTTGATTTCCCCAAAATCCTGAAAGAACTCATGATTTAGCTCTTAAACCCCACCAAAGGAAGATCAGAGACAACTTGAAGATGAAAGGAAGATTTTGTTTGTGAATATCCGGAAGTAGGAAGTTAAAACCTCAAGCAACACCTTACTGGCTCCATCTGCAGATAGAGCAAGGGTCAACATATTAGACCCAGGCTCCCTTCCAGCAGGCAGCAGAGCCCATGAACAATAAAGGCTTGAAGAACAAGCTCTGGAGGAGGCAGGAGGCAGAAGCCAACTCAGTCTACTCCTTCCTGTCCCTGGACTTCTTTAGCCAGTGGAACACGTGGACCTCAAGCCCGAGGTCTGGCTGACAGGTCTTGGGAACAGCTCACTAGCTATGGTGTCTGCACACCACCACTCCAACTCCTTTCTTCTTTGTGCAGGAGTCTCCTAGGGCGTGACATGCAGTCACTCAGGAGCCAACAGGGCAAGACTGTGCTGCCCGCAGTGCCCATCTGTTACATGGTAAACTCTACCTGAGTTTCATTCCTATCTCTGACTCACTTTGTTACCCTCTAAGAGTGAATCTCTGAGACCATCTCTCGAATAAACTCCTGCTTGGAATACCTACCTTAACTCTGAACGATAACTCACTGCCCTGAGAGTAGGGCGTGGGGCATGATCCTTTGCACCCCAGCACAGAACAGGGACGCTGGACTGTTGAGCAAAGATCCATGTTCCCCAGTGACTTGATGCATTCTTGCTCACCTCAGCTACACACCTGCAAGTCCTTGACCCTCCCCTGCAGCTCCTCAGGCCATCGCCAGTCTAGGCTGCTGGCCAATGAGATTTATGGCAATGCAGTAAGATTTCATCTGCCAGGAAGCTTTTAATAAGCCCAAGTGGTAGAAATATACTAAAGAGTTGATTTACAGCCTCCTGGCTGCAGCCAGCAAATTATTTTTTCCTGTGGAATCAGCTAAGCAGGAAGATATTTCATGGTTATTTCAGCTACGTAGATTTGGGGTGAATGGTGCCACCTCTGTTGCCTGGCTGTCTAAATGAGCTCAATGCAGTATATCCTCAGAGAGTGGACAGGACACAGGGGACAATCACATCCTAGGCATTCATCATGGACTGTCTAAAGATGAGCTTCATGGGGACAGGACACAGGGGGACAACCACATCCCAGGCACACACATGGTATTTTCTGCTCTAAGGATCGAGTCCATAAGGAATAAAATTCCTAACTCTAGGGAAAGGGCCCCTTCTGAGAGGAAACTCCAGAAATAAAATGTCTGGGCTACTGTTTCTTTATCTGTTCTTCCTTCTAGTTACTAGACACTAAAATTAAAAAGTTCAAGACAAAAAAAAAGTTCAAGACAAAAATTGCAATGGATGTAATAGAGAACATGGATTGTCAGAAATTCTAGCTGAAATTCTCTGTGGAAGAACACAAACCAGACAAGGCTTCCCCGAGGGAATTCATTCGCTCCTGCCACAGTGTCTGGGCACCTAGGAAGATCAAAAGACCCCCTGTAATTCTGGCACATTTAAGGAGTCCCCATATCTGGTATGAGGGAGAAGCAGGTGGTCTTTTTCCAGTGGGGAAACATCCAAGTCTGTTAGAGAGTGGAAGGACAGAGAACCATGTGTGAGGACAGAGGCCTAAACTGACTCAGATGTATGAAGACCACAGACAAAAGCAAAGGGGATTCTTATCTTACGCGATATTATAGACAATAAATTAGGCCTCTCTTCTTTTCCTTCAGGAATTATACATGAAGAATTATGTTACTTGGCCTATGAACTACAACAATGACCAACACAGCAAGACAGTCCCAAAGATGCAACAGTACCACTTCCATCTTAGGGGTAAATAAATGCTATCTAATTTGACTTAATGTCTGCTCATTAGGAGAGAATTTATGCCTGGTACTGTAAATGTAGCCAACTCTTTACAATGGTAAGACTATGGGCCCTATAAAACTACTGCTGCCACTATTCTAAGTCAATATAATTTCTAACTTCATTTAAATATTTATTCTTATACTCACAGATATATGTAGCTCTCAATGTAGCTCTCAATCCTCATCAAAGAAATGTCTTTTTGCAGCAGACAAAGAATATTCTAGAAATCTACGACTTTTTAAAATGCAGAGAAAAACTAACAATAAGGTGCCCAGTCTGAAGTAATGCTTCAACAACACCGTCTTTACACCAAGGACTCAGAGAACATTGTGGAAGATAGGAGAGGAAAGATTATAACAGGCTAAGGACCAAGATGTCTGCTGGAAGAGTATGTCTTCTATAAATAACAGGGAATTTGTACCCAGGAAATCTCAACAATATTGTAGGTAGGGGAAATCTTACAAATCCCACCCCAAAAAGAAGAGATATAAACAATTAATAGTTATCTAATACCAAGTAGTCAGTCATAAGTACATAAATACACAAGCAACACTACATGAACTCAGCAGGCTGTATTTAAACACACACACACACACATCAATAGTAAAGATAAGAGGTTGTAAATATGATAAGGAATAGGAGATAGACACAGGGAGAGATGATGTAAATACAAAACTCTACTTGAAATTCTTTATAAAATGATGAAAATAATGGTATTACTTGAGATCTTTTTTATTGTGGTCTGCATTTCTCAAATGGGG
Organism: Mesocricetus auratus; assembly: GCF_017639785.1. Lineage (NCBI taxonomy): Eukaryota > Metazoa > Chordata > Mammalia > Rodentia > Cricetidae > Mesocricetus > Mesocricetus auratus. Next base: position 4,272,959 of record NW_024429224.1, on the reverse strand, counting down.
AAAAAGCAGAGACCGGGTCATGTGCTGTTTTGGTTTCTATCCAGGTTATGTTTAGCAGGTGTGGAGTGAGACTGGGAACATGGCTTAAAATAATAATTATATGTGGGTAGTTGAGCTATTCCGAGGCTTAGCTGAGTATTTGGGTTTCTCTCAAGTAATAGTGAGGCATGGCTAGCTGTCAAGAAAACAAATGCAGCTGAAGATAAGTCAATACTCTGCCTTTAGTAAAGCAAGAGAGCATATGGGAAAGAACGTCTCAGACTGAAGTAGTCCTTAGGTCCTGAAAGCCTTCCTTCTGTGACAGGGAGAGAGAAGACACACTTGCGTGATGGTGGAAAGACACAAAACACGATTCTATTCTCAGAAAAGAAACGTGGTTCTTCACCAAAAACAATACTAAATTTCAAAACCATGAGTCCTATGGACAAAGTGTGTCTTGCACAGGTGATGTCTGGCTGAGGACAGAGACTGAACCTCCACTTGGCTGAGGACCTGGATGAGCCTGTATCACTCGGAAACAAAGAAGCTACAAGATCCATGGGTCTTACAAGACTGTACCTAATAGATGATGTAATTTATTCCTTAAAACTCACAACATGAGGACCATTTGTCGATATTGCTTTGGAAACATGACTTATGTTCTCACTTTTACCAGTTAGAGGAATCAGGGTAATTAGCTTTTGTTGGCCTGAAATATATTTTTGGCTGTGAGCCTAGCTTTTAACAGCTGAGCCATCTCTCCAGCCCATGGCCTGAAATATATAAAATGTTTTCCCAGATCACACTCATTCCCCAGCTTAGTTTTATTTGCTATGATTTTAATACTCACAGTTTAGTCCATAGGTCATTTTTTTCTTTAAAAAATTAGGTAAAATCATAATATCAGTAACTACCCCCACAATGCTGGGTGCATCAATTCAGCATCACAAAAAAGGGCAGGACCCAATAAGGCCCCACCCAATCCTGAGAAGCTATAGACACTTGCTGGAGAAAGAAGTCATAAGATAGTCACATGTATAGTGCCCTTGATCAAATAAATAAGCCCACAGCTGTATTCACACAGGCACAACTAAATTCAGTCGGCAATAAGCAAGAGACATTGAAACCAAAGGATAACCTGGTGGGAAGAAGGGCTTCAGTAAGAGGAGGAAGGAAGGGAAGGTAACAGTGGGGAATATGGCCCAAGAATATTATATATATATATATATATATATATATATATATATATATATATATATTTCAAATGTATGAAATGGAATTATGAAAGAACAAGTTGAAGATTGGTGAGATGTTGCCCTTGTTTTGAATCAAACCCTGTGTATTGGTCCCTAAGTCATGTTCTTCTTATCCCCACTAGGGGCATCACAAGTTTTGCACCAACGGCAGCATCTATACAAACTGCACTCAGGAGATCCAAGGGTGCACAGCCCGCTACCACATCAGGTGAAACAGGACTTTCTCTACAGGAACCTGGGCTACAGATGCCTAAGGAAGCCAGCAGGGATCTGAATTGTGAGTATGACCTGAAAACAAGGATGTTAGCTGAACAAGGACTCACAGGTGGACCAGCAACCCCTATGCCTGGATCACCACGGCTGCCAGGGGAACCAGGGATCCCAGGTGTTCCTCGGTCACCCTGAGGAGATAGAAAGAGACAATAAACAGGTCAGTGCTGGCAAGACCAGGAACACCGTGCAAGGATAATTATGCTTCTCACAGAGTCCTGACTGTTGCTCCATCAGATCCAACCCACCACCTACCCTTCATGCTCCATTCTATGACACACTAAAGGCACCCATCCTCCCTCTTGGTCCACTCCCAACATGAACCAGGGCCCTATGATTGTGATCACATACCTCTCAAAGTCACCACAATTTGAACATGGCCCCAACTATGACTAGAAAACTAAGTCTACTCCCCGTGTGTAGACCATCTAGTTATGACGCTCTCCCCTGGTTCACCACACCTCCATCCTAACCACACGTGCAGCCGCATGTCAACTCAGATCCCCAATCATCAGTAAATAAACACACTGATGCTTCAACATTTTCCCAATGCCTACATTTCATGAGTAGCTCTTTGAGGTGTGGTAGAAGAGTCTCAAGATAACTCAATATAGCTTCAAGCCATGTGGTTAAAAGCATGGATTTGTGTACTGGAGGGTCAACTTTAAATTGTGGCCTCGGCACTTATGAACTGCTAACTTACAGCCATGACGAGCACCCTGAGCATGTTTCTTCACCTATCAGAGTGGCACGCAGGAGCAGCGGAGCCAGTGCGGCAGCATGCTAATTAAATGTGTTAAGCGCTGCTGCATTTGTTGCTGCATTTGTTGCTGCTCTTGCCATGAAACACTCTGGACTTGATGGGAAAAGAAAGAGAGGGAAAGGGAAAGACTTTGCCATTACCCATAGGAGGAAGTTAAAGTTCCACTTTCTGGTGTTTTAATTCCCCCAAGCACAGATCAAGAAGTGTTTCTGGCCAAGGCTGACTCTGAGCGGCCAGCAAACCTGACTGCTGCTGACACAGGCATTTTTCAGCCTTGGATCACCACATTTTATACAAATATTCAGATTTTGGGTGCCTAGTTGCTAATGAGTTTGTTTGCTGTGCCTGCCCAACCCTACAGGCAATGTTGGGAGATGCAATAATCCACCTAGGACTGTTTCTCACAACCCAAATTCAAACTACACATTACATAAGGGATTGCCCTTCTATCCCTCCAGTTTGACAATGCAGTGGCAGGTGTCCGGGGATGAGTCAGCTTGCAAAAGGAACAAGCCCAGAAGCTGGTCATAAAAACCCAAAGAGATTACATTCAGAAAGCTGACTATAGGAAACATTGATTTATTAATATTTACGTGTTTAAGGATTTAAAAATGCTGTTAATAAATAGGCTATATTTTTGCCCAAAATGGCTACTGGAAACCACTTGTATCGGAGGCCTTTAAGAAAGCAACGCTGGTGCCTGTGCAGGTAATCATTGCTGCCATGAGTTCACGTGTACCACAGCCATGTCCTATCCAAAACCATTCCACAGCACTCTCCCCCATGTGCTCAGCCCTACAGTCTTTCCTCACGCTCCTCTGTGTTTCCTGAGCCTCATGTGTGAGAGGGTGATACAGGTGTCCCTTCCAGACTTGATGCCCCCATTCATCTCTTCCCACAACACGGAGTCTCTGAATTAACAACTGCCCACGGCATAAACGAGTCTCTCTGACCGCAGCCGACGAGTCACCATAGCTGCACTTAGTGGGCGTTTCCTTCTAAAAGGAGGACATGGAAGTTGGTGGGAAGATGTATTAGAGAACCCAGCGAGATCTGGAGAGAGGTAGGTGGAGGGATTGCTATGATCCAGACAAATTGTGTACATGTATGAAATTTTCAATGAATAAATAAAAAACATTATTCAAAAACAGAGAAGAGGAACCATGCTTCTAAGGTGACTTGCTTTTCCTGCTCTCATGATGCCTACAGTCAGGTAACACTCATTGTGCATCCCATGTAAGCCTAGATCCTAGGCTCCAATCCCCACCTGCAATTCAGTCACGGTGCCTGCTTACTGTCAGTACTTAGTGCTAAGTCCTGAAGTGGAGTGTCAACCATAAAGATGAGAGGAATGAAGTTCACAAAGTCCTTACAAAAAATATAGAAACCAAAACCCAAATCCCTCACTATTTTTTCCACTGTACAGTTTTGGCTTCTTTGTCATACGTGTGTGGATTAATGTCACAGTCTTCAATTCGATTCCACTGATCCACATGTCTGCTTTTATGCTAATACCAAGCTCTTTTTATTATTATACCTCTACAGTAGAGCTTGAAGTCAGGGATGGCAATGGCTTCGGAGGTTCCTTTATTGTACAGGATTGTTTTGCCTATCCTGCATGGTTTGTTTTTCCATATAAAATTGAGTATTGCTCTTTTGAGGTTTGTGAAGAATTGTGATGGGATTTTGATGGGGATTGCATTGAACCTGCAGATTGCTTTTGATAAAATTGCCATTTTTACTATGTTGATTCAAATGGCATAACTGGATATGGATATGTAGAAGAATGCAAATAGATCCATTTCTATTGCCTTGCACAAAATTCAAGTCCAAGTGAATCAAAGACTTCAACATAAATCCAGTTACACTGACCCTGGCAGAAGACAAAGTAGGAAGCAGCCTTGAACACATTGGCACAGGAGACCACTTCCTAAATATATAATATTAGTAGCACAGGCACTGAGAGCAACAATCAATAAATGGAACCTCCTGAAAAGGAGAAGCTTCTGCAAGGTAAAAGACAAATAAATAAGACAAAACAGCAGCCTACAGAATGGAAAAGGCTCAACACCAACCCCACATCTGACAGAGTGTTAATCTTCAAAGTATATAAAGATCTCAAGAAATGAAGCCTCAAAATACCAAATAATCCCGTTTAAAAAATAGGGTACAGATCTAAACAGAATTCCCAACAGAATAAACGCAAATGACTGAAAGACATCTAAGGAACTGCTCAATATCCTTAGCCATCAGGGAAATGCAAATCAAAACAACTCAGAGATATCATCTTACACCTGTCAGAACATTTAAGACCAAAAGCACTGATGACAGCTTGTGCTGGAGAAGATTTGTAGTAAGGGAAACACTTCTCTACTGTTGGTGGGAGTGCAAACTTGTACAGCCACCTTAGAAAACAGTATGGTGGCTTCTCAGAAAACTGTGAATCAACCTACCTCAGAACCAAGCAATACCACTCTTGGGCATATGCCCAAAGGATACACACTCATACCACAAGGACATTTGCTCAACTATGTTCATAGCAGTATTATTTATTCTTAATAGCCAGAACCTGGAAACAACCTAGATGTCTCTCAACTGAAGAATAAATAAAGAAAATGTAAAAAAAAACAAAACAAAACAATGAAGGACATCTTGAAATTTGCAGGAAAATGGACAGAACTATAAAAAAAACATCCTAAATGAGGAAAGACAAATATGGTATGTACTCACTCATAAGTGGATATTAGACACAAAGAAAAGGATAACCAGGCTCTAATCTATAGACCCTGAGAAGCTAGGTAACAAGGAGGATCCTAAGAGAGACATGCATGGATGCTCCCGGGAAGGGAAAATAGATAAGATCTCCTGAGTAAATTGGGAGTGGGAGGGGAAAGGGGAGGGGGGGAAGGAAACACGAGAGGATGAGATGGTTGAGTTGGGGGAGAGACAGGGAGGGAGAGCAAGAAAAGAGAAATCTTGATAGAGGGAGTCATTATGTGGTTAGGGAGAACTATGGTGGTAGGGAACCTCCCAGGAATCCACAAGGATAACCCCAGCTAAGACTCCTAGCAATAGTGGAGAGGGTGCCTGAACTGGCCTTCTCCTCTAATCAAATTGGTGACTACTCTAATTGTCATCATAGAACTTTCATCCAGGAATTGATGGAAGCAGATACAGAGATCTGCAGCTAAGCACTGGGCCGAGCTCCTGGGGTCCTGCTGAAGAGAGGGAGGAGGGATTATATGAGCAAAGGGGTCAAGATCATGATGGGGAAACCCACAGAGACGGCTGACCCAAGTTAGTGGGAGCTCACTGACTCTGGACTGACAACTGGGGAACCTGCATAGGACTGAACTAGGCCCACTGAATGTGAGTAACAATTCTGTGGCTTGGACATTCTGTGAGGTCACTGGCAGTAAGACCAGGATTTATTCCTAGTGCATGAACTGACATTTTAGAGCCCATTCCCTATTAAGGGATACCTTGTTCAACCTTGATATGGCGGTGAGCAGAGCTTGGTCCTGCCTCAATTCGATATGCCAGACTTTGATGACTCCCCATGGGAAGCCTTACCCTAACTGAGAGGATTGAGTGATGGTAAGGTCAGGGGAGCAGGAGGAGGGGAGGGGGGACTGTGGTTTGTATGTAAAATGAAAAATTTAAATAAAAACATTAAAAATCCCTCAATAAGCCTCCCTAGTATCTGCTATTTCTCTTCCTTGTCCTTCCAAGCCCAATGTGGCTATGCCACCAGCTGTTAATGATCCCCGTAAAATAGATCATCCATTGCCCCACCCTCAACTAGTCTACTAGATCTTTCTTAATTACTCTTCAAATCCCTATTTAGTACATTCTACTTCTTCAGGATGATAGAGTATGGTTAGGCCTGGGAAGCGTAACATGCTTTGGACCTAGAAAATCTAACTAAGTAGTATGAGGAAGGGGTGTCAAGAAGATAAATACAGAAACCAGTGTGAACCTGGCCCAGCAGCTCTCTACAAGAGTGAAGGCCAGGTAGGAATATCTCAGGCATCACTGGGTGACTCTCCGTCTGGCCCCAGCATAATGTCATGCTCCTGCTGTAGCCCTGGGAAGGCCTTATGATGTCTCTATACCTTAGGCCCTTCATCAACAAAATATTAAGATTCTATCAAGCTCCTCTGCATCTGGTGCATTATCACTTAGCATGAAAGTAGCTATAGAGGTGAGACACACACCAAGTACTGCAGTTATGTCATTGCCATTTTACTGAGTTAGCAGAAAGAAAAATTAGATGCACACATATAAAGTCAAGTACATCCATTCCTTTTGTACCTTGGTTTTGCTTTGAAGTGATTGGTGCAGATTTCCCTGCTGAAGCTAGCTTCCATTCCCTTCCCAAGGTCACATTTCATGTACATCAGTGACTCCAACCCTTGAATGACAAGTTACGCTGTGAATGTATATTCCTTCCAATGCTGTGTACAGCCCTTCTTGTGGTTTGGATGGGAAATGCCCTCCACTGGCTCATGTTTTTAACAGTTGGTCCCAAGCTGGTGGCACTATTTGGGAGGGTTACAGACACTTTAGGAAGTGCAGAGTTCCTGGAGGAAGTACCTCACTAGGGTGGGGCAGGGTTGAGGTTTTATAGCCGGTCCCCACTTCCTGTTTTTACTGCCTCCCATTCCTCTCTGCCTACCTCTACTGCCTGCTTTCTGAATATGGATGAAATCTAATTTCTCTGCCTCCAGCTGTGTTTATTCTCTTCCGCATCCTTGAACCTACTGGGATGCTTCCTGTGTCTGGACAAAGTGTGATCTCTCCACTTCCTGGCAGGCTGACCTCACCTCTGGATGACATGCCTTCCTGATAGTGGGCTCAATCCACTCTGCAACTGCAAGTCAAAATAAATTCTATCTTCCGTGACGTGCTTTTTGTCTTAGTATTCTGCCACACCGATAACGAGGCAGCAGATACACCCGCTTCCTGTACATGCCATTGCCTCTGAGAACGTGATTAAACTTCCATGCCCCAGGTTCCTAAACACTGACCCAGGCACCACCTTGACCCAGTCATTCCCATCCCACAGAGCTGTCTCAGCCTTCCCTCCCTCCCTGTCTGTCTGTCTGTATGTATGTATGTATCTCCATTAGATTTGTACACATCATCATTAATTTTCACATTGACCTCTTGATGTCCATGAGACCATCTCACCTCTGACTTCCCTACAAACAGCATGAAAGGAGACTCCCCTTTCATTTTGCCTATTCAACAAACTTTACCACTATGTATCTCAAACGAGTCTGATGCAATGTAGAGTAGATATCTGTGTATCTCTGTACCAATTGGCTTAAGGCCTGATGATTTTAATGTCCTCTGCCCAGATACCAGAACAAGCAATACTTCATCAATTGCATTTGTGTCAGGCACTGAATTCTGCCTTCCTCAAAATAAGCTTCTCTCCTCTCCTATACCCCAGAGGAAAGAATATGCTAGCAAGACCTCTCTGACCCAACTCAGCAGCAGTGAGTCTATGATTGATTTTTCTGCACAATGGCCAGGTCTGGCCCCATCTATGTCTGTAGCCTATTGTGATACTAAAAATTCCCTCAGGAAACCACTTCCCAGTTTAATGAACAGACCCTTTTAGAAAACAGCCCCCAAAGGACACAAAAATAAACCTAGCACTCTGTCATCAAGAGCAAGAGGACCAGTGGATAGGAAGGAACGGAGTCCAAAAGGCAGACCTGGGACCCACATTCCAAGAGTGCATATGTGAAGAAGTTTGGGGTCTGAAAGGAGATGGAAGTTCTAAAACAATAGTTGTGTGACATAAGAGCTTTTCTCAAGGAGCCCTTTCAGTGTCAAATATTCCTTACTCCTCCAAACAAAAATGTAACAGGGTCTCAGAAAGCTAAAGCCATTTGCTTTCCAATCATCGGTCATGTGGATGGTTGAGCTGGAATTCAAAATAAGTTCCCTGTGAAGCCCAAACATGCTCACTTTGCAGGAAGCAAGTGTCACTTGCTGAGTTGTCTGTAATTACCACCAACCAGGAGACATTGAGACATGCTGAAGGAAACTTCTAGATCACTTCCTCCATTAATCCCATGAGGTATGTCCTCTCAACACACAAGACAGGACTGAAGATCTCTCTCCATATCTCCCCTTCCCTACGATCCCCCTGAGAAATCCATTCCCCAAATAAAGATGTCCTTGAATGTCAACTTTCTAAATGCCTTGACAGTGGGAACCTTTACTCCCCAAACACAGTAATTTACACATTTATACACCAGCAACAGTGTGATGAGTGTGTATTTAAGGGGAAAGGTTTTTCCAGGGATAGCATGACTTGCCCTGAGCCCCCATGGTGTTGAAACTGCTCAGCTACACTGGGTCAGGATGCTTTCACTGATTCTCATCAGTGTGTGTATTGATCAAATATAGGCTACATAGGTGAATAACTTCCTGTTGCAACAGGAAAGCTGAAACCACAGGATATAAATGGTTTTGGGGGCTTTTTTGTTTGTTTTTTGTTTTGAACAAGTATTGGTAGCAAGACCTACACTAGGAAACTATTTTTTATAGATAAAACACTCTTTCTGGAAGAAAGCTATCTATTTTATGGTTCTACTATTAAGATTCCAAGATACAACTGCAGAATAAAAGGAATTTAAAGTGTCTCCTACTGTTAGATTCAGGTTATATGTAATTATAGTGGGAAATGAGACAAATCAAGCCATTTACTTCTCTGCCAGTTCCAATATCCTGTGTTTGGTTTTAAAAGGTTATCGGTGTCCTTTGCATCCTGATGGTCTTTCTCAAGAGGGAATGGTCAGAATCTGGACAGGACTCACCAATGACAGAGAGACTTCCCTTATACAATGCCGACACTACCCCTACTCCAGAAAATATGTGTCTGACATACATTTACTCCTACCATATAGATAATTCTCTCATTTAGGGAAATGTTTGATCCTAGGTAATGCAATCAAATTACCACACTGCAAGCAAATTAGTATACTACAACTATACTACTTACTTAAGGGTTAGAATAGTTACAGAGATAACCTGCTTGAATAGGGAGAAAATTATGAAGCTGAGACCTACTGTCAGTATCTATGGAATCTCAAACTTCCATATAATAGATATTAGTCAGATGAGCTTTTCACAAACTATTTTAAACTCAATTCATTCTACTGTTATACCGCTGAGATCCCAAAAGTACAGCTTTGAAATCAAAGGAACAAACAGAGCAATGGTCTCCTGTCAGGTGGGTTGACTTTAGGGCTGCATATATGGCAGCTTAAGCTATCATCTGGGATGGGAGGAAGTGTGCTTCTAAAAGAGCTAGCTGCCTCAGGATGACTCACGGGACAACAAAATTGTGGTGTGGAAGACACAGGAGAGTATGTTCTCCATGTATTGAAGGATGTTTTTGTTCATTACGAGAGACACTTACTCTGTAGCCCAGATTAGCTAGATTCAACCTAGTGACCCAGTCTAGCCTCAAACCCCAAAGTCTCCTAAACTAGCTTTACCTCTGAAATTCTGGAATTATAGGTGTGTCTCACCACTCCTAGCAAGAAGTACTTCTTAAAGAAACTGTTTTTATAAACGAGCACTGTGGTAAGAAATGACTTTATAATAACATCTTCATGTACCTTAAACATGCATATCTCATTAAAGCCAAATATCTGGGCATCCTATCCTAACATCAATGAGTGGCTTTGGCCCAAACCTCAAGTCCACACATCTGAGTTGGTGTCACAATTCTCACTGTGTGTGGGCATGGGTATAGTTAAATTTGCTCTGCCTCAGTGTCTGTCCCCGTGCTCAGGCCCCTGCCAAGGCCTAGAGTAGTACTCTTCCCACAACAGCTGCCACATACTATGTCAAATGAGAACGAGCACCTCACAGTCCACGCAGCCACGAACAGTCAAACCAGGTTAAGAGTCTTCCTGAGTGTGCTCGGAGCTCACACCTGCCTCCCCAACATCTGCCTGTCTGCAGTTTACACATCCCTACATGTCCTGAGCCATGAGCTGGCAGAGGCCCAGGAATGTACCTGTAACATGAGTAGGTCCTATAGTCCACTCTATAGATGTGCCATCGTCTAGGCAAGCTTGGACAAATGAATGAGGGATGTGGTGTCCAGAGACCTTGGCACAGTCCCCTGCTTGCTCAGGGCACACGGCCTTTCCAGGCCCACGGCTGCTGCTGAATTGAGGTAGAGTTTGGCCGGTATTTCATCCACCTCCTTCTTCCTCTTTGTGCCCAACTAGGTGACATTCTCTGGACTTCCTTGTCATGAATGTCACTAGGATTTAGTGGGTGGACATAGTAACCAATTTCCAGCTCCAGCCCATAAAATCCTCCCTGCAGCTTCTTGCCTCCGTCCTCCTCCTACCCAGCAGGTGTGCCAAGGCGTGAAAGACAGAGCAGAGCTGGGATAGTGCTGGACTGCTTAGACCAGGGCCAGCCCTTCCCAGCACCCACCCAACACCTAGACTCCCATCAGAATTATGTTAAAGTTTGGGGGCCAAACTTTACTACTACCAAAATTCCACCAGTAACAAGAGAAGACTTAGACCATAGCTTGGCCAGGTGAAATCCAGCTGCTCTCTAAAGCTCATTAAATCAGCATTTATAAAGCACTGCTGTGGAAATTACGTCATGATATCAAGAGTCTCAAGAATGAGAAATGTGGGAGTGGTTGAAGTCACCAGAGATGCATATGATAAAAATGTGCACACTCTCTAAGTGTCACACATACCATCTCCAATTGGCTTGGACCAGCACTTACCTTGGTTCCTAAGGGACCAGGTAACCCAGGTGGTCCACGAAGTCCCTGTTAAAATAAACAACACGGAACCATGAGACTGTGTGTGTGTGTGTGTGTGTGTGTGTGTGTGTGTGTGTGTGTGTGTGTGTGTGTGTGCGTGAGCGCACCATGAGCTCTGGGTAATTTGAAACTCACTTGCATGACTGGCCCCCTGGATCCTGAGCATACAGCCAGAGCTCCATGTGCTCAATGCTGCTGCCATACAGGTCTATCCGTGGCTTTATTTTCAAGGATCCACTTTCCTGTGGTCAACCACAGGCTGAAAGCATTGTCAAAGATTTCAGCAATAATTCACAAGTTAGCAAAGACTGTCATGGAAGTACACTGTCATAGAAGTACTGTGTAGTGTGTTTTCTACATTATTGTTATTAGTAAGCATGGAGCATCCTGAGCCTTACAGAACCCTTTCCCACCCAGCTCCAGTCCATCAGCTATGGCTCACTTTCTAAAATCAGTCTTTGTTTTTGCCTTTTTTTTTTTTCTTCTCCACCTTTAGCCTAGCTTCCCAAACCTCAAAGCTCAAAGCCTGCCACTTACTGGCTCCCCGTCTGTCCCTTTTCCAGGTGGCCCAGGGAGGCCAGGAGCACCAGGATCGCCCCGTGGACCAGCTGGCCCGGGGCTGCCTTCCTGCCCCGCTGTTCCCTGGGGAGAAAAGAAGACACTGATGAGCACCAGCCATGTGCAGAACTCAGCCTTCCAATGTCGAGTCTGCCAAGCCTACATGGAGGCTTCTGGAGTGCCTGTCCCTCTGGGACATCAGAACACAGACTGCTCTGTGGCTGTCAGAAGTTGAATTCTGTCCCCCCACATTCATGTACTTAAATCTTCAATTGGCCAGAGCGTCCACCAAGCTCCACCCTGCACGCCCCTATCCCTTCTCTGATGGAAAAGCACAGGAAAACCGCAGGTGATGAAAGAGGTCTCTTCAAGCCTAGAGAGCAAGGGTCAGCTTTCCTAGCCCCAGGCCAGTCACAGACTGGCTAAAGAAAGAATAGAATGCAGTTGCTTGTTTACATAAATCTGGACCCCTGCTCAACCTCAGTCAAGAGGTATTTGGCTCCCCCTAGAGGTCAAATGGGCCGACAGCACACAGGAAATGCAGTTTGGATTTATCTATTTTTTTATATTAGGTGTTCTCATTTCTGCAATTTAAGGTTACATTTTCTGTTTTTTAAAGCACGAGCAGGGTATTATGGTATACACTTATAATTCCAGCACTTGATAATTAGAGCCAAAGATATTTTCTACAGTTCGCTTTGTCCTCTAGAATAATTTTTTCTCTGAAATTTGTATTTTAAAATCAAGTCTTTTACTAAAATGAAAAATTCACTCACTCTTGTTACACAATTTTTACCAAAATAAAAAAAGCACAGAAGATAAAAATGATCGCTTCTTTAAAAGACTTTAGGAGAAATTTCTAGAAGGAATCTATTTGATAAATTTAGAGTAGTTGTCACCTCTAATCCTAGCACTCAGGAGTCTGAAGCAAGGGGATCTCCCTGGATTAGAGGCTGGCCTGAGCTACAGAGTGAGCTCAAGGCTGTCAGGGGCCACAGAGTGAAACCCTCTCTAAAACACAAGCCACATTTGAGCACCTGTGTAGACTTATGTACATGGTACACCTGGAGAAAGGACACCTGACACGTACAGGCAACAAAACACACCACCATGTCCCTGTCACGCTTTCTCTCCACTGCCTCTGGTCCTTGGAGTGCTGTTCATAAGGCCAGACCGTGTCTGCTATTGCCATCTTCACTTTACCGCTAAACAGACTGAGGAGCAATGAGAACGCCATTCACTGGGGCCTTCGCTACAAGTCTTGGTCCTGCTGACCCTGAGGATGGCTGAATCGTGTATGTTATGAGGGTTGGGGACAGCAGCCTTCACTGTGTTTTGTGATAGCTAAGACAGAATCCTGTTCTGTATATGCTATGCCAGTTTCACCCCCTCCCCTCAGTGGGAGGATAAGCAGATGTCAGGAGGAGATGGGACTGTGCCTACTGATAATCCTTGATGTCACCCCAGCACAGATTTGGGTATGTAACCAGCCTTTAATGAGTATGACACTCTAAAACTCCCATAGGCATTGATGAACAGTGTGGATTTCCCAAGCTCTGACTTGGCATGAGAACTTTCCTGAAGCATACAGTCATGTCAGAGCAATGTGCAGAGGACTCCTCCCCAGGCTGTAGGCAACTTCCAGCTGATAGAAAACACAATCTTGTTTCCTTCTTCTCAGACTTGGCAAGGGTTCCCTTGCAATCATGGTGCTCACTGAATGAGTGGGACACCAAGTCCAAAGTGGGATGTACAGTGAGATCCAGTTCTGCTGCTCACCAGCTAAGGGCCAACTAAGTACCTCAGAGCTTCTGCTGCCATCTGTAAAGGGGACATTACTCTGACCCCACGGTGACCATGACGGTGAGAAGTATGAGATGCCACATCCCTCTGTCTCCCTCGAATAGTCCCTTCTTGTGCCTGGGTCCTAGGCCAACCCTGAGAAGGGTGAGCTCCTCGACTGCTGCCCAAGTGAAGCCTTCGACAACAGATGCTTTTCTTCTGTTTGCATTGCTCTTACCTTTTCCCCGCGCTCCCCATCTTTCCCAGGGGCACCTCTGACACCAGGGGGACCCTGAAAATAAAGGAAGGTTGTTCGCATGGTCAGTCTTTGAAGGGCATTAGCTCCAGGTTCCCCGTAACCTCTGCCCACATTTCTCATCCCGTCTTAAGCTCACTAATGCCCATCTCTTTGCCTGGTTTTAACGGTGGAGCTTGCACTTCAAAACTCTGAGAATAGATACAGTCTGCCCAGTTCTTGCCTCTTGTACCCTTAGTCTTTGAGTAGGCAGACAAGGTGAGGGCAGATGCTAAAAAGGGTTCAGTAAACAAACAAAAAATAAGAACCTAACTTTATGTCAGAGACCTACCCTTCCAGGATCTGTGGGTTCTCCCCGACACCTCAAGGATAAACATTCTGTGGACATATGGTAATGGGAAAACAGCCAGCCAGCCGCTGAGCAACTGGAGTTCAACCCTGCTGACTCTGGAGCTCACTTAGAACACCCTGCAGAGCTACCTCACCTTGGGCAAAGGGACTGGAGAGGTGGGTCAGTGGTTAAGGGCACTGGCTTCTCTTCCAGCGGACCTGGGTTCAATTCCCAACACCTGCACAGTAGCTCACAACTACACATTTCACTTCCAGGATATCTGAGTCCCCCTTCCTGGCTCCACAGGCACCAGCACACAGTGGTACACAGTGTGTTAAAGGCAGATACCCATACACACGAAATATTTATTTTTTATATTTAAAGAAGTGGGCTGTTTCTTCTGCCATCACCCTGGAGCTACTTCAGGTGACAATTCTGCCCCTTTCCTGTGGATGACTGGATACGGTGCTCTACAAAAGCCAGAAAAAAATGGGCAAAGGAAAACAGGATTGGTTGATGCTGACTATGTATGCATGGTGGGAAATTAAAGACTACAGGAAAGAGCTACTCCAACCACTTCCACATGACTCAGTCTCCTCCTGCCTCCACTTCCTCCTGTATAACAGGCTTGCTGTGTGGATGAAATAAACTAATGCATTGTGAATTAAGACTCTGAGTCATGGCTACCTGAAAAGGTTTAGGGAGAGAGCCTGGCATAATCTATTGCAGAGGATAAATTCTCTGTAGCCTGTGACAAGATGCTACTGTATATTTTACTGAAAATCAGTAAAGTCTAAATCGATGCTTATGTTGAATCATAATAGTACTAGATCTCCATCTGGGAGAGGGAGAGACAGAATCTCAGCAGCTGTTTTGGGATCTGAAAGATAAGCTGTATTGTTTCTTCAAATGGAAGAGCTCAGGAATGGCAGACCAAGTTCTTAATGCCAGTTGCTAGGAGAGCTGGGTTAGAATCCAGATATCTAACAGCCATCAGGGACCTCTGACTTCTTTGGCTTTACTTGTTTCTTTGAAGGCAAACAGTGATGCTGATTCCAGTATCAGTGAAATGTGCAGCATCTCTGCCAACACTCCAAGTCCATCTGTCACCTAGGGAGCTAAAGTGCTACATAGAACCTTGAGTTCAGGGTAGCCCTCATTAGTGCACTGATGCATCCTCCTTTGAGGCAACGCTGCCCACATCTCTGCTGGATGGGAAAGAGGATAAGGGACAGACACTCCAGGTTCACAACCCACACTGACACCTTTGCTCTCTTCATAATACTCACCAAACTTCCTGGGGGGCCACTGAGACCAGGGGGTCCTGCAGGTCCCGGAGCACCCTAATCAGAGATGGAACAATTGAGAACAGCCAAATGTACTGGCCACAAATAACTGAGCCCAGCCACTTTCCATACATGTCTCGTATGGCACACTTCACCCTGAATCACTGGAACGTCCTCCAGATTGACACTCACAGATGTTAGAACCCACCCCTCATGGAGACTATTGTGACCAACCAAGCAGACTCAAATGAATGGGTGTGGAGGTGGGGTGAACCAGAGACAGGAAGACTCTCATAGTTCCTCAAGCCCAGGTGATGGTGCCAAGAGGGGCAGTCAGTCCCATTGCAGGAGTAGGCAGAGAAAAATCCTATCCAGCATGCCTAAAGGCCAGGCCTTTTCTTTATAGCTCAACTCAGAACAACTTCCTATGCATAGGATCAAGGCTGATGGCCACCTAAACTTCTTAGGCATGTCCAGAGATCCACAAGGATGACCCCAACTAAGAATCTAATCAATAGTGGAGAGGCTACTTCAAATGCCCTTCCCCTATAAAGCGACTGATGACTACATCAAATGCCATCCTAGAGAATTCATCCAGTAGCTGATGGAAGCAGAAGCAGAAACCCACAATTAAGCACTGAGCTGAACTCCTGGAATCCAGTTGCAGAGAGGGAGGAGTGATAAACAAAGGGATCAAGACCATGCTGGGGAAACCCACAGAAATAGCTGACCTGAGCAAGTGGGAGCTCATGGACCCCAGACTGACAGCTGGGGAACCAGCATTGGACCGACCCAGACCACCTGAACATGGGTGACAGTTAGAAGGCATGGGCAGTCTATGGGGCCTCTGGCAGTAGAACCAGTATTTATCCCTAGTGCACAAATGGGCTTTGGGAGCCCATTTCCCATGGAGGGATACTCTCTCAGCCTAGGTACATGATGGGGGATGGCCTAGGCCCTGGCCTAAATGATGTGACAGACTTTGATGATCCCCCATGGAAGGCCTCACCCTCCCTGGGGAGTAGATGAGGGGGGTGGGGTAGGGTGTCGGTGGGGTGCATGGGAGGATGGGAGGGAGAGGGAACTGGAAATGATATGTAAAATAAGATTGTTTCTAATTTAAATAAAAATATTTTAAAAAAGAAAAAAGGCCCTGGCACACTGAGGTGTTAAGGACACTGGAAAAACCTTGCAGGACACATGGATGATAGACAAATAGATGGTAGGGTTAGGCAGTGGCTGACCAGGAGTTGGACTGAAAGGGACTTTAGGAGGGTGGGTAGAGAGGGCTTGTGATGAGTTACTGGGCCGCAGGTGATCACAGGTCTGTCTGAGTCTGAGGAAGCTGCTTTGAGATAGCACCATGCTGTTCACAGAGCAAGGGCATCTGGGGAGGGAGTGGGGGTGGTGAATGCATGTGTGTGAGCCTGTGTGAGCATGTGTGTGAGCATGTGTGCACTTTACTTGTGTGTGCTGGATTGGATGACCAGTGGCTGTTTCCTGAAGTGGACTTTAATTAGAACTTGACGACTAAGTCGTGACTCTGACAGGGAATGTGGCTGAAGTCATTTCAGAGGGTCAGTGCCACAGAATGGGAACTAAGGAATACTCAAAGTGCTGGAGATTGCTTGTGCTGTCTACAATCACAGGCCATGTGCATCCTTAGGGTGCAGAAATCACAGAGTGCACTCCTAGGCTCTTCACCCAAATCGCCTCCACTCTACCCAGAGCAGGCTGTCTTTGCTACAGGAAACACCCATCTTCTGTCTTCCACACTAGCCACTAGTCATGGCTGACCCCATCTCCTCTAAGCCATAGTCACAGATGACCAGATCATAGAATGATGTTCTATTTGGTAAGCACATTTAGTCTAGAGTCCTAGGACCAGATTGGACACCAGATGCTCCCTTTGCTAACCAGCTATCACTCAGGTCTGTCTGCCTCTGCCACCACCCAGAACCATGGTGATACTGAACTCTGCAGCTCTGGTCATGCAGTCCAGCACCATGCAATCCTAACAAAGAGTGTCTGCCTCTCTGAGATTAAACACATTTACTCTGTGGGTGAGAGAGCCAGGAGCAGCAGCCTGAGAGCGCAGAAGGTATGCACAGGGAAGTGTGTATCTACAATGACTCCACTGTCACTTTGTGTTTGAGACAATGATACAGAAACACAGAGCAGACATTGATAAAACAGACATGCAGAGAAGTCCAGGGACACACAGAAAGAGAGAGAAATAGAGAGACAGAGGGAGGATGTGTGTAACTTTGGATTTTTATCCTCAGTGTGTATATATTGGTCTGAACCCAGACACAATTCTCAGAATGGCAAACATCTGGGAGTAGTCCTCTTTGTGTACTAAAGGTCCTTTGAGCGTCTTCTATGTGCACGGAGGATTTGTATCACTGGTAGACATGCAGATATAGCACAGACTTGCATTAGAACTGTGTCTTTGCAGCATCCATGTATGTGGAGGAGGGAATCTGTCTCAGGGCTGGACATGTGGACAAAATCCAGACCTGATACAAACACTCTGTAGACCAGAAGCGTTCCCGTTTTGCTTCATGTCCGAATGCCCTCCTGTCTGGAGAGTCCCACTAGTGGGGATTTTCTTTCTTAGCCACATGCCAGTTGGTTCAGAACTGTGAGCCAGAGACAAGATGCCCATCTGGGCCCTGCTTCTAGGAAGTCCCCAGAAGTAAGGCAGGGCAGAGGGACTCACAGGGTTTCCAGCTGTGCCAGGAGCCCCATGTGCACCAGTATGTCCCTTGGCACCCTGTGCAGGAGAGAAAAGGAGAAAGGGAGGTGGGTCAGAGGCTTGCCGTCTTACATCATGCTAGCCTGCTGCTCAAACCAGACTCATCAGAACAAAGAGAGCAGAAATCAGACTCTGGCCAAGTACGTCCCCTAAAGTCACCTATTTATCATCATCGACCCAATGTGTAAACGAGCTACACAAAGCTAGACAACCATAACCTCGGGGGTTTTAAGCAAGTAATAGGCTCTTCCAAACCATATAGGGCCCCTTCCTCGCTCCCCAAAATAAATGAACAGTTGTCAGGAAACATCCTCTCAGTCCAAACCATACCAGAAGAATAAAATAAAATTGCTAATAGGTACCAGGCATCTTCCAAGCCCTCCTGCCCATCAGTGGCTGGGGAGAAGAAGCCAGCTCCCTGTCTCTGAAAATGCACTGAACACTGAGAGGAATCCTGCCTCATTGGCAACCTCTCTCCAGAACACTCCGAGTCTGAGGGAGCTTTGCTCCACCACAGCAGCCCTCTAGTTGAAGGGCAGGAACAGCCAGTCTGGGTAGTTGCTTTGGGGGGCAACTTTCCAAAGGGATGAGACCCTTAGTTCTGGGGCCCCCAGTAATCCCCACCCTAGTAAGAATTCACAAATGCAGGGGAGAAGGCTGGTGGGTAACACAGGGAGGAATACACGACCAAGGGGAGCATGGTCCAGAAACTAAGAAGTGGAGAGAGAGCTCTCTTACCGGAGGTCCGGTGGGTCCCCGAGGGCCCAGTTCTCCAGGATGGCCCTGTGGTCCCTGCAATGAAAGAAAACTGTGCTCATGAACTAGCTCAGCACCCCTGTTCTCAGAAGATGGAGGGCTGTGTGCGGGGACATGCAATGATTGTCATTTGAAATCCACAGAAGCCATAACACCAAAGTCCTGAGGATTAAAATAGGATACACAGATATACTCAGTTTCCTAATTCCTCCAGTGGGGTTCAGACGTAAAGTCAGCCGGGCCAGGTTTCCTGATCTTCAGGGTTCCTGGTCTTTAGGTAACTTGGGGAATGGTAAACAGTGTCTGGGATGTTGGCTGGTACTCACCAAGGCACCAGGGTCACCAGGGTCACCTTTTTCTCCTTTGGGCCCTTGCTCTCCCTGTTGGTTAGAGGCACATGGTACAGGTGAGTCCAGAGTGACTCCTTCCAAAGCTTCCCACACACTGGCTCCACCCCTCAGCATTTACATAAGGATCCCCTCCATGGTGACCACACCCAGAGCTTTCCTATTGGCTGGGTTTGTGGTTCTTCTCTCTCCTTCTTGTGGCTTAGAGTAATCCTGATTTATTGTTCAGATCTAATAGTTACAGTCTCTTCTTCAAGGCAACAGAAAGAACCCCAGGCTAGCCACATCATCCTACTAGACATCCTAAGGGTCCAGTGCCTCCTCCATGGAGTCTGCTAAGGTCTCAACTCTACATTTGATTGATCTGACCTTGTCCCCGCCCACTCAGGGCTGACTGACCATGACATAACCATCCATGGACACAATGTGGTTCAAGGTCTTTCAAAGTCAGTATCTTTCTTGAGGGAGACATGGAGAGAGATTTGCTGAGCAGATTCAGTTCTCAACAAACAGAAAAATGTAAGAAGCTTTTGCCTCAACATGCAGAAGAAATGTTTTTCTTTAGATGTAAATTCCTTGCTTTGATTCTAAGAGTGGATACTGACTTCCTCAAAAGTACACATTCTTTGAAAAGGATGTCCCACTGACACTCAAAGTGGGAGACAGGCAGCACACTCACCCCATCTCTCCTTAGTTGCTTTTCAAGTGGAATATTCTAGAAATTGTCACTATGGAGCAACTATAGCCTTGCTTTGATCCCCTGGGGTGCAGGTGCATCAAATAGGGGAAACTGGGAAGGTTCAGAAGCAGACATTCAATTAATAGATGGCAGAGGCCAGCAGGGAGGGAGGCAGTGAGGCGAGCGGCTTGCCTGTGTATGGAAGGAGATGAGCTTTGAAACAGAGACAGATGGAGACTTCACTAAAGGCAGCCGCTATGGCTCACTGATAACTCTGAAATCCAGGCTGCGTGGAGATGGCCCCCTGCACCTCCTTCCTGTCTTGAGTTCAAAGTTTAATGTCTTCCCTTGTTCTTCAAAGACTTCAGCAGCAGACTCGGTGTCCCCCGCCCCCATGTCTCTCTATCATATACAAGATCTGTGTCTTTGAATTTGCATCGACTTATTGAAGAAATGGGGACCCTACATCTTTCCACTCCACCCTCTCAGCACAACACGACATATCATGAGAGAAGAACCACAGCAGAAGGAGAGGAGCCAGGCATGGTGGCCTTTCATCCAAGCACCCAGGAGTCAGAGGCAGGAGGATCTCTGCATTTGGAGCCATCCTCCAAATGAGTTACAGATCAACCAAGGTTACAGGGGTGGGTGGCTGCTGCTGCTCTGTGCTGCCGGTGACATGAAGAGATCCTAAAAATACCTTTTTCAGAAATATTCATAGAAAGAGGAGAAGGGCCTTCAGTCCACAGGCTTCCACCTTCTCTTAAATGTCACGGTGTCTGCAGGAAGCCACGGAAACTTTACTCCCCAGGCAGCCTGGACGGACTGTTCTGGACACTGTATCTACGGAGCCACCAGCTTCAGGGACCAAGGGTTTGAAGTGTTCCCATAGCTGGTCTCTTCACTGCCAACACTGACCTAGAATGTTCTGGCAACTCAGATATTCCTAGCCTCAGAGCAGCTGGCAGTTCCAGCCAGAGCAAAAATGGACAAAGAGAGCACGGCCTTTGCCCTTGACCACTGGGCCTTGTCCCTAGATTGTGTACCTACCATTAGAACCAGTCTATCCCTACTTTTTCCAGGACAGGTTCTGGAAACCCCGATTCTGCCTAACTAGGATGAAGGGCCAAGAATTGAATCCAGAAAACCCCAGCTGCCAAGACCACCCTTCACCCCACCCTGCGACGTCACCAGATGAGCTGAGGCAACAGGTCACATCCAGGGCCCACTGCTACTTACTGGCATTCTTGGATGTGGTGTGAACATTGATGGCTGAAAAGGAAAACCACACAAGTTGGAAAGCTCGGAATCAAAGGAGGCTTCCAATTTGTTTTTAAAATCTTGTTGCCTCTAAGATATTTGCCAAGCCAAAGAGTACAGCCTTGAAGTGCCTTTTTTTATATTTGTCTTTTCTGGGTGGTGTCAGTACTTTTTACATACTCTTTGAAAATTATATATATGTATGCCAAGTATCTTGATCATATCCATTCCCCACTCCCTCCCTCCCTCCCTTCAATTAGTCTCAGATGCTCCCAATTTCACGTAGTCTAAGCTGGCTTCAAACTTTCTAAATAGCCAAGAATGACACTGGACGCCTGAGCCTCCTGTGTTTACCTTCCAGGTACTAGGATTATATGTGTGTCCAGCTTTGTATGTGGCTTTTATTATCATTAAATCTATCCAACATAATCAGCTTTCCTTAAATGATCTGCATGTGTACTCATAAATTAATGGCGGGATTACAATAGGTAGACTTAAAAGCCCTGTGGTCAAATTAGTGAACAGAAAATTGTCCTGACAGATGCAGTAAAAGGAAACTGACACCATTATCTCCAAATGGATGAGGACACACAAGTGTGGCTAAATCTGAGCTCAATGTACTGTGATGAACTCTTCCTAGCTTTGCCCTTGTGTTACAGTTGTTTGGGACATTTATTGGCTCCATCCTAGTTTTTTATAAGTCAAATCATATTCCCCAGTGTATAACAACTTATTTCTTGTAAACAATACACATCATGAGTAGTTTTCCACGTCAGTACACAATAGTGTTAGGAAGCAGTTACATAATGCACCCTGTGCTCACTTAGAACATGGCACACTAACTCATTAGTTCTTACAACAGCCCTGTGATGCAAGCACTATCCGTATATCCACCTTATAGATGAATTAAGATGCTAATGGTCACAGCTAGTATAAATGATGCAGTCTCAATGTGAACCTGTGAGGTCTGCTGCCTGGTCAGTGTGCTGAAGGACACGCTCAGCTGCTTCTCCCGAAGTAAACATAGATCCTAAACAACTGCAAACTATCTTACAGCATAAATATGTTATGATTTTAATTGTTCACCTACCAAATATCCTACCAATGGATATTTGGGACATTTTAAATACTTCTGTTTCCTTTTAATTGTAATCATGATAAATGAATATTCTTAATAGATGATTTTTGTTGGGCTCTTGTGTTAAAATTTATGTAACATAAAACTCACAAACATTAAATGATTCTATCAAACAAAACAAAAACAAAAATATAAAAAGCCCTGTTGTCCCAAATTTTCTATGACTCTGGATACCTTCTTTGAGCTTCTCTGCCCTCATCAATAAGAGGGGGGTAAAAACCTCCTGGAAGCCAAAATGGAATATTCCATGCAGGCAGCTGGAAGGCTGTCTGGGACAGGGACCCTAATTCGATATTATCACCTGCCCTGTGCTAGCCAGGGTCAGAGGTGAAGAGGAGAGTAGTGAGGGGCCCAGCCTGGAGACCACCATGAACTTCAGTGGCTCTCCAGACTCACCAGCTCCCAGACCATGCTGAGCTCCTGCTCCGTCTAGCCTCAATTCCTTCACAGACGTGATTCCTTGGGTCTGGAATACTGTTCCTCCTTTAACTTGGGCCCAGTCTTCAGGAGTCCTCTGACTGTTTCCAGAGATGCCCCATCTCCCTCCTGTACACCCACATAAATCACGTCATCGGGTCCTCTTAATACATCCACCAACTGAGCTGTATATTCTTGGACAGCGCTTTTGCAACTGTGATTAATTAGAGCACACTCCCGTAACTGGCACTTCTGCCTGGTTCTGTTCAACGGCATGGCTGACTCTGTGCCAGCACCATGCTGTTTTTGTTATTATAGCTCTGTAATATAGCTTGAGATTTGGAATGGTGATTCCTCCAGTGTTGTTCATTTTTCTCAGGATCTCTTTGGCTGTCTGGGGCCTACTATTTGTCCACCTGAGTTTTAGGGTTTCTATTCTATTTTTGTGAAGAAGGTCATGGGAATTTTTATTGGGATTGCATTGAATCTGTAAATTGGTAGATTATCAAACAATATTAATTCTATGGGTCCATGAGCATAGGAAGTGTTTCTGTATTCTAGTGCTATCCTCCATCTCTTTCTTCAAATATTTAAATATTTAAATAAGGTCCTTCATTGCCTTATTTAGGGTTGTTCCTGGATATTGTTTTAGACTACTGTGAATGGAGCATGGCCATGATCCCTTTCTTAGCATGTTCGATACCAATAAATAGAAAAACTACTGGTCTTATATCTTGATTTTATATTCTGCCATTTTGTTGAGAATATCAACCATTTCTAAAGGCTTCCAGTGGAAGCTTTAGATGTTTTATGTAAAATATATCATTAGCAGATAGGAATAATTTGCTTTTCCTATTTGTGCACCTAAATCTCCTTCCTCTAGGAGCCTGTAAGTTCTTTGTGAGGCCTGAGGCCTGTTAGTGGTTGTCCCAGAGACAAAGCCTAAAGGGCAAAATGAGTAAACGGAGAAACAGGAAGGTTCACACAAAAGGTAAAATGTAACTGCCTCTCTTTCCTTCCAAGTCTCTACTTCCAGACTCCTCCCAGCTAAGCCAATGTTTTGTTTCACAATTAGAACCCATGTAAATGTTACAAACAACTATGCAGATGTGGAAATACATAATTTGTGCAAGAAGTATATGAAGAGTAAACCTAAGGACGTTAATGATAGCAAGTAGATCACATGCACCAAGAGATGATTTCACCAGCCAGTGACAGGTGGTGATCTACCTCTGCCATGCGTTATGGATAAGGAAACTGAAGGAAAGAGACCTGAGCTTCTTAAAGGCATCTGAGTAAGAAGCCCATGTAGGGTCAGAAACTGACATCCACGCAGAGGATGGAAGCCTTTGTTCTCAATCCTTAAACAATCACAAACTTATTTTTCCCACTTAGCTTGTTCTATTTAGTGTGTTCATCTAGACAATGTTAAGAGTACAGATTGTGTGTATGTGTGTATCTACGTGCATGAGTGTATTTATATGCACCTGTGTGTGATTATATGTCTGTGGGGTGTGTGCTTATGTGGGGATATGTATGTGTTGTATAAAATTATATTTTGTGATATGGACATTGCAGGACTTACTTAATCCTAAGTTGTAGTCATGGAGATACTTTGTAATTTTTCATCATTATAAGCAACACTACAATGTACACATAGTGTTCAGATAAATGTAGTCACTCTGTGAGGAAAGAATATAGTCTAAAGAAAGACAGTAGTATCTGCCCTATGAACAAAACCCTCAAGAGATTTTATTTCCCCTAGGACGCCGGTGCTGGTAGAAGGAAAAGGCTAAAACCTCGTTCCAGCCCTGGGGGAAGGGGGGTTGTCTCCAGTTCTCTTAGGATTGAAAACACAGCCATACGCAATGTCTCTGTCAACTACCCAAACAGAATCGCAAGATGCAGAAGAAATATTAAAATAAAAAAATAATTCCCAAGCTAGGCCCACTGCGGAATTCTTGGGACTAAGATAACTGATAACAAAAGTGGTCATTTTATATTTATTATTATAAACTAAAGATCCCAGACAAAAGCTACACCTATGCTAAATATGCTACAAGGTTCTGACTACACCTTTGTGGTCATGGAAACGTGGAATGTTGTCAACACAGAACCATGTTATGTTGGATTATCTTTCCTCCTTTCACGGCCATTCATGTTCGCTGCTGTATCTCATCTAATGCTCTACACACTATTAGGCAAAAACGCATTGGGATATATTAACAAGTCACCAACTGAAAAAATCTAAGAATGTCATCAGGTAGCCTTGAAAATCCCTACACAATGAGAAAGCCTGTGGGAGGAGGGAGAGGAGTCCTAGGTTTGGGTCATGATGCTGTGGCCCCACCCTGAGCAAATGGCTTCTTTTCTCTAGATCTCAGCTTCCCTGACGTAACAGGTGGACATGTGCTCTCAGGATCAATGATATGTTATGGTAAATAGTAACTGAGCTTTTGTTGAATAAAGCAAATAAAAGGAAGAGATAGACATAGGTCTAGTTAATGATAAACTAATGAGAGCACATTAATAACTACCTGGTGTGTGTGTGTGTGTGTGTGTGTGTGTGTGTGTATGTGTGTTCATGCGTGCGTGTGCACATGCCCACTTGGTATGGCTGTAGAGGGAATTCCTTTATCTTGGGAATTCAGAGGAGCTGATAAGATTAGAATCAGAGTAACTTACACTTCCAGGTAAGCCAGGGGGACCTGCTGGACCAGCCTCACCCTAGAAAAAGTGAAAAAAAAATCACAATCTTAATCCTTTAATTCTGCTTATGCCAGGAAAGGTCTATAATATACTCAGAAAACAGTATCATTCTCCCTGCACAGACGTTAAAGACTATAGTCAGGTGGGACAGAGCTTGGGGCAGAGGAAGACATTACATACATGTACTCTTAATTATAAAATATCTCAGACATGTATTCTAAAGTACCCAGATGGACCTGGACATCTACAGGTTACTTACGTGTCATGCACCGTTCCAGCATTTTGTAGTAATAATGAGGATACTGAAATTCTTTCCACTGCAGCCATAAAAGTCCATACTTGACCTGTCAGAGCGTGTCCTCCAATACATGTCCTTTAGTTCAATGGCCACGCTGAAGTCAAGTCCCCTTAAGGACACCCCAGAGCCATCCAACCACCTCAGAGGAGGTGGGCTGCTCTCATATGCATATGTCTCTATGTATTCCAGGACTGCTATTGTGCACAACATAAGTCTGGAAGCTGATTCGGTTAAACTTGAAACCCAATTCTACCATATCCATAAGCACTAAAAGGTAGAGTTACTTTTGCTTGTTTCTTGTGTTACAAAGCACATCCTAACTTATGTATCTCATGTTTGTGAACTTATTTATCTCTGTATGTAGGTCCATAAAGTACTTATATATTTAGATTTTCACGTACACAAAATGATAGGTTTAATAATGACATTTTCATATATTTATATAATATATAGGGTATACTCTGTTCCTGCACGCCGTCCTCCTGATGGCCTCCTTCCTCATCCAAATACACCACACCATCATATATGCCATTTTATAAAATTTAGATGTCACGTATGAGAGGAAGCTTGTGGTATCTGTCTTTAGGTCTGACTTATTATTGTTAATGTGGTTTTCTCCTTGTTTCAAAAGTAAAGGCACTAAGACACAAAGGGCCCAGTCCTGCCACACAAGCCAGGCAAGCAGCAAGCCAAGCACCCAGTTTCACACTCAGAATCCATCTTTTCACTTGGGCTGACATTGTGTAAGTTCCAGAAGCAGCAGCATCAGAGTCACAGTATGACTGGCAAGTCTGTGCTTTAGTGTTCTTGAGGCAATCATGCCTCCCCTATCATCCTGCCATTAACAAAGCCAAGGGATCAAAACCCAGTGCTTCCCTGTGGAGGGTGTGCACAAACACACACTTGGGATCAAACGCAGAGAGACAGGAAGAAGACACAGGATGCCTTGGCAGCGGTCTCCTTGCCAACGGCCAGAGCTGTATAGAAGAATGGTTGCCGGTAGGGCAGGTTCCAAGATGGAAAGGCTTGACTTCAGAAAAGCCATGGGTTTCAGATAATTTTGACACTGATAGGTCTGGATTCCAAACCTATTTCTCTATTTTCACCTCTCAGTCGCCCTTGACAAGCAAGAATTACTACCCCCAATTCCAAGATGCTATCTGTAGGGCAAAAGGACTAGGAGTGGGAATGTGTCATTGGAAGGCAAGGCTGAGGCAGGGACTTGCAAAGCCCAGTCAGAAGGGGGCAGTGTTGCTTTAGTATCTTGTATATTCATTATTACCCAAATCTCTACAGAACCTAACATGACCCAGATTCTTTAGCAGCCTACATGCAATTCTGCAAAAACAATTGCAGCTTTGTGGTCTCCCTAAGCATCTGAATTCTGGAAAGGAATGTCCATAAGAGAAACTGCATTTCTGGGAATCCAAATTTGAATGTAAGTTCCTGGAAAGAAGGAGCATCTTTGCCCGAAACCTTCCACAGCTGATTAACTGATTAGGTCTTCAAACTAGGACTTTGTAAAGTTTGGAATGTTGCAGGAGCCACCCCTTTCCCACCTGAGTCTGATTTAACAACCTCGTGGCTATCAGGGAAACCTTTTGAAATGTATTAACACAGTACTAGCTTCCATTGCTCCAAAGGCTAAGAGTATCATCACATGACATATGCAGTCTGTAACAGAGGTTCCCCCACTTTGATGCAACATGCTCATCTGATGTTTACCCTACTGTGTTTGGAAATCATCGTCATTTATGACCTTCCTTGTTCTGTTTCTACTAAACCTTTATGAAGTCTGTTCCCAGGTCATGGTTGCTCATATTTCACCCCAGAATAAACCATCTCTTATTCCACTGAAGTGGGAGCTATTTCTTTCCTAGACATCAAGCAATCAGCAGACTTGGGGAGCCTCACACAGGGCCATGCTGTCAACATGGCTGGAGCCAAGGAAAGGGAAAAGCATTGGCAGGCTGAAAACAAAGTGTGGAAAGATCAATGTCGGAGCAGACACCTTTCACAAGGAAGGAGACTGGACCTCTGAGCGTCACTGGTCCATAGACCCAAGAAGTCAGTGCTGTGCATCATTAGTCTGTAAATCTACTGGGAGGAAGCTGGTGAGATGTCAGCAGGACTGGAGGTCAGCGAGGGTGAATGAACCTCTTTCCCTCATGATCACCGGGAACCAAATCTGCAGGACTTTGACAACTGGTCAGAAGCGTGGGCTCTGGGTCCTACTTTGCTCCTGGGTGAAGAAGTGACATTCTAAGCTGCCCCAGTGATTATAAGGTCACTCTCTAGCTAGAGATTTTCTGGGGGGAAAACAAGAATGTCAGTGTTGACAGATCCTTAAGATGGAATAGCAGTGCTTCTGTGTGTCAGTGTTTCTCAGAGAGAGAACACTGCAAATACTTCTGTAAATCTCTCTCTTCTTATCTCTTCCTTCTCTCTCTGTCTCCCTCTGTCTCCCTCTGTCTCTCTCTCTCTCTGCCACTCATTCTCTCTCTTTCTCTCTCTCTCTCATTCTCTCTCTCTCTCTCTCTCTCTCACACACACACACACACACACACACACACACACACACACAGCTAGGAAACCTGGTGATGAAGATGACAGCAGGCAGCTCTTACCTTTTCACCTTGGGCACCTTTTAACCCAGGAAGTCCCGATTCACCTTTTTCTCCCTAAAGTAAAAAAAAATTCAAAAGCATTAGAACCCAAAGCAATGTTAACCGCCACCCTGTGGGTAAGGGCACTTGAGCAATGGGGACATGTGTTCACACCTGTCTCCATCTCTCTTCACTGTCCCTGCCTCATTTGCAGGATAGCCAGTGAAGCCTAACTCCGAGCAGGCTCTTGAAGCAGCTGAATCCTGACTCTGGTGTCTCACACCCCTCATTTCCTCTGAAGATGTCTCACTCTTCCCAGAGATCTCTCCCAGATAGTCCTTTCATCTCTGCTAAGGACTCTAGACTCTGATCTTCTTGAATTTCTCTCCCTTCAACACCGGGACTTACTCTATTCTCCCAGTCAAAGTCATCACCTCATCCCAAAAGTCTTAGACTCCAGAAGAAGCTCTCTTTTCTTGGGCACAAGCACAGTGGCCCTGGTAGGAAGAGGCAGTCACACTTACCTGGTCTCCTTTCTCTCCACGTACTCCTGGGAAGCCTCGAGCACCAGGAAGGCCAGTTTCCCCCTGTGAGAACAAAACCAGGAATTACCATGGGAGGGTGTCCCTATGAAAAAAGTCCTGGGGCACATGCTTTTCATCCCCCTCATAGATTTCAAGCTTAATGACATGGAGATAAGAACCTTCTACAGAGAGAAATTCTACAGAATCTGTTTTAGAGTACTCTAAGCTCCTTCCTGTTTGGGTCATTTCCTCTCTCAGGAACTGTCATACCTCTCTAGGTATCTGATTTCTCCATCCTTTAGGACTCAGCCACAATGTGATCCCTTTACCATCTTTCCTGACACCCCTAGCCCCATCTTTAGGATGGCATGTCTCCATCACTACACTGTTCAACTGTTCTCTCCAGTTTCTCTCAGTTCCTAACTACTCAGCACAGCTACCGATGCACGGGACACACTGAAACATAGTAATTAAACAAATGAAGGCATGAAATAAACGTAATGAACTTTCAGAAAACAAGATTCTTCTTGAAACTTAAAAATGTTTATCTAAGACATGATGATGATGCTGACTCATTAATTAAAACAATGAGCTGAATAAATAAAAATATGAGCAAACTAACCTTCTTGCCAGGAAGACCCGCAAGGCCCTGCTCCCCAACTTCACCCTGGTGACACAGTAACAAAGTTCCATCATCTTCTATGCACATCTTCAAACATGCATGCCATTTCCCAGTTGGGCCCACACAACCACAGTACCTACAAGCCACAGCTCTTGGCTCTCTAAAAAGGAACATGAAATCCCAGAGACCCTAAAGCATAAAGCCACTCACTGTATTCATTATTTCCACAGACAGGAACTCCATGATCCCTCATACTGCCTTCTGCTTCCCCAAAAGAAACAACTGTTGACATGTCCAGAGTTCAAGCACTGTGTTTGCTCATCTTGAACCCAAGTATTTTAAATTCCAAACAACAAGGAGCCTTGGACTCTTGGTCTCAGGGACACATCAGGGAGCATAAGACCCTACTCTTGGCTTAGAAATGAAGAAGAATCTGGGGCAAAATGTGTCCCTGCGACTCAGGAATCCTGGCTATTTGTTTAGTCTTTCTACAAAAGCAGGCAGTCCCCTGTGCTCAACAATAGAAAGAGTTGAATTTCTCCTTTTCCCTAATGTGTTGCAATGGCGGAGCATCCTAGGAGACAATATCTATTAAGTAACTAGGCTTCTAGGAGAAAGCATAACCTGAAGAGATTCATACCAGTTCTTTTTATTTAAATTAGAAGCAATCTTACTTTATGTATCAATTCCAGTTCCCTCCTATGCCCCCCACTGACCCCCATCCCATCCCTCTTCTGCTCCACAGAAAGGGTGAGACCTTCCATGGGGATCATCAAAGTCTGACACATCATTTGGGGGCAGGGCCTAGGTCCTCCCCCATGTAACTAGGCTGAGAGAGTATCCCTCTATGGGGAATGGGCTTCCAATGTCCATTTGTACACTAGGGATAAATACTGTTTCACTACCAGAGGCCCCATAGACTGTCCAGGTCTCTTAACTGACACCCATGTTCAGTGGGCCTGGTTCTGTCCTAAGCTGGTTTCTTAACTGTCAGTCTGAAGTCCATGAGCTCCCCCTTGTTCAGGTCAGCTGTTTCTGTGGGTTTCCCCAGCCTGATCTTGATCCCTTTTCTCATGGTTCCTCCCTCTCTACAAATGGATTCCAGGAATTTGGCTCAGTGTTTAGCTGTGGGTGCCTGCTTCTGCTTCCATCAGCTACTGAATGAAGGCTCTAGGATAGCATAAAAGGTAGTCATCAATCTCATTATAGGGGAAGGGCATATTGCTTAGAATTCTTGTCCCTTGTCAATTTTGTTCTCATCCATGACGTTTCTGCTGTTAACTTAATGCTTTCCTTAAAAATTTTATGTTAAGACATACTGTTTCTTCAGTGAGTTACTATGGGATGGCGCCCTTGGGAGGTGATCAGTCATGAGGGTAGATTCCTCATGAATGGGATTAGTGCCTTTACAAGAGAGAGAGAGAGAGAGAGAGAGAGAGAGAAAGAGAGAGGGAGGGAGGGAGAGAGGGAGGGAGGGAGGGAGGGAGGGAGGGAGGGAGGGAGGGAGGGAGGGAGAGGGAGAGGGAGAGGGAGGGAGGGAGGGAGGGAGGAAGGAAAGAAGGAAGGAAGGAAGGAAGGAAGGAAGAAAGAAAGAAAGAGAAAGGAAGGAAGGAAGCAAGCAAGCTTGTGAGAGCCCACTGGTCTTTCCTGTCATGGAGGATGCTATTCTGTAATTGTCCATCTTATCCTGTACCTCTGATGCCTCCATAGCATCTAGATATAGAAAGACCATCAATAAAGCAGAAGGTGTTTGGCAGTCTCCAAACCTATCCACACCTGGACCATGAACATCCCAACCTCCAGAACTGTGAGTGACACATTTCTGTTATTTTTAAATCACCTAACCTGAAGTAGTTTGTCACAGCATACCAAAGAGTTAAGACATTTCTCCCACTAACATTGTACAGGCAGGTTGACATGAGAGAAGGGATCAGAAAGGCCCCACTAGAAGGCTATCAGGCACTGTGTCACAGGCCCTTGCAAAAACAGGTGCATGGCAGGTTAATTTCTAACTGTATGTCTTAAAAATCACCAAGTCCCTCAAAAGAAATCTATGCTTAGTATCTGTCATACTATTTAATAAGTGTGCGATTTTCTGATGAGTAGACACATGAATGAAAAATTGAACCAGTTGATGATGTGGATTTTTCCTGGAGCTGTGCCAGGTTAACTGGTAGTGAAGACCAACAGAAGCACAGCTTATCGGAGAGGAAAGCAGAGATAAGAGAGTGATAAAGGAGGGAGGTATGGGAGAGAGGAAGGAAGAGAAGGAAGGTGGTGGGTGTGAGGAACACAAACTCATGTAGTGCACACATCCATCTCAGCCTGGAGCTCTGGTTCCAACATACGGAGTTTGCACACTCTGGAATCCTCTGTGGATCCTTCAGTACCCATCAATACCCCCACATTTACAGCACATCTCAGAAAAACTGCCCTAAACAGGACTGTGCAAGTATTTCACCGCTCAAGTTTGAGTTCAGCTGGGACAGACTCATCTGCTGTGTTGAACTGCTTCCTAGGTGAGCTGAGCAAGAATAAGCAATTGAATGTGGCTGGAGACTCTAAAAACCACTGAAGTGCACAATGAATTTGATCCCTGGCCATCAACAAGGTGACCTGATAGGCTTTCCCCTGGCTCAGTCCCTGACAGTACCAACTAATTTGTACAGTACAGGCCATTGTGTACTCTAATTGGGATGAATTGTTAAACCCATCCATTCTGCAAGTCCTTATGTAGGATCCACACTGTGGGCTGGAAGGGGACACCGTAGAGCTGGGAGAGAGCCAGACACTGTGTTTAAACAGCACACACACTGTGGAGCAGATGGAGGATGGCATTGTGTGTAAATGTACACCAGGGTCTAGTTCTCCCCTCTTTTCTGTTGACTACTCTGAGCCCTAGCTATGCTGGGATTTTGAGCTGAAGGCTTTGGGAAGCAGAACCCTTCAACCCATCAGGAAAGTTCACAGCGAGGAACCCAAGCATGGAAAGAAAGCCATTGCCACAAGGCACTGGGCTGCCTGCTTTCATGGCAGTGTCCTGTCAATCACAGGCTGCATAGCCTGCTCCCCCACCCAGGCTTCACGCTGCTCCATCTGCTAAGAGCCCAGTGGGAGATGAACTTGCAGACTGTTCTGGCTGGACTTCTCTCCACTGCATTTATAAACAGGCCTAGACACCAGAGGTCATGGGAGGGGACACTTGGGGAAGAAAGACGGAAACACAGGGAGAAAGAGAAGGAGGACGGGAAATGCCCCGACCCCTTGTTCACTCCTTAGCAGGACAAGCAAGTCGGTGGATGTGGTATCTCTTTCCCAGGTCTTCAGCATACCTCGAGGTCTCCCGTACGCAGCAAGTCTCTCTAGCAGGGCCATCCCATCCCCTAACACCTTTCCCCAGGAGGGGGCCTTGGTTCTGCTGTGCCCAGACTCTGGGTATCACATGGAGCCCCAGGAATCTGCCAAACCTGCTAACTTGCTCTTCTCCAATTATCCCGGTGCTTCTTCTGAGACTCCCCAGTGACACACCCAGATGATGTAAGTTACCCACACAGCCACACAACCCCAACTGGAGGGACAAGCATAACGTGAGTGGAGAGACACATACCCGAGGCCCAGGCATTCCAGGCATGCCACTTTCTCCAGGGACCCCTGGTTCTCCCTGTGGGAAGGCAATGCAGAGTCAGCACAAAAGGGACTAATGTGCTGGGACACACCCACTAGTGTGCTGGGACACACCCACTAATGTGCTGGGACACACCCACTAATGTGCTGGGACACACCCACTAGTGTGCTGGGACACACCCACTAATGTGCTGGGACACACCCATTAATGTGCTGGGACACACCCACTAGTGTGCTGGGACACACCCACGGCTGGATGTGGATGGGTCTGTAACGGGGCCAACTGTGAACAGGTGGTTTTGAACTCTCATTCTTTGTGACTTTCTAAGTGCAAGACACTTCCTATACACCATACCCCCCAGCTCTGTTACTTAAAACATTCAACTGAGAATAAATGGCATTATTTCCCTCCTGACAGATTTACACTAGAGAAAGTGTGACAATACCTTTTGATTTGAAAATATGAAGTACTTGGTTAGCCATGGAAAGGAGTAAATAATATTTACACAAATAATCTTAAATGGTGGTATCCCGAGGATTCTAAATCAATATACCACAGAGATACTGTACCATTCACAATAGTCAAATTATGGAATTATGACAAGTCCAGGTGCTGTCACCAGATGAACGGAGACAAGAAAATGTGCATCTACACATATGTATGTGTCAATTTTATTTAGCCATAAAGAAAAACGAAATTATGCCATTTGCTGAAAAATAGATATTACTCCAGGTCACCATGTTAAATGCAATAGGTCAGATTAAGAAAGAAAAAATATGTTTTCTCTCATTTGTGGTTCCTAGATTTTCTAGACATAAAATCCTGGGTGTGGATGTGGGATGAAAACAAAAGCCTAGAGGTAGGGACGGGAGTAACAAGGAGAGGAGAGGAGAGGATCGGTCCTAGTCAATCCCCATGCTACACTGAACTAGAATGACTCTCTGAAACCTATCACTCTGTCCAGTAAGGATAAGCAAACACAATGATGTAATGGTGTCTATAGCCACACGTAGTCTACATTTTGTTAAGGGAAAGTAAGTCTATTTCAATGAATTTCACCAAAATATTAAAAGTTTTCTTCTACAGCTGCCTTTCAAGGGCTGTGGACAGGCACATCTGACCAGATACACACTTACAATGTGGGAAGAAAGTTAATTTGTTAAAACTATCCATTGCTAGGGCTGGAGAGGCAACGCGGTGGCAAAGAGCACTTGCTGCTCTTGCAGAGGACCTCAGTAGGTTCCCAGAACCCTTGTGGCAGTCTATAGCTCCAGTTCCAGACCATGGACCAACACCCTCTTCTGAGCTCTGAGGCACTGCACACATGGTGCACATGCAGACAAAACACTCATTAAATTCTTTTAAAAATTAAAGATTATCCATTGCTAATTTATTCACTTGAAGCATTTTAAGTGTAGATTTGATTTCCAACTTCCTAGAATCTAATCTTGACTCTCCCCCCTCAAAAGCCTGTTTTAATGATCCCCACTGGAGACTTTTTAAAAACTGAAGTTCCCATGATTGATTTTCTTCCAAATTTATTTTAATACTTTCAAAGCCTTCCTGGGTTGCCCTGTTACAGCTGACCTTGTAAATGCAATCATTTCAACTAAGTCTTGGTCCAAAGCCCAGTTGAGCAATTCAGGAATTTCCTTTACTCTTCAGTTTTTGATTCTCTATCTAATGGCAACCTGTGAGTACCCACCTTGGAGCCAGGGAGGCCTGGTGGTCCATTCAGCCCATCCTTTCCAGGTGGCCCCTGAACCAA
Organism: Mesocricetus auratus; assembly: GCF_017639785.1. Lineage (NCBI taxonomy): Eukaryota > Metazoa > Chordata > Mammalia > Rodentia > Cricetidae > Mesocricetus > Mesocricetus auratus. The sequence goes on along the minus strand of NW_024429224.1, from coordinate 4,238,147 downwards.
GAGAGGAAAGGAACAAATTGGGCAAATGCTTAAAACACTGAGGTGACTCTGCAGCTAGACTGGGGTGCAATGCCCCACCCACTTTATAGCTGTCTCTTTTCCCAAGCAGTGTCCCTCTCTGCCAGTCACACTTGCCTTACATTTGCCAGGACTACATAGTTACTGCCCTCTGGTTCATGCCCTGGCTTATATAGTTCAGTTTAGCCTTGAACTCACAGCAGCCCTCCTGTCTCGGGTTACTACATTCTAGAATTATAAGTCTACTATATACTATAAGTCTATAAGATACCACATGTCTACCTTAAAATCTCATGGCTTGCTCTTCTAAATGAGCAAATCCTGCTTGCTCTTTTAAATACGGATTTTCTGTCCTCTGATTTGAGACTTCTCTACCCCGCTCTCTCTGTCCCAAGCTTTGCAAGTTGTCAATAAGCAAAAGGAGGGTTTTCCCTGCACAGAGTAGATCTGATGAGCATCATGGCCACAGGAGAAGAGCAAATGGAGTCATGGCAAACAAGAAAAAGGATGGCCATGATGGTGGGAGGCAGTCCCAGAAGGCAGTGGGAGAGCAGGGAGAACCAGCCTGTGCTGGCTTCACACTCTGCTATAAAGGAAGGCGCTTCTGAAGACTTTGCCAGCTCTAGGAGGGAGAGCCCTGGAGCCAGGGACAAACATCTGGCTCTTCCTGACATGGGACAATGAAGATCAGTAAGGGGACAAGCAGAAGATAAGGTGAAACAACTCACCACATGACCAGAGGGCCCAGGTTTTCCCGGGAAGCCCAGCTCTCCAGGTAAACCCTGTAAGAGAAAATATAAAAATTTGAGATTAGAGTCTTGTCCTGATGCCATGACATGAGCAGGCCTCTGGCTCTAAGGAGAGTATCTCGGGTGTCCACCTCCCTCATCACCAGCCATTGTAAACCATGGAATTGTGCCATATTCTCAACTGGTGAGTGACCTCACAGCTTGTCTGAGCTGCAGTTGTGATCAGTGTCATGTCCACCCATGGCCAAATACTTGTCAGGACTCACCTGCTTCTGCCCACTGCTGGATCTACCTTGTGTAGTACCTGCTATGGGGACAGTTTCTCAGCTGACACTTAAAGGATGTTAACAAATACTGTCCTTGGTGTTCTGTTTTGTGAGGCCAGACCACAAACAGCTATACACACTTGAATGATGACCCAGCATGATTCACCCACTATGCCACCTCACAGGAAGGTACCAAAGTGTTATGTTGGTTGTATGTCACTTATAGCCACTGGATCCAAGAGCCTGAGAGTGTAGAAGCTTAAGAGGCATCTGTACCCAGAGTCTGTGGCTTTATCCTGGAATTGGGCAGGGAGAGGCCTTTCCCTGCCCTTGGAGATGCTATCCAAGGACCTTTTTGAGAGAAAGTTAAGCAAGGCTTACCGGGGGTCCTCCAGGTCCAGGGGGCCCTTGAATGCCAGGTGGTCCAGGTGGACCCTGTATAGAGAGAGTGAATGGTTATAAAAGTACGTAGAGAAGCTACTTGGGACAAACTGGTGTTTGAAGAGAAAGGGGCAGACAGTGTGACAGTGTGGGAGGACTTTGGCTTCCTCAACCTTGCTTCATTTCAAGCAGAAAGAAAAGTGATAAAGGGAAGACTTGAAGCAAAATTTGCAAATAAATACTCTGCCTGTATGTGTTGTAGAATATTAGTTTAGTGACGCAAAGATGTGTTGCATTCTTTTATGTTGCGTTTGTCTGACTCTATAGAGCTGCGTTACTTTGCCCATCTAACACACCTGATTGGTCTGATGCACAGCTCAACAGCCAATAGCGAGGCAGGAGACAGAAACAGGTAGCGCTGCCAGGCAGAGAGAATGAAGAGAAGAAGAGGGAGGAGCAAGGAGAGGAGGAGGAGAGGAGGGCACCAGGGTCCAGCCACCCAGCCACACAGCCAGCCATGGAGTAAGAAGGGAAGAAAGACATATAGAATAAAGAAACGTACAAAGCCCAGAGGCAAAACACAAAAGAAGATTAACAGGTTAAGTTAGAAAAACTGGCAAGAAATAATCCATGCTAAGGCCAGACATTCATAAAGAAGAATAAGTTTCCATATATTTATTGGGGAGCTGGGTGGCAGGCCCCCAATAGCTTGAAAGAAGAAAAACCAAATACATGTATGCCAGTTAGTTTTTGTCAGTTCAACAGCAATGGGGGCCATCTGGGAGGAGGGGACCTCAACTGAAGACTCCATCACACTGGTCTGTGGGGGCGTTATCTTTACTGCTGCTCGATGTGGGAGAGGGCAGCCTACTGTGAGCAATAGCATCCCTGCACAGTGGGCCTGGGCTGTAGATAAACAATAAGTGAGCAAGCCAGGGAAGAGCAAGCCAGTAAGCAGGTCCATGGTCTCACTTTATCCCCACCTTGAGATTCTGCCTTACTGGCTTCACTCAGTGATGGACCAAACCACATACGTCAAATAAACCCTTTCCTCACCCATTATTTTTGGCCAGTGTTTTATCATAGCAACAAGAAACCAAACTAGAAGAAGCCTGATTTATGACCTAGTATGCTGCACGGTTCAATTATTCAAACATTTAAGGAGACCATACACATATGTATATGCACACACACATGCATACAGCAGTCACCCACTACTCACAAGATTCTCCCAGAGTACTCTTAAGTCATCTGTCCCAGCCCAGAGCTGATACCAGTGTCAGCATCACAGAGCAGACTGTGGGTCTCTGGCCATAGTCTGCTGGTTTCCTAGGTTCATCAAGACCTCTTCCCTGCACATTTCTACTCCATGGGAACCAGTCTGGCCAGGAATAAGGATTGCACTGTATGCACAGTGTGTACTGTATAGAGGTGTATACATCTAGAGCTATGTACAATTCCAATTATCCACTACCCAAGCTGATACTTTCGGGTCCTATAAAGGCAGGAAAAACAATAAGAATTATCTGACAAGAAGCCAGAGCTCACATGCCCATGATCATGAAGTGAGGTAGGAGTGCAGAGTGGAACCTGTGGGTACTGAGTAGGGGGTAGCCTCTAGACCTGGAAGACTGAGGAAAGGGGCTTGGAGAATGCACCTGAGCCCTGGGCAAAAGAAATGAGCAACAGCTTAGATATACAACGGCAGATAGGAACCAGCTGCACAAAGGCCAGTAGAGATGGCTGAATGCAACAGCCAAGAGCTCCATAAGAGGATAGTGTTCACAGAGCAGGCCGTGGGGTGCCTTTGTGAGGAGCTGCGATTTTACCTTAAGAGTAACAAGGGTTCTAAAAAGACATATGTCAGTCATGTGTGTTTTTAGATTTTCAGATGGCACATAGAGGCTACCAAGGGCAGAGATATGTGCTGGGTCACAAGTCAGGAGCTAGTGATCATTATACAATGATGGGGGCCTGGGAGAGGGTGGGGATCATTCTGAATATTTGCAGGTTCATGACAGTCCTGCCAAGTGACCATTCATGTGAGAACGTTCAGACGCATGGCAGATGAAGGCTCTGCAGGGGCTCCTGATCTTGGTTTTGGTGGTGGCACATCCTTGCTTTTTTGGCCTGGCATTTTGTATCCTTGACAGCCTTCTGCCACCCCACACAACTTCTAGGAGCAATGTAAGTCACTATGTGGTGCGCTTGGCTAGGTCTCCCTCTCTGGGTGTGTCCTCTCCCACTCCACTGCTCTTCGAATGGCCCTCTCTTCTGAGATGGCTCCGGGTTGCCCGAGTCCCCTCTGTGGTCTAATCTTCCTTTCAGATCCTCAACCATCAACCATTCTTGTCTCCTCTGCACCTGACAGAGAAACTAACCCGGGCCATGACAGGGAGTCGGCACTCAGAAAATGCGGAAAGTCATCTGAAAGGAATACTCCAAGGGACCATTTCCATTCAGAGAACAGTAACACAATATGGCCACTGGAGGGTGATAACAACCAAAGACTGGCATACTGGTTCCATTTGCAGTCTCTGGGTGGCTCATATGAGTGAAACCATCATGCCCAAGAGCGTTTACCCAAACAGGGCTTTGAGTGGCAGCTGGAGTTCCATTTCTCAGTAGCTCACTTAGACCTGTTGAGGCTTTGGGGCAGCATCTGTCTGTCCTGTCTGAGATGTTTGTACTGAGTCAGGGCTACTGAGGAGGCAACGGTCATTTCCACAGCGAGCTAGGAGGTGCCCTGGGTAAGCAACAACCAGAAAGGACAAGGGCTAGTTGCAGAAGGCATCAAGGGTGGCTTCCCGCCTTACCCCATCATCCATTCCACACCACTGTGCCATGTGTTCATCTTGATTAACTCTGTTCATCTCTCTGCTATGAAGGGGCATGCAAAAATTGGAGACACACTTGCCCATGAAAGCACAGGCCAGGCCACCCACCATCACTCCCCAGGATCCTACTGGCATCGCAGCACCCAACAGTGGAGATTACCAGAGGGCTTTCCTTTTTGTTTTCTTAACATAGTAGTGGGTTTCCTTTTCTTTTTGGATTTTTTTATTTAAATTAGAAACAAGCTAGCTTCACATGTCAGTCCCAGCTACCCCTCCTCCCTTGCCCCCAACCTCCCCAGCTCCCCACCCAACCCCCCTTCACTCCCCAGGGAGGGTGAGGCCCTCCATGGGGGATCTCCAGAGTCTGTCATTTCATCCAGGGCAGAGCCTAGGCCCTCCCCTATATGTCCAGGCTGAGAGAGCATCCCTTGGGGACTGGGCTCCTAGGTCCATTCATATGCCAGGGATAAATATTGATCTACTACCCGAGGCCCCATAGATTGCTGAGGCCTCCTCACTGACAAGCAAATTTAGGGGGTCTGATCAGTCCCATACTGGCCTCTCAGCCATCAGTCTAGGGTCCATGAGCTCCCCCCTGTTCAGGTCAGCTGTTTCTGTGGGTTTCACCCACCTAATCTTGACTCCTTTGCTCATCACTCCTCCCTCTCTGTCAGTGTTCAGTTCAGTGTTTAGCTGTCTGCCTCTGCTTCCATCAGTTACTGGATGAAGGCTCTAGGATGGTATACGAGGTAGTCATCAATCTCATTATTGGGGAAGGGCATTTAAGGTAGCCTCCCCACTATTGCTGGGATTGCCAGTTGGTGTCATCCTTGTAGATCTTTGGAAATCACACTAGTGCCAGATCTCTCCTCAAAACTATAATGACTCCCTCTATTGTGGTATCTCTCATCCTGTTCTCCTCTGTTCTTCCCCTGACTCAAACTTCCTACTCATGTCCTCCTCTCCTCCTCTCTTTTTCTCAGCTCCCTCTCCCCTCCCCCCATGTTCCCAATCTTCTCAGGAGAGCCTGTCCCATTCCCCATCTCTGGGGTACCATGCATATCTCTCTTAGGGTCCTCCCTGTTTCCCAGACTCTCTGGTGGTGGGATTGTAGGCTGACACTCCCCTAATCCATGTCTAAAATTCATATATGAGTGAGTACATACCATGTTTGTCTTTTTGTGACTGGGTTACCTCACTCAGGATGGTTTCTTCTAGTGCCATACATTTGCCTGCAAATTTCAAGATTCCATGGCTTTTTTTCCACTGAATAGTACTCCATTGTGTTAATGTACCACATTTTCTCTATCCACTCTTCAGTTGAAGCATTTAGGTTGCTTCCAGTTCTGGTTATTACAAATAGTGCTGCTATGAATATAGTGGAACAGATGCCCTTGTTGTATGAATGCGCATCTTTTAGATACATGCCTAAGAGTGGAATTGGTGAATCTTGTGGTATACTGATTCCCATTTTCCTGAGGAATCTCCCTCCATACTAACTTCCAAAGTGGCTGTACAATTTGGCACTCCCACCAAGAGTGGGAGTTCCCCTTTCTCCACATCCTCTCCAGCATAAACTGTCATGGGTGTTTTTGATTTTAGCCATTCTGACAGGAGTAAGATGGTATCTCAGAGTTGTTTTGATTTGCATTTCCCTAATGGCTAAAAATGTTGAGCACTTTCTTTCTTTTTTTTATGAGACAGGGTTTCTCTGTATTGTTTTGGAGGCTGTCGGTCCAGCCCAGCCTCGAACTCACAGGGATCCACCTGCCTCTGCCTCCCGAGTGCTGAGATTAAAGGTGTGCACCACCACTGCCCTGCGAGCACTTTCTTAAGTGTCTCTCACCATTTTAGACTGCTCTATTGAGAATTCTCTGTACACCACTTTTTAATTGGATCCATTGGTGTTTTGGAGACTTGCTTCTTGAGTTCTTTGGAAATTTTGAAGATCAGCCCTCTGTCAGATGTGGGGTTGGTGAATATCTTTTCCCATTCTATGGGCTGCTGTCAGTCTTTTTGACTGTGTCCTTTGCCTTATAGAAGCCTCTCAGTTTCAGGAGGCCCCATTTATTGTCGATCTCAGTGTCTGTGCTACTGGTGTTATGTTCAGAAGGCAGTCTCCTGTACCAATTCGTTCAAGGGTACCTCCCACTTTCTCTTCTAAGAGACTCAATGTGGCTGGATATATGTTGAGGTGTTTGATCCATTTGGACTTAAGTTTTGTGCATGGCGATAGACATGGATCTATCTGCAGTCTTCTACATGCCAGCATTCAGTTAAGTCAGCACCATTTGTTGAAGATGCTTTCTTTTGTTCCATTGCAGAAGTTTAACTTCTTTGTCAAAAATCAGGTGTTCATACATGTGTGGGTTAAAACCAGAGTGTTCAATTCGATTCCATTGGACTACCTGTCTATTTTTGTGCCAATACCAAGATGTTTTCAGGACTATATATAGCTCTATAATAGAGCTTGAAGTCAGGGATGGTGATGCCACCTGAAGTTCCTTTGTTGAACAAGGTTATTTTGGCTATCCTTGGTCTTTTGTTTTTCCACATAAAGTTGAGAGTTGTTCTTTCAAGGTCTTTGAAGACTTGTGCTGGGATTTTGATGGGGATTGAATTGAATATGTAGATTGCTTTTAGAAAGATTGCCATTTTTACTACATTGATCCTACCTGTCCAAGAGCATGGGAAATCTTTCCATTTTCTGGTATCTTCTTTAATTTCTTTCTTTAAAGACTCTAAGTTCTTGCAATACAGGTCTTTACTTGTTTGGTTTGCATTACCCCAAGATATTTTATATTGTTTGTGGCTATTGTAAAGGATGATGTTTCTATGATTTCTTTCTCAGCTCATTTCGGTCTGTATATAGTAGGGCTACTAATTTTTTTGAGTTTATCTTGTATCCTGCCACTTTGCTGAAGGTGTTTATCAGCTGTAGTAGTTCCCCGGTAGAGTTTTAGGGTCACTTATGTAAACTATCATCTGCAAATAGTGAAAGTTTGACTTCTTCCTTTCTTTATTCTGTATGTTTGGAGTCTTGTCTATAATGTGGCAAGGGGACTTTTTTATGGTACACTCTATTTGGTGTTCTGTACTTTCATTGGCATGTCTTTCTTTAGGTTGGGAAAGTTTTATTCTATTATTTTGTTGAATATGTTTTCTGTACCTTTTAAGTGGGTTTCTTCACCTGTTTCTATACCTATTATTCTTGGGTTTGGTCTTTTCATGGTGCCCCATATTTCCTGGATACTTTGTGCTAGGGATTTGTTGGACTTAAGATTTTCTTTGGTAGATGAATCTATTTCTCCTAGTGAATCTTCAATGCCTGAGAGTCTCTCTTCCATCTCTTGTATTCTGTTGGTTATGCTTGCATCTGTACTACCTGACCGTTTGCCCAGCTTTTCTATTTCCATCATTCCTTCAGACTGTGGTTTTTTATTGTCCCTATTTCAGCTTTCAACCCTTGCACTGTTTGAATTGTTTCTTGCAATTTTTGCTTTGTTTTTCCTCCATTTCTTGAATTTTTCATTTGTTTTTTTCTTCCATATCTTTAAGAGATTTTCTCATATCCTATTTGGGGGCCTCCACCATTTTCATGAAGTTGTTTTTCAAGTCATTGTCTTCTTCTTCATCTGCATTGGGATGTTCAGGTCTTGCTGGTGTAGAGTCTCTAGACTCTGGCAGTGTCATTGGTTTTTTTGTAGCTGGGTGTGTTTTTATATTGTCTCCTTCCCATCCCTTCTTCCTTGGATGCAGAAGGAGTCTCTTCCTCTCCTGGTGAGTACAGGACCAGAGTTCCCTTCCAGTGGGTGCAAGCAGGTCCAATACTCTAGTGGCTCTACTCTTCCTGTGGATGGAGGCAGTCCTGGTACCGGGGCATTGGCAGTCTCAGGGTGGGCTGGACCTCACCATGATGGGATCTGCTGCAGTCCCCAGGCCTCATCTGGTTGCATGTAGGTCACAGGAAGGTGGGCTGGAAACAAGCCTACTTCCATGGGCAGAGAAAAAGACTAGGATTCTGGCAGTTGCAGAGGGCTTTCCTAAACAGACAGTACTTGGCTGGCCATGGGTACATTTCCCCCTTTCCCTCTTTACATACCTGGTCACGCTGATGGCTCTGAAAGGTTTTGTGTCTTCCTAAACACATCTCAGAAATTGGGCCTCCTGGCCTGCTCATTACTGCTCTGGCCTCCTTCACACACCCCTTTCTGGAAACATAAGTCCTGTTGCTGCCGGTGATGCTTCAGCTCACTACAGCATTCTACAGTTGGCCATCTTCGGAGAATAGCTAGCAAAAATGAAACCCTTAGTGTTTGACAATGAAGAAAATAGGCCCAGAGAGTTTAAGGACCTTGCTAGAGGTCACAGCGCTAGCTTCTCCAGGTGGAAGAGAGGTACATGGTTCCTGAAGTGCCCAGCTGACTCACAGCCACCTGAATTGGAGGTCATAGACATAGGGACAAGAGCTCCCTGTTTAGACTCCCAGGTAGCAGGTTAGAATCAGGTACCTAAGGTCAGGGACTGGTGTGATGCCAAGTGGTCCTGATGTCTCTAGCACAGGGTCATTCTGCCATGTGACCAACTCCATCTATAGCCACCTCCACTCCAGCCCTATCCCTGTTGCTGTAAGCATAACCCAACAGAGAGGAGGCACACCATGCATGGGAAACATAGGAAAGAAAGGGCTGAAACCTAGAACTGCCAGAGCAGAGCACTCTATTTAGCATTTCCACTGCTCAGATTTGTATATACCAGCTCTACCTCATTTTAGCCACCACACTGATAAAGTGAGGCAGACCTTTCCAAACCAAGCTGCAAAGGAGGGAAAGAAGGGGAAAGTCAATTACCTAGGAGTCCACAGAACTGGTGTTGGAAGAGAGCACCATGGTCCACGCACCACCCAACCCTGTGCTCCAGTCTGACCTGCCAAAGTGCTGCTAAAGACACCAGCCTCGTGCCCTTCTTGTAGCTCCATTCTGTGACTGAAGGAGAATCTAGAGTGGAAATGTGTCTTTGGGATCTCTGAGTCCAAACCTCCACATGGTTCTCTGCTGTGCACACAGTAGACTTCGCAAAGACTTCAGGCTGTAAGCACGGGACAACTAGGGACATCCTTTTGAACTAAACCCGTCTACTGCAACATCCATTCAGGGGAAGGAAGAAGCTGAATGCAGCTGAAAATAACTATTAGAAAGCTTGGAAAAGGCCTCCAGCATCCATTCCAATTTACACAGAGCATCTTACATGTCTAGTTTGTGGGTAGGAGGCAATGCAAAGCAGTGTTCAGTCTGCCCCAGAGACCTACTCTGCTGGCCGTCACTGTCTTCTGAGGGTAGCGATGCTTACAGGTTTGCAGCTGGCTTGCCTCCGGACCCTCTTTCTACTCAGCTTCCTGATGTCTTTCATTTTTTTCCATGGATCTATAACTGACATGTGGGGTTTCAGAGGACAAGGAAGCCTCTTATTCCACCTACTTCCCTCTCAAATAAGTTTAAAAGCCAGGGTGCTCCTCCATCCTTTACCTCTGTTACAAGTGAAGATATTAGTGTCTTGAGTAAGAAAAGTAGCTGACAGAAGATGGACCCTTCCGTGTCTGCAGTTTCACCAAATGTTGCAGCCAAGCAACTCATCTTTTCTGGGCCAAGAGATAAGCAGGCTGGAATTTATGTGAAAAATTTAGGCTTGAAGCTAAGGATATAGCTTAGTGGTTTAGCACCTATTTCACATGCACAATTCCACATCACTGCAAAACAAAAAGACAAGATGTCTAGAGCTTTGGCTGCCCTAGATAAAATTCTATATGGCCACATGCTACCTCATTGGACTTTACCTTCAGAATCTTTATCTCTCCAAACACTGCATAAGAGTTATACATCATTATCTGTAGACTCCTGAATGTGTTCCTTATGTTTTCTTTTAAACATTCAAGAAAACATCTAGTCAAATTAATCACACTATTAACAAGCAACACATTGGGGGAAATGGGAGGACAGGAAGAAAACAGAACTGGAATTGGTATATAAAATACGATAGTTTTTAATTTAAATAAAAATTAAAAAAACAAACAACACATTAACCAACAGATACAAATGTTGATAAAATGCATGCCTGTTTGTATTATCACTAATGAAAATAACAAAGCAATTACTCTGCATATTAACTAATCAGTCCACTAAATATTAATGAAGCAACATTTAATCTCTATAGTGACTAAAGATATATCTGATGTAATTAGTAGTTACAATTATGACATAAATAGCCAATTAATCTAATTATTATTAACAAAAGAAATAGCAAATAATTACTTCTACTATAGTAGTTCCAACTGTGGTACACTTAGGAAGTTGAATAGAATTAGGAGATGCATGAAAATTGCCTGCATAAATTAATACATCAATCAAGTTAATTCTGTGTGCAGCTGGGATACTTTTGAAAAAATTCATAATTTGTGTTTTTCCTGGAGGTGTAACTGTGATCACTGCCCATCTCAGGGAATTTCTTCTGAGTCCTATGAGCCCACCCAGATCTTGATCAAGCCCTTGTTCAGCTGCTAAGGAAGGAGCAACTGCTGAAATATACTTGATTATAAATGCTGCTGAATTAATCTAACTTATATATTTCAAAAATGCTTTTACTTCTAACTTTGTGTCTGACACAAGAGACCCACCTAGTGTAGCAGGCAATACATATTACACAAATCCCTTCTGACCCAACCCAGGAAGGATAAAGGGAAGTACTGTAAATTCTGTAACACTATCAAACACCACGAAGTACCTTCGGTAAACCCCAGATGGCCTGGTTCGGAGCACAACTGCCATGAGAATCAAGACGCAGTGTGCTTGGCAACACTACCATGAGAAGGCTGGTGATGTACACCTGCATCACTCAGCTGGCATCCAGTGAAGCTCTCCCGGATGAAAATGACTTAGATGTTAGACATTAACACAGGAAGAAAAGAGTTGATTTTCCAGGTAACAAACAGAGGTACATTAAAAATACAATACAGATGAAAATAATTATGTAGAGCTGCATTAATACTGATCTTTTTTATCTGTGAGATAAGGTTTCACTGTGTTGCTCAAGCTAGCCTTGAACTCCTGGGCACACCATACTTTCCTTCTTCCACACTAGGTAGGTCTGTGGGTGCACACACTATAGGGATATTGGTGAATACTAATGTGTCGCCTTGGCCCTCTTCACCTTCTTATTGCATGCCATCTTACCTTACTGGTTTTTTTTTAAGTTAGCGACTTACTTAGTAGCCTAGGCTGGCTAAACTCACCACATAGCTCATCTGAGAGACATTGCATTTTAGAAGGGACTGCTGAATTAAACCAGCCTTTATACTTTAGAAATTGTTTGGATTCAGAATGGAAGTCGGAAAAGGCATTGCATTGGGAGAGAGGTTATGCCCTTCCCCCCCCCCACAAGAAATGAAAAAGTATGGATTCCTTAAATGTTAAAAGAGATCAGATTTAACCAAGGGAGGTGTCCTGGGGATCTTGGCTACAAACATGATGGGGGGAGACAAAAAACAAAAGACTACAGGTAAAATATATGCTGATCCCTCTCCATGGTAACAGCTCTGAGACTGAGTGAGACATGATAAATCATGTTGGCTACAGAGTCCTCATGACTTATTACATGCCATCCTTTCATATGGCATGGATAGAGGTTTGGTTATATAGTCCATATGGGACTTACATAGCTGACTTGTACACACCATACATTCCATATTTGTGTTTATGCATGTGTGTGTGTGTTTTGTTTAAAAGTTTGTGTATTTTCAGAACAGAAGGACCATACACCAATGAAGACAAGTAGCCCAGGTGATCCAGCCTCTTAGAATGCCTCTGTTGCAGTTTCTTAAAGCTACTAGCTGAGATGGCCCAGCTAAAACTTCAGTTAAGTCCTACACTTTCCCATTGCACAGAGACTAGACAACAAATGATAAAGATGGCTCTCCCAGGTCTTGACCATTATCTCAAGGTTCTCAGGATCTCAAAGAGATGCTGTCACCCCCAGACAACAAGAAGTAACTTTAAGAACACGATGCCTACATTCCCAAGAAGTGGGGTGGTTGGTTTGGGGTCATTCAATGGATTATGGATATTTGTAATCATTTAGTGGAGTTGGTTACACATTGTTATTAGTCATGGTCAGGGAGGAAACTAAGCAAAGGAGGTTAGATTCAAGGATCTTTTTCTGAAGTGAAAAAGGGGAATACAGGAATGATAGGATAAAAGGGTAGATTATTAAATCTACTTTAACTAAAAAGGAAACTATTAGTCTTACATAGTTTACATTGGTAAGGATTTTTATATATTGATACAAATTTAAGGTTGCTTTTGTTATACTGTGTGTATGTTTCTAGTCTTGTATAAAGTATTGTACCTATGCAGCTCATTTAACAATGTAATACAAATTTCTAATCCTTGAAAGCTATTATTACAAATTATTTAGAAATTACAAACTATTAAGAAACACAGGTTAGTAGTTAGTCATCTAACAATCAAATTTGTGGCCATGTCAGGTAAGTTTTAAGGGTCAAACAGAGATACATTTTATATAGACATATGGTCTTCAAACACTTCAGAATATGGCATTTAAGATGTTTTAACAGCATAAGGCTTTTCATGACAGTGAGCACATCTGCTCCTGGAAGCACCAATTTACTTCAAAATTATCAAAAATACTCAAAATTATCAATAAAAAAGGATAATGAACATCAAAAAACCTCCACATGAATTTTGCTTTATTTGTGGCTGAAGTTAGCCACTGGACAAGAAACTGCCCTTGCCATCACTGCTGACAGCATACTGTCCAAATTAGACCAGCAGAGGACACAAAAGAAAGCAACTACTGAACTTTTTCAAGATAAGGTAGTACAGTCCTTCAAAACTCCTTCTCCATAGAAAAGTCTGTCAGATATTCTAGGACTGTAGAAAAATGGACATCCCAACATTGCAGAGGAACCTTGGGTGACTGTCCAGGCATCCAGTTGTTTTTGTCATGTCTATAGTTTTGGAAGTTGTTTGCTCTGTACTTCCTGCTTATTCAGGTAATATTACATCTTTCTCAGGTCTCTGATAGAGTTGAAGATTGGATAGTTGTAGTTACAGTTTTCCATAGTTTTGATTGAAAGCAAATCAGGTCAAAACTTTGGACTCACCAAGATAGGATAGATAATGAAGTAATTTCTCCAAATATGCCAAATGCAAATAGACTGGACATTGTGAATGTACTTCTTACCTCTTAATTGTTCATATTGTATATAGTTTTACTGTACTAGAGTTAAAACCTTTCCTTTTTATTTTGACAAAAGGGAAACATTGTGGAATATTTTTACACTGTGTGAAGATTTTTGCTGTGGTTAGTGTAACAAAAAACTGAATGGCTAATTGCTAGGCAGGAGGCATAGGCAGGACTTGTAGGCAGAGAAGAAAGAGGAGGGAGAATCAAACCACGTGGACACACCAGGAAACACAGAGCGAGCAGGATGTGCAGGAGGAGAGGTAACAGCCACAAGCTGCATAGCAGAACATAGACTAATATAGATGGGTTAATTTAAGTCATATGAGTCAGTTAGCAACAAGCCTAAGCTATAGGCTGAGCTTTCATAAATAATAAGACGTCTCCATGTCATTGTTTGGGAGCTGGTAGGACAAAGACTTGTTACAAGAGACCATCGCCTTTAGCTTTCTATTTGTGTGTTTACTTTTCTAATTTTTTTTATTTTATTAGTGTATATTCTCTGTTCAGAGAAATGGGCTTCATGTTCTAATTTTTGTTCAGCTGTATCATATCTTTGAGCATATTTACCCCCACTTTCTTTTCCTTCTCCTACCCTGCTTATTCTAGTCCCTTTCCTCTTCCCAAGTAACTCTATTTCTACTGTCATGTCATGTGTGTGTCCCCGTGTGTGCACACACATACAGACACATGTGATCAGGGTTCCAGATGAGAAATAAAAGAATCTAGCTTACTTTTTATTTATTTTTTTGTTGGTGGTGTTTGGAGTTTTTCATGTTTTTGCTTTTTTCAGGAAAATGGATGTAATTCATGGTCATTCCTTCAAATTCTCTCATGGTGACTACCAAGATGCTGGCTGCAAGCTAAGAGCTGCTACCAGGCCACTGAGTCAGAGAAAAGAGCATTGCTACGGGATTGAAAGGCAGTCCTCACCTGTGGCCCCAGTGCTCCGGGTGTCCCCGGAGAAAAGAGCATTGCTGCAGGATTGAAAGGCAGTCCTCACCTGTGGCCCCAGTGCTCCGGGTGTCCCTGGTGAACCCACTTCACCTTTCTTCCCCTGGGTACGGAAGAGAAGCCAGAGTTAACAGTGAAACGGCATCCCATAAAGCCCAAGGAATGGTGTCTCTCAAGAAAATCCTGTGTCGATGACTCAATGGGATGTTTCCCCAGGAGCACCCAACAGAGGTTCTCTGTGGGATCAACAAAGGGGGCATGTGCTTAGGGGTCCAGGAGGTCAGCTGGTTCTTAGCACTGAAAGTCACATTAAAGACAGCACATAACCTCAAATTTCCAAGGCAGACCAAACAGGAGTATTTTTTTGTGAATATGGTTTGCTGTTGATATATATGCAAACATATGTTTGAAAATATTTTATGATATATTCTTATAACATTCTCCCCTCCCCCAACTCCTCCCAGATCCTCCTTAGCTCCCTGTCCACCCAACTCCCTGACTTCACAACCCCTGAGTCCCTTTCCTCCAAGACAGTCAGGAGCCCCGCATAGTATATAAGGCACACTGGAGCTGCTTGGCCTGGAGAGCCAACACCCAGAAAATCCTACCCTCTTTTTCAACAGCACCCAGCATTAAAACCCCCACACCCGAGTGACAGTTTAACACCCGTTAGGACTTCTGACCTTTGAGATCACGCCCACACTTCTGCCTCTGTAATACTTCCTCCCCATTTGAACTTGTCAGAATCATATTCTGAGGCAACACCGCCTCTTCCAGGAAAGCCAACAATCATAAGAATTATAGGCAAAAATGGGGAAAACACATTTGCTATATGCATCCTCTAGTATCACCCACAAATGAATCTCAAAGGCTGGACACACAACCCTGAGAAGCTGGGTTATCCTCAGCTGAAGTCAGCGAACAGCTGCTATGCACTTCCTGGATTTGACAGCTTCTTCTGTGATAGAGAGTTATTCTGCTAACAATAGACCTGCTTGCTGAACTTTTCATTTTCTTCTCTTTCAAACTGAGGCCCTGCACAATATCTGGATGGATATTCACAACTGATCACAAGAGCAGATTTTCCAGGTGATTTTGGACGCTGAGGTGTTGAGTGTAGCTGCGATTTCCAGGGCCTGTCTGCCCATGGAAAGAAGAGAGGCCTATAAGTTCTGAATAGCAAACCTTTCCTAACCAAGGTGTGTTACCGCTGCCACAGGTAGGGCCATTAGCACACAGAAGGCTTGGCTGTTCCTGTCAGCTAATGTGTGCTGTAAGGTCTTTTGCTCGGCCCCTCTTCTCCATGCCTCCAAGGTCAAGAATGATCATTTTCTACTGTTTGGACCTGAAACCTAGTGTTCAGGGACTACTTAGACGAAAGCCTGGCTCCAGACTCTGGAATGAATCGAACAGTAGCCTGCGGCTCACAGACTGTGCTCCCATCTGGTCCAGTAAGAAGTAATAACAATAGAGAACGGAACAAATGCCACCCAGACTACCATTGACAAGAGTCTGCCTGTGTTTCTCTCTAAAACCTGACCTTGGTCAGAGCTGGTGCATCGTGAGATCACAGTACCAAGAGAAACAGGTTAAAGTGATATGCAGCTGGGGTACCACACAGGCTGTAAGGGACCTGGATCTCTGAAAAGTGCTCACAGTTGGGAAAACAGCTCCTAGTTTTGATCTCCCCACTTAGAGTCTGGGTGACACTGGGGACTCTCACAGATCTCTTCAGGTCTTGCATCCATTGTTAGTCAACTGAGACTAAGCTGCCTTACCCCACTATACCTAGAGAAAACGAAATGACAAAGAGAAAAACAAAATCTACAAAGCAGGGACGGGGAGGCGGCTCAGTGGGTATAATGCTTAGCACATAAGCATAAAGGTCCAAGTTTGGAGCATCTACAACCCTAGCACTAAGGGGACCAGACAGATTCATGAGCCTTCCAGTCTATCTAACCGCACTGATGAGATCTTGTCTGATATAGTAGTATAGAGAGGAAAAACTATGCCTAATATTGACCTCTGGCATCTACACACATGCACATATTCACTCACACACACATAAACTAGTATACACACAGTCAGAGAAAAAAAACCACGAAGTTGCAGACCTACCCTGCAGTGACTGGCCAACTATTTGTTTTCAGGTCCTATTGGCTCTATGCCTGCAAAGATGCACTCCATTTGCAGAGTGTGCCCTCCTGACACTGATCCCTGGGAAAGACCATGAGCAGTAGAGAGAATCTCTGTCTTTAGAAGGGGAGAATGAAATCTGAGAGGATCATCTCTTCAGTTCTCATTAGCTGAAGAGAGGAAACCAGAAGATATTAAAAAATTCATCAAAAAGGGCAAAAAGAGTTGTGTGAACTTGAGCAAACAGCAAAGAACAGAAATCGGGAGGAGCTTGGGGAGGGCACTGCATTCTCACCTTGAGTTTCCAGGACTCCCTTCCTCATGATTCAATAGTCTAGATTTTATACGTAGTTATACTAGAGAAGTGCAAATGACACTGCTGGATGTGATCAAAGCACAGAAGTCATAGTAGTGTCCTCTGCGGACACTTGCTATGCCCCATGACCATCGTCAGCGTCCCTTTAGCTGCAAAGCTGCTCCAGACAGCACCTGCTCCTGCATCATTCCATAAAGGCTTAGAAGCCTGGTCTAAGGTGAGCTTCCCTTCTCCTTGAATATCTCATAGTCTTTATCCATCTCCCCAGAGACCTGACAAAGCTTAGCCTTCAGTGACTTTGAGCATCAGCCTGCAGAGCCCTAAGTCTTTTTGGCAAACCCTGTGGCAGATAGCAGAACATCTATGCATCATATGAGCTCAAAATCAGGTTTGTGCACATATGATACACTAAAAAACTGAACAAAAGTAAAACAAGCTTTGCAGAAGGGTGTCTAGTTCTGGGTAGGAATGCCTGCTGGGGGCCACTGAGCAACTATCTTCTACAAGAATATGGCCTTGATTTACAGAAGTTATTGCCAGGTCTGGCACCAGCTGGAGCTCACTTCATTCGCATCTCAACCCACTCTACCCACAACTCCACCTACCCTAGCCAACTTTTTTGCTTCCCTTGAGTTCTCCTTGTTCTGTTCACCAAATCTCAAAGACTGATTGCACACGTGTGTGTGTGTGTGTGTGTGTGTGTGTGTGTGCTTCAGTTCTCAAGTCCTTCAAGCTGTGTTAAGTATGAACTAAGCCAAGCCCATGTTTCATCTGCCATTGATGTGGTTCACAATGCTAAAGAGCTTCATAGCATAATAACAGCTGATTCTGGAAGCACACATGGTAGGTCTAGGCAATTAGGAAATCCCAGTCAATAAAGTGTGGGCCTTGTCTTCAAGCCCCTGCAAGATGTCCCTTCACCTCTCGGGGAGTGAACTAAAGATGTGAATACAAACTGTTCACAGTCACCTTTATGTAAAGAGTTCTGTCTACCATCTAATATTATATCAAGAAAAGTGGCACTAGGAGAAGTTCACTGCCTGTGAAGCGAGGTGCTCATAAACACTAATTATATAACATGTGACGACGCTGTCTTCTCTTAAGATTGTGTGTGAACATGTGTATGGAATAAAAGCCCAACACTGGGACAATCTGTTTCCCATTCTGAGCATTCTTTTTCACAGCAACTCAGCCATTATGAGGCTTCTCAACTATACTAAAAAATCAACAGGCTTGCAAAGACCAGGTGGCATACAGGAGTCACAGAGTCTTGAGGTCAAACCCATATACTTGTGTCAAGGCCTAGGATCCTTCTACTACACCGGAGAGAATGCAATATGGTAACTGCTTCATTTGCTAGCAGAGGAAATTGAGACGGGCTATGGTTGAGTATGCTGAATGTGAGGGTGTCTCTCTTGTCTCCCACCCACTGTGCCTTGGAGACACCTTTCCACATCCCTGCTGACCTTCCCAATAAGCTTCTCTCAGAATTCTGGAGGGTCAAGATGGTTAAATTCAACAGAATTGCTTGAGAGCTCACCAGTGGACTAGGACAGACACAATCTGTTTAGTGACAAAAGTCATGCATGATTTCAGAATGGAACATGTAGACTGTTGTGGGCTCAACTCCCTCAGTCAATTCACAGCACGCATGTAAAACCATCCTCCAAAGGAGCTATGTCATCTTCAAGCTAAATGGGATGTTAAGTAGGTTAGGGGCTGCCTCCATCAGACACCAGGACCTCTACTCGCCCATGGCTCAGTGGTTCCATGGCCTCTACAAAAATGTAGAATAGAGAAGCTCGCTGTGCCAGGAGCTGCCCATCTCACTTCTGAATTTAATTACCCTTTAGAGAGCTCTCTGTGGGACTAGAAAAGTAAGCACAAGCTTCAGAGGTAGACTGCAGTGGGTGGATAGGTACTCTGCTAGGAACTGGGGACACAGAGCTGAGCCCAAGCCCTGGTCCAGTCTGTCATGAGCCGCACAACAGAATATCTGGATTGTGTATGCTTCTGCAATCCTCCTACCAAAGCCTGTGACACTATGCCAGGTATGAAATATTTCACAGAAGAAAGCAGTTACTAAATTAAATTAAAGATAATTATATTAAATAGACTACCATGAGATAAAATATTCAGTAATAATGCAGATATTTAAATTAAAGCTGTAGCATGTTGGCAGATTGATACCTTTGTCTCAATTTTCTCTTAGACTTTTGTCAAAATTGAACTCCCACATCATCTCCTATGAGAAGCTGTGGCCACTGCTAGACTGGGTCAGTTGCTTACCTCTGAGTACTGCCTCCTATTTGGCTTCTTTTTTGTAGGGATTCTAAATTCACAGGGTTGTGTGTCCCTATGTACCAGACTCACAGCAAGTCACAGACTATTCTCCACGTCTCCAAAGACCAGATCAAAGAAGAGAACAAAGTGGATTCTAAACCAGATTAATGAACTGAGACCAATCTCTCAGTTTTCAATATTCACCGCAAGCTCCTGTGGCAGAGGCTGGTCTTCAATCCTCTGCTGGATGTCAGACAATGGAGGCCATGCAGGTGAAACGGATGTGGGTGATTAGGACATAAGAAAGGGGACATGGTTTACTTACTCGAAGACCTTGAGGCCCAGGGGCTCCATCTCTGCCTTCTGGACCAACCAAACCCTTTAAGAGGAGAAGGAAAAAGGAGGGAGAGAACGTTAATTTGGGGTTCCAGATACTCTGCCCTCTTACTCTCACTGGACAGGGACGTGTCACTGCACCAAAATGGGAAATTGTGGGGTCAGAGGAGAAACAGCAATCTATGATCTTCAGTCTACTCTAAAGCATACAGATGGATTGGGGCTTCTTAAACCAAGAAGACACAGGCAAAGTCACACTCTCGGCACAGTAGGAACCCATGGCTAACTCAGTAGTTGGCATAAAGCACACAGAGAAGAATCATCTGAAACCCAAATGTCGAACTCTTATGTCTGCGTCCATTCTTTTCATTCAGAAGGAGTCAGCTCGGGAGTTTCTGACTCTTGGGAAACAACAAACAAAGTATGAAGGTTAACACAAACAAAACCTGGAGAGATGGCCCCACTGTTAAGAGCAGTGGTTTCTCTTCAAAAGGCCCTGTGGTTCAGTTCCCAGAAGCCACATGGCGGCTCGCAACCATCCACAGCACAAGTTCAAATGGATCCAACTCCTTTTTCTGAACTCCACAGGAACCAGGCACACACGTGCCTGCACTTTACAATCAATCATTCTCTAAACACTAGTATACATGAAGTAAACATAAATAAGTCCTTGAAACATGAAGTTGTCCCAAACAAAGTTATCTGGGAAAGGTGCATGTCAATTAGAGAAAGAATGTTGGTGGCCGTAAATGCTGTGTGACCTCTGGCGTTGTGAGTTAACAAACATTGCCAAATCCTGATCATGTCTTCTTTAGAGATGATGTATTCATCTGATGAGCATGTGAGAGGGCCACAGGAAGAGTGGACCCTTAGTCTCGGTGCATCACTGTAATTGTAAAGTACAAGCGGAAAAGCTTCATGGACAGGTGAGACCTTCATCTCAAGCTCTGGCTCCATTACCATGTGTCTAGAAACTTTGTTCATTATCTTAAATAATCAGTATCATGTAGGCACAGTCCCTATGGTAAAATGTTGCAGAACTCTTTGGTAACCAGACTATATTTGGAGCCATTGTCTTTTCTATAACACTAAGTGGGAAGGCAAATGTGTCCATGGCATGGTAGGGATGGCATGGGTGAGTTCTTCTTCTTCATAAGGAGAAATGTGCTGAGCTCAGGGCATATTAAGGGAGGAGACCCCCACAGGAGTTACTCTGCTTTAAGCATAGAAAACGCCTGTTACTGAGCAGGCCCTTTGGTGGCCTCCTCACTGACACCCACATTCAGGGGGTCTGGGTCAGTCCCATGCTTTCCACACAGCCATCAATCTGGGGTCCAAGCGCTCCCCCTTGTTCAAGTCAACTGTTTCTGTGGGTTAAGCCAGCCCAGTCTTAACTCCTTTTCCCATGAGCTCTCCCTTTCTGACACTGGATTCCAGGAGTTCAGTTCAGTGTTTATCTGTGGATATCGGCCTCTGCTTTCATCAGTCGCTGGATGAAGGTTCTGTTTCCCAAACTCTCTGGCTATGGGATGTATAGTCAAAAACAACATAAAATACCTTGTGGTAACACTAACCAAACAAGTGAAAGACCTGTACCGCAAGAACTTTGAGTCTTTAAAGAAAGAAATTAAAGAAGACACCAGAAAATGGAAAGATCTCCCATGTTCTTGGATAGGTAGGATCAATGTAGTAAAAATGCCAATCTTACCGAAAGCAATATACAGATTTAACGCAATCCCCATTAAAATCCCAGTGCAATTCTTCACAGAGCTTGAAAGAATAATTCTCAGTTTCATATAAAAAAACAAAAGACCCAGGATAGCCAAAACAACCCTGTTCAACAAGGCAACTTCCGGAGGCATCACCATCCCTGACTTCAACCTGTATTACAGAGCTATAGTCCTGAAACCAGTTTGGTACTGGCACAAAAATAGACAGGTAGACCAGTGGAATCAAATTGAACACCCCGACATTAACCCATACACATATAAGCACCTGATTTTTGACAAAGAAGCTAAAAATATACAAACGAAAACAAAAAGCATCTTCAACAAATGGTGCTGGCATAACTGTATATTGGCATGCAGAAGACTGCAGATAGATCCATGTCTTTCTCTGTGCACAAAACTTAAATCCAAATGGATCGAAGACCTCAACATAAATCCAGCCACACTAAACCTCTTAGAAGAGAAAGTAGGAGGCACCCTTGAACGAATTGGTACAGGAGACCGCTTCCTGATCATAACTCCAGTAGCACAGACACTAAGCTCGACAATTAATAAATGGGACCTCCTAAAACTGAGAAGCTTCTCTAAGGCAAAGGACACAGTCAACAACACAAAAAAGCAACCCACAGAATGGGAAAATATATTCACAAACCCCACTTCTGACAGAGGGCTGATATCCAAAATTTACAAAGAACTCAAGAAGCAAGTCTCCAAAACACCAAAGGATCCAATCAAAAAGTGGGGTACAGAACTAAATAGAGAATTCTCAACTGAGGAGTCTAAAATGGCTGAGACACACTTAAAAAAGTGCTCAACATCCCTAGCCATCTGGGAAATGCAAATCAAAGCAACTCTGAGATACTATCTTACTCCTGTCAGAATGGCTAAAATCAAAAACACCAATGACAGTTTATGCTGGAGAGGATGTAGAGAAAGGGGAACATTCCTCCATTGCTGGTGGGAGTGCCAACTCATACAGCCACTTTGGAAATCAGTATGGAGATTCCTCAGGAAAATGGGAATCAGCCTATCACAAGACCCAGCAATTCTACTCTTAGGCATATATACCCAAAAGATGCACATTCATACAATAAGGACATCTGTTCCACTGTATTCATAGCAGCATTATTTGTAATAGCCAGAACCTGGAAGCAACCTAGATGCTCCTCAACTGAAGAGTGGATAGAGAAAATGGGGTACATTTATACAATGGAGTACTATTCGGTGGAAAAAAGTGGAATCTTGAAATTTTCAGGCAAATGGATGGCACTAGAAGAAACCATCCTGAGTGAGGTAACCCAGTCACAAAAAGTGCCGGCATATTTCTATAACCATTGATCACAGCACTGTTCAACCTTCATCAGAAAACCTTACTGAAATAGATGGGAATTTACACAGAGACCCACAATACAGAGAGTGAGAGACTTTGGAACACTCAGTTCTAAATGGGATGTCTTCATTAAATCCTTCTCCAAGACTCAGAGATCTATGCAGAAGAGGGGACAGAAAGACTGTAAGAGCCAGAGGTGGTAGACAACTCCAGGGAAACTGTCTTCCAGACACAACAGGACTGATGCACTTATGAACTCGGAACTGTGACAGCATGCAGAAGATCTCACAGGTTCAAACCAGATACAATCCCAGTATTAAGAAAGGAAACGGACACACAGTTACACCTCTAACTAAGAGTCCATTTGCAATTTATACCTTGTTGAAAGAGTTTTTTTCCTACATAGTGTCACTTGGTTCATCAACCATACTGCAGGGTGGGCCCCATGCCCAGGATTGGTTGGCAAACACAAAAGAGACTTCATGGTTTGGGGAAGGGTGTGTGTGTGTGTGTGTGTGTGTGTGTGTGTGTGTGTGTGTGTGTGTGTGTGTGTGTGTGTGTGGTGCATGCTCTTTTGTTTTGTTTTAGTATTATTTTGTCTTGTTGATTTTAGTTCATTTGTGGTTTTTCAATGTTTGTTATTGAGACAGAGAGAGACGTTAATTGAGTAGGGAGGATCTGGGAGAAGTTGAGAGAAGTGAAAGAAAGTTATCAGAATATATTGTATGTAAACAAAAGGAACCAGAATGAAGGATTGTGGTAAAATACACCAGTAGATAAATGTGATTCTAAAAATACATTGTATGAAAAAATTTAAGCAAAAAGAATTTTTAAAGAAGTTTAGTCCTAGACTCCTGTTCCCCTTTTAGCACCTTCAACTGGTGCTTCCTGAGCTCTGACTAATGAAATTTCATTACCATACAATTTTGTTGTATGAGGTCCCACTCTCCAATGGCAGGCATGTACAGAATCAATGACATCTTCAGTAACCTCAGACAATTCTCTCAACAAAAATTCTGACTCTAGTGGAAGAACACAGGAGATCTTCAAGTCCTTCTCCATCGCATACTTCATGATGAAAATTGCCAGCGCGATTGTTTTGTATCTTAATGGTTTTTCAAGCCAGTCAACCACCACCACCGCTGAAGATACTGTAGAGTAAGTCATTATTTTCCAGTAGTGGTCTAGAGTATATATTTACATGCACACAGAAACTAAACCTCTCAAAACTTGCAGTTATGCTAGACAGACGGCTGTGAGATGGGCCTGAGAATGGGAGAGCAGAAGACAGCTCTACTGGCCCAAAAGTTTTGATATTAAATTGTCCTCATTATGATGTAATCAAATACTATCTCGGTTTGTCTTGTTTACCACCCCTTGTCACAGTGTCCTAATGATGAACAGCCTCTAAAACTCCATGTGAATCAATTTATAGATGCAGCTGCTAGCTGTTTCATAAAAAAACAAACAAGACAACAACAACAAAAAAAAAACCCAATTACAATTATGTAAAGAAATCAGAACGTGTTGCCTGAAAATGAAAGTTTAGTGCTCTCTCTCTCTCTCTCTCTCTCTCTCTCTCTCTCTCTCTCTCTCTCTCTCTCTCTCTCTCTCTCTCACACACACACACACACACACACACACACACACACACACACACACGGAGTTCACTACTTTAAATGCCCCCGTGGAGTTCACTGCATTTTTATCAATTATCCTAAGAATCTGAACTTTCACCATAAATGATCACAGGGGCCCTTCAATGTCCTACCCCAAAATGGTTCTTTTCCACATCATTAGGCTCTTAACAGAGACAGAAATCAGTGCACCGAGCCTCTGAATAATCAAGGCTAATCAGAGAGTTGGGGAAAAGAGAGATGCATGAAGTAGCTCAGCTGGCCTTCCGTGTCCGTTCTGAACAGAAACTGACACACAGGAAGTCTATGATCGTGGCATGTTTGGGGACAGGAGACTCTGAATGCAGACTGTGTGATATTTGTACTCGACACTGTGTCAGCAGCAATGCCACCTGTCCACAGTTCCCTGTCCCATGGAGGATGGTAATAGCTACCCTGAGTGATAGCAGTGCTTTTGAAATAATTCTCTGTTCAGAAAAAGGAGCCGATATACATTTTCAGTCCTACAGGGTAGGCACACCTGCCAGAGGGGAGCAGTGACTTACCGGTGCTCCTGGAGGCCCAGGAAGGCCTTGGTGACCTCTTGGTCCAGGGGCTCCCTGAAAAGACAAGCAAACAGGCATTAGTCACCACTACATGATCAGGGATACCATCAACCATGGCCTTTCATTGACAAGAACTTCTTTCCCAAATTCCCAAAAGGCATAAAAGGCATGGATACAGGCATTTAATTCCCGGCTGGAAGTCAACTGTACATACCCCTGAAAGAACTCCTGAGCCCAACCCTCTAGGTGTGGTCTTTCTTCTGCAACAGCTTAAACCCCCACATGAGAAAGACCCGTTTTCCATACCTGCTCTCCCTTCAGGCCCTCTTTCTGCACCTGAGAGACAAACAGGAGTGAGAAAAGGTGTCATCATTTCCTCAACAAC
Source organism: Mesocricetus auratus (assembly GCF_017639785.1). Classification (NCBI taxonomy): domain Eukaryota; kingdom Metazoa; phylum Chordata; class Mammalia; order Rodentia; family Cricetidae; genus Mesocricetus; species Mesocricetus auratus. The sequence continues at coordinate 4,212,992 of NW_024429224.1, read as the reverse complement.
AACCAGACAGTCCCATCCCAGCTGTCTACTTTGGATGCCATGATGCTGTGGCTTACGACTCTTCTTCTCAAATCTGGTTCATTGTTTGGTGTTGAATGCTATTTTGTTAAAGGTTTTAGCAACACACATTATGCATACAGAATAGTGGTTTCACTATGGCGTTTTCATGCACAAATATAGTATTTCCTGATTACATTCCTCCCTCAGCATCCACTAGCTACCTATAGATTCCAGGTTCTCTCATCAGATGAGTTCTTCCAGTACCCAATTGCATTAGCTAGTGAGTACACAGTCCGACCCTCAGTAACTTACCACAGAGCCTGGCACACCAGGGGGTCCTGCAGGTCCCACATCTCCCTGCAGAGGGACAGAAAGTAGATCAACAGCTATTGATGCCACCCTCTTCCTTTGTCCCTTCTCAGGTTCCTGCTTATCTCAAACACCAAGAGGATTTTCTCCGTGTTCCACCACACACATCACTGTCATGCCTGGACTTTCCTCTACCTCAGAGTATTCCAGAAACTTCTGCATCTGATTCTCATCTCACTCTCAAGCTCAGAGGCTCCTGGAGGGCATGAGTCTTTTTATTTTCTCTTTGTGTCCATTCAGACCAGCACCTCACTGGTTATTGTGTGAGATTTGTCACATCTACGTACTGTTTCAGAAACAGTATTAGAACACCATTCTGGGGATAGCAGATATAAAAATAGGCTGTGTTGGCTAAGAAGACAACGGGATTTCTATGTTTGCAGTGGCCCACGCTCATAATTTAGCACATGGTCAGCACTTATTGAACGTCTACCAAAAGAGTACTAAGAAAGTGCTGTGAAGTTCCATTCGTCTTCATTTCCATTATACACAGTCATGTTTCATGTCTGCCCTCCTTCATCTGTGGGTCACTGAGCCACATTGGCTCTGGCTCTATCAAGTTTCCCGGGACATGACTGATACCATAGTTCCACACAAGACATGTCTGTTAACTGTGGCGATACAAAACTCTTGATTTCATGACTCCCATACCTGATACCTAATACCCCTAGCAGGAACACTTTTATCTTACCTACAAGAGCTGCTCAAGCATTACTGAATAAGTGAGCAAATGAATAAATGAGGCACTGAACAAAGATGAGAGCCTACCAAATCTCAAGACTAGGTAGGAATAACTAGTGACTCATGACATGCTTGCCATTGTCTGCTGCATTTAGGGGTATGTTACACTGAGAAATAATAGGGAACATCCTTCTGTATATATGTTTCTCTTATTGGTTGATGAATAAAACAGATAGGCGGGGCTAGGAGACAAGGAGGATGCTGTGGAGAGAAAGGCAGAGAGACCGCAAGGAGACGCCATGTAGCCCAAAGGAGTAACAAGTTCAGGCATTCTCCAGTAAGCCAAGACCACATGGAAATACATAGATTAATAGTTATGGGTTAATAATTAAAAGAGAAGTAGCCAGTAAGAAGCCTAAGCCATTGGCCAATAGTTTATAATTAACACAGCATCTGTTGTGCTTATTTGGGGCAAGGCAGCTGCGGATCCAGGCTGGACAAGAAGCTCTAGCAACAAAATAGCACCTCCAACTTGGGTTGTGAGAATTTCCACATAAAACCTGACAAAAGCTTAAGAAGGATTCTAAAAACAAAAGAACAAAGTCAAGCACAGCTTCATGGTAGCAGCATTTTCTCGGGTGGGCTATGCTTGCTAGAGGCAAGCAGAGGGTTGCAGCTACTTTAAGAGAGTATGGCTCTTTTAAGAGGTCCTGCTACCAAACAATTAAATGATGTGTACAAGCAGTTGGCAGAGCCGTGGTCACATCTCCAAGTCACACAGCATGCTGCATGGCCGATTTAGCTTTGACTCAAACAGACAAAAAAAGGTTGAAGAGTTGAGGCAGTGAGCACAGCTCCCAGTGCTGCTGGTTGATTGGCTCGGATTTAAGGTCAATTTGTTATAAGTCTACTCTTACTTGGGCATTGTGTTTATGCAGCTCATTTAAAACTGTAATGTATAATTAAACACAGATACAGATAGTCACCTATAATAGTCAAAACCTACAGTTATGTTAGATTTTTCTAGATATGCAGAGATATATTTCAGATGGATAGATATTCTTCAAACCCTTCAAAGACCTACAGCATTTAAAATGGTTTAGGGTTTTTCATGACAGTGAGACACAACTGCTCCTGGCAATACCAATTACAACAGAGAGGAAGATGGGCATAAAAGAAACTCGTTATGGAGTTTGCCTTCAACATGGCAGGAAGAGCCATTTGGACAAGAAACTGCTCTTGCCTGGACCGCTTGAAAGCATGCATGCTGTCCAAACTGGACAAGCAAGTTATAAAAAGGTGACTGTTGAACTTGCCAAGAGACAGGATGTTCCTTCAAAAAGTCTGCCAGACATTCTGAACCTATGGGCTGAACAGGGATGCTCCAACATTACAGAGGAACTTTGGGCAACTGTCCAGGCAGCAAGATGTCTCTGTCAGTTCTAGAGTTTATATATTATCCTTCTGTGGTCTTTGATGGAGTTAAAGACAGATAGTTATTGTTATGATTTTCCTTAGTTATGATAAAAGTAAGTTACACATAAAACTTTAGACTCACAAAGATAGGATAAATGATAGAATATTTTATTTAAATTTTGTCAAATATAAATGGACTAAATATCGTTAACTTTAGTTCTTGCTTGACAACTGTTTTGTTATATATAATTTTACTATGTTAAAGTTAAAATCCTTTTATTTAGAAAGAAAGAGGAGATGATGGGGGAGGTCCTTCTGTATTCTGTGAATATATGTTTCTCTTATTGGTTGATGAATAAATAAATGATGATTAAAAAAATAAAAAATAAATAAAAAATAAAAAGCCGGGCGTTGGTGGCACACGCCTTTAATCCCAGCACTCGGGAGGCAGAGGCAGGCGGATCTCTGTGAGTTCGAGGCCAGGCTGGACCGACAGCCTCCAAAACAGAGAAACCCTGTCTCGTAAAACCTAAATAAATAAATAAATAAATAAATAAATAAATAAATAAATGATGATTGGCCACTAGTCAGGCAGGAAATATGGGCGGGGATACTAGAATTCTGGGAAGAGAAAAGGCAGGAAAGCAGTCAAGAGAAGGAGATGCCATGTATCCGCCAAAGGAGTAACAAACTGGAGCATTACAGGCATGCCACAGCCTCCTGGCGATACTTAGTTTAATAGAAATGGGTTAATAATTACAAAAGAGATAGCCAATAAGAGCCATCAGCCAAACAGTTTATAATGAATATAAGCTTCAGTGTGCCTATTTGTGACTAAACCACTGTGAGACTAGGCAAGAAACTTCATGTGTGGATGTGTTTGTGTGTCTCCATGTGTGTGCATGAAAGTGTGTGCAAGCACCTCTGTGTAGATGCACGTGAGTTCAGGTATCTTCCTCAGTCACTCACCACTCTATTTATTGAGGAAGGATCTCTAGCTAAACCACAGAGCTCATCAATAATTTGGTTAACAGACATAGCTAGTTTGTTCTGGGGATCACCTATCTCTGACTTCCTATCAAGTGCTAGAATTACCAACAGAACACCACACCCACCTATTTTTTTTACTTCAATGTGGCTGCAAAGTTTTATCTACTAAGTCATCTTTCCAGCCCCCAACTGCTCTTTTCTATGCCAAAAGGTATACATAAAATGCCACAGGAAACCTGCAACTTTATATGTAAATTTAGAAATAAAATTTATAAAATCTAAAAGCACTTGAATGACAGATTAACTCACTATGCATTCATTTTGGTCTCTCACTATAATTGAGTTCTGCCTAACAGGTATCCTTATTTTCTCTGAGTTACCACTGCATGGAAACACACACACACACACACACACACACACACACACACACCCTCACACGCTCACACACACACACACACGTGCTGCCTTTTGCAGGGAAGTCTCTGGCCAAGGTCTGTTGTCCCCACACACACACACACACACAAAACAGGCCAGTGTAACAAGCATCATTAGGTCTTACTGACTTGAACAAGTAATTTATTTTCAGATTTTATGTCCCTGCAGGAGTATTAAAATTCCAGTACAGGAATAACACAGCAATGCAAATCTCAGTTGTAAAATCAGCCAGCAGTGGAGAAATGATGTCACAGGCTGAGCAAAAGAGAATCAGCATTCCCTAGCCCTGTCCCACAGTGCCTGCTTTCTATTGATCGACACATTGTTTGATTTGGAATTCATGCTGCACACCCCATTTGTTCCTGCCAATCGTTCAAAGAAACCCCTTCTTGTACTTTAACTGTTTGCAGGGAACTGGACTGTTCCAAGATGGCCACTATCTGCCTCCTGCCTGCTAGAGACACTCTGAAAAGCAGAGATACAAGGTTGTTCTGATCCCACAGCATCAACACACTGTTTCCCACCATCCCCAAGTCTTTCCAGCCACCTGTGTCTGGGACTGCTTCACTTATTTTAAATCCCTCCGCCCCCCTTCCTACTGTGAAACCACGCCCACTTCATTCACCTTTGCTTGCTGACTGGAATGCTTAGAGGTTTATCATCTTCTCATCCTGGAAGAAACCCTACTTGCAGTCCCTTGGGTTGAGATACAAAATTCTCAGCACCACATTTATTAAGCTAAGCTTTGTTGAAGGTACTCTTAACACAGAAGACCAGCGTGAAGGGACATGGCTGCTAGCATGATTATTAGAAGGCCATTTCCAGAGATGACCCAAAACAATTGTAAGATTCTTAGGAAGAGAGAAATGAAGGAAGAATATGAAGTACAAAGTTTTAAATTATTTTTTACCTATCCATAGCATCCCTTACTTCAAGCAGCATTTTAAGTAGCAAAAGATTTTAATATATCTAGATATAACAGTAGTTTTATTTGGGGTTTGTTTTTAATGGGTATTTATTCTTAAGGCAGGAAAACAATTCAAATGAAACAGGCAGAAGAACCGACTGGGGAGTTCCTGATGCCCAGTGAGCCTCCTCTGTTTGCACTCTTCCCAGAGGGCCTGCTGGCTCGGGCTAGCTTACCTTCTCTCCTCGGGGTCCTGCCACACCAGGAGGTCCAGGTCTTCCCTGAGGAAAGAAAGCAAAGGCAGATTAGGGCAGGCCCCAGGGATGCACAGAGATAAGTGGTGAAGGGGAGCATTCAGTAAAGTGCAGCTTGAACAGAGCCCTGGTAACTCTTAGGAGCCCAGGCCCCAGGACTCCAGGCTTCCCAGCTAGGGAGCTCTTCCTCTGGATCTGAATCCCACATCACTGAGCTGGCGTTTTTGGAATCATGCTGGCATTGCAACTGGACATCACAGTTTGAGCAAACAGCACAAGGCTACCTTTTGCATAAAGATGAAAGTGCCAGAGAGAGAACCTCACAAAAGCAAAAGCAGAAACCACCCAGATCTGCCTTGAGCTAGAGGGCAGAGGGCAGAGGGCAGAGGGCAGAGTCTGATGGAGCCCTTTGGAAATGCTTAGAGGTCTTGGGTCTGGGTGGTTTTGAAATTAGGAAAGGACAACAGTCTGCCTAGACTAGGACCAGGATTAGGAAACTGCCATGGGAAACTAAGGCCCAGAGAGGCATCACATGAGACGTCAAAGGCATAGGGCTACTGTCGGCATGCTACAGGGGAAGAGAGGAGAGATCAGGATCTGCCCTGAGCTGGACAGGCCATGGCCACCCACCAAGAATGGACTGCAAGGAGGAATTTACTGTAAACCATGGGAATGAGGCCATTGTGCCCAGAGCTCTCACTTCCTTCTGCTCTTAGGGGAAGTCCAACTAAGACATCAGCTTCCAGTATATCCTTCTAGAGCCTAAGCCACAGACGCGCTTTCTCAGGAACAACTGTTATGTCTATAGTGGCACAGTCCTGACTTCATGGATTTCACAGTTCCGTCTCTTTCATCCATATCAATACAGCCTATTGTACACAGCCCCATCCCCTCCATCTGCACCAATGCGTCCTGCTGCGCTCAACTCACTCTTCCTGATGAGCATCTGGGCTGCTTCTAACCGTTTCTTCTAGAAATGCGTTGCAGGTACTGCCCCTGTATGCTCACTCCTCTGAGCATGTGCATCACCCATGGGCTTTACACTATGATAACATATCCTGCTATCCGAGGTGTAAGGGGTGCAAAGCAGTATGCTTTCTGGATTTCTGTAGTACTGGGGCTTGGAGGATCAATATACTTGCGGTCTGGGCCTTGCACTACTGTTGCTCCCAGTAATCAGGGAAGAAGTCGAGGTTGGTGCCAAGGTGCACTCATTCTTGTCCCAAAGAACATGGCCCAGCAGCCCCACCTACCTGCTCTCCTGTCTCTCCAGGCTTCCCAGGGAATCCATCCAGGCCTCGCTGACCCTGGCAAGGAAGGAAAATGAAGAAATGAAGAGCAAATGAGTAGTCACTTAGGGTGCCTGGACACTCTATGGTCACTGGCACAGAAAGGAAAGGCAACCTGGCCCTGAGTGTCAAGCACGCCGGATCCCCTCTCCACCAGGCTCTCTTCCACATACAGGGGAGCTAAGCACATCACACAGACAGCTCCAGAAGAGAAGTTATTGGGGTCAAAGAGAAGAGGTGAAATGTTAAAGACACTATATTCTGTTTCTGTCTCCCTGTGTGACCCAGGGGTAGCATAATCTCCTCATCACATGTATCTTTATGGGAGTAAAAGAAACAGATGGTGTTACACAGTCAGTAAAATGGCAGGCACACTGTGTGTATTATCTACGGATGCAGCAAATATGAGCATCTACCAGACCCCCTGCCCTTGGAATGTGCAGTTGGTTTGAATCTCCTATTTGATGTAGTACCTCGGGCAAGCATCCTCCCTGTACTTCCTGGGAACAGCAATGCCTCCCTCAAGACACTGACAAATCAGTGAGATGTGCCAGCCTTCTCTCTGCCGCATGCTAGCTTGCTCTGGCAGAGTCAGTTAGTTGACATCTAGTGTCCTGAGCTGCAGTCATCACCCAGAAGGACTGCAATGGCTCAGGTGAGGGAAAAAGGCTAACACCCTGCCAGGGTCCTTCACGCTAACCTTAGGACGCTCTCGGGGTGCCTCAGCTGCTGTGGCTCCTTCTTTCTCATGGCTCTGCTTCAATTCACTTCCTTGACCCCTCTGGCCAATTAGATGCTCCAAGGTGCACTCATTGTCCTCTGCCTCATCTCCCCTAATTCAATTTGTGTTTATTCTCCTATCCACGGGAAGAGGTAAGGCCCGGCCATACTCTACACAGCTGTGTCCCCCAGGCCCAGCCTAGAACAGCTCTAGGTAACATTAACTGAGTTTCAGGAACACATGAAAATTATTCTGGTCTCTTCTGTTTCCCTGTGGCTTATTTTCCAAACTGTTTTTTTGTTTTGTTTTGTTTTGTTTCTTTCATTTTTGTTTCATTTTGTTTCCTTAACATGTGTGCTTCTTTCTAGAAGCTAGTTTTGGACATGTGAGTGAAGATTCATGTCTGTCACTAATGTGTGTCTGAGTTGCTCAACTCTGTGAATGGGGCTTCCAATAGGAGAAGGCTGCCCTGGTCCTCTCCCTCTGAGGGTTGCTGGCTAATGGGGAGTGCTCCTCTCTGGGGGCAGGGGTGGGGCAAGCCTGATGCTCTCCTGCCCACATGAAGTAAGAGTTGTGGCAGAACTGCTCAAGAGAGCTCCCCCAGAGCTACATCCCAGTTAACCACTTACAGCTATTCCACAGCTACACCCCAGTTAACTGCTCACAGCTCCCCCAGAGCTGCACCCCAGTTAACCACTCACAGCTATTCCAGAGCCCTCCTCCTGGAATCCAGTGGCTTGAATTTGGGGGCTGCCCTAGAAGCTAAGTCTCTTAGCATGCAACTTGTAATTTCCTTTCACCTGCACCCATGCACATGTAACCATCACGGGTGCTTTCTGTCTTCTAGAAACTATTTAGTATGTCTTGAACAATTGATTTCTACTTTAAAGTACTATGTGTTAATGCTTTTAGAAAGCCCCCTCAGCATAGGAGGCTCACACCACGGGGAGAAGTGGTTTCTGTATGTTTCCTCTCTGCCCAGGTGTTCCACATCTGTTATTATGCGTTACCTCCTCTCTATTCCTTGTGATACTGGCCAGCTTGAACACAGACAAATGAGAAAACCAAGGCTCAGAGTTAAGGAGCTATTTGATCAAGCTGAGTATGTGAAAGTAGAAACAATTCTGGAGCATCCTGACCTGAAATCCTCAGCCTGCCCCAGGACCTGTTAGCGTCTGGGCTCCCTTTGGATGCCTAGGCTGGGTGAGTTGTAAGAGTTTAGTGTCCATGGTGCTCACTCCTCTTCTCCAGCTAGGTTATGCCTGCATCTCCAAAGCCACAAGAATGGAATCATGTAGTGGAACCATAAGAAATAGCAGAAACTGCTGATTTCCAGCACAGAATACTCTCTCCACTAAATATCGCCTGGCACTTGGGCGCTCCCCAGAATTCAGAGCAAAGGTGGGCCTGACGACCAGACACTAAGAGACAAGCTCTGAGTCAAAGCAGAAGACTCTGCCTATGCCCAGTCCTCTATTTCTTATGTCTTCACATCCAAAGCCCAAATTGAGTCACGTCCAGTACTCAGAGTTCTCCCACTGTAGCTCAATCAGGGACAGATGAAAAAGGAGGCAGACCTGACGGGACACCTCGTCAGCTCAATAGTCTGCATTATGTCTCAACGGCAGATGTACCAAGCAGCAAGCAGGAATGCAGACAGAGGAGCAGGAATTCGTGAGAGCACAGACGACCGAAGCAGGGAGGGGACTGACACATGTGAGATGACACACACAGGCAGTGCAGCAGACAGCAAGTCAAACAAAGAATTGGAGGAGATTCAGAGGCAGCAAGGAAAGGACACGCAGAACATGCACACATAGCTAGGAGATGTAGCGAGGGAAACGGCAAAGAGAAAGATGGACTGGAGAGACATAAACAAAGAGATGCTGAGACAGAAAGTCGGGCTATATACAGGAAAAGGAAGGAGGGAGGAAAAGAGGGAGGGAGGGAGGGAGGGAGGGAGGGAAGGAGGGAGGGAGGGAGGGAAGGAGGGAGGGGAGGGGGGGACAGACCAGACAAACAGGCATATCAAGGATCTGAGACAATGACAAATAGGGAAAGAGAGCCTCATGTTGAAACCAAGCCCTCCTCCCCACTCTATAGAACGATGTGAACTCACACCAAGTGCTGACCCTCTCTGTGACTCTGTTTCCCTACCCACAAACGGAGAGTAATTGATTCCTCTGGTTCTGTAAAAAATTATGGTTCTAACATATCCAAAATGATTTGAACAATGACTGTCTGGTAGAATGAATATATTAAATGTCAGTTAAGGAAAATGGAGATGCACTGTGAGGAATAACGGAGCCAGAAGCCAGGTCACAGGGGCCACCCAGAGGGGAGCAGCATGGGAGAGCAAATCCAAGGACTAAGAGGGGCAGGGAGGAGTCTGGAAGCCCGAGTTCTATCCTACAGCTGTCTGCATCTCTAGACTCAACCCTCCTTACCTCTAGACTCAGCTCTCCTTATGTTCAGAAAATGAAACAAGAAAGTTAAACAATGCAGTTACATTATGAAAACACCAACTGGCATGCCTAACCTGCTGTCAGGGATCACATGAAGGAAAGTTAGTTCTGAGTTCAGTCCAGCACAAAACTGCAGCTTAACTTTAAATGCTACAAGGATCTTCACAGGTTTTGTAATTATTATCTTTGTTTAGCTGGATCACATCATTCTCCAGCCTGAACTTGGTAGACAGCAACACAGTGGGCCAAGGCAAACAGGGACATGCCGGTAAGGTCTCTGCTTCTCACACCCTTAATCCAATACGGACTATGTTTGGTCAGATGCAGGGTCGTCTGCTGAAGTGAGAACCAACCCACCAAAGAATGGCATGCCGTGAAGGAAACCCAGCCTCAAAACACAAATGGAACAAGCTAGTTAGACCACTCCCCACAGACGTGAGATTTCCAGTCATAGTCCCGTCTGCAAAGTCCACAGATCCTCAGGAATCCTGGGGCTGTCCTTCTCAATGTCTGACAGCAAACGGCACAATCATCCCATTGTAGCAAAATAGACTCAGCCATTCTGAGTCTTGGCTGATTCGGCTTAATGAACAGACACATGTGAGGTGCCCACTGACTCTAGCAGTATCTAGCAGTCTTTCTGGAAGCACAGAGACCACCCACTTGCTGTATTTACCACACTGTCTCCAAGCCCACTGTTACTTGACCAAGGTATCACACTCACCCAGCTGGGAATGCTGTGCCCTCCTCCTGTGGTCTGAGAAGAAGCTCAGTCTCCATGGAGGGGGAAGATGGGAGTCCTGAGAACCCAGAGTTGAACAGTCTGTCCACACCGTTTAGGCACCTCTAAGCCAATGATGCCTCTCCCAAGGAACTCTACCAAAGGCCTGGCCCCCTCCAGGTTCTAAGAGGAATCAAAGTAACCCAACCTAGAGATCCTTGACAGCAAACTGCAGAGTCCTTCTGCACCTGATGCCTGAGATCTCGGGATTCTGAGTGGCTTTCCCTTAAATGTTGAGTCAATGAATCAAGGAATGCAATTCTATATGTCTGACACACAGGGGTTACCCACAGAGGACATCCAACAGACAGCATGCTGCCTCTAAAGAATAAAGCCCTTGGGGGGTGACTGACTGACTGATAACTTCACAGGAGGCAGTATCAGGGTAAAAAGACGAAACACTGGGGCTGGAGAGATGGCTCAGCCGTTAAAGGCTAGGCTCACAACCAAAAGACAAAACACTGGAGTAGGAGTGGCCCATCACCTGACAGGCTTTGGTTCAGCCCCATAAACCACTACATCCCTTAAGCATCTAAGGAGAATCTCCCACACGCCAACTTTTAGGTTTTCTTTCAGGAATCTTTTGACCTCATAGCCATTTCCTGAGACAGGTAGTGTTACTTCTAGTGAATAAATTGGGGCTTGAGGTCTGAGAACTTAAAACCTCATCCAAGGTCTCAGGCTCATAGCACAACCACCAGAGGCACAGCTCAGGCTGCCTGACCCCAAAGCTGGGACATTTCTCATTTCACCGGGTTGACCTCATCTTGCCAGTGCAGAAGAACATCTTCAGAGTCTCAGAAGCTCAGTGCTCACAGCCACCCACAACTGTCTGGATGTGGCCTTCCGGGTAGCACCAGGGCTCACAGCATGCGATCACTGGTACCTTTTGTGGGTTCGCTCCCCGCTGCACCTTGGTAGACATTTATTAGAGTTTGCTGACCATGCAGCCTGAACGATTTACTTGGGCTTCTCTGTCCTCAAACACAGGGCCCTCCTTGGGCTACAGATATTTCAACTGTATCCCTCAGACAGCTGGCACGCTCTTAAGGAAAGTCTGTTTCCCAGGTACAGAGAACGTGCCAGTGACAGGAGAGATGGGTGAAGCCCAGCAGCTGAAGGAGACGGAGGAAACTTCCTGCTGATGTAAGAAATCAAAGAGGTCCCTGAGGACAGAAGCTATTATGGAGGGATACTCTCTCAACCTAGATACATGGGGGAGGCCTAGGCCCTGCCCCAAATGATGTGACAGACTTTGATGATCCCCCATGGAAGGCCTCACCCTCCCTGGGGAGTGGATGGGGGACATGGGACAGTGGGAGGAAGAGGGAATTGGGATTGGTATATAAAATAAGATTGTTTTAATTTAAATAAAATTTATAAAATTAAAGAAAAAAGAATTGGAAAGGGGCCTAATTCAACATGTTGAACAGTTGGGAAAACGGATGTTCCGAAAAGAACCCAGCTAGTTCCGAGCTATCCTGCCTGGTAGCCGGAGCAGCAGAAGCTATGGTATCTTTATTTTTAGATGACATAATTCTAGACATAAAGCACCCTAAAGATTCCTCCAGAAAACTCCTCCAACTATGAACATGTTAGGTAAAGTGGAAGGTACAAAAATAACAGACAAAAAAAGCAGTCTTCGGGCTGGAGAGAGAACTCAACAGTTAAGAGCACTGGCTCCTCTCGCACAGGACCCAAGCTTGCTTCCCAGTTCCTGCAAAGCTCGCAACCCTTTGTAACACTAGGTCCAAAGAATCAGAACGCTTTCCGGGATTCTGCGGGCACTGAGGCATGCAATGGTGTGTTACATACAAACAAGCAAGCACACATAAAATCAAAATAAATCTTTTTAAATACGCCTAGTCTTCCTACAGTGAAGACAAAGAGGCATTATAGAACATAGACCAGCACATCCTAGGTGGCTGTGTGAAATAAAATGGGTTCAGGAGAGAGTCCATAGGATTATGTCAGCATCTAGGCTGTGGACACACCAGTATGGGGAGACTGAAAAGTAATTTTCACTACATTCCAAGTGGACTGAAGAAAACTGAATTACTTAACGAACGCATCCCATGCAGGACTACAGGAGGAGAGAGTGGGGTGCAGACTGACAGGGTGTCAGAGCCAGCGTGAGGGAAGTGGGTAAGTCCCAGGTCTAAGAAGACTTGGACCTTGCCCGAGTCTTAGAGCTGGGAAAGAGGGCTGTGAGAGGCCGGGAGCAGGATTTGCAGCCCTGGGCTTCCGGAGGAATGCTTAAACAGACACGGTATTACATAGATCAAAGGAGCAAATGAGAACTAAGAAAGTATCTACAGTTCCATGTAAGATATGAGTCCCCGGCACCAACTTTAGGCCTTCCAAGCTGTAATCCAGGAAGTTTTGCCCCAGAAAGTCTTCTGTCTCCTTGGGCAAGACTCTGAAGGCCACAGCACCCAGCTTCTGCCCTGCTGTGCTGATTGTTTTCATAGCATGAAGTGAGCTTGTACATGCACACTTGCCACACACATGTGTACATATAAGCACACATATATGTACATACACACACACACACACACACACACACACGAATTGAGTGAAACCCCCCAGCGTTATCTCTCTTTTCTATGGAAGTGGTATTGATTGCCCAGTATGGACTTTAAATACCTTTTCTCCTGGAGCTCCCCTTTCGCCTTGTTCTCCTTGGAGACCCTGGGTGGAAAAAAGAGCAATGACACACTTCACAACGTAGCTGCCTTGTGCCCATTCTCCGGAGGCCCCTGGAAAAACTTCAACATCTCACAATGTCACCCAACTACAATCCTCCCTCTGTCGGGGCCCAAATATGAAATTTCAACATAGGCCTCAGCTCAATTCCAGGAATCTCCTATTGTCTTTCAGATGTAGGTTGGTTACCTGCCTGGCTACAATGGAAAAGGACTTCTAGTTTACATAACAATAGACCTAGGCCCCCACACCCATCATGGGGACATGCCTGGGGGCCAGTGAGGCACACCTGAGGACTAGTGTACAGCATTCTAGGATCATCTCTAAGGTTAAAGGAAGTGTTTCCTAGTCAGCCCTATATACATGACAATATATGTCTTCTGGCAGTACCCCTACTTCTACAAAGCTATTTAAGAGGATGCTTGAACAAACCAGTGTCTCTAGTATGAACTGAGAGTCCTCCTGAAATGACAAGATGTCTCTGTGTCATTCTTAACACCATCCGGTAGCTAGGACTTCCCTGATCCCCACTCCTCCACTCAGGGTCAAACCCGAGGCTGCTTGGCTGGTTCCAAACACAGCCCCCAAAGACATCTGTCCGGAATAGATGGCCCTTGCAGTGTAGAACTGATACAGGCCGGACCTCTACATCCCTCAACCTGGATGTTGAACTCAACCACTTTTAGAAGTGCTCCTGGGATTGTTTCCCTGGCCTGGGCTATAGGTCCTCAAAGTTATGGACAGGAACACATCTTAGTTCACCTGACCAAGGGAAGGCTACTGCATCAGCTTCACAACCTGGAGCCTACAGTTATATCATGATCATAGATTCGAGGCAGGAGCTCCAACATGAACCCAGAAGTTCTAGTCCCTTTTATCAGCCTCTGCTCTATCTACTCCAGGGATAAAATAGAGACCTGTATCCACCTACCTTCCTCTAGAGCAGCACCCAGACCCTGTGCTATGAACCCTCACCTCACTTTGGTCCCTCCCTCTCCTCCTCTTTCCTGGAGGAGATCCTCAGATCATATGCAGAAAAGGTGTGGGGCATAGTACACACTTTCCAGACTGATACTGATTCCATGGATAACGCGTAACCTCTTTGATCTACAGACAAGCATAAGGACCTAAGCCTTGAGATGGTCATTTAAGGAAAGGGGGGCTGCAGGATCACACAATTCTAAAAGGTGAGAGAACACAGTAGCATCCTGGTTGCATCTGACCACTGTGGCCATGCACACCAGATGAACATGTATTTCCACAAGACAATGCAGCTGTTTTGTTCATTATTTTCACAGTTTCTTTAATTTGTAGGCAATATCAAACTTTTTTCACTGAGACATAACAACAACAGTTTAGTGATCAAGAAGCCACTGTGCCCACTGTATTCCATACCTAAATGTGGTTCACTTTTAAACAAAGGATAACCTGACACTTGCGCAGCATGTAGCCCTGCTGTGGGGGCTGTGGATTCTCTGGACCCCATCTTCCTTCCAGGATTAGGCGACTGTGCACTGTGCATGTGGGCAAAAATGACTTCTACCAAGTTTCATACACTCTGGGCTCTGCCTTTCCTCATTAGGGAAAAGGACCCCAAGAATGTGCATTTAAACTTGTTCCCCCGGGGACTCATGAGTCCCATAGCATTTAAGAATTTCTACTCTAAGAGAAACTAAGTTTCCCTTAATATCCAACCAGCAAGTGATAACTGTATAGACTGAGGTGAAAGGCAGATTGGAGAGCCAGCTCCCGACACCTGCAAAGAGGGACAGAGTCACCTCCCAGACAAGTGTCTTTACTTACTGGAGCGCCAACGTGCCCAGCAGGTCCTGGCAGTCCAGGAGGTCCCTGAGGCCCCTGCAGAACAGAGTCCATACCAAAGGATGGGATGGAAAAAGGACAAATTCTTGTCAGCCAATGTTCATTTTAGAAGGATGAACTAGTTCCTATGTTATGTGTGCTACACACACTGCTGGGACAGGGGTCCTAGTAGATACTCCCTGACCTCTGCCTCATCACTCATGGCTGACCCTTCCACCTGACACCTGGTGAAGCCACAATCACAGGAAGGCTTGACTTCAAGGAAGGGCTAATGGCATGGCCTCTGAGCCACCGGGAGCCCACGTGTAACAACCCCACTTTCACTCGCCCTAAGCCCCTCAGCCTTCCCATGGTCTGACCCACACAAGCTGGTGGCTTCTGAATATACAACTGATTGTGATGGCTGAAGTTATTAAGAAGCCACATGGTGTGTAGACCCTGAGAAAGTCAAAGGTTCTCCCAGAATTCTCAGCCCAGCCTGATTAAGCAGAAACTTCCCCAGTCTGAGGACAACACATTTGTACATATCTTTGAGAGATCCACTAGAGTAAAATAAATGAGTACTTCTTCTGTCAAAGCTATCCCAACTTTTTGTTTTGTTTTGTTTTGGTTTGGTTTGGTTTTGGTTTTGGTTTTTCGAGACAGGGTTTCTCTGTGGCTTTCGAGGCTGTCCTGGAACTCGCTTGG
Source organism: Mesocricetus auratus (assembly GCF_017639785.1). Classification (NCBI taxonomy): domain Eukaryota; kingdom Metazoa; phylum Chordata; class Mammalia; order Rodentia; family Cricetidae; genus Mesocricetus; species Mesocricetus auratus. The sequence goes on along the minus strand of NW_024429224.1, from coordinate 4,197,470 downwards.
TAGTCCAGGCTGGTCTCGAACTCACAGAGATCTGCCTGCCTCAGCCTCCCGAGTGTTGGGATTAAAGGCGTGCGCCACCAACGCCAACTTTTATAAAGCAGCCTATAGCAACAAAAAGTAGTAACACACACACACACACACACACACACACATCTACATGCTTTAGTGCTTCATGATTTGGGTTGAAAACAAAGGAAAATAAGAAAGGATGCCTGGGGCTGTAATTATGTAAAAGCTGTATACAGTATAATGGCATCCAAATCACTGGCTACCAGGCACCAATTGAAGAGGAAGCTCTATCTGGATTGGTATGGAAAGATCCTTCAAGTTTCTATTGCTATCGAGAATAATACATTTTTCAACAGTATGATCGATTTTCATAAGAATGCAGGAAGAATATACATTCATAGACATATTCCCATATGCATGAAGCTACATGAGAAAGAGGCAGAAGCCTACCCATGCAGCTCATCAATATCTAAAGCAACTGGTTTTGCACCCCTCAGAACATAAGCAGCTCCCAGCAATACTTACCCGCATGCCCACCTCTCCAGGCAGTCCTGGCTCGCCGAGCTCTCCTGGCTCCCCCTGTACAAAATCACCACAAGGTCACAGTCAGTACAATACATGCCCCAGGCATACCAAAGGGCTGCAAGATGCCCGGGGTGTCCATTCCCCACAGTCCAGAACTCATCAGAAGCAAGGTAACGGTGGTGAAGAGCTCCAGCAGAACTTACTCTCACGCCTTTACTGCCATCTCTTCCGGGTGGCCCAGGTGGACCCAAGGATCCCTAAAATGAAGAAAGAGAACACCAACTGACACAGGCAGCAACGGGGCAGTGGAGAAAGCATCGGGTGGGAGGAGGATGCTGGGCCAAGAAGACCATGAGTGTTCCTGCAGCACATTCTCCATGCCATCTTTGCCTATGGAATCTTGTCATAGGCATATGAAGAGACAAGAGTGACACAGAGCACAGAGAGAGGTGGGCAGCAGCTCCTGGAAATCTCTAGAATAAACCCAAGTCACATTCAGAATGCGTAAAGGTGTCTGCTGGCAAATAGTGGCTATGGCCAGGCCACTGTGGCCTTCCTGTATTGCACCATGGGCTCAGAAGAGTTCTAACTGGGAATGTTTCCCAAGAGGAAAGATTTCTCTGAGCAAACAGTGGGTATTTCTGTGCTCAGTCATTTTCTAGGACATAGGGGTCTTTATGGGGTCTTTTGGGGTCAGATTGTCATAATTATCTTCCCTGGGGAAGTCCCATGGCAAGGTGACTCGGCTTCCATTTACCCATCACCAAACTGGGGAGAAAACACCTTGTTGGGCTCTCCAGGGATAGGAATGGCTAATCCCTTCAGGTAGAGGTGAGTCCTGAAGAGACTGAGCATTAACTGAACGCAAATAATTACTGTCATAACTAGGTCTGTTAGTGAAGAGTCAACATTGGTAACAAAGCCATAGCAATTATGACTTATTAAAGAAACAACATAGATGCTGCAACTCTGGGTTTGTCGCTATTGTATGTTTACCATGAGCCTAGTCCTAAGTGCTCTGTAGTCATCTCTGAATGTAACTCATCCCCACAATCAACATTTATCTGCATTTCACTTAGCTCATGAAATAAAAGCACAGGAAGGTGAAGCGTTTTGCCCAAAGCCACAGCTTTTCCCAGGGAAAGCTTGACTCCAGGCCCCAGAGAACGCCCTTTCACTTGGCCACAGCATCTGGACATGCGCCAGTCAAGCGATGCTTCATGGCCCTACATACAGACCAAATGCCGTCATCACAGGACATAGAGTGATCTCTCAGGACCACTCGGGGACCCACATGGCAAGATTAGACAGGTTAGGGGAGTATGCCATCATAGCTCCCCTCTCTAGGGACCATGCTCTCCTCTGTTAGCCTCAGAAGTCCCACCGCACTAGAAATATTTCAGTCTCTACATCATGGGAGCCAGAGCATCAGCACAGGGCCAAGAGGCTGAAATGGTGGTCAAGTATAGGGAAAGATCAAACCCATATGCTCTACCTGTCTCCAAGGCTCCAGATCCTTTCCTTCACTGTTCATCCACTGGAAGTACCCCAGCCTCAACTCTATGTCCTTCTATGCTAAAAAGTTCAACGTTTTCCAAAAGAATAGGTACTTCCTCTGAGAAATTTTCTCCCAGAGTGCTTCACTCAGAATGAGATCTATTTGGGCACTTAGTGCAGAGTTCTCCTGACACACCCATTACCCACTCCGAATAGCACGTTCTTTGAAAGGTCTGTCTGTCTTCTGGCTCCTATAGATTTGGATATCCTGCAGCTGAAAGCAGGAAGAGGTAGCAAATGGGTTCCTGCCTGGGGAATAAAAGTGAGGGCCCAGAAAGCACAGTTGGTCCAAGGGGTGTCTAATAAAGGGGTTCAGGGGTGTGACTGGTGACACTGCCAAAGAGAACTCTGGAGAGTTCCGGAACCTTTGCCTTTCTTCACAGCTGTCTCTTTTCTAGCTTGTTGGTCCTATCACTGGGACACCCAGAGGAGGCCCTTGTAGCCTGGCCCATACATTACCTGGGAACTCTGAGATGGAGGAACAAGAGGGCACGGTACCAGTTCCTGACATGGCACTAGAGCTCTGCAGGTGTTCCCTGGGCATCAACCCTTTCTAGATCCCTTTGGCTTTTAAGGGAAAGTTATGATAGACCCCTGTTCAAAACTGAGACTTGGCCTTATGGCCCACCCGAGCACAGTGAACAACCCAGTGTAGAGGAAAGAGAGTGGTCTCAGGAACTGGCACACCACGGCTTAAGCTCGCCCATATTTCTTAGTCTTGATGGCCTAAGGCAGGCTAGTTGCAGCTCTGGTGTATCTTTGGGAACTCTACACCTTGCATGGGAAACTGGACTGTCCAAGACCATGGACAACTTGGCAGCTTAGTTTTAGATAAGTGTCTAACAGAACTGATTCCATAATTACTTGATACAAGTGTGGGCTACCCCTCTCTGTATAATACTGAACAATTATTTTCTAAGTCGGGACATGTGACAACTCTCCCCTCTCAGTCTCACTCATATATAAATGTGTGTTATAAAATTTTTCCAAATTAAAATCCAGCATTTTTCCTTTCCCCTTTCCTCTCTCCAATCTGTCAATCTGTCCCATGTATGCCAGCTTACTCACCTTGTTCTCTTCTTTATTACATAAATGGGAGCATATGTATTCGTGTGTGTGTGTGTGTGTGTGTGTGTGTGTGTGTGTGTGTTCCTAAGAACCTGCCCAATCGAAACAATGCTACTGGTACACATATGAGTGTAGGGCTGACCAATTGGGATGCTCTTCTCTGGAGAAGGCAATTTCTCCCACTCTCAACATTCCTTAGTGCCTATAGTTCTTTGTTTGGGGTTGAGGCCCTGTAAGATTCCTCCCTTCCATGTTAGACGTCTAGGAGTGTTGTCCTTGTTTATGCCTTGCTTAGGCAGCCAATCTGATCAAACTTCATGGTTACAGCTCCTCTGACATTTCTCTTCTTTTTTTCTTTTTTTATGGTTTTTCAAGACAAGGTTTCTCTGTATTGTTTTGGAGGCTGTCCTGGAACTCACTCTGTAGACCAGGCTGGCCTCAAACTCACAGAGATCTGCCTGCCTCTGCCTCCCGAGTGCTGGGATTAAAAGAGTGCGCCACCAACGCCCGGCCACATATCTTATATACTACAAATAATATAGAAGCTGGGGCATAGCTCAGTGACAGAGCACTTGCCTGACACGTGGAAGTGCTTGGGCTTGAACACCAGCATCACCAAATCTAGATAGATCCAGCTACCTATCTATGTTCTATGCATCTATCAGCCAGCCAGCCAGCCAGCCATCTACCTATCAGTCTGTCCCCTGTTAAAAACTAACAATACGCCCTTCCCCTTGTTTAAAAAGCTAACCCACTAAGAATGTGAAGGCAAGAGGACTAAGAGATAACGAGTCAGATTGGGCTATACAATGAGACCCTTCCCTCAAAAACAAAACAAAACAAAAAATTATACCCACCACAACCAAAAAGTGAGTGAGTAAAACGTGGAGGACAGACTGGATGCTGCCTCAGAATTGATAAGGTTATTATGGGAAGACACCCAAAGGGAATCTGATGAATGTCCACAACACATTTCCCCCCAGAGTCTGAATGTCTGTGTCCTGTTGGGTATTCACAAGTTGACACCTAATCCCCAGAGTCAGAGCCCTTAGGAAATAGGACAACTAGCTTCACAGAAGAGATACAAGGGAGCCTGATGACCTCTTCAGCCATGTCAGGACAAAGCCATAAGCTGACATTTATAAAGCACACATCCTTCAGCAGACACTGGCAGTGGGCATTGCCACCTCAGACCTCCCGGTCTTTAAACAGTGACCAATACATTTCTGTTGTGCAAAAATTAGCTATTTATGGTTGAAAGATGCTGTGAGAGGAGGAATCACTTTTTTTGAAGGATAGCTATTGGTAGGTTCCTCATCCACCAATGAATGATGTCACATTTATGTGCATATAGGTAGTACTAACTGCATATGGGTAGCACTAATCGGACTCAGTAGGTTAAAATGAAATGAAGAATGAGTAAATGAATGAATGAACTAACAAATAAATAAACGTTGGAAGGAGATTGACAAGGTTCTAGGAGGAGTGGATATGACTGACATACACTTTACACATATATACTTTTTTCAAAGAGTAAGTTAAGAGGCCAGGGGACCATCAGGTCCAGGTAAACAAGGCCCCGCATCCAGGCCTGCTCTCCAGTGCCTGGGGACTTCCTACTGACTGCCACAGAGTCTCCCATCCTGGCAGGAGCCAAGCACCCCAGATCCCAGGTCTTCTCCTCCACCAACGAGACCAGGGGACCAGATGGGAGACTATGCACCCCAGATTCCCAGGTTTCTTCTCCACCCATGGGACCAGGACTAGGACCAGGAATAGAAGAAATACCAGAGTATTGGACTTGTTTGCACCCACCAAAAGGAAGCTCTGGTCCCCTAACCACCAGACCAGTAAGGGGCTCTTTCTGTACCCTCTAGAAGAAGAGATGGGAAAGAGAAAAAACAAAAGCACACTCAGCAACAGAAAAACAAATGTGACACCACCAGATTCTAGAAACTCCACACCAGCAAGACTCCAACATTCCAATGCATATGAAGCAAAAGAGAATGACCTTAAAAACAACTTCATGAAAATGAAAGAGGCCCCAAAAGAGGATATAGAAAAATCCCTCAAAGAAATGGAAGAAAAAACAATCCAAGAAATGGAAGAAAAAACAAACCAAAAATGCTAGAAATGGAAGAAAAAACAAACCATAAAATTCATAAAATGCAACAAATGGACAAAAAGACCATGCAAAAGTTGCAAGAAACAATTCAAACAGTGCAAGGGTTGAAAACTGAAATAGAGACAACAACAAAAAACCACAATCTGAAGGAAGGCTGGAAATAGAAAAGCTGAGCAAATGGTCAGGTACTACAGATACAAGCATAACCAACAGAATACAAGAGATGTAAGAGAGAATCTCAGGTGTTGAAGATACACTAGGAGAAATTGATTCATCAACCAAAGAAAATCTTGAGCCCAACAAATCCCTATCCCAGGAAATATGGGACACCAAAAAAAGACCAAACCTAACAATAATAGGTATAGAAGAAGGTGAAGAAAACCACTTCAAAAGGGCAGAAAACATATTCAACAAAATCATAGAAGAAAACTTTCCCAACATAAAGAAAGATGCCAATGAAGGTACAAGAAGATTATAGAACACCAAATAGAGTGGACCACAAAAAAAAGTCCCCTCGCCACATAATAATCAAGACCCCAAATATACAGAATAAAGAAAGAATATTAAGAGCAGCTAAGGAAAAAGGCCAAGTAACATATAAAGGCACACCTATCAGAACTACACCTGACTTCTCCATTGAAACTATGAAAGTCAGAAGGTCCTGGATAGATATTCTACTAACAGTAAGAGACTATGGATGCCAGCCCAGACTGCTATACCCAGCAAAGCTCTCAATCACTATAGATGGAAAAAACAAGATATTCATGACAAAACTAGATTCAAGCAATACATATCCACTAACCCAGCCCTACAGAAAGTTCTGGAAGGAAAACCCAAGGAAGTTAACTACAACCAGAAAAACATAGGCATTAGATAATCCCACCTTACCAACAGCCAAAAGAACAAAGGGGTGTAATTCCACACATAATTCCACCAACAACAACCATTTCAAATCAAAGAAGAATGGGCAACAAATGGTCATTAATATCCCTCAATATTAATGGCCTTAACCCACCCATAAAAAGACACAGGCTAACAGAATGGGATCCAAAGACAGACATAACCTCAGAGTTAAAGGTTGGGAAAAGATTTTCCAATCAAATGGACCCAAGAAACAAGCGGGGGTAACAATCCTAATATCTAACAAATTAGACTTTAAATAAAATCTATCGAAAGAGACGAAGGAGGTCATTTCATACTCATCACAGGAGAAATCCACCAAGATGAAGTTTCAATTCTGAACATCTATGCCCCAAATACAAAGGCATCCATGTTTGTAGAAGAAACATTACTAAAACTCAAATCACATATAAAGCCCCACACACTTATAGTGGGAGACTTCAACACCCCACTCTCACCACTAGACAGGAATACCAGACAGTAACTTAACAAAGAAGCAAAGGGTCTAATAGAAGTTATGGCCCAATTGGGATTAACAGACATCTATAGAACATTCTATCCACATAAAAAAGAATATAACTTCTTCTCACCACCATATGGAACCTTCTCAAAAATCAACCACATACTTGGCAACATATCAAACCTCAGCAGCTACAAAAAAATGGAATAACTCCATGCATCTTATCAGACCACCATGCGTTAAAATTAGAATTCAACAACAACACACATTGCAGAAACCCTACAAACTCATGGAAATTGAATAATGGACAACTGCACCATCTCTGGGTAAAAGAAGAAATAAAAAAAGAAATTAAAGACTTCCTAGAATTCAATGAGAATGAAGACACAACATACCCAAACTTATGGGACACTTTGAAAGCAATGTTAAGACGAAAGTTCATAGCACTAAGTGCCCACATGAAGAAACTGGAGAATAGTTACACTAGAGAATTAACAGCACAGCTGAAAGCTCTAGAACACAAAGAAGCAAACTCCCCTAGGAGGAGTAGACACCAGGAAATAAACTGAGGGCTGAAATCAATGAAGTAGAAAGTAGGAAAACAATGCAAAGAATCAATGCAACGAAGAGTTGGTTCTTTGAGAAAATCAACAAGATAGACAAACCTTTGTCCAAACTTACCAAACAGCACAGTGTGAACATGCAAATTAACAAAATCAGAAATGAAAGGGGGGACATAACAATGGACTCTGAGGAAATTCAGAGAATCATCAGGTCATACTTTGAAAACCTGTACTCCACAAAATTTGAAAATTTAAAGGAAATGGACAATTTTCTGGATAGCTATCACTTGCCAAAATTAAATCAAGAACAGGTAAGCAATTTAAATAGACCTATAATCCCTATGAAAATAGTAGCAGTCATCAAAAGTCTCCCAACCAAAAATAGCCCAGGTCCAGATGGCCTCAGTGCAGAATTCTACCAGAAATCAAAGAACAGCTTATACCAATTCTTCTCAAAGTATTCCATGCAATAGAAGCAGAAAGATCTTTGCCAAACTCTTTCTATGAGGCTTCAATAACCTTAATCCCCAAGCCACACAAAGACACAACTAAGAAAGAGAACTTCAGACCAATATCCCTCATGAACATTGATGCAAAAATACTCAATAAAATACAGGCAAATCAGATCCAAGAACACATGAAAACAATCATTCACCACGATCAAGTAGGTTTCATCCCAGGGATGCAGGGATGGTTCAACATAAGAAAATCCATCAATGTAATCCACCATATAAACAAGCTGAAAAAGAAAAATCACATGATCACCTCAACAGATGCAGAAAAAGTCTTTGACAAAATCCAACACCCCTTCATGGAGAGATCTGGGATAACAGGAACATACCTAAACATAATAAAAGCTATATACAGCAAACCAACAGCCAGCATCAAACTAAATGGACAGAAACAACACAATTCCTCTAAAATCAGGAACAACACAAGGCTGTCCACTCTCTCCATACATTTTAATTATTGTACTTGAAGTTCTAGCCAGAGCCATACGACAACAAAAGGAGATCAAAGGGATACGAATTGGAAAGGAAGAGGTCAAACTTTCACTGTTTGCAGATGATATGATAGTTTACATAAATGACCCAAAAAACTCTTCCAGGGAACTCTTACATCTGATTAACATCTTCAGCAAAGTGGCAGGCTACAAGATCAACTCAAGAAAATCAGTAGCCTTATTATATACAGATGATAAAAGGGCTAAGAAAGAAATCAGAGAAACATCACCCTTTACAATTGCCACAAACAACATAAAATACCTTGGGGTAACACTAACCAAACAAGTGAAAGACCTGTACCACAAGAACTTTGAGTCTTTAAAGAAAGAAATTACAGAAGTCCTCAGAAAAATGGAAGATCCCCCATGCTCTTGGATAGGTAGGATCAATGTCGTAAAAATGGCAATCCCCATTAAAATATCAGCACAATTCTTCACAGACCTTGAAAGAACAATAATAAATTTTGTATTGAAAAACAAAAGACCCAGGATAGCCAAAACAACCTTACTCAACAAAGCAACATCTGGAGGCATCACCATCGCTGACCTCAAGCTCTATTATAAAGCTATAGTCCTGAAAACAGTTTGGTATTGGCACAAAAATAGACAGGAAGACCAATGGAATCAAATTGAATACCCTGATATTAACCCATACAAGTATGAATATCTGATCTTTGACAAAGAAGCTAAAAATATACAATGGAAAAAAGAAAGCATCTTTAACAAATGGTGCTGGCATAATTGGATATTGGCATGTAGAAGAATCCGATAGATTGATGTCTATCGCCATGCACAAAACTTAAGTCCAAATGGATCAAACACCTCAACATAAATCCACACTGAACCTCTTAGAAGAGAAAATGGGTGGCACCCTTGAATGAATTGGTACAGGAGACAGCTTCCTGAACATAACACCAGTAGCACAGACAATGAGGTCAACAATTAATAAATGGGACCTCCTGAAACTGAGAAGCTTCTGTAAGGCAAAGGACACAGTCAGCAAGACAAAAAGGCAGCCCATAGAATGGGAAAAGATATTCACTAACCCCACATCTGACAGAGGACTGATCTCCAAAATTTACAAAGAACTCAAGAAGCAAGTCTCCAAAACACCAAAGAATCCAATTAAAAAGTGGGCTGCAGAAATAAATAGAGAATTTTCAATAGAGGAATGTAAAATGGCTGAGAGGCACTTGAGAAAGTCCTCAACATCCTTAGCCATCTGGGAAATGCAAATCAAAACAACTCTGAGATACCATCTTACTCCTGTCAGAATTGCTAAAATCAAAAACACAAACAACAATTTATGCTGGAGAGGATGTGGAGAAAGGGGAACACTCCTCCATTGCTGGTGGGAGTGCCAACTTGTTCAACCACTTTGGAAATCAGTATGGAGATTCCTCAGAAAAATGGGAATAAACCTACCACAAGACCCAGCAACTCCACTCTTAGGCACATATCCAAAAGATTCACAGTCATACAACAAGGACATCTGTTCCACTATGGTCATAGCAGCATTATTTGTAATAGCCAGAACTTGGAAGCAACCTAGATGCTCCTCAACTGAAGAGTGGATAGAGAAAATGTGGTACATTTACACAATGGAGTACTATTCAGCAGAAAAAACAATGGAATCCTGAAATTTGCAGGCAAATGGATGGCACTAGGAGAAACTATCCTGAGTGAGGTAACCCAGTCACAAAAAGATGAACATGGTATGTGCTCACTCATATGATTTTAGACATAGGTCTGGGGAGCACCAGCCTATAATCCCATGGCCAGAGAGTCTGGGAAACAGAACCTTCATTCAATGGCTGATGGAAGCAGAGGCAGACTCCCACAGCTAAACACTGAGCTGAACTCAAGGAATCCAATGACAGAGAGGGAGGACTGATGAGCAAAGGGATTAAGACTGGGCCGGTTTAATCCCCAGAAACAGCTGACCTGACAATGGTTAGCTCTTGAATCCCAGACTGATGGCTGGGATTCCAGCATGGGACTGATCAAGACCCCCTGAACGTGGGTGTCAGTGAGGAGGCCTAGGTAATCTATTGGGCCTTGGGTAGTAGATCAGTATTTATCCCAGGCATACAAATGGACTTTGGGCGCCCATCCAATAATGAGAGATGCACTCTCACCCTGGACTCCCAGGGGAGGGTGTAGGCCCTGCCCTGGATGAAATGACAGACTATGGACACTCCCATGGAGGGCCTCACTCTCCCTGGAGAAATGAGGGGATATTGGAGGGATTGGTGGGAGGGTGTGGGCGTAGGGGAGGGAAAGAGAGAGGGGCCTGGAATTGATATGTGAAGCAACCTTGTTTCTAATTTAAATTTTAAAAAAAGTTAAAATTCATCCCATCCCTGGTATTTGGTTGTAGCATCAGTACTGAACTAAAATATATTTCATCCCGTGTCTTGACTTCATCCACTGCAGAAGGCATAATACAGGGAGGAATCCTGCTTCTGGCAAAGGGTGGCCAGGTCATGCTTTCAAGACAGGGAACATCAAACCCAGCAAGGTGCTGCTGTCATTTTGAGTGGGATTTCTAAGCCTGCACATTTCATTTATGAAAGAGAAATAATTACTTGGTCTGTTAGAAAAATTGCAAATACATAGGGTACATGCATCCATTGCAAGAAGACGGCCAAGGCTGCTGGGAGGAGTATCTTCCGAATTCCATGCTTTAAATTCTGACTCAAAAGGTATTTTGGATTCCAAGTCCAGACTTTGACTCCTCTGCCCTATGTGACTGTCTCCAGGATTCCACTGGGAGACCCACAAAAGGCAACATCTAGCAGGACGTTACTCATACACCTACACCCATTGGTCATTGTCCAGCCACTGGATACTTCATTGACCAGATGTGATTACTGGATAGCAGATGTATCTTGCTCTCTTGGAAAACTGACTTCCATGGCTCATTTCTAAATGTCCTCAGCAGGAGGAACTATGCTAATGTGATTCTTCATCTATTTGGCAGCAGACAGGCCAAGCAGACCCCCTGAGGAAAGTATTAGGAACATTCTCGACAGTGGCCCTGACAGTTAGAGGACCGTGGGCCAGCATTACCACTATTGCCTGGAACCTTATTAGGCAGACATGTTCCCTCACCCACGGCTGTCTCAGTGAATGAGATACTCTAGGATCTAGCTGGTTGATTTAATAAATCTTCCAGGTTGTTCATTTGTTGGCCCAAATGTGAGAACTACTTCTCAGCATAGACAAATGCAGACTATGGAACCAGACAACATGATCTCAAGCCCAACTGCAACCACATACAGTCACCACTTCCCAGACCCAATGTAAAGTGAGGACAAGAATATCCAGCTCCAAAGTTAAGCTAAACAGCAGTGCAAGACTCCTCGGAGGTGGTGAGTGCTTATAAACTCTTGATGCTGCTATTATTCTTAGATGCCAACTGAATTTTATTCGGTGAACTACAGAAAGGACTGAACCTCTACACTGGCATCTGTAAGATACTTTGAATGAATACTTCTGCATATTCCTGTCATCTTAGACACTGCAGAACTCCTTTTTGGGAGGAGGACACAAGAGACCTCTGATACTCTGCAGCTGCTAACCCCTGGGGATAAGAACTTATTAATGATGAGGTGCAGAAGATGTCATTTGATATTAAAAACAGAACACTTCTGGTGTAAGAGTAATTATACTTAATTCATGAGCTCTTTTCGCAAATCTAAGTCATTTATTTTAGTTATTAGTTCATCTAATCCTGCAAAAACCCATATGATTCTAGTATTACTATACTATATTTGCCAAGCCACAGAGGAGAAAAGCCAGGATTTCAGAGGTGAAGTCATGGTCCCTTGCCATGCAGCTGCCAAGTGGCTGAGCTAAGGTCTGGACCCAGAAAACTAGCACCTAGGGTCCTCCCACTTAGCTTTGCCTGATACAGTCTAGCAATCCAACACTAACCTTGCCCATGTGGGTTCCCAACCTCTGGTTTGAAGTGCTTGACCTTGTGACTTGGAAAGCACCTGTGTGTCATATGAAGGCAGAAGGAAAACTGAGGACTCCCCCTATTCCATTTCAGCCCTGGGCTCTGAGATTCTTGAAAAACCAAGTATTTTCCAAAGTGCCCTTCAGCGCCACAGACAGTTTCTAAAGCAGCTGCGGTTATTCTCTCAGTATTTGCCCTCGGCCTCCAAGGCTGTGTGCAGGCATACAAACAACCAAACTAATTTCCCCATAAATCCTTTACATTTGTAAAATCCAGAGAAACTTAGCCATAGTCAGCCAACTCAACAACCATATAATGCACATTAATGCCAATTAAACCAACTAAGAGCAGAGCAAACAGCACTATGAATGAAGGTTCAAAATTGTGTATGTGTAAACGCAAATGTCATTTTGTTTTCCTTTTCAAAAGCTCTACAATAAAATATACAAAATTATATAAAACAAGTTGATTTACATACAGAACAGTTTTAAAAGTCAAGATACCAACATTTTATTCAGAAAGGGACAGAATGGCATGAGTGTATCAGAGATCCCAGCCTCAGTACAGTCACTGACCCACTCTATGATCTTGGACACAGTCTAGCTTCCTTCAGAATGTTTGAAAACTAAACACTGGATTGTATTTAAAAGGCCAATCAAGGGACAATGTCATGAGTTTGACTATCACACGCTACCATGTCTCCAAACAAAGTCCAATCAGTGCTCCAGACAAAACCATCAGCATTGGTCAGTAAATCTGCACAGCTCCCATAGCTAACAATATCTTCTGCTTTCATAAAGAAACAGAAAATTAAAAGGTATAGCCATTATTTCTTGCTATATCTAATGATTCTCCTTTCTCAGACACCCTTCATCTTGTCTCCACCCAAATAGAGAACTTACAAGCAACAGTAAGCTGTTTCAAACAGTCCTGCATGCTGCAGGTCCAAGGTCAAGATGTGGGTAGGTTCACTGCCTGGCGAGGGCCACCCATTGGTTCCTGGAGGACAGTTTCTTGCTTATACATGTATATGACAGAAGGGGTAAGAGGGTCTCCCTTGGAGCCCCCTCATCAGGACATTGATTCCGCTCATAAAGTTTCTTTTCTTGCAACTTCCTCACATTTCAAATACCGAACTTCTAATAGTATTGCTGGCAGATGGGGATTTTGAAATGTGAAGTTTTGGGGAAGCACATATCCAAACATAATGTCTCTGGTATGACTAAGTAATATATGATTTTGGAAACTCATCTCTGGCCACTATTCTAGAAGGGAGGCACCCAAATCATCCACACATGGCAGAGCTGTTTTCATTCCCAACCTACTGTGCAGCCTTTCTCCCCATGAACTCCTCTCATTCTGCAGTTTCAGTGAGGGCCTGCTTCTACAAGACTCTGAAGGGGACTGCATCAGGCCAAAGGGGCTCGCCATTCTTTTACATGTGGATGGTTCACGGTGGCTGTGCAACCTTGGGATCAGAGAAGTGCTGTGGGAACCCACAGAATCAACTGCATTCCATTTTGACTTAAGGTCAGAGAGTTTTTGCCCACCCTTGCTCTTCCAAGGTGCAACACCAGGATGTCTGGCCTAAGATGTGAATGTAACAGGATGCTTGGTGCAGGGTGTAGTCTCTGCCTGTCCTGCCTGAACAATAGAATACTTAACTCAGGAGACAATTACTTGATGTTTTCGGTATTTAAAAAGGTAATAATGCTCGCTTGTTCTTTGTATCTTGATAAAGAAGTCTTTTGCCTTCTCCCTGTCTTTTCATGGGGTATAAAACAACTGCTAACAATAAACAGGGGCGGTCCAGCATTCACTGGATGCCCTCCTGGCACTATCTCTTGTCTCCTGTCTATTCCTTTTCTCAATCCACACCCCACCCTCTCAGGTACAAACATGGGCAACGACAAAGTGACTGCAGGAGTACAGACCTACATGTCACCTGTATGGTCCCCTCTGATCACAGCAGGGTCAAGACAGAATGTCCTTTTAGGTTCTGACTGCCCATTAGCCACAACATGATGACAGTGATGGTCTGGGTTGGAGGGTGAGAATTGGATCATGTGTGAGTGTGTGCATACACACACACATACACACACACACAAACACACACACAGGAAGATGGAATTCAGAGCCTCGGGCATTTTAGGCAACTTCACTGATCTATATCCCATACATATATATATATATATATATATATAGAGAGAGAGAGAGAGAGAGAGAGAGATAGATAGATAGATAGATAGATAGATAGATAGATAGATAGATAGATAGATAGATAGATAGATAGATAGATTTTCTTTTTCCCCAGACACCTATCCTGGCCTCTGCCCACTCACCTTTACTTGTAGGGACAGGTACTGCATTAATCTCTCTTCTTACCCCCTGTAACTTGGGTTACATATATTTTACATGATATTTTGAAAAGTGACAAAACACTCTGGCCACTCATTGTTCACCTAATCATGATTTTGCAGTGTAAGACTTGGTTGCATTATTCATGTGTATAGCCACAATTTCATGCTGTGCCAACCCCACATGACCATTTGTTTCTAGTTTCACATAGAAACTATTCACACATTTCTCTTCTAGAGTCTGTGTAAGAATGGAAGCGTGCATTTCACAATGCTTCTCAGAGTAGACACAGAAAGGGAAGTGTTAAGTGAAGATGGGCTCTCCCTGAAAACCATTTCCACATTTTCAAAGATCAGATCCTGTGTGACATAATCAGCCCTATTCAAGGAGCTGCTATGACCCATCCCAGGGCACAGCATCACAGGACCTACCTATCCCCATAAGATCCAGTGCTCCAACAACACCAGTGATGCACATGTACACCATGGACTCTTGCGGATCCTTTCAAGGGCTATTGCATCAGTTTGAACACATTAGTAATAAACTCAGAATCACCAGTAATGTGTTGGGTGTTTCAGTAAGGAAAAGAAAATCACTTCCTCTTATAGTAAGGTAACTTAGAGTGAGCAAGCCCATATTTTACTCCTCAATTTTACTCTCCCTGTGTCTCCTGTCATTCCCTGTTGCATGAATCTGAATCTATGCCTTCCTGAATGCTGTCAAGTGAAACTGTGTGTGTGTCTGTATCTGTGTGTCTATGTGTCTGTGTGTCTGTGTGTGTGCTTTGCACAAAAAATCATTACTGGGCTAGGAATGGTATACTTCACAGAAATCTTAAACAGGGGTTTACAAGGGATGAAGTTACTGACTCCAAATGGCCACAAGTGACCAAGAAATAAGCAAACTAGTGCTATCAGTAATGTCTGTATGTTGTCTTCAACACTATGGATATTCATTTTATATGGTTTATTTCAATGTATTTGCTGTTTCCTACATTTATTACCATAACATGCACACACAAATGAACTGTTCCAGGCCAGGAGCACAGAGGAAAAGGAGTATCTAATTCTTATTAATACAGCAATGCATTAATTTAGGTTGTAAAACTGATTATATGTGAAATGCAAAGCAAGTAAAGCAATGCTCTCTTAAAAGCAGGCTAAACAAACACTCTGATTACACAATAGGATGTCCCATCTGGTGGTCTTCAGTTTCTCCTGCTCTGCCTCTATCCTGCTGAGTGGCAGAAGTTACTCTCTGTCACAGGCTCAGTGAGCCAGGGAAGTGGCTGCTTAGTGGCTCTTTGCTTTCATCTGTCTTTACCAACTGTCATCTTAAGAGTTTCCTGGAGAATAAGGAAGTCTTCTCTGCTGTAGCTGTTATGTAGAAGGGAAGCAGGGTATAGCTTTCACAGCTGGGGAACAGCTCATCCCTGTCACATACTCTCTTCCAGTCCTCTGTCTGTCCAGTCACAATATATCAGCCCTATCTCTCATCCTCTCCCCATTAAATCATCTTCTTGCTCATTCCCAAATTTGTCTGGACAGTCCCCTCTCAGATCTGCCATCTTCTTGCTATTTGAGCATCCCCGGCCTTCTGACCACACAAAGACTTTCCATTGGTTCCTTATCACAGTAAATGAAACCTATACATGCTTTGATATCTGATGGTAGGAACTGATGGTCCTCACATAGCTTCTCCTCCTCTGTCTCCATTCTGCTGGGTATCAGGAGTTACTCTCTGACCTAAGCGCAGTAAGCCAGTTTCATCTCAAGCAAGCCCTCCTCCTGCTCTACACTCTACTGCCCAGGCCTCTACTTCTCAAGCACTGCTCCAGTGGCCTATTCCCCAGCAGAGTGTTCCATGGGCCTCCAAGACATTTGGTTCCTGCTTCCCACTTCTCTCAACCACCATTTCCCATCTCCTCCTGCTCTCTCTTTCTGCTGTGTCTTCATTTGCTTCTACCACCCAGTTCAGGAAACAAAAAAGCCAGATGATGGGGAAGTCCTGTGTATATGTCAATAAAGCACTGTTGGCCAATAGGGAAGCGAGATAGGTGGGACTAGGAGTCCAGGAGGACTCTGGGTAGGAGAAACACAGAGAGTCAAGATGTAACCGCCATAGGGATAAGAAGCCCGGAAACTTCTCTGGTAAGAGAAATACTTAGATTAACAATTACGGGGTAAATACTTAAGTCAGAACTAGCCAGTAAGAAACACGCAAGGCCAACAGCTTCATAATTAATACAGCGTCTTGTGTGTTATGGGGACTACAACGCGGCAGAGCCCAGGGGAGGGACCAAAGCCACAGGCAAGGAAAAGGCTTCTCTCTACAAGGCCTGTAGCCAGGGACCTTCTCCCCTACTGAAATCCACAGAAGGTAACATAGCTACATACATCTTCCACAGATCCACCCAAGCCCTAGAGAAAAAGCAGTAAATGGAGGCTCACCTTCTCACCCTTTTCTCCTCGCATGAAGGGTTCTCTCCCCTAGAGAAGGAAAGCAGAAAGCACAGGCTTACTCAGGGGGCATCTGTGCAGTGTGGTATCACCCCAAGATTCAAGCAATTGGATACTATCTCATGAACTATGCCCGGCCGCCTCTGAAAGACGTGGAGCTGTTACTCACTGAATGCGGATTCTCATGAGTGACTTCTCATTTAATTTTCCAATAATTTAACATTACAGTCATTTTCATAACAGCCTTATTAGGATACAATGTGCATACTATACAATTTACCTATTTAAAGTATCTAAGTAGTAATTTTAATTTCCTTAAAGTTAAACAACATAATCACAATCAACTTGAGAATATTTTCACTATTTGCAAGAGCCCAGCCCACTAGCAGCTGCTCCCCATTTCCCATCCCCAGCTCCAGACAAACACTAATTTGTTTTCTATTGCAAGCACAGGTGTAATAATGGTCCCTTTATTGACTACCTCTTCTCACTCAGCAGAGTCTTCTAACGGTTCATCCATGTTGAACCCCACAGCATAATTTCCTTTGTTGTAAATTAATATGGAAATGTACAGACCCAGCACACTTTATTTTCTCATACTTTATATGATGGCCAGTGGGTTGCTGTTACTTTGTTATTAAAAAGATAGCACTCAGCCGGGCGGTGGTGGCGCACGCCTTTAATCCCAGCACTCGGGAGCAGAGGCAGGCAGATCTCTGTGAGTTCGAGGCTAGGCTGGACCGACAGCCTCCAAAATAATACAGAGAAACCCTGTCTCATAAAACCAAAAAGAAAAAAGAAAAAAAGATAGCACTCTGAATGTGTGTAGATGTTTTTATGTGAACGTATACTTGTGTTTCTTTGGATGTATTGCATGGCAAGATTATTCTCTCAGAGGCTGCACAACTCCTCAGCAACAATGTAGGAGGACTCCCATTTTGCTGCATTTCTGGTTGCTCTGGCTTTCACTAGGAGTGAAGTGTATAGGGCTGCAGCCATTGCTGTGAAGTTGTTGATTCTCCTTTAAATTTTATCACTTGTATGTCATGTATCTTGAAGCTCTGTTGTTGGTTGTTTACGGTTATTGTTATATATCTTAAAGAAACCTTAAAGGATTTACTCCTCTAAAGTATGTCTTTTTAAGAACTGCTGTGTTCTAAAGTCTATTTTGTCTGACAATAGTATGTTCATTCCCATTATTTGTTTTCTAATTTCAAAATGTATACTTTCAATCCTCCTTTCTCATTTTTGTGTATTTGTACATGTGTGTCTCCATGTGCGTTATTTGGGGGGGACTAGAACTCGGAGACTTGTATCTGCTAGACAGGCCCTCTGCTATTGAACCACACTCCCAGTCCCCTATTTGTATTCTTGAATATAAAGCATATCTCCTCTAGACAAGACATTATTCAGACATTTCTTTACCCTGTCTCAAGGGCTGCATTTTAGTATGTCTACTTAATATATTTGTTAATGATGCAATTATTGTTAAAAGCAGATTTACATCCATTAGAATAAGCATGTGAGATGACCAGAGTGAAGGAGATATTACAAAACGGTCAATTTCAGGCATCACGGGGGTTCCACTTTGGAAGAACAGAATTCCGGGGGTGGATAGAGTCAGGTACAAGGGTGGAAAAGAGAGGTGCTTTGCCCGTAGCTTGGATGCACTCAGTGCTTGCATTCACCAGGTCTTCACCCACTCTTGCTCTTCACTATGATCAGTCTGGGATGCATGACTCCCATGCCGACCACGACGCCCATTAATACAGAAAAGCAACATCTTACTTACAGTGTCTCCTTTTTCTCCCTTGGGCCCTGGAGCACCCATTAGTCCAATGGACCCTGAATCTCCCTGAAGGGTTAAAAGCAAAACAAACATTAGGTCAGATCCCCCAACAGCTCTCCTAGACTTCTGTAGTCACCGGCTGCCCAGAGTCAACCTTGCCCCATTTCCCTAGGACCAGTCATCCTAGGGGACTGCATTGTGAGGAAGGAAAAGAGGTACCTAAGTTATATTTCCCTCACATTCCTTGAATTTATTCACAAATAGCTGGGCTGGGGCCTGACACAGGCCTTTGAGTACAGCCTTTGTGTGAATGCTGAAACAGTCCTTCGTCGTGATGTCCACCTGGTGCTGAGAAGGCACGTACTAATTCCACGGCATGGAAATTCAAAACCAAGACACGCAGGAAGCCAAGAGGGACAGACAGAGATGGAGAAGGCAGCATGCTAGAGAACTTGGGAGAAGGAGGAGGCTGCTTGTGACCAAAGATGGAATACTGTACAGGAACACGTAGCTTTGTGCAACTCCTGAGTTTGCAAACTTCGTACACAAGAAATGTATACAGTTTACACAAGCTAAGTAACTCCCAAAACCCAAGTTTTAAAGCCAATCAAGTTATAAGGATTAACACAGGATTAATTTAATTGCCTTTGGAGAGTAGAGCACATGAGTTGTGGGTCTGAGCCGGGCAATCCTGCCCCTCTTTCTATAAAATTTTAGGCTGAGAGGTGTAGTTCTTGGCAGGTCAGCTTGAACATCACGCCACTAGTTCTTATTGTAGCACCTTCATCTGTCTCCAAGGCAACTCTGAGGCTGGTGGAACAGTAACACACCCCCTACCTGCCATGCTCCCAGGAAGTTAAAGCAAAGAACACTATGCCATGCAGGTACTGACCTTCTGACCAGGGAGTCCCACAGGGCCAGCAAAGCCCCTTTCACCCTGCAGAAAGAAAGACAAGAAGAAACAATGAAGGCCACATGATAATTCTCCCCATCTCTCAGATGAGCTAACTGCCCACTCCAGGGGCTCCAAAAGTCGTCTTGTGCTAAGCCAGGTTGGTCAGATAGTTGAGCAGGAAACTGCTAACTTCAGGTAGAGTTCTGTTCCCCAACTGCAAACCTGCATGGACAACTTTCAACATGACCTCCCACTGCAGCCACTGGAGGTCAAAGCTATAAACACACCCAGGAACAGAAAGGGGAATAGTACATGCTCTCTTCCATACAAGGGAGCTAAAGATGTCACACACACAAATCAGAGAGTAGGACAAGCGGTGAATGACAAGGGAAAAAAGGAAGCACGGAAGGAAATCATAAGAGCAACATCATGCTCGGCACAGAGTCACTGCTCATGCTTTAGAAGAAGAGCAGGTGTCAGCCAGGGAAAGCTACTCAAGGACAGGAAAAGATGTTTCATGCAGAAGGTGCTGTATCTTCAAGTGGCCAAAGGTAAGAGAGATGGCCCCTGCAAGAAACCAGTAGTTTTTCATTTGACTGGCAACTGACAGGGAGAGAAACTGAGGCATAAGATTAGAAGCACTGTGGATGTGGCCTGGGTCACAGGAGGGTAGGAGTAGTGAAGAGACATCCTTAAACAATCCAAAGGAGGCCAGTGGAGAGCCAGGCACTGGTGAGGAGCTAGACAGTGGGAAGATGAGTGGGAAAGGAAGCGGATGCCTCTTGGGACTCTCAGCACTGGTGACAAGCCTTCATGGGCTCAGCACTGATGTCAAGCCGACTCTCAGCACTGGTAACAAGCCTTCATGGGCTCAGCACTGGTGACAAGCCTTCATGGACACAGGTCTGGATCCAAGGGGAAGCAGTGGCCTGGGGCGGGTGGGTTTGGGCTGGGCCTCCTGTGTGTGCACAGTGGTGGGGGAGCAAAGCCTCTCTACAAGCTTTCCCACGCAGCTCTAGCTGAAAGTGCTTCTCAAGGAGACGTGAGTTTAGACGGCGGTCTCTGAGGCGTCACTAGAACGCTGCTCAGCCTGCCTGTGCTCATCCCATCCCTTTCTTCTGCCTGATCCTTCCCTCACACAGACACTGGGAACGGGGCATCCCGATGCCACCTACAATCTGACAAAAGCCCAAGCTCAGGGGATAAACAGCCGCTCGTAAGTTTAGCCAGTGTGGAAACTTCACTTGATGAGGAGCTCACTGGTGACCCAGGTCTTCCCAAGAGCCCGGCTCTCTGCATAGAAGAAGAAAGGATGGAAGGCGTGGATAATAACAGTGAGGGAAGAAGAAAAGGGAAGAGGACATCGGCCAGATGTTTTCTCGGTCCTCAGACATCCAAAGTGTCTGAACCAGTTATCTTCAACTCTGATTTCACTTGGGTCTGGATGTCCCTAGAACTAGGCAGAGCCTCACAGTCCTCCTGTGTGCTGGCACCATGTGGGTGGGGACAACCAGACATGGTAGACTAAGACACTGTGAGTACTGTCGGGAGCGATCATTGATCATTGTTATTTAGAACCTCTTGCATATATTGTCAGTCTTTTTTAAGAATGGTCCATCCCCTCCCCAGCTTCCTAATGAATGGAACTTGGGCTCACAGGAAATAGCTGATGGCAAGAAGGAAGCATTCCACAATTAGATCACTTAACCCCTCCCTCTGCGACCCTTTCACCTTGCCAACACCTGCTGTCTGCTCACCTTCAGTGGCCTGGTTACTAGGCAATGACCCTGCTCCTTTGATTACTCCGCCCTACCTAGTTTTCATATCCTAAACCACTATACAAGGGGCCTGAGAAAAATAAAATCTCGCAGCTTGGTGAGCCATGTTGTCTTGCTGTCCACTTGTCTTGTCTCTTGTCCCGTCATTCCAGGTTCCCGTGGGATAGATCTGCATTGTGCCCTGCTGGCCAGAGCAGTGTACCAGTCCAGAGGCTCTTCACAGAGACTGCGCCCAGACTGCTCTGCTCCTTGACAACTTTATTCCTACCGTTAATAAGTGTGTGTGTGTGTGTGTGTGTGTGTGTTGTGGAATATTAGTTTAAGATGTGTTACATTCATTTATGCTGTGGAATATTTATTTAATGATGCAAAGATCTGCTGCATTCTTTATGTTGCATTGTTTGACTCTGTAAAGCTGTGTTACTTTGCCTGCCTAAAGCACCTGATTGTGTGACTGGCCCCTGGCATCTTCCTCTCCTTTTCTCTTCCTCCCTTCCTCCCTTCCTCCCTTCCTCCCTCCCTCCCTCCCTCCCTCCCACCCTTCCTCCCTCCCTTTCTTTCTTTCTTGCTCCTTACTACCCTCGCTAAATCTTGGGTATAAACAAAGAATTTAATGAGCTCGGTGGATAGAGCCATGGATGTTCACAAGCATGAAGCATTTTCTAAAATGTAAAATGATGCCCAAATCTTTATTCATAAACAAACAGCCACACTCCCCTACAAGCCCAACTTACTCAGACTGGTGAGAGTGGCAAGAACGGTGGCGACAGAAATAACAGCCACAGGCCAGGAACGCATTATTAGCTTCAGGAAAACATGAATTAGATGGAAGCCTGAACTTCCCTTCCCATCACGCATAAAAGTAAAGACACAGGCATCCCAAGGAACACAATGGTGGTCTGAAAGCCACTGTGGGCCTGGGGCCATCCTGGCCTGGTGGACAAGGTGTGACGGGAAACTCCTGCCTCACCTCACTGCCAGAGTAGGCCTGTCAACCAGTCTTGCCTGCTGCTCTCAGCTGGGACGCTACAGGTGGGGGACTGAGGGCAGAAGGTGGAACTGGGGTGGACTACCTTCTCTCCAGCTGGGCATGAGCAGTTGATGGTCTTCAAGAACCCAATCTGTTCACTGCCAGGACTGGGCAGCTCTGCAGGCACAGGTGGAGGCTCTGTCACCACGGTCACCTGACACTGGAAGGAAGGGACAAGAGGTCAGAATATGACTGCTACCTGGTGAGGACCATGGCATCTAGGATTGAAGGAACTGGGCAGACAAAGGGAGCCAAGAGCCCCCGAGGATACGTGAGTGGGCAGGACACATCTAATAGCAGGTATCCAACTCTCCTAAGGCCTTAAAGTGGGTGGGCTAGGCAGCCAAGTTATAGACACTGGCCAGCTTAGCAGCCTAGAGGAACCCTCAGCCACCTACACACTTCATAGCCTTACCCCTCCTCTTCCTGCCCTCCCTAGAATCTCTCCGTTTCGGCTGCCCCTTCTTTCCTTCCTTCCCTCTCTCCACACTTATATGCAGGTGCCTCCAGGTCCCCAGACCCTGCATACTATAGGAGTGCTAACAAGAGCACAATAATGGAGCCCTTACTGTGTCCCTGAGCCCTGGCCACCAGGCTCACCCTCCAACCCTGGGAAGCAGGTTCCATTCCAATCCCATCTTTTAAGCATAAATTGGAACCAGGGTTTGGGGGAGAAAGAGGGAGGAAACGGGATGTGAGGAGTGGGTGACGAGGCCTGAGGGGTGCAGACCCTGCGTTCAAAGGTCTAGTGGTTCTACCCTTGGCTCTGGGGCCATTGGTGTCCTGACCACCATCCTGCTGCCTGTCCCAAGCACTGCAGCTTCCCGCCCCCCAGCACTGAACAGATCAGCCCACTGTGATCTCCAGGGCACCCTGCAACCTCTGCCTTCTACACTTCCCCAAAGCCAGGTCACACCACTTGGCTACAAACTTTGGGGCCACCCTGACTGAAGCTTTGATTAATTGGTTTCCTCAGGCTCATGCTGTGTGTAAATAGAAGTAAAACATGAACCCAGAATTCGACACACACTGGTGGCCAGTGCCGCCCTGGCCTCAACTGCTATTCTCCAAACCCTGAATACCTCAAGCCCCATATACCATACACCTCTCCAGCCCACTCCGCATGTCTGCTCACTGGACCCGATGGGATGTCACAGCAAGTCTCCAGCTCTGCATGCCTGGCGTCACAGTAAATCACAATCCGCTGCAGGTCGAACTGGGAAGGAAAGATGAAGAGAGAAGGAGCTGGAATCTGGATGGTACGAGGCAGCTCACTTGCTCCTGATCCTTCCCACCCTGGCTGTCTTGCTGGGCTGCATGGGTGCCGTCTAGAGAAAGTCCCCTTGCAAAGGCGGCTCGAGGAAAGAACTGAGCCCACGCTTGCTCCCACTGTACAGGGTTCATGGCCTCGGCCACAGCCACAGCCACAGGCACACCCCCTATCTGGGTCACTACCACTGCAGACAACACAGCACACTGATCATGGCACAGGTTCCAGAGAGAATCTCAGTGCGTCCCTTTTCTCACCCTTCTGGGGCATCTCCATACAGTAGCGTACATGAAATTTTGAGATAAACACATCCTGTAATATCCTGTTCATTCCACCTATGATACCCTCTTCGTAGACTCAGGAACTTAAAACATAAAGATCCCAATGTTTAAGAGTTAACAGTGAAATGTCCCCCACTCCCTGCCCTAACCCCCCCCCACACACACACACTCCGGCCTGTGCACATGGCAGCAAGCTGTAAAGTGACAGAAGACCTGAAATCTGTCTGTTTTGGGGCCCCAGGCTCTTGTGGTCAGAGACTGGACTGTAGAGCCATTGCCTCGAGCTCTGGTTGAGGGTCTGCACAGTCAATGTAATTCAGCAAACTCAGCCTGGGCTCAGTTCATCCACAGTCCACTCTGCTTCCCATGTCTCCCTTTTCCGGACTGACATGGGCCTCTCCACGCACTGAGCTCTTTCTGCCCCGGAAGACTCCCCCCTCCCACTGTTCACAGGCAGGCTGCTCTCAGCTCCTGCCTCCCTTCTGCTGGTCCGGTTCAGGCTCACCCTCTCACCGTCTGTCCTCACAACAGCACCTGCAATGCAGCGCCACTGTGTGCTTCCTTTGCCCTCCAGAACCCATGTTCCCTGCTGCAACAAAATGTCTGTTCTCCTTTGTCTCCAGCTCCAGAGGAGCCCCCGACACAGAACAGATGTGGCCCAGGCCAATTGTCAATGGCAGAAAGCACCTTTGGCAAACAGAACTGCCCGTGTGGGGCTGGGGAGCCCTCTGCTTCTACCGTGTGCTCATCAAAGCACAGCCTGTCATGCCACCTGATCATCCTCAGAGGGACAAGAGCACATCTACGAGTGTCCCTGTCACTTCCTGTTGAGACACCATTCCAGACCAGGAGAAAATGGCAAAATGCATGTTCTTGATTTTGAACAAGACCAGTCTTTAGGAGACAGCCTGCTTTCTATGGTAGCCGTGATCCACTGACCACAACTGGGCTATCAGAGCTGAGGTTGGGAAGGGCCCCATATTCCCACCACTACCTTTGATCCATGTTACTCCAGGAACCTTAACCCTCCCCCCAGACTGTCTCTCCAAGGCCCAGAATCTCCACATGTTCCATCATTCTGGGCCTCGCTCCTGTCTGGGAGGCATAAGCTATGACTGAACTATCCCCTGGGTCACTCACAGTTCCCGGTCTCCCACCATGTCCCCATCCAACGGTCCTTTGCTGGCTTTGGTTGTGGAAATCAACTAGGAAGAACTGAAAGCATGAGTTGGGCCCTACTGGGCTGCATCTAAGGCTCAGCTCAACTCAGCTGTCGTGTTATCTGGTCTTCCATTTGTCCCTCAACATTATCATTAGGGCTCATAGGATACAATGCCTGTCCCACATCAAGCCTAGATAGGCTAAGGCCTCATCCCATTGGATCTAAGGCCCCAAACCATATGACCACAAGTATGCTAGCCCATGCTGTGGTAGGGATATAAAATATATTGACTCTTCCTCCAAGCATTTAACCAAGAAATGCAGCTAGGGATGAAAGTCAGAAGCCCCAAGATTCCTTGGGTTTTGACACCAACAAACCTTTCTCACTGAGAGAGGGAAAGGAGGGAATGAAAGATCCTCCCACTTAAGGAACCAGTTCAAGTTCCCACACCCGGGGTGTTGGATAAACAGGGGCACTTCCTGGCTGAGCAGGATGGACAAATTCAAGAGTCAGGGTAGGACCCAGACCTAGTTCCTCAGACCAAATGACAAGGACTGAACTGAAGAGACTGATCTGAATTTACAACGTGGAGCAGGTCCCTCCATCTCTGTGCCTGACTTTGCCTCCTAAGTAGGATTAAGTGACATCACAGCTGTGCGATGTTGCACCAAGTGAGGCACTTAGAGTTTAAGTTACACCATACAAGGTGTGCTGCCTCCGGGGTCTGTACCGGCCGTACAAACCAAAGTGGAAGGGTAACAATCATTGCCCACACTGGAGCACTGGGGTCTTTCTGGTCCTTTACTTAAAACCTGGATCACCTGCGTTTGTGTTTCTCAGAGCCACTTTAAAGCAACTGAGCCAGACGTGAGGCCAGTGGGAACTGACCACAAGTACGGGTGCATGGTAGACTGGGTCCCGGGATCCTCCACCCATGGACACCTCTCCTGAGACTCTGGAGAGACGCAGAGACCTGAGAGAAATAGGCAGGAAAGGGAAAGAGAAACCTGGGGCCTCTGGGAAGGGACAGAGACAAGAGCTTCTGAGTTCTCAGGGTTCTACAGCAGATACCAGCCTCGGAGCCTAGGTCCTACACCCAGGAGCCGCCCCCTCTATGGGTCTGAGTAACTACCAAGTCACCAGCACCAGCTCACTGTCTCAGCACTCGGCTCTCAAGATCCTCACTGTATGCCAGCTCCGCACCCACTTGCTGCTCCTGCACACTGTCCCAGCTAAGACCCCTGCCTCTTGGCTCTGAACCCTCAGACTGCCTCCTTCCCAAGCACCCTCCCCCATCTCTCCATGAACTCCTCTCTGCAACAAGCAGAGATTGCTCAGGCCCAACAGTTGCCCTCTTTAGGTTTTTGGGACAAGTGTCACCTACAGGCTGATTTCCAGGATTTATCCAGTAAACCTTGGATTTGTTTCATAACTACCTATCTCTTCCTCCTGATGTATCAAACTCCTACTTTCTGGCAGTACTGCTCAAAATAGACGCAGTCTACCTTGTAGCCTTTACCCCCTAGGCCTAAGTTAGCTTCCTCTAGGAAGCCACCCCACAGACATCCCTCAGTTCCCTCCTCACAGCTACCACACTGGTTTAGTTTGGACACCCATTCTTTAGGTTCTATGATACATGATGCCAATGTTACTGTGGCATCCACTTAACCGGACTGAATGATCCCATAGCTCATTAAATTCACACATCTTTCTTGCTATTCAGGGTCAGCATACTGGCAATCACATACAGAAGACAGAGAAGCATCAGCCACCCATTGCCCAGACGAGCTACAAAAGCACACAGTAAGCACCAAATGGGTGTTCTGATGTTGATGCTGTGATGCTGCTTTGCTGCTGCTGCTACTAGCATGGTCTAGAGGGACCAGATTGCCATGTAAAGGATGCAGAACCTAGGGCCTGTGAGCCCTCCTCAGGATGGTGTGGCACTACCTGAATATGATTTGTGGTTCTGTATGTATTTGACCCAACTCATTAAAGTACTGCTGTCCCTTGGTACCCTAGTAGCCTCCCCGTAACAAAATCCAATGATGTTCAGTCCCATTATTTTAAAGATGACTAGTGCTTGCATGCCAATAGTATGTTTCCTTATAGGCACCAGTATCACCAATGCCCAGCAAGGAGCCTAGAAAACAGAAGGATCACAATGTGTATACAATGAGTGGATGGATGGATGGATGGATGGATGGATGGATGGATGGATGGATGGATGGATGAGAAATGTGGATTCCAATATGCAGCTTTCTGAATCAAGTGTCCTCCCTCCTCAGAAAGTCCATGCTGATGATTGACAAGTTGATGATAAACTGGAACTACAGACATGGAGGACACTAAGGCACCTAGATTACAGAGTCCATTCTGATGGCCCTGGCGCTAACCACAAGAGCCCCTCAGGTACTCACATCAATGGGCACACTGTCATAGAGACGCTTGCCAATCACCGTCTTCCCCTGGATGTCGATGTTCTCCCTCTCCTCGATGGGCAGCGTCTGAACCAGCACACAGTCAATGTAGAGGGATACGTTGTGGGCCTGGATGCTTAGAGCCAGCTTGTGCCAGTCACGGTCAAAGAGCTCATCAACCTGGGGACCTCGGAAAACCACCCTGACAGCGTCCTTCATAGCGCCCACCGCATTGTACTCAACTGCCTTGTTCTCGCCGTCCAGCCGGATTGAGACCTGTGGGGACAGGCAAAGAGAATCACTGAAGATCTACTGCATCGGCTGAGCATCATGGGACAAAGCAAGGACAGGAGGGGGAAGGATGGAGTCGGTCCCAATAACGCTGACACATTCAACGGTGACTCTCTCACTAAGTTGCTCAGGTATCTTTCTGGGCTTCGATTCCTCCTCAGCATGATGGCATCAGCAGTCAATTTGCAGGCTGCTGAAGCCTGTGCAGTAATTAGCTTGACTGTGCTCATCCACTAAGCAGAGGTCATGTACTTAGCGTGTGAATGGGCTACCGAGGTGTTTGTGATACTTCAAATAACCAGTGAAAAGGGACTGCGGCATGACACCCCAGAAATCCTAACTAATTTGAGGGTCTCTGAAGACCCTGCCCTACCTAATGTAGATGTCAAGTGTCAGTCTGAAATCAGATGGGTAACTCCCCCACTCCCCAAGTCTCATCTAGAAGATTCAATTGACCCTCTACGAGCATGAAGCCTCTTGACCCGTGAGGCCCTTGGCTATCCAGGTCACCTGTGCACACTCAGCCCTTTGCAAAATCTCCTGGACAGGGAAAGCACCCTGGGTTGTCTAACCTTTTGGCTCATCTGGGCTACATTGTCATCTTCAAAGCTCATGCTCAAGAACCAGACAATCAAGTTACCAAAAACAACAACAACAACAAAATCAAAACAACAACAAAAACAAAAACGTCACACAAAATAACCTCATGTTCTAAGAATATTTACACTTCTACGCAGGGTCACATTCATAGTGGCCTGTGGCTGCACTCAGGACACCTCTGCAAGGAAGGTCACTTTTGTTTGCTTCTGGGGGATGAATAGCTACGTTCGCACCCATTCTCTCATTTCTTCATCCCCTCCATGATGCTCACGGAACATGTTGTGTGTGACAGGCAGGACAGGTATCAGAAATGCAGCAGTGAACACATGCAGACTTGAGCAGTGCCTGAACTAATGTCAGTCCTCATCTGTCCTAATTCAGACTCCATGCCACCACTTCCTGCCGTTGTGAATCCAGGGCTGCATCAGCACCCCCTTGCTGGTTCCCACTCCTCTTCCCCCGTATCCCCACTCTTAACTCCAGCCACAACATCAGGGTATATGTTGCCTGATCAATGCAAACCAGAAAGTCATTGTGGGGCTTTGTGACCTTGGGTTATTTAACTTCTGTGCTTTCTTCGTTTGTAAAATGGTATTGAAAACAGCACTTCCATCATAGGCTTGCTGAGGGAAAAATAAATAAGCATGATTGCACGCAATTTACAGAGTATGAATATCCCAGGTTCTGCTCTAAATCTTAATTACAATATCTTAACCACATGAGATCACACCCAGAAACCGTAGTCTTTTCTAATGATCCTGGTTTGCTTTCAATTGCTCTGATAAAGACCATGACCAAAAGCAACTTGGAGAAAGGGTCTATTGCATCTTATAACTCCCAAGTCCCAGATCATTACTGAGGGAACCTGGAGGCAAGAACTGGAGAGAGGCACGAAGGAGGACCACCTCCTGACCGTCTTCCTGGCTCGCTCAGCTTGCTTTCTTATACAACCGGGACCACCTGCCTAGGGATGGCATCGGCCACATCAGCTAGGCCCTCCCCAATGAAATTAATCAAGACCTGTCTAAGGTCGATCTTATGGCGATATTTCCTCAGCTGGGCTTCCCGCTTCCCAATGACTGACGCTTTGGTCAAGGTGATAAAAATTTAATCATCATACCAGTACACGAATGCCTTCGGAGTCTAACAAGTGTCTCATTTTGATTGATATATACTTACTTTCCTTGACAGTCCTACATAACAGAGGAAGTTATCCTGGCTAGTAATTGTGCGTACCTGCACACCTGTTTATTTGAGCCCCCTTTCCCATCCTTTTAAACAGACACTTTGTTATTCCCTGTAATACCAGAGGCTAGAAAAACATGTGATACAAGGTGGCATTCAGGAAAAGATGCTGAATGAATGAATAAATCAATAAATGAAAAAGCAAGAGGATAAAGGTGCCTGTACAGTGCAGAGAATTGACCAGAGTATTCACAAAACAGCCCTAGTCTTCTAGGTTCTGTAACTGGAGTTCTTAATTGGTCTAAGTAACAAAAACCCAGAGTCAGACATAGAGGGAAATGCTGAGAGATCAGAGAGAAAGATCAAACCACCTCCACACCTTACCTCCTTAGTGTCTCAGCAGACAAGAGAGCGAGTTTCTGTTTCTCCCTGTTTATATCCTGTTTCCGCCCAGCTAGCTCACCTCCTGTCTGTCTCTACAGACCTCCAGATCTCCATGCTTAGCTAATGGCAAGTTCCATTCTCTGACCTTCAGGCAGGCTTTATTTGTATGAGGAAGATATCACCACAAGGTTCCCCTTTTGACTCAACCTCCCTCCAGCACAACTAAGGGGTACCTCATATGTCTTTTAATTGGCTCACCTGCATACGTATTACTAGTGTAGTGAATGGCCAGAAACAGTGGGCTCCTCCCTAATTGCCTAATGCAACACACGTAGTGTAATTGTTTCATGATTGAGCACACTCCTCCATTTCCTCAGGGTACTCTCACAGACCCCAATCCTGACTGTGACCATCTTCAGAACTCCCAGAAGACTTCACTTTCCCTCTAACATTTGTCTCCAGCAAGCAAGAAAGAAAGCCAGGGTAGTCAGAGCCCCAACACTGGCTGGGTGACCTGGAATCCACTTCATCTCTCAGACGCATCAGCCAATTGTGGTGGCTCTATTTTCAAGCTACATCTAAACTCTGGTCACTCCAGCAGAAGGGGAACAACAGACATGGCAGACACAGAGCGCAAAGCTCTGCAAACGCCATGAAAGAAAAGATCCAGACTGTGGGGGTGTTATGGGCTCACCCCCAGAAGAATGTCATGGCAGAAGCCCGGTCCCACCTTACCAGACCGGAGAAATTGGAGATGCAAATCTGTGGTTAACAGGCAGTGATGGTAGACAGGAACACAGGGCTGCCAGAAGCCTGTCAATGCTTTCAGGCTCCCACACATAGGAAACTGGATCCCTCCACAGTTAACACTGAAAATGAGTTTGCACCTCTGTGTGCAAACCCACAGATGCTCTGGGACAGTTATTCAACAGAACTGGAAGACCCAGACAGGCTGAGAACAAAAGCACACAGACTTGGGGCTTTAACTGTGTGGGTTCAAATCTCAACTTCTGCTTTTACTGTCTGTCAAACAGGTCAACTCCTGAACATCTCTGTGGCTATTTCTATTCCTCACTCTGAGATGGGTATGGTAGAATCAACCTATATCTAGGATAAGGAGGAGGACTCAGTGCATTTAGAATTGTGAGACATCTGAATTGTGCTATGAGCAGATCTGTGTCAGTCAACAGTGAAGAACAATGTCAAAGCATTCTCGGACCACAGCAGAGTCCATCCTATTCTATTCTATTCTATTCTATTCTATTCTATTCTATTCTATTCTATATTCTATCCTAGTCTATTTGGTTGGAATAAGTCCTATTCTATTATACCCTATTCTATTCTTCTCTTCAACTCTATTCTATCATTCTATTCTGTTCAAATAAATCCTATTCTATGCTATGAAAATAATTCCTATTCTATGCTGTTATAATAGACTAAAAGTAGTGGCTGAATGTCCTAGCCATTGTCCACTTCTCCTCACAATGTTCCCATTTACTTATTTTAAGAAAAGAGAGGAGCTGCAGAAATGGCTCGGAGGTTAAAAGCACTGACTGCTCTTTCAGAGGTCCTGAGTTCAATTCCCAGCAACCACATGGTGGCTCAGACCACAGACCATGATTGCTGGAATCAAAATACTTGGAAAACTGTGTTTTGTTTTAGCCCCATATGAAAATTGAGAGAGTTTCTCTCAGCTGAAAGTGAAAATGTGTACACATGCATGTATATTTCCAAAGAGAGGACAAGGTTTGGGGCTCAGCCTTCGAGCCCTGAGAACAAGTGTATTTAGGTTTGCTCAAGAATGAAGGGTGTTCTTGTTTTCCTCTCAGACTGATGCCCTGTGTTGATGACCTTGGTTCTGAGATCTGTTCTTCCTCACTGGGCTGCATGCTGCTAAGGAGCTGTCGAACTGAATGCTAATACTCTCGAGGTGGGTAAAAACAAACATTTGGGACTTCACATGTGAGAAGAATTGAAGATGACCTTCATTTATCCAAGAGATCTACTCATGAAAGATCCTATCATTCATAAGACTCTGCTGATGCTTTGCAAACATGATTTTTTATTAACACCTGACTCTTCTACTCTTCTACCCATGATTCTTGGTAAGGATTCCCATTTTTCACTTTCAAGCTAAAGAAACTGAGACTCACAGGCAATCCTACCCCATGGCCCACACCAAGAAAAGAGGAGATACAGTATTTAGCTCAGGTCTACCTAGCCCTGAACCAGTTCCTTCCACTACTTTATGAGGTCACCCATAGGTGACCATAAGACAGCAGAGCACATGGTCACTTCTCTGTTTAGTCAGAAAATCTCAGAGGATGGTAACCGAACGAGATGTCAAGGGAGGGAAGAGGAGCTGGGTCTATAGGTTCTTTGGGGCTACCTGTACTAGAACCCCCTTCTGTTTATGCCCAGAACTGCGTACCTTGCCAAACACACAGTGGTCAAGACTTCCTGGGAGCAGGACCCAGCAGTTGCCCAAAAGAATGGCAGCACTGCCCATACCTGTGGGATGCCATACTGGTCGATGACCTGCCAGATGTACCAATCTTCTTTCCGAGATGTTTTCCGGAACCGGAAGGTTGTGACAAAGGCATACTCATCAGGCAGACCTTGGGGAAACACATCCCTGAGAATAGAGAGACAGACATATGGTACCAAGATTACTGAGGACAGTGGGGAGCTGGCAGAGGAAGCTTCCATGTCTGCTCAGCCACTAAGTCCCCCAAGGATGCCTTCAATATCCTCTAAGATGTACTGGTGCCTCCTACTAAGACTGGTGCCTTACTGAGACCTTCTATTGGCCAGCACTGTGGCCCTTTCCCTGCCTTTACCCCCATCCTCAGTGCTCATCTACTGGCTCCACACTCTCTGATGACAGAAGGCCAATAAGTGTTAAATGACCCCCAGGAATGCTTACAGTCAAGACTGCCAGCCTTTGCCTTTTCTGTCCTGTTCCTGTGTTTCTTATACCAGGGATCCTATACCAAGCAGCTATAGTCCCAGTGTATATCTTCCCAAAACCTATGTGCTGAAAACCCGATGCCCAGGTAGTATATGGTTATTATTAACTCATGAGAGTGGAACCCTCTTGACAGATGAGTGTTCCTGTAAGAGAAGCCCCTCAGTCGTTCAGCATTTCTGTCACAAGGTATTACTATGAGAAGACACCATCAATGAAGATATGACCTTAGACAACTATCCTCGAGCTCTTTAAGAAGCTTCTGCCACTTATGAACCATGAAGACTATAGAGCACTGTCACTAAGACGCAGCTCATCCTCTTACAAGTTCAGTTACTAAGGAGGTCTTCCTTTCTTCCCCCTCCTTTTCTCTACCAACAGAGTTCTCCCATCATCATCTGCATTCAAAGTCCCTAGGCTTGTGAGACCCTTGTGAGAAAGTCTGATCCCCTAGCTCCCTATTCCCTAGCTCCTACCACAAAGCCCTCAGCATAGCATGCTTCCTATCGGTGCTCAGGAATAAAGAACCCCAAAAGGTGTCAAATACTGTCTTTGAGAAAAACTCTTTCTTTGTCCAGGCCAGGCTAGTATTCGCAGAAGACACTGAAAGTAGCCTCCAATTGCAGTGGAGGACACCAAGCCACATGCTGCTCCTCCCTCTGAATGGCAATAACATTCCTTCTACCCCAGTTGTGAAAACAAAGGTGCCTCTAGACACCACCAGAGTTTGCAAACATCCCCTGGTGGATACATTAAGGAGATGTGGCACGCAGAGTTCACATCCAGAAGGTCTGGTCTCTCCACATACTTTTTCCTTAACCACCAGCCAGCTATTCTTTTCTTCTGCAGAATTTGTCCAGGAAGGAGCCAAAGTCTGCCTTGTAGGTGGAAGACTGCCTCTGGAAACATACACAGCATGGATTTTGCTGCTGGAGGAGATGGAGGCTGTCTGGCCAGACATCCAGGAAGGGAAGTGGGGAGATATCTGGGTTCCTGGTTCTTAGATTTGCAGATCCTCGAGGATCCTTCATGGAACTACAGAAATTATGAGCTAAGACTGGTCCTAACTGTCTCCTCTCTCATAGATTCAAACTGAGAGGTGACACAATTGTTCAATGTCATCCTCGGGTCTAGGAAATCACTAAGGATCATATACAGACAGGAGGGGAAAAAACCTGTCGCTGTTGCTCCTAGGCTTCCCTCAGGAGTGAGGAACACCTTTAATCACCGTGCACGTAGAAGGACTTAGGACGTCCCTACCTGAAACCTTTCCTTCTTGTTCATTTCCTTCATGGATCTGTCTATTGTTTTCTTTCTGAGCACACTTTTCTCTTATAATTTTGAATTATCTCAACAGGTATAAGTAAATGTGCCCATTCAAACAAAATATTCATGTGTGCATATACAATATACATATATAATGTGTATATGAGTATGCACACACATACAGAAAGAGAGAGAGATAGGCAGAGACAGAGCAATGAACAGACACATACCTACATACATACTGTCCTGGGGAGATCAGTTTAATCAAGGGTGGGAAATCCAAAGATCAGTTCTTTCCATAAATAATGTAGCAGATAATTGCAGAGCAAAGAACAAGGCTTTGGACTTCAAGTACCTGACAAGGAGGCCAGCTTCTGTTATCTATGAGATTTGACAAGTGAGTGCTTTCCCTAGAGGTTCAGATGCTGGACGGATGAGTGAGAGCAGTATCTACCTTGTTCACCTCATGTTGGTATAGTGAGAATCAAATGAAGAAAGATGTGTTAAAGAAATGAGTGATACCCGGGCGGTGGTGGCGCACGCCTTTAATCCCAGCACTCGGGAGGCAGAGGCAGGCGGATCTCTGTGAGTTCGAGGCTGGGCTGGACCGACAGCCTCCAAAACAATACAGAGAAACCCTGTCTCGTAAAAACCAAAAAAAAAAAAAGAAAGAAAGAAAGAAAGAAAGAAAGAAAGAAAGAAAGAAAGAAAGAAAGAAAGAAAGGAGTGACATTGAAAGTGGGATATCTTTCCATTACAAATAAAATTAACCTGCAAATTAAATCTTATGTTTATAAGGATGAATACACTTCAAAGCACTAGAAAATGAAGGGAAACTAGCCTTTCTTGAGATGCCTGAGTTGTGAAGCTATGCCATATGAAACAGAACACACAGTAATCCTCACTCAGGAAAACGCCAGTGTTGCATAAGCTAACCTCATCACCCAGAAGCTGTGCCCAGTCCTCCATCCTGTAGAGTAAGAGCTTAAAAATGCTCTGCTGATTGACAGGTGTCCCAGGAGGTCAAGACATCTCTAACAATGAGAAGAGTCCTGGGTGAGGCACCCACCATATTTGTGTAACCCTCCCCCTTTCCTTCTTTCTCTATGAAACTGTCCCCTATGGTGAGACTACACGGCAATCTCTGGGGCCTTGGGGAGTAGATCAGTATTTACCATGGTGTATGAATGAACTTTGGGAACCCATTCCACATGCAGGGAAGCTCTCTCAGCCTGGACACATGTGGGAGGGCCTAGGCCCTGCCCTGGATGAAATGACAGACTCTGGAGACCCCCCATGGAGGGCCTCACCCTCCCTGGAAAATGGTGTGGGGATTGGGTGGGGGGTTGGGAGGCAGGTGAAGGGGGCAGGGAGGAGGAGGGGTGGGAGAGGGAGCTGGGATTGACATGTGAAGCAAGCATGTTTCTAATTTAAATAAAAAATATATTGGGAAAAAAAGAGTGTAGTTTGGAACCTGACCATCTTTGCATTTCCCTAAATGAGCCTGAGACCAGGTGACTCACATCACCCCAAACATCTGTGCATCAGTGCAGAGGAGGATGCTCAGTAACTAGGAGGTCAGAGTGCAGCCTCTGTTCCACAGGTGCAAAGATGGAGCTCAGAGAGGAGTCATATCCTGTATTCTCAGAGAATGCAGGTCCAGGGCCATGGGTGAAGTCACGCTATGCAGAGTCGGCACTCGAAGGATGCTTGGTGAACAGTGCTGTGCTCCAGCCTGTGTTCATAACTCACTTCGGGTAGCTGAATTCTGCCTTCTCTCACTGTAGTCTAATCATGCTCTCAGGAGACAGCCACCAATGCCCTGCTATAGGCAATGATTAGATCAGCAATGGGACTCTGGAAGAGGCCAAGACTTAGGTTTCTCTCACAGCATCTAATGAAGCGATGAAGACAGTCTGCAGACCGACTGCGTAGTTTGATTCACTGGCCTTAAGTTCAATGCAGGAATATGTTGTGAGGAGCACAGAGGAAGGTAGGGTTTCCCAAGAGCAGCAGCAGCCTGGCGGTTGAACTATACTTGAAGGATGAACAGAGCATGTATCCAGGCTAGAAGGAGGGACACCAGCAAAGGCGTGGCAGTAGGAGGGAGTACCTGAGCATATAAGGATCAATAAGGGAGGTCTGGGTCAAGCCATGAGACTCCAAAGGTGATCCCAAATGCCAGTCTGCCCTTTCTGGCCTCCGAGTCTCAGAAAACGCAGGAGCCATTAAAGAGTTACAGGATGGAGGAGGGGTGCAATGATGTAGGAGTATCCTGGCTTTCAGACTGTCTGTCTGTTTCCAGGCAGCGCAGAGCACTCACAGTGGGGTCACTTTCAGCCCTTCACTGGAGACGCAGCAGGATCAGACACTGGACAGACACCCGCAGCATAGGGACACAAAGCAGGGAACTCATCTCAGGTGGAAGCAGAAGAGAAATGAGGCATTCGGTAATACATAAGCAAGGCACCCAGCCAACATGGAAACTGGATCTTCCCTGGCCAAAAACATTACGTGATCCTAGTAGATAGACATCTGCTAGGTGAGGCTATGGCTGGTCCACAGAAGGTGATATTTAATATAAAATGGCCTTTCTTTAATGAGCTGAAAGAAAACTGCATCTATAAATGGATGATTAATGTCAAATTAACAGATGAACACAAAATGAAGAGAAAATCGTTAGTGCAAAGATCATGGAGCTGCAAAGAACTTCCTTAACTTCTCAGACCAGACCTTCACCAGGTACCAAGTGTGTGACAGCTCAGCTCACTGCTGATTGAGCAGCTGTGACTGGCTGCACCCTGCTTCTCAGAGCATGCAGCTGTTCTGGAGAGAGAAATGACCACTCACTCAGTTTTGTGCACCACGGGGAAGGAACCCATCCGTACATAGGAACTCTGTGCCTCATGTTCTCTCCTCCCCAAGATTTCCTTCACACGGAACAAATCCATCAGATCAAAACCTGTGCAAACAGAAGAATTGGAAGTGAGTTTAGCAGAAGAGTATGAGAGACACATGAACAGTGTCTTTGTTTCTATTGCCATGAAGAGACACAATGACCATGGCAGCTCTTATGAAGGAAAACATTTCATTGTGGTGGCTTGCTCACAGTACAGATGTTTGGCCCATTATTGTCACGGCAGGAATAAACAGCGTGCAGGTAGACATGTTGCTAGAGGAGGAGCTGAGAGTTCTTACATCCTGACTCACAGGCAACAGGAAGTGGTCTGAGACACTGAGCATGGCTTGAGCATATGAGACCTTAAAACCCACCTCCACAGTGACATACTTCCTCCACCAAGGCCATACCTACTCCAACAAAGCCACACCTTCTAATAGTGCTACTCCCTTTGGGGGAACATTTTCTTTCAAATAACCACAAACGGCTAGTTCACTCTCTTCAAAGGCAGTCCCCCCACCCTGCCTCAAGGGGTGGGGACTTAGCTATAAGAACACATGTTGGGAAGGAAAGAATCAGCTGAGCCATGAGCCTTGTAGCCTCAAGTACAGGGCCAGCATAATGCAATGGGGAATGCAGGCACTGGCTGGCCCTCCACACTGGAATGTGAGAGCCAAGACCATCCTGGATCATGGTTAAGTAGAAGACAAACAAAGGTGTTCAGGTTTCTCCTGCTGTGGAGACCTCTGTGTTCCAGAAGCACAGGTATACATGAGGATCCTTTAGCACAGTTGTTTTCAACCTTCCTAATGCTGTGACCCTTTAATACAGTTGCTCATGTTGTGAAGAACCCCCCAACCAGAAAATTATTTCCACTGCTACTTCATAACCATAGTTTTGTTTCAGTTATGAATCGGAATGTAAATACTTTTGGAGAGAGACATCTTCCAAAGGGGTAGTGAACCACAGTTTGAGAACACCAACAACTTAGGGCTTTCCTTCATGCGGCCATATTGCTGTCTTTCCCTTGGGTCTTGCTTGAATTGCTGTCTGTAGCTTTGGAATCTCATGATTTTGAAGAGAGAAAGATGAGAGAGACATAAACTGCATTTGCAGTACTGCGCTAGCAAACGGTGAGCGTTTCCACTCGCTTTTATTTCCCTGTCAGCTTAAAGTAAAAGAATAGTCGTGGCCGTGGGCTGTGGACCTGGGGAGTAGTGAGTGTGGCAATGTGAGTGCAATTCTTCTCAGACGTGTGTATGAGAGTCCGGCAGGTTTTGTGACCCACAGAGGCTTCTGGTTGTTGCTCAGAGGACAATGGAGATGCTTAGATCTTTAGCAGATGAGTCTGTTCCAACAATGACAGGAGACCCTAAGTGCACACCATTCAGCAGCAATCCTCACCACTAATGCACGCATCCCTCCATAGTAAGATGCTTTGATCAAGTTGCCTTGGCTAATATGGAGAGCTAGAAATCTCTGCAGCCTAGGCCCACCAAGCCTCCAGAGAGCAATACTTGTTCTAGAGGCTGACTGTGTGATAGAATTTGGACATGGGAGCCCATGACACTGTACGCCTTGCTTTGAGCTTTAACTGAAAAAGCATGGAGGACCACCCCAAATGTTGACTAAATACAAGGTGCTCTGCATAATCCTTAGCCCTGGATGACAGAATGAACACTCCTTTCCCATAATAAGCTCTGACGAAAACGAGCAGATGGGAGGGTAAGCTGGGTCTTCCCAGCACTGGTCTCCAGGGAAACTGACTGACCCGCTTTGCCCCTAGACATTAGTTTCCCTACCTGTAAGCTGTGTGGAGGTTGCAACTGCTCACCTTTCTGCGTTTAGTGCCTGTGACTATTCATCATGGTGTAGTTTGCCTTCCAGGGACAGGGCACTTGCTGTGCAACAGTGCATTTGAATGAGCACACCTGGAGACCCAAGCTGACAAGGTGGAATGAATCCCTCCCTGTATACCAAGTGAGGAGAAGCGTGTGCCCCCACTGTTTGAGAAGCCAAAGCACCTTCTGCCCACACAGACTGAGGAAGCAACCGAACTCTGTTGAGCTTGTTTGCTTAACTAGAAAATTAGGGGGGCAATTTCTTATTAGGAGGCTGAGATGGTATTTACATCTTATAATGCCACCACCACAACACCCCCTCCATCATTTATGCTTTACCAGAGAAAGTCTCGGCAGTTTAGAATAAATGTTTTCCCTTTTTATCCACTAAGCGGCTATTTTGGTTTCTTTGCTGGGACCATTTCATTCAAAAACTTCAAACACCAAGCATTTAACTAGGCAGTAAATAGCACTGTTAGGTTTCAAACCTGGGACAAATAGCTGAGGTGCCTACTTAACATATCAAAGCAGACCTGGCCTCCAGATTTTCCCAGATTTTCTTACAGGGCCCTCCGGGCTTGCATACCCAGCCCCCCTACTCACCTCTCCAGCACAGCAAGCTGGATTTCTCTTCCCTATATAGTCCAGACATTCTGGTTACCATTGGCTCTCTTTGTACCTCTGGCCCCCTGACTGCTGCACCTGGCTCCCCCTCTCCCTTCTCCCCTCCCCCTATCCATCTCCTCACAAGGCACATACAGCTTATGTAGACTCTGGACTCTCCAGCAGAGGTCCCTGCTTCTGGCTATGCTTTCCCATTTATTTATAATAAACCTCTTCCATCATACCTAGGAGCCGTCATATTTCCTTTCCTTTTTACGTCTTTTCTCCCATCCATTGGGTGCTAAAACCTGGAATTGAACCAGTGATGGAATGGAAACAAATGAAAGGAAAAAAAAAAAGGCAAAGGAACATGAAAGCACATGACTTTTGTCCCAGGTTTGAAACCTAACAGGTACCAATTTACATGAAATAAATAAGGGCTGGGAAGTTCTGGGTAGTTAACTGACTATGAGGACAGATATCCTAAGATAAAACCCAAAGTTTCCAAGGCTGAGCAGTGCCCCATCACAACTCAGCAGACCACATGAAGGGAGACCTAGGTCACTGTTCAGGAAAGCTGTGTGACACTTTAAGTGACCAAGCATTGGCAGAGAAGCTATTAGAGCTGAGGGTTCTCAGAGACATTCTTCAGATCCCCTGTTGTACAGATGGGGAAACTGAGATTCAAAACAATCAGGAGTTTGAACTGCAGTCACTGGTTGGCAAGCATCAGGATGATCTAAGAGACAGCTTCGGTGCTTCCAGAGGAAGTAGATGGCAATGACACCTTCAGATTGGAGTTACTGGGATGCAGTAAAATGCCAGAAGAGCAGCCATCCTCTGAACCTCAGATTTCCCACCTGTGCAGGTACCTGCTGTGTTAGTTAAATGAAGAAACGCATGGACTCTCGGTAAGTGGCAACGGCTGCACTGTTGATGTGATTAATATCACCACTGTCACAAATCGCCCATTATGGGCATACACATTAGATAACGATTGCTTGGGAGATGCTGTTCTGGAGGCACGTGGCTCACAAAGCCAAATGTAGACAAAGCAACCAGGTAAGGACGGACTTTGAAGAGGACTTCAAAGGAAGATGTCCTGCATAACACTGAGTAGGCACATTCCCACTGTTGGAATGGATAACAGATTGTCTGAGAGCATCACTGGGGATCACTGAGGCATAAAGTGGACATGTCTAATTCAAATTGTATAGTGGCTTTCCACTCTGCGCAGAGTGGCTCAGCTACAAACATGCTAACTTCAAAGCACCTGCGGTATCAAAGGGAAAAGCGAAAGTCACCTTCACCTTCCTAGTTGGACAAAGAAAGTGACAATGACATCAACCCTTGAGTAAACTCACAGGCCCAATGAGCATGAATAGACGGATACCCCTGTCACTCTGGCTTCCTCCAAAAGTCCCAGAAGTTTAAATGGAGTTGCCTGATGGGCAAAATGGAATAAAGGTGACTAAGGCATGAAACCAGTTACTCGCCAGGCTACTACTGGATCCTTCCTACAAATCCTGGGAGCCAGGGTCTGACTCTGCACCATCATGGTGGGAGGTGCTTCAAGGAGCATCAGCGACCTCACATGCTCTTCCTGTACAAGTACAGCAGCTTTCCACTAGAAAAATCCTCCTTCTTGAAGACACAGGTGCTGCAGCCCACAGGGGCACACTGACAGGACAGACTTCCCGGGACTGAACCATCATGGCAGAAATTGGACCTGAGCAAGATGAAGGGGGAAGACGGAGAAAAGGACCTGGAGCCAAGGGACAGACCTTGGTGAGGAAGGCAGAGGAGAAGCTAACAGTCTCCACTCTCAAAGGGCTAAGCGAGGTTTGTGGCCACAGAACCAGTCAATGCACACACAGTGAGCAATGGAAATGCCAACTCCCCACACTCCACAAGCTGCCATGTCTCTTCTGCCTGGCATTGTTGGAGATGGTCTTTTAATAGCACGTGAGCACTTCTCTCTGCTCTCCAGCCTGCTGAGTTCCTCATCCATCACGGTGCTGATGCAATCCCCCTTCTCTCTGAAGGGCTTTTAGCTACTCGTTCATCAGCTCAGCTTGCCATCATTTGCTTATTCGCCAATTCCTGCTACATTCATTGTAATGACATTTTTAGGGTGGCCCCAACTTGCCAAAAGAAAAACTATTCAGATGCCCTTCATGTTGAGGGATTACTGCCACCTGCACAGTTCAAACCATTCCACCAGGACACTGGTGACAGATGAGAATGATGGGAGAGTCGGGGAGGCCACCCTTAGATCTGCAAGCTGTACATGAAAGGAATCCTATATATTGGAGTCTCTCTTACCTGTGATTTCCTTGGTTCCTCCATTGGTGTGTTTAAAGCGGTCTCCTTCTACACGAACACTGGGGCAGAGAACGTCTAAAAAAATCAAAGCAAGAGGAAAGAGACAAGTGAGAAAGCATGCCTACTATATCCCTGTCAAGTGTGACAGCAACAAGTCCTACTCTACCTACAGGAGAGCGGGGCACACAAAGGGCGCTGGCTACCCCACGTTCTTTCATTCTTCCGTGCACTTGTGAAGTTGTTAAGCACTGTCTGTAAATATCATATTAAGGAAGACGTGATCACGGCATTGATCTCACCTCCAAGGAACTCACGAGAACACTAGGACAGTTGCATCTGCTAGCCTGCTCAAGAACAGTGAGGATTCCAAGAAATATTCCTCTCAAAAGAACAATAACAGAAATTATTGGTATCAAAGCTAAAAGGAGATTATTTGAACAGGAGGGGTTAAATTGGTATGGGGATGAGTGCTCTGGGAAGTGTCATGCATGCTACCAGAGGAGAAAATGCTAAGCTGTGAACCCTGTAAGCTACAATAATGACTTTTCTAAAAAGACATGTCCAGAGATGTAATAATGGCATGGACCTACTGGGAGTAATTAGGATTGAATTTAATTCCACTCCACAAGATGAAATGTATGCCAAGCACTATTATTGGTCCAAAAACTTACAAACCAACATGTCATAGAACCTAGGAGAGAACCTACTACTATTATTCTGTTCAATGAACATAGTATTAAACAAGACTCCATGTGACTTTTAGTAATACCCATAGATTAATGCATCTGTCAACTCTTATTAGAGAAGCTTCTATTTGTAGTAAAGAGCAATTAACACAGACACCCTCAACTGGCTAACATACAGAGATGAAGACCTTGTTAAGTCCTTAACCCTAAATGGGAAAACTAGATCAAACCCCTTCCTCCCAAGACTTGGGGATCATTACAAAGAGAAGAAATAGTTTAAGATCCAGAGGTGGTAGATGATTACAAGGAAACAGTGTTTTCTAGACACAGGAGAGCAGCTGACTACGAACCCAGAGCAGTGTGGCTGTATGCACTAAACTTGTGTTTTGTGCCAGACCAAATCTCCAGCACGGAGAGGGGAGGTGGGCACAAAGCCCCACTCCAAGCTGAGGTGCTATTGGAAATGGATAGCTTCAGAGTCGGTTTTCTTTAAGAGGGTATCCCCTGGAAGGTAGACCATGCTTCAGTGAGAGATTACACACCCAAGAATGTATGGTTAGCACAAATTGGACTACTTGAAGGTGCATTTTTGTTTTTTGGTTGGTTTTTTTTTGCTTTGTTTTGTTTTTTAAGGAGCACATAAATTTGGGTTGGTAGGGAAGGCTGGTGGATCTGGAAGGAGTTCAGGGTAGTGGAAAATATGGTTAAAATGTTATATAAATTATCAAGGAACTAATAATTTTTAAGGAATGGTAAGGTTGAGCCAAACAGATAAGAGAACCAAAGGAGAAACAGGCTGAGGAAAACCCATTTTTGGAGGTATGAAATAAGAATTGTGTACCAGAGGGTAAGACCCAAGACACCTGCTTACCTCCCTGTGATTCAGCCCTGCCCAGGGAGCAATCTGGCTATTATGTACTATTATTTTAACCACCAGGCACCTTCAGCATCCCATAATTTTATGTGCAGCAACT
This sequence comes from Mesocricetus auratus, assembly GCF_017639785.1. Classification (NCBI taxonomy): domain Eukaryota; kingdom Metazoa; phylum Chordata; class Mammalia; order Rodentia; family Cricetidae; genus Mesocricetus; species Mesocricetus auratus. The sequence continues at coordinate 4,153,832 of NW_024429224.1, read as the reverse complement.
GATCACTTTTCCTGTTTGGGAACATCAACATTTAAGTACAGGACTGTTGGGGCACCATTATCTCACAACAATAAGGGAAATGGGTGAGAGTGTCTCTGCTCTCAAGGATATATTTAATGCTGATCCCCTATAAAGTACCACCAGGTCTGACAAACACATGGGAAACATTACTTTGGAGGCAGCACCAGGCTGTCTGTCTAGGACTAAATCTGAGGGAAGAAGTAGGCACAAGGCAATATTTAGACAACTCCACCCAACACAGCCTGCAGCTGTGGAGTTAACTCTGACAGCCTTCCAGAATGACAGGCTGGGGATGGCCGGTCACTGAAATGAGTCTAGTCTGTAAACAAAATTGGCTAAGATGGCTCTGTCCAGGATGGTGAGCGAAACCCTGGAGGCTGATGGCTGCATCACTGAGTCACAACTACTTATGTTCCATGGGAGGAAGGACTTGGATTGAAGACTCAGGTGGCAAGGACAATCTGAAGATTACAGACACAGAAAGATTGGATGTCTTGATGGGGGAGACAGACTTGCCCACACTACTTTAAAGGAATCATTCCTGAAAGAACTGCATGACACTGCTAAGCCCCCTCCATTCAAGAGGCTCAAAACAATTCACAGCCCATCCGGTTAAGTTAGCACAGATAGCTCCCCAAGTAACTCCACAACCAGACTTCCAACAACGCTAGGGGTCTTGGGCCTCATCCATGTCATACACACATCTGACATGCATCCTACAGGCTTACATTTTCAGCTCCTTGTCCCTCACTGGTGGCCCTGTTTTGAGAACAGAAGTGGTTGACTGCCAGAGATGCGGGCTTGGAAGACTATCCCTGACCACCATTCCTGTCTCTCCTTCCTAATGGCTATGACATGAACAGCCTCTGTCACTAGCTCCCACTGCCAGAAACTCCAGCATGTCTTCCTCATTGTGATGGACTAAAACCTTTTGAAACCATGAACTATAAAAAAATATTTCCTTCTGAAAACTGTTTCCCATGTCAGGCCACAATGACACCAAAGAAGCTAACGTGGCCTGCTTTCAGGGAGGTAGGTGTGGTACCCCAAGCCCCGCTCAGTCATCTTCCTTCCCTTTACAAAGATACCTCTACATCTTGGGGCACGGCCTATTTATTTCCACATCTGCTATTTGCTCAATTGAAAGACAAACTGACCTCTAGACATGTCCCAAATACCTACCTTGTTTGAAGGACGCAGAAATATATAGCAGGGCACATAGTACTCTTGCCTTCAGCTGTGCTCTTCCTACTTATTCCTTCCTAGAGAAGGACCCCTCCTGAGAGAGACCAAGTTCCCAAGCTAGTGGCAGAATACTCAAGTCACTGCAGGGCATGTGGGCCCCCAGTAGATGGCTGGATCTCAGTACAAGTGCATATGGCCTCTGTTTCCACTAGGAGCAGTGTAGGCCTCTGATTTAATCCCAAAAAAACAACCGCTTACCCCTGAGCTGGGAGGAAAATGTTGGCTGGTAAACAAAGTATCCTGTTCACCATGATTTTGATGAGTCAAAGAATGCTATCCTAGACTCCAAGGCTCCTGGGATGCAGGTGTGACAGTCACTTTAGACACCAACATAATCCTCACGATTTACTTCTGTAGCTTCAGAAATGACTGCATTTTCAACCCACACGAAAAAATCCAACTAATTTGTAATTGGTGATGTCACTATAGTTGAGGCTTTTATCCCCTTTGCAATCAAATGCATCCAAATTTGCAAAACCCCACTTCTTCCAGGTTGCATCAAGATGCTGGGGCAGAGAAGTTTTTTGAAAGTTTGAGTTTCTGGATAAGTGAGGAGAAATAATGGGTTATGTGAACCAATGCATTCCTCTGGGAGAGGAGCTACTGACAGAGCAGTCTTTTCACCATCCCAGTACACATGGCTTGGTCCAATAACCACTGGGGATCCACTTAAGCAACAGTTGCGGAGTTAGAGCAGGGATAAGAGCTACGGAATTAAAAAATACACTTCACGTGTTCTTAACTGGTTGAACTTCCTTATTACAAACCTGAGAACGGAAGTGGGTCCCCGCACTCTCAGCACCGGTTCACTGTCTACACACCAGTCAATATTTGTCCATTGCATTCTAGGGTCAGAACAAACACCCTAAGGTTCTCAGGAGGACACTGGTACGCGTGTGTCTTTACACGCATCAGGCTCCATCATGCCAGGAGTTGGTCAGAGGGGCTTCCCCAAGAGGCAACACTAGGCACCTACTTCAGGCTCTCTGGAAAAGCACTTGAGCTTACTTGCCCTCAGCTTACCATACAAACAAAGAGCCCGTTTTGCATATTATGGGGTAGGGAAAGTTTCTGGCATCCTGCACTTTAGGTTGGTACAGCCTTGGATCTCTCTGTGGGAGACACAGTCATACCACCCTTTGGTTCTCATACAAATTTTTTCCAGTTTGGAAAAGAGGAAATTGGCAATTGTTGTGAGACCACGGTATGCCAGTTGCCTGACCTGGAACTGAACACACTGACATCCTGAGTAGAATTTGTTCCTATTAAACAAATAGGAACAAATGCAACAACTAGTATCTAAGAAAATCTGGGGAACTCACCAGGTATGAGGCGTATCTGTGTATAAATTAAATACGACCTTGATTCGGGACCCCCATTGTAGAGACGACAGGTCCTGGGGGTGAGTATCAGCAGGGACAACGGAGGCCAGGCATGCAGCTGGTGGCTGGGTAAGGACAAGACAGAGTGGCTGCTGCTCATTCATCTCCTCATGGGAGGCACTGCTGGGTGCAGCTGACCACAGGGAGATGATGATGTCCCCAGTGGGCAAGGAAAGAGGTGGAAAGGAGAAGGGGGAACACATTCTTCACTACTCAATTGGGGGAGAGAATTATCTCCAGGACCAGAAGACATATGCAAATGGCTTGCAGTGTAACAGAGTCTGTTAGGAAGCATGTAAAATACATTAACATATTCAATTACATTCTCACCACAGCTTTATGAAGTAGATGCCCTTAATTACAGATGTACAAAGAAAAGTATACAGAAGGTAGGAAGTGTTCAATGGTCACACTGCTACCAGCTGGTGATCCAGTACAGTCTCCCTTATCTGGTCCTCAGCATGCTGTGGCCTCTCTAGAGGCTAAGTCACTTGACCAGGAACTGTAGTCTGCCTCCAAAGCCTTCTGGTACAGCATCAGATGGCTTGCTACCCTCTGAAATACCCTCTGGCTTCTGAACAGTTCTGACCTACAGAGGCTTCTTCCCCACTCTGCACCAGTAAGATTCATTTGCTTAGATGCATGGGGAAGCCAAAGCTCAGAGAGATTAAGAAATTTTATCCAGATTCACAAAGTCAGTAAGTGGCAGAGGTAGACACATGCTCAGGGGGTCTAACTTAAGCATATGTACTTTCAACCATTCTCCATTTGATCCCTGCTTGGAAAGTACTTTGGCTATAAAATAAAATAACCCGTAGTCCAGCAGCATGTGCCCTAGTGTAACCCTCTGAGCAAAGCTGCAGGGAAAACATAATTACCAATAATTTATGGCTGAAGCCACTGTTAACAGGGGAGGTGCATAAATGACATCCAAGGGCCAGCACTGCTCACCCAGGGGCCACACACTGTGTTCTTATGCTCGGTTCCACCCCTGATACCTGTTCTGGGACATTTTGAAGATTCCTGGTCCTATCTTTCTTGCAAGCCTGCCTAACTAGTGTTATGTCAATTTGACAAAAGCTAGAATTGTCTGAAAAAGGAAGGGACCTCAATTGAGAAAAATCCCTCCATAAGGTCTGGCTGTAAGGTGTTTTCTTAATTAATGATTGGTGGGAGAAGGTCCAGCCCATGGTAGGTGCAGGAAGGGGTCTGGAAGTGGAAAAAAATGATTTCATGGCTTGGAGATGGCCAACAAAGGAAAAAGCAAGGACAGATGTTTGGACTGAAAAGGCCTTTGAGAAGGAATGTCATGATTACAAAGGGCAGAGACAGCCAAAGAGGCTACCCTGTTACCAGCCAAGTGATAACAATGGTTTGTGCCTACAGTAAGGGGTGATAGATTTTAAATGTCAATTTGAGACAACCTACAACCACCTGAGAAGAGGATCTTAGTTTAAAAAATTGTTTAAATTGGGTTGGCCTGTGGGCGTGTCTGTGAGAGATTATCTTTATTGGGTTAATTGATGTGGGAAGAACTATTCCCTAGACAGGACCCTACACGGTACGAGAGGAGAAAATAAGCAAGCAACGGAGCATGGATGCACACACTCTCTCCGCTTTTGCCTGTGGATGAGATGTGACCAACTGTCTGAACTCTTCCTGCTGTGTCTTCCCTTCAGTTAGTGGTTGTAGCTGGAATTGTAGGCTAAAATCAGACCTTTCTTCCCTCAAATTGCTTTTTATCGGGATAGTTTATTAGTAAAACTAAGACAGGCAGAGTGGAGGTGACAGGTGGCCAGAATCTGCTCTGGTAGATTTGGTAGCAGATCAAATGCCAACCACTGTCTGGGAAATAGAGTCTGCCGCCCAGTTCACAACTGACATGAGTTATTAATATACAGAAGGAATCTAGATCTATATACATACAAAGTCCAGGCCCTGTCTAGTTAGCAGTAATGTGAACACACACACACACACACACACACACACACACACACACACACCACCACCACCACCACCACAGCTAAGTTCAGAGGCTGAATGTGTTTTCCAAGTACTCTTTCAACTACGTCAGTAAACCATATTGTCCTGGGGCAGACCACGCTTGGGGCAGGTCACCATGTCAGTGTGGAGCAAAGTCGGGCTAAAGTTGATTCCAGCAAATGAGTAGATGTGGTACACAAAGGCATTCAGCTCTTCAAAGAACACAAACATTCACCCCCAGGCCCTCTAGGGCTTGAATAGCCCACTTCCATGCCAACCTGACCCTCAGCTGAGCATGTCTCCTGGTCCCCAGACTTAAGGAATCAAGACACAGATGGTATTTCCACTGTACTAGTTAGCCTCAACTGTCAACTTGAGACACTAGCTAGTGTCATCTTAGAGGACAAGCCCTGACTGAGGCATTGCCTAGATCATATTGCCCAGCAGGTACATTTATGGAAGAGTGTCTTGATTACTAAATCAATGTAGGAGGGCCCAGCACACTGTGAGCAGCACCAGCAGGGTCCCTTGGTGGTTTCTGCTCAGAGCTCCTGCTTGGAGTGCCTGCTTTTGAGTTCCTGTCCTGACTTCCCTCAGTGGAGGGTTGTGACCCGGAAGTATAAGTCAAAGAAACCCTTTCCTCCTCAGCATGCTTTTGGTCCATGTTTTTATTACAGAAACTAGAACTTCCACAGTAGCAAACACATAACAAGTGGCAGACCTGCCCTGTGGAGGGTCACAAGCCCCCTTCATGTCTGCCCACTCACTCAGGCAGCGGACAGTAAGCATCTTATGGTCACCTCTCACCACCACCTTTGTCTTTCATGCTCCTATGTGCTTGTCAGATTGTGGTGCATACATATACAAGCAGGCATGTTGTCACGACTTGCCACACTCACACATCAAGTAAGTCTGATTTCAGGTTTCAAAAAATATGAGATGGTATGTCACAAGTGTACATACAGATTTTTAAAAGAACTATTTTTCTTAACAACTGCATGCAAGACTCTTCCAGGATGTGGGCCAGAAGAAATCATCTTCACTCCCTGAGCACACTTTCTTGTCCCATGGACGGTACCTTGTAAACATCATGAGTGTTCATGCATGTGTGTGTTCCTATGACTGAGTGTACCTGTATGTCTTGCCTGTGTGTCTGTATAACTAATGTGTGTGTGTTTGCCTGAATTCATGATTAAATTTAATGAAGCCCAAGCCAATACAATGCAATGGGCAAACACAAAATGGGCACATTTTACAGTACAATAAGTCACTGGAACTATACAGTGTGAAGCACTATTGCCTGCAGTCTTCCAGTAAGTACAGTATGAATCAGAAGCACTGTAATTAGTCAGCCACATTTCCTGGAAAGCCCTGAGATCCTGTGTAGCCTCGTGTCCCTGCTTGTTCTCTGACAGCTTAGCTAAAACACATTTAGCTGGGGAACATGGGAAATGCAAAGTGCCCTACAATTTTAATTCTATAGATGTGTATCAACATACATAACCTAATTTTCATATAGATTCTATGTGTATACTTTTTAAGTATAAATTCTTACTGCAATGTCAACTTACTATGTTTACAATAAGTTACCCCTTATCAACTCAAAACTAAAACCATGGTTTGATAATCAGTCAGCTCTCCCTGGACATGAACCAGATAACTGGGATTGTCATTTCTGAGAGGACACAGCCCACTTTGTAAGGGTGGCACCAGCACTGGATTGACGGCACTGAAACAGGCCCTACAGCTGAGTATGGCAAGACAGGGCTCACATCATCTTCTAGTCCCACAGAGGCATTCTGGGGTCTAAGGAGGTGATAGGTATGTCCTTTGGTATGCTGCGAATGTATGTTTCCCTTATTGGTTGGTGAATAAATGCTGATTGGTCAGTAGCCAGGCAGTAAGTATAGATGGGGCTCCCGGACTAGGAAAGCTAGGAAGAGGAAGACAGAAAGTCCCAAGGGAAATGCCATGTAGCCGCCAAAGGAGTAACATGCTGGAGCATTAGGCGTAAGCCACAGCCTCGTGGCAATACATAGTTTAATAGAAATGGGTTAATAATGAAGAGAGAGCTAGCCAATAAGAAGCCTGAGTCATTAGTCGAACAGTTTATAATTAACATGAGCCTCTGTGTGTGTTTTTTGGGGCTAAACAGTTGTGGCACCAGGTGAGACAAAAACTCCATCTTCAAGAAGGTATAAGGAAAGTTTAGAAACCATGGGTAGCGCAGAGCACTGACAGGCAGAGAAGAAGTTGTGCTTGGCACATGGAGTGGCTAACTTATTCTCATGATGTTGACTGAGACACAGAATGAAGAGAAGAGCCCCTTCAATGAGACCTACACATCACATTCAATCCCCAAGGGGACAGAAGCCTTGAGAAACATCCTTCAAGGATCACTCAGAAACTGGAGGCAGTGACTTCAGATTCTCAGCCATCATGTAAGAATGTTGCCAGGGTCAGAAAACTGTCTGCAATGGACAGGGCAGTCATCACCTTGAGCACAAAGTCAGTCTCTGCCATAGCCAGCTTGCTGCTTCAAGCAAAGCAGTCAAACTACCTAGAGGTGACACCTGGAGATGACATGTCAGGATTCCAATAATCAAGCATTCACACATGGATGCCTTCCAGGGCTGGCCTGAGGGTGATTGCTGGTAGCCCACCAGAGTGGACCAAGAAAGGAGGTCTTTTCATCCTTTGTGGGACAGTTCCTTTTCTGGAACTTACAAAGATCTTCAAATTCGGCCTGGTGCCTCTCCCATAATAGGGAGCTTGAGCCCCATTGCTTGGTATACTTTGATTTCATTTCTTATAGTCTTTCCATAGTAACAATAATAACCATGGCATTTAGAACCATAACCAGCTATCCACTGGATTTGTATCCATTATCTCAACTTGGCAGTTGAGGAGACTGAGACAGTAATGATACTGTGTTTATTTGGTCTTCAATGAAGAGAGAAAGCTAAGCTGCAAAAGAGCCATTCATCTAAATAAATTTTTTTAAAAGCTTGGATTTAGCATGAGATTTGAGGTCTGACTCCACTGGCTGACCCTAATTCTAAAAAGTCACATGAAAGAGAAATGGGATGCCCACCCCACAACCCCCTCCACAGTTCTCCTAGAGTACGCTGCCTAATCAAGTAATCACAGAAGACAGGCATTATGCCATGCCTATGCTGCAATGGTATAATGTTGATGATGGGAGACAATCTGAAACATAACGGTCTGTAGCTATGCAAAGCTCCGCATTGCCAGATGGCATAGGCAGACACATACAGCATACGCAAGTGTGTATGCACAGTTTTTAAATTTCAGACAGCGTAGGCAGACACATACAGCATACGCAAGTGTGTATGCACAGTTTTTAAATTTCAGACAGCGTAGGCAGACACATACAGCATACGCAAGTGTGTATGCACAGTTTTTAAATTTCAGACGGCATAGGCAGACGCATACAGCATATGCAAGTGTGTATGCACAGTTTTTAAATTTCAGACGGCATAGGCAGACACATACAGCATATGCAAGTGTGTATGCATAGTTTTTAAATTTCAGACAGCATAGGCAGACACATACAGCATATGCAAGTGTGTATGCACAGTTTTTAAATTTCAGATGGCGTAGGCAGACACATACAGCATATGTGATTGTGTGTGCATAGTTTTTAAATTTCAGAGAAAGGGGTGCTATGGATTCCTCTGGGAGGAGATGACAGCAATAATAAACTGATGTTGCTGGTGATGATGGTGATGGTAAAAGTTGAGAAAGTAAAATGTACTAGTGTCACCAGATCACTGGACTTGAGACTTGGTCACACATAAGCAACTACTTATTATTTACTCACATGTTTAAGTATTAATGTATGTACTTAGAGCTCCTGCTCAGAGCCACCTGGCATGAACTCACCTCTATAAGGTGGAGTATGTGACATCATCTTGAGCAGCAAGGCAGAAGGAGGTTACTTAGGTCCCAGAAAGGAAAGGGATCTGGGAAACCAGTGCAGAGACCAGTTCTAGGTGCTGTGACTTGGCCAGCATGTTCCTCTGCATCTGTTTAACACTGCGTCATGCACTTTGACCCTGACTAGGAAGCAATCTGCTGGAGGGCCAGATGGCTTGCCAAGCACAGGTACTTGCTGCCAAGCATGGTTACCTGAGTTCAATACCTAAGATGCACATAGTAGAAGAAATCTGACTCTTACAAGTTGCCCTCTGACCTCTACTTGATCTCCATAAGTATAAAACTTTAAAAAAATGAAACAGCCTGCAAGAACAAATTCATCATGAGATGGTCTAGCCAGCAAAGAACCAAAAGCAAAATAAATGGTCATGTGGAATGAGAGTAGAGAGGATGGGTGCATTCTGGACACCAGAGGAGATGCTCTTGTTCTGGAAAATGAGACAGAACTGCTTTCTCTAACTTAGCAATAACTAGAGGGCAGAGCATGCCCGCTGTATGATCAGAGACAAGAGTTATCCAAGGGCATAGAGTAGGCAGGCTTGGATGGGGCTGGGCAGAGCCAGGGAAAGTCTTTCTTAAGCATGTATATTAAAAGCTACTTCATCAACAGTAAATGCAGGATGTTTTTTTGGTCATTTTAGTCACTTCCTAATTTCCTGGCCCACAACCAGAGTTAATTAACTAGATTACCATTTCCAGTGGACAGCAAGACCATGACAAGCTTCCCTGAAAGGAACTCACAGTGACCTTCAGGGAGGGTGAGGCCTGGACCAGCTGCCTCTTGTGGCCCATGTGGTCCTCAGTGCCAAGCCACAGGCCCAACGTGGCACTGTAAAGCCACAGCTGGTCTGCCACCCATTTCTCTTCAGCCTCTGGATCCACCCAGGGAGAAGAGATGGGTGGGTCTCTCTGTGGTCACACATGTTCGCAGTTGTGCAGTATATATGTTTGAGATGTGTATGAGGAGTATAAGGTGTGTGTGTGTGTATGTGTGTAGGTGTGTCTGTGTGTAGGTGTGCAGGTGTGGAGTGTAAGGATTATAAATGAGGTGTGAAGTGTGTGATGTTCATGTGACATGTATGGTGTCAGTAAACTGGTCAGGAAAATGGGTGTTATGCTCATCCTCAGGGATGTGCAGTAGACAGCATTGTCACACACCAATCCAAATTCAGAATAGGGTCTCTCCAATGAGGACCCCAGATACACACATAAGTGACAGATTTGTTCTGCTTCTCACGTGGAACAAACCGCTCCCATCCCACCCCTAGTAGTATTGGCAAGTGGGACATCCAGTGATCAAAGTTGCATTGGGAATGAAAATGAGATAAAGGGGCAAAAGAGGAGTAGAGGGGGGATGCCCCTGAATCATGATAGAGGAGCATGGAGTCAAGGAGAAAGCCCCTTCTCCAAATCCACGGCAGCATCTCAGCTCAACAAGAAAAGCAAGGACCAGAACTGCCCTTTGTCTGCAGGGACAGAAGGGAGAGGACCAGCACAGACTATGCTCAGAATAGAAATAGGTGGAGACCGACTTGCATTCCAGAGACCCATTCACACAGGAGATAAGCTATTTAGAGACTGCTCTGTGGCCACCACAGAGTCCACCAGAGTAGAAAGAACTCTTAATTACAGCCAAGGCTCTGGGTTAAGCCTGTCCACAGCCTCTACCTCACATCATGCAGGAAGCTGACACCAAGACTGGGTCCCCTGGGAACCTTACCCAGGCCACAGAGAATAGGGAGTTGGCACTCTGAGATGGGGACACTCCCCTGGATGTGCCTAAAGTCAAGGGGACAGTAAGACCCAGCACCATGGACCGTCTTACAAGCCTTCTGGTTCTCTAGGCTACACTTGTTCCCTTCAGTAGCTATGCTGGCTGAAATGGAAGACTATGGACTTTGAAAGCAACCAGACTCCCATTCAGCTTCTCCAACATCAGCATCACCTCCATTCAGCATCATCTCCATTCAGTATCACACCATCCTGCATCACAATTATCAACATCATCACCATTCAAATCACTAACATCAGTACCATAACCATTCAGCATCACCCTATTCAGTATCATCCCATTCAGCATCACTCCACTCAGTATCATCCCATTCAGTATCATCCCACTCAGTATCATCCCATTCAGCATCACCCCACTCAGTATCATCCCATTCAGTATCATCCCATTCAGCATCACCTCCATTCACATCACTAGTCAATATGCAGTCCCTGCTCAGAATAGATCCCATCCTCTTCAGGTTGCAATGTCACTCACAGACATCTTCCAGATGCAGAGGCTATTTCTGATGTTTGGATTCTGTGATGTGCTTTGATTTGATCTTCCCAGATGTTTCCAATATGTTATTGTTAGCTTTTTTAAATTTTGTTTTGCTTTGTTTATACTTGAACTGATTGTAAGGGGATTTTGTTTCAATTGTCCCCAGAAGAGACCAGGACTTCCTCATCTCACAGCTGTGTTTACAAAAATGCCTTCTCCCTGGGTGGCTAAGCATTAACTTAAATCTCACTTCTTCTTAGGCATTTGGAGAATCCTGGATATGGAGGGTCACATGATTTTCCTGAGGGTATCCCAGTGAGCATGTGTTGCTCTGGACTGAGTTGCATCTGTCTGCCCTTCTCCTGATGCCTTCTACTCACCACAGCTTCCCGTCGGTATAAAACCTTCTTTCTTGAAGAAGAAGAGCTAGAAATTTTTTACTCCCAAATACTAAACAAGACCATTTAATTTAAGACTCAAATATTCAGCCTATTTTGTAGCTGGAGTTTCTTTCCCACCTGGCCCTGCAGCCATTTAGCCTTCTGGGCTAGGATCTGGATTATGAACGTGGCCTAACCAGGTGAAACTAGACCAAATGCCCAGCCCAGGAAACATGCTCCTCTTTCAAGTCGGCAGGCCACAGAGCTCTATAGAGCAATGACAGGCTTGTGTTGGCATCCTCTCTGCCCACATACATTCACTCAACCCTGCACCCTGCTCCCAGTCCCACGGGGCAGTGACCAGTGATGGTATCACCTGGAGTTTTTGGGTGACTGATGGCCACAAGGCCAGGCCAAGGAAGAGAGCAGCCAGGGTAATGAGGAATAAGGGACTTCTCTTCTGTTATTTTTAGCCACAGTCCAGGAAATAGCTGAGTGTTTTCTGGTACACACCTCTGCTTAGCCTTCTTCCATCCATCCATCCATCCATCCATCCATCCATCCATCCATCCACCCATCCATCCACTCACTCATACGTCCTTGTCCCACTGTTCTGAAACAGAACTTTCATCAGAGTGCCTTCAGTCAAGCCCACTCTCAGCTCCTAACAGCAGGCAGCATCACCCTGGAGACACACACCTGTGAATGGGAAGAAAGGAACAAGACCTAGATTCACTCTGTGAAGCCACATGACCTTTGACCTTTTAAAATACTAACACATACAAGTAATTTAATATGGATTAAGCAGGTTATATTTATGCATTTAGGGACATATATATACATACATATGCACACAGAGAACACACATACATATATATGCAACAATACTTAAAAGAAAAAGTGGCTATAAATGTGGTAGAGAGTGAGGGGTTACACTGTCAGAGGTTGTAGGGAGGAAAAGTAAAGAGAGATATTATAACATCAAAAACTATCTAAAAGTTTTTTTAAGGAAACATAGATCAAGAATTAGCATGCTTTGTAAAGCACCAGATACAGGCTCGTGTTTGGCAGGACCCTGGGCCTCAGGGATGTCCTGCCTACCCCGAAACAGAGGCTGTAAGAACAGGGTCGAAATCCACAGGACAGAAACTAGAAGCACCATCACAGGCAGTGGAGAGGCTTACTTTTACCAAGCGAATCCCAAAGCAAGCACCAGACCACAGGAGATCTAGGATAGGTGGGTAGAAGAGACAGCATGGCCCATGTCTGGTGGCGAAGCCCACTGACAGATGTTTGCTCTAGGTCTTTTTCAGAGGTTTGTGTAAGGCACCCAGGAAACAACTGCCAGAGTTTGGAGAACCCTTTGAATAGGGCCAGCTTCATTAACTGTGCCGTACATAGAAGCACCACAATTTCATCATTATCAGGAAACATCAGAGCTGGAGGGAGATTTTGCTGTGAATCTCGAGACCAGAGTGATGGCCTGGCACCCAAGTACCAGACACCTGTGTTGCACGATAAATAAATGACCCAGGGACATACATATATTGGGGTTCAAGCTGAAGATCAGAGAAGCAAAGCAGCCAAGCTACCAGAGAGCTCTTACCTCTAACAGGGCTGGGGTGCTCCTATTCTTACGTGGCTGGAGAATGAATGTCTCCTGTCCTCAATGTGCCTGATTCTGAGATCTTGCTCACGTCTTAAATACCTCCCCAATGCTGGGATGATTAAAAGTGTGAGATCCCAGGTGCTGAGATGCTTTTTGTGTGAGCTGTTTCTCTTTAGGACTGGATCAATCTGGTGTAGATATGGGTGGCCTTGGACTCACTGAGATCTGTCTACCTCTTAACCCCGAGTCCTAGGATTAAGGTTGTGTACCACCTTGCTTCTGGCTGCTGGGATTAAAGATGTGTGCCTGCCTTCTATGGCTTGTGGCTGACTTTGCTTTCTGAGTCCTCAGCAAGGTTTAATAAATCATAAGCAATATATTACTACATACCTGTAAGTCCAGCTATGCAGGAGGCAGATCAGGGGACCACCACCAGGGTCTTTTGGTTTCCAGCCTAGCCCAGAAAAATCAAGCCTAAGGAACAGAGAGCGGCAGAGGAAACCAGCTGATGCTCTCCTGTAGCCTCTGCACACCACCTGCACAGGTGGGGGCACCTACACATGCATGCGCAGACACAGACAAACAGGAATAGGAAAACAAACAAACAGGTCTCTAGAAATGGCATGGGGCTCAGTGCTGACCTCTGGCAAACTCATTCTCTGCACGGCTCCAGCTGTCCTGTAAAGGCACAACCTTTCTCTCTCTGCAGGATCTGACCATGCCTAAGACCTGTGCAACGCCCTACAGTGTCCTCACCTTCACTCCAGAATCCTCTTTACTCAGACTCCTAAAATCTGGCTAAGTCAGCAGCCCTCCGTTCTCTGCGACTGCGGTACACAGGTCTATTAGTTTCCAGGTGCATCAGAGCGTCCCTAGATTCTACCTCATCTCATTGGCCAGTCCCACACTCACCCTCCCACAACATGAGGCCCCAGCCTGGCTTCGTGTGTCTGTGCACAACTCATGTGTCTTCCCTGACTTGGAGACAGGATCCATTACCGCAGGAGCTGCTGGTACAGAAACCAGTGTAAGGCCCCCCAGATGCAGATCCTCAATAAGAACCTATTTCATTCAAACAGTGGGCTGATAAACAAAATAGATAGATTCCCACACCATGGGAAGAAAATCTAGAGCCACACCAGCTTCTGGACTAATCTATGTTTTTTCCTCACCGGGTTTCAGGCCAGAGTCATCCTTGGGACCTGTTCCCTCGAAACCACACCCAGCTATCCCATTACAGGACCTATCCACCACCCCTAGGCTGACTGCACTCCTGGCAGGGGACCCACTGGGATTCCCATCCCAGGACTTCTCATTCTCCTCCAGGGATCAACTCCAGTCCTACCACCTCCTCCCCCAACCGGCCACAAAACTACCCTTGCTGGGCCGGGAGGGGCAAGTCACACAGCAATGGAAGGACAAATATCACCACAATGAAAAGGCGAGAGGTGATAACCACAGACAGGCTGAGAAAAGGGAGGATCTCTCTGCACTTCCCATGGGGGGGGGGCTGAAGTCCTGGAGGTAAGTCTGCAAGGTCAGCCCTGGAACCAGTGTCTTTGTGTCTGCTGTTGTCCAATGCTCGTGCTCTCCCACGCTGAACCCCACAACCTGCCACACTCAACAAATCCCAGGCAAACAAGAGACACAGGGCATGCTGGATGTGTGAAGGTCCTCAGCTCCTGGGGCAACCAGATGATTCGGTGCTACCAAGCAGAGTACATGGAGTCAACCTGCCACCATTTTCTTTCCTGGTTACTCACTGTTATGAATTAGGCATTACCTCTAACTTATTTTTTGTCTTTTAACTTTGGAAAGTTTATTCTTCTAAATTCTAAAAACTATAAATCTCTTTACTGTAAGAAGCTAACAAATTAAAAACATCACACAGCCAGATTAAGGTAGCCAACCAAACAAGCACTTGCTGAGTCCTAAACTCTATACATCTCAGTGAACTTCAGTAAAGTCAGATCACCCCGGTTCTGCTCTAACTTCAGGAGCTCTGGGTGCTCAGCAGACCAGAGATGAAGACGATTGGGGTCACTTTAATGCCCGGGTTCTTTCCATCACTGCCTCTTCTCAAGGAGGGAGACACCAAACATGCTTGATGACAGACAGCCTCTGCTGGGCGTGGGCTGTTCATGGGCTCCTTGCTTCGCTAACCCTAGGGAATGGTGGCTTCCCTTGCCCTGTTTCTGCTTCTTGCCTTCCCATGCCTCCTCTGAGCTTGGCACACGGCCGGTCTCCACCCACAGAATTTTCTGGGGCAGTGTAGGTGGCCCGTGGGGATGGCCTCGGAAGGAGACAAAGCTCCACGGGGGAGCAGGGCCACTCACTTTCACAAAGCCGACGCCTCAGCTTGCCACGGATCTTGTCAATGGCGTTGAAGTCGGAAACATGGAAGACATGCGCCGATTTGGGTTCCGAAGCGATCTCATCCAGCTCCTCCTTCAGTGCGGCTCCCACACCGACTGCGAAAATGCGAATGCCGGCTGCATGGGCGGCGGCTGCAGCATCCAGAACCAGGTCCTGGCTACGGCCATCCGTCAGCAGGATGGCCACCTGCTTGAAGGCGCGGTTTCCGGGCCGGCCACCTGCCTGGGCCGAGAAGCTGCGGCTGATAATGTACCGCAGTGCATCGCCTGTATTCGTGTTGCCCCCATGATAGGTGATGCGCCGAGCGGCTGCCTTCACCTCCTCCCGGGAGCTGAAGCGGCCCAGTTCAAAAGCTGTAGTGGGCCGGTCACTGTAGCGCACGACCCCCACACGGGTGTGGTCAGGGCCCACCTCAAAGGTGTCTACCAGGTTGGCTACCCACTGGCGGACCTTCTCAAAGTCCTCCTTGCCCACACTGGAAGAGGTGTCCAAGAGGAAAACCAGGTCATACTGCACACTTTTGCAGCCTGCATGGGAGAGAGAAAGGGTGGTGGGAAACCTGGAAATTTAGTCCCCTCCCTCCAAAGCCCTCCCCCTCAGACTTGACTCCGGTACCTGCCTGCCTTGCTTCTTACTAACCGCAGCGTGTGGCTTTGTGGAGTTACAGTGAGGACCAACTGAGGATGTATGACAGACACCACATTCAAGTGCTTCTATGTCCATGGGACACCACTAGGTGTCAAGATCTCCACTTTAACCTTGATTAAAAGGTGGTATCATGTTATGTGTGTGTGGGTGTGTGTGTGCAATTCTGCAAGTATGCCTAAGGAAACCTGAGGCGTGCAGAGCTATGAACAAGCTATAATTTTATTATGTGTATTATATGTTTTGCTTTTATATTTGTAAATTAGTAAAAAAGCAAATCCCAGAAACACATACACACTTCAGAGTGTGGCCTGAGCTAATGCTTTACTTGTATGTCCTACACCTACATCTTCCTCCCGGTTTCAAAATCCAAGCTACAATCTATAGAGAGTTGAGCCAAACTTCATCTCTGTCTCTGTCTCTCCATCTCTGTCTCTCTGTCTCTCTCTGTCTCTCTCTCTCTCACACACACATCTCTAATACATTCTCTCTCAAGTGAATTCACACACACCCTCTCTCACACACACCCTCTCTCACACATAAATCTTACACCACACACTCATATGTACACATACCCTTTCCTACACACCCTCTCTCACAGAATCTTCTGTTAAAAACCCTTTTCATAGATCCTCTCAGCATACGCTCTCTTACAAATTCTTCACGTAACCATTTTCACTTACACACGCTCTTAAGCACAGGCCTAACTTTCACGGTCTCTCCCACACGACAGCACTCTCTCGAATCCTCTCACACATGGTTTCGCTCTCACAGGCCCCATTTGAACAGAAGGCATTTGTACACACATCAATTGGAAGACAGATGATGCACTCGCCACACTCTGTCAGTCAGGAACGAATTCCCAGCACCACACCCTCACTTGCACACACACACACACACACACACACACACACACACACACACGCACGCACGCACGCACGCACACATCAATTGGAAGACAGATGATGCATGTGCTACAGTCTGTCAGTCAGGAATGAATTCCCAGGACCACACCCTCACTTGCACGCACACGCGCGCGCGCACACACACACACACACATCAATGCTGACTGTTCTATCCCCAGTTTAACGTCCCACCTGCACGCTGGGCATGGCAGCCGCTGTCCCCTCCCGACAGCAGTAGCATCCACAGAATGCAGACCGAAGGACTCCCTCTGAGGACACCCATGGCTTTCCTGTTCTTGGGGACAGACATATCTCGGCCAGGGAGAGATGCTTCAGGATCTAGTGGAGCATTTCCTGTGTGGGAAAAGATATACCCTGAGAAGCATTCCAGAGCAGAAGGCCTAGGAGAAACAGAAGGGCCCCACATGTGGGAACCAGCCCATCTCCAGCCAGCAGCTTCACCTCTCCCCAGAGCCAACAGTGTAGCCTTCTAAAGACTGAAGCCGAAAGGTCTGGCCTGTTACTTTCCTGGTTCACCCTACTGAGAAACAGCCGTGCTCCTGCCAGGGAAGGAGCTGAAGGGAGGAGTAATGAGTTTGCCCCTGGATGCCCACAGCTGTGCCCTTTCTAGATCCCTTCGTTCATAACATCCCAGTCCCCTAATTGACATGACTCACAGACCTACCATGACCTGCCATCCCTGACCTCACCAGCACAGCAGCCTCAAGATGGTGGCTGTGGACATTCAAGCAGTTTTCCACTGGGGCTGATTCACTGGGGCATGAACTCACATCCCCCATGCATGTACAAACAGTACCTTTGATTGGAGGAGCAAATAAGAATCTTCCAAAGGGACCCATCCCCCAAACTTAAACAGCTGAAAAGAAAGGGAGATTTTCTTAACGTTTCAAGTAATATATGAATATGGTTTCAGAGATTGATAAATAAGAAAGTATCAAGCAGGTGGCAAGAGAATGAGTTAGGAGCAAAAGGACTTGTTCTAACCATTGTTTTCAAGGTACTGGTGTGGTTCAGGTATTTATATCGCAATTTGTGTGACAAAAAGAGAGGTCTATGACACAAGAAGCTAGTCACCAAAACACCAAAGGATCCAATTAAACAGTGGGGTACAGAACTAAATAGAGAATTCTCAATAGAAAAGTCTAAAAGAGCTAATAGACACTTAAGAAAGTGCTCAACATCCTTAACCATCAGGGAAATACAAATCAAAACAACTGAGATACCATCTTACTCCTGTCAGAATGGCTAAAATCAAAAACACCAATGACAGTTTATGCTGGAGAAGATGTTGAGAAAGGGGAACACTCCTCCACTGCTGGTGGGAGTGCCAACTCATACAGCCACTTTGGAAATCAGTATGGAGATTTCTCAGGAAAATGGGAATCAGTCTACCCCAAGATCCAACAATTCCACTCTTAGGTATATAACCAAAAGATGCACATTCATACAAGGACATCTGTTCCACTATGTACATAGCAGCATTATTTGCAATAGCCAGAACCTGGAAGCAACCTAGACACCCCTCAACTGTAGAGTGGATAGAGAAAATTTGGTACATTTACATAATGAGTACTACTCAGCAGGAAAAAAAAAGCAATGGAATCTTGAAATTTGCAGGCAAATGAATGACCCTAGAAGGAACCATCCTGAGTGAGGTAACACAGTCACAAAAAGAGAAACATGGCATGTACTCTCTCATATATGGATTTTCACATGGAACAGGGAATTGCCAGCCTACAATCCCACTGCCAGAGAGTCTGGGAAACAGGAAGGACCCTAAGAGAGATATACATGGTCCCCCGGAGAAGGGGAAAGGGACAAGATCTCCTAAGCAAATTGGGAGCATGGGGGCAGGGGAGATGGGGTTAGGAGAAAAAGAAGAGGAGGGGAGAAGAGAACATGAGGGAGCAGGAAGATTGAGTCAGGAGAATAGAGGAGAGCAAGAAAAGAGACACCATAAAAGAGGGGGTCATTGTAGGTTTAGAGAGAAATCTGGCACTAGGGAAATGTCCAGAGATCCACAAGGATGACTCCAACTAACAATCTAAGCAATAGTGGAGAGGCTGCCTTAAATGTCCTTCCCTTATAATGAGATTGATGACTACCTTATAAGCCATCCTAGAGCCTTCATCCAGTAGCTGATGGAAGCAGAGGCAGACACCCACAGCTAAACACTGAGCTGAACTCCTGGAATCCAGTTGCAGAAAGGGAGGATGAGCAAAGTGGTCAAGACCAGGCTGGTGGAACCCACAGAAACAGTTGACCTGAACATGGGGGAGCTCATGGACCCCAAACTGATAGCTGGGAAACCAGCATAGGACTGACTCAGACACCCTGAATGTTAGTGTCAGTTAGGAGGCCTGGGCAATCTGTGGAGCTTCTGCCAGTTGATCAATATTTATCCCTATTATATGAATGGGCTTTGGGAGTCCATTCCACATAGAGGGAAGCTCTCTCGGCCTAGACACACAGGGGAGGGCCTAGGCCCTGCTCCAAATGATATGACAGACTTTGAATATCCCCCATGGAAAACCTCACCCTCCCTGGAGAGCAGAAATGGGATGGGATAGGAGGGTTGGTGGAGGGCAGGAGAGGAGGAGAGGGAGAGGGAACTGGGATTGACATATAAAACAATATTGTTTCTAATTTAAATTTTAAAAATCTGAAGAAAAAAAAGAGAGGTCTATGAAACTACACCAATGGACTGGTATGCTGCAGCTGCATACCACCACCACTCCCACAGTCTGTGTGTGTGTGTGTATGTGTGTGTGTGTGTGTGTGTGTGTGTGTGTGCCTGTCTCTGTCCCCCTCCTCTCTCTTTCTCAGTCTCACACACATACAAAGACACAATACATGCTGAATATACATTTGATATAAACCGAAACCTCATGGTCGATATGAGAATAGTCATACCCATCTCACCTCATGCAACCTCACCTTCAGCCACACAGTTACTTGTGGCTCCCAGGACACCCCCAACACCCCAAAGGTTGCATCACCCATCCTATGATGCTGTCTCCAGCTTGGGGTAAGGGCTGGAGAGCCTGTAGGGTTTCAGCAGGTCCTCACATCTTCTGGGTAGCTGTGCTCTCCCTCATTGTACAGATGAAAAATAACCCAGAGAGGGAGCTTGCAACCGCCAGCTATACTGCTATCGATAGTGGATTCAAGATCTCACACACTGAAACCAGACAGCATGTCATTCTGAGAGTCATCCCCATGAATCTTTAGCCCAGACATCCCTGAATCTAGGCCTTTAGTCTAATCTGCGAACCTTCAGCCCTTTGGTAGTGATGAGGAAAAGCCATAAACAACTAAGGTGTTCTGCTCATGACCTGTATTATCTCCACAATTCATCTGAATTCTGCTCACAGATACCCCCTTACCACATCTCTTGTAACCTCTACAAGGCTCTACTTGGAGGGCTCCTCCTCCAACCCTGCAACCTCCCTGGGGAGTGAGTGGCAATCTACGACTGGTTATACCCCTATTTGAGGTTTAAGCATGTTTGTTTCCATGGCATATTAGGCCATGCTGCAACCATCTACCCATGAATGTGTTCCCCTTGGTATCAATGGAGTTCTTCTAGGGTAGGAAAAGACCCTTTGTGGATTCTGTAGCCCTGGTGACAAGTACAAAAGCTAGCAAAAAGCAACACAACTAATATTGATAAGGGGAGGAAGGGAGGGAGGGAGGGACGGAGGGAGGGACGGAGGGAGGGAGGGAGGGAGGGAGGGAAGAATAAAGAGGTGTAACATGTAGTCTTCCCGCCAGCTGCCTAGGTCCCGTGCTGTCTCAGCCCCCAAATGGCACACAAAATACTATATTAATTATGAAGCTGTTAGCTGCTTGCTTGGTTTCTTATTGACTAGCTCTGACTTAATTATTAACCCATAACGGCTAATCTGAGTATTTCTACATGGTCTTCTCTTATCGGAGAAAAGGGTCCAGACCTCTTACTTCTCCTGCATCCTACATCGTGACTAAATGTGCCTCTGTTTCCCAGAATCCTCCTCAACTCCTAGTCCTGCCTATCTTGCTTCCCTATTGGCCAACAGTGCTTTATTTAATCAACCAATAAGACAACATATACACAGAAGGACTTCCCCCATCAAAGAGGGAGTTAAAACTCAGTGGCTACTGGGGAAAGCTGAGTTCAGAGACTGAACTGCTGCCTTGGAGACAAGATTATCCAGGCTATTCTCTCCGGACACAGCAACACCCAAATCCCATCTTTAGTTCCAGGACAAAATAGCAAAGATATCTTCAGTGTCTGTCAC
Source organism: Mesocricetus auratus (assembly GCF_017639785.1). Taxonomy (NCBI): domain Eukaryota; kingdom Metazoa; phylum Chordata; class Mammalia; order Rodentia; family Cricetidae; genus Mesocricetus; species Mesocricetus auratus. The sequence continues at coordinate 4,132,756 of NW_024429224.1, read as the reverse complement.
TGACAGTAAGAAGTACTGTTCCCATGAGTGATTTGCTTCCCACTCTTCAATTTTATTCAATCCACAGAACCAGGCTCTGTGCTGGTACCATGGTCTCCCTCCACTACATAAGTAAAAAGCTACAGTGTGAAGGTGTGACAGCCTCATGGATGTCAGCGGTTGTGCCCAGAATTGACCCCTGAAGTCAAAGCCTATTGACCAGGCCCCAGGCCACGTGTATCTTCCCTTCCACACCAGGGATGTTTGTCTGCCGACATTATGTATGGAGCTGTCCTGTCTACTCCAATTCCTCATGTGCTCTTAACTCTTTCTACTGTCTACTCTGTAACATTGCATTTAATTAAAGATACTACTGAGTAAACTTCAGTTACCTAAGTCTTACTCACTTACAACACTTCTCCTGGGGTGTGGATGTAGGGAAATGCCTGGAGGACCCTATGCATTTGTAAAGACCATGACACCAGTTCCCAAACTATTTTACAGCAGAGGACCAGTCTGGTCTGCCCCCCACAAATGTGAACCTCCTCACCACATAGCAGCACTGACCAGATTGTCGCTTAAATCTTTTCCAGCTCAAATGGGATACATGGGGGGTTTTTGGTTTGTTTTCCATGCATCTTTTTGATCCCTGAAGTTGTTAGTTAAATTTTTTACCTATTCTGTATATTCAAAGTCCATTTCTTCTTTTATTTGAAGTGGGGGGGTGTAGGGGTGTGTGTGCACACGAGTGTGCGCACGCCCACACAAGTGCACGCTGTGGTGCTCATGAGTGTTAAATTTTGTCTAAGGGTCTACTCAGCCATGTATGCACCTGAAAATGCAAGAGGTCTTATTATGGATGGATGTACGTATGCATGCATGCTTTTAGAGGCTGAGTCTCTCAGCAAATGTGCACTCCCTAGTTTCAGCTAGACTAAATCTCAAGTTCCTGCTATTTCTGCCTCCAACCCAGAGCTGCAGTACAGACACATGCCACTATATACAGGTTTTCTGTGGGTTCCTGAGGGCTGAACTCAGTTCCTCATGTTTGCATAGAAAGCATCTTGCACATTGATCCATCTCCCCAGCACATAAATGTAAGTTCTTAAAAGTATTTGTATATGTAAAGTCAACATCTGGTTAAAGAAGGAAGTTCATAGATTTTTAGCATTGATTTGTTCATTTAATAAATATTTCCCACTCCCACCACATGTAGATAAAGGGCACTGAGCCACCCTGGACAGGTTCTCATTGACTTCTGGGATTGAAGATCCATTGCATGCAAGGGCAGGGAAGGGCTCAATGAGCACAGGAGGAAGAAAGCCCAGAGAAGTATGGGAGCACAGGCAGATGAATAGGGTACGTAGCTATCATCTGGATATCTGGGAAAAGGCCAAGCTACCTGGGTGTTTTTTCTGGGTGGAGTTTAGAAGTCAAACCAAAGTATACAAGGCAGGTAGCAACTTTAGACAAAAGGAGCATCATTTGCCTGACCCCTGAGGGTAGCAGGGTATTTGGAAAAGTTCCTCTCAGGACAGGTGAATAAATTCTATCATCAGATCTCTAACACCTTCAGGGCAATGTGGCACGTGTCTTCTCAAGGCACTGAAGACAACCTCACAAGTGCCTGAGCTATACAGGGCCTGAATAATGACATGCAGAGAGCACCAAGAGGCAGATGCAGGAGCCAAAAGAAAGGCACTGTCCCTAAATAGAACAAACATGGCAGTCACAGTTCTGGGCTCAGGAGTCAGAGGGCCAAAGAAGAAAAGGTACATGGGAATAAAACAAGTCTGTTGGTTTCCCAACGCTTCCATCCTTCAATGCTTTGTGAATGCAGGGTTTGTCTGTCATGTCCTGCTGCTTCCCAGAACCCAGGACAGTTCCAAGCAATACTGTGTACCTCAGGAAATACTAGCTTTATGGATGAATGATCAAAGGCCAGTATCAATACCAGCCCATTATCTTACTATCTTGTAGTGGCTAGGAGTATCTTGTTAGGTGACAGTAATGTCATCAAAAAGCTATGAACTTAGATGGCTAGCCATCATCTGCCATCTTCCAGTCACTCTGACTCTGGCATGATCTATATCCTCTCAAGGCAGGCTCTAGCATGTTCACGAGGGGCAGGAAAAGACTGGGATAGAGAAAAGACACCTCTTCTCCAGGTCTCTAAATTGATGAGGGCAAAGAGACAGACTGGGATTTGAACCCAGGGCTCTTCTGGACTGACCCACATGCTATCATATCCATAGGTACAGAAAATCCAATAGCAACAACCTCCGAGTGAGTACTTTTGGGGGAATAAGAAAGATGGTGGATAAAGGTAGATAAAGTGGTAACATATACCCTTATTCAGTATTTTTCATGGCTCAATGAACTCGATAACTCCCCTGACTGAGAAAACCAGTCTTCATTGTAGTCTTCAACTTCTCAGAACTCTGCATATCTTCCCCAAGGCACACAGTAGAAAACTACAGGTACATAACTTTATGACCAAAGCTATGGAACAAAGGATAAACAGGGTGATTGGTGTGAGTTACTGAGGTATCAAAATGCAATTTATATCGGGAACATGATTCAACAAAGAACAACAAACTGATGTAATTATCATCTCAATAGAAAGATGAGAAGGAAAATACATGAGACTCCAATTGCCACACAAAAAGGCATGTGATATAAGTCAGTATCTTTTCAACGTACAAGACACCCACTTCATTAAATGAGACCACAATGGCATTCCTCAAAATAATAAATGTCAAATATGAACATCCACAGCCAAATCACACTTAATGGTAAAATGTTGAGTGGTTTTCCTTCTAGACCAAGAACAATACAATCCCTGCTACACAACTGTATTCAACAATTTGCCAGAGCAATTCAGCATGGAAAAAAATAAAGGCCATCCAATCTGGAAAAGAAGATGGAAAAGTCCCTGTATCTGGAGATGACATGATCTTACACACAAAATATTAGAGCATACACGAAAACCAGAGTCACAAAATGAAAAATTGGCATTCATGTATCATCTCTGTTTCTGTGTGCCAGCAGTAAACCATCCAAAGGAGTGTCATAAACATCATGTATAATAAATCAACTACTTAGAACAACTATAACCAAGGGGGTTTAAGAATTGTACACCTAAAACTACAAAGCACTGAAAAAGAAATTAAGGCATGAGTCACTGTGGAGGGATTCATGTCATCACTTAAAAGACTGACAGTTCTATCTGGGGTTATGAAAAAGATCTCATGAACTCTTCTGATAAACAGTGGTCATAGCTCTACAACAAGCAGATCTAATTAGTGATATTTAACTCCACACTAGAAATTTCTCAGAAGAAAATTATGTTATAGATATGTCTACATCCTCTAAATAGCATATGAACATGTACAGAAACAAAATAAAAATGTACTCTGTTCCCCCATACCCTTATCCAAGCTTCAAAAAAGCATTGATAAAGACACAGAAAGAGCAAAAGAGCCAGAGGATGGGAAACAGTGTTGTGAAATGCTGTCTTCTGGATGTGACACGGTTCTCGAATTCATGAACTCATAGCAACTCAGAACCAAGCGTAAACCAGCCAAAGAAAGATATAAGTGGTTACCAGTGGCTCTGAAGATGGAGAAACCATGAGCTAGGGAATGCAGGCAGCTTCTAGAAGCTGGAAATTCAAGAGAAGGGATTCTGCCCTGTAATGTTCTAGAAGAATATAGCATTGACTTCTAACCTTCAGAACTCAAACAAAAGTTATCTCAGCTACTTTGATGCACTAGGCATAGGTTTGTTACAGAAGCAACACAAAACTGATACAGACATAAAATATCAGTGAAGGCAAAAGGGAACAGAGGGCTTCCTCCTATCAACCCTTCACTGATTGTCTCTTTGTCTTCCCTGCTTTTTCTTCAAGGTTTGCTAATGTCCCAGCATGGTCAGTATGCCAGAACTCTTACAGTACCACAGGAAGGGCCCTTCCTTGGAAATGTGATCCAGAGACTTGACAAGAGGTCAACATAAATGACAATGGTTCTAGGAGCTCCTCCAGCCATAAAGGCAGACTCACCGACCTGAGAGAAAATAATGGACACCAGGTTCTACAATGCCACATTGATAGCACTGCTTAGCCACTGTCTGGATCTTAAAACCCTATGTGGAGGCATCAAGATTCCTTCCGTGTTTCCAATACCCCATCAGTGCCATGAAGAGAGCAGTGTAGACCAGGGGTTCTGTGGACACCGGGGTACAATGTACAGGAGTCAAAAACAGAAACTCTAATCAGAGGGCTCAAGGCCTTACCCAGAAGAAGTCTAGAATGATAAAATGAGCCAGTTATAGAAAGGAATCCAAGGCCTACATGTTCTGTACACTCACAGAACCCAACATGTCCCCAGGCAGAGCCTGGCATTGGTAGGGATTGTCTATGATAAAGGCACTACATGTTTTCGTCTCCACCACATCCCAACAGGGTGGGCATCTCCATCTCCAAATGGACTACTCCTGAGTGACTGTAGCTCCTAGAGAGGGTCTGTGCCAAACACACCCTCACAGGCCAGGGCTGACCATCCAATCAGGAGTAAGCATATGCTTGCTGAGAAAAAGGGAGATGATCCTAATGCTTGGCTATTTAAGCAAAGGGCTAGGAAAAGGTAGGTGGGGTATGTGTGTATGTGTGTGTGCTTATGTCCACATGTACAAGGTATACTGTGCAAACTCATGGCACACTTGAAAGGTACATTATCATCCCCAATCTACGGGTGATGCATATATGGAAGAGAGAGCATAGAAACTCTCCTAAGCATACACCAAAAATAGTAATGACCACTGGATGATAAAAAAAAAGATGTATACTTCCAGGCTCTAATCATTATGTATTTCATGATCACTAAACCCCAGGGACCATCCTAAAAGTTCCATTTATAATATCCATTTTATGTGAACAGTAGGCATGTGAGACCAATGTTAAAAGTAGGAAATGGGATCCAGGACTGTGTTCCAGTGCCTGGGGACTGCCTGGAGACTGCCACTGAGTCTCCCCAGCTTGCTGGTCTCCTTCTCCACCCACAGGACCAGGTAAACCAGGGCCTATATCCGGGCCTGTGTCCCAGTGCCTGGGGACTACCACTGAACCTCCCCTCCCAGCGGGAACCTACACACTCCAGGATCTTAGTCTCCTCCACAATCCACGAGGCCAGGACTAGGACCAGGAAGAGGAGAACTACCAGAGTATTGGACTTGCTTGCACCCACCAAAAGGGAACTCTGGTCCCCTAAACACCAGGCCAGGAAGAGGCTTTTTCTGCACCTACTAGAAGGAGGGCATTGGTGGCACCTTTAATCCCAGCATTCGGAAGGCAGAGGCAGGCGGATCTCTATGAGTTCGAGGCCACCCTGGTCTAAAGAGTGAAAGCCAGGACAACCACCAAAACAATACAGAGAAACCCTGTCTTGAAAAAAAGCAAAATAGAAAAGAAATAGAAAAGCTGGGCAAACGGTCAAGTACTACAGATACAAGCATAACCAACAGAATACAAGAGGATGGAAGAAAGAATCTCAGGGGTCGAAGATATAATAAGAGTAATAGATTCATCAACCAAAGAAAATCTTAAGTCCAACAAATACCTAACACAAAATATCCAGGAAATATGGGACACCATGAAATGACCAAACCTAAGAATAACAGATATAGAAGAAGGTGAAGAAATCTACCTCAAAGGGACAGAAAACATATTGAACAAAATCACAGAAGAAAAATTTCCAACCTAAAGAAAGACATGCCAATGAAGGTAAAAGAAGCTTACAGAACACCAAACAGAGTGGACCAAAAAAAAAAATCCCCTTGCCACATAATAATCAAGACCCCAAACATACAAAATAAAGAAAGAATATTAACAGCAGCTAAGGAAAAAGGTCAAGTAACATATAAAGGCAAACCTATCAGACTTACACCTGACTTATCCATGGAAACGCTGAAAGACAGAAGGTCCTGGATAGATATTCTACCAACACTAAGAGACCACGGATGCCAGAGCAGACTACTACTATACCCAGCAAAGCTTTCAATCACTATAGGCAGAGAAAATAAGGCATTCCATGACAAACCAGATTCAAACAATACATATCCACTAGCCCAGCACTACAGAAAGTTCTGGAAGGAAAACTCCAACCCAAGGAAGTCAACTAAAACCAGAAAAACATCGGCAATAGATAACCCCACCTTACCAACAGCCAAAAGAAAAAAGGGGTGGAAATCCACATATAATTCCAACAACAACAACCATTCCAAAACAAACAAGAATGAGCAATCAATGGTGATAAATATCCCTCAATATTAATGATCTTAATTTGCCCATAAAAAGACACAGACTAACAGAATGGATTCGAAGACAGAACCCCTCATTCTGCTGCATACAACAAACACACCTCAGCCTCAAAGACAGACATTACCTCAGAGTTCAGGGTTGGGAAAAGATTTTCCAATCAAATGGACCCAAGAAACAAGCGAGGGTAGCAATCCTAATATCAAACAAATTAGACTTTAAACTAAAATCAATCAAAAGAGATAAATGAGGTCATTTCATACTCATCACAGGAGAAATCCACAAAGATGAAGTACCAATTCTGAGCATCTATGCCCCAAATACAAAGACATACACGTCCATAAAAAAAAAAACATTACTGAAGCTCAAATCACATATAAAGACCCAAACACTTACAATGGAAGACTTCAACACCCCACTCTCACCACTAGACAGGAATACCAGACAGAAACTTAACAAAGAAACAAAGGAACTAATAGAAGTTATGACCCAATTGGGATTAACAGACATCTATAGAACATTCCATCCAAATAAAAAAGAATATGCCTTCTTCTCAGCATCACATGGAACCTTCTGAAAGATCGACCACATACTTGGCAACATATCAAACCTCAACAGGTACAAAAAATTGGAATAACTCCATGTATTTTATCAGACCATCATGCGTTAAAATTAGAATTCAACAACAATACAAATTGCAGAAACCCTACAAACTCATGGAAATTGAATAATGCACCATTGCACCATTCCAGGGTCAAAGAAGAAACAAAAAAAAAAAAAAAAAGAAATCAAAGACTTCCTTGAATTCAATGAGAATGAAGACACAATATACCCAAACTTATGGGACACTTTGAAAGCAATGTTAAGACAAAGTTCATAGCACTAAGTGCCCACATGAAGAAACTGGAGAATAGTCACGCTAGAGAATTAACAGCACAACTGAAAGCTCTAGAACAAAAAGAAGCAAACTCCCCTAGGAGGAGTAGACAGCAGGAAATAAACAAATTGAGGGCTGAAATCAACAAAGTAGAAAGTAGGAAAATACTACATAGAATCAATGCAACCAAGAGTTGGTTCTTTGAGAAAATCAACAAGATAGACAAACCTTTATCCAAACTTATGAAACAACAGAGTGTGAACATGCTAATCAACAAAATCAGAAATGAAAAGGGGGACATAACAACAGACACTGAGGAAATCCAGAGAATTATCAGGTCGTACTTTGAAAACCTATACTCCACAAAGTTCGAAAATTTAAAGTAAATGAACAATTTTCTGGATAGATATCACTTGTCAAAATTAAATCAAGAAAGCATAAGCAATTTAAATAGACCTATAAACCCTAAGGAAATAGGGTCTCCCAACCAAAAAAAGCCCAGGTCCAGATGGCATTAGTGCAGAATTCTACCAGAAATTCAAAGAACAGCTTACATCAATTCTTCTCAAATTATTCCACACAATATAAGCAGAAGTGTCTTTGCCAAACTCTTTTTATGAGGCTTCAATAACCTTGATACCTGTTGGGGACTGCTAGAACCTTGAACAAAATGGAGTCTGTCAACCATTTCTTGGCCTTCTGCCTATGTGACTGCGAGTACACATGCCCTTGAGACAAAGGAAAAGGCTAACCATAAAAGTTAAATTTACACAGGGCAGCCCACCCGCCTAGCCAGAGGGAAGTAACCCTTACAGAGCAATTGTCTTTGTTAACAAAAGGTTAAAGTGTTCCTTTGAATACTTCCTACCCCTCCCTAATTCCTGTATATTTGAGTTGAGACTTGATTGACATGCTTGTACCACCCCCTGAGATTCTTTCTCTATAAGTACCAGCTCGCCCCAAAAATAAACGCTCTTGATCAGCAAAAGTTGTCTTGAGCCTGCTTCCCTTAACCTCTTGAAGTTTACTTTTAAGATCGGATCTGCTCGTGAAGACCCACCAAATTAGTAGCGACCCTCATCACCTCATCCCCGCGGGTCAGGGGTCCTCTCCGGGGGTCACAGATACCCAAGCCACACCAAGACAACTAAGAAAGATAACTTCAGACCAATATACCTCATGAACATTGATGCAAAAATACTCAATAAAATACCGGCAAATCGAACCCAAGAACACATCAGAAAAATCATCCACCATGATCAAGTGGGTTTCATCCCAGGGATGCAGGGATGGTTCAAACATACAAAAATCCATCAATGTTATCCACCATATAAACAAGCTGAAAAACAAAAATCACATGACGATCTCACTACATGCTGAAAAGGCCTTTGACAAAATCCAACACTCCTTCAGGATGAAGGTCTTGGAGGGATCAGGGATAACAGGAACTTACCTTAACATAATAAAAACTATATACAGCAAACCAACAGCCAACATCAAACTAGATGGACAGAAACTCAATGCAATTCCTCTAAAATCAGGAACAAGAAAAAGTTGTCCTCTCTCTCCATATCTCTTCAGTATTGTACTTGAAGTTTCAGCTACAGCAACAAGACAACAAAAGAGATCAAGGATACAAATTGGAAAGGAAGAGGTAAAACTTTCACTACTTGCAGATGACATGATAGTTTACATAAGTGACCCAAAAAACTCTACCAGGGAACTCCTACAGCTGGTAAATACCTTCAGCAAAGTGGCAGGATACAAGATCAACTCAAGAAAATCAGTAGTCCTAGTATATACAGATGATAAAAGGGCTGAGAAAGAAATCAGAGAAACATCACCCTTTACAATCTTGCCAAAAGCAATCTACAGATTCAATGCAATCCCCATTAAAACCCCAGCACAATTCTTCACAGACCTTGACAGAATAATAATCAACTTTGTATGGAAAAACAAAAGTCTCAGGATAGCCAAAACAACCCTATTCAACAAAGCAAAGTCCGGAGGCATCACCATCCCTGACTTCAAGCTCTATTATAGAGCTATAGTCCTGAAAACAGTTTGGTATTGGCACAAAAATAGACAGGTAAACTAACGGAATCTAATTGAAAACCCCGATATTAACCCATACACATATGAACAACTGATCTTCAACAAAAAGCTAAAATTATACAATGGAAAAAAGAAAGCATCTTCAACAATTTGTGCTGGCAGAACTGGATGCTGGCATATAGAAGAATGCAGATAGATCCATGTCTATTGCCATGCACAAAACTTAAGTTCAAATAGATCAAAGACGTCAACATAAATTCAGCCACACTGAGCCTCATAGAAGAGAAAGTGAGAGGTACCCTTAAATGAATTGGTACAGGAAACTGCTTCCTGAAGATATCACCAGTAGCATAAACACTGGGGTCAACAATACATGGGACCCCCTGAAACTGAGAAACTTCTGTAAGGCAAACAACACAGTCAACAAGACAAAAAGGCATCTCACAGAATAGGAAAAGATATTCTCTAATGATGGGAGATGTCATTCTGTAAACCTGTCTCTTATTGGTTGTTGGCCAATAGGGAAGCAAGATAGGTGGGACTAGGAATCAAGGAGGATTCTGGGAAAGAGAGGCAGAGTCAGAGACTATGTAGCCCGCCAGAGGATTAAGAGGTCCAGTAAGAGAAATACTTAGATTAACAATTATGGTTTAAATACTTAAGTCAGAGGTAGGCAGTAAGAAACAGAGCAAATGGCCAGCAGCTTCATAATTAATATAGCGTCTTGTGTGTTATTAGGGAACTGTAATTGTGGCAGGGCCCAGGCGGCTGGGGGTGAGGGGGACCAAAGAGGCTGGCAAGGAAGGCTACACTCTACACACTAACCCCACATCTGACAGAGGGCTGATCTCCAATATTTACAAAGAACTCAAGAAGCAAGTCTCCAAAACACCAAAGGGTCCAATTAAAAAGTGGGGTACAGAACTAGATAGACAATTCTCAACAGAGGAGTCTAAAATGGCTGAGAGACACTTAAGAAAGTACTCAATATCCCTAGCCATCCAGGAAATGCAAATCAAAACAACTCTAAGATACCATCTTACTCCTGTCAGAATGGCTAAAATCAAAAACTCCAATGTCAGTTTATGCTGGAGAGGATGTGGAGAGAGGGGAGCACTCCTCCACTGCTGGTGGGAGTGCCAACTCATACAGCCACTTTGGAAATCAGTATGGAAATTCCTCAGGAAAATGGGAATCAGTCTACCACAAGACCCAGCAATTCTACTCTTAGATGTATACCCAAAAGATGCACATTCATACACCAAGGATGTCTGTTCCACTGTATTCATAGCAGCATTATTTGCAATAACCAGAACCTGGAAGCAACCTAGATGCCCCTCAACTGAAGAGTGGATAGAGAAAATGTGGTACATTTACACAATGGAATACTACTCAGTGGAAAAAAACAATGGAATCTTGAAATTTGCAGGCAAATGGGTGGCACTAGAAGAAACCATCCTGAGTGAAGTAACCCAGTCACAAAAAGACAAACATGGTATGTACTCACTCATATATGGATTTTAGACATGGATCAGGGGAGTGCCAGCCTACAATCCCACTGCCAGAGAGTCTGCGAAACAGAACCTTCAACCAATGACTGATGAAAACAGAGGCAGACACCCACAGCTAAACACTTAACTGAACTCCTGGAACCCAGTGACAGAGAGGGAGGACTGATGAGCAAAGGGGTCAAGACTGGGCTTGTTTAACTCACAGAAACAGCTGACCTGAACAAGGGGGAGCTCTTGAACCCCAGACTGATGGCTGGGAGTCCAGACCCCCTGAATGTGGGTGTCAGTGAGGAGGCCTAGGCAATCTGTGGGGCCTTGGGTAGTAGATCAGTATTTATCCCTGTCACACAAATGGACTTTGGGTGCCCATTCGACAATGAGAGATGCTCTCTCAGCTTGGACTCTTGGGGGTGGGCCTAGGCCCTGCCCTGAAGGAAATGACAGACTGTGGCGATCCCCGATGGAGGGCCTCACCCTCCCTGGGAAATGGAGTGGGTATTGGGCAGGGCTGGGGGGAGGTTGGTGCTAGGGCAAGAAGGAGGGGAGGGAGAGGAAGCTGGGATTGACATGTGAAGCAACCTTGCTTCTAATTTAAATTTAAAAAAGAAAAGAGTAGGAAACAGAAGAACAAAAGACTTCAGCAACTTGCATGATTTCATATGAAAGAGCCAGGATTCACCCCAGGGTAACTCCAGCCTGCCTCAGAATCCTGCCTCTTTGGGGGTCTAGAGTATGTCTGGAGCAACATTACTGCAAAGGAAGAGAAGGGAAACAAGTATAGAATCGAATCACAAAGTAAACCATGAAGTTCCCAACTTATAGAAAGGCGGAGACTGGGATCTCAGGAGTAAAGAAGCAGGATTTGGGGGAGAGAGTTATAGGTAAGACACTTGAGGGGGAAAGTTAGGCTTGACAGTAATTGATTTGCTGCCACCGAACCAACCCTGCATACCTGTAACAAACCCTACATGTCTGTGCATAATTTTTTCATTGCTAGATTTGAATGATAAAAGTTTACTGAGGTGTTTAATATCTATATTCATGAATGATGTTGGTCTATAGTCCTGCCTTCTTACAAAGTTTTTGCTTGGCTTAGATCTTCAGGTGATGCTGTCTTCATAGAGCGAGTTACGATCCCTCTGCTTCTTTCTTTCCAATAGTATGGCAGAGAAAAGAATGGCCTTCCACCATGATAAATGGAGTTCCCTAGATGTCCACAGAAGGAGAAGCCTGGGCTGGAATCCTGAGTGTGCTCCCCAGTGACTCAATGAGCAGTTCTGGTTCTCTGTTCCCTCTGTCCCCTCAAAAAAGGACCATCTCTGTTGTAGGATGGTAGCATGAGTTATGGGAAGTGAATTCTGCCAAGTATACAGCAGGGGTGTGACAGAACTAAGGAATGTGAGACTCTTGTAGATGCCCATCCTCCCATCCCACCTTAGGTGGCTTCCCAGTGGGCAGGAACAGCCGTTATGCCATCTCCCTCTCACTTGGCTTCCAGCTATCTCCAAGGGCTAGCTGCCAAGCTGGAATGATGTAGGCCTCATCAATGTCCCTGGGAGGCAGGGCACTGCCATTAGTCCCTCAAAAGTCCAGCAATTAATTTAGTGAGCTGAGTTCCTTCTACTAACCAGTCCATTGCCATAGTAACCAACATTCCTTATCCAGGGACACAGAGAAGGATAGAAAAAGATAAATACTGGGCAGAAACCAATTTCAGAGAAAAAAATGGGACTGGGTACACTACTAGGGAGGCCTGGACAGAGTCCATGCTGCTGAGGTGGGGGAAGGTGTCATGAAGCACTACTGCTGTGTTCTGGGCAGGAATATGGCTAGGATAGAAAGGCATAACGTGGACATCACAGGCCACTGAGATGTGTCTCTTCCTCTTGTGACCCAGCTCCAAGCCTCTGGGCCAGAGGTGCTGAACTTTGCAAGACGCAGACACTACTTGCAGGTTAGAGATGACAGATGAAGGCTAGGTAGGTAGCTTCCAGTCCAATAGGGCTGCCAGGAAGCCAGGCAAGAACCTAGGTGCAAAACTGGCCTCTGCATTGCTTGGCACCTGTCTCCATCCCTCTCAACACACACATACTGAGGATGGTGTCTGTGTCAGGACAGAAAGTGTCATTGTCACTGTTGATTTGTCTTGCAGCAGCTCACAAAGTGATAAAGCTGGTCTGTCAGGACCCATGTTCAAATTCCAGGCTGCCCCAGGAGTATGCAAACCAGACTTTTAGCATCTTTGAACAGATCTCATGCATCTAATTGGGGTAAAACACCCGCCTCTCAGGCTTGTTTTGTCACATGAGTTGGATGCTTGAATACACCAGACCATGAAGAGTGTCCAGGGCATTACACTATTCTCTAATCCTTAGATCTTTCACCTATAAAATGAGAACAATGCCGCCACTGGAGAAATGGGTATGCTAGTTTTCATGAAGTATAACGTTGCTCTTGGAATTCCAATTGGCTATCCACACAGTCAGGTCTCCTGGCGTACTGCACTGATGTTGATTCCACACTGTACTATGGATGGCACTGCTTCCATCTCTGATCTAATCGTGTTCTAAATGGATGTCAAGAGCTTCACATACACTGTTACTGATGACCCAATGGCACAGAGGAACAAGCAAGGAGATGATACGTATCCATGTGGTCTACGCTCTGATCAGGGAGGATACCAAGTCATAGGTACTGAGAGCACAAACTTCCAGCTCTGGCTCAGGGGGCCGAGGCTTGCTTTCTGGAGGAGGTGACTCTGAGTTGAGCCTGGGAAGGCACGGTGGGAGCAAGTAGACTAGCAGCAGCTACTTTACCAGGATCAGCTCACCTCCCGTGTGTGACTGCTCACGTAGTAAGCAGAATAGGAAGTTTGGAGGGGGACGAGAAAGTCATAAAATATCAGGCTAGGTCAGAAATGGGATTTGTGGGGAGGAGGTACTCAGGAGTGAGCAAAGAAACCCAGGGACTTGTGCTGAGAACCACAGCAAGGGTCCAGACTTGGGGCTGCAGGTGTTTACTGGCATGGCAGTGGCATCTACTAATGAGAATTCAGAAACTGTATCCACAAAGACACATTAAAAGGACCAAATGAGGATGCCACCATCATATCTGAAAGGAGACGCCATAAGTGTTCCCTAAGACAGCCACTATCCAAGCTACAGATTCTGTGGTATCGGTTAACTGATAAAACAGAGTAGGCACACACAGAGACAAGAGCATCTGAAAGGAAGCTGGGTTCAGCTTCAGCCTCTGGAAGCCAGTTTGTAAGGAAACAGAATGAAGAGCTCAGGCTAGACCCACTGAGATAGCTAGTGGAGAGGCTGGAGTCAGGTCGCTAATTTGAGTATACGGAACAGAAGAGCAAATGGAGCTGGAGAAACTCCTGAGAAAGTAAAGGGGCTGAAGAGGGTGCGAGGGTATCTGCTCAGGCAGAGATTAAAAGATGAAGACAACCACAGTGCCCCGCCTTTGTGAGCATCACCAATGGAAACAGTCAGGCCACGGCATCTCTATGTTAGGTTCTCTTCCCCATCCAATATTTTTTTAGCAAGACCCAAGGAGCTGAACATATGTCCTTACCTTGCTAATAAAATGATTATCTGCTAAACAACAAAACTACATGAGGCCCATACTTTTACTGAATATTTCACAAAATAGCCATGATACCGTTATGCATACGGCTAAGGATGACTAGTGACAGAAAGAATCAGGACAATTACAACTTGACAGGAAAATTCACTCAAAGAATTACAATACCACAATGTTTCAAAGTGTCTCCAACTGGTTTCAAAGGTGTATTTGTGCAGCTATTTCAATGAGCAATATAAATCACCTGAAACAAGTGAAAAAATCAACAAGTAACTAGGAGATAGAGCTGGTTCATGGTGGTACACACCTGTAGTGCCAGGAATTGAGAGGTCAAAGACTGTCAAGTTTGAAGCCGGTCCGGACAGCAAGGCACCATCTCAAAAACCAACAAGATGTGTCCCTGAAAGGCTACCAGCTCCAGTAGATGGTTCTACACCTATGCACATACAGGCATCACTAAGAGGACTCCGTGGGTTTTAAAGAGACAGCACATGGAGTTGGGAGGGAAAAGTGATACGGAGAACAGGGAAAGAATGAAGAGGATTAAAGGGGAGATGCATTTGATCGAAGCACACTATGGGCATGGGTGAAATTATCAAACAGTAAAAGTTCAAAGGGTAAAAGAAATAAATGGAGGAGACGAACTACAGGGAAAGTACAGAACTAAAGCAAAGCCATGAGAGCCAACACTCAGCACGCTCTGGCCGAGAGCACACTGCAGGTAAGTGAACGGAGGGAGCTGAATGGGCACAGACACAGTCTCTTCACTGCAGAAGCAGCAGCAAGGGGCTGTGTGGGACATGAGGAGAGCCTTGGGAATTCAGGAGGCGGTAGCCTGGCGCCTGTTTCTCAGATGACTAGCTTCAGGAGAGACGCAGGGTACACAGGGCTGAAACACATAGTTTTCAAAGGAATACAAGTGAGAACCTCCCAACTTTGCTGAGACCCTAAAAGTGACAGGTTCCATATTATTATAACTAACCTCCTGAAAACTAAATACAAATAGAATTCCTGAAGACGCCTACAGAGATGGAGAATGTTGTCTGTAGAGGAGACGCAGCATGAGAGAGGGTATTTCCTATAAAACCATGGGAAGTCATGAAGTCAAGGACAAGACACATGCCCCAAGTGTTGAAAGGAAAGACATTGAGGAGCAACTTGACATATGAAAAAATAACTATCCTTCAGGAACAAAGGGTATGAGATTTGCTGCTGGCAGATGGTGAGTCCTGAAAGAACCACAGAAGCAAGTTCCTGAGCAGGAAGCCAAGTAAAAAGAGGCTGAGGTTTGAGGGAGACTCGTGGCTCCAGTGACATGCAGAAGAGGACACTTGACGGTTTTCAACCATTTGACGAATGAAGCAAGAGGCATTAGAAGGCACGCTGCTCAGCATATGGAGAGGCAATCCTGAAGATGAGACTCGTATTTTAAAGAGAAGAGATGAGGGATCTGAGGGGTCCAAAGCAGTACAACAGCCAAAGAAAGCAGTGGTCAGGCTGTTATACATGCCCATGGCAGTACTCACGACAATCACTAGAACTGCAGGGCCAGCCTAATGACTCGGATCCCTAGTTCCAGATGTGCTACTGGGGAGGCTGAGGCAGAAGGGATATAAATTCAAGGCACGACTAGGCTGAAGACTATATTCAAGGACAGCCTGGACAAATGTGTAGTCAAAATGCCCACTGAGAAATCAAAAGGGAATAACAAAAGTTATTCAAATAATCCATAAGAACAAGAGAGAGAGAGAGAGAGAGAGAGAGAGAGAGAGAGAGAGAGAGAGAAGGAGAGAGAGAGAGAGAGACTGATGAATGGGAAAGAAAATAAAAGAAAACTAAATGGCACAGACTGGTCCTTTAAACACCTGTAGGACAAAGCAAAATGCCCATGAGCAGTCCAAAACTCCACTCAGTACAAAAACTGCATTCAGTCCTGCAGCTGCCCAGATCAGCTATACAGGGAACTTCATTCAGTAGTAGCCTTGTTTGCTATGTTGCACCGTATTCACACATACACACACACACACACACACACACACACACACACACACACTTCATTTATCTTTTATTTGCAAATATTTAATAATGCAATAAAATGTTTGATAAGCCAATTAAAAGACATATATATATATATCCTCACATTTATACAAAGTTAAAATTCAAGTATACACAAAAATTTTAAACAAAACAGTGTGAAAAGAGTCACATCCGGGTGCTAGATCACCCTGTTTTGTTGTTATAATCATTTAGGATTATATCAACAGCGCGCACCAGAGAGCCTGGCGGAAGGGTAGAAGAAAGGAAATATTCATTATATGTTCGATTGTTCCGTTTCTGGCATTGTCCATGCATTAACTCCCTCAAAGGACAGAGTCCCCGAGGAGTCCCTGAGGTCAGACTGTGCCCTTCATCCCAGCTCATTGGCCACGGAATGAAGTTTAGGCATCGCAGTCCATCTGCGGCTCTGGGGGAACTTCCATCTACTCCAGTGAAAGTACGCCACATGAATTACACACTTCCCTGGCTAGCCAATGGCATGGGACAGACCTGGCTCTCCTTGGACACTGGAATCTGATGACAAGAATAAGTGCACAGACCTCCACTACCCTGCTGGAAAAGGGGGTGTGTTCCTACTAAGGGGGCTGAGTTTGGAGGTACAAATGGCCATCTGTCACCACTGAAAGGCAACCATATGTTGAGGTGAGAAAGAGAGTATCTGACTTTGCCACACTGACCCAGCCTTTCCCAAGGGGCACTGTGTGAGTCTCAGGAGACAAGCGCTCCCCCACCCCTCTGTTCCCAACATCAGCAGAGTTACGCTGCGGCATTCTTTCACTTAGCAACATGAACCAAGCTCTTGCCACCTCACAGGGCCTCAGACAGCGCCGCCTCCTCTCTGAAGCTCTGCCTTCTCCCCTCCAACTACCCCTGCTTCCTCCAACTCCCACCCTGCCAGCTCTCTTCCTCTTATTTGACTGAAACCTCAGTTTAGATATGGTTTCTGAGAACTACCCAGCCTGACTGACCTCTCCTTCCAAAACCCATCTAGACACTCTGCCCATCCCTCTGGAGCCAACTTTGTCATGGCACAGATAGGAAGGTGGCTGCCCACAGCCAGCCCCTCCACCAGCGGGAGAAAACTCAAGTGAGTCCTTACTGCTCCCTGGCCCCCCAGGCATCTGAGGGCTCTCAGAGCACCAGACTCTCTCCTTTCACTTTTTTGGCGTGAAATTCTGCCCAGTTTATTCACAGACCAGCTCAGATTACAGGGGCTTGAGGACACGGGATATTTCTGCTTAATGTATTTTAAGAGTGTCTGACCTGGTGAAGCAATGCATATAAATAGTGTTCTAGACTCCACGCTGTCTCAGAGGGCTCCCCTTTATTTGGGAGTGGATAAGAAGGCACATGGCCGGATAGCCGCCAGCTAAGCGAGCAACCGGTTTGCAAACAGCCACACTGTTTCAGTTCTGCCTCTGTCACTTCAGTCACCCAAGTTCTATGAAGGGCAGACGGATCTGACTCACCTGTTGCTTGTGCGTGTGTGTTGGGGGCAGAGTTGCAATTACTAGAGCAGAGCCTGATTGCCTGGCAATGGAGGGGGTGGGGGCAGTTAAGGGGGGGGGGAGAGAGAGAGAGAGAGGGAGGGAGGGAGGGAGGGAGGGAGGGAGGGAGAGAGAAGGGAAAGCTGTTGAAAGCAGACGGTCTTTTTCAGTCTGTGTCCACTCAGGGCTGTCTGCACCATGGCATAATTGTATTCAGAGATCCCCATCCGAAGTCACAGGCTTCCCAGCACCTCCACCAGCCAGGGCCCAGCTGCCATCTCCACTCTTACTCACTCGCCTCTCTTAAATGTCCCAAGGACAGGAGCTCACTACCCATCATCCCAACAGTTATATATCTCAGTTTACCAGATTATAAATCTCCTGCTTCCTTCACTCTGCATTTGTGAATGGCTTACTCACCAATCCTAAATCCAACTGCCCGCACGCAGGGCATTGGATTTGTTTGTTTTGTTTTGTTTGAGACGGGATTTCTCTGTGTAACAGCTCTGGCTGTCCTGGAACCCGCTTTGTAGACCAGGCTAGCTTGAACACAGAGATCTGCCTGCCTCGGCCTCTGGAGTGCTGGGATTGAAGGCGTCCACGCCCACCCAGCTTTATTTGGATTCTCTCCACTGTAAACCCTCTCTGTACTCTCCTAGCCTAACGACTCTTGGTCTGACCCCAGTCCCTTTCCCTGATCCATGGCTTCTCTTCACCCCAGCTCATGATCCTAATCTTCAGTGAAAGGCCATTCTGCCGGTGCTGCCTTTGCCTGACTTCATGACACTAAGGGACGGTACATGTCCCTTGCCAGGCTGACTCCTACTCAGCCTTCAAACTCCAGCTTCCATGTAAGCAAAACCTCCACCAGTTTCTCAAGCAAGGAGTGTGTCACTACCCTCCTCTAGCTCCCACACAGCCTGCTTTTAACAGTTCTTAGGTGTATTAAAAGTGCCCTATGGGCAGGGATTAGTAGCGCATGGCTATAATCCCAGAACCCAGGAAGATGAGGAGGAAATAGTGAAAGTTCGAAGGCAGTCCAGGTGCATAGCAAGACTGTGCCTCAAGAAAGGAGGCAGCCTATTGGTTGTACTCACTACTAAACTCATGGGAATTAGGGACTCTGAGGTCTGGTCTGTCTTCCTCGGTGCCTGGAAAAGTGGTGGAGACAGACAGGCTACGCAATAGAGAGCAAGGAGTCCATGAGTTGAGTGTTGGGCTGCATATGTAGTTTAATAATATGGAGCCACTACTGCATACATGCATACATACATACATATCTTCCCAGAGAGCAGAGGAAGCACAGGTTGGTAGTCACTCTCTTTGCCTAGTGACACAGGCATGCCCTTTTCTCCGAAGAGATGGCCTCAGTTCCTAGCATAACTCTGCAGGCCTGTGGGGATGAGCACACAGAGGTCAGGAGTGGTCTGCAGGGTGAGTCTCTCCACACAACTGAGCCACAAGCATGCCCAATGCCAGAGACCAAGAGGGATCTTTCATCAGTCACAGGAGAGACGCTCTAGCCAGTTTCCTGTAGAAGTCTGAGGCTTTGGCAAAAACCGGACCACCAAGACGCAAGGATATCATACTTGTTTGCTGAGCAGACAGTGCTTATCCGCCTTCCACATCCTGTCCCTAGGCTCCAGCCCTGAGACACCATGCAGGACCATGAAAAGTGCGCAGCTGCCTGACAGAAGAGGTAATTCAGACCTAGGCAGTCTCATGATGGCTGGCACGCCCAGCCCATAAATCGGGGCCCCAGGATCAATGGGAGGCCTCCACATGGCCAGGGTGCCAAGTGCCTGGCAAGCAGATAGGACCCCCTGACACTCTGCGAGAGTCACTCATGCCCGTATGCCTTTCTCAATTTCAATATTTCATTGGCTATGTAACTGCAATTTCATGAACCTAGGACCGCTATGAGCCAGGAACTGGCTGAATCTCTCATGCATTGTGCAGAAACTGGTGGCTCCAAGAGATGTGATTCAAGCTCATTGTCTGGTCTCCAAGATATGCCAAAGGTGATTACAACAGGTGATTAACAGTGCTGGATCATGCCTGGTGGAGGGGCACCTAGAGTTACAGCCAGGTGGGTGCTGGGTACGTTTCTCCAGAACCCTGGTGGCCCCCCATCTATTTTTCATGCCACCACCTACATTGTTGACTAAGCTGGGGAGTTGCAAGCATTGGACTAGGCAGACCAAAAGTGGCATGCATACCTCCCTCGAGCTAGACACCATGATAGATAAACCTGTCTTTCACATTTGTCAACTGCTGTTCCAAAATTGTTCAAATGTGACATTTTTATTGACCCGTGTGTTTGGATATGGATAAGGTTGTGAAGGGACATTCACTGGACTGCCACTTTTGGGTAAATGCATGGAGAAGACTGAGAAGGGCTGCTGGGCTTGCTGGGCTTTGTCACAGCACGCTGGTGTCACCTTTATGATTCACCTCTATCAGGAAGGGTTTTAAAACCATGTGCCCAACAGCTACATTTCATTCTTATTGTAAAATACAGATGCTGACCTCTATATAACTTAAATAAACAAATTTACCTTCTATTCATGTGTGTGAAATATGCATACTTATGTGGGATAGCAAGGGCCAGGGTGTTACGCTAAGTCATGCGATCGCATCCCAGTTCTTACACTTACTAGTGGAGGGATGGAACGTTCCTGAGCCTCAGGAGGGCAGCGTGCAGAGGACAGCGGCCCAGCTGATCAGACCTAACCTCTGCCCAAGACCAGAAAGACTCGGCCTTTGCTTACACAGAACTCAAAAGTGTGTTGTGGGAGACGGATCTGATTTGTCCTAGGCACACACAGAACCGTGGCCTGGGGAGTGGCAGAGTGGCAGGGAGACAAGTGCCATTCAGATGAAGGAAGGAAAGGCTGGAAGTCCACCACCACACCGCAGGCTGCCTTAGGAGCAGAGGCACCTCTGACTGACGCCGCACAAGCGCAGGGCCCTGTGAGCAACGCAGGGCTCAGGCCTCAGTAAGGCTGCCCAGGGCACCACAGCCAGCACTTGGAGTGCTCAATGCAAAGAGTCTACAACACGGGAATTCGCTGTCAGAACCCTCTGGGGTCAGCTGGGCTCTTTATTTATTTTTTTTTTGTCAAGCTTTTATTTTTCCCTTTTTTATTTAAATTAGAAACAAGCTTGATTTACATGTCAATCCCAGTTCCATATCCCTCCCCTCCTCCCCTGCCCCCCACCAACCTCCCTATCCCATCCCCTTTCTGCTCCCCAGGGAGGGTAAGGCCTCCCATGTGGGATCTTCAAAGTCTCTCATATCTTTTGGAGCGGGGCCTAGGCTGAGAGAGTATCCCTCTATGTGGAATGGGCTCTCAAAGTCCATTCGTATACTAGGGATAAATATTGATAAACTACAAGAGGTGGCATAGATTGCCTAGGCCTCCTAACTGACACTCACATTCAGGGGGGTTTGGGTAGGTCCTATGCTGGTTTCCCAGCTATCAGTCTGGGTCCATGAGCTCCCCCCTTGCTCAGGTCAGCTGTCTCTGTGGGTTTCTCCAGCCTGGTCTTGAGACCTTTGCTCATCCTCCCTCTCTGCAACTGGATTCCAGGAGTTCAGCTCAGTGTTTAGCTGTGGATGTCTGCCTCTGCTTCCATCAGCTACTGGATGAACGCTAGGATGGCATATAAGGTAGTCATCAATCTCATTATCAGAGAAGGACATTTAAGGCAGCCTCTCCACTACTGCTTAGGTTCTTAGTTAGTGTCATCCTTATAGATCTCTGGACATTTCCCTAGTGCCAGATTTCTCTCTAAACCTACAATGGCTCCCTCTATTATGGTGTCTCTTTTCTTGCTCTCCTCTTTTCTTCTCCCAACTCAATCTTCCTGCTCCCTCATGTCCTCCCCTCCCCTCCTCTTCTCCCCTTCTTTTTCTCCTAACTCCCTCTCCCATGCTCCCAATTTGCTCAGGAGATCTTGTCCCTTTCCCCTTCTCCGGGGGACTGTGTATGTCTCTTAGGGTCCTCCTTGTTTCCTAGCTTCTCTGGTGGTGAGGATTGTTCAGCCTGGGCTCTCTCTGTGATGTCTGTGTTTCTGCTTTTACTTGATTTCTCTTGGCTGTATGTCGCTGTGGTAGAGCATGTAACCCAAGAGTGGTTCTCCTGCCACAATGGTGACTGTAAACATGGTATTGTCAGATCCAGGCACAGCACCAGGAAACCCAGCTGCTGGGCTTGAGCACTGAAACTGATCCCCACCGGCCTAACTGAAGCTTCAGAGCCGCCTTTCACATAAGCCATTATCTGCCTTGGTGCTGTGGTTTCTTTCCTTTTTCTTGCCTTTCTGGCACTGACAGAAGACTACACCCCTGAAATGTGGCTCCTGAACCAACAAGGCCAGCTACAATTGCCCAGCGTCTGCTAGTATCCAGTCCCAGAAACAGCTTCTCTCTAGAGATGTTTCCAACCAAGAGATGGTGTAAATTCTGAATATTGCCACTATTTCATCATTAGCCAAACTATAAAAAAGTTTTTAAAGATATTCTCTCTCTCCATAGCGTGGTGAGACAGACATAGGGATCCCAGGCACCGGGAGTGGACAAGTGGGAGTAAAGGCAGATGGATGTGCTTGAGAGGAGGGCATTAGAGGGATCGGGTGCAGTTTGTCACAGATCTCTGCATGGTTCCTGGCCGTGTGTCTTCAGGACCACAGCAAGCAGGCGCTGTCACACTCTCTCACAGGTTCCCTGGCTGTCCTTTGGGCAGGCAGGTGGGACTCCTTTTTGAGCCTGTCCTGAATCCTCAGACCCAATGTGTCCTGAGAACCAACTCTCTGCCCATACTCCCTGGCCCAGAAATCCTGCTCCTTGGGAACCATCTGAGGCAATTCCTGCCCATATTCATGCACCAGGGATGTTCAAGGCCACTGCAAAGGGGTAGTTAGTCAGGGAGGCTCGTCCATTTGAGGGATGCTCAGAAGCAACCTGAAATGTTAGGATCACAGAACAGATGACAGATTTCACTAACTTATCAAGATGAGGGGTGGTCTCATCCAAACATTGAGTTGTTCATCATACAGTCATCCACACACCATTAATCCAGTAAGCCTTGTGCTGGATACCAGACAGGCACAAAGTATTTCAGCCAGGCCAACTTGACTTACCTGTTGGGTCTGTCCCCAACACACATACATGTACATATGTACACATTTGTGTTCCTTCTCTCTCTGTCTCTCTGTCTCTCTCTGTGTGTCTCCCTCTCTCTCTCTCTCTCTCTCTCTCTCTCTCTCTCTCTCACACACACACACACACACACACACACACACACAGTCCCTCTGTCCTAGTGCCTCCCAAGACCTGTACTAGAGACCAAGTGCTGTCTTTATAGGTCAAGCAAGCATTTCACCACTAGTCTCCAGATCTCCATTTTCTCATCTGTAAAATGGGCAAAATGTACCCTCTGCATCTCATTGGGTTGGTTAGCTATTTCTGTCAAGCCGGTTGCCACATCCTCAGTTTTTGAATACAGACTGGTTCAAACAATCCTCAGACATCTTTCCTACTCTAAAATATCCCATAGGCCTTTCTCATCTTCTGATTCTGTTAGAGAACAACAATAATGTGTGAAGATTATTCCCTAGCATGAGGAGAAGGACTTCTTTGACAAGAAAAGGGCCTTTTCCTCCCTCTGTCTTTGTTCCACCATTGTAAGCTAACCAATTCCCCTCTCTGACACTTATAAACCATAGAACACAGGCCACAACAATCACACACCAGTGCTAGCCTCCCTCAAAACCAGCAGCAGCAGGAACACTGAAGAAAAAAAGGAGGATATTCAGGGCTGGAGGGATGTGCTTCCAATGACTGGGTGTCAAACTGGCAGAAGCCCTTAAAGGCTCATCAGCCCAGCACTCAGATTTAGAATGCCCAGGAAAATGGCTGTTCAGCCTTTGTCTTTAATACTCCCCATGGCAGAGCAGGAAGGTTGAGTTGGAGGAAGAATAGAGGGAGCCATTCTAGGTTTGAGGGGAGATCTGGCACTAGTGAGATCTCCAGAGATCTACAAGGATGACACCAACTGGCAAACTAAGCAGTAGTGGAGAGACTACATTAAATGGCCCCCCGTAATAATGCCCCTCCCTCACTACCATTTTGTAGGTGTAAGAGCATCAGAGAATGTGTGGAAACTTTGAACAAAGTCCAGTAAAACAAGACACAAACTCATTTCTACTGCAAACGTTTCTGAGGGTCCATGAGCAGAGTCCTGCTGGACCCACGGAAAGGAGCCCCTTATCCCTTTCAACCTCTTTCCCAGAAACATAGGGTGATGATTCTCTGTGGTCTCTCAGTGGCAGGGTCAAGGTGAGCTAGCATGGGGAGGAGAGCCATCCACAGCTCCCAACTTTATGAGACAGAAACAAGCTAAACTATCAAATGCCTGGCGCCTTGCACGTGGCAGCCACTTCCCTTGGGAAGGGGTCAGTCCCTCCTACCCTGACAATGGGGAAGCGGAAGTCCTCTGGGTGCAGCCCTTAGCTGAGGGCAACCCGTGGAAGGAAACAGTCTCGGGCACAGCAGGGCCCGCACAGAGCAGGGCACGAAGCCCCACACTGCTTCTGTCTCTATCAGATCCCAGCCCCATGAAGACCTTCCTGGGGCAAGCAGGACTAATACAAAGGGGATCTCTGGCTTTCCTAGCCTTTTCTCAGACACACATCCGTGAGACGCACGTGAGGAGCTAGAAAGACCCACATCAACAAAGAAGCACCAACGCAGCAACAGAGGTGCTGAGGGATGACGAGGGATGGTTCCAGTGATGTTTGAAGTAACTGGGCATCGCAAATGCCACAGATGCATGAATGCCTGTCATTGCCAAATCTGTGCGACTACAAACTGATCCAAGTTAAGCTTCATTGACTGGGACATGAAACCCTGGACTGCAATAGAGCATGATACATAGAAGCAGACAGACTAAGGCACCTCTCTGGTCTAGAGGAGGGCCAATAGCATGCTCAAATAGGAAAGAGATCTAAATTTAGACCAAGAAGGCTAAGCCCCTTGCCCATCAACGCCAAATCAAAGGGAGGCTAATCATCCTACCTCTGCTACCCAGGGTCCCCATCACCCCCACCAGAGGCTGGTATATCCCAACAGTTCTAAGAACAACTCCAATGGGCTCTGGTGACAGACACTGTGGCCACTGTGCTCTCTGCCCTCTTGGGCAGTTCCTGAGAACCAATCAGGTACATTCTAGCGTTTTCATTCCCCCTCTGAGGTTGAGCCAAAGTTTGTCTCCTTCATACTGTAGCCCCCCCACCCCAACTCCCCCACCCCCACCAAGGGCTTCAACAGGAAGCTGATCAGAGATGCTAGGAGCACTGTATCCTAGCTCTCATGCCTCCTCATCCCACACTGAAGCCTATGACCCCAGCACAGGCATCTGAGAAAACTGGGCCTTACCTGCCAGGGAGATGTTCAAGGGGTTCGGTCTGGGCTTGTGTCCTGGGAACTACTGGAAGCAGTGTTCAGGGAAGATGCCAGGCTCAGGCAGCCCGTCCTGGGACTACCCTGCATGCAACGTACTCTGTAGCACTCAGCAGCACACAGCCACTCTGCCTGCCCTGGAAAAAAGACCTAACACCTCCAGTCTCCAGGCAAAATGTGGGAGAGTGTTCTCCACGCAGTGAGTCCAGAAACAGGACCTAGTTTTCAAATCAGCAGCTGGAGGGCAAGGCTGAAACTTACAGAGCCGAATGGCAAGTGTGTGAGAGAGGGCAAAACAGAAAACGGGCCAAGCAGGTCATCGGGGAGAAGCCACAGCCCTCTCCAGCCTGTTCTTCCCAGGAACAAAGCTGCCCGTGGCCTCCCCAGGGGCTCAGTGGCCCCGCGAATCCGGTATTCCCGGGCTAAGAGCTCCCCGCACAGGGCGAGGTGGAGCTAGGAGTGGGCGGGGTCGTGAACAGGGGCCGGGGCGGGGCTAGAGGGGGTGGGCTCAACCGTAGTGTCCCTTGGAGCCCCAGGGGCAGGGCCTGGGCTGGTGGCGATCCCTGAAACAAGAGCAAAGGTTTAGGAGACTGTAGGGTCCATGATAGGGAGGGGGGAGTAGCAAGCGGCTGCGCAGATTAGGGTCTTGAGGTTCCAGAGTCCCAGCGACCTCAAGAAGCCCAGGACAGCATGGACAACTGTCCAGTTAAGAACTTCATTGGATAATTTTGGTCTCTCCTTTATAGAGAGCTCTAAAATAACCCACCGAGTTTAGAGGCTGCTTGGGACCCTTTTGGAACGTTTGGAGGACGGGGAAACAGGTCGGTGGGGGGGGGGGGGTTGCAAGGCACCCTTGTCCAGCAGGAACACAAGAACACACTTATCAGTGCAAGGGACTCTTTCTACGGGTACCCCTCTTAGGAAGCCCTCACTCCAGCCTAGAGATAAGCAAGGGCTATGAGTCCGTTGTCCATCTCTGATGAGAACTGTGATGGCTCAGAAAGAGCCTTGGTCACCTACCAGTCTAGTGTCCCCATTAAGGCAGGAAGGGAGCCCAGGTAGAGCTGATAAGGTCACCAAGGAGAGACCAGGAGCAGGTGCTGGCCCAGATGCCCTTCGATTTTTTCTTTCTGAGCACTGTTCCTAAAAATGGGCCGGGCAGGGTATTTTGAAATGGACACGATGAGATCATTGCTTAATTGGCAAAGCCCGTCCCACCCCAACCCCACCCTCATTCCCACCTCCAACCCTACACTCAGTCTCCTAAGCTACGCGTGCCTTTATTTGGCTGCCTGGGTAGCAACATTTATAAACAGACACACCGGGCTCCTGTGTGACCAAGGGACTCACAAGAGCTGCCCCCGTTCCCTTTTCCTGCTTTATGTTTCTGCTTGATGGTCACGCAACAATACGCACCCAGGTGCGGGGAATATGACAATGGCTAGACAAACCCACGTGACTCTGTAGGCTCACTCGCCACTTGTGGGCATGGTAATCACGCAAGTCACAGTACTCGTGTCACATTCGGGTAGTAGAAAGGGAGAATGAAAATTGGGCGGGAGATGGCTTGTGCTTCCTGCTCTAGATATGGTAGACACATAAACGAGACAAGGATGGGAAACCGGGAAGAGTGTGCTGGGCAGATGCGACAGTCAGAACAAAAGTCCCCTGAAAACGGACTTGGCACACTAGGGAGGCGGCCATAATGGGGTTCCCAGAATGGCCTTTCCTGCCGGGTGAGCCTTGGGATAAAGCTGATGCCAGTGGTAAGGGACCACCATGCAGCCCTGCACCACAACTTCCCTGCGGCTCAGTACACGCCCCTGTCCTGCTTCGTTTCTGGCCAGAGCTCCTGAGATCAGTTGGTGGACAGGACTCAAGTCTTCCCAGCCCACACTCTTCTTCAGGCAGTGCCTGCCTCCCGTGCTTTGTAAAGTTTATTTTTCTTTTATTTAACACGTGCTGGTCAAACATTTTTGGTGGATGAGGAACAGCAGAAGTACACTCTGCTAATCTTCCCAAGAAACTGGACAATCATCTCCACCAGTGGGAAAACCTGCAAACCCGTGTAGACATTAGGATTTCAGTGCCACCAATGGGAGAAACCTACAAACGTGTGCAGACTGTAGACATTGGGGTTTCAGCACCTCTCTTTACATGGGTACTGGAGCCCCAGAAGAAAGGCAGGACTACCACTCACACCATCCCTGCTTCCATGGTCTGAGTCCAACTGACTGTGTGGAAAAGGTCCATGGCTCTGATAGGAGCTGCTCTCCCACAATGCACAGAAACTCATACAATGCCTGGGACATCAGGTGAGGGTCCAGCAACCCTCCTCCTCCTCTGAGGGATGACCAGTAGGCCACAGGCCGGTCCTTATGGACGCTCTCAGTAGGCACAGCTCATCCCATGAAGACAGTAGCAATTTAACCCGGAGGACAGCATCTTAAAGCACTCTGAATGTCTTACACTTTATATTCAAGTAGATGCCTCTAGGTATCTACCTATCTCAGTCCTCTGGGCCAGGGCCTCCAAAGGATGTAGTAAGGCACTGGCCAGGCCATACAACCTTCAGTAGTCTCCCGAGGAAGCCCTGTCAGGTTCAGGCTGTTGGCAGTCCTTGTCCAGACCTCACCATTGGTCCTTGTTTTCTGTCAGCACAGGCTTGCCCATAACAGACTTTCGTTCTCTTTAGGGTCACCTGATAGTATCCCTAACCTCTTTCTCAACCTGACCTGAAATGACATCTCCCTCAAATGACATGCCTGTAAATATATATTGAAAAAATATGTGAGTGGCTGGATTGTGTGTTTATTTGGCGCATTGCATTTTCAGCTTGCTCTTTCTCCGCGGGTTTGGATTTTGTCTCTCCTAATTGTATTATAGAACTTTACAGGGTAGGAGAAGTGTGTATTTCCCAGGACATCTAGAAAAATTGCTATGTGCACTAGAACAGCATAACTAAGAGAGATATAATTTATTTTTTCAAATTATTAAGTGCTCAGTTTTTAAACCCCTCTGAGATAAAATAAAAATATCTTTCAAAATTTTTACAAGGATGAAAACTTGAGTATGATTCCTTAATGTGTTAATTTGTTTTAAATTAATGCATTCCCTACAATTTCTATTTTGTGAAATTGACTTCAATTTTGTTACTTATTCTTTTTATTAAAATATTAATATAATTATTATATTATGTCAATATAACATAACACTGATTATTAAACATTATTAGTCATCATAATAGTTTTATTTCTTTCTTTTAAATTATGCTTCTATTTTTTTCATACATCTACTTTATCAAACCATAAAGACCAGACTGTCCCAATACAAAGCCAATAACCACAGGTGCCCAGGACAATTGCTCTTAGAACTTGGGAGTCTATTACTCTGTACCTGGGCCTTGAGTACCCAACTGGGATTGCACCTTGAGGTGGAAGCTCTGAACACTGTGTTGTCTCTAACTGTCTACATGAATTCAGGGCTTCCACATTTTCCAAAGATTGAGTCTGAGAACAGTCATGACTGAGGAAAAAAGAAAAAGCACGTTTCCCCGAGTAGCAAAGTGGCATTCATAGCCTATAGTGTTGGATGCATTCCTATCCCAGCCTTCTCAAAGTGTCTCATGGGAAGGGTTTGGATGGACCACCCCTCCACCCTTCACATGCCCATGTATGTTCAGCCACCAGGCCCCCATGTGGCAGACTTTCTTTGGGCCACCAACTAGCTAAATAAAGACACAGAGACTTATTATTAGTTATGAATGCTTGGCCTTTTGGTCTTGTCCCAATAGCTCTTATAACTCAAATTAACTAGTTTCTCTTCATCTACATTTTGCCTAGGGGTGTTTTACCTTTCTTTCCTTCTGTGTGTCCTACTCCATGTCTGGCTGGCTGGCTAGTCCTGGGCGTCTCCCTCTATTTCTTCCTAGTTCTCCCTCCTCTGAAGCCTAGATTCCTCCTCCTACTTGTTCTCTCTGCCCACCAGCCTGCCTAGCTATTGGTTGTTCAGCTTTTCAGCTTTTTTATTGCACCAATCACATGCCTTAGGTAGGCAAGGTGAAACAGCAACACATCTTTACATAATTAAACGAATGCAGCCTAAACAAATGTAGCATATCTTTACATAGTTAGACCAAATGCAGCATAAACAAATGTAACATACCTTTACATATTAAAGTAATATTCCACAACATCCCAGAGAGAACCATTGGAAAGTTGGATCTGGTCTCCTGGCCCTGTTTAATCCCTCTGAGGTTTCCCCACAGGCCTGGATTGAGATGGTAAACCCTGGGGCTGTCATGTCCCAGCTGCACCAGCCCTGGTCATCCTGCCCAGGCTGGACACCAGTAAAGGCCACTGTCACAATGATCTCCTTATCCCCACCCTGGTGCCCACTTCCTGCCACGGAGTTTTCACTGTCTTTCCTCCAGCGATGCCCTCCTTCGATGCTACACTTTCTCCTTCTGCAGCCTTGTCTCTCTGATCGCCACTGGGCTTTGTCGTTCTTCAATCCCACCCCTGGCTGTTGGAATTATTTTCCTTCTGAGCTAAAAACAAGATACAGAAGGTTGAGGGAGTTTGCTAGGGCTGTGTGCACAAGACTGTAGCTGCTCAGAAGATGAAAGCAATGTAGAATGAGGAGACTTAACCTCTGTCCTGTTATCCCTCCTAGGTCTCCCTGATATCCCCCAGTAATGGTGTCAACATTCACGGCCACTAGTAAAGTGCCTGTGACCAGAGACAACACTATACATCTCGGGAGCATCTTATTTCTGATGTGGATCACATCTGGTAAGATGATGATACCATCTTCAAATCAGGAATGTGGTGAAGGATGTTGAGGGTTGGCAAAGAACTAGCTAGAAGGGATTTCCAGCTCAAATCTATCTTTTCTAGAAATCTGCACTTCTCTGCGATGGTCTGAGTCATTACTTCAAGTCTGCTGTTCAGGGAAAGTCAGTTTTGAGTGTCTGTTCAGAAACCAAATTCTTACTTCTAAGTAGCTCCAGTCAAGAGACACTGCAATCAGCCACTGTGTGAGGCCTCCAGGTCCAAGGCTTTCCTGTGTGTGTGTGTGTGTGTGTGTGTGTGTGTGTGTGTGTGTGTGTGTGTGTGTGTACGCATGTGTGTGTAAGTGTGCAAGTGTGCATGCTCTGTTGCATGAGAATAGAGGTCAGCAGTCTCAGATGTTGGTCCTTGCCTTCTACCTTGTTTGAAATAAGCTTTCTTATTATTCAACACTGTCTGCATTGGCCTAACAGTCCCACAACCTTCCAAGGATTCTCCTGTCTCCACCTCCTATCTTGTTAAATGACACTGAATTACAGATAAGTTCTCCACATCTGGTTTTATGTATGCTCTGGGGCTCTGAACCTGGGTCGTCATACTTGTGCGGCAAACACTTTACTTGCTGAGCCATCTCCCCAGCCTAGTTTCTTTATTTTAGAATTCACATCAGTTCACCAATGCCAATAGCTACTTTCCTTATCACGTTCCCTCCTTGGCATTCCTGGGCATGCTGGGATGACTAAACTGTGTCCATCCTTGGATCCGCACATCCTCGTCTTAGTTGGCAGCACCTCAGCTTACAGACTTGTACTTCATAGAAAAAGAAAGAGAATTTTCTAGATCTGTTTAACTCATCTTGGAACCAGGAAAAGACTGAGCTCCACAATTTTGAAATCAGTCAAACAGCATGAAGTGATTGCAGCAGCATCAATAACAATGACATCTATGTTTCTAGTGATGCATTGTTCATGAGAAATAACATTCCCAAGCATGACTAGCTCAGCTCAGCCCTGCATAAGAAAAAGAGAGTTTGCAATAACTGCAGGTTAACACAAGGAAATTGTTAAATATGTGATGAGAAGTCACTTCAGTAGTGATATCAGGTTATAGTCGTGCCCATGTCAAAATGGCCATGCTAGGGTATTAAATGCCAGAGAGAGAGAGAGAGAGAGAGAGAGAGAGAGAGAGAGAGAGAGAGAGAGAGAGAGAGATCAAATTCATAAGGCAGAAATCCTCCTTTCAAAAAATCACTGATAACCACTGATAATGCTTTCCGGCATTTTTATGCATTCAGTGTATCCAGACCTTTGCTTATGCAGACACCTCCTATTTTAGGAAGCAGGGGCATAGTCTACAAACCCGATCCTTACAGCATCATTTCCTCACCAACCATGGCCCCTGGGTACCTGCCTACATGAATCTGTTTAGACCTGGCTCATTCTGCCAATGGCTGCCCTGCGTTGCATTTGCTTTACTTTCATTCCACAGATGTTTAATGCCTGCTCTATGCCAGGCACTATGCTGGGAAGAGCTTCACTCAGCCTCGTAAACAGCTGTTTCTTTACAAAGCCTCAACCGATAGATGACTCTTTCCATTTCTTTTTTTGGAATTAAAATATACTGTAGTGTATAATTTTGTATATAGAGTTGGTCCACTAAATCCATGGGTTCTACCTCCCTCAATTTAAAAAACCATGGATTGACTATGGTAAACAAAATTGCATCTAGACTCAATGAATATGCATAGACTTTTCTTGTTATTGTTGGATACATAATACAGTAAAATAACAATTTACAAAGCATTGCCCTGGTTTGAGTACATTACAAGTAATACAATAATGATTTAAAGCAGGCTGTATGCAAACACTGTGCCACCTTACAGAAGTAAACTGAACATTGCAGATTTAGGGTCTGTAAGAATGCTGAAACAAACTGCCCCAGTTTGGCAAAGGAGGCACATAATTGAAAGTTTGGTTGGCACATTTTTCCTGGACTACCTTAAATATTAGACTCCAACAAAGAAGGACTTTGTCTTGAGCAGTACAATGCCACAGAGAGTCTTTGGAGCTGCAATATTAATCAGTTAACTGGAGGACTGAGGAAGGCACATAATCACATTTATCAGTTGGAAACAACCCCCACACTAACTGGCCTTGCTTGGAAGACATGTGTTCCTTGAATGTGCTGTAAATGGAATTTAGTGTACATGGAGTCTACAGTACCATCCATGGGTGATAAGACCAAAGACCAAGCTGACTGTTAAAGACCTGCTTGATGCCTCCCTGCCTGGCTACGCAAGGCTGAAATCAAACAGTTTCCATAACCAGTATCTTGGAGGTTGGGGAGTTCTGGGTAGGAGACTCCCCTAACCCTAACCCTAACCCTAACCCTAACCCTAACCCTAACCCTAACCCTAACCCTAACCCTAGCCCTAACCCTAACCCTGATGGTAGACAATTGTAGAGAAAGTGTTGGGAAATTGGGACAAAGAAATGATTTCCAAACTTCCCGATGTCAGCCCTGGCTGCATAAAGTGACCTTGTGCATCCCCATTGTTCAAGACAAATAAGTCTACCTTCCTAAATTACATGCCTCTGTCTGTATTATAGGGATCACACATCTTCCCCATCTGCTCCTCAAGCATCCATTGTGCTGGGGGCCTCTGGCTTAGCGGTATCAATTATCAGGACAAACTGCCTGTGCTCACACGTCCTGCCTGGCTTTGCACTCACCTACCTTTTACTGTGGTAAAGAAAGGCATCTGAAAAATATCTACAGAGTGAAAATAAATCAGAGTGGGAGGCTGAAGAGTGGGTGAGCTCAGGCCGCAGGCGAGCAGGACATGGAGAGGATGGAATGGGCTGCCTTCTGTCTCTAAACAGCACACAGAGTGAGAGACCAGACACCACCTCTGAATCTTTGCTTTCCCACTTACTTGACTGTGTGGCTTGGCAACATCCCACCATCTCTGGCCCCATTCACAAGGCAGCTGTAACATGAGCGTCGAAAAAAAGGATTCTTCTTCTACAATGCGTTTTTCCAATGGCAACAGGACCTTAAATTTTCAAAAGCATTTGGGATAGCCTTCTTAGGAAGTCAGAGAGTCTTGAATGGTAGTCAGAAGACTTCATGGAGCACAGGGTGCAAAGGAAGATGGATAGATGGGTCCAAGAGATAAAATAAGAGAGTCCCAAGGGGCCACAGGTGTATCATGACCCACTGGGTAACTGGCATCTGTGTCTGCCTGGCCCCTGCTCTCAGATGAAGCACATACAAGTCCTGTACATTTTGGAGCTGAGGTCAGTTGTAGACTGCATGGACAGTCACCTGCTATTGGAAAGCAAAGATTGACTTTGCCATGCTTGATCATTGCCTGTCAGTTGTCATTGTATTGTTTGCTTTGGGTGACATTCCATGCCTATTATAATACTGCTTTTTTTGTTTTGGTTTGGTTTGGTTTTTTGTTTTATTTTTTCTTTGTTTTTCAAGATAGGGTTTCTCTGTGTAGCTTTGGAGGCTGTCCTGGAACTCACTCTGTAGACCAGGCTGGTCTCAAACTCACAGAGATCTGCCCACCTCTGCCTCCTGAGTGCTGGGATTAAAGGCGTGCGCCACCAACACCCAGCAATACTGCTTTTTCTTTATTGTTGCTTCTACATAATACTGTATTTTACATGATCCAATTTGAAGCCCCCTTTTTATCTCCTGTCTCAGCTTGTATCTGGTTTGTGTTTGTGTTAAATGTGCTGAGTCACTCCCCTCTCTTTGTGTCTGGTTTTGTGTTTGTGGTTTATACTCTGAGTCACTCCCCTCTCTCTTTGTCCTGAGGAAATGCCTGACAGAAGCAAGGTAGGAGACATGAGGTCTATTTTGGCTCATGATTTCAGAGGGATTTCAGTCCATTGTGGAGGAGATGACATGACAGAGCAGCTCTATCTGTCGTGGTGGCGGGGTGAGGTGAAAGATCTTTACACTGTGGCAAACCGAGAAGCAGAGAAAGTATCAGGAACTGGGAGCAGGCATAACCTTAAAAAGCCCATTGCTAGTGACCTAATTAACCAGGCTAGTAACCTCCATTAACCAGGCTCTGCCCCCTGGAACTAAGGCTCCATGGCTTTTAAAACAAAGCCATAAGCAGGGGAATAAGGCATTCAAAGTCTGAACCAGTCAGAGACATTTCCTGTTAGGACCATAGCCAGCAGTTTTACCATTTTTATTTGTAAGTATTCCTTACAATGTACAAAAAGCGCTCATAATCAGAGGCCCATCACAAAATATGCTCCATCACATGGGTAGGCACCATGAACTACCACACTGGCGGCCATGTTTGGAAGGCACCGACCTAGAGCATCAGAGCTGGACAAGGTTTGAGCAGCGTAGACAGTCTCCTTTCTTATCAGAGGCCTTGGGTACACGCCAGGCCTCTCATTTGAGAAAGGCCCCGTATCATTCTCATGCTTTCATCTTTGGATCACACCTAGAGGGAAAAACACTAATTTGTCTTTTTCGGAGACAGAACCACTGACACTGGAGAAGGAAGAAGGAAGGGCTTGTCTGAGTCTCGCTTGTGGAGTGCAGCAGCTGACATAGCAACCCCAGCCTGCCTCTCACAACGTGGTGCAGGCTGCCTCCTTCTCCTGGGCTCAGGGACCCTGAGCCTCCCCAGACTGCTCGTCCACACAGCTACTGCCCTTTGCTCTTTGGTATTCCGTCTTGCTAACAACGTCAAGACGCAGAGAGGGCTAAATGGCTTTCCCTTCTCTGGTTTTAAAAGGGTTTTCTGGAAAATCTGAGACCTGAGCCTCCCCCTTTCTCTGTCTCCCATGGAATTTCTTTGTTCTTTACCTGAAGCTCACTCTCACTGCTGGCTCCGGATTTGTTCTGGAGAATATTGAAGCAATTTCAGCTGCTAGCTCCAGAAATGCAGGCTAAGAGGGGCTCCCCGTGCCAACAGTCCTAAGGACTACAAGAAATTAAAGGCTCATGCTAGGAGAAGGCTCATCCATAAGTGCTTACCATGTGTGCTGGCCAGCATTGTGTCAACATGACATAGACTAGAGTCATCTTGGAGGAGGAAACCTCAATTAAGAAAATGACCTTGCAACAGACTGGCCAGTGGGCAAGCCTGTGATACATTTTCGTGATTGATGATTGATGTGGCAGGGCCACCTCTGGGCTGGTGCTGCTTGGTGCTATAAGAAAGCAGGCTGACAGAACCTGGAAACAACCTAGATGCCCCTCAGCTGAACAATGGCTAAAGAAAATGTGGTACATTTACACAATGGAGCACTATTCACAACAGAAAGAAAAAATGAAATCTTGAAATGCGCAGGTAAATGGATGGAACTAGAAGAAACCATCCTGAGTGAGGTAACCCAGTCACAGAAAGACAAACATGGTATGTACTCACTCATCTATGGATATTAGAAATAGCGCAAAGGATTATCAGCCTACAATCCACACCTCCAGAGAAGCTAAGAAACAAGGAGGACCCTAAGAGAGACATACATGGTCCCCTGGAGAAGGGGAAAGGGACAAGATCTTCTGAGCAAATTGGAAGCACGAGGGAGGGGGAGGGAGATAGGAGAAAGAGGAGAAGAGAAGGGGAGAGGAGGACATGAGGGATCAGGAAGATTGAGTGGGGGGAAGAATAGAGGAGAGCAAGAAAAGAGACACCATAATAGAGAAAGTCATTATAGGTTTAACAAGAGATCGGGCACTGGGGGAATGTATAGAAATCCACAATAATGACCCCAACTAAGAACCTAAGCAACAGTGGAGGGGCTGCCTTAAATGCCCTTCCCCTATAATGAGATTGGTGAGTACCTTAAATGCCATCCTAGAGCCTTCATCCAGTAGCTGATGGAAGCAGAAGCAGACACCCACAGCTAAACACTGAGCTGAACTCCTGGAATCCAGTTGCAGAGGAGGAGTGATGAGCAAAGGGGTCAAGACCAGGCTGGGAAAACCCACAGAAACAGCTGACCTGAGCAAGTGGGAGCTCATGGACCCCAGCCAGACAGCTGGGGAACCAGCATAGGACCAAACCCAGCCTCCTGAACTTGGGTGACAGTTAGGAAGCCTGGGCAGTCTATGGGGCCTCTTGCAGTGGAACCAGTATTTATTTCCAGTACATGAATGGACTTTGGGAGCCCATTCCCCCATGAAGGGATACTCTCTCAGCCTAAATACATGGGGGAGGGCCTAGGCCCACCCCAAATTATGTGACAGACTTTTGATGATCCCCCATGGAAGGCCTCACTCTGCCTGGAGAGTGGATAGAGAGTGGAATGGGGGAGGAAGGGGGTGGTGAGGGGCATGGGAGGATGGGAAGGAGTGGGAACTGGGATTGATATGTAAAATAAGATTGTTTCTAATTTAAATAAAAATAAAATAAAAAAAAAGAAAAGAAAGCAGCCTGAGCAAGTCATGAGGAGCAAGCCAGTAAGCAGCATTCCTCCGTGGCCTCTGCCTCAGTTTCTGCCTCCAGCCTTCTTGTTTAAGTCCCTGTCCTAATTGCCTTTGAAGATGATCTGTGATATGGATGTATAAGCAAAATGAATTCTTCCCTCCCCAAGTTCCTTATGGTCATGATGTTTTGCCATAGAAATAGAAGTTATAACCTCTTGCAAGCTCAAGCACCTAAGTTTGATCACTTATTTTAAAAAGTCTGGGAGCAGTGGCACATGCTTCTAATCCCAGGAGAGGGTGCGGGGACAGAGGGAACCCTAAGGTTCGCTAGCCAGATAGCTTGGTCTACTCTGGCAAACTTGAGGCCAGTGAGAAGCCCAGCCATGCATACATACACAGTGTGGGGACAGAGAGAAAGGGGACTGAAGTGACAGGTCCAGAAGATGAGTCTATGTCCTGTCATACTACTTCAGGGGCCCAGGGGAGCGGGGAGGACGCCGGCTCTCAGGCACAGAGGTTTCACACTGAAAAGAGGGGTTTGCTCTATACACAGGAGGACTAAGCCTCTGGCCCAGCACTGGACTGGCCACCAAGACAGACTTAAGACTCCAGGGTGTTTGGGACCCAGCAGGCCAGAAAGAGATGCATCGACGGAATCAGATAGCCAGGGAGTGATGCAACTTTCTCTACTTTCATGCTCTTCTTGAGATGCTATTGAAGTTTTTGTTTTCTATTTAATGTTGTCTAAGTACAGATAAATTAAAAATTTGCACATCTGTCAGGAATGTTATTCTCCATCTTTGTACTGTATGACAGTTTCAAAAGCAAAAGGCAAACGAGTCTTTAGTTCACAAGCAGAAGCACTCGAATCGTACAGTTTCTCTTTCAGGTTACTCTGTGGGTGTGCATTTCAAGGTACTTATCTTTATACGTATTTTTATTTTATGTATGTTTTGCCTCAATGTCTGTGTACCAGGTGTATGTCTGGTGCCTACTGGGGCCAGAAAAGGCCATGGGATCCTTTGTAACTGGAGTTACAGATGGCTGTGATGGGTGATGAGACTTGAACCCACCCCCACCCTCTGGAAGAGCAGCCAGTGCTCATAAGCCCTGGGCCATCTCTCCAGCCCCTGTGGGTGTGTCTTTTGATCTGACTAGCTGGAGGACTCGGAAGATAGCTGTGCTTGCCTCCCGTGGTGTGGACACTCTCTTCCACAGCCTTTCCTTTCTACTTACTGGTCAGGGAGAAAGGAGTGGTGGGAAGGAGCAGTGCATTACTCATCAGCCCTTTGCCTTCTAGGCCAGTGATTCTCAACTTGTGGGTCATGACCCCTTGGGGATCGCATATAATGTATCCTGCATATCAGATAGTTACATTACAATTCATTAACAGTGGCAAAATTACAGTCATGGAGAAGCAGCAAAATAATCCTAGGGTTGGAGGTCACTACAACATGAGGAACTGTATAAGGGTCACAGCATTAGAAAGGGTAAGAACCACTGTTCTAGACTGACGTCTTCTGAGTCGGTAGGAAATAACAGGGTAAGAGAGGATGCTGCAAATATACGTGGCCATCTGTTGTTGCTGGAATCCTGTCTCGGCTCTGCTGACCAATTGGGAGGGACTGTTTTGCTCCAAGGCAGGTGGATCTAGAGAGGAAGACACATGACCCCAATAGTCAAATAAAGGTCAAGATAGGCTGAAGGTTGCTCTCCTGGATGGTGGAGGAGCTGGCTTGGAGCTTCCCCGTTGCCCTCTGGGAAGGAGGTTATGGAGACAGCAGGGGGAGCTGGTCCCCCGGTGAGAACGTCACAGCAGATGATGTGGCCTGGTTCCTCATTCAGTCTTGTAACCATTGTGCACAAGTTTGATATTAATAAAAGGTAGCACAATCCCCAGACCTCCATCATTAATCTGTGGCTCCTATAATGCCAGTGCGTTCTCAGGTGTTATATTAGTTTTTAACCACTATGGAAATACACTTGAGAATAAGACTTAAAAAAAAAAAAAAACAAGGATCTGCTTTGAGTTACGGTTTCAGAGGGTTCCGTTATCCAGCTCCATTTTGTTAGGGCCTTTGGGAAGTCAGAATATCATGGCATCAAGAGGGCGGAAGAGAGGAGCAGCTCAACTCATGGCAGCCACGCCAGAGCAGGCAGAGAAGGAAGGAAGCAAACACACTTTTGAAAAACTTGCCTCTCTTTTCTCTCTTCGGTCTCATCTCAAGCTTTGAAACCATCAGTGGACTCGATGGTTAGGTCAGAGCCTTCATGGTTAATTCATTCAAAAAAGTTTCTCCTCTAAATAGTACACCAGGCACACAGCCTTCATCATGGCAGTGTGAGTCTATCAGTCAATAATAGTGTCACATGTTCTGTGTCAAGGGAACCGTGGTCCTCAGGATCACAATGGCGAACCTTAGCTAGCAGCTGACCCCAGGTTCTCAGCCTCTCTCTGTTGTGCCCAAGTCACAAGGATCCCCAAAGGGACCAGGGAGACAGACCACCGATACAAATACACAAGGCTTATTGATTATTCTGTCCTTCTGCATGGGGGGGACCCCGGCTAGCAAGCTGACACAGCAGCCTCCAGAGGGTGAAGGTCCCTGTCTACTGCTAGGTTTTAAAGACTAAGTTACAGGATTACATCAGTAGGTACAGGTTGGTTTCTGATTGGTTGACATTTGGGGAACAATCAAGAAATGTTTCAAAGTCATGTTTTTTGTGTGCAATACCTGCGTACCCATTTTTCTCAAAGGTTGGTACTAGGGGGGAACATACTGTGGTTTCCGTGGCTTGCAGGTGGTCTATTGTATTAATATTTTTCAGAATTGAATTTCTTGGAGACTACATGGGAGTTTCTTTAGTGGTCAAACAGTCCCCAGGATCCAGGCTAGGGGGGTTTGGAGCTCCTTTGTGTTCAGTTTTGGCCCTAGCCCTGCTGCATCCAGGAGCTAAGGCTGGGGGAAGGGCTGACTCTTCACTCTCCACTCCTGGGTTCAGGGACCCTGCAGCCCTTGCTCCTGGGCTAGCTGAGAAATATGCAAATGCACGGCAAAGAGGGGAAGGCTGAGCACTGCACACATCTGTCCTCCTGTCCCGCCATTCCTCTATTTCCACATAAGATTACTAGTAATTTCAAGACAGTGACAGCTAAGTTTCATACCAAGTTGGGCTCCTGTGAGTGTCAAGCTTCAAGCTGCTACCTGCACCTCAAACCCAGGAAGCCGGTCCTTTCCGCTGCCTTCCTCGCCTTCCGCCTCCCCAGGGCTTGGCTTGTTCTGCTGTACCTGACCCTCCACGTGGATGAATAAATTCAGGACACATCCAATTGTTACTAGGCAACCCCAAGAGAGTGCCTCGCACCCTCTTAGTGCCTGCCAGTTTCTGCATCTGCCTAGTACGGCCGTTCTAGAAAGTACTTATTGTCATAAATACCACGGTAAATTTCACCAGTGAAGCATCGGGCATGCACCAGAATGCCTATTTTAACCATCACAGCAATATATTTCCATGTGGATAGAGCAAGAGACTGTGGACTGAGCAAAGGTTAGCTTCGAATATCAGTTTTAGAGCCAGAAATGGTGGCACATGCCTGTCATCCCAGATGCCCCAGAGGCAGAGACAGGAGGGTTGCAAAGTCAAGGACAGCTTGGGCAATTTAGTGAGCCATTACCCCAAAATAAAACCTAGAGAAGTCTGGAGATATAGCTCAATGGCCAAGTATTTACATAGCTTGGATGGGACCCTGTCTTCACTCACAAGTAACAGGTACACACACACACACACACACACACATCTGGTTTGGAACAGGATCAGAGCTGCCATGGTCTCAGGATTCCGATCAAGGACTCTGGCTCCTAAGAGTGATCTCTAATGTTAGACTGGGACTCCAGTACAGGTCAGGAAACTGGGGCAGAAGCTCAGCTTCTCACCACAATGGAGGCTGTAGGCCGCAGAGCTGAGATGCAGATGCGTAGGGCTCAAGCCTCCTCCTCCTAGCCACCCATTGTCAAGGCAGCAGTTGTCTTCTGGGCTCTGGCCTTCGTGGAAGTGTCCATATCCCTTCTGTGATGTCTGTGGAGATGCCTCAAAAGAAAGATACTTCCACACCTCGGTGAATCAGTTGGCAACCGATGTTTCAAAATAAAGAAGAGCAGGGGAAGGGTGAGGGAGAGGGGGTAGAGGCAGACATGGAGGAAGAAGTGAATGACGCTGGGGGAGAAAGGTAAGAAGAGAGGAAGGAGGGGAAAAGATGGACGTGCTGACTAGTTTCATGTCAACTTGACACAAGCGAGTGGAGGGAGCCACTATTGAGAAAATGTCTCCAGAAGATGGGCTGTAGGCAAGCCTGTAGGTAATTAACTGTTGATGGAGAAGGCCCAGCCCATTGTGGGCGGTGGCATTCCTAGGCTGGTGGTCCTGGGTTCTATAAGGAAGCAGGCTGAGCAAGGCATGAAGAACAAGCCGGTAAGCAGCATCCTCCAGGGGCTCTGCATCAGGTCCTGCCTCCAAGCTCCTGCCCTGCTTGAGCTCCTGTCTTGATGTCCTTTGACGATGAACAGTGATATAGAAGCTTGAGTCAAACCAAGCCTTTTCTCTCCAACTTTCTTGGTCGTGGGGTTTCATCACTGCCACAGTAACCCTAGTTAAGACAATGGAGATGATATTTGGGAATAATATATTAGACAAGCCGCAACAGATTCTTTACACAGAGGATGCTTAGTACCATTCATATAACCCCAAGCTGTGGCTCCCAAGACAGTATTTCCTGAACTGTTTGAACTATCAGTCCTGCCAGGCACTGAACAGCTATGGGTTGGGGGCACCTCTCAGAGATCCTTGTGGGAGCCAGATCCCAGTAACCAGGAAAGAGAAGATGGAGAGGGTAAGAGTTGGGCATGCAGCTGCTCTAGCCCTCAGGGATGGAGTATGATGAATGGATATAAACCTTCTGGGAAGCCTGGCCACGCAGGGCCATAGCGCCTGAGAGCCGTGAGGACACTCCAGGAGGAGACTTCCGTCTCTGCACATGATGGAAGACAGGCTCTTCACTGCCCACCACCAAGCATGATCTCATGGCTCCATCTTCCAGAATTTTCCCAGAAACGGAGCCCTACGCCTCAGCTTCTAAGTCCCTCAGTCTTCTTAAAGCAAAAATCCGCATACCCTACACCATAGCCATTGATCTGAAATTTCCTTGTGCTCCTTGACGTGGAGGCACTGTCAACTTGTCCCATGCTAAGATTCCTCACTACTGCTGTCGACAGAAGGAACGAAGAGCTTCACGTTATGAAGGTCATGTGAGCATCTGTGTGTTTTCCCATTCAGTTTTTCAAACAGCTCATTTTCTCTCTTTCACTGGAACATGTGAAGCTACGCATTGCTATAAACACACGTACAGAACTTTGCAGCGATGGGTAGATCACTGATTCTTTCTGAGCCTCAGGTTATGTATGCAGGGAAGCCAAGGGGTCAGGCACATTTTTTTTTTTACTTGTGGAACAAATACAGAAAAGTGCTAGCCTGGTTCTTCACCTAATCACCAAAGAGGAAGCTTTCAACCTTACCATGGAAACCGCAGAGCGACATGCTTCTCACGTGAAGACAACGCATTCTCATCACAGTAAGCAAGGGGGCCTGGACAAGACTCCCTGAGGGCTAGGGCCTAATATTTGATGCACATCTAACAAGTCACAGCTGATCTTCTGTCACATTCGTCCATGTAGGCTAGAGGCCGCAGACTCAGCTGTGAGCTCAGCTGCCCCCAGTCCATTTGCATATTTCTCATCCATTGGTCCAGTGCAGATTTTTAGTTGTCTTGCTTGGCCGCAGACTTGAGTGCTACATTGCAGCCAAGGGTGACTGGTGCTTATCGTGTGGCATTCCTGGGGAGATGTAAACAAACGTCTACTCATCCCAGATAAGGAACGGACAACAGAACAAAATAACAACAGTGCCAAAGTCAACTTGGCGAAGCAATGATTTTACTGTAGTTACTCACGGGCGTCGGGGGAGGAGTCACAGGAGCTACATCTCAGGAAAGCTGGACCCCTGAGTTACCTGCGTGACTCTCAGGGGGCTCAGCAGGTCTCCTCTCTTCCGCCATTCTTACTGCTTGCACAACCCTTGGAAGGAAGGGACTTTGCGACTCTGGTTTCAGGGACATCCTGAGACTTCGGTTGTTTTATTTCTGAGTTTTAATGAGCCTCCCTTCAGAACTTTGTAGGCTTGGTTGTTGACAGAAGTAAGGGAGCCCACAAGAGACGGAATAAAAGCATATCGATGTTTATCGGGGAACACTCACCAATAACAGTATGGATAGAGAGAAGCCTGGGGGCCCAGGAAGCTTCAGTCAGATCTCCTACCACCATACAAGACACAGAGAGAACACTGCCCCCCACTCATCAGCCCTAGAAGTCCAGTACCCCCAAACTGTTGGCTGAATGAATTCCCACAACACTCGGTGAGCTTCCTTCCATGGCACAGTACTTCCGTTTGGAGCAAAGTGCTACAGTGATGATTTTCCTGGAAGGAAAGTTCCTGAGTGAAGCAATGGGACAGCCAAGAGAAAGCCAGATGTCCCCAATACAGGGACATGGTGGGGGCTAGCACCAGAGGGGACAATGCTCATGCCTGAGGGCCAGCTGGGCCCCTGTGGTGGTTTGAATAAGATGGCCCCATAAGCTCATTCATTGAACGCTTAATCACCAAGGAGTGGAACTGCTTGAAAGGGTTGGGAGGACTAGGGGGTGTGGCCTTGTTGAAGTGGGTGTGGCCTTGTTGAAGGACGTGTGCCATTAGGGATGGCTTTAAGGTTTCAAAAGCCCATGCCAGGCCCAGGGTCTCTTCCTGCTGACTGTGAATCGGGATGTAGAACTCTCAGCTGCATTGCCCGCACCATGTCTGCCTGTGTGCCTCCCGCCATGGTGAGGATGCCACACTAGCACCTGAAGCTGTAAATTAGACGCTTCCTTTTTATCAGAGTTACCTTGGTTGTGGCATCTCTAA
This sequence comes from Mesocricetus auratus, assembly GCF_017639785.1. Lineage (NCBI taxonomy): Eukaryota > Metazoa > Chordata > Mammalia > Rodentia > Cricetidae > Mesocricetus > Mesocricetus auratus. The sequence goes on along the minus strand of NW_024429224.1, from coordinate 4,089,205 downwards.
ACAGCACTAGACCAGTGACTAAGACAGCCTTCTCTGGTTTCCTACGGATAGAGATGAATTTCAGAGCAACCCGACCCTCACTGGGAGCACATTCCATGGATCTCCACAGAGGGCCAGACCAGTAAGGAGAGGCTTGAGAGAAGATGATCTTTAGAGACGGGCGTGAGCACGTGTGTCTGAGCCAGGCTCATTCCTGGTGGGAGCGCGCCCTCTGGTGGAGGATTTGAGTAATGGTCCTGGCTAGGGCTGTGCCCTCTTCAAGAGTGTCTACGATCCTATTCAACAGTGCTGTATGGTAAGCGGTGGGAAAAGCCCCTAGCGCACTGCACAGGGAAGGTTAAACTGCTGGACTTTAAGACGCAGTGTCCCCCTGCCCGTGGCCCTCTCTAGACCTACCTTTCGTCTTGCCCCCTCCAGTTGCTGCTGAGGAGGTCTGGTTCTCTGGGAGCAGCGTGTAGGCTTGGGCTGAGGATCCACAGCCAGCGGGCTGTCTCGATTTTGTTCAAGCCTTCAGCAGACTGCTTCTCAGAATGGACGCGTTTCCAAAGACCAGGCAGTTGGTGAATGGCTGCCCCTGGGAGTTCCCAGCTGTTTGCTTCCTGGACAGTTCCTCTGGCTTGCTTCTCACGGAACTAATTACTCTGCATGCCTGCACACTCTTGCCTCTTTACAGGCCGTTTCTGCTCAGCATCTGTACTTGGAGGAGTCGCTCCCAGGCGTAACCACCCGCTGTAACCACCACCCAGCCTCAGCTCACCCCGCAGGATACCAGCTCAAGGATCTGTGTGGCCACTTTCAGGCTGTCCCACCGGTGTTTTATGAAGCTCACGGATAGCGAAAGCAGCCAGGGACCCCCTCCCCTCAGGGACCCTTCAGCGTCTCAGCAACAGGCTGCTCAAATGCCCACACATAGGGAACATTTTCATGGGGTACCCCAGAGAGGAAAGGCTTGGTTACACTTCTGGCTTCAGATGGTTAATTCTGTATGTCCACTATGCTGGTCCATGGCTCAGACGTGTGTGGTCAAACATTCTGGAAACTTCTCTAAGGAGTTGTCAAACGACATTAACATTTAAGCCCATTTATTTGGGGTAACACACACTGCTTTCCCTCAGACAAGTGGACTCGTGCAGTCATTTGAAGTCTGAATGAACCAATGGACTGACCTTCTCTAGGCAGATTAACACCACACACACACGCACACACACGCACACACACGCACACACACACACACACTCATACTAACCCACAAAACACACAACACACACACGCACACACACGCACACACACACACTCACACACACATACTCATACTAACCCACAAAACACACATACACACAACACACACACTAACCACACACACACACTAACCCACACAACACACACACTCACACTAACCCACACAACACACACACTCACACTAACCCACACAACACACACACGCACACTAACCCACACAACACACACGCACACACACACGCACGCACACACACACGCGCACACACACATACACACACGCACACACACGCGCGCACGCACACACACACACACACACACACACACACACACACACACACACACACACACACACACACACACACACAGGCTTATCCCGTAACGGGAAGATGGGCTAAGGCGTTGCTTTGATGCCCGGACCACCCTGAGCTATCACATGCCCATCAGGGAGTCCTTGTGCTCCCTCTGCTGGACAGAAAGAAAATCTTCATTTTTCTGATCTTGGCTTGTCTGGCACCAGGGCTGCTTGCCCCTTCTTCCACGTCTAAGCTTCCTTCAGTACATCTGCCTCTGGAGAAGACACAAGAGCAAGAGGATGCGTCAGAGGGAGAGATGAGCCCAGAGTCCTGAGCCCCCAGCCCAGGCATACCCCTTCCTGTTGTTGGGTTGGGGCCACCTCCCACCTGAGCTCCTGCTTTGCGCTTGTCGATGGTCCTGTAGGTTTTCTTATGGTATGTGGACAATCTCAGCCCCCAGGATGCCTGGTGCAGCAAAAAAAAAAAGGATACTAAGGTCCATCCTCCCGGTGTAGTGACTCACAGTGCAACTATGGCGTGGCCTTATGACTTACCTGGTAGGCTCTGCAAGAACACCCAGTACCCACTGTGTTCCTCGTGTAGACAGGTCACTGCCACCCAGCAGAAAGAGACAGGACTCTCAGACGTCTGGGTGGAGTAACATTTTTGTATGAAGATTTGTGCATAATTTAAAATTGACTTCCAGATGTTATAACGCAAATTCTATATTCCATCATACATTATATATTTGCATATATAATGTGAATTATATACACATAAGGTATACATGTCAATAATTATTGAAAAGCCTTAAAAACTCATGTGTTCATGTGTATTATATACAAAATGGGTGTAGAGACCAGTGTGTGTACTTATATTTTAAGACACATATGTATATTTATATATAAGAATATATGTATATTATATATTATGCATAATATATTAGACCCACCTACACACACACACACACACACACACACACACTGTGTATAAGGCTCTGTGAGGGATTAGCCCCTGGACCCTAAATCAAAACCTGCAGCCTCTTGGGTTCCTTATACAGGGTTGTATATCCTTTGCCTCCTATAAACTGTCAACCTTCAATAGATGACTTACACAATGTCTCACAGAATGTAAAGGCTTTGAAAATAGGTTGTATATGGTATTATTTAGAAGATGACAAGCAAGAAGTCTGTATATATTCTATATGGATGTAATTTCTTTCCAAATTCTTTCAGTGTAGCAGCTGTGCTTGTCCAGGACTGCTGGATTCAGTGAACAGTTTCCACCTGTGATGTTGCCATGCAGCTGCAGCTACCCAGGTGAGAAATATCACATTAGCATCCCACCCCATCGCTACCCAACTTAAAGAGCTATTGGATGTAAAACAGACGTAGAGCCAAATGGTGGGAGTTAAAACTATGCCATTCTGCCTCCACATGTCGACTTTCAGATAATTTAGCTGATCTCCCTTGGCTTTGATCTCTTCATGTGGGTTGGAGGGTCATTGTCCTTTCTTGGTAGAGCCCCATGCAGATGAAGGGATAAATGCAATGAACAGTTAAGATCATTGACTAATGCAGGACAAATGGTCACTGAGTACCAATTACTAGCTGCAAAGCCCTGGTCTAGGCCCTAAACAAAGTGATCACAAAGGGCATAGTACCAGTCATTGGGTGACTTGGTGGCAGAGCCCTTAGGCCCTTAGGCCCACAAGTCACCCTGCTTGTGGGGGAAGCTGTTGTGTGATGGTGGTTGTCCTTGTGTATATATGTTTCTCTTATTGGTTGATGAATAAAACGCTGTTCAGCCAATGAGGTAGGAAGATATGCAGGTCTAGGAGACAAGGAGAATTCTGGGAAAGGTAGGCAGAGTGGGCCTGCCACAGAGTCACCATGCTGCTGAAGGAGAAACAGCATGCTGGGGCATTACTGGGTAAGCCACAGCCTCATGGCAACATGTTGATTGACAGAAATGGGTTAATAATTAAGACAGAGCTAGCCAATAAGAAGCCCTACCTACCAGCCAACAGATTAATAACTAATATAGTGTCCGTGTGTTTACTTGGGCCTAAAGGGCAGTGGGACCAGCTGGAACAGAAAACCAACAGCAACAGTTGTGAAAATAGAAAATAGCCGGGTGTTGGTGGCGCATGCCTTTAATCCTAGCACTCGGGAGGCAGAGGCAGGCGAATCTCTGTGAGTTCGAGACCAGCCTGGACTACCAAGCGAGTTCCAGGACAGCCTCCAAAGCCACAGAGAAACCCTGTCTCGAAAAACCAAAAAAAAGAAAATAGTTGGGAAAAGAGGGTATATATGGGACTCGGCAGGTATTTTGTGCCCGGAAAGGGCTAACATCTGGAAGGTGGAAGTGGTTCTGCTCTTAAAGTGAGACAAATGGTTGAGAGACTCTGGTGGATGTGATGCGAGAGGCTTTTAGAAGGACTGAGCATGCACACTTGGGGAGGAGACAGGAATTTGGTAGGGATACCTGATACAGGAACTATTGTCATCCATTATCTGATAGGCTACAGATAGGATTCCATTTCTAGGCCTGGTTTTTCTACTAGATTGATGCCTTTCTTTATTTCAGTGGTCCAGAATCTTTCCCAGAGTTCTTCCCTGCTCTTTAAAATAAAGAGATTAAATCAAACAGCTTGAAGGCCCTGTTGAATTCCAGAAGACCAGACAATTACAGACTCAATAATGTCATGTAAGGAGACTCTGAAGCGAGAACTGACCTCCTGATAATGCCCTTTAAATGTCACCTTATCAAGATGTCCTCAGTCATTATTTTAATGGTCTTCTTCCTCTATTGTTTAATAAAAGGGGGGACATTAAATCTAACCTCAAACCGTGAGATAACCAATTTTTTAAAACAATTTTCGAGAATGATTTAGCAGTAAGACTGGATCCCTGAGACTTTATCTTGAGCAAAACCTGTTAGCAGTGAGGCCCCAGCATGTGCTGGTCACCCACTGTGTCAGGAACAGTCCAGGCTCCAGCGACACACAGATGAAGGGAAGCAGTTTTGCTGTAAGAGAAGTCACGAGTGAGAAGAGAAAGAGAAGTAAGCAGAACAGCAAGACGCAGACTCAAGGGAATTGGTTAACAGAAGTGACTGACACTCCAGGCTGAGAGTGCACAGACTACTTCATGGAGGGCCAAACTGAACTGTAGTAGGAAGACCACAGTGCAAATGATGCCAGATGGAGGGAAGAGACCGGCTTGAGCTGTAGTCATTGATAACCAATCATGACTCATGGTGACGTGGTGCTTTCCACATTGTACTGGCCAGGACGTGGAAGCCCTTTGAGTGACATTAAAGCCTTGAAAGGCATTGCTAGACACTCTGCAGCGTAGGTAGATGACCAGCAAAGACAAGCAGCTGGACAGGAGAGCCAGATGCCCTCTGGAACAGCCAGAGTTGTTGCTGTTGCTGTGGGCTGTGGTGATATATTATTTACAATGTAATAATGCTTGCTTGAGGGTTCAAAATGCAAAGATAGCCACAAGTCATAGCAGTCAGGCAGTGGTGATACACACTTTTAGTCCCAGCAGCCATACTAGCTAGCCATAGAGCTAAGAGGTGGTAGCACACACCGTTAATCCCAGGACTCAGAAGACTGGCAGATGGATCTCTGTTAGTTCAAGGCCTCATTGAGCAACATTAAATTGATCCAGTCTAAAAGAGAAATAGCTCACACAAAGGTGATCTCAGTACCTGGGAATCACAAGCCTTTAATCCCAGCTCTTGAAGTATATAAGATAGGAGCAGATACTCAGTCTGGGGCATTTTGGTTTCCATCCATATTTGGGCAGTTAGCCTCCAGCCATGATGAGGGCAGGATTGTTTCAACCTGGGTGGAGGTAAGAGCTACTGTGACCTTTCAGCTTGAACCCCAGTAGCGATCTCTGGGCTTTTACTATTCATACTACAATAGACTGTGTGGCCACTGAAGTCTCGAGCTAAGGAATGCAGCAACAGGTCACTTGAGGTACAGGATAGAGTGGGGGAGAGAGCTTATTAATTATTTAAATAATCTGAGAAGAAGTGAAAAGACCATTTGAAGGGTTGAGCAGTGACCTAGCACAGAAGAGGAGCAGTGAGCTTGTAAGAGTCGAGTGCAAACCAAAACACAGGCAAGGAAGGAGGGTTGGGAGGGGAGAAGGCAGAAAGGCTGATGAAGAACACTAAGCAGTCACCTTGGCTGCAACTAAAACACCAGCAAAAGAGGAGAAAATCTGAAGTGACTGGGAAGTTTCACAACTGTGGGAAGCTTCCAGTCTTCTAAAGCAGGACACCGGAACATAGAACAGGGAAAAGCACGCCTAGGCAGAATACATCCAAGGATGCCAAAATTAAAACTCAAAGCTGACAACCCTTCAACAAACGAAAGAGGCATTGCATACAAAGGAACCCTAGCAAAGATAAGGCAGATTTCTCACTAGAAATGACAGAAATGAAAAGGTGAGATTGTATCCTTAAAATGTAGAAGGGTAAACATAACTGCAGCCCAAACATTTACTTATCTGCTGCTGAGGTAAAACACTGATCAAAAACACACTGGGGAGGAAAAAGCCTATTTGGCTTGCAGGTTACAGGCCATCATCCAGGGAAGCCAAGACAGGAAGCCAAAGCAGGAACCTGGAGTTAGGGACTGAAGCTGAGACCATGGAGGATGCTGCCTACTGGCTTGCTCAGATTCCTTTCTCTTTTTGTTTTTGTTTTGTTGTTTTGTTTTGTTTTGTTTTTTTGTTTTTTGAGACAGGGTTTCTCTATGGCTTTGGAGGCTGTCTTTGAACTAGCTCTTGTAGACCAGGCTGGTCTAGAACTCACAGATATCCACCTGCCTCTGCCTCCCAAGTGCTGGGATTAAAGGCGTGCGCCACCACCGCTTGGCCTTGTTGTTGGGTTTTGGTTTTGTTTTGTTTTGTTTTTGAAGCAGGGTTTCTCTGTGTAACAGTCCTGGCTGTCATGCAACTCCAGGCTGTCCTTGAACTCACAGAGATCTGCCTGCTCTTGCCTCCCAAGTGCTGGCATTTAAGTCTGCCAGCCTATGCATGGCTCTGCCCACAGAGTGCTGGGTCCTCTTACATCAGTTATCAATTAGAAAATGGCCCACAGATGACCACAAGCCAATCTGATCAAAGCAATTCTCCAGTTGAAGTTTCCTATTCTCAGGTGACTGTAGGCTTTTGTCAAGCTAACAACTGAAGCTAGCAACTACAAATTAATCATGCATGTTCAATTAATCAAAAATATAGTTTGTAAGTAGAGGCAAGACAAAGATATTTTCCAATAGCTAAAACCTGAGAGAATTTGTATCAGTGGACATGCAGTTCTTCAGTCTATAAAGAGAGGGCCCAGAGAGGGGCCTAGATCTACAAGCAGGATAGGGAAAAGGACCAAAGAAGACGTGAACAAACAGCAAGAACTACATACTAATCAGCTGCTTATCTAGGCATGAGCAAATCTGCACGGAGTTACTCTTGAGAGCAACTATAATGACACTGTGTGTGGTTTAAATACTTCTAGCAATTAAAACGACAGCAAAAGCACAAAGAATATGAGGTTATATTAATGAAATTGGGTCCTTGGAAGAGTGTTATTAAAGTATATAATGCTACTTGAAGGTAGATTATAATATGTTAAAAATGTTTCAACTATCACTGTTTTATTTTTACTTACAATTTTTTAATTAATTTTTATTTAAATTAAAAACAATCTTATTTTACATACCAATCCCAGTTCCCTCTCCCTCTCATCCTCCCATGTCCCCCACCAACCTCCCATCCCACTCCCCATCCACTCCCCAGGGAGAGTGAGGCCTCTGATGGGGGATCATCAAAGTCTGTCACATCATTTGGGGCAGGGCCTAGGCCTTCCTTATGTGTCTAGGCTGAGAGAGTAGCCCTTCATAGGGAATGGACTCCCAAAGCCCATTTGTGCACTAGGGGCAAATACTGGTTCCTGTGGTGATTATCTTTCTTGCACAAATATAGCCTACTTGGGGGTCAGAGTTTGGAGCTTGACACTAGCTAATCATAGAGGTCTGGAGGTATGCACAGACAGACAGGAAGTGATGTAGCTGGGCAGAAACAGGATATAAGCAGGGAGAAACAGGAAATCGCTCTCTGCTGAGACGCTTAGGAGGTAAGGTGTGCTGTAGCTTGTTCCTTCTCTCTGATCTCTCAGCATTTTCCTCTGTATCTGACTATGACTTTTTATTAAGAACTCCTTTTACATATTGGTGCTCAACATGAGGCACAAACCCATGACTCTGAGATTCAGAGTCTCATGCTCTACCGCACACAGGTTGCTCTTTTTTTTTTTTCTCTTTAGTAAAAATCTGTTTGGTTTGGTTTGTTTGAGTTTTTGCTTAGTATCCAAAGGTTGGACAACCTTGGAATAAGTCAGGCTTCAGTGTCCTTGGACTTGCTTTGGTGGTACACATACGACACCTGCTGGCCAAACATCATCATTGCAACTTATGATGCATAAGAGGCATGGATGACTTTCTGAGGATTTAATTTGAGGTAAATTACTGGATATTTTTGCAATTTAAGCTAGTAAATAAATTAATTAAAATACATTTTTCTACAATTTATTAACTACTGCTACGACAGTGGTAGAAAATGTTACCACCTAGCCGGGCGTTGGTGGCGCACGCCTTTAATCCCAGCACTCGGGAGGCAGAGGCAGGAGGATCTCTGTAAGTTCGAGACCAGCCTGGACTACCAAGCGAGTTTCAGGACAGCCTCCAAAGCCACAGGAAACCCTGTCTCGAAAAACCAAAAAAAAAAAGAAAATATTACCACCCAGGAATTTTTAAATCTTTTTGCTGCTACTGTGAATGGAATTTTAAAAGAGGTACATGGCATTCCTGAGATGTACACACTCTTCTTAGCCATATTTGCTATTAGCTTGGTAATTCATATCATATCCTTCAAGAAATGGTTTGACAATAGAGCTAAGAATAAGGAACTTATAGAAGTGATACAGACTTTTTGGACTGAATAACTGTAATTTGACAAACAGAATTCACAAAATAGGACATGGTAATGAATTAGCAGAAAAATTTCATTCCATGTCTAAGAGTATTGACATGCTTGCAGATAGAACATTGTTTTTGGAAGGCAATCTGCATGCCATTCAAATAATCTCTAAGGATGAGAATATTAAATCATGTGTAAATGATGAGAACAAGAAACTGACTTGGAAGTTTTTACTGTCCAGGAAGCTCAAATGTTCTGAGAAACAATGGTGGATAGATTACAGGCCATAGAAAACCTCCTTAAAACTGACACACCAGTTGCTAAGGTACAGACAGAAGAGAATAAAAAAGATTTAACATCCCCAGTACCTTTCAGAGTCAGAGATGACTTACATCACCTGCTATGGTCTATTCTGTTACTGTTACTCAAAAGCCACTGAATGATGAACACCCTGAAGCATTTACAGAATGCAAACTGGAGCCCACACCTATGAAGATTTAATAGGTATTAAGGAAGCAGTAGTTTCTTATGGCATGCATTTACCAAATGTGAGGCAGTTTTAAAAAGGCATGGGCTACAAGACATAGAATAACTCCAAATTACTGGCTTCAGTTAATCTCAGCTGTTCTATAACGTGGTCCACAGTTGCAGTGGAAGTCATATTGGAGATAAGAGGGACCAAAAACCCTACCCTTAAAAAGGTTAACTGACAGTCCTGTCTGGGTGGAGCAATGGTCTATGACTTCAGAGAAGCTAGAGGCTCTAGAACAGCTGGCTCAGGAACAGCTAAATTCTGGACATATTGAAGAATCTACCAGCCTTTGGAATTTTCCTGTACTTGTTATTAAAAAGAAATCAGGAAAATGAAGAAAATGCTTATAGACCTGAGAGCCACTAATAAAGTAATTCAGCCAATGGACTTTCTATAAACTGGAATGCCATTGCCTTCTTTAGTAACTAAAGATTGGCCTATTATAGATATTAACTATACCTTTATGAGAAAAAGATAGGTAAAAATTTGCTTTCACTGTGCCTACTCACAACCTGCTAAAAGATATCAGTGGAAGATTCTCCCACAGGGAATGTTAAATAGTCCTACCCTGTGTCAATATTTTGTACAGCAGCCATTGCAAATAATATGTAAGCAGTTTCCTCCATCTATAATTTACCATTACATGGATGACATTTTATTATCTGATTAAATTATAGGTAATTTAGAAAGAATGTTTGTAGAAGTAAAGAAAGTTTTGCCTTGTTGGGAATTACAAATTACTCCTGAAAAAATACAAAGAGTAGATTATATTAATTATTTAGGCTATAAAATAAGTTTACAAAAAATTAGACCCCAAAAAGTACAGATTAGGAGGGATCGATTGCAGACTCTTCATGACTTTCAGGGATTGCTAGGAGACATTTCCCATCTGTGGCACATTATTGGGATAATACTGATTAATTTAAACAAAACCTTAGATGGAGACAAGGACGTAAACAGTCCCAGGGAATTAACAACTGAAGCTGAGAAATAATTGGCATTGGTGGAAGAAAAATTATGCTTGCATATGTGAATCGTGTAGATTCAAAGCTTAACTGCATTCTAGTCATGTTACCCTCTACGCATTCCACTACAGGACTATTAATGTAGAGGGAAGATATTATCTTAGAATGGAAAAGATCTCTGAGTTAATTCTAAAAGGAAAATTGAGACCTTGTCAATTAGCAAGAATAGATCTAGCAGCATTTGTAGTACCTCTTACTAAGGTTAAAATTGAAAATTTTAAAATTGAAAAATTATGAGTAGAAAGTGGACCCTGGCAAAGAGCTTGTAGCAATTTTGGTGAAAAGGTCAATAACAAGTATCCCAAAAGCAAGAGAATTCAACTTATAAGGGGAACTACCTGGATCTTTCCTGGCATCACAAGGGAAACACCAATAACTAGGCAGGATACAAATCAGAAAATTTAAGTAAAGCAGATCTAACTCCTTATAATTCTGTCCAAAAGTTAGCTACTGATTCACAATATGCAGAAAGAATTGTTTTTACATATTGAACTGCTGAATTTAAATCAGATGATATTGAATTGACTTTATTATTTATTCAGTTAAACAACATAATCAGGAACAAAAATCATCCCATATATATAGCATACTTCTGATCCCATATGGGTCTGTCAGGCCCTCTAGCACAAAGTAATGATGAGATTGATCAACTATTGATAGGAAATGTGCTAAAGGCATCAGAATGTCATAACAACACCATAGCAAACCATAAAAACAATAGCAAATGTTTGAAAAAGACTTCTCTATCACTTGGCAACAAGTCAAGGAAGTTATAAGGAAATGTCCTACTTGTTCTTTATACAACCAAATTCCACTGCCTACAGGAAGCAACCCAAAGGGAACACAAAGGAATAAAATCTGACAGATAGATGTATTCCATTTTGTAGAATTTGAAAGATTAAAATGTGTACACCACACCATTGACACCTATTCAGGTTTTCAATGGACAACTGCTTTGAGTTCAGAAAAGGCTGATTCCATAATTACCCATTTGCTAGAAGTTACAGCCATCATGGGTATACCCGCCCAAATAAAAACAGACAATGCTCTAGCATATGTCCCTAAGACAATGAAACAATTTTTGATTATTATAATGTAGAGCATATTATGGGTATACAACATAATCCTACAGGACAGGCAGTTATAAAAAAAATCAAATCGAACTCTAAAGAATATGATAAACAGGAAGGTTTAACAAAGAACCCCAAAAGTAGATTGCATAGTGCTTTATTAACTTTGAATTTTCTGAATGCTAATGAGAAAGGAAAAACAGCTGCAGAGAGTCATTGGATAATAGAAAAAACTGCATAATTAAACCAAGCAGTAGCGTACTTCAAAGATGTATAGACTTCTGAATGGAAACCGGGACATGTGTCACATTGGGGAAGAGGTTTTGCTTTTGTTTCCACAGGTGAAGAAAATATGGATACCATCAAAATTGATAAAGATTCATTTTGAACAAGACACATCTCAGTTAGAAGAGGTAATAGTTCACCAAGCAGCATGATTGTTTAAACTAACCTATAATGAAACAAATGATTTTCATTTGAACAGATATAACTTGCCAAGAAGAACTTCCCCAAAATTTAGGGCTGGGGAAGGGTATTTTTGTCTTTGCAGGAAAATAAAAGGTATACAGCTAAGGAATCCAAAGACCCCTGGACAAATGGGACATCTGGAGAAAAGGGACAAAACATATAGAAAAATTATCCCAAGAAAAAGAGTAAATTGGTCTATTGGTATATCATAGGTAAACCAAGGTAAAATTTCATAAGTCTTCCCAAATGTTTGTTTCTTATTTTTATACAGAGATATAATACAAATGATCTTTTTGTAGTCTCAGTCCAATTAAACATTAAAAACTGGCTTTGGAGTTGGAGAACAGCTCTCTCTCCTTCTCTAACCCAAGCAAGCTTGTTAAAGTAAAATATAAAAATCTCTGTCTCTTGTCAGAAGAGTTGTCTGATAGGAAACAGAAGAGAAACAAATGTTTAAGACTATTGTATTGTTACTAATCTCTTCATTTTTGCCATCATATTAATGGTCATGTAGAGTACTAACCAGTTCTAGAAAAGGTTTTCTGTCTACCTTCATGTACATGATTTCTTGTCTGAGTCTCTATTGGTCTTCTACAGTGAACCATGGCCATGCCTAACAGTGACCTATAGAGACAGCCAGCCAAAAGCCTGAGTGTAGGAGGAAGAGGAAAGCCAGGAGATTCTGTGTAGCATTTTCTGCCTCTCCTAAACCCCAGAGTCATAGCATCCACGCCGAGTTGATGCCACCTCTTTTTCCTTCCTGGTCTCTCAGTTGATTTCTCAGCAATTCCATCATCTGTGTTACAAACACTCCAGGGTTAGGGGCTGAATTGTGCTTCTTACTCACATATTGTATAACTCTAAGAACCTTAAAAAGCAACTTCTGGCCTCCAGAGCCACAGAGGACACATTTCGACTTGATCTTGGTATGATGTTGCCTTACTGATGTCAGTCCTAGAAAATGAATTCACCTACTTTAAATCCCTTCTGTTTCCCATACGCAGCACTTTCGTTTCATGCTGGAATGTAACTGAAACAATTTCTGTGTCGTCTGGTAAGTGGCCTGGAGCTTAAAAGGAAACGAGAGTGTGGAGAGAAAGTTTGATAGCAAACAGAAGGAATAAGGAATATAAGTACAATATAACCCAAATACGTTGGAATTTACTGAGTTATGTACAGGGGTATTTGGGAGAGGGTGGTGAAGCTTAAAGCAGAATCTTCAGGTCCCTCTGCAGCTGCCTCCTTGAAAGTATGTAGGACAGCCCTACATAATGAACTACAGGCAACTAGAGATGCTGAGAGTGGGGGAAATTGTCTTATCCTGGGAAGAGCAGAGCAAACTTGGATGTCCAATACCAAATGGCCATCCCTGAAAACACACACAAGTAACATTATACAGAAGACTGAGACACATACACACACACACACACACACACACACACACACACATGTGCACACACACAACATAATAAAAAAGAAGGGATGAATTTGAAAGAGAACAAAGAGGGATATATTAGAAAGATTTGGATGTGGGAAAAAGGAAAATAATGTAATGCTATTACAATCTTAAAAATAAAAGAAATAGAGACTGGACAATGGCTCAGAGGTTAAGAGCACTGGCTGCTTTTCCAGAGGTCCTGAGTTCAATTCCCAGCAACCACATGGTGACTCACAACCATCTCATAATGAGATCTGATACCCTCATCTAGCATAAAGGCACACATGCAGATAGGGCATGCATACATAAAATAAATAAAAATAAAAGAAATAATAAAAGTAAGAGAAGAGGCAGTGTGTGCCCTGTTTAGTGCAGTGGTCACTGGTAAGCAGATCCAACGGTCTCTAACTATAATAATGCAAGAGAATGAGCATGCCCTGGGTGGTGGCTGGGTCAGCAGAGCCCGGAAGGACTGATCAGAGCTGGCTGCCCTTATTAAAGCCCTCCTTACAATTGTTTTTCTCCCAAGCACGAGCAGGATGCTGATACTGCAGTCCCCCACCCCACAGGCACCTGTACACCATCACATTTGTCCATTATGGCTGACAAAGTGCATGCTTAAACAGCAAAGTACATCTTCATTTAAAAAAATTATTTTTTCATTTTACATGACAATAATAGTTCCCCCTGCCTCCACTTCTCCCATCCCTGCCCCTCCCCCCTTTCCAGCCCCCATCCACTCCTCATAAGAAGTAAGGCCTTCCTTGGGGAAGTCAACAAAGTCTGGCATACAAAGTTGAGAAAGGACCAAGCCCCTCCCCCGGCAAAGTTTGAAAATGGATTCCAGAGAAACGTCAAGGTTCATCCCAGTGGGAGCACAGAGCTGCTAACATCGGCTCCTCCCTGCACCCTCTTTGGCTGGCTGTCCATAAACTATCTGTCCTGGTTCTCCTGCGCTTTTCAATCCCTGACAGGGAACCACAGTTTTCGGTGCAGCAGGAGCTGCACCCTCTCTGCTGCCAGCACATGGAGCATTCAGAGTCCAGACCACCTCCTCACCCTGGCTGATCGTCCTCCCAGCAGGAAGCTCTAACAAAACCAAGCTCTGCACTGGGCTGCCCCAGGCGCGATGCAGTGTGAGTGAGGAACCCTTCCCACACTCTCCAAGGGGCTCTTTTCTCCTGGAAGCACCATCCTACATTAATTCTTTCCAGTGCCCATTTTTGCTGGGAGGGAACATCACTGCCCACACCTGAGGGACAGTGGTTCTTTTCTCAGCCACAGAATGGTTTTCGTATCTCCATTTAGCGCATTAGTAAGGTTCATGATAATCACTTGATTACATCTGTGCCTTTGCCAGCCCCAGAGGGCAGATGCTGATCTGTCCTCAATGCTCTCTGAGTCCAGATGACACAGAACTAAGTTGGGCCACAGCAGTCAGACAAAGCAGGGACCTTGTGTGGTGGGGCCTGGACCGATGGTACAGTTCCCGCAGATGGTGACGGGAAGATGCTCCAGGAGGGCACTGCAGAATGACAAGTGGCACAGGGCAGGGGAGAGCTTCCCGTGGTTCTTTCCCTCTGGGACTCTTCAGTGAGATGGATGAAGGAATTGTGGCGGTGCTCACACACATCTCCACACTGTGCTCTTGATCTTCGGTTGTTCCCAACCGTGTAGTCTCCATAACAATCGCATGAGTTTCTGTGGCTTCCAGAGCCAAACATATTTGACAGAAGTATCTTAAGAGAAAAGTTGAAAGGTTTGGGGTTTAGAGTTCAAGGGGGACACTATAGCAGACTTTCCTTTTCGATAAGAGATTTATTAGAAGAACTTTTAGTACCATAGATTGACCTGCTGGCAAAAAAAAAGAAAAAAGAAAAGAATTCAGACCCAGATGGCAGAGTCAGCGAGAGGGATATCCAGTCTTAGAGGCCTCGGAAGAAGGTGGAGGTTCATGCCATATAGTTGGTAAGTAGTCCACAGCGCAGGCTTCATTCAGGGTGCGGGGGAAGGAAAGGGGGCCCTGAATTTGGGATGAGGAATTGAGACTCTGAGGATGTGGGGAACATTTTGTTGAAGTGCACCCATTAGGGTTTCTACTGTTGTGTCAAAAAAAACTATGATCAAAAGCTGCCTGGGGGGGCGTTGGTGGCGCATGCCTTTACACTTGGATCTCTGTGAGTTCGAGGCCAGCCTGGTCTACAAGAGCTAGTTCCAGGACAGCCTCCAAAGCCACAGAGAAACCCTGTCTCGAAAAAAAAAAAAAAAAAAACAACAACGAAAAAAAAAAAGCTGCCTGGGGAGCAAAGTGTTTATTTGATATTACGTCTTGTAGCCCATCATCTAGGGAATTCAGGGCAGGAACTCGAGGGGGAACCTGGAGGCAGGAACTGCAGCAGAGGCCGAGGAAGAATGCTGCTTAGGGTTTCTCCTCATAGCTTGCTCTGCCTGCTTTCTTAAAGTACCCTAGACCATGAGCTCAGAGGTTTCGCCACCCTCAGCGAGCTGGGCCTTCCTCCATCAATCAACACTCAAGAACATGCACCATAGGCCGGTCTGGTGTCAGCATTCCCTCAACTGAGGTTTCACCTTCCAAAAAGACCCCGGCTTGTGTCAAGTTGGCATCAAACCAGTCAGCACACAACCTAAAGTCTGATGATGTGAGCCAGTAACCATCCTGGAGGAAGCAGGAATGAGATTTGCCATTCTGCTGGAATCTGGAAATCTGGACAGTCTCTTAGAGATGCACGAACAGGCTCTTGTCAGCATGTCGGGGATCCGTGCCCCCACAGTTGCTGAAAGAAAGAGGCTGCAGCAGGTAGGCTCGGCTAGATCCCATCCTCCTACAAATCCCAGCAGAACTGATTATTGGTCTCGCCATTCCAGAGAGATCCCAGTCCACCAGTGTGGGAAGGCAGGAGACAGGAGCAGCTGTCTGTGGAGTGGGAAGGGGCTGTGGATATGGTTCAGACAAGAAAACACAGAAACAGAGCCCAGCTGTCACTTTTGAACGTTCACTCTAGTGAACTACTTCCTTTTCCCCTGAGGATAGAAGAAACATTTCCTCCGGCCTCCAAGGAAGGCTCTGTAGATTAAGCTAGAAATGCAAAGGAATGAAGGACAACAGAATGCTTCTAGCTAAACAGAGACAGCCCCTGGGCTACCTTCCCCCCAGTCATATAAACTTCCAATGACACGGAAAGTGTCCCCCAGGTCAGGACAGACGCATCTGTACCCCTGTCTGTAGGTACTCCAGGGCCATCTGTCTTGATTACTGTAATGTCATAAGGTGTTTCGAACTCAGATTGTGCCTCCTGCTTTCTGCTTACTCGAAGCTGCCTTAGTTCCTTGGGGGTCTCTTGAAATTCCACATGGGATTTGCGTGCTCAGGCACCGAGGAAATAAATGAATGCCAATCACATGAGAAGCAGCAAGACCATGCAGTGCACACTTGCTGTAACTAAGAAGTCAGCCACCACACTGACACCAACAGAGATGCCTGTAGGGATGAGCCCACAAAACTATCCATGCCCAAAAGGGCGGGGAAAGGCAGATTAACACAGGTGGGATATTTAGGGAAAAGAAAAGTTCTCTCTCTCTTGGAAGCCTGCCACGCTTCTGACCTTTCAGCTTGTGTGTAAGTTCTTTCTCTAGTAAATATATATATTATATTCCATATTACATCGACCTCCCTCGTCAGACGCCAATGTGGAAGAGTGCAGACAAGCTTTATAATGGGAAACGGAAGGCTTCGGGAGTGCCCTGTCTGAAGGCTGCTAACCCGGGAAGCTGGAGGTGGACCAGCTCAGGGGGAATCAGTGCATGTTTAGGAGGTGGGGTGCTTTGAGAAAACGGCTCACAAAGGGAGGGGCACCATTAGGAGGAGGTGTGGCCTTCTTGGAGTAGGTGTGGCCTGTCAAAGACAGGATTTAGGGTCTTTTGCCTAAAATGCACTCATTGTCACTGTCAACTTCCTGTTGCCTGTAAGATGCAGGACTCCCAGCCACTCCTCCAGCACCGTGTCTGCCTGCACACCGCCATGCTTTTGGCCATGATGATAAGAGACTGTACCTCTGAGACTGTACGCAAGCACTCAATTAAATGTTTTCTTTATCAGGTTTGCCATGGTCATGGAGTCTCCTCACAGAAACAGAAACCTTAACCGAGCCAGGAGGGAGTAGCTGACTTTCTCTGGTTAGTCACCAGTTAGAAATGGATGGGGTGGGGTGGGGTGGGGCTTCGTATGCTGTCAGTTATTCAGCACTGCCTGACTGTTTTAGACAGCTACTGCAGGGACTGTGGTATTGCCTCCTGGGGTCCCAGTCCTGGCTGTGGGTGTCTATATTTACATCTTGCCTGGCTCTTGCTCACTTGGTCTGTGCAACTTTTGCAGTCACCTCTATGTGCATTTATCTCGAAAGGACACTTGTGTTCAGCCACCAGAACTTTCAGGTAAGCCTGCTGCCCTCTCCCATCTTCCCCCTTCCCTCTTTGGTGGCACCTTCACAGTGGCCCCAAAGTCCAGGTAGCCAGATGCTCTATAAATATTCATTAAACAGATATAAATTAGTGAGGACCAGTGATAAACCAAACAAAGTGCCTGCCCAATGTAATTTGTGCTGAGAGTGTTAAACTGAAGCCTTGGAATCTAGTCATCTTGTAATGTGAAGCTGTTGAGCTAAGAGTGGCTTCCTTATGAGAAAGAACAGAGGAATGGCTGGCATCCTTGCCTAATTTTCACAGTAGAGAGTTCATGGAGGAACCCACAGACAGGCTCCTGGTCTACATTTGTGCTCAGTTCAAGTACTGGAAAGTCTGAAGAATCTGCACCCAGAAGCAGTATGGTTCAGGGCTTCTATAACAGTGAATAAAGCTGGTGTTCGCATAGCAAGGCTGTTTGTATACATGAATGCACTGGTGAATAAAAGAAAAGTGTGAATCACCTAGCAACTACTGTGATTGAGGAGTTCTGAGGAATTAATAGTGTGATCCAACAAGGCAGTGGGAGAAAGGTCGGGACTGCACGACTGCATTTTTATCATCCCCGTCACAGAAACATAATTGTAAATCTAAAAAGTGTCACATATAATCCTGTTACCATGGGAGAAACTCAAGAGAGAAAATGTAAGTCCACAGCTTACATTTTCAGAAAGCTTTAGACATTAAGCCAGGTAAGCAGGCAGATTCCAGATTCTATTTCTGCATCAATTCGAATCCCCACGTAGTTAATTAAAAGCAATGGCATCATCTCTCCTGTGCTGGGACAATCCCACTTCAACAATCATCATGCTAATTAGCAAGGTGACAAGGGAAAGCTAAAACTAATAGAATTCAGAAGTGAAGAGCCAGGTACAATTCCACATGTAAAGTTTTGTTGGAAAATGATGCTTTGTGTATGTTTATATGTAGACTGGATTGATGGAAACTCTTGTGGTATGATGCCACTCAGAAGGATGAATATTCTTCAATAGTTCTCCCCACAGCAGGAGATAGCACTTTATGCCTGCTGTGTTTGACACCATCTTCCCTCCCCCTGAGGACATTCAAACAGAACTAGATTGTAGAACAATCTTTCCACTTAGAGAATTAAAGTGTTTGCAGCAGAAGAAAATCCTCTTTTCTCTAGTTTTCTATTTCTATGTGTTTTGTAGTCCAAAAAATAATTTATATTCCAAACTGTTGAAACACATTTGATAACAGAACAGGTTATAAGTGGGATATTTGCTAGCATTTGTGAGTATTGGTATTTTTAGAATAACTTTTGGTGCTTTAATCATAAAATCTACCTATCATATAGCTACTCTGGTGCAGATTAGAAATATGGTACTTGGAACAGAGAGACTGTCTGAAGCTAAAAGGTAAATTCCAACCCCATGTGGCTGACTCCAAAGTCCTGTTCTCTAGATGAACATACTTTGTTGGCCACATAGATTTGGGGTTGTAAGTGAAATTGGCCAATTAAGCTGAGTCTTTCATCCTTGCTGTTTTGAGAATTGCATCTTTACATTGGCAAAATAAACCAGGCTTACCCCGTTTGCATCTCCAGAAGAGACATGTGAAACTCTGATCACTTTGTTGCTTCACATTCTTGCCCAGGATGACAAGGCACAAAACCACAAGACAAAAGAAAAGGAAGAGACAGCAACAGAAAGCACACTAGGGCAGGAACACCATATATAGTCATTATATATGGAGCTGTGCCCAGTATCTTTCTGAACCAGGTATTTATTAATCCTCACTTCCTATTAGCTGATGTCAAATCTGTAATCATGCCATTGAAGTAGAAGCATGGTTATATGCACTCCTTTTTTAAAAAAATAATCCCTGTGCTTCTTGTTCATTTTTCTGCGTGGTTGCACTGGGTAGGTCTTCCAGCACAAAGCGGACTCAAAGGGGGAGTATTACATAGAGTTTTCCATTGCAAACTTCAGAGGGCAAGCACTAAATACTAAAGCATTGGATATGAAGTGAGCAGAAAGGTTTTGGGATTATGCACTGGATGAAAGAAATTCCACTTGATTCACATCTGCTGATGATTTTCCCCATTGCCGTGGATCGACTCTCGACAATCCTGATTGTCGCCGCTTTCATGAGCGCTTCACTTGTAAGGGTCATGAAGAAGTCTGGGAGATTTTGACTTGCACTTGCACTCTGTGGGCATGAGACCAGACATTTAACATCAAGTGAAACACACGGTTCTGGAATAAATCCCTCTTTGTATGTGGTTTGATTATGTGGATGACGTCGTTGGAGGCATTCTATTGATGGTGTTCCTGCCCCAGTGTGCTTTCTGTTGCTGTGATAAAACACCTCGACCACGGCTACTTGAAGAAGAGAGTTTATCTATGGTGCCTGAGGGGTGAGTCTATCATGGCAGCAAGCAGCAGAGAGGGTGGCAGGAGAAAGAAACTGAGAGATCCCAATTTGACCCACAGGCACAAAGTAGAGAAAGCAAACCAGACGTAGAATGAGGGTACATACTCTTAAAGTCCGCCCCCACTCAAGTACTTCAATCAGCAAAGCCATACCCCATAACCCTCCCCAAATAACACCACCACCTGGGAAACACGTGTCCAAACTTATAGGAGACCCTCACTCTTTATTTTGCAAAGTTCTTGTTTTGTGCAGACAATCTGCCAGAAAGTGATGTGCTCCAGCAACTCCTGCATTGAGAGCTTAGTTCCCTGCTGGGGTGCCATTTTCAGAGGTCGGGAGCTTCACGGGTGGGGTGGAGCCTAGTTAGCAGAAGTGGGTCCCTGGGCCTGAGCATTTGGATGTCTTACCTGGTCCCCAGGCCCTTCCTTGTGCTCTGCTTCCTCTTAGTCACTGGGTGAGCAGCTTCCTCCACCGGCTCCTGCACCATCAGGTTTGTTTCCCAGCTGTAATCAGCAGAACCAAGGACTGTGGATTAAAATCCTGGGAACTTGGAGGTGAAATGAACAGTCCCTCCTCCAGATTGCTTCTGCTGAGGATGTGGTCCCAGAAGCCAGCACCTAACCTAGAATGAAGTCTACTTTTTCTATGTTTGTGAATGGGTTCGTGTAAGAATAGTATTTTTCTCCATAAATGTTGCATGAGTGTTTTCCTATGGAACAATCTGGAACTAAGATTTTTTTTTGTAGACACACTTTCCCTTTCAAATCCAACACACCCACCAATGCGCTTCCATTAACTCACTGTTTTTCATGGAATCCCCCATTTCATCCATATCTTCAAACACAGTCCAAATGACCACACACTTTTACAATAACTTGGGAGTTTTTTCTTCTATCATTTCAACATTTGAAGAATCTGTGATACACCTTTCTAATTTTAATCCCTGAGATTGATAATTCTCACCACTTCTTTTTCTTTAACAAACAGTATTTATATATGTATATGTATATATATATATATATTTAAAAGAAACAAGCTTGCTTCACGTGTCAATCCCAGCTCCCTCTCCCTCCCTCCTCCCCTGCCCCCTCCAGCCCCTTGCCCAATCCCCACTCCATTCCCTAAGGAGGGTGAGGCTCTCCATGGGGAATCTCCAGAGTCTGTCATTTCATTCAGGGCAGGACCTAGGCCGTCCCCCAAGTGTCCAGACTGAGAGAGCATCCCTCATTGTGGGATGGGCATGCAAAGTCCCATTTGTGTGCCAGGTATAAATACTGATCTACTACCCAAAGCGCCCTAGGTTGCCTAGGCCTCCTCACTGACACCCACATTCAGGGAGTCTGGATCAGTCCCATTCCGGCCTCTGAGCCATCAGTCTGGGGTCCAAGTTCTCCCCCTTGTCAGGTCAGCTGTTTCTCTGGTTTCACCAGCCCAGTCTTGACCCTTATGCTCAACATTCCTCCCCCTCTGTCACTGGGTTCCAGGAGTTCAGTTCAGTGTTTGGGTGTAGGTGTCTGCCTCTGCTTCCATTAGCCACTGGATGAAAGCTCTAGGATGTCATATAAGGTAGTCCTCAATCTCATCATCAGGGAGGGCATTTAAGGTGGCCTCTCCACTATTGCTTAGTTTGCCAGTTGGTGTCATCCTTGTAGATCTCTGGGAATCTCACTACTGCCAGATCGCTCCTCAAACCTGTAATAACTCCCTCTACGGTGGTATCTCTCATCCTGCTCTCCTCTATTCTTCATATATCATATTTCATAATTCATATTTCCTATTTTATGATCCATAATTCATATTTCATATTAAATATGCCATATTTCATAATTCATATCTCATATATCATGATTCATAGTTCATAATCCATAATTCACATTTTACATCCCATATTCCTTATTCATGATTTTATACATCATATTTCATACTTAGTAATTCATACATCATAATTCATAGCTCATATTTCATAATTCATAATTCATATTTAATATATCAAAATTCATAGCTCATATTTCATGACTCATAATTTATAAGCCATATTTCAGATTTTGTGATTCATACTTTATGATTCATATTTCATGACTCATATTTCATAATTCTTATTGCATTATTCATATTTCATAATTCCAGATTCATAGTATTTGATATTTCATATTTTATTCATGTTTCATGTTTCATAATTTGTGATTCATAATTTGTGATTCATATTTCATATTTTGTAATTCATATTTTGTGATCCATTTTTAATAATTGATAATTAATAATTCACTTTTCATATTTACCATTTCATAATTCATATGTCATGTCTCATAATTCATATTCCTTGGTTCATAATTCACATCTCATAATTCATACTTCATTATTTGTAATTCACATTTCATAATTAATGTTTCATATTTCATGATTCATAATTCATGGTTCATATTTTATAATTCATATTTCTTTTTACATAATTCATTTTTCATGTTTGATAATTTACATTTCATCATTCATTTTTCATAATTCAGAATCCCTATTTCATGATTCATAATTCATGATTAATATTTTTATTTCATAATCCATGTTACATAATTCATATTTCAGTATCCACTCCATTGTCCACTTTGCCCACCCCACAGTAACCAGTGTCCACCTGCTTGGCCCCGTTGTCCACCCCCTGTCAACAGTGTCCTCCCCACTGTCCCCAATGTCCACAACAATGTCCCTGGGCCCAAACCATTTTCCCCTGTATCCACCCCACTGTACTCAGTGTCCAACCCAAGTCCCCAATGTCATTCCCACTGTCCCCAGTGTCAACCCCCATCCCCACTGACCTCCCCACTGTCCCTCAGAGTCCCAAGCCACTGTCCCCAATGTCCACACCACTGTCCACAGTGTCCACAGTAGTTACTTCACTGTCCCAATGTCCTCCCCACTGTCCCATGTGTCCATCCCAGTGTCCACAGGTTCCACCCCACTGTCCCCATTGTGCAGCCCACTGTCCTCAGGATCCACCCGTCTCCATTGTCCACCTATCTCCAGTGTTGACTACAATTGTCCCTAGTGTCCACCCCATTGTTCCCAGTGTCCACCCCACTGGTCTGCCCTGTAGTCATAGAAATAGAAGAAACACCAAATGGACTCAGCAGCTGATATTTAAACATTTATGTATATAGACACATAAGTATGCCTGCAATAATAACAAAAGAAAAAGCACCAGTTTGAAACAGAGAAATTGGTGGCAAGTAGCAAGCTTTCTTTTGGACAAGAAACCAGCTCCCGAGTCATGACAAGGAGACTTCTTTTTTTTTTTTTTTTTTTTTTTTTGGTTTTTCGAGACAGGGTTTCTCTGTGGCTTTGGAGGCTGTCCTGGAACTCACTTGGTAGTCCAGGCTGGTCTCGAAGTCACAGAGATTCGCCTGCCTCTGCCTCCCGAGTGCTGGGATTAAAGGCATGCGCCACCAACGCCCAGCTAAGGAGACTTCTTATTAGTTATGAATTCTCAGCTTTAGCTTAAGCTAGTTTCTTGCTAGCTCTTATAACTTAACCTGTTTCTCTTTACCTACATTTTGCCTCAGGGCACTTTGCCTTTCTTTCTTTCTTTCTTTCTTTCTTTCTTTCTTTCTTTCTTTCTGAATTTCCTTCTTTCCTCCTCGGATCCGTCTGTCTGTCTTGCTTCTGGTCATGGACATGTCCCTCTCTATCCCTCTCATTCTCTCCTCTTCACTTTAAATTACTTTTCCTGTTTATTCTTGCTGCCAGCCAGGCCCACCTATCCCTATTTTCCCTAGCTGTTGGCTGTCAGCTTTTTAGACAAATCAAATGCCTTAGGTAAGCAAGATACAACAGCATCACATCTTTGCATAATTGAACAAATGTAGCAGAAAAAAAAAGTAACACGCCTTCATATAGTTGAAGTAATTTTCCACAGCATAAACAAATGTAACACAACCTTACATCATTAATAGTCCACAACTTTGGCAGGAAGTGATTGGAGAGAGGAAGGGGAAGGGAGTGGTTATGTGTTCGTATTTTCAATGTTAATCATGGGGAATAGAGCGAAATAGAGAATTTTCAGAAAATGAAATACAGCTGGTTGACAAACATTTAAAACTGTCTAACATACTTAGGAACTAGGAAAATACAAACTGCAACTTCTCCCTAATTTTATATCACCAAAGTCAGAATGCCCAAAATCAAGAACAAATAGCAAGAGCTGGTGCTGAATGCAGAACAGAGAGCTCCATTTCTGTGTCGGGGGAATGCAAACTGGTGTGGCCATTTTAAAATCAGTATGGAGGTTCCTCAAAAGGCTAACTCCAGATATTCTATTATGACCCAGAAGTACCACCCCTATTCATATATATAGAAGAAAGTCAATATTCTAGAGACACCTATTAATCCATGCTCACTATGATTCCATTTACAATAGCCAGGAGATGGAAACATCCTAGATTTGCTTCAACCGATGACTGTCCTAGGATGGCAAGCAAACCTATGTATGGTTAAGGCATTAAGGATACATTAGCAAGATCATTTGAGTAGATCCTTAGAAACACATGCAAATTATCTCTGAACAATAAATAAAAGTAATAAAATCATAAGGGCTTGGGGGTTGCCTTGGACAATAAAGGCTGCTTTAATCAAGGCTAAAGGCTAGTTTGACTCACAAGACCACACGTTAGAAGGAAATTCCCTACAGCTGTCCTCTGGCATCAACAAAAGCACTATGGGATGTGTTTGTATGCAAACAGTGGAATATGGGACACACTTGTTCACAATAGCAAGGCAAGTAGTGTTCCCTTTATGTTCTTTCATTCCCCTAACGATAGGAACCTTTCTGGTACCCTACAGCCATTACTCCCCAATAACATCTGTTTCACCTATTTACACTCAATCATTCCTACTAACTCTCTTAACTTAAATGGCTCTTCTGAATCTTATTTCATCACTAAGACTTCAATGAGCCCTCTTAAGTTCTGAACTTCAACTGGCCTCTAAGCAGCAGAAATAATCAGTCATGTTAATAAGCTCCTAGACATTTTCACTTCCCACTATTCCTAATCTTTGCTTTTCTTTTTCTTTTGCCTGTGTATCCACATGAAGGTGCACAAGTGGGCATGGGGTGCAATGTTCATGGGGAAAGTGTCATTCTACAGATGTCATCCTGACACTTGATTTAGGAATAAAAATCAAAGTGCGTGATGCCTGGAGTAGGCACGACCCTCATGCAAAGCATCCTTCTCAGCTTTATACCTCTGAACAAAATCATCACACTTGGTTAAAAGACAAACTTAAGAAAATGCAAAAGTACTAGATGGATTCATAATCAAATATTGCAATGTCTTGGAAGAAGGATGAAAATGTTTGAAGAGTAATGCTAAAAGATAAACTAATTGTAAGGATTTATTTAGTTATTTAGTTTGTTACTTTATCTGATTTTATTTTAATTACATAGCCCAGGCTGGCTCTTAACTCAAGGTCCTTGTCCTGGTTGGCTTTTTCTCAATGTGATGTAAGTGAGGGTTATTTGGGAATAGGAACTTCAATTCTGTGGCATTTTCTTGATTAATGATTTATGAGGGAGGGCCCAGCCCACTGTGGGGGTGTACTACTCCTGGAAAGGTGGTACAGCAGTGTATGAGAGAGCAAACATAAATCTTTTTTTTTTTTTTTGTTTTTGGTTTTTCGAGACAGGGTTTCTCTGTATTGTTTTGGAGACTGTCCTGGAACTCGCTCTGTAGACCAGGCTGGCCTCGAACTCACAGAGATCCGCCTGCCTCTGCCTCCCAAGTGCTGGGATTAAAGGCGTGCGCCACCAACGCCCGGCCCAAGCATAAATCTTAAATGCCTGTTTATTTTCTAATGAGAGAGAAAGATGGAGTATAGATTTGAATGGGAGGAGAAGATCTGAGAGAAATTGGGGACAGGGGGATCATAATCAAAGTATATTATATGAAAATGAAAATTCAATTTAAAAAGCAAAGAAAAAAATAAAGAAATCTGAAGCAGCCAGGCAGAACAATCCAGTCAGCAGCGCTCCTCCAGAGTCTCCAATTCAGTTCTGTCTCTAGGCTCCTGCCTGAAGTCCCAGGCAGACCTGCCTGCATGACGGACTGAACTGGACCTGTAAGGGAAATAAACCCTTTCCTCCCACAAGAACTAACTGAACTCAAGGGGTCTAAAATATCCCCTGAAGTTGAAAGACCCCCCTACCCAGGACCCCCTAGGAAAAGAAAAGCAAGGCCAGGCCGTTGCCTAATGAAAGAAACCCAGACCAGGTGTTTCACCCTCAAAACAGGATGTCTGTGATCACTATAGCAGTCATGGGACCCGGATAATAATTGCTGAAGCGTGCTGGGAACTTTCATATGACAATACTAGAAAACCTAGTCCTTGGCAACTACCCTGGCCCCCAATTGTGTCTGATCACTATAGCAATCATGGGACCCGGATAATAATTGCTGAAGCATGCTGGGAACTTTCATATGACAATACCAGGACACCTAGTCCTTGGCAACTACCCTTGCCCCCAGTTGTGTCTATGATCACCATAGTAGTCATGGGACCCGGATAATAATTGCTGAAGTATGCCTGGGTCTTTCATAAAGTAATACCAGGAAACTTAGTCCGTGGGAACTACCCCCCTGCCCCCAAGATGAGCCAATGAAATGCCTGTTACTTATGTAACCATTGAAACTCTATAAATATTGTACTCCCTGAAAGCCCGGTATGCTCTGCACCCGAGTTGCAGTAGCATCCGCAGGCACCTGTGTACTCAATAAATCACCTCTTGCATTTGCAGCCAGTGGTCTGGCCCCGGTTCTTGGGCAGAGGGTTCGGTTCAGTGCCCGGCGCTTTGATGCCGAGGTCTTTCAAAGTGAAGATGAGGAAACAAACCAACGAACAAAAAGACAGGGGCAAGAAATGGAGAAAATATGGGATGGATTTGATCAATATATATTACACTCCTGGTTGCCTGATGTAGGGCTAACAAAACCAAAACAGTCAATAGCCATGAATTTTCAACATTATTTTGGTCATCAATGTTCCTAGGTAGGAAAAAAGCAACTGCAACATGATGTATTACCACCCTCACATCTATAAACAAAATGGATGTGCCGCGCCCCCCTGCGCAGCCTGTATCCGAGAATGTGCAGAGGGTGTCAGGATTTATGGCACAGAGACCAGTCGGTGATGCAAAGAAAACTTTAAGCAGGCCCCAAGAAGGCTCAAGAAAAGCTCCCAAGAAAGGCTTCCCCTCAAGAAAAGCTTCC
This sequence comes from Mesocricetus auratus, assembly GCF_017639785.1. Classification (NCBI taxonomy): domain Eukaryota; kingdom Metazoa; phylum Chordata; class Mammalia; order Rodentia; family Cricetidae; genus Mesocricetus; species Mesocricetus auratus. The sequence goes on along the minus strand of NW_024429224.1, from coordinate 4,062,016 downwards.
GCTCCCTTCCTTACCCCTGGCTGGCTATCTGCCCTGACACCAGAGGTGGCAGTGGGTGGGTCAGGAAGAGACGGTTAGTCTTTGGAAAAGGTCGAGGTCAGGGCGTTCCCGTGGGCGAGCCCTTTTCAGGAACTTATTGCTCCGGGTAAACATTTCTTATGGACACCGAATTGTTTTCAGTAAACATGTTTTTAGTAAACATTGTCTTACAGCTGCCTGCTCCCAGCCTGATAGGGAAGTGGGCCTCCGGCCAAGGTCTTTTCGTTCCCACATGGATGTTTCTTTCTTTCCTCCTTTTTTTTTGGTTTTTCAAGAAAGGGTTTCTCTGTGAAGCTTTGGAGCCTCTCCTGGTACTTGCTCTGTAGACCAGGCTGGCCTCCAACTCACTCAGATCCTGCCTCTGCCTCCTGGGTTCTGGTATTAAAGTTGTTATCTACCAACACCCAGCAAGTGAATGCTTCTTTTTGTTTTCTTCATAATTTATTTATTGTGTATACAGTATTCTGTCTGCATGTATGCCTGCAGGCCAGCAGAGGGCACCAGATCCCATTACAAATGGTTGTGAGCCACCATGTGGTTGCTGGGAATTGAACTCAGGATCTCTGGAAGAGCAGCCAGTGCTCTTAACCTCTGAGCCATCTCTCCAGCCCCATGAATGCTTCTTACACCCAGAAAATTTTTTAAAATTCTGCACAAGAAAGTACTGGGGAGTTGACAGTGTGCTGATTTTTCAGAAGTAAACATTATTACACAATTAAGATTCAAAACAGGAGTGGAAAATCACAAAACAAGACAGTGAGAACAGTGATCCCGTTCTTAAAATATTTCATTTACCTTCAAAAGAAACCATTTCAGAACCTCTTACAATCACTCAATTATAACCTCATTCCTTTATCAGGAAGGACAAGTCTAAGTTCTGACACCACTGTGCTCAATACTGTACTCAACATGTTTTCAAGTGAATATTAGATGCGGCTAAAGAGACAGTGACTTATCTGTCAAGTAGCTTTGAAACATAAATCAGCCAAATCAATCTCCAACACTTTTAAATATTCAGCCATGACTGAATGAGGAAAGCTTTTATGGCTTTAATGATTTAAATTTCAAAAGTCAGTTTGTTGTAAAAATGTGTAAGAGGTAAAGTTTGCTCATGTAGTATTGGCATTCTCAAAGGGAGTCTCAGTCAACATTGGTCAATTCAGGAATAAAATCCCAACAAGATAAACTACTGATTTAAATTAAAGTAGTGATTCTCAAGAATGAAAACTGTAGAGCACAATGTGCCAGCATGTTTAGGGGTGGACAACCTACAGTGATAATTTCTGATTAACAGAAGCCTGAAATGTAGTATATAAAACACATGTGCAAATCACAAATTGCTATCAAGGACTATAATAGAGGCTTGGGTTGTGGCTCACCTAGTTGCTGGAGTGTTTGCCCTGCATTCCTATTACCAACAAGTGTAACAGCTGTGTTGGTGGTGCACACTTGCAGTCCCAGGGAGGGGGGAGTGTCTGTGACCAGGCTGTGTGGGTGTGTCTGTGAGACACTCGCCTGGGGGTGCCTCTGGAGATTGCTGTGCTTGTGAGATGAGTGGAGGGATTTTTCCCTCAAGGAAAGGGTGTGTTTAATAGGCAACTAAGAGGCTTGGCTTGGGGAGGCAGGCAGGAAGATGGGGCTGCACAAGCTCACAGGCCTTGTCTTGCCTATTGAACATCTGTAGAGATGCGTGAGGCGTTCGTGGAGTATCATCTTGCCCAATCACTTGCAGCCCTGGAACTAGTCCCCAGAGATTCCCCAGGACCTGAATCAAGGTGGACAAGGAGTCAACCAGGGCTGATGATGAAGCCCAGAGAGGTGGAGGTCATAGCGCTGCTGCTGTAGCTGTGAGTAGATGCTAGGGACAGCCCTAGTCCCCAGAGATTCCCCAGGACCTGAATCAAGGTGGACAAGGAGTCAACCAGGGCTGATGATGAAGCCCAGAGAGGTGGAGGTCATAGCGCTGCTGCTGTAGCTGTGAGTAGATGCTAGGGACAGCCCAGAACAGCTTTACTGTTACAGAGGTAAGAGCCTCATGCAGGGTTAGTGGGGCAGGTGATCACCCACCCATTTAAGGACCTTCCTGCCACCATGTTTCCTTCTGATTTTTTATCCTCTAAGCTACTATCCAGACCCTTCTTTGGGCCCAGATGCCTTCCAAATACTTCCTGGTGTCCAGATGCTTTACAAAGCTTTCTTTCCATGGGGCTCCCATTGTCTTCTGAGATTTCAGAAATTCCTAGAGTCTTGGAATGTTCCTGGGACAGAACGAGTGATCACCATAGGTGAGCTCCTTAGTAAAACTGGAAATGTTAATAAGGTAAACACCAACATAACAGTTGTTTAGAGGCATGAGGTTGCATTGGGTCCTTTGGAAGAGCAGCTGGTGCCATCTCTCTGTCCCACCCCACCACCCCACCCTCCATCCTCCCACCCCCATCACTTTTTTGAGATGGAGTCTCTATGTAACTTTGGCTTTCCTGCAACTTTGTGCAGATCAGGTTGACCTCAGATTCAGAGATCAAAGCACTTGGAGGACAGAGGCATTTGTTGAATCCATGGATCAAGATTCCAGGACATAAGGGTTAAATGAAATGCATACGGCAATAATTATAATGAGCTTCTCTTAAAAAGAATCAGGACAGTCCTCACTGTAACAAATGAAGCCTTTTTTTTTTTTTTTTTTTTTTTTTTTGGTTTTTCTACCAAAACAATACAGAGACAGGGTTTCTCTGTATTGTTTTGGAGGCTGTCCTGGACCTCGCTCTTGTAGACCTGGCTGGCCTCTCTGACTGCCTCTGCCTCCTGAGTGCTGGGCTTAAAGGTGTGTGCCATCAACGCCCAGCTCAAATGAAGTCTTCTTATCAATACCCTGAAGAGCCAAAACTCCAGATAAACCCCTTCCCCCAGCCTTCGCTCCTAGAGGCTATGTTGTATGCAACAGGCCTAGGGCCAAAACTTAACAAAGGAACTCCAACACCCCCCACCCCCCACCCCCACCCCCACTTCCTAGGTACTTGGATCCTGGGGACTGTTTGACCACAAAAAAAAAAAAAAAAAAAAACTCCCCTGTAGTCTCCAAGAAATTCAATTCTGAAAAATATTAATACAATAGACCACCTGCAAGCCATAGAAATCACAGAATGTTTCCTCCCAGTACCAACCAATGAGAAAAATGGGTACACAGGTATTACAAGCAAAAAACACGACTTTGAAAAATCTCTTGATTGTTCCCCAAATGTCAACCAATCAGAAACCAACCCATACCTATTGATGTAATCCTGTAACTTTTGTCTTTAAAACCTAGCAGTAGAGCCAGGCGTTGGTGGCTCACGCCTTTAATCCCAGCACTCGGGAGGCAGAGGCAGGCAGATCTCTGTGAGTTCGAGACCAGCCTGGACTACCAAGTGAGTTCCAGGACAGCCTCCAAAGCCACAGAGAAACCCTGTCTCGGAAAAAAAAACAAAAAAACAAAAAAACCTAGCAGTAGACAGGGACCTTCACCCCTCTGGAGGCTGCTAGACAGAGTCCCTCCCTCAAGGAAGGATAGAATAATCAATAAACCTTGTGCATTTGCATCCGTGGTCTGTCTCCCTGGTCTCTTTGGGGATCCTTCTGAGTTGGGCACAACAATACCAAGCCCCTTCTACGGTCGAACACAAAACTAGCTTATGCACAACCTTAAAATGTAAGGATAGACACTTGAGCAATCAATCTTTGGGAGACTTGCCACAAGCTTTTGATGCCTTTCATTAGAAACAGTTAGGAGAAGTTAAGAAATTGTTAAGAGAAAGAAAGCCAGGAGAAGGTTGTTTATATTGTGACTCTGGAGAATATTATACCCTATTTGAAATTAATAAAGCACAGCTAAATTATACACCACCAAATGATATATGAGCACCATTTCTCATGATTTCAGTGGGATGTTAAAGTTTACAACAAAGCTAACTCTGACTAACAACATTTGGCCCAAGTTTTAGAAACTTTCATACAACACTGGAATATAAAACATTTATGAATCCACATTACTGAATCAATTTATTGATGTAATTGAAAACACAAAGATCAGAGTTCAAATTCAGTTAACAGCATGACCGTGAGAAATTTACTTGAAATTTGGGTTTGCTGGCTAGTTTCTGGTTTTTGTTTTGTGGCAGGGTCTCACTACTTCGCTGTAGCTAGCACAGAACTCAATGCATAGACTGGCCTTGAACTCACATCAATCCTCCTGCCTCTGCCTCCTGGGTGTGGGAATTAATGACATGTGCCACCATTGTTAGCATCCAGGTAAACCTCGGCCCTTCCCCTAGGGGGACACAACAGGCAGTACCCTGGCTCTGTGTACAGATACGAAGGCCCTGCTTGCCTCTGAAGAGGCAGGTGGGTCTTTGCCTGTCTTCCTCCCTCCCCCCCTCTCTGTCTCTCTCCCTTCCCAACTACTCTTCCCCCAATAAAACTTTTCATGTAAGTTTTGTCTGCAAGGCAAGTTTGTCCCTTACCACTATGAAATCCTCCAAGGTCCCACTCTCACCCTCTTATATCAACTGTGCCAGACAACTAGACACTCTTGAGGACAGTTTTGTGAATATCAAATAAAGCACACAGATACTAAGGACAATTTCTGATATGTAGAAAAAAATTGCTATGTGCACTCTCATAAAACACTCTACTAGTACAAACCCTAACCCTCCCCCCCCATCTCTTTCTCTCTCTCCCTCCTTCTCTCCCTCCCTCCCCCACTCACTGAGACAGGGTTTCTCTGTGTAGCCCTGACTGCCCTGGAACTCAGTAGACCAGGCTGGTCTTGAACTCAGAGATCTGCCTGCCTCCTAAGTACCAGGTGGTGGTGATGCAAGCCTCTAATCAATTCTCCACGGTGTTTTGTGTTGGGGACTGTATTAGTTTCATTTCTCATTGCTATCAGATGAGAAAGCAACTTAAGGTTTATTGTGGCTTACAGCTTGAGAGGTGATGCAGGCTATCATGTCAGGGAAGGTATGGCAAGAGTAATATGAAGCAGCAGGTCCCACTGTCTCTACAACTGGGAAAAGGGGGGGGGACACAGGTGTTCAGCTGATTTCTCATTTTTATTTCATCTGTGACCCCAGCCCATGGGATGATACTGTTGGCATGCAGGGTAGGTTTCTCTCCTCCATTAAATGTCTCTGGAAACACCATCAGAAGTTCTGTAGGTGGCCACGAATTTTTGTGAAGAAACCAGCAGCCGGGGTAGCCTCATCCATTTATAGAGAAAGGCAGATTTGTAGTAATCAGAAGAAAAGTTGTACAAAGTATTTGAGTTTTTAAAGCAGCTGGAATAGTCTGTCTAAGCACAGCCTAGCACCGTCAGTGCTCTGTTATTTAAATGAGGAGCAGTAGGAGCTCTGAGACTCCAAGCCTCAAGGAGGTTAGAGAGGTTAATTCTTTTCAAATGGAATCATTTTAACGAAGGCTGTTTGGAACAGGAAGAAATCTGAGCTGCTAGCCCAGGAAGGCTAGGGGAAAGCTTTGCCAACTTTGTTGACCATAGTGGTCTTGTTGAACGACTAGTTAGAAGTAACAAGGAACACAATGGTATTAGGACTGTAATGTATTGCTGTTTTTTGTTAGACCCCAAGTAAAACAGCAACACTGTCCCTCTAAGGGAGAAAACAGAGATTGCAGTACCTGATTTATCTATACCTTCCCTCGAATCTGAACAATTGACTGTTGCATTGTCGATTTCGTTTGGCCTCTAGTAAGAAGGAAATTTTCATTAAAGAGAACAATAAAAGACAATTGAGGGGGGGAAAGTTACTCATCCTTAACAAAGCGTTTACATCCCTCCGACCAGTAGCTTTTTACTGGTGAGGATTTTCTAAAGAGCTGTAGATTTTGGAAGTGTTAACTCTGGGAAATTTACAGAAGGGACCTTCCCTTCTGGGATACCCTGCGGCTTCAGGGAGAGGGGGGATTATTCACGGAGGGGGGGTCGGGTTGGTGTCCCTGGGGTCTGCTGCACCTTTGGTGAGCCTTATTTGTAGCCTACAGGGGTCTCCTTTCCACACCCCTGGGGAAGCTTGTTCTCTCACTGGACAGCTTTTGAGGAGTAACACCTCTACCCCTGGATGTACTCCTGTAGCTGCTTTTTTTATCCCCTAAGGGCACCAAGTATCGAAAACTTTGAAAGTCCAGCTTCTACAATTTTTGCTCACTGTTCAAAAAAGGAGCTGCAAATAAGTAAAGGAACTAAAGTCTGAGGGAGAAAGGACGGACTCACACACAGTTGCTCCTCTGCATGATCTTTATTCTTCATCTCCTTCTCTTGCTGTTCTCTTTCTCTGTTTCCATCTATCTCTGAGTTTCGTTCTCTTGAATTCTTGTCTTTCCCCAGTTCTTGGGGGTTACAGGTATATATGCGTTTGCAACAGTAATCCCTTTTACAATACTTTGTCTCAGGGTCAGCAAGGCAGATAAGATTTACATACCGAGCAATAAACTAAAACTGCTAGGAGAAACTTTTTGCCTCACTTACTCCAACTAGGCAGCTATGAATCAGCAACTTTGTAATTTTTTTTTTTTTTTTTTTGGTTTTTACGAGACAGGGTTTCTCTGTATTGTTTCGGAGGCTATCGGTCCAGCCCAGCCTCGAACTCACAGAGATCCGCCTGCCTCTGCCTCCCGAGTGCTGGGATTAAAGGCGTGCGCCACCACCGCCCGGCTGAATCAGCAACTTTGGGCACGCAGTAATTCTATGTCCTTGGATATTTGAGAATGTCTTAGGTGGGATGCTTTTGACTGGGCCATAAATACCAATATTTGCAGGAAGACAAATCTCTGCAATTGCAATGCAGAGGGGAACAAGGACCTGATAGTGGGAAACAGGCCTCACACAAAGCTAAGGAATGTAATCAGTAAACTAGGACCTGTTAATGGAGAACAGGTTTTACACGTAGGTAGGGAGTGCAATAAGTAAAACTCCAAATGCATGGGAGAAATTTATTCCCAGTAAATGATCAGATGGTGCTGAACTGTGGGGAATAAATCCCAAACTTGTTACAGAGAGGAATAAACTACAGGAAGAATCTACAAGACACAGCCAATTCATTCACGAGATTATGAAGCCAGGTGTAGCTTTGTACTGATTTCATCCATCAGAACAATCCTTAATTCTTCTAAGGCTGTAAAATTACTGTGTGGTCTTGCGACTTGTAGCACTTCTTGGGGTCTGGGTATTTTCTTTCTTGGAGTACACAAGACCTGATTCAAGATAGATATCTAGAAAACTTTTGAGTAATATTTATTTATTTATTTATTTATTTATTTTAGTTTTTTCGAGACAGGGTTTCTCTGTGGCTTTGGAGGCTGTCCTGGAACTCACTTTGTAGACCAGGGCTGGCCTCGAACTCACAGAGATCCGCCTGCCTCTGCCTCCCAAGTGCTGGCATTAAAGGCGTGTGCCACCAACGCCCGGCTGAGTAATATTTAAATATGTGTGAACTTTACCTTTGTGAAGAGAATGAGAAGTGCACTACTGGTAAATAATTTCTGTAAGTGACTTTTTCTACTTCCAGTTTGTTGAGGGGCAGGCAAGATGTCCTTCAAGGGATTTTTATTCTTTTTCTTTAAAAAAGATTATTTTCATTTTTAAAATTATGTGTCTGTATATGGGCATGTTCCCATGAGTACGGGTATGCTCCCCCTGGAGCTGGAGTTACAGGTAAGCTGCTTCATTGTTGTAGACAGTGGTAGCAGCCCCATGCTGCAGGGCCAGTCTGTCGTAGCCTGCCTTTGTGGGGCTTCAGTGGGATCCAGAGGATTTGCCCAGTTCATACCTGGGGGAGGGAGGTGAGGGGTAGATTGAGAAATGGTAGGTAAAGACAGACACAGGATAGAGTCAGGGCGATCCAGGCAATTCTTCACCATTCTTTTTGTTTGTTTGTTTTTTGTTTGTTTGTTTGTTTGTTTTTCGAGACAGGGTTTCTCTGTATTGTCTTGGAGCCTGTCCTGGAACTCCCTTGGTACCCAGGCTGGCCTTGAACTCACAGAGATCCACCTGCCTCTGCCTCCCAAGTGCTGGGATTAAAGGCGTGCGCCACCAACGCCCAGCTCTTCTTCACCATTCTTAAATACCCCAACCGTAAAGGAGACAAGGCAAAAGACTTACCAAGATACAAGGAAGAAAAAGATGAAAAAGACCTTCTTCCTTAATTCTCCAAGCATTTGGTAACCACACCTTAGACTCAGTTTCTCATTATCTGGCCTTGAGGGTCAAGAATAACCACACCTCAGACCAAATCTTTTGTTATTTACGTAAGATATCCATGACAAGATCAAGCATCCTACTGTAGCCACACCTTAGAACTTTAGGTCTTATGACTTAGTAAGGACAGTTGAACTCTCTGACCTTGAGGCAAGATGAAGCAGAACCATCTTTATGAGCCTATGAGCCCTGACACCTGATGTGGACATTGGGAATTGAACACAGGTCTTCTGCAAGGAACAGTACATGCTCTTAGCCGCTGAGCGATCTCCCCAGTCGCCTCCTTCTGATTCTCTTATGCTTTTTATCATTAACTGTTAATGAAGATTTCATGTGCCACCCCCTCCCTTTGTTTAAATGACTGTGTGTGTCTCTCTATAGGAAATCTGCAGGAGTTCATTTATTTTGTCTTTCCCCATTTGGAGACTTGTGACTGAATGTATTCTCTTAAGGGAAAAGCCAGTGGTCATTGCTGCATAGGAAATCGGCAAAGCCAGATGTATGTAACAGCCAGTAAGTGGAAAACAGAATACTGATTGTGATGAATGAACTGTCTCTTTGAAACCTCCCCCAGAAGAGCAAGAACCGTGGTAGAGAGGGATGTATGGAGAGAGACGGGCTTCCCATGTGGCCTTGAGCACACCATTTCTTCCTTCCTTTTGCCCTGTCGGTTTTCTCACAATTTAGTACACAATAGTTAGCACTAATGGATCAGTTGTGCAGCCCTGTTTGAGTGAGCTTTTGTGTTTATTTGAGAATGACTTGGGAGACAAAATACAAAATCTTAGGTAGCTGGATCTCAGCTCAGCGAATGAGTTTTGTTCTAAAGTTTATAAATTGATTGTTTTAGGACTTTCCCAAAGAAATAATGTTAAACAATGCTTGATTTTCTAGGCCAGGTCATAGTGGTTGGTTTACTTGTAATAGAGTTGCACTACTTCATATTTGCTACACTAAAATGCAACATACACCAACATTCCACCTGTGATGTCATCCTTATTAAATAACAGGGTGGAAGACACCAGCATGCACTCTTGGCTTGAATGAACAGGTCCCACTGCAGCCTGCGTGCTTTGAGAATAGTTTGAGTTGTATGAAGTAACCCTGTTTCTGTTGTGCCCAAGTCACAAACATCCCCAGAGACCACCAGGAAGACAGACCACCAAACTGCAAAAGCAAGGTTTTAATTGTTCATCCAACCATGATAAGGACTCTGTCTGGCTTACTGAGGCAGCAGCCTCCAAAGGGAGTGAAGTTCCCTGTCTACTGCTAGGTTTTAAAGACAAAAGTTACAGGATTACATCAGTAGATATGGGTTGGTTTCTGATTGGTTGATATTTGGGAACAATTAGAATTTCTCAAAGTCATATTTTGACATGAAATACCAATGTACCAATTATTCTCATTAGTCAGTATTGAGAGGGAACATTGTGTGGTTTCTATGGCTTTGTCTTGTTACTTGCAGGTGGTCTGTTGTACAAAGATACCAATAGTTTTCAGAACTGTATACTGGAGACTACAGGGGAGTTTTGGTCTCTCCTGGAATTTCTTTTGTGGCCAAACAGTTCCCAGGAACCAAGTATCTAGGAGGCTAGGGAGGTCCGGAGTTTTTTTGTGTTCAGTTTTGGCCCTAGGCTCTGGGAAACCAGGGAATCTGGAGTTTCTCTGTGTCATGTCAGAGGCCTACGTGTCCTTTCTGTAGCCTGTCATGGTTGCTAAAGCAGGGTCTGTGTAGCGTCAGCCGCGCAGCCTGTGTCCAAGAACGTGCGGAGGGTGTCGGGGATTGACAACACAGAGACTCGTTCAACGATGTAAAGAAAACTTTAAGCAGGCCCCAAAAAGGTTCAAGAAAACTTCCTAAGAAAGGCTCCCTCCAAAGAAGCTTAAGAAAACTATAACAGATTGAATCATTTGCAGTATGTGTGTGGGGAAAGGTCAGAGCATGTGAATGCCGAGTGGGTGTGTGAGTGAACTTCTGCTGTTTACACAGGCAGAGTTAGTGCAAACTAACTTCCCCTCATTGATCAAGGCTGTGACTGTTACAAATCCTCCTGTGATCGTGTGAGGACGTTGATTACTTTATGTAAGAACTATCCAGCATATTTTGCTTTCCTCAGATGTTTAGGCCTCCGCGTTTGAAGGCTATAGAGTCTGAAAGTACTGAGGTGAGCCAAGAATGCCTATCTGCATAGCTTTAGATAGTAACCCTGCCACTCAAATGTCAATCAATATGCAATAACTTTGAATCTGTTTGCATGTTGGTATTACAGACACAAAGCTTCTGGGGTGTGGTTATTTCCATTCAGAGAGCTTGGAACACCTGATTCCAGCTTTAACTGGGTCCTGCTTATATTTGTCTATATTTTCATTCTTACAGCTCTGCACTTAGATCTGTCACTGGAGAAATAATGGTCAGGAAAGCAATAGCGCAATAGTCACTACTCAAAGAAGTTATTTGAGTTTCAAATGAATTGTATCCATAACTTCTCATTAAGGAAGAAAACTTCTTGCTTATTAAGTACAAATAAACCTGACAGTAGGACTTAACCCCAGTGCAAATTTCTAGACAGAAATGGAAAATAACCATCAGCAATTCTGCCTATTCTTAGAATATATGCAAGTAAATACCAAAGCAGACAAAAGACAAAAAAATAAATTGGAACTAATTTTCAAAAGTGGAAAAATGACTCATCTAATGCAGTAACTGTTTCTTTGGTGCCTGATTTCATATTTTGTGCATGTACATGCCAATTTTTATCTCTTTAAACTTGATAGAAATTTAATATATTCTAATGAATAAAGTGTATTATATTCGTGGATATAATACAAAGTCTATGACGAAAATAGAAAATTATGTATATCATTTAACTCTGCCCCATCATTTCTACCTCCAGGAAAAAATTAATTTGTATCCTATATGAATGAAGCATGCTAGATGATTACTCCAGAAAAGAATACCCAAAGAATTTTTCTTATACTGACTTTCACCGCACTGGTTCAGCCATAGCTGGTGGGATTGCAAAAGTCTCAGAGCCGTCACAGCTGCTTGACGAAGATCCAGCAAAGCTGAGTCACGTGATGGCTGCCTTGTTATTTCTGGTTTTGGTCTCAGCATGTTGCATGCTTAGGGAACTATTAATACTTGTGCAATTTGGGATATTCGATTATTGGGAAATTGCTTACAATTCATTTATGCCTTCTCCCAGAAGTGCTGCTACTATTATTTTCCAGGAAGCATACTGCCCCTCCCACTTTTAGGGAGACAGCCTTCTACTTGGTTTGCCTTACACACACAGAAGCCAAAGGTCACTTTGGGAGACTTGAAAGGTCACTTTGGGAGACTTGAAAGGTCACTTTGGAAACTTGAAAGGTTACTTTGGGAGACTTGAAACATCTGTTCCAGTACTTACTCAGGAACAAGATAACCAAAGCAAGGTAAACTTAAAAGGTCAAGATTCACTGAGTTAGAGGAGTCCGCTGCAGATCACATTGCAAGCTACTTCCCGCTATACCTTCAGGCAATCATGTGGCAAGTATAGAAACAGTGAAATTTGCTGAGTACCGTTTGGCCGTAGGGAGAGTCTACTCCAAGACCACTCCCAGGTATTGGAAAATCCACTAATGTGTTGAGGGCTAGATTTTTCTATCCCTGGGGAAAACAAGGAAACACACATTTTCTGATGGTAACTTGTCCTTTTTACTTCATCTGAAAAATCTCAATCTGAAAAATCTGGCTCTACCCAGGTACATTGTTTACATACAACTGCATATCTCTACATATATCTCTCTGCTGCGTAGCCGTGCATCTCTATACACAGTCACACCTCTTCCTTGTCTCCACAACTCACCACACCGTTAGTTTTCACCACACAGTCGCATCTCTTTCCTCACATAAGTCTCTTACACATCTCTCTTCTACACAGCAAATCTGCTACATCTCTCTACCCACTTAGCTACGTCACTTCATACTTTTCTTGCACTTAACGTCTTTCACACTTCTCTCTTCTCTCATAAACTTCTCCTTCACACTGAGCTACATCTCCCCCACACCACAACTCATCCTTTCTCTTTGTACGAATCTGTAGGGAAAGATCTGAGATACCCGTGCCGCTGATCATGCCCACTTTGGGCATGGCTAGAGGCGCATTCAGACATGGGAATAAAAGGCTGTGTAGGAGAGACGCACTTCCGGTCTGGTCTCGGGATGCCAGTTTCTCTTGTTAAGTACCTTCCACAATAGGTACCTATACCCTCATCAAGAGTGCCATTTATTTTACAGCAACGTTCTGGCGTCAGAACCTGATATTGGAACTGGGCTCCAGAAGCAACTGCTGTTCCTCACCCCGGAACACCACCTGCCCCACCGACTCCGAACACATGCAGGCTCCCCTGTCGCTGAGCTGCATCCAGCAAACACACTGTTCCACACCACTTTGCATGTTCCCACTCTGAAGCTTACCTGTTCAGCAAGGCACGATTCCCGTTGCTGCCCCTGCAGCCGCTCACAGCCAGAATGAATACCTCAGAAGCCTTCACGTTCACCTGGCCATAAGGTTCCGCAGTCTCCCAAGATTTCTCTGCAGCCACGTTCTCCCTTACTTATGGCCTGCCAAACTCAACCCCTTATTCCCCACAGGTCCCTGCAGTCTACGTGAGGCTCTTTCCCCTTCCTTTTAACAAAAGCTTGCTTGCTAAAGGTTAGAGTTTTTCAGATTCCACTGTGAAAATACTGAGCACCTACAACAGAACTGTGTTTGGTGGTATGCCTGTGCCACATGCTGGTAAAAATCCACACCCCAGCCCGAAATCACTGAAAGTAAGCTTTGTATTCTGGTAGTTTAAACTGGTAATAAGATTAGCTACTCTATACCTATGGTGAATAATATTACAATGTAGGATGCTAGGAATTTTCTTGTTTCTTGTATGAATGAGATATCGGAAGGGGTTGAGGACCTACCTGGAATATACTTTCTATCTGTTGTAATGGTTATCAGTTTGGTGATCCATATAACTTCATTAAAGAAATGGTTTGAGAATAGGACAAAAAATGACAAACTTATACAGTCATCACAGGATGGTTATGAAAACCTAGTACAAAAAATTCAGACAATAGGAAATTCCTTACAAAATGGTAAGGAAGGTTTGGTAAAAAAAAAAGATTCAGAATATTCAAAACAATAATAAAGATCTGAGAAGCAGGTTGAAAAATACAGAACATAACATTGAATTACTTTCAGGAAAATTGTGTTCCATATCTATTGATTCAACAGACAGAATAGAAAAAGAGGAACATAATGTTGAAATACTTAAACAAAAAGCCTGTTCTGTGTCTAATGATTTCACTAACAAAATACAAAGACTAGAACATAATTTTGAAATACTAATGGAAAGAATTTGTTTGATGTCTGAGAATAATGACAAACTAACAGATAGAACACTGTTTCTGGAAGGCAACTTGCATGCCATTCAGCTAATATCTAAGGATGAGAATACTAAATGTTTGGAATCGTGTATAAATGATGAATCCAAAAAACTGAGTAGTCCTTAGAAATTTATTTGACCCAAGAACTTCAAGAGCTCAAGAAAATAATGATAAATAGATTGCAGGTCTCAGAAGACCTCCAATCTGATAGATCAAAATCAGAGATACAAGAAACAGGTCATGACAGAAGTTTACCTACACCTCTCATGCTGGGAAGACCTCCCTAAGGTTGTTATGCCCTCTCCTATGGTCTTCCCAGTAACTATGACTGAAAAACCAGCAATGAAGAAACACCCAAATGGCTTCATTGCTTATCAATGGGAATCAATACAGATGAAGGACCTAAAAGGAATTAAAGAAGCCATAGTTTCTTATGGTCTTCAATCTCCCTATGTCAGGGAGCTCCTGAACTCATGGGCAACCACAAATAGTGACCCCTAAGGATTGGAGCCAACTGACCAAGCGGTGCTTGAAAATTCATCTCAAATACAATGGAAAGCTTTATGGAGGGAAGAGGCAAAAGCCCTGGAGCTTCAAGGATTAAAGAAAGGCTATGAAGCTCTGCAAGATGAGATTCTTTTTTGTTGTTGTTGTTTTGTTTTTTGTTTTTTTGTTTTGGTTTTTACGAGACAGGGTTTCTCTGTATTGTTTTGGAGGGCAAGATGAGATTCTTGGGGAGGGCACTTATGCTGATTCCTAGGCTCAGGCTGTGCATGATAAACACATCTCTATGCCATACAGCAGCTCTGAATGCTTTGGATAAGGCTCATGAACCAGGAGAGACAATACAACCCTATACCAAAGTCGTACAGGGTCCAAGAGAAAGGTTCACTGAACTTTTGGAAAGATTGTCCAGAGCAGTAGAATTACAGGTAACTGACTCAGATTCTAGGCAAATACTTATAGAATATTTAGCTTAAGAGAATGCAAATCCACAATGCAAATAGGTACTTTGGCCATTAAAAATAAGATCTCCACCATTGCAGGAATGAGTCATGTATACAGCTAACCTTGAATATAAAAGTCAAAATACAGAAGCTTGGGTAGTAGAAGCGATTTCTAAAGGTGTGAAGAGGCACCAAGATGCCAAATGCCTTAACTGTGATAATACAGAAGCTTGGGTAGGAGAGGCAATCTCCAGAGGTTTAAAAAGACATTGCAATACAAGATGCTTTAACTGGAAGAATGGGACATCTAAGAAGGAATTGTAGGCCAAGCATTCCTAGAAATAATGCTCCTCCTAGAAATGATTCAAACAGAAGGCCTCGAACTTCTGGATTATATAGGAGATGTGGCAAAGGCCGACACTGGACCAGTGAATGTAAGTCAACTACAGACAAACAAGGTAACCCTTTAAAATCAGAGAACTCCTCTCAAAGGCCCCCATGTCAAAAGTGGTCTGGTCACTCCCAGTCTCTATGGAAGACAATCTCTCCCAGGACAATTAGAAGATCTACTGCAGCCGGGCGTTGGTGGCGCACGCCTTTAATCCCAGCACTCGGGAGGCAGAGGCAGGTGGATCTCTGTAAATTCGAGACCAGCCTAGACTACCAAGCGAGTTCCAGGACAGCCTCCAAAGCCACAGAGAAACCCTGTCTCGAAAAACAAAAAAAAACAAAAAAACAAAAAAAAAAAAAGAAGATCTACTGCCTATTGTAAAGAATAATACAACTCTGGATGATAGATTAGCTACTGATGAACCACCAGGCGGTGGTGGCGCATGCCTTTAATCCAGAGATAAATGGAAGTTCTGAGGTAGTTGCTGGGTCAGCCTGTTCCTGTGGTTACATTTAAGTGTCCTTGCTAATGACAATGGAGAGTTTATGTCTCCAGGTACAACCACTCTGGCTCCACTCCTAAGGTTACCCCAGTCTGAATACTTATTTCCATGGTGATCTGACCCGGCGGGGCATCTGATGTAGTCTCTAAGCCAAATTGCTTGTCATTCAAGCTACAACTGAAGCTTCAGGCTCCATTTAACATGAAACAACTGAAACCCCGACTGGCCCCAGCAGCAACTGAAGGTCCAGCCTCAGCTGAAGCTCCAGTTCCAAAAGCTGCTGCAACCCCAGTTTACAGAGGATGCTCAGGATGCAGGACCATCTGCTGACCAGGTCTAGCAATGGACCCTGGAAGCCTGAAAGCTGCGGCGACTCCTAGACTCGGAGTTACATACGGACTCCACACAATCTCTCTCACACCTGGAACAAGAACTCTTGGTCTTACCAAAAAAAAAAAAAAAATCTTGACTGTAAGGAACAGGTGACCATGTAGTCAAGGGCCAGGACATTGCTGAATATGTGGGCTTAGGGGATTGGGTGCCCCTTTGTCTTAAATACTGCAGGTCACATCCTTGTTCTGGTTTGTGGATAAAGTCAGCAGTTCACTAGTGGTTAGGCAGTTTCACCTGGTGACTTAATTGTACCCTGGCTGAGATTTGAGGAATTTTGTTGTTTCTATGTTTGGGGCAATCTTTGAGTTCCTGGCACTCCTCCCTCCTCCTTCCAAAGGGTGCGGTCAGAAGCTTCCACCTCACCAGTATCATTTGCTTTTTTGGCACTGGTTCTAATTCTGTTTCGGCAATGATGGATGGACATTTTTTTAAACTCACGACTTTGTAACCTTAATGTTAGTATAGTAGCTCCTGAGTGTTGCACATGAATTAGAAGGTCCTATAAGAGTTTTATTAGCTCAATATTTGGTGATCTATAATATATATATATATATGTGTATATATATGTGTATATATATATATGTGTATATATATATATATATAGTTATTGAACCAGTGTTTCCATATGCTGCCCAAGCTGGCCTGCAGGTTCTGGTCTTACTCCTATGCCCTTAGTATTGAGATTACAGGTCCATGCTAAATGCCTGGGTAAATGTGAACTTCTCTTGGTAATTTATGTGTTGTAAAAATATCCCATAGTTTCATTTATCTTTTTCATTAAATAAAGTGCTTTTTGTTTACAAAAGAAAGAAAAAGAAGCTCTAAAACCCTTTTCTGGGCTTGGCCACCCATCCACTCAAGGCAGACACATTCCCAGAAACATAAATAATTTTTTTTTTGGTTTTTCGAAACAGGGTTTCTCTGTGGCTTTGGAGGCTGTCCTGGAACTAACTCTTGTAGACCAGGCTGGCCTTGAACTCACAGAGATCCGCCTGCCTCTGCCTCCCGAGTGCTGGCATTAAAGGCGTGCGCCACCAACGTCTGGCCCATAAATAATTATTTAAAACTTAAAAAAACAAAGAACTAATCTGGGTTTTGAAGTGTAATCCATTAATCCCAGAATTTTGCAGATTGAGACAGGCTAATCTGTACTAGTTTCAGGCCAGTGTGATCCATATAGTGAGACTGTTTCAGAAAAATTTTAGAAATTCATTACCTATTATTAGAACACATGTTAATTAAATAAAAATATATAATATAAAATATAAAATATTTTCTTCTATCATTAAAAATGTGCTCTTACCCAAATTTCCTTATTTCATTTACTTTATTTACTTATTGCCTTCTTTGCAATAGTGTTTCTCTGTGTACACACCTAGCTGTCTTGGGACTCCCTGGTACAGCAGGCTGGCCTGAAACTCAGAGATCTACCTGCCTCTGACTCCTGGAGATGGGTCTAACACATGAGACAGCACCTCCAGGCTTAGCAGCTCATTTTGTTTCTTCCGGTTTACTCTCTGAGAGACGGAACGCAGGTCACCAGGTGCTGTGGCAAGCTCTTTCACCTGAAGTCCCACTTCCTCTGGCTCCCTCTTCCTCTCTACTTTTTCTTTTGACACAGGGTTTCACTAAGTTGCCCAGGCCTGATTTGCTATCTGGGTGCCTCACACATGAATGGCGGGCATTACAGCCCTGTAACCCAAGCCCTGATTTCTCAGCTTTTGAGAAACATCCACATTGATTTCATAGTATCTATACTTCCTCCTCCAACAAGTAAGTGTTACTCTTTGCCCACACCATCACCCCGTGAGGAATCACTGGTCTTTTTGAACTTGGGCACTCTGACCAGGTAAAATTATATACAAAATTATTTTTCTATTATCTGATGGGTAAAGATGTTGAATTCTTCCTCTTCCCACTTTTCTTGTTGTTGTCATTATTGTTATTATTATTTTAATTATTTGAGACAAAGTCTCTGTCTAGAAACATGGCTGTCCTTGATCCTACCATGTAATCTAGGCCAGGCTGGAACTCACAGATATCCTCTTTCCTGGGCATTCTGAGTGTTGTGATTGGAGTCATTGACCACCACAGGCAGCCCTATTCAACATTATTTAAGAGTGTTTCTCAGAGCCGGGCGTTGGTGGCTCATGCCTTTAATCCCAGCACTCGGGAGGCAGAGGCAGGTGGATCTCTGTGAGTTCGAGGCCGGCCTGGTCTACATAGTGAGTTCCAGGACAGCCTCCAAAGCTACAGAGAAACCCTGTCTCGAAAAACCAAAAAAAAAAAAAAAAAAAAAAGAGTGTTTCTCAGGCATTTGTGTTTCATCTTTTGAGAAATTTAAATTTAGTTTACATTCCATTTTAAAATTAGGCAACTTGTTTTCATTCATTTTTAATATTAATTTTTTGTCACATCTCACTTTGTGGCCCTACCTGTCTTAGAATAGTTTAGGAAAACCAGGTTGTCCTAGAAACATTTTCTCTTCATCTCTAGTGCTGGGATTAAAGACCGGTGTCACCAACTTTTTCTTGCAGTTCATTTTAAATACATTTCTCTTCTGTATTCTAAATATTACCCATCTGTCAGAACATATATGAGAAAACTTTTAATGGAGAAACAGAACACACACGTCTACTCACTGCACATAGGGATCCCATGAGAGAACGAAGTGTGAATATCACCAAATTCCAGTTGGAGCACAGCTTAGTAGTACAAAATTTAATTCCAAATCTTGAGAGGCAGAGACAAGAGGATCTCTGAGTTCCAAGAATGCCTTGGATACAGATACAGGTCTATTACGGCAAGGTCTACACAGAGAAAACCTACCTCAAAAAAAAAAAAAAAAGGGACAAGAAGAAAAAATAGTACAATTTTGTGGACCATGGATTTTATTGGGGTTGGCATACACGGGGTATAAGAGCTAGTGCAGTCACCAGTTCAGGTCACTGGTTTAAATGGATTCCATTAGCATATCTCTCTGTGTATGTTACTCTTTTATTTAGTTACTCATTCATTTTTATTAAGGATAATAATCCTGACACATTTGGTGAATTTAATGCTGATAGGAGCTTGAGGAAGGGAAAATATGATTTCATATTTTTCATATTCACATCTACACATGTCCATTTTTTGTTTTAGAAGTGTCTTTCTGTGTAACTCCAGCTGTCCTAGAAAGTGTTCTGTAGATTAGGGCATCCAGCTCACAGAGATACATTGGCTTCTGCTTCCTGAGTCCTAGGATTAGTGATAGACCCTATGCCAAGGTGATTAAAATACATTTAATGAAGTTTTCTCCTAAAAATCCAATGGTTATTTGGATCCTCCATGAAAGCTCACCAGGTGAGAAATTTTCAGAACAGAGTTTCCTGAAACTTGTCCACTGAACTCCATAACACATAATATACTTAAAAATGTAATTTTAAAAGTAACTTTACAGGACTTGCAAAGAAATCTCCTAGGACTGGGTGTGTCTCTGAGTTTTCGAGTTCCAGTACAGGAGGAAAGATGAGGCTGGCAGGCTCGTCTCCACATCCCATCCCATTTGCCTCTTGTCACGCCATCCTCACAAAACTTAATCATGCCCTGTTCTCTCCTCCTGCCTTTTCTTCTCTTCCAAAGACTGTCCTCATTGTAAACCTGAAAGAGGCAGGCTTCTGACCGATGCATTTCTAATGTTCATCCCCTGTTCATTTCAAATGAAAACTTCTGGTCATATATCCCTGTTTGACCTCAGATTCACTCTGTGTCCCAGGCTGTCCTACTGCAGTTTACCAAGAAGCTGGGATGATAAGTCTGTGCCTGAAGGCCTCTTATGGAGCCTTTGGTAACACTAAGAGTGTATACTTTTTTTTTTTTTTGGTTTTCCGAGACAGGGTTTCTCTGTGGCTTTGGAGGCTATCCTGGAACTCGCTCTGTAGACCAGGCTGGCCTCAAACTCACAGAGATCTGCCTGCCTCTGCTTCCCGAGTGCTGGGATTAAAGACATGCGCCACCAATGCCCGGCTAAGAGTGTATAATTATTCTCCTTTTTTAAATCCCTAGAATCTCGTGCAGAGATTTTGTCTGTTGTTTCTTGATGGCTTTTTTCCCTTTGACACAGGGTCTCCTGTAGCCCAGGCAGAATTTAAAGCTACTATGTTGTTCATCTAGGGTGGCCTTCAACTCTTGACCCTCTTTTCTCCACCTCCAAGATCAAACAGGCCTGTTGTCTCAACTTGCCATGTTGTAGCAAGAAATGGCCCTAACTTCCATAACCTTTCCAAGAGCTGGAAATACATTGTAAATGCTGCCACAGTGGGCAACATATCAAGTCAGAATTTCTTCTATACTTTAGCAGCAAGAGGGAAGGTCATTACTCTCTTAGCTTCTGTTTCCCAGTCTTGTCACTCTATAATAATCCGGATTACAATGGTTATAACTTTCTTGGCCCTAGTTACCCACACCTTTAAGTTACCCCTCGGGAGGGTATAACAAGGGAATCCCCTATGAGACTGAGGACTGTCACTTTGCAAATCAACATGGCTTTTCCTCAGAAATACGGGAATCTATCTACCTCAAGATTCAGCTATGCCACTATTGGACATGTATGCCCATGGGATGCTTCATCCTGTCACAAGGACTTTTGATAAGCCATGCACATGCTTCTCTATAGCCAGAAATTGGCAATACCCTTAGTGTCCCTCAAAGATAAGTGGGTAAAGAAAATATGGTACTGGTGGACCAGTCTGACTCCATCTTAAGGATGGGAACCATTTTTTGGTAAGGGCAGAACAAGTACATTTGTTTTTGCTGTTTAGTTCAAATTGAGGGTGCTTTAACCTGTTTCTGGAATTTGACTTGCTCTCCAATCTATGGAGTATGACTCATACCTTGAATATAACCTGGTAAGATTCTCTGCCCAACAATATAAAAATATTCAGCCACTTTTTTTCTTTTTGGTTTAAGACAGAATTTCTCTGTGTAACAGCTCTGGCTGTCCTGTAGACCAGGCTGGCCCCAAACTCACAGAAATCCGCCTGCCTCTGCCTCCCAAGTGCTGGGATTAAAGGGGTACACCACCACTGCCAGGCTCCAAATTCTTATGTGACAAAAATTCCTCTGTAAATCTCACAACCCTCGAAAATTTCCAAGTCTTGCAGGGGTTTAGGCTGTGTAAAACCTACCATTTCCTGTGTTTGATACTATTTTAGGGAGATAGTACTGTCTGACAGAAAATAAAACTTGTTTAATTTTACCTAAAGATTTGAATGATAATTTTTACTGTCTTTAGGTGAGATTAAGAGTAAATTTATACAACTGAGTAATACTCAGCTGGTAAAAAGTGACATAAAATTTGCAGGCAAATAACTGGAACTAGAATAATTGTCCGACCCAGAGAGAAATATGGTTTGTATTCACTTATATCTGGGTATTTGCCTTTAAATGAATGTTAAAGAAACTACAGTCCATAAACCCAAAGAGAATAGGCATTCAGGAAGTGACTAGGGTGTACACATGTATATTCCCTGGGGGGGGCATAGAATAGATTTTATGGGTGGAATGAAGCCAGGGGAGGGGAGGGGCAGGAATGAGAGGGCAAAGTGGGGAAGCATGAGGAGGGAAGGCATGGAAGGAGGGAAGAGGGGTGAGAAGAATTCAGTTGCATGTTAGGAGAGGACAGTGGAAATTAACAACTGAAGGCAGGTTTAAACGAGTTTACCAGACTCAAGATAAATGACTAATGGGTGTTTTACTGGGGAAAAACTTAGACAGGTAAGAGTAAATAACTGCTGCAACCTTCCTGCCCCACAAGATGCCTTTCCAGAGCTCTCCTCAACCCAAGAGACATGGAACCACGGCCCCCCCTTCCCTAGGAGGGTCAGGTCCACATCTGAAACCATGCCCAAAGGGCGTGGCTACTACTACAAGTTCACTGGCAAGACAAGATGCCACTACAAACAATAAAATAACTTCTAATGAATCTCTGCGGTACTTATGGATTCGTGCCTTATTCAGCCACGCTCTGCAGCAGCAGATGGAAGCAAATCCAGAGAGCTACTGGTAGACATTATGTGGAGGGGGGGAGGGGGAGGAGGAGGAGAGAAACTTGCAGCAGTAAATGAGGTGTCTCTATCAGCTCATAAAAGCCCTTCTATGAGGAGGTAGGAGTAAAGGAGACAGAGGGGATGGGGGACACAGGAGAAAAAGGGTCCTCTAAAATGACTGAGCAAACTCATTGGAACTCACAGGCCCTGAAACAGCAATCGCGGGGCCTACGTGAGGCTGCACCAGGTCCTCTGCGAACATACTGCTGCTCCCAGTTTGGTACTTTATGGGATTCTTCATTATGTGGATGAATGTTCCACCTGTTCTTGGATGTCTTGTATCATACTGTTGGCTTCTCTTATCTAACACTGATATGATAGTTTTTGTTTTACCGTAATATAGTTTACTTTGTGATGTTTTGTTTTTGTTTATTAAAAGCCTATTCTTGCCGGGCAGTGGTGGCGCACGCCTTTAATCCCAGCACTCGGGAGGCAGAGGCAGGCGGATCTCTGTGAGTTCGAGGCCAGGCTGGACCGATAACCTCCAAAACAATACAGAGAAACCCTGTCTCGTAAAAACCAAAAATAAATAAATAAATAAATAAATAAATAAAATAAAAGCCTATTCTTTACTAATGGGAGACAGAAGAGGAGAGGAGGGGCGGTGAGAGGAGCTGAGAGGCCAGAAAATTTATCCAGATTATGTTGTATGAGAAGATAAACAATGTTCAATAAGTGGGGAAAGAGTCAACAAAAAGCAAATTCAGTGTTCCGTGCCTGTGATGTGCTCGCCACATCTGTGCTCCGTGGCCTGGCTTCGGTCCCGTCTCCAGATCGCCCACTGCAGCACACAAAGCTTGTCTTTTCAGGCCCGCTGTCTCCACTCCACTGCTGCAGCTCTTCAAAGTGGCCATCCCGTGGTACTGGCATCTAAAAAGCCCTGGAGTCTCATGCCGCGACTGCGCTGCATATTCAAAATAGCTTCTTCTGGGCTAGTTTCAGGGCCTCCAATTAAGGCTCAGGTGCTGTCCGTGGCCCCTCCTCGCCTTCAAAACCAGCACCACGTGTGTGACTGTAACATTATCAAGCTCAGCTGACAGCGCAAG
Organism: Mesocricetus auratus; assembly: GCF_017639785.1. Classification (NCBI taxonomy): domain Eukaryota; kingdom Metazoa; phylum Chordata; class Mammalia; order Rodentia; family Cricetidae; genus Mesocricetus; species Mesocricetus auratus. The sequence continues at coordinate 4,038,948 of NW_024429224.1, read as the reverse complement.
GTGTAACCTTGGCCACGCCTGGGGCACAGGCTCTGTGTGCTGACTCTTAGGAAAGTCTAGAAGCTTTCGCCTCAGTGATGCTGGTCCTTTCTTCATTACTGCTAATTTCCCAGCTGCAGCTGACCAGCATCTTGTATCCCAGCAAAGCACAAGTTTCATGTTAGTGGTCTGGTATTTGTTAATCACACCTGATTCTTCAAGCCACTCTAATCAGAACCGCAGTATCTTAATTCCAAATAACGAATGACCCCCATAGCAACTTTAAACTTCCCTCTGGAAATTCACAAATCATGCCTCCATCGGATCCATTGCTCTCAACAAGCTGCCTTCCACTCTCTGGCAATTAGTGAGATCTCAGCACTCGATGCTTTTCTAATCCAAAGTTCCAAAGTCCTTCCACAGTCTTCTCCTGAACGTGGTCATGTCAGTCATAGCAATGTCCTGGTACCAACTTGTCTTAGTTACAGTCTCTATTGCAAGGATTAAATACCATGGCCTAAGCAGTTTGGGGAAGAAAGGGTTCATTTGGCTTATGCTTCCACATCACTGTTCACCATCAATGGAAATGAGGATGGGAATTCAAACAGGGCAGGAACCAGGAGGCAGGATAGAGGTCACAGGTGAATGCTGCTTACAGACATTCTCCTCAAGCTTGCTCAATCTGCTTTCTTTTCTTCTTTTCTTTCTTTCTTTGGTTTTTCAAGGTAGTGTTTGTCTGTGCAGCCCTGCCTATCCTGGAACTTGCTCTGTAGACCAGGTTGTACTAAAACTCACAGAGATCCTCCTGCCTCAGAGATTGTACCTTCAGAATGCTAGGATTAAGGGTATGGGCCACTCTCATCTTGCTTTCTTATGAAACGTAGGGCCACCAGCCCAGGTGTGAGACAACGCAGGAAGGGCTCGGCCCTCTCTCATCAATCACTAATTAAGAAAATGCCTTCACCCTCTCTCATCAGTCACTAATTAAGAAAATGCCTTCACCTTGTACCAACTTGACAGAAACTATCCAGCGCAGAGGGCACCAGTGGGGGAGCAAAGACAGGGCCAAGGGGATCTCTGTGAATTTGAGGCCATCCCAGTCTGCAAAGCAAGTCCAGGACAGTCAGAGCTGTTATAAAGAGAAACTCCATCTTGAATACCCCCCAAAAGAAAGAGGAGTTGGAAGGATCCTGGATTGAGAAAACATTTAAAGCCAGGTTCTTGGAGTAAACCTTCAGTCACCAGGGGTGTACTGGGCAAGCTGGGAGAGCCTGCTGAAATCCAGAGTGGGTTGGCCTCTAAAGCTCCTATGTGCACCTCAGGGGTGAGGTGGGGTAACTTGTTCTTGCCAGCCCCAGGATTACTTCACTCCCTGGTTAGAGACATATGACACTCGGGAAAGGAAAGAGGACCAGGGACTTGAAAATTCTGAGAATGACTCCTTCCCACCGCTAACTTCCAGCTTTCCAAAGGCCTCAAGAGCTTGCAAGGAACCCAGAACCCATAGTACCCCCAGAAGCCACAGTGCAATCAAGACCCCAAGTGCATCCAGGCCCTACCAGGGAACCTATGTCCTCTAGTGCTCCCGGGAGCACCAATGCAGCCAAGTGTTTTGGAATGCGTCCAGGTCCCTCACAGTGGCCAGATCTCCAAGCACCAGGAAACAGTAAAATGAAAGCAGGTCTTCTGGTGTCCTCAGGTCCTCCAGGGAGCCCTGCTGTCCATGGTTTCCCAGGTTCTCTAGTTCCCTCAGACTCTTCAGGGCTGAAAGTTTTCCCGATTTCTCTGAAATGCCAGCACAGGGAATGCTTCATGTAATGCCACAAAGGATCTGGGTGTCAAAGTAGCAGACCATGTTTGAATCTCTCTTTTCCTTCTCTTTCTGAGCCAGAATAGTCCCTCTCCCATCAGCTCCAAACCCCTGCATAGTTAACCAGAACCCCCCACTCCCAGTGCTGCTACACTGCTTTGGGCAGCTGAGGACAGCTGTGGAATTGTGATATGTTTGAAGCCAGGGCTGGACCACACAATCTATTCAATTCGGGTACCACCTGGATCTATGCAACAGCTCCATAGGGTCTCATGGGCAAAGATAACAGGTCTCCCAGTGAAACACTGGACACTTTGTACTGAAGTTTTATTATTCACAAGTATGTCAGTACATACTCATCCTCACTTCATCCCTCCTTTGTGGCATCCTGATTCCTAGAACTGTGTGTGTGTGGGGGGGGTGTCTTTCTATTCATTATCTAGACCTTATAGACTAGGCTGGTGCATAAGGGTCTTCCTTTGGCCTCTTCCCTCCCCCCTCATTATCCTTCAAGATCTGGTTCAGGAACAAATGGGCAAAACACAATGTGTAAAGTCCTCAAAATCACAAGGGAACGGCCTGAAATGCACAGATGCACTGGAGCTGGATTGGGTCTGGCCAGACCTATGGACACTTATCTGTCACTGCCACTGCTGAGGGTATGTTCTTTTGTGTTTGGGCGAAACGTTCTATAAATATCTGTAAAGCCCATTTATTGGAAAATCTTTCCCCAACCTTTTACTCTGCAGTGATATCTGTCTTGAGGTTGAGGTGTTTCTTGTATGCAGCAGAAGGATGGCTCCTGATTTGTATCCATTCTGGTATCCCAAGGATTTTTATAGGGGAGTTAAATCCACTGATATTAAGGGATTTTAATGACCAATGGTTGTTAATGTCCGTTTTTGTTACTTCTCTTGTTCTTTTTATGTTCTTTTGTGTGTGTGTGTGGTGATGGTGGTGATGGTGGTGGTGTGTGTGTGTGTGTGTGTGTGTCTGTGTGTGTGTGTCTGTGTGTGTGTGTGTGTGTGTGTGTGTGTGTGTGTGTGTTTCCCTTCTTTGGGGTTGGCTGGTGTGTGATTATCTATTGCCTGTGTTTTCATGGGTACAACTCATTCCTTGGTTTGGAGTTTTCCTTCTAATACTTTTTATAGGGCTGGATTTGTGGATATGTATTGTTTAATTCTGATTTTGTCATGGAATATCTTGTTTTCTCCATCTATGGTGATTGAAAGATTTGCTGGTATACTAGTGTAGGTTGGCATCCGTTGTCTCTTAGTGTCTATAAAATGTCTGTCCAGGACCTTCTGGCTCTCAGTCTCCATTGAGAAGTCAGGTGTTATTCTGATAGGGTCTGCTTTTATATATTATTTAACCTTTTTTCTTGCAGCGCTTAATATTCTTTATTCTGTATGTTTAGTGTTTTGATTGTTATGTGGTGAGGGACCTTTTTTTATAGGTTGAGTCTATTTGGTATTCGATAAGATTCTTGTACTGTTAAAGACATGTCCTTCTTAGGTTGGGAATTTTTCTTCTATGAATTTATGGGATATATATTCTGCGCCATTTAGCTGGTATAATTCTATACCTATTATATTTAGGTTTGGTCTTTTCGTAGCATCCCAGATTTCATGGATGTTTTGTGTTAAGACGTCATTAATTTCAATGTTTTTATTTCACAGATAAATTTATTTCTCTAATGTATCTTTTTATTTAGATTAGAAACAATCTTATTTTATATATCAGTCCCTCTCCCTCCCATCCTCCCATCCTCCACACCGACTCCCATCCCATCCTTCTTCTGATCCACAGAAAGGACAAGACCTCCTATGAGGGATCATCCAAGTCTGTCACATCATTTGAAGCAGGACCTAGGCCCTCCCCCATGTGTCTAGGCTGAGAGCCCTCTGTGGGGAATGGACTCCCAATGTCCATTTGTGCACTAGATATAAATGCAGAGGGCCGTAGACTGCCCAGATACCCCAACTGACACCCATGTGCAGTGGGCCAGGTTCCTTCCTATGCTGGATTCTGAGCTGTCAGTCTGGAGTCCATGAGCTCCCCTTTGTTCAGGTCAGCTGTTTCTGCGGATTTCCCCAGCATGGTCTTGACCCTTTTGCTCATCAGTCCTTCCTCTTTACAACTGGATTCCAGGAGTTCATCTCAGTGCTTAGCTGTGGGTGTCTGCTTCTTCTTCTATCAGATACTGGGTGAAGGCTCTAAGATGACATATAAGGTAGTCATAAATCTCATTATAGGGGAAGGGCATTTAAGGCAGCCCCTCCACTATTGCTTAGATTCTTAGTTGGTGTCATCCTTCTAAGATCTCTGGCCATTTCCCTAGTACCAGATTTCTCTAAACCTATAAATGGCTCCCTCTGTTAAGATATCTCTTTTCTTGCTCTCCTCTATTCTTTCCTCAATTCAAGCTTCCTGGTCTCTCATGTCTTCCTCCCCCCTCCTCTTCTCCCCTTCTCTTTCTCCTAACTCCCTCTCCCCTCAACCCTCACTCCCATGCTCCCACTTTGCTCGAGTCCCTTTCCCCTTATTCAGAGGACCATGTATGTCTCTCTTACAGTCTGCCTTGTTTCATAGCTTCTCTGAAGGTGTTGATTGTAGGCTGGTAATCCTTTGCTCTATATCTAAAATCCATATATGAGTGAGTACATACCATGTTTGTCTTTTTGTGACTGGGTTACCTCACTCAGGATGGTTTCTTCTAGTTCTGTCCATTTGCCTGCAAATTTCAAGATTTTTCTCCCGCTGAGTAATACTCCATTGTGTAAATGTAGCACATTTTCTTTATCCATTCTTCAGTTGAGGGGCATCTAGGTTGCTTCCAGGTTCTGGCTATTACAAATAATGCTGCTATGGACATACTTGAGCAGATGTTCTTGTTGTATGAATGTGCATCTTTTGGATATATGCCTAAGAGTGGAATTGCTGGATCTTCAGGTAGAACCATTCCTGAGGATACCACCATATGATTTCCAAAGTGGCTGTATGAGTCAGCACTCCCACCAGCAGTGGAAGAGTATTCCCCTTTCTCCACATCCTCTCCAGCATAAACTGTCACAGGTGTTTTTTATTTTAGCCATTCTTACAGGTGCAAGATGGTATCTCAGAGTTGTTTTGATTTTCATTTCCCTGATGGCTAAGGATATTGACCAGTTTCTTAACTGTCTTTCAGCCATTTGAGATTCCTCTATTGAGAATACTCTATTTAGTTGTATACCCCACTTATTAATTGGATCCTTTGGTGTTTTGGAGGCTTGCTTCTTGACTTCTTTGTAAATTTTGGAGATTAGCCCTCTGTCAGATGTGGGGTTGGTGAATATCTTTTCCCATTCTGTGGGCTGCCATTTTGTCTTGTTGACTGTGTCCTTCGCCTTACAGAAACTTCTCAGTTTTAGGAGGTCCCATGTATTAATTGTCTATCTCAGTGTCTGTGCTGCTGGTGTTATATTCAGGAAGCGGTCTCCCGTACCAATTCGTTCAAGAGTACCTCCTATTTTTCTCTTCTAAGAGGTTCAGTGTGGCTGGATTTATGTTAAGGTCTTTGATCCATTTGGACTTAAATTTTGTGCATGGCAATAGATATGGATCTATCTGTAGTTTTCTACGTGCCAGCATCCAGTTATGCCAGCACCATTTGTAGGAAGTCTTTAATCCATGGTGATCCAATAGGGGGTTATTCCAATTTTTTTGTATCTGTTGAGGTTTGTTATGTTGCCAATTATGTGGTCAGTTTTAGAAAAGGTTCCATATGATGCTGAGAAAAACGTATATTCTTTTGTGCTCGGATGCAATGTTCTATAAACGTCTGTTAAACCAAAATTGGGTCATAACTGCCATTAGTTCCTTTGTTAAGTTTTTGTCTGGTGGTCCTGTCTAGTGGTGAGAGTGGAGTGTTGAAGTCTCCCACTATAAGTGTGTGAGGTTTTATGTGTGATTTGAGTTTTAGTGATTTTTTTTTATGAATGTGGGTGCCTTTGTATTTGGAGCATAGATGTTCAGAATTGAGACTTCATCTTTATGGACTTTCCCCATCATGAATATGAAATGACCTTCCTTCATCTCTTTTGATTGATTAGTTTGAAGCCTATTTTGTTAGATATTAGGATTGCTACACCAGCTTGTTTTCTGGGTCCATTTGATTGGAAAATCTTTTCCCAATCCTTAACTCTCAGGTACCATCTGTCTTTGAAGTTGAGGTGTGTTTCTTGTATGCAGCAGAAGGATGGATTCTGTCTTCATATCCATTCTGTTAGCCTGTGTATTTTTATAGATGAGTTAAGACCATTGACATTGAGGGATATTAATGACCATTGATTGTTAATTCTTGTTTGTTTTGGATTTGGTGGTGGTGGTGGTGGTGTGTGTGGATTCCCCCCTTTATTTCTTTTGGTATTTTGTAAAGTGGAATTATCTATTGCCTATGTTTTTGTGAGTGTAGTTATCTTCCTTGGGTTGGAGTTTTCCTTCCAGTAGTTTCTGTAGGATATATATTTTTTAATGTTGGGGAAGTCCTGTGTATATGTCAATAAATTACTTCTGGCCAATAGGAATCTAGATAGGTGGGGCTAGCAGTCCAGGAGGATTCTGGGAAGGAAAAACACAAGAGAGTCAACATGTAACGCCATTGGGGGTAGGAAGCCTGGAACTATTCTCCGGTAAGAGACATACTTAGATTAACAATTATGGGGTAATTACTTAAAGCAGAGCTAGCCAGTAAGAGACAAACAAGGCCAACAGCTTCATAATGAATATAGTCTCCTGTGTGTTTATTTGGGACTCATGTGGATCTAGAACCAGGCTGGCGCAGCAGAGCCCAGGCGACTGGCGGGGGATAACCAAAGCGGCTAGCAAAAGAAAAAGCTTCTCTTAACAGAATGGTGATCAGGAGTGGGATCATGAATTTCCACGCAGAATGACAAAAGCTTTAAAGGAATTTTAGAAACAGAAGAACGGAGAGAAGCACAGATTTTTGGTAGCAGCATTTTTCTCAGGTGTGCTCTGTTTTGCTATCGACAAGCCGAGATTCACGTGGCTCGGAGTCTTCCTGACTCAGCATAAAAAGAAAAAGAAAAAAAAAAACCAACAAGGTTGTTTTAAGAGACTCTGCTAACGATTGAAAGGTGTGTACGTACAGCTGGAAGTGGCAGCTTTTGCTGGAGGTCAGCATGGACTGAGGCGGTAAGCTAGAATCATGCTTACGCCCGCCATCTTGAAACGGCAGTTTAAAACACCCGTGGTTTTACAGATAAGACACGTGGTCAGAAAAACATAAAGATTTACAGTAAAGTCAGACTTGGATAAAGAAAAACTTCTAAAGGTTTACAGTGTGTTTAAAAATATATGTGAGATTGAGAGAGAAACTGAAACGACAAAGTGGTAAATAAATACAAAAGCTGGAGTTGTGATGGTGCACGCCGGTAGGAATTGCTCCAGAGGCAGAGGCAGGCGGATTTCCAAAGAGAAACCGTGTTTCAGAGAAAAAGAAATAAAAGTGAAAGAAATAAAGTAATAATAAATAAATAAGCCACGCAAAGATGGAAAATACACAGAGAGTCTGGATACTGTATGCTATTGCGTTTTTCAGTGTTTTGATTGCTCAGGAGGGAACAGCTGCTAAAGTACACTTGATTATAAATGCTGCTGAATTAATCCAACTTCTATCTTTTAAAAATGCCTTGACTTCAAAATTTAAGTATAAGGATATGTTACTTGGAAAAGGAGAATTTGCTTATGTTTCTACAGAAAATGAAAAGCTGAGAATTCCTTCCAGGCTTCTGTGGTTTCACGAACCAAGACCCCCGGAAGCAGTGGACCAGGTATTCCAACGACTGAGACAGCTAAGATGATGCAGCTTTACAGACCCCAAAAATACGGACTGATACAAGTTTCTGAGTTTTGTCATGATCCCCATGGTATGAACAGCGCCCCCCTCCAGCATGAAGCAGTTTGGAATGAGCGACGTCCTAATTCCCATCTTGTTTATAAATCTTTGTTTTCATTTAAATGGGTGTTTATAATTGGCTAATGATCACAGCCGATCTCTTGTTAATGGTAAAAAAGGGAATTATGGTATGGGTATTGCTTTTCATTTATTGAGACAAATTCAAGGTCAATTTTGTGATGTGTATATTTCTCCTCTTGATTAAGTATTGTGCTTATACTGATCTTTTAAAATGTAATGCATAATTGAATACAGACTATAGATAGTTACTTATAATAGAATTTCTAGTTACATAAGTTAGGTTTCTAGATATACAGAAATATATTTGAGATGGACAGTCTTCAAACCTCTCAAAGACCTTCAGAACATGGCATTTTAAATGGTTTAGGGTTTGTCTTGACATTGAGAAATGTCTGCTCCTGGCAGCACCAATTACGTCTGAGAGGAAGATGGGCATCGAAGAAACTTGTTATGGAATTTGCTTTCAACATGGCAAGATTAGCCATTTGGGCAAGAAACTGCTCTTGCCTAGATTGTTTGACTGTTGTTGTATCATCTGGACATGCAGGACCCACAGGAAAGTGACTACTGAACTCAGTCTTACAGGGTTCCTGCTTGATGAAGAGTCTACGAGACTTTCTGCAGGACAAAGAAAAATGACTGACAGACTGCCAACGCAGATGGACAGTTTGAAATTTCCTGCTTTGCTGAGAAGTGTTCCAGACACATTGTGGCCTATGGGCTGAAGATGGATGCCCCAACGTTACAGAGGAACTTCGGGTGACTGTCCAGGCAGTAAGATGTCTCTGTCAATCCTAGTGTTTATATATTATCCTTCTGTGGTCTTTGATGGAGTTGAAGACAGATAGTTATAATTATAGTTTTCCTTAGTTATGATAAAAGATAAGCTACATATAGGACTTTGGACTCACAAGAATGGGATGGATGATATTTTCTTTAAATCTTGCTAAAATATTGTAACTATGTTCTTACTTGATAACTGTTCTGTCATATACAATTTGACTATGTTAAAGTTAAGACCTTTCTTTTTGTTTAAACAGAAAAGAGGAGATGTTGGGGAAGTCCTGTGTATATGTCAATAAATTACTTCTGGCCAATAGGAATCTAGATAGGTGGGGCTAGCAGTCCAGGAGGATTCTGGGAAGGAAAAACACAAGAGAGTCAACATGTAACGCCATTGGGGGTAGGAAGCCTGGAACTATTCTCCGGTAAGAGACATACTTAGATTAACAATTATGGGGTAATTACTTAAAGCAGAGCTAGCCAGTAAGAGACAAACAAGGCCAACAGCTTCATAATGAATATAGTCTCCTGTGTGTTTATTTGGGACTCATGTGGATCTAGAACCAGGCTGGCGCAGCAGAGCCCAGGCGACTGGCGGGGGATAACCAAAGCGGCTAGCAAAAGAAAAAGCTTCTCTTAACAGGTTTTGTCATGGAATATCTTGTTTCTCCATCTATAGTGATTAAAAGCTTTCCTGGGTATAGTAGTCAGGGCTGGTATCCATGTTCCCTTAGAGTCTGTAGAACATCTATCCAGGACTTTCTGGCTTTCAGAGTTTCCATTGAGAAGTCGGTGTAATTCTGACTGGTCTGTGTTTATATATTACTTGGCCTTTTTCCTTTGCTGCTCTTAATATTTTTTCTCTATTCTATAAGTTTGGTGTTTTGATTATTATGTGTTGAGGGGAGTTCTTTTTGTGGCCCAGTCTATTTGTTGTTCTGTAAGCTTTTTGTACTTTAATAGGCATGTCCTTCTTTAGGTTGGGGAAGTTTTCCTCTGTGATTTTGTTGAATATGTTTTCTGCACCTTTGAGCTGGGTTTCTTCACCTTCTTCTATACCAATTATTCTTAGATTTGGCCTTTTCATGGTGTCCCAAATTTCCTGGATATTTTGTGTTAGGGATTTGTTGGGCTTGAGATTTTCTTTGTTAGATGACTAAATTTCCCCCAGTGAGTCTTCAACACCTGAGATTTTCTCTTCTGTCTCTTGTATTCTATTGGTTATATTTACATCTGTAGTTCCTGATAGTTTACCCAGCTTTTCTATTTCCAGAATTCCCTCATTCAGTGCTTTTTTTAATTGTTTCTATTTCAGCTTTGAGGCCTTGAACTGTTTGAATTTTTTCCTTCACTTGTTTGTGTAAAGAGAGGCTTTTTTCTTTTGAGAGGAGCCTTCCCGCCAGCCTGGTTCTAGAGCCCAATCAGTCCCAAATAAACACACAGGAAGCTATATTAATTATGAAGCTGTTGGCCTTGCTTGTTTCTTACTGGCTAGCTCTTACTTAAGTAATTACCCCATAATTGTTAATCTAAGTATTTCTCTTACCGGAGAATAGTTCCGGGCTTCCTACCCCATGGCATTACATCTTGACTCTCTGTGTTTCTCCTACCCAGAGTCCTTCTGGACTCCTAGTCCCTCCTATCTAGATTCCCTATTGGCCAGACAGTGCTTTATTGACAAATGCACAGGACTTCCCCAACATCTCCTCTTTTCTGTTTAAACAAAAAGAAAGGTCTTAACTTTAGCATAGTCAAATTGTATATAACAGAACAGTTATCAAGTAAGAACACAGTTACAACATTTTTTCTATCAACATTTAGTAAGATTTAAAGAAAATATCATGTCTCATTCTTGTGAGTCCAAAGTCCTATATGTAGCTTATCTTTTATCATAACTAAGGAAAACTATAATTATAACTATCTGTCTTCAACTCCATCAAAGACCACAGAAGGATAATATATAAACACTAGGATTGATAGAGACATCTTACTGCCTGGACAGTCACCCGAAGTTCCACTGTAATGTTGGGGCATCCATCTTCAGACCATAGGTCACAATGTATCCAGAAGATTTCTTTTTTTTTTTTTTTTTTTTTTGGTTTTTCGAGACAGGGTTTCTCTGTGGCTTTGGAGGCTGTCCTGGAACTAGCTCTTGTAGACCAGGCTGGCCTCGAACTCACAGAGATCCGCCTGCCTCTGCCTCCCGAGTGCTGGGATTAAAGGCGTGCGCCACCAACGCCCGGCCCAGAAGATTTCTTAGCCAAGCATGAAAGTTCAAAACTGTCCATCTGCATCAGCAGTCTGTCAGTCATTTTTCTGTGTCCTGCAGAAAGTCCCGTAGACTCTTCCATGAAGCAGGAACCCTGTAAGACTGAGTTCAGCAGTCACTTGTCTGTGGGTCCTGCATGTTTAGTTTATACAACAACAGTCAAGCAGTACAGGCAAGAGCAGTTTCTTCCCCAAATGGCTAATCTTGCCATGTTGAAAGCAAACTCCATAACAAGTTTCTTCGATGCCCATCTTCCTCTCAGACGTAATTGGTGCTGCCAGGAGCAGACATTTCTCATTGTCAAGAAAAACCCTAAACCATTTTAAATGCCATTTTCTGAAGGTCTTTGAGAGGTTTGAAGACTGTTTATGTCAAATATATTTCTGTATAGCTAGAAAACCTAACTTACCTAACTATAAATTCTATTATAAGTAACTATCTATAGTCTGTATTCAGTTATGCATTACATTTTAAAAGATCAGTATAAGCACAATACTTAACCAAGAGGAGAAATATACACATCACAAAATTGACCTTGAATTTGTATCAATAAATGAAAAACAATACCCATACCATAATTCCCCTTTTTACCATTAACAAGAGATCGGCTGTGATCATTAGCCAATTATAAACAACCCCATTTAAATGAAAACAAAGATTTATAAACAAGATGGGAATTAGGACATCGCTCATTCCAAACTGCTTCATGCTGGAAGGGGGTGCTGTTTATACCATGGGGATCATGACAAAACTCAGAAACCTGTATAAGTCCTTATTTTCAGTGTCTGTAAGGCTGCATCATCTTAGCTGTTGGGGTTGTTGGAACACCTGGTCCACTGCTTCCGGGGGTCTTGGTTCGTCAAACCACAGAAGCCTGGAAGGAATCCTCAGCCTTTCATTTTCTGTGGAAACACAAATAAAATCTCTTTTCCAAAGTAACATATCCTTATACTTAAATTTTGAAGTCAAGGCATTTTCAAAAGATATAAGTTGAATTAATTCAGCAGCATTTATAATCAAGTGTACTTTAGCATTTGTTCCTTCCTTAGCAATGAAAAAACTGAAAAACACAATAGCATACAGTATCCAGACTCTCTGTGTATTTTCCATCTTTACATGGCTTATGTATTTATCTATTATTACTCTATTTCTTTTACTTTTATTTATTTTTCTCTGAGACAGGGTTTCTCTTTGGAAATCTGCCTGCCTCTGCCTCTGCCTCTGCAGCAAATCCTACCGGCGTGCGCCACCACAACCGGCTTTTTTATTTTCTCTCTCAATCTTACATATATTTTTAAACACACTGTAAACCTTTAGAGGTTTTGTTCATCCAAGTCTGACTTTACTGTAAATCTTTACGTTTTTCTGACCACGTGTCTTATCTGTAAAACCGCGGTTGTTTTAAACTGCCGTTTCCAAGATGGCGGGCGTAAGCATGATTCCAGCTTACCGCCTCAGTCCATGCTGACATCCAGCAAAAGCTGCCACTTCCAGCTGTACGTAAACACCTTTAAATCGTTAGCAGAGTCTCTTAAAACAACCTTGCTGTTTTTTTTTTCTTTTTATGCGGAGTCAGGAAGACTCCAGTAAGCGAGCCACGTGAATCTTGGCTTGTCGATAGCAAAACAGAGCCCACCTGAGAAAATGCTGCTACTAAAAATCTGTGCTTCTCTCCGTTCTTCTGTTTCTAAAATTCCTTTAAATCTTTTGTTATTTTGCGTGGAAATTCAATCCCGCTCCTGACAACCATTCTGTAAAGAGAGGCTTTTTTCTTTTGAGAGGAGCCTTCCCGCCAGCCTGGTTTTAGAGCCGCATCAGTCCCAAATAAACACACAGGAGGCTATATTAATTATGAAGCTGTTGGCCTTGCTTGTTTCTTACTGGCTAGCTCTTACTTAAGTAATTACCCCATAATTGTTAATCTAAGTATTTCTCTTACCGGAGAATAGTTCCGGGCTTCCTACCCCATGGCATTACATCTTGACTCTCTGTGTTTCTCTTAGTCCCTCCTATCTAGATTCCCTATTGGCCAGACAGTGCTTTATTGACAAATGCACAGGACTTCCCCAACATGTTTGGTTGTTTATTCTTGGCTTTCTTTGCATTCTTTAAGAGGTTTGTGTATTTCTTGAATTTTTTGGTTTGTCTTTTCCTCCATTTCTTTATTTTCTCATTTCCTCTTTGAGGGTTTCTATCATCTCCATAAAGTTGTTTTTAAGGTCCTTTTCTTCTGCTTCATCTGAATTGGAATGTACAGGTCATGCTGGTGTGGAGTCCCTAGATTCTGGTGGTGTCATATTGTTCTTTCTGTTGTGTGTTCTTATACTGTCATCTTCCCTTCCCTTCTTCAAGTGGGTGCAGGGGTCTCTCCCTCTCCCGTCATCTCCTGGTGGGCATAGGTAGGCCAAGACTTCAATGTGGGCAACTCTGGATGGTCTAGCAGAAGGCATAGTGGGGCCAGGACTCAAGTGGAGGGCAGAGGGCGGAGGGCAGCCAAGACTGAGGGGTGACCAGACTCAGCATGGTCTGGCCTGCCAGGGGTGGGTGCACTACACATGGATCGGACCCAGGAAGGGGGGAAGAGACTTTCTATGAAATAATGGAGACGTGTGTATTCCCACCTCTAATGCTGCCTGTTCTTCACAAGCACAGTGGCTTATGAAAAGGATAGGATATCAAAAGGAAAATGGACTATAAACAGTTACACAGGAGTACTGAACCTATTTCCCAGAAAGACCAAATCATATGCATGAATTGGATTTTCTGTTATGGTCATTTAGAATAGTGCCTGTGAAAATTACATGACATTTTAGTGGCCCCTTTGAGTTGTTGGAATCCACTGGGAGAAACCAGGGACTTAGACTCAATTCAAGTTTAGATGCATGAGTTTATTTTTACTGCTAGCCGAAGGACAGCAGCTTTAGTGCCTTAGAGCTAATAAAAAATGCTGTGTGGGGGGATACACACAGAAGGTATACATTCCAACTCTCCATGGAATCCAGAGCTGGGCAGAAAAACTGTTTTACTTCCCCAGTTGTTTCTTACTTTTCTATTATATAGTAACTAAAGGATAATTTCATCTTTTTCCAGTAGCAATAAGTGGGTTTTATAGGAACAAAGACAGCTGTTAATGCCTCACAGTCCATTATCCTATTCTTATCTCAGGCCATTAGGATCTCCCAGGAATTCCAGAGAAAAAGATCAAGAGTCCTTAAGAGATGCCTGGCTCTGTGTTACCTTTCTTTGTTATCTCAAGGGACCTGTGTAAGGGTCTGAGCAAAATGACTGGCTATATGAGTAGTTAGACAACAGAGCAGTTCAGTTCTGGACAGGCAAAAACACAGTGCTGACTATCATGTTCCCACAACCCCTTTCTAAAGAAAAGCTACAGGCTCTTCACCAGTTAGCCAGTAAACAGAAATTCTCCAATTTTTGTAATTAAAAATAAATCTGGTCAGCCGGGCAGTGGTGGCGCACGCCTTTAATCCCAGCACTTGGGAGGTAGAGGCAGGCGGATCTCTGTGAGTTCGAGGCCAGCCTGGACCGACAGCCTCCAAAACAATACAGAGAAACCCTGTCTCGTAAAAACCAAAAAATAAAAAATAAAATAAAATAAATCTGGTCAGGCAGTGGTGGCACATGCCTTTAATCCCAGCACTCTGGAGGCAGAGGCAGCCAGATCTCTGTGAGTTTGAGACCAGCATGGTCTATAAGAGCTAGTTCCAGGACAGCCTCCAAAGCCACAGAGAAAGCTTGTCTCAAAAAACCATAAATAAATCTGGTAAATGGATTAATTAATGTAATGTTAATGCCACCGTATGAACAATGGAGAGCCTTACAGCCTGGTTCCTCTATGCCCACAACTATTCTTAAAGTTTGGCCTTTAATAGTTTTGGATTTATATTAATTGGCTATGTTCCACCTTAGTAATACCTAATTGTGTTCTTACCAATCTATTTACAACTCTAGCAGGAGAGGCAGCATTGAACAGTGAAGAAAAATTAAATTGGCATGAGGCTCCTGAGTATGGTGGAAGAGAAGGTTTATTGTAGATATGAGGGAGAGCACAGCCATAGATACTTGGAATAGCACATACTCAATGGGACAATGAGCGTGGTGAAGGAAGAGAAGAGAGAGGGAGCAAAGAGAGTACCTGGGAACCCAGAGACCAAAAGGACCGAGAGATCCAAGAGGCCATGTATCCCAAATGGCCAAGGTTTTGTAGGGATCAGAGGCTGGCAGAAGGGAAGCCCAGCCCAGTCACTGGGCTGGAGAGTTTAGGGTAGGGGGCTGGGGTATATCAGCGAGGATAACTCTGTAAGAGATACTAGTGAGTAGAGACTGAGGAAGACTAGCAGACTATGCCAGAGTCTACTTTGTTATGTAAAATAGCACCTCAGTTAGCCATTTGTCCCAGGTTTGAGGCCTGACAGTCCTTGCATATCTCAAGAGGCAAAGAAAAAATTACAGCTATTTGAATCCAGACTAAAAGAGACATTTGTGTATCATGTGACCCCTTCACTTACTTACTCTCTCCACTAAATTGTCTCTTACAAGTATTATATCAAAAGAGGATAAAACATGGTAGTGGATTTATTTATACTAAAGGGCCAAAAATACTAACTGCTTACCTCACTCTAGTTGCTCAATTAGTAAATCAGGGGAGGGTACAATGTCAACAATTATATTGGTTTGATCCTTGCTGTATTACCCTTAACTAACAATCAGTGTTTAAGAGTGTTCTGGAACTCTGTGGATTTTTTTACATTTCATTTGCAGATTATTATGGGAGGATTATCCAGCTGGCAACTATGGGATTTTTCTCATACAAACTAAATTTATGATTACAAAAATTATCCAACTTTCTCTCACTCCACAGGCAGATACTTATTTTATTGATAGTCCAGACATTCATCAATCTATTAATACTTCTTTTTCTCAGCCCCACAGTGAAACTGGCTGTAATGATTGATGTGCTATCATTAGTTCATAACCCTTTATGCATTGCTTCAGACTCTGCTTGTGTTGTAGGATTATTTCCAACAATAGAAACCACTTTAATTTTGTCTTCACATCCTGTTAAGCTCCCACTGCTGCAGGAACTACGGTGACTAGCAAAAATCCACACGCATCCTTTGTTTGTTGCTCATACCTGTGCACACTCTAAACTTCCTAATTTTATTACAGAAGGAAATTAGCAAGGTGATGCATTAACTTGCCTTGTTTTTACTTCTCCAGAACAGAAACATCAACAACCACACACTAACGCTGATAGACTTCCTGTACAATCCTGCTTAGACAAGGGAGACAAATGGTGCAAGAACATCCCATTTGTGCTACCTTATACTGTCAGTGATGTAGTTGGAGTCCATCCCAGGGGTAAAAATACTGATGAGCTATGGCAAATGGATATCAACCATTTTACTCATGTGCTTCAGATGCCACACCTGCATGTCTGTATCGATACATACTCTAAATTTCTTTAGAATAGACCTCAGTCTTTAGTGAATGCTCCTGCAATGTGCTCTTCTCTTATACATACTTTTGTTATTATGGAACTGCCTACTTCTATAAAAATGTACAATGAATCAGCTGATAATAGTAAAAAATTTTAAAACTTCTGGAAAGAATTGAATATTAATCATATGACAGGTATCCCTTATAATCTTCAAGGTCAGTGAGTAATTGAAAAAGCACATAGAACATTAAAACAAAAATTATTTAAAAAAAAAAGAGGGAGTATCAAGCAATATTTATTCGTTTTCCTTATTTACTCTTAATTTTTTAAATTTGTCTTAAGGTGATATATGTTCAAGAGCTCAAAAACATATCTCTAAACTGCCCTTAAATAGATTTAAACAATTTGAGACTAGGAAGCCCACTTTGGTGAGAGGTCAATACAGGAGAGAGAGAGGGAGTTCAGGAGGCAGAGACAGGCATATCTGTGTAGTTCAAGGCCAGCCTGGTCTACATAGTGAGTTCCAGAACAGTCAATGCTATACAGAGACACCCAGTCTAGAAAAAAAAAAAGGAGAAAGAGAAGAAAAGAACACTATGGATTTTGAAAATGCCATAAACAGTCATATATTCTTTACCTGAAATTACATATAATACATGTGTGAATTTACACATGCACATATATAAATATATACATTTTAAATGATCTTCTGCCACTTTGACTGTCAAAGCTTCCTCCTCCCCCAGTAACCATAGTGTATCTAACAAACCGTGGCAGCAAGGGTGAGAAACCCCCTTTCAAGGTTCCCAAGTACTGCAAACTATTTTTGGGCAGGTAATGACAAACCAGGGACAAACTTCATGTACAAAAAGCAAAAACTTAAGTAAATCTTTTTTCTTAACCTCAATGTTTCTATCTCTTAATTCTTCTTGAATTCCTTTAATAAATCTAGCTTCTTTGCTGATACTAGTCCCCATTTTCGCGGGACGGATGGGACGGCGGTGTTAACCTAGGTCATTAGACTAACCCTACTCTGCGCCACCCGGATGGGGCTTACCTGACGCCTTATGAGTGGGCTCCGGACTCGTCGCGCCTCTGCCGTCCGATCGGTGGTCTGTAACTCGTGTCCCACGTGGGCGCCAGTTACCCTTCGATTTATCTCATTCATTATATGGATGACATTTTATTGGCCTGTAACGATAAGTTACTTGTCCAACAGGCTGCAAGAGATCTTATTAAAACTTTACAACTTAGAGGATTTAATATTTCAGAAGATAAAATACAGGTCCACCCTCCGCAGCTTTTTCTTGGTTTTGAATTACTTCCTAATCAGGTTAAAACCCAAAAGGTCCAAATTCGCACACATCATCTTAAAACACTCAATGACTTTCAGCGCCTCTTGGGTGACATCACCTGGCTTAGGCCCTATTTACAGGTGTCTACCGGTGATTTAAAACCTCTATTTGACATCCTTAAAGGAGACTCCAACCCCAACAGCCCACGGCGGCTTACCGCCGAGGCAGCCAAAGCCCTGGCAATAGTTAATACTGCAATTCAAAATCAGTTTATCACTTACTATGATGCCGCCCAACCCCTCAACCTTATTGTTTGTCCCACTGCCATTGCGCCCACTGCGGTCTTATGGCAGCTAGCCCCTCTTTTTGGATACATCTTCCCTCATCCCCTAACAAGGTGCTAGCCACGTATCCCCATTTAGTACTTCAGCTCCTTATACAAGGCTGTGAAGCCTCTGTTAAGCTTTTTGGTTGCCAACCCACTAAAGTTATTGTTCCTTACACCAAGCCAGAACTTCAATGGCTAATGGAAAACCATCAAGAATGGGTCGTTTTCGCTTCAGGGTTTTCAGGCACCATGGATAACCACTATCCCCCAAATAAATTGCTTCAGTTTTTGCGCTTGCACCCTGTTGTTTTTCCGAAGATTACCAAACTTCAGCCCATTCCTAATGCCTCCTTAGTTTTTACAGATGGCAGTTCTAACAGCATGGCTGCCTTTAAGGTGGACGGCGTTATTCATCAAGTGCCCACACAGCACACCTCGGCACAGCTTGTCGAACTTGCTGCGATAGTTAAAGTTTTTGAGTTAGTTCCCCAGACTTTTAATTTGTATACAGATAGCTGCTACATTGCAGCGTCCCTTCCTCTTTTAGAAACAGTCCCTTATATTAAGCCCTCTACCCCTGCCTCTGCCCTTTTTGCCAAGATACAGGAACTCCTTTTACTTCGCACCAACCCATTTTTTGTTGCTCACATTAGAGCACACACTGATCTTCCTGGCCCTCTGGCTGAAGGAAATGATTCAGTTGATAAGGCTACACGACTTCTAGCTGTTCTTGATCAGTCTAACTCTTTACAGTTAGCACAACAAGCTCATAGATTACATCACCTTAATGCACAAACGCTTAGGCTACAATATTCCATCACTCGAGAACAGGCTCGAGAGATAGTTAAATCATGCAAAGCTTGCCTTTCCCTTTTGCCTGAGCCTCATACAGGAGTCAACCCCCGTGGTCTTGTGCCTGGTGAGCTTTGGCAAATGGATGTTACTCATTATTCTGCCTTTGGTAATCTTAAATATATTCATGTTACGGTGGATACCTTTAGTGGCTTTGTTTGTGCCTCTCTCCAAACAGGAGAGGCCACCAAAGACGTTATTGCCCATATTTTACATTGTTTTACTATTATTCCTGTCCCTATCGCCATTAAAACTGACAATGGCCCAGGGTACATTAGTTCCAAATTTAAGGATTTTTGTAAAAAATTTGGCATTACCCACAAAACAGGAATTCCCTTTAACCCTCAAGGACAGGGAGTTGTAGAGCGAGCTAATCAGACCTTAAAAAATATGCTCTTTAAGCTTTCTTCCGAAAGCGAAACCCTGTACGCTCGCAAAGGCAAGCATCGCCTACTTTTAAATCATGCACTTTTTGTGCTCAATTTTCTCTCTCTGGACAACAATGGCCGATCAGCTGCTGATCGGCTCTGGCACCCTTCCACCCGTGAAAACTTTCGACAGGTTCTCTGGAAGGATGTGCACACGGGCCAATGGCTCGGTCCTCACCCAGTCCTTATCTGGGGAAAAGGACATGCTTGCATTCATAATACCAGCAATGGAGAAACGCGCTGGCTTCCAGACAGGCTGGTCAAGCTTTATAACCCACCCAGGGAAAGCGCCCCTGAGGAATCTCTTGTTTCTCTTTCAGATGCTGTTGACAACAAAACTCCCAGTGAAGATGACACCGCATCGCCTGCTACTTCTCCCATTTCTCCTTTTGATTTTTAGTTTCCCTCCTTGCATCCCTGCCAATCCCTACCGAGTATACAACTATACTTGGATTATTACCAATGAGGCCGGGGACATAGCCAATGCTACCTCACAACTTGCCGGTTCTATCCCATGGCCTGATCTTTTTGTCGACCTGTGTGCACTCGCCATGGGCGCGGCTGGAAAAACTTGGGGCACACCTAATAACTTCATGCCCCAACCCAAACCCGTGAACACAAATAACCGCTATAGTAGTGTTCCTGGGTGTTATAACCCCATTGCACGTACCTATCTAACCATGGCACCCATTTACGTTTGCCCCGGCCCACATAGGGAGCGATCCCTAACAGGAAAGTGTGGGCAATCAGAAAGTTTTTATTGCGCACAATGGGGTTGTGAAACCACAGGTGACACCTATTGGAATCCCTCCTCTTCCTGGGACCTCATAACTGTAAGGCGATTTAATCCCCCTGCCAGACTGCTTACTTCTGGCCCACCACCACTTAATCCCCTTTGTTCACGCAGTTGGTGCAACCTCCTGCATATCCAGTTTACGGCTGCAGGAAGAAGGTTCCTCTGGGAAGGTTCCCGAGGAGCTTACTGGGGTCTACGCCTATATGTTTCTGGCACAGACCCAGGCCTCACCTTTTCCATTAGACTTTTGAAGGAAATCCCTTCCTTTCGCCCTATTGCTGTTGGCCCCAATCCTTTTTTATACCCCTCTGGTGGTGGCTCATTCCTACCCAAGGCTGCCGCCCTCGCCCTGGTCCTAATCTCCATTCTCCAGCTCCCGCTGCTGCCACCACTGTTTATCAACCCACCATGCCCGCCGGTCCAGTCTCCACCGCGGACCTCATCCTTCAGATGGTCAACGCCTCAGCCCAGGCACTCGCCAACACCACCTATGAGCGCTGCTGGATTTGCTATTCGCCCATCCCTCCATTCTACGAAGGAATTGCAGCCTTCGGCTCACCCATCTACACCAACGACACCAATCTGCTTCGCTGGGGCACGCAGCCACAACCACGTGGCATGACCTTAGGACAGGTCGTGGGATCTGGACTCTGCCTTTTGGGACCACGTATGCTTCCCCCACCCCGCTGTTAGAAGCATGTACTCAAACCATGCAAGTTGCTGCTCATGCTTCCTTTCTTATTGCCCCCAACCTCACCTTTTTTGCTTGCTCCACAGGGTTATCCCCACATATTATTGTAGATGTTTTTCTTGCGCACAAGGACTACTGCGTCCTTGTTGTACTTGTGCCCAAATTGACTGTTCGCCCTGAATCTGATTTATTGCCCCAAAGTGATCCAACTGTAACTCTCTCTCGCCAAAAAAGAGAGCCGGTCACCGCCCTCACACTAGCCATATTGGTTGGTCTGGGTGCGACAGGTGCTGGCACAGGAATTTACTCCCTAATCCACACAAAGGACTCTATTAATGCTCTAACCCGCACTGTTATTAGAGACGTAGATGAGCTAAAAAGAGGTTTAGATTACTTGGAACAAACTGTTGGTTCCTTAGCTGAAGTGGTACAACAAAACCGCCGAGGTCTCGACCTCGCCTTTTTGCGGGAGGGAGGAGTTTGTGCCGCCCTTAAAGAGGAATGTTGCTTTTTCAAAGACAAATCAGGATTAGTTAGAGATAGTATCAGAAGAGTTGAACAGAGTCTGGAAGAAACAAAAAGAAATTTGGATCAAAGTGAATCTTGGTACAAAAATTGGTTTTCTACCTCTCCCTGGCTATCGACTTTGCTGCCTAGTTTGTTAGGACCTTTTATTGGCCTTATGTTACTTATTTCCTTTGGTCCTTGGGCATTTCGCCGCCTTACTGGTTTTGTTAAAAATCAGGTTGATGAGGCTACCAAAAATTCAGTTCAGGTTCACTATCAGCAGCTCTCTCAACAAGACCCCGAAGAACCTGAGGCTGTAGACAAACCTACATTCCAGCCTTTGAGCTTTCAGGAGTTTGAGTACCTGGCCAACCGCCCGCGTTCACTCTGCTCCAGGCTGTGGAGATGCTTAAGACGGGGATAGCTTGGTGCCAGAATCTGGGAGCAAACATGGCTCTCTAAACATTGCCGGCAAAAACTTAATTCGTATCCTCTCTCGCCATGTCCAGAACTGGAAGCCCACCAGGTAACCTAAGCCAGGCACTTCACCCAACTGCTCTCTTCTTTTACTATATAGAAAAGGGGGAGATGTTGGGGACTGCTAGAACCTTGAACAAAATGGAGTCTGTCAACCGTTTCTTGGCCTTCCGCCTACGTGACTGCGAGCACACATGCCCTTGAGACAAAGGAAAAGGCTAACCATTAAAGTTAAATTTACACAGGGCAGCCCACCCGCCTAGCCAGGGGAAATACCCTTACAGAGCAATTGTCTTTGTTAACAAGATTATAGCGTTCTGCTGTACACTTCCTACCCCTCCCTAATTCCTGCACCTGACTTACGCTGACAAGCATTTGTGGAATGCAACTAATGACTGATGGAAAATTACAGCTTTGTCTTTACCGTATTTGGTGTATATTTGAATTGAGACTTGATTGACATGCTTGTACCACCCCCTGAGGTCCTTCCTCTATAAATTCCAGCGCGCCCCAAAAAATAAAGGCTCTTGATCAGCAAACGTTGTCTTGAGCCTGTTTCCATTAACCTCTTGAAGTTCACTTTCCAGATCGGATCTGCTCGTGAAGACCCACTAAATTAGTAGCGACCCTCATCACCTCACCCCCGCGGGTCGGGGGTCCCTTCCCGGGGGTCGCAGGATCTAAGTCAGTTTAACACGAAAATCTCCTGCCTGAGGACTAGTCAGCCTCTTTTATACCAGAATTCTGTGCGAGCTCCATTGGAAGGAATAAACCAGTTGCAATGTATCTGCAATGCTGTAATAGTGGCACTCAGACCCTGATGATGACCAGTAGTCACCTAACTGGACTTGGTGCCCACTGGATGGGATGGAAATCATACCTGGTTAGTAAGACTGATAAAGCCATGTGCATTAGTAGAGACACATGACACTTTCTTTCTCTGAATGATGCTGAATACAGTTAGATTTTCCACACAGGACAGTACCCAGTTGATGAGGGAACACAATAGAAGACCCATAGATGATTCCCGGATTGTCAATTTTAGAATACACAGAAATGATTACACTTTTTGTTTTTCATACTTTCAGTTATCTCAATTATCACAAAGTGAAAGTACAACTGTGTAATAAAACGTTAAGATGGAATCCATACGTTACATGCACTGTGTGCCCACAAAACACCACATGACATTGAAGGAAGCATATCATTATGCAGGAGTTTGAATATGAAGACAAGATAAAGAGATGTAAATGTTATATAGAAAAATTCAACTCTATTTAACTAAAAGGGGATGTGAAACCCATTCACAACAAAAGTTATAGCTCTTAAGTACACTGTAGGAGAAACTGCCAACCAGCCTACCCAAGCTGCAGTCACCCTACCCAGGTGCCCAGGTCTACATGCCAGCCTGCATGAGCATGAACAGCAGACACTTCCTCCCTGAGCCAAGCATGCCTCTATGCCCACAAAGAGACACCTGACCAGAGACACCAATGAGGAAAGGACAATTCAGCAGTCAACCGCCTGAGTCAATAGGACCTTGGGAAGGGGTATAAAGGCAGGTCTAACTTCCTTAATAAATGAGTCTGCAGCACACTCTGCTACTCACTGACTCCCAGTGCCTGTGTCATTGGTTCTTACCCCTTCCTCCAAGGGGTGTCCAAGCAGGGTCACCTGCAACAGTATACTTGATGAAAATCCCTAGGACGAACTAGGAATCATGAAAGAAAAAATTCTCACCTACAAAGACCAGGTTGCTATAGTTCTCCTACATGACATTTCTATACAAAGTCCCCTGAAGAGGCTCCAGGCATTCCCATCCTCCTGGAAGAAGTCTAGGGCTACATCCTTGAAAGTCAATAGACCCTGAATTGGAAGCTAACAATATCCAATTGTGTCCATTACCTGGGCCATTTGCTTAGACCAACAAAAGATTAGTTACCAATAGATCTCAATTTCTCTCCTCCATGTGGGTCCTCTCATGAAGTTCACCTTAAATTTCATCTTCCTCACGCTATTCTGGATTTAAAGGCTGCAGTACCTCCCTCTCCCCGCTACTATACCCAGGAACTGGAAACAGAAGTCAAAAATTGCCTGTCTTCATGTCTGTGCCACAGCAGAGAAACAAAAGCCCTGAGCTCCTACAGGCAGAACACACTTAAGTTTATCCTTTCTTGCATTTAGGTCGCCTAGTCTGGTAAATGATGGATTTCTTTTAAAAAAATTAATTATTATGTATACAGTATTCTCTCTGCATGTGTGCCTGCAAGCCAGAAGAGGGCATCAGATCTCATTACAGATGGTTATGAGCCACCATGTAACCACATGGGAATCGAACTCAGGATCTCTAGAAGAACAGCCAGTGCTCATAACCTCTGAGCGATCTCTCCAGAACCAGATGATGGATTTCTCTGCAGACCTGAGTATGTGGCAGCAGTGAGTTGCAATATTCCTCACAATTGCAGGTGGTAATTTAAAACGGAGGCTGAGTACAGTTGTTAGTCAGAAGACCTATGACCCTTTCCTCACTTTCCATTTGCCTGAGTGGTTAGAACAATGACCCTTCTATTTGGAATAATGGACAGAATCCATGGGGTCCCACCGTTAGAGACCAGGTGCTCCCACAGCCTGCCTTCAGTGACTCAGCGCCAGCATCTACAACATCACCAGCCACCAAATGTGACATGTGTACCCTTTGAAAGGTCCCTGCCATCACAGACCGCTCTTGCTCTCTACTCTGTATCTTTCTGTCTTGTCCACACTCCAAGACAGCCTTTCACTTTCCCCGCCCCCAATAAATGCCTTGGGTGAGATCTATTGCATGTGCTCTTTGCAACATTCCTTGGCTTCAATCTTCCAAGATACTCCACTACATAAACCCTAACACTGGTACCTGTCACTTGATAGGATATCCTAGTGTCTGCATGCTCCCCCTTGGATGTCTAAGTCATACTAGGACCCTGTATCTTATCTCCAGTCCACCTGCAACAGATTCACTTTCTGGCTCAACCATTGCTGGGCACCCCAACCAACACTGGCAACTGGCAAGTTTTCCCTATGGTCAGTGTAGTGAGAAATTCAACTGAGTGTAAACTGGCATAAACCCCAGCGTGGCGGTGTACCCAGGCTTTAAAGGAATCTCTTGTAAATAGCTGGTGATTGTTATCTAAGATTTATGGAGTTGTTTTTCCTACACACACACACACACACACACATGCACGCACGCACGCACGCAAGCACACTCATGCACCAGGGTGCGTGTATGAAAAGGAAAACTGTGTGGAGTTGGTTTTCCTCTCAGCCTTTGTGTGGGCTCAGGAGCTAAGACTCAGGTTGATGGTCTCATTTGGCCACTTTAAGTTGCTTTTCCAGTTGAGCCATCTTGCCAGCCCTCCCATTGTTTTTAGGATTTCTGTCAATGTGGAAATTGTGCAGTAAAAGTGGTTATTTCTATGGTGATACCAACCTTCTATTTCCTCCCTTTCCATCTTCACAAGGTCTCTATGTTGCCTTAGCTGGGCTTGAACTCTTGGGCTCAAGCATACTTCTGCCTCAACATCCTAAAGAGCTGAAAGCCTATGCCAATCTACCTAGCTCCTTTTAAACATTATTTTTGTTGATTCTTTGGGCATCTCATACAATGCATTTTGAATATATTTACCCCTCCCTAGCTCCTCCTATAACCTCTCTCCACAGTCCTATCCCTTCCCACTTCTTGGTGGACCCTTTTCTTGGTGATTTGTAGAGAAAATATTAGTGGAATCCTTGTATGTAGGGCCAACATTAAAATGAAATAGTTGTATCCACTCACTGAATCTAGGGTAAACATCAGAATGAATAGTTGTTTTCTAGAAGTAGTTAGACCTTGAAGAAATCATTGCGGAACACAGTGATTGTTTTATGTTATCTATACAGTTGTTTTTCTGAAACAGCTTTACAGCCTTTATATGACTTTGGTCACAAGACTACCCTGGCAACCAAGATATCTTGAAGTATTTGTTACTGTTGCGGGATATTTGATCATACCATGTGAAAAGTGCCTTCTGATTGGTTTGATAAATAGTTGAATGGCAGATAGCTGGGTAGGAGAGACCAGGCAGGACTTCTGGGGAGAGAGGAGCTGAAGAAAAAACTAGTCACATGGGAGATGCCAGCAACACATGGAGCAAATTGGACATACAGGATGGAAGAGAGGTAAAAAGCCATGGCGCAAAACCACAGATTAATAGGAACAGATAGTCTGAGTTATAAGAGCTAGTTAGGAACAAGTCTAAGATAAGGCCAAGCTTTAATAATTAAGAATAAGTCTCTGTGTCATTATTTAGGGGCTAGCAGTCCCCAAGAAAGCCCTACTACAGGGTATTGCAGACATTACACAATAAGGACGAAAGTGGAAGTGGTGTGATGCTTTCCTTCAGAAATCATATCGAGGGGCGTTGGTGGCACACGCCTTTAATCCCAGCACTCGGGAGGCAGAGGCAGGCGGATCTCTGTGAGTTCAAGGCCAGTCTGGTCTACAGAGTGAGTTCCAGGATATCCTCCAAAACAATACAGAGAAACCCTGTCTCGAAAAAAACCAAAAAAAAAAAAAAAAAAAAAAAGAAATAATATCGATTAGCTCAGGGACTTTGGTATGCAGACCTTGTTTTATCCAAAAAACAACTTTTTGTAACAATCAATAAATGAGCCTTTGCATGACGGTTAGAAGTTCAATTCACAGAGACCGTTCCTCCCTGTGGCCAGAGAGCCTAAAATTCATCTTGGAGTGACCTTCTTTCTTTGACCCACAACAAAAAACACCTGGCAATGATTCAGTAATTCCTTCTGCTCTCATCCTCCCTCTTTCCCCAACAAACTGTTTTGAGGGGGAGGTGTCAAGATGAGAGCCAATTTGATGAATTCTCATCCTCACTAAACAAGGTGACAGTTTAAAGGACCAGATCACTAAATATGGCCTTTATGACATTACAAATAAAAATATTAAACCCCAGTTATAACCCAATGGTGCATGTGGGAGGCTCAAGGCTGTAGCCAGCATTCACAGTGCATGCACTCTGAAGAATCAAGCCTGTAATACAGCATTCACAGTAAATTATGTGGGAGGATTAAGCTTGTGACCTGGCACTCACAGTGTATTGACTATGATACTCACATCTGTAACCAAGCACTCATGGTGCATGCACTCATAATGCTTATAATACCTCACTCATAGTTCAATGCACTCTGGGAGATTCACCCACACCACTAACTAGAAATCATAGTGCAGGTATTTGGGATGCTCATGCCCATAACTGAGAACTAATTGTGAATGTACTGTGTGAGTCTCAGATCAGTAATTCAGGACTCACGATGCATATACTGTGGGAAGCTCACACCTATAACCCAGCACTCTTAGTGCACATAGTATGAGAAGCTGAGGCCCATAACCCAGAACTCGTGGTGCACTCACTGTTGGAGTCAAATGCCTGTAAACCAACATGAATGGTCCATATACTTTGGGAAACTCTTATCTCTAACACAGGACAAGAGTGCATGCTGATCCCAGCACTCGGGAGGCAGAGGCAGGCGGATCTCTGTGAGTTCGAGACCAGCCTGGACTACCAAGCGAGTTCCAGGACAGCCTCCAAAGCCACAGAGAAACCCTGTCTCGAAAAACCAAAAAAAAAAAAAAAAAAAAGAGTGCGTGCTGGTGGCCATGTCAGAGGAACAGCAAATGGCAGTTGACTTCAGGGTGTCAGCTCACCAGGAGGCAAATCCCTGATGGGTGAATCTAAGATAGACAAGGGCAGAGACCTTTGTTTCTGCTGTGCCTTTACATGTTTGCCACTGCCATCTTTCTCTGGTACCTGGCATGGTGTGAATGGATGTAGTGTATTTATCTCATGGAAACATCCTATTCTACTGGGCATTTTTATGGATTATTATAACGATGATTCCTTCCTAAGCTGTACTGTCTAACTGGCAACAATAATGTTAGTTTATGCAGAGTTTTGATGAGTGAAAAGGAAATGTTACACAGTTAGGGCCTATAAGTTTCACCTAAGGAACTACATAGATCGCAGCTCAAGTTAATGATTAAGAAAAACAACTGAGTCCCAGGAGCCAGGCTGGATTGAATTCGTTTTATCTTAATGCTGAAAGACATAGTCACATATTTCAGTGTGCATCATAGGTGAAACAAAGCCTTAAAATAATTTCAGGTTAGATCAAATGTTTTGATAATAGCTTTGAGATGAAAAACCACAGAAAACAATCTAAAGTTCACAGGGACACATAGCTGAGGTCAGAAGTACAAAGCAACCCAGCTGTCACTAGCTGATGTACTTTTTTTTTTTTTTTTTTGGTTTTTCGAGACAGGGTTTCTCTGTATTGTTTTGGAGACTGTCCTGGAACTAGCTCTGTAGACCAGGCTGGCCTTGAACTCACAGAGATCCGCCTGCCTCTGCCTCCCAAGTGCTGGGATTAAAGGCCCGGCTCTGATGTACTTTCATTGCTAGAGTTTGTTGATGATCAAAGGCTAATTACTGTACCCATTCCTGCCCTCGATCTGCTGATATAAGAAACTATTGGTGAGTGGGGTATGTACCCTAGGTACAGTTGACTGATTTTGCTTTGTTTTTGAGACAGGGTTTCTCTGTGGCTTTGGAGGCTGTCCTGTAAAAAGCTGGGCGGTGGTGGCACACACCTTTAATCTCAGCACTCAGGAGGCAGAGGCAGGCGGGTCTCTGTGAGTTCAAGACTTGTCTGGTCTACAGTTGACTGATTTTTTTTATGTATAAAAGTTTAGATTTATGATTCCTTTAAGATCCCTTATAAAATTACCTTTCAAGATAAATAATAAAGTGATTGATTCTTTCTTTGTAACTGGAATATGCAGCCTACCAACAAAGGAGTTGGCTGAGAAAAATAACCCTCTGCTTGCTTATATTCTGTTAATGTGTAACAAGTTACTTAGATGTAAATGTATTTGGATTCTTGGGGTAACTTTGTTTAGTCATGTAAGGGAGATGAAAAATGTATTTTTACCAGTATTCATTATAATCATTCACTTGAAAACTAGAATGTAACCACATTGTAATTCCTATATTGCCTGAAAGATTTTTGTTGTGGTATATAAACTGTAGAAAAAAATATATAGTAGAAGACCAAAGAAGGAAATCATCAAGAGAGAGTGTGTGTCTTTTTTTTTTTTTTTTTTTTTTTTTGGTTTTTCGAGACAGGGTTTCTCTGTGGCTTTGGAGGCTGTCCTGGAACTCACTCTGTAGACCAGGCTGGCCTGGAACTCACAGAGATCCGCCTGCCTCTGCCTCCCAAGTGCTGGGATTAAAGGCGTGCGCCACCAACGCCCGGCTGAGTGTGTGTCTTTTTCCCTAACCCCTTCAGATAGAAAAGTCTGGTATGCCGACCCATGGATTCCTTTCGGGCCCTGTGCTGTTAGAGGCTGGCCCCCCAGGCAGCAATAGGTACGTGGACGGTGGGAAACTCATGACCCATGCAGCACTTACCATGCATGTATTGTGGGAAACACACCCATAACCCAGCACTCATGGTGCACATACTATGGGAGGCCCATGCTTTTAACCCCACACTCATAGAGAATTCAATGCGAGAGACTCATGCCTGTATACCAGCACACAGTATGGATGTACATGAGAGGATCCTACCTGTAAGTGAGCACCCACAGTGAGTATACTGTGGAAGACTGTAACACAGCATTCATGGCATCATACTGTGGGGAGCTGATGCCCATAACCCAGCACCCCAGCACTCATGATGCACATACTGTGAGAGCCCCTGCTTGCAACAGCACTCATGATGTATGTAATGTAGGAGGTACATGCTTGTGACCTAGCACTTGTGGTTCCTGTACTGTGGGATGCTCATGCATGTAATACAGCACTCATGCTGCATGTACTATTTTAGGAGAAATCCTGAATCTTGGCACTCATTATGCATGTACTGTGGAAGGCACTAATGGTTGATATATATAGTAGCAGGCTCCTGCATTTAGTCAGAGTTCTCTAGGGTGGCATAACTTATAAATATATATAACACACACACATATATATGAATATATGAATATATTGTCAGAGCCTGCACCAATGAGTCATCTGGATTACCTGAGTAGGGTTGTGAGGATTGAGAAAAGGCAGATAAAAGAAACAAAGACAGAAACACAGGATTCAGGAAGACTGCCCAGTCCATGCCTTTCAGCACACCGGGCAGCCCCAACTTTAATTTGACCCTGCTAATATACAGACTAGAGGCAAAGCAGAACAAAGAGCAGCATCGTCAATTAACCAGCTCCCTGCACTGTCCTTGAATCCAGGAACAGCCAGGTTCACTATCTATCGCCAGCAGCTCCATTCCCTATCTCTATGTGCCTCTTGGATGGCATCGGAAGCTTGTTAGTTAGATAATATGCTCTCTCCCATGGACTTAATCAGAACTTTCTCACGGTTCTTAAGGAGACTGAGACAAGCAAGCTTGAACTCTAATGTCTTATAAGTCAGAGTAGACCCCAGATGAAAACTGAGTCACTTGTGGGCTCCCACGATATATATCTATGGGGATCTATTGGAATGACTTACAGGCTGCAGTCTATCTAACCAACAATGGCTGGCTGTGAACAGAGCGCTCCAAAATCTAGCAGTTTCTCAGTCCACAAGGCTGGATGGTTCAGCTTGTCTTCAGTACACACCAGAATCCCAAAGAAGCAGGTTCCAGTGCCAGTGCCAGTGAAGGGATGGATACACTAGCAAGACAAGGGAATGCAGGCAACAAGCAAAAGTTCCTTTCTTCCATGACCTTACCTAGGCTTCCAGCGAAGGTGTGGTCCAAATTAAAGACTTGTCTTCCCGCCTCACGATCAGGATCAAAGAGACATAGTTGCCCATTGTATCGAATGAAAACTAAATGGGTGTTTCCTTTTTCCCTCTGATCTCCAGTCACGGTAGGGCCCTTCCCCCAAAGGCTCTTGATATGCTTAGGAATGCTCCATCAGCGATCTTCCGGAGAACTTCCACCTTGGTGGATTTTTTGTTTTTTCTTTTGTGCGTTTTGAGCAGGATCTCCTTTTTGGCTGGCAACTTGCTACTTAGACCGAGCTATCCTAGAACTCACAACTATCCACTTGCCTCTCCCGTGCTGGGGTCAAGTGTGTGGTCCACTATCACTGGCTGATTGGTTAATTCTTATTACTGTGTCAACCTATCCTTCTTACTGTGCTGGATGTTTTCATTAACAACTATCACTTTCTAACGTGCTATAAGTGAATTATTTGATTTATTGTTTATCTTTAGCAGAAGCAAATTACAGGTTCAAAACAGAGTGGCTTTTTTATACATCCTTGATTATTTTATTATTTTATTAATTTTGTTTTCTAGGTGCTTGTACATTACATTCATACAGTGCCCCCCCAGAGGCCAGAAGAGGGCGTCTGATCCCCTGGAACTGGGCTTATAGGATTTGTAGGCAGTCTTGTGGGTGCTGGTAATAAAACTTGGATCCTCGTCTGAAAGAGCAGCTCGTGCTCTTAATCCCCGAGCACTCTTTCCAGCAGCAGGGATAGAGATTTTCGTCTTCTGTGGTTACCAAGCACCTACTGGTGTATCTGTGCTTAGTTACTGCTCAGTATACAGCTGTCAGATGAACCGGTGTAAAGCTCTATGAGGTGCCAAGAACTATTTTGACACTGGGGTGCGACAAAAACCAAACAACAACAACAAAACCAAAAAACCTTCCTGCCGTCTCCAGGAACTCACACGTTTAGTTGCTATCTGAGGCAGGTAACACGTGCGAGTTTTGTACGCCTATCAGTCTTCAAGAGGAGGAAAAACAGCGCACCCGTATTTGTACAGAATTAGGCATAAGAAATACTTCAGTGTTTGTTTCTTTTTTTCCAAGCCAAAGAATTGGGGTTGTTAAATCTGTTCCACACATCTAGGCCGGGTCTTCTCGAGCCCTGGGAAGTCGGCAAGTTACCCTGACTTTAACTGACAGCTTGCTTTACAAGGCAGGGATGAGAGCAGGGAATACCCGTCACTCTCTGAGTTGTCTTCCCTCAGAAAAGCCTCATCGGGTTTCTCCGCGGTGAAGCGTAGGAGAGCATTCGGTTTCGCGAAAACTACAAATCCCAGCACTCTCCGCGGCAGACAGCTACGGGTCCCAGCAGGTTTCGCCCGCAGGACCCTCCGGAGTTCTGCCTGAGAGGGCGCCAGACGCGTCGAGGCGGGGAAGAGAAGCGAGTCAGGTTTTGACGTCGCTGCGCAGGCGTCGCTCACGGGTCGGACGTGACGTAAGGAGGGTTCCGGCTTCGGCCTCCGCCGCGGCCTCCGGTACTGCCACCGCTGCCGCCGCCGCCGCCGCCGCGGCTTGTCCTCCTAACATGGCGCCGCTAGATCTGGACAAGTACGTGGAGATAGCGCGGCAGTGCAAGTACCTTCCCGAGAACGACCTGAAGGTGAGCCGCGCCGGAGGCCGCCCTGTTTGCGAGGCGAGCCCTTCCGCCCGCGGGCGCCCGCCGCCCGCCCTTCTCCCCCGGCCGGACCCCGACCGGGCACCCGGCCCCGGCGCGGCGCAGGGCGCTCGGCGGTGAGACGACGCCGAGAGCCAGCGAGCCCGAGCTCCCCGGATGCAGACGCGGCTCCCTGAGGGACCCCGGGGATGCGCGGCCCTGGTCCCGCAGGACTCCGAGCGCTGGCAGCTCCCGCCGTGGGGTCCCCGGCCGAGGTGCCCGGCGCTGCGGACTGCGGAGGGCCGCGGTGTGGTCGCGTCCCGGCCGTGGACGCCGGCGGGTGGGGTCGGGGTGACAGTCGCCTCTGCTTCCCCGCTCGCTGCATTTCCTTAGGACGCGGGTCTCTTCTGAGGGTTCGGGTGCGGACCCCGTTTCCCAGCACCTTGCTGAGCTGTCTAAGGGAGCGAGCGGTCGCTTCTCGAGAGTGCAAATGCTTTGATGACCGCTGAGCTGTTCCCCCGCAGCCCGAAGTGTCGTTTTCGTCGTTTCTCAAGGTCTCACCCAGTTCACGTTCAGAGTGTTGAAGGAATGAATGTAAAGGAAGCAAGCCGTTGGTAAACCAGTTTTCAAACGTATTTTGCTCCTGCTAAAGCTAGTGCCTAGGTCCCCGTTGGTGTTCATACGATGGTTGCTAGTCTAAGTTTTATTCCATCACCTTTGATTTACTGTGGCAAATACATTAACTCTCGATCACTTGAATTCTTTTATGCTATTTTTATAATTAAGTCAGGGGCTTAATACTTTTTCAAGAAAAAAAATCCTTTCTGCTAATGAATTATATTTCCCCCGGGCAAGATGTTGCTCTGTGTGCATTTTCCTGTCTCATTTGATACATGAAGTTGGCCAGTCAACAAGTATGCAAAATGTTTAGGACCACATGCGCTGTTTGTGTGAAAGTACCTAACTTGTACGTAAATGCTGATCGGATGTGTTACATGGTTGGTGCTCACGATCAGCCACCTGCATCTTTCAGTCATTGGGCTCTTTTTCTGCTTGGTAATGTTTTTTATTTTCTTTCTGAGATAGGATCTTGAGAGAGGTCTTGCTGGGGCCGGAGAGTTGTCTCAGTGGTTCAGAGCACTGGTTGATCTTCCAGAGGACCTGGAAATTCTGTTCCCAGCAAGGACATGGCAGTTAACTCCTGTTCAAGCGATGCGATGCCCTCTTCCGGCAAGCATCAAAACACATACCAGTTTCACAGACATACGTGCAGGCAAAAGTCATACTTATACATAAAATAAAAGTAACTCTTTTTTTTTTTTTTTGGTTTTTTGAGACAGGGTTTCTCTGTGGCTTTGGAGGCTGTCCTGGAACTAGCTCTTGTAGACTAGGCTGGTCTCGAACTCACAGAGATCCTCCTGCCTCTGCCTCCCGAGTGCTGGGATTAAAGGCATGCACCACCAACGCCCGGCTTAAAAGTAACTCTTAAAAACAAAAAATTTCATGGTGACCTCCAACCCACCAAACACCTAAGGACGACCTTGGACTCTAAGCCTCTTGCTTCTGCTTCCCAAATGCTGCAACCTAAGCTGCCATTTTCTTTCCTTTTTTATAAATAAGTGAGATTTAGTTTTAGTTAGTGTTTGTGGAGGGGGGAGAGTATGTGTGCATGGTGCCTTTGGAGGTCAGAGGCACCAGGTCACCCTGGAGATGGAGTTTTTGAGCCACCAGATGTAGGGGATGAATACTGAACTCAGGTCCTCTATAGAATCTAAGTGCTGAGCCATCTCTCTAGTTCTTAGTCCTTTTTTTTTTTTTTGAGTGCACACACACAGAGTATCATGTAGCCCAAGCTTACCTTGAACCCCTGGTTCTGCTTCTACCTTAATATGGTTTATTTTATTGTGGTATGAGGACTGAAATGAATTTTTGAAAGGATTTGTTATTTTTATGTATGTATTTGTATGTATACCTGTGTGAATTTATGTATGCTGGTGCTGGCAGAGGCAGAAGGCATTCTATTCCCTGGAATTGAATTTATAGGTGGAATGACCTAACTCACGTGGATGCTGGGAGTTAAACCTGAGTCTTCCACAAGAAAAGTAAACATTTAACAGCTGAATCATTTCTCTTTTTGTATGCTTTTTAATTTTATTTATTTATTTGTTTATCAAGAAAGGGTTTTTCTGTGTAGCCCTGACTGTCCTGGAACTCCCTATAGACAAAGCTGGCCTTGAATTCAGAGATCCACCACGTGTCTGTCAGGGTATGTGTACTGAGGCAGAGGCATTGGATCTCTCTGGAGCTGCAGTTACAGGTAGTTGTAAGCAGCCTGGCGTGGGTGCTGGAGTAGAACACAGGTCCTCTACAAAAGCAGTATATGCTCTTAACTGCTTTCTCATTTCTTCAGGCCCACATGTGTCCATCTTACTAGACTTCCATCCCCAGCCTAAGTTTTTACCCTGTAGTCCAGTTCATGACTAGAACTCAACTATGTGGCCCAGCCTAACCTTGAGCTAGCTGCAATTGCAGTCTTCCTGCCTCGGTCTCCTGAGTGTTGGAATTACAAAGGTGGGGGGACTAGCATTCTTGACTATCTAGTGTTTATGAAATTCAGCTTTAGTTACTCTTGGTGGCAAATGTGTTTAATCCCAACACTCAGAATCAAGAGGCAGGCGGATCTCTGTGAGTTTGAGGCCAGCCTGGTTTACATAGTGAGTTCCAGCCCAATCTGAGCTGCATGGTGAAATTCTATCTCAAATATAAAATAGGAAAGGAAGGAAGGAAAGAAACTCAATTTTATTTGTGTTCCCTGGCATAAAGTACAAACTAAAAACAGGTAATCCAAGAAAACATTCTAAGAGACTTTTTTATGTGTATGACCGTTTTTGTCCAAATGTATGTATCTGTATCATATGCATGCCTGGTGTCTGAGGGAGTCAGAAAAGGTCTTCAGATCTGGAATTAGAATGTCTGGGTGGTTGCAAGCTACCATGTGGGTGCTTGGAATTGAACCTAGGTCTTCTGCAAGACCAACAAGTGCTCTCTTAATCTGATCCATCTCTCTCCAGCCTTTGAGTATAAGGAAATTGTTGTGTGATTTTTATTTATATTTTATGTATGTGGACATTTTACTTGTATGTATGTCTGTGTACCACATGCATGCAGAGCATTAGAGGTCATTGGCTCTCTAGGGACTGGAGTTACAGATGGTTGTGAGCTACTTTGTGAGTGCTGGGAATTGAAACCAGGTCCTCTGGAAAAGCAACCAGTGTTCTTAACTTCTAGCCCCTAGCATTGTCTTTTTTGAGGTCTTAATACCAAAATTCTGTCAGAAGAAAAAGAGAAATAATTGGAAACACTTAATAGTACCAAAAAGATCCTTGTACCTGCTAGGCAAAACCTCTATGACTGAACCTTAATTGCTTGCCTTTCTCACCTTTAATTTTGGGGAGAAGCTTGATTCTGGAGAGATGGTTCAGAGGTTAAGAACACTTAGCTAAATTCAATCCCAGCAGCCACATAGCAACCATCTTTAACTTCAGTCCCAGAAGGCCCTTGGGATTATGGCACACAAATATGCATTCAGGCAAAACACTCATATACATCAAATAAAAATGAATAAAATAATTTTGGGAAGGAGGATTAGAGGTTCTCAGTTAAGAATATTTGCTTAGAATAAATGGAGCGCTTGACTTGATCCCCAGCAATGAATAAAACCAGACTTGAAGGCAGAGACAGGAAGTTCAGAACTTTAAGACCATCCTTATCTATGTAACAAATTTGAGGTAGCCTATGTGTGCTACTTGAGACCATGTTTCAAAAAGTAAAAGTTGAGGGGTTCTATAGCTACAATGTTGAGATTGTCCCATTCTTCCTTTTTTCTTGTTTTTTGTTTTATTTTGGTTTTTGTTTCTTTCCCCCCAATATGGGTTTCTCTGTTTAACCCTTGACTGTCGTAGAACTCACTCTGTATGTAGACCATGCTGGCCTCAAACTCAGAAAGATCCACCTGCCTCTGCCTTCCAAGTGCTGGAATTACAGGCATGCACCACTACCACCTGGTCTCTTGAGGGATTTCTAAGGACAGTAAAAGGGAGGTTTTTGAAATAATATTCTAGCAACATTGTGGGCCTTGGACTGGAAAGAGACTTAAGTGTTGTAAAAACAGGTGTAATGGGGAAGACCTGTAATACCAGCACTTAGAAGGTAGAGGCAGGAAGGTTGTCACATGGTCAAGGTCTTCTTCAACAACAGAAAGAACCTGAGCCAAGTGAGACCCTACCTCAGACAAACAAAAAAGAACATGAAATTTGAGGATCAAGAGGGAACAAGGAGATGGGCCAGAGAATAGAATGGTTGACCACGAATGTGTATTTTGTGGAAGAAGTAGGGAAGAGAAATGGAATCTTCTGAAAGTGGGACCATGAATCTGTTATTGCCTTTGGGTTAAGAATTGACTGAACATGATAGGGAGAGGAACATAATTTGCCCTGAATAGGAAGTAAGATGGAGAATCTATTTTTTAGATTGTGACCATTTTGAACAGTAAGAAAAACCATGTTTTCCACAAACAGAACAGTAAACAAAGCTGTGAAGGCTGTCTTGTCCAATGTGCCTGGGCTCTGTGAGGCCACTGCAGGTGCTGAAGTTTCATAGACTTTTATTTTGTGAGTACTTGATAGGAACTTATATGCTACTTCTGTTATTTGTTCTGCTTTGTAGTACTAGAGACTGAATCCAGGGCCCCTTGATTGTTAGGCAGTTTTATGTTACTGAGCTATATCCCTGGCTGTAAGCTCCTGATGAATCAAAGACATGAAAAGCAGTGCTTTGGCTTAGGGGCATTGCTGTCTAAAGGCTCATTTAGATCTGCAGAACCAGCATTCATCGGAAGCAGTTACATTTGTACTCTGGTTAGCATACCTGGGTTGGATGAAGAATAAAGGATCCTGCCTAAGTAGTTGACATGTCTTCTCCAGGTACTCAGCCATTAAGACTGACAAGGTTTCTTGATTGATATTCTTTAGTTTATGATGCAGGGATTGTGGACCAGTTACCAGTCAGGACTGGCAGTTCAGGAGTTGTTATAGACTAAGAGATCCAGGCTCAGTTGGGCATAAATTCTGGCATATTAGAATGTGGGAACCATAGAGCCTTTCAGAATTACACTCAGGAATATGATCCATTTCAAAATAAATGATAACTTGTTTTGTTACAGAAAGAATAGCAGGTGTTTTCCAAAGATATGCTCAATAGAGCAGTAAAACAGAATAAAGGAAAAAACAAGTAAAAAAATAAGTTAAGATGGAGCCAGCAGTGAAATTATATATAGCATATAAAATAAAATTATATATCATATAAAATAAAAGCTGTGTAGTATATAAAATAAAAGCTGCAATGGGCAGGTCATTTCCTAAAGATTAGACACAAGTACTCTAGAAGCTGACTAATTTCAGAACTAAAGTTTTTAAGAACTTTTAAAAACCAGGAGCTCCTCAAGGGAATCCCTGCTCTTGATAGAGGGAGTAGATGCATTCCTCTTTTAGGTCCTCCCAAAGGCTACTGTTTGGTCACAGTAACTTGTGTCTTGCTTATAGTTTTCACAGTCACAAGCTCCATAGAGGCTTTATTCGATAATGAAAACATGTTTCTATAGATTGATTGCATGGCATTAAAGTATAATTTTGGAGAAAAAAAAAAACAGAAAAAGTGGGTGAAGATAGGCCTCTCTAGATCATGGCTTCTTAAACTTTTTTACTCACAACCCCTTAAAATAAGTCCTTGGAAGCCAGGCCGGTGTTGTGATATGCACCTTCAATTCCTGCACTCAGGAAATCAGAGGCAGGCTGATCCCCGAGTTTGAGACCAGCCTGGTCTACAGAGCGCATTCCAGGACAGTCAGAACTACGCAGAGAAACCCTGTCTCAAAAAAACAAAATTACTACTGCTGCTGCTGCTGCTGCTGTTGCTGCTGCTAATAGTAATAATAATAAAGTAAGTCATTTGGTGTCCATGTAATTTTACCACTTATTAAAACGAAAGGAAATTGCATACTAATAAAATGGATGTGTAAGTTTGTTTATAAGTCTTGGCTAAATATTTGATAGTGTAAGACAACATTTTAAGCCGGGTGATGGTGGCGCACGCCTTTAATCCCAGCACTCAGGAGGCAGAGGCAGGTGGATCTCTGTGAGTTCGAGGTTGGGCGGACCGACAGCCTCGAAAACAATACAGAGAAACCCTGTCTCGTAAAACCAAAAAAAAAAAAAACATTGATGGATATTTGGATATTTGGATTTTATAATGATTACAATGCCACTAT
Source organism: Mesocricetus auratus (assembly GCF_017639785.1). Classification (NCBI taxonomy): domain Eukaryota; kingdom Metazoa; phylum Chordata; class Mammalia; order Rodentia; family Cricetidae; genus Mesocricetus; species Mesocricetus auratus. Next base: position 4,000,517 of record NW_024429224.1, on the reverse strand, counting down.
ATATATTATAGAATGACAACTGTTTCAGAAATTGTTGGAAATTCTGTCTTAATCCCAAACCAAAGTTAATTTAGTAACTTTAAAAAATGAAACTGAAGATGGACAGGTGATGCACACTTTTGATCCCAACACTCAGAAGGCAGAAGCAGGTGAATCTCTGAGTTCAAGACCAGCCTGATCTACCTAGGGACTTCAGGACAGCCAGGGCTCTTAAAAAATAAAAAAGATAAAAGGGGAAGAATTGGAACTAAAAAATCAACCACTCAGTGATTTTTGTTTATTCATTAATTTTAGTTTTTATTTTATAGTCTAGATTGATCTCCCAACTATGTAGTTGAAGATGTCATTGAAGTCCCCTCATCCCCTGCCAAGCACTGGAGTTGCAAGGGGCCCCACTGTGTGCAGTTCACAAGGTGCTAAGCATCAATCACAGGGCTTTGCATTGGTTGGCGCCCTGCCGAATGAGTTACATCCTTAGCCCTGCCTTAAGTACATTCTAAACTTGCTGTATTTACATTCTGTTTTGCTTTGTTTTTTTGAGACAAAGCTTCTCTGTGTAGCCCTAGCTATCCTAGAACTAGCTCTTGTAGACCAGGCTGACCTCCCAAGTGCTGGGATTAAAGGCATTGAGCCACCACCACCTGACCTTACATTTATTTTTTAAAATCGTATATTGTACTGATCACTTCATTCCTTTATGAGACTAATTTAATTATAATAGCCTTAGAATATGTTTTAATAGCTGATGTGTCAATAACCTTAATACCAGTATTATTTTCCAAAATTAGTAAATTTTACAGGGTTTTTTCCTTCCAATAGATAAAGTTGTTACAGTTTTAAGTTCTCCTGCCACCCAATCCTGCCGAGGAAATCACTGTGTTAATTACAGTTATTTTAAGTTTCCATATTAATGAAAAGTGTATTAAGCAGTGTTCAGCAAGCAATGAGCATTCCACACTTGTTTTCTGAAATGTGACCCCCCTCCCCGAGCCCCACCCTAGGAGGTGGCAGAGTATGAGAGTTGCCCACAGTGGAAAGCACTTCACTCAGGCACTCCCTGTTCTGCATTTTTCTTCTGTATTGCATTTCAGACCTTGCCCAAATGTTTACTTATGAAGAATGATTGTTTTGTTTATCATGTATACAGTGTTCTGTGTGCATGCATGCCTGCAGGTCAGAAAAGGGGTACATACACGTTTTAAATGAAAGAACTATCTACACCTAATGCTTTCCTCCAGTAAGAATATCCCTTTCTGCAGTTAGAACAAAATCCACAGTTATGTGTATAAATCAGATTATATAAAATTTAAACCAAAAATAATCCAGGGTAATCTCAGATACATGAAAAGAACATAAAGAAAACCTGTTGGAGAACTGCAAGGGAGATAACGTATTTATTAGACTCTCCTCATTCCTGCTTCTTGGGAGCAAAGTGCCTGTAACTTTGTCTGTAAGGCCATACATAAGGATTTTCTGCACCCTGAGTATGTGTATCCATCATCTGCTCTGACTCTACAGTGGATCCTCTCCAATGGCGTCCATTCCTGGGAGCCCAGCAACTGCACCACTGACTCCTAGCCCCTTGTTTGTTTGCTTGCTTGCTTTTTTTCTTTTGTTTTTTGGGGGGGGGTTGTTTGTTTTGAGACAGGGTCTCTCTACATAGCTGTGGTAACTTGAAATGTAATTGGCCCCCATAATTTCATAGGAAGTGGCACTATTAGGAGGTGTGGCTTTGTTGGAGTGGGTATGGCCTTGTTGGAGGAAGTAGGCCACTGTGGGGGTGAGCTTTGAGGATCCCTATGGGCAGAACACTGCTCATTTAGTCAGTCTTCATATTGCCTACAAGATTGAGAACCACTCCAGCACCGCGTCTGCCTGCACATTGCCATGCTCCCCATCATGATGATAATGGACTGAACCTCTGAAATGTAAGAGTTGCTATGATCGTGGTGTCTCTTCACAGCAATAAAACCCTTAACTAAGGCAATGGCCCTGACTGGCCTGGGACTCTGTTTAAAACAGACTGTCCTGGAATTTAGAGAGATCCTTCTGCACCTGCCCCAGGAGTGCTGAGAGTAAAGGTGTGTGCTACAATACCTGGCTCTTTATTTTTTCTAATTGCATTTTTAGTTATTATGTGCTTATGTGTGTGTGGGGGTGTGTGTGCAGGCACCATGGCATGCAGGTGTAGGTCAGAGGACATCTTTTGGGAATTGGTTCTTTCCTTCCTTCCACAATAGAATCACAACTCAGGTTGTCAGGCAGGGTGTTAAGTGCCCCACTTGCTGACCCAGCTCTATAGCTCCTGATCTCGCCCCTGCCCAATTCTTCCATTAAAGAATTTTATGTAGGGACTAGAGAGATGGTTCAATGTTGACTGCTCTTCCAGAGTACCTGGGTTCAATTCCCAGCTATCTGCCATCTATGACTCCAGTTCCAGGGGATCAGATGCCCTCTTCTGGCCTCCACAGATACTAGGCACGCATGTGGTACATAGACATACATGCAAACAAAGCACCTATACACATATAATAAGATAATTTTTAAAATCGGGAATTTTATACAGGTGGCTATGGGAAGTGAAGGCAGAGGATAGGTTCATAGTCTGGTGCATAGCTAATTTAGGCCAGTCTGAGGTACATGGAACCTATCTCAAACAACGGCAACAAAAGAATTGTACGTAAATGGTCTCACAGTGTTCCTGACAGTGTAAAAAATCCCTTGGAATTAATTCAGATTATTGTGTAGTGATAGTTCATTCTAAAGTCGTAGTCTGTGCTATACAAATGGATCCTAATTTTTATATGAACTTAGTACAATTCTTGGGTCATATAGTGAGTACACACTTTTAGCATACTTTTTTTTTTTCAATTTGGAGGTGGGAGTAGGACTAGTATATCCCAGGCTGGCCTGGAGTTCTCTGTGTAGGCTGAGGAGGGCCTTGAATTTGGGATCCTCCTGCTGCTGCTTCCCACAGTGCTGGGTTTACAGATGAGTGCTTTTTTTTTTTTTTTGATTCTTTGTGGATTTCACATCATGTATTTTGATCCCATTCATCTCCCCATCCCTTCATTATCAGCCCTCTGTCCTTGTGACTCCCCCACCAAAAACTAAAATTATGGGGAAAAAAGAAAGAACTTGTCATGGAAACTGTGGTGTCATAAATTATGCTTTCAAGTGTTCACTGCAGTGAGTCATTAATCTGGTTTGAGGCTTTTGGTTTCTGCTACTCTACTGATACTGGGCCCTCCCTGGGACTCCTCTTGGATACCCCGTTGTTTCCTGTGTTGTTGGGATCCTGCAGCTTTAAGTCTGCAGGACATGTACTCCAGCAGATCACAGATGGATGGATGAATGCTGGTATGAGCTAACTCATGTCCCTACTTCTAGGCCTGGGTGTTTTCAGGGTTGGTCAGCCCATCAGCTCTTCCCCCATCTTCCCTACCAGGGTGAACTTTTCAGCTTCAGTGCTATGCCCCTCCCCCCAGTCCACCCTGTGTAACAAGCAGCAAGGGGAGGGTCCAGTTCTGTTTTCATGACTTCAGGGTCTGTTCACCCCCACCTACACCACCAGGGCCAGCTCTACTGTGCTGCCCAGGCCAGTGCAGGGCCCACTCTCCTGAATGCTGCAGCCAGTGAAGAGTGGGACCAACTCTGTAGCCCTAGCCTCTCAGCCTTGGATGGTAACAGGAGCCATGGACACAAACACAGAAAGCAGCCCGCTCTCCCAAACCCAACGGGTTATGTTTCCTTCCTGCTGCTCAGGGTGGTAAGGTACATGGGTCTCCATCCTGCTCAGTCTTAATGGTACTGGGTGGGGTCCTGTTTTCTCCCCAGGTGTGTGTTTTTATCTGCTATTTAAAAAAATCTGTTATTATTGATTGAATGCATGATACAATTTTCTTACCTATCAAAAAGGAAAGACTTAAGGTTGGGGGGAGCCGGAAAGTTGGGTCAATGGTTTAAGAGTACTTGTTGCTCTTGTAGAGAACCTACCTGGGTTTAGCTCCCAGCACCTACAAAGCTGTTCACATTAACTCTAGTTTCAAGGAATCTGAGGCCTTCTTCTGACTTCCTTAGGTACCAGGCATGCAAGTGGTACATGCAGGCAAAATACTCATGTACATAAAATATTGTTTTATTTCTTATGAATACAACATCCTGCCTCCATGTCTATCTGCAAGCCAGAAGAGGACACCAGATCTCATTTTAGATGGCTGTGAGCCATCATGTGGTTGCTGGGAATTGAACTCAGGACCTCTGGAAGAGCAGTCAGTGCTCTTAACCTCTGAGCCATCTCTCCAGCCCCCATAAAATATTTTTTAAAGGAAACTTAGTTTTTCTAAATATTAGTCTTCGTATTTTTTTTGTATTTGACCATTAGTTTTAATATTGTCTCAAAAGTTGACTTTGCCTTCCCTCTGCCTTTCAGCGGCTGTGTGACTATGTTTGTGATCTACTCTTGGAAGAGTCGAATGTTCAGCCCGTGTCAACACCAGTAACAGTATGTGGGGATATACATGGACAGGTAAATTTCATAAGGACACAGCCAAGGCTACACAGAGAAATCCTGTCTTGAAAGACAACAATAAATATTTAAAAAGAAAAATCCAGCACTGCTTTTACTTGAGAGAAAAGTGACAAACGATCATTATTTAGACTTGGATATTTGCAAAGATGAAGGAAATAAGCTAGTCATTTCAAAGGTAACAGTTGATATTATTTGCTGCCAGTGACAACATCTTAGTTTACTAATGAAAGAATTGTATTTGGGAAAGTTTCAGTTTAACTGTGATATAGCTCCAGCTGGCCTGGAACTTGCTATGTAAACCAGGCTGGCTTAAACTGCACCTGCCTTTGCTGGGATTAGAGAAATATACTACCATATCTGGCCGTTTCTCATGCTTTTAAAGACTTCTGATGAGTGATGATATTAACAAATATTTTTATAACATATAAAGAAGTATCATTTCATATTCCTAATAAGTAGTGTATCATTTACTCAAAGCAGATAGCAATAATCTGACCATATTGTGGTGTGTTAGATTCATTCAGGTATGGTTTTAGATTTTATATTGTGAATTAATCATTTTTCTTAAGATGTCACTTGCTGGATTTTGGCATAATATTAAAAGTAGAATGTGCACAGTTGTGTGAGAATGTTAACAAACAGCCCTTGGGAAGTAAAGGTAGGAATTACAAGTTCAAGGCTAATCTGGGCCCTATAGTAAGTTTAAGGCCAAACTTGGTTACATAGTGAGAACTTGTCTCAAAAGACAAAAGCTAAAACAAAACACCAAAACCCTCCCCAAACCATTAATTTCTTTTGTGTATGTTTGTATGAAGCTGGTATTGTTAGTTTAATCGGTGTATATCATCAGTCAGAGACAGATTATGGGCCTCCAGATACCTTCTAGTAAGGCAAATGTGGAAAGAATTGCCTAAAATTGCTTATTCTCTTATTCACTTAGTTTTACTTTTTAAAACATGGTTTATTTTTATCAAGATATATTTATGTTCGCAGGCAAATGGGCAGAACTAGAAAAAAAATTCTGAGGTAATCCAAAACTAGAAAGACAAATATAGTACGTACTCGCTCATAACCCCAGAGAAGCTTGAACCCTCTTCCAGAAACAGATGGAAGAAGATGCAGAAATCCACAACTAACCAATGGACTAAGCTCCTGTAGTACAATCAAAGTGAGGGAGGAGCCATAATCTGAACAAAGGAGTCAAGACCATGATGGGGAAACCCACAGAATCAGCTGACCTGAGTTAGTGAGAGATCACAGACTCAGGTCTGACAAATGGGGAACCTGCGTAAGACCGAACTAGACTCCCTTAATATAGGTGACAGTGGTGTGACTTAACAATATATGAGGCCACAGGCAGTGGGTCCAGGATCTAACACTAATGCACAAACTGACTTAGTGGAGCCCATCCTATGTGGAGAGATACCTTGCCCAGTCTAGACATGGGGTGTGGGGTGGAGAGGTGCCTTGGTCCTGCCTCAATGAGATGATGGGACGGACTTATGGGAGGCCTTACCCTCTCTGTGGAGCAGAAGGGGGGGGGAGTAGAGGAGGATGGCGGGGGAACTGGGATTGGAGTGTAAAAAACAAATTAATTTAAAAAATACAAAAAAATATATATGTTACTATTTAATGGTTTAAAATTTAAATGTTAAAAATCTTGTTTTAATTTCTAATGTCACATATATAATTTTTCCTTTGTTTTTATACGTGTGTGTATGTGAGTGTTTTACCAGCATGTATGTCTGTGTACTACATGTTTGTGCTGCCCACAGCAGCCAGAAGATAGTGTCAGATCCCCTAGGACTCAAGTAACAAATGATTGTGAGCAAGTGTGTGCATGCTGGAATCAGATCAGGTTCTCAGGAAAAGCAGCCAGTGCTTTTAACCTGAGGCACATCTCCAACTTTCACCAATTTGTTTTTACCTTAACATGAGCTGAATTTTTTGGAGACCTACAAGAACTTTTAAAGTTTTGGGGGTTAAAACTTAGCAGTTTTGCTTATACTTTATTTCTTCTTAAAAATAAAAATATTTGAAGTCCTCTTAACTGCTTCTTTACGTATATCCTTCTCACTTAACTTTCACAGGAATTTGTAGTCAGCATACATTGCTTTTCTTTTACAGTTCTATGATCTTTGTGAACTGTTCAGAACTGGAGGCCAGGTTCCTGACACAAACTACATATTTATGGTATGTAAACACTAGTAATGCCAAGTGCTTATTTAAAATAAAAAGGTTCTGGCAATAATTATTACATGTAAATTCTATAATAATTGCTATTTAAGTGTATGAAAACATGAGTCTGTACTTCTCTGTATTTTGTCACATCTTCTACTTACATAGAATTGCTATGTTTGTAAACTTACTGTACAAATAGGACTGGGTTGTAACTGCCAGTAATGGCAGAAGGACCACATAGAACCTCTGGTTTAGTCTGTCAGTGGATGAATACATGCAGGTATAGTTTGGTATTTCATACTTTTTCCTGATACACACTTACTGTTATGGGGATTTTTTTTTCTGGGAAAACAATCAGTGCTCTTAACCACAGAGCTACCTCTCCAGCTTTGTATTACTGTTTTTTAAAGCTACTTTCTGAATATTGGCCCAAGTCAGACATTAATTGGAAGTGTAAATAGTATTTTATACATGTACGAGTGAGGTTTTTTTTTTTTTTTGTTTCTCTTTTCTTTTTTGTGAGGGGGTCTCACTGTGTTGTCCTGACTGACCTGAAGCTTTCTAGGTAGACCAGGCTAGCTCCCCACTTCATTGCCTAAAGAACTGAGCCTCTCATTGAACCAGAAACACTCTGGATTTCAGTAGTTTCACTGAGGCTTCACCTTTCTCAGTCCCATAGTATTTGGATTATAGATATGTGCAACCACCTTTTAATATGGGTGCTGGGACTTGCAGCCCCTCATGCTTATAGAGAAACAGATCCTGTTTAAAATAGTTTTTAAGGAATTATTTTTTAAGACGATGTACAGCTCCTTGTTGTTGTGGGCTAGTACAACTGTTGCATGGTTTGTAACTGTAAACTTTTACTTTACAGGGTGATTTTGTAGACAGAGGTTACTATAGTCTGGAGACCTTCACTTATCTTCTTGCGCTAAAGGCTAAATGGCCTGACCGTATTACACTTTTAAGAGGAAATCATGAGAGTAGACAGATAACACAGGTGTATGGATTTTATGGTAAGACCTTCTTTTCTCTGATTCTCAGTGGTATTTTACTTTTGGGGGGAAGTTGTATGTGTACTTTGTTTTTGTTGTTTGTTGTTGTTTTTTTTTTTCTGCTTTACTCCACATTTCCCCCAGTCAATTGAAAATCTAGCCATATAGTGAAAGACTTACTATTACTAAGGCTTTGGTGTACATCTTTCTAAATCTGTGTGAAAAAAGAAATGTAGTCTTAACTTTCCCACTTTGGAATCACTTTGAGTGCTTGTTTAAAATGCAGACTCTGGGTCTGTGAGTGACCCAGTGGGTAAAGGCACTGGCTGCTAAGCCTGACAGCCAGGGTTTATTTACCAGGGCCCACATGGTGGACAGAGAGAACCTACTCCCGAATGTTATACTCTGACCTCTGCACACTCTAATACACACACAGAATGAATAAATATATTAACATTTTAAAAGATTGCTGTATTATTTTTAAGTATATCTAGATTTGTGTGTGTGTGCATGTGTGGTATATGCATGTGAGTTCAACTGTTGTTGGGAGGCCAGAGGCATTGGTTCCTCTGGAGCTGGAGTTCACAGACAGTTGCAAGTTGCCTGATGGGGTACTGGGAATTGAACTCCAGTCCACAGCAAGGAATCTTAACTGCTGAGCTATCTCTCCAACCCTAATTAAAAAAATTTTTTTTAATGTAGATTATTTGCTGGGTAGTAGTGGTACATACCTCTAATCCCAGCACTAGGAGGCAGAGGCAGGTGAGTTCTGGGACTCAGAGTTCAAATTCTGTGAGTTTGAGGTCAGCCTGGTCTACAGAACAAGTTCCAGGACAGCCAGGGCTATACAGAGAAACCCTGTTTCAAAAAAAACAAAATAATAATAAAATTTTTTTTTAATGTAGACTGTTGGGTCTCACTTCAAACATCATAATCAAATTCTGTTGGCATAGGATCGTAGGTCAGATCTGCTGAGGGTGGATATTACGCACATTCAAGACTGGGGTTTATCTCTGCAAGCCTTCCCCCTCCTTCCGTCTCCCACTCCCATTTCCTCTCCTCTCCTCTCTGTTTAGGTCAGTGCTGGAGATGGAATCCAGAACCTGTGCATGCTAGACAAGCACTCTGCTACCAAGCTATACCCCCAGTTCTTCCGTAATGCTATGTTGAGTGCTTAGCCTTTTTACTGCCTTAGTTTTTTGGTTGGTTTGTTGTTTTGTTTTTTGACAGGATGTCTCCATAGAAGCCCAAAGTGGCCTAGAGCTAACTGTCATCCTGGCCTTAATTATATGATCCTCCTATGGCAGTCTCCTAAGTGCTGGGATTCTAGGCATCTACCATCACCTACAGTTCCTTGTTGTTCTGTAGCTGTATCATATTACAGTATGGGTGTACCATAATTAATCCGTCTGTTTCCCATTGGACATTTAGTTGCCTTTTTGTTGTTGTTTGTTTGTTTGAGATAGTCTTGCTATGTGGTTCTGGTCTAAACTCCATAAACCAGTCTGACCTTAAATGTGCTTCCATTTCCCTGCCTCAGCCACTGGAATGCTGGGACTACAGGCTTGTGTCAGAGTACCCAACTGAATGTCTTGTTCTTTTGCGGGATAATCAGTATTTTGGGTAGTATACTGTGGGGTTAACTCAGGGAAGCAGGACTAATATAAATTCTAAGAAATGCCTTGTTCAGTGATTTTTTTTTTTATTGATGTGTGGCCATCGTAGAGTATTTATTGCACATTATAAAATGACTGTAGAGAAGATGCCAGGATGGTATATAGATCTAGTATCCCTTATCCAAAATGCTTAGGCCCAAAAGAAGTAGTTTAGATTTTGGATTTTTTGGGGGGAGGGTGGTTGGAATATTTGGAAAAGCATGAAATTTCTTGAAGATAAGATAAATCTAACACCATTATGTTTTATTTATTTATATGTGTGTTATGTATAATTATAAAATATAGTTTTGTGTATTATACATGTAATATATGTAGTCTGAAAGAAATTTTGTAAAAGACTGATTCAGTATCCATAAACTGAAAACTCCACAACCCCAAATCATCATCTGTAAAGTCTGAAATTTTGAGCACCACTATGACACTCATAAGTTTCAGATTTGTGATACTTTCATTTTTAATGTGCCGTACACATGCCCAGGGCATATAAGGTAAGCACTCTGCCACTAAGCTACACTCTAACTCTGAAATCTGAAACACTATGGAACACAAACTTTTTTTTCTTTGTTTTGTTTCTGGAATTCTTTTATTTATTTATTTATTTTTATTTCGTGTGCATTGGTGTTTTGCTTGCATTTATGTCCATGTGAGGGCGTTGGAGCCCCTGGAACTGGAGCCACAGGCAGTTGTAAGCTGCCACGTGGCTGCTGGGAATTGAACCCGGGTCCTCTAGAAGAGCAGCCATCTTAACCACGGAGCCATCTCTCCAGGCCTTGTTTCTGGAATTCTGAGACAGGATTTTGCTGTATAGATCTGGATGTGCTGGAGCTTGCTGTGTGGCCCAGGCTGGCCTTATGTGGCATTCTTCCTGCAAGCTTTACCTCCTAAATGCTGGGGTTAGGGACCTGAGCACTCAAATGGGATATTTGACGCATTTGTTTCATTATTTGAGACAGGATCTCATTCTGTAGCTTGGGTTAGCCTGGAATTCACTATGTGTCCCAAGTTAGCCTCAAAATTCACTAATTCTCCTGAATCAGTCTCCCAATTGCTGGCAGAACATTTATTTATTCGCTTACCTGTTTATAGACAGGGTCTCAATCTGTGGCTTCCTGCCTTAGCCTCCCAAGTTGTAGATGTGTATCCCCGTGTCTGGTTCAACTCGTTTGTTTGTTTGTTGTGTTTGAGTCAAGGTCTCTCTACCGACCCCTGACTGTCCTAAAACTCACTATGTAGACCACATCAGCCTTGAACTCACCTGCCTCTGTCTCCTGAACACTGAGATTAAAGGCATTTGCCACCACGTCCAGCTTTTTTTTTTAAAGGAATATGGAAATAAAATTTTAAAATGTGTGTGTACCGTGGCCATGTGTGAAGGTCAGACAACAATTTATAGGAGTTGGTTCTTTTCTTCAACCGTGTGGATTCTGGGGATTGAACTCAGATTGTTGGGCTTGGTGACAAGCCTGATATTGTTATCCTGATCCTAATTTATTATAATTATATTTTTATTATTTTTTATATACTCACTAGGCATCCCTGTCTGACCTAGAACTTCCTATGTCAACCACCTTGAAGTTCATCTGCCTTATCCTCCACATTTGACTTTTATTTTAAGGCTTACTCATTTTTAGTTTATGAGTGTTTACTTTTATGTATGTCTGTGCACAGTGTGAGTACTGGGAACTGGAACCAGGTCCTTTGTGGTTTCATTTTGGTTTGGTTTGTTGTTTGTTTTGGGGTTTTGGTTTTTTGGGTTTTTTGTTTTTCGAGACAGGGTTTCTCTGTGGCTTTGGAGGCTGTCCTGGAACTAGCTCTTGTAGATGGGCTGATCTCAAACTCACAGAGATCCACCTGCCTCTGCCTCTTGAGTGCTGGGATTAAAGGCGTGGGCCAACGCCCAGCTAGAGACCAGGTCCTTTGTAAGACCATTAAATGCTCTTGTGTTAGTTAGGGTTTCTATTGCTATGAAGAAACACTGTGATCACAAAATTTCTTATAAAGGAAAAACATTTAATTGGGGTGACTTCCATTATCATCATGGGTGACGTGCGACATGCCGGCAGACATGGTACTGGAGGTTCCAACATCTTCACTAACAAACAACAGAAAGTGAATTGAGATACAGGGTGTGGCTTTAGCATATGAGACCTCAAAGCCGGACTCCACAGTGACAAACTTACTCCAATAAGGCCACACCCACTCCAACAAAGGCACATCTCCTAATAGTGCCACTTCTTATGAGCTTAGTGGGGGCAATTACATTCAAACTACCACAACTCTTAATCACTGAGCCATCACTTCAACCTCCCAGTTATTTTTCAGCCTCCTAGTATTTATTTTTAGTGTTTCCATTTTGATTGACGTCATTTATAGAATTTGCCAAGTATGTTATCATCTTGATGCTTAAAAAGTTTGGATTTTTTGCAGCATTTTAAATTTTAGACTTTTGCCGGGCGTTGGTGGTGCACGCCTTTAATCCCAGCACTCGGGAGGCAGAGCAGGCGGATCTCTGTGAGTTCAAGGCCAGCCTGGTCTACAGAGCGAGTTCCAGGACAGCCTCCAAAGCCACAGAGAAACCCTGTCTCGAAAAACCAAAAATAAAATAAAATTAAATTTTAGACTTTTGTGTCTAAGAGATAAGTGATTTATGTGTGTAATTATACCACATTCTTCAGTGTAGGGCAAAGGAGCAAAAGGGAGGTGGAGGGAGGGTTTGGACCTTTTACTCGATATGCTTTGACTGAAGAAATGATAACATTAGGTGTTGAACTTTCTCTTTCTCAGAAGTGTGTTTATCTAGTAGTTTTATAGTTGTATTTAACAAAAATTAGTATAGTTACTCAGGAAAAAGATAATTTTATTTATCATGAATTTACAGTGACTTAAAAGCCTTAGATAACTATTAATCATATTGGTTGCTTACTTCACACTGATAAACATACATCAGGGACTTAAATTTTTTAATTACATTTATTTGTGCATATGTGTATGTGCATGCACTCATATTCTCTCATGAATATCTGAGAATGTATAAAGCCAGGCTGTGGTGACTCATGCCTTTAATTCCAACACTCAGGAGGCAGAGGAAGATGGGTACTGAAAGCGTGTGCACATGTCTGTGGAGATTGGAAGCGTGTGCACATGTCTGTGGAGGTTGGAAGCGTATGCACATGCCTGTGGAGGTTGGAGGAGTCAGTTCTTTTCCTGAATCCCATCATCAGACTCAGAGTCAGTGTCTTTAACTGGAGTGCCATCTCCCTGGCCCTTTTTAATATTCCAAGTCTAATTAATTTTGCCTGTTAGAATTTGACTGGATGTTAGCATTTAGTTGCAGTTTTCAGATCTCACAAAAAGGAACTTCATCCTGAGAAATGTTGGTTTAGGAGTTACTCATACACTTATAATTAAGGGTCCTTTAATTTATTTGATTATCCTTCTATAATAAGGTAGTCATATTAAAGAAATGCACTATTTATAGAATTACTTTGGCATTAACATAACTGGCCAAAGCATTTGGTTTGGCATGTATGAAATCAGTAATTTCCTTCCACATGATAACCTTTTGGCTGATACTCATTTTAGGATCATTTCTGGATATAAAAGGATTATAGTTTCTTTAGAGGATATGGTTTTTGAAGATTTGCTTGTATTTTATGTGTATGAGTGTTTTGCTTGGATGTTGTATATGCTCTACATATACAGAAGAGAGTGTAAGCTCCACTGACTGGAGTTACAGATAGGTGTGAGCCATGTGGCTGCTCTGAACTGTTGAGCCGTCTCTCCAGTCCCATCCTATTTGTATGTGTGTATATATGTACTGTGGATTGAACTTAGACTTTACACGTGTAAGGTAAGCGCATACCTGTAGAAGGACTTTTCTTTGGGCTTACATAAATTGACATGGAGAATGATTATTAGCTATGAAAGCTTGGCCTGAGCTTAGGCTTGTTTCTAACGAGGTCTTGCAACTTAACTTAACCCATATTTTTAAATCTATGTTCTTTTTCATGGTTCAGTTACCTTTATTCTGCATTACCCATCCTGCTTCCTCTCCATCCTGCTGGTGACTCCACCTCTCTTCCCAGGGCTCCCTTTGTCCAAAATCTCTGCTATAAACCAGTCGCAGTGACACATCTTCACACAATGTAAAGGAATATTCCACAGCACCTGCCACTGAGCCATGCTCTGTCTTCCTTAGAATATGTGCATTGTTAGTAGACTTCTTTTGGTTCTATAAGAAAAATAGAGATGAATATGCACCATAATTTTCTGCTCTAGATTAAGGTGAATTTATTTTATAGCAAAGATAACTTAAGCATTTGATATACTATTTCATTAATGAGAACATTTATGTTTTCTTCACAGATGAGTGCCAAACCAAATATGGAAATGCTAATGCCTGGAGATATTGTACCAAAGTTTTTGACATGCTCACAGTAGCAGCTGTAAGTATGGGTCTCCTTAGAACCTGAAACATTTTTCTTGCCAAAACACATATTTTTTATCAGTTGAAGCTATTTTCTTTAGGTTTAGCATTTATTGTTGAATTTAGATATGACTGAGTTTATTATTATCCTTTGTTATTCTTTTTTGCTAGTTAATAGATGAGCAAATTTTGTGTGTTCATGGTGGCTTATCTCCTGATATCAAAACACTGGATCAAATTCGAACCATTGAACGAAATCAGGAAATTCCTCACAAAGGAGCATTTTGTGACCTGGTGTGGTCAGATCCTGAAGATGTAGACACTTGGGCAATCAGTCCCAGAGGAGCAGGTTGGCTTTTTGGAGCAAAAGTCACAAATGAGGTAAAGCTAACATTTTGGGAAAAGTAGTTCTTTGACTAGTAAAATAACAATGATCTCAGATATCAAACTCATAGCCTAATTTACTAAATTTATTGTTGTGTATCGGGTTTCTACTGTAGCTGATTGAATTATGTTTCCTGAATGGTTCAGTGAGATTACATAGTAAAAGCACCTATTCCAGTATTATCTGCTGATATTATTAAAATAATAATTAAGTAACAAGATCGCCAGAGCAAGATATGCAACTTTTTTGTTTGTTCGTTTTAATAGCAGATCAAATATCCTCCTGAAACAAACATATAATTCTGACAGTCTTCTAATCCCAGTTGATTTCACTTTTTCTTTTTCTTTTTTTTTTTTTTTTTTTTTTTTACTTTTTGTTTAAATCAAAATTTTAACCATTTTCTTTTATTTTGGTTTTTTGTTTTGATTTTTCGAGACAGGGTTTCTCTGTAACAACCCAACCCTGGCTGTCCTGGAACTCACTCTGTAGACCAGGCTGGCTTTGAACTCACAGAGATCTGCCTGTCTATGCCTCCCGAGTGCTGGGATTAAGGTGTGCAGCACTCTGCATGTCTTAACCTTTTTTTTTTTTTTTTTTTTTTTTTTTTTTGGTTTTTCGGGACAGGGTCTCTCTGTGGCTTTGGAGGCTGTCCTGGAACTTGCTTGGTAGTCCAGGCTGGTCTCGAACTCACAGAGATCCGCCTGTCTCTGCCTCCCGAGTGCTGGGATTAAAGGCGTGCGCCACCAACGCCCAGCTTAACCTTATTTTTTTATTCTGTGTCTGTGCACCATTTGCATGAAGTGCCTGTGGAGGCCAGAAGAAGGTGTTAGACCCCCTGGGACTAGAGTTACAGGTGGTTGTGAACTGTTGCATGGTGGTTGGGAACTGAGCTTCTGTCCTGAAAAGCAGCCACTAAACCATCTCTCCAGCCTAAATTCAAATTTTAAAGTAACACATGAGCTAAGAGAACTTAATATTGTTCCAAGGCACTTACTGAATCTCCATGAGGCAGATGAAAACAAGAACCATTAGGATGAATAATAATATAACTCCTTGCTTACAAACAAAACATATTGTGATTACAGTCTTTGATCTCTAGTAAGCTATTGTGTTGCCTGCATGAATACAACAATTTTAAAATTCAGAAAACTGTTTGCTATAAATTTTCAGGGCAAATAATTTACAAATAAAATGCAGAAATTCTAACATCTTTTCCTGTTTTCTTTTTTGTTTTGTTTGTCTTTTGAGACAGGATTTCTGTGTAGGCCTGGCTGTCCTGGAACTTACTCTGTAGACCAGGCTGACCTCAAACTCTAAGAGATCCACCTGCCTCTGCCTTACCTGAGTGCTAGGATTAAAGGTGTGCACCACCACCAGGCATCTTCTGCTGCTATTTTATGACTGTGGCTTTATCAAATTATGTACCTACTTGCCCTATACATATGCACAACAATGCATACATAAAAGCAGCCATGAACAAATGTGGACAGATAGCACTCACACACACACAGAGGAATGATGTTCTGTTGAGATGTGTTTCAGCATAATGGAGTCATAGAACTAGGTGCTAGGGCCATCGTTTATCCTCATTTATGAAGACTTTACCAACTCTGAACCCTGTCCTCTTTAAGAATAATACTCTCTTTGTGGCATACACTAAATCCTCACATAATAGGACTGATAGTAATGTTATTATGCCATTAAATAGAAAACCTTTGTTTTGTAACTGGTGGTAATTATGTAATCTTTTTTTCCTTGATACAGTTCTTACTAGGTGGTCCAGGATGGCCTCAAACTCAATTCTCCTAGCGTTTTCTGTATTGTTTATTTGCTTGCTTGTTTATTTTTTTTCTATATATATGTTGGAACAATATGAAGAGATCATAGGACAACTTATGGAAGTCCCGTTCTCTCCTACCATGTAGTTTCTGGGATCAAATTCTGGTCATCAGCCCTGTTGACAGGCACCTCTACCAACCCAGCCATCTCTTATTATTACTAGTACTATTACTGTTTTAAAGATTTGCTGTCTCTGTGTTGCAGAGATTGGTCTCAAACTTGTATATTCAAGTGATCCTTCTACCCAGCCTTCCAAGTAACTGAGAGTACAGGTGCTAATTACTTTACCTAGCCTAGACAATTCAAATTGTGGGTCATGTACTTCAGAATAGACACGGGCCAAAGTGATGCTGTAAATTTTGGAGGTTATTATAGATTGGGATTTAGAATCATAACTTCAGTAGTGATATTTGCTGCTTGGAATGGTTATTAAACTGTTGGATGGAATACTCACAAAGCCTTTCTAAATTGCAGTTTGTTCATATCAACAACTTAAAACTCATCTGCAGAGCACATCAGCTTGTGCATGAAGGCTATAAGTTTATGTTTGATGAGAAGCTGGTCACAGTGTGGTCTGCTCCTAACTACTGCTATCGCTGTGGAAACATCGCTTCCATCATGGTCTTCAAAGATGTCAATACGAGAGAACCAAAGTTATTCCGGGCAGTTCCAGATTCAGAACGTGTTATTCCTCCCAGAACCACGACGCCGTATTTCCTTTGAGGCCATTGCCATTCCACTGGCCCACTTTTTGCCCTCTTATTCCCCGCCTTTCTTGTACCCTCTACAATATACTTTTTATTGAGCACTTTGCTGCTGAAATGCTGCCTCTTGCCTTTTTTAATTTTAAATTATCTAAATTTATTGTTTGTTATGGTGTCCATAGCAATGTTTTTCTATCAATTTCATCACTCATCCCATCCCCACCTTGGACTTGTTTGAGAAGACTTGAGAAATGTCTTAATACATTGCTGCATGTAGCTCTTGCTTATTTGCTGTTCTGGGGAAACAGGATGCATTTCCTCTTTTAAAAAGCCAATTGACAATTACATGGAAATCCTCCTCATTTGTATCAGCCAGCCTTCTGTTTTTGTTTGGTAGGGTTTAAGAAATTTCAGCAGCAAAGTTGTCCAGTGGGCAGGATGGACTGCAATGCCTGAGTCATGTACCCTTGTCCCAGCTGTAAACTTCACTGTCCTTACTGGATGATGATTTGATGTTTTAAAAGGGTATAAAATAAATTGGTCTAAAGGGCTGCCCTCCTTGTTGTGTTTTTAAATTTAGTTAAAAACTGCTACAGCTTATGACTTTGTACATTAAGATAATTGTACTGATCTTTTTCAGATTTCTTGTACTTTTTAATAAAATAATCTTAAAACCCAGATAGGTTGTTAGAAATTTTAAACAATTTACATTGTTACCTGAAAGTTTCTTTTTCTTTCCTTTTTTTTTTCCCCCTTATTTTCCTAAGAGTTTTTGACCCTTTGGTTAGTAAGTCTAAAATTTCAATTGAAATTCAATATTTTTTTAAAATTTCACTAAATTGTGCCTAAAAACATAACTGCCATATTAATGTTTTAATTTCTATTCTCTATAGTAATAGAAAAACATTTAATGCTTGTAACACTGGTGTGTTGATTTGATAACCATTTGAGTAGAATGTTCTCTATCCAGTTTACACTCTGTCATGATTATCACCAAGTAAATGTATACTTTTCAACAGCAACCATTCTCTCTCTGTAACCCTTAACCTTAACTTATTACTAAGTATTCAGTTTTTAACTGCAACTTTAAAGGCTGAAAATTCAGAACCCTTGTTTTTTGTGAACTGTAATCTTAAGCAGATCATTTAAAGTATGAAAAGAAACAGACTGTTCTCTTGTGAAGGTCTGTTATACCATATTTCAGCTCTGTGTGTGTAATTTGACTATCTAAAGGTTTGTGATGATCAGTTCTTGATATGTAATTGTCCACTTAATAAGGACAAGTATATCATTATCTCTTATGACTATTGTCATAGATGATTTTGGGATGTACCATCTTGTGAAATTGTTGGTATCCCTTTACAGTGATGATATTTTTTTGTTATCCCAGGAAATCTGTGTGAAGCAATTGATAAAGCACTTTAGCATCTGTTCAGGTAGTTTTAAAAAAAACTTTTCCCCTTCAGGATAAGAACTTCCAGGTTACCTAAAAAAATGCAATAAAAATCTTAATAGTCTAAGCTTCTTGGCGAACAATCTTTCATCAGGGTTTCTTTTACTGAATGAGCACAATATTGTTTTTTATTTTACTTGTTCCCAACCACCCAGCTCCTTTTACAGTTTTTAAATGTGTAGCTCTATGAAAGAAGTGACTAAGACATTTGCTGCACACACTTGAACTAATGGTGGGTCAGTAGCTGTGTGTTACTGTCCTAACCCCAGTGTTATTCAGGTGGAAAGGATCTTTATCTCACAAGAATATGTAGTTGCCGGGCGTTGGTGGCTCACGCCTTTCATCCCAGCACTCGGGAGGCAGAGGCAGGCGGATCTCTGTGAGTTCGAGACCAGCCTGGTCTACAATAGCTAGTTCCAGGACAGCCTCCAAAGCCACAGAGAAACCCTGCCTCGAAAAACCAAAAAAAAAAAAAAAAAAAAAAGAATATGTAGTTACGTATTTTATTAATTTGTGAAACACTGGAATTAATGGTGCAGACAACTTGGTGTGGTTTGTTTTTTTTTTTAACAGCTCTCTGCAGTAGTTTCTTGTTTGCGTTACCATAAATTGTATTTAAGTGTTTGCCCTCCACTGCTTTTAAGTTGTACCAGTAAAATCAGTAGCTCTCAGTCCCCTCTTACTACTCACACTCCTTAGCTTAGGTTGATGTGGTTGTTTTCATTCATCTTTAATGTGACTTATTTTCAAGTCATGGTGTACTGCTTTTGTTTGTCACTAGCTGGGCATGTGCCAATAATATCCTGTCCATCCCTTAACTGCCATCTCTGTTTTGCCTGACTTTTCTTCAACGAAATAATGACTTTGAGGCATGGAAAAGGTAGTTTTTTCTATTAGACTTGTGAAGGAAAGAGAGAGTGAATGTATTGGACCTTGCAAGGCTGAAAAAGAATATTTGGATCCCTCTACTAAACAAGGGCTATGTATTATACAGAGTAATCATGTGGTGGGAAATACTTGCAAGCCAGAGATCTGTAGGCGAGGGAATCTGCTACTCCCTGTATCTAGGCTGAATGTAAAATACCCTATGTTGTACCAATGGGGCTAAGAACTATTTTTATTTGCCTGTGATATAATTGGTTTCAATAAAGTGTCCTAGGCTCCAGTGAGAACTGTCTACTTTGAATTGCCATTTCCTCCCTTTCTTCATTTGGCTGATAGACTTTTTTTTTTTTTTTTTTTTTGGTTTTGGTTTTTCGAGAAAGTGTTTGTCTGTGTAGCTTTAGAGGCTGTCCTGGAATGAACTCTCTCTCTCTCTAGACCAGGCTGGCCTTGAATTCACAGAGTTCCAGCTGCCTCTGCTGGGATTAAAGGCATGTCCTGCCACCACCACTCAATGGCTGATAGACTTTTGGCTAGCTTTCAATAGATCAAAGCTAACCCCCTGAAGAATCTCACATTAAATCTTTCACTTGGGTGTTATCTTAAAAACCCTCAATCAAGACTACATCTAACATGCAACCTGTATCATTTCATCTGGATGTCTAGAACTGTTGGAAGATATTGACATCTTAACCACTGAGTTTTGCTTTTGAAATAAGGTCCAAAATGTTCATTGCATATAAGATATGTGTGTGTTTGCTCTATAAACCCAGCTCCAGGTGTTGGGAAAATGCCTGTACTGTGAAATCTGCCATTGTCAGAAATAGAATCAGTTTTTGTCAGCCTCTAGAAAATTGTGTACAGAGTTGATATTTAACTGCAAGAATCCAGATTTTTAAATGTCATTGTTTTTTAATTGCTAATGTTTGTAAAGCACCTCCAGTTCTTTGAATGAAAGGTGCTACATTCCCTCAATGTCAATTAATAAAAAAAATTGTAGGAAGTTTGTGAAAAATAAGTTTATCTACTGCAGTCTATAGTATTCCCTGAGAAGAAGGTAGCATTTCATATACTTTGTGTTTTCAAAGAGATGCTCATTTTTTCACTTGATCGTGTGATTGATGAGTGGAACTAACCTTTTTCCCCTTGCATCCGCCTATGGGCTAAGTGTCCCAGCTCTTAAAAGCACTGTGTATTACAACCTAGATTCTGTGCCCAGAACCATGCTTCAAGAGGTCATCACAACTCTTGTCAATTGTGTAGTTATATAGTGTGGTAATAATAAGGAAAGATGTGGTAATCAAAACCAAAGGAAACATTTGAAAAGTTCCCTAGAATGATGCAAGTTTCCTTCATCACATAAATACGTACTTTTCTTATGAAAATAAGTTTATGCTTAGATTAATAACGTGGTCCTTAATTCAGCACTGTATGAAGTTAATACAAAAACATTTATTACATATTATATGCTGTTCTGTGAGTACCTGGTAACGGTTCTTAGCATTTTGTATATAAATGTGAGTGGCATTTTTTTTAAATCTGTAATTAAGCATATTATTTTGCAGTGCTGAGGAGTGAACCCAAGACCTTGTGCATGCTAGGTAGGCTGTCTACCACTGAGCTACATTCTCAGCCAGCACATGTCCTTTTCTTGGGGAGGGGGGGAGTTGGGGAGAACTGGTTATTTTAAGACAGGTTCTCACAATGTAGACCACACTGGCTTTCCAGAGATCCACCCAGCAGTGCCTCCCAAGTGCCAAGATTAAAAACATACATTACCATGCCCAGTCTATACCTTGGTATTCTTGGTGTGGATCTCTGTCTAAGTTTTTCCTATACCCACCCCACCCCTGCCCACCCCAGATGAGGAAATGGAATTGGAAAGGATAGGTAACCTGTCAAGGTCACACAGGACATCTGGAAGTTGAGCCCCCTGGAGGGCACATAGTGACTGCTCAAGCCTTCTATTTTGAGCACTGTTGGGTTTTGCAGCTTTGTGACTCTGAACAAATTGAATTCTCTGATCTTTCTGTTCTAAAAGGAATATAGTGAGGTTGGTTAAAATATTAAGAATAGCACCCACAAAATGTCCAGTACTTGGCCCAAAGCTGCTAATTCCTAGTACTTAACCAAAATCAGTATGATTAGAAAGACAAACTCAGGGTGAGAAACATGGTTACTAACAGTGTAGCTTTTTAAAAATAAGAATTTATTTGTTCTATTAGTGTGATTGTTTTGCCTGCATTTACATGTGTGCAGAGTTCAGAAGAGGACATCAGATCTCTTGGAACCTGGGTTAGGTATGATCGTAAGCCACCTTGTTGGTGCTCAGAAGTGAACCCAGGTCCTCTGCAAATAAATGCTCTTAACCACTGAGCCCAACAGTGTAGCCTTCTAAGTACAAGAAATTTGGAGGAAGTGGTTGATGCAGGAGGAGACGTGAAACAATGGGCTGGGTAATGGAATGTGCATGCTTTGTACAAGAGCGCAGAAGCTGAAATGATAGAACTTGGATGCACCATGAAGGGTACATTTTAAGGAAGACCCAACAATTAGCTGCAGTTCTGTTGACAGATTGTCTGTGCTTCTGAGAGGACTGGCCAATCATGGAAAATGTTGGATAGGAAGAAGAGAATTTTAGTAAGAACGTCAAGAGTGATATTTCAAGATTACAACAGGACTCCTCCAACCAAAAATCCTTGATTTCTTTTTGCTGGACAAATAAATAGAAATAAAATTGAGATAATTGGTGACTGTGGCTCTAAGATTACATCATTTAGGGGAAAGGACAGACATTTCATAATTTCTCTAATCAAAGTCATTTTTTAAAATCTAACGGCTGGAGAGATGGCTTAGTAGTTAAGAGGACAAACTGCTCTTCCAGAGAAGCCTAGGGTTTAATTCTCAGCACCCACATGGCAAACCACAATCTGCAACTCCCACCAGACATGCATGCTGTGCACAAGCTCATGGAGGCAAAACACCGGTGCACATAAACACAACTTTAAAGTTCCCATAGCCCCCTGGAAATGCAATTGTGGAGGAGCACATACTGGAGTCCTAGGCTACTTCCTCAGTAGTGGATTAGCAAGGTAGCTCAGTGACTTGAGTTTGACCCCTAGAACCTCATGATGAAGGGAGAGAGCCACTGATTTCCACAAGTTGACTTCTGCTCCCCACATAACTCACCCTCCCTTCCCTCCACCTCTCTCAAATGTAATAAGATATTCAGCAATGCAAAAAATAAATCTCACTATGACTTACTGCTTTCCATTATTTCATAAAAGGAAAACGACCATTTTAGCATCAAGAATGGATAACAAGACAGAACCATTTAGGAATAAAGAACCCATTGCACCAAATGCATTTGGTTCTGTGGAAAACTAGTATCATACTGTATGAAGATTTGTGGGATATTTGTCCTCGTGCATTTTCATTTGCTGTCATATGCTGTGTGTGCAGGTGTGTCTGTCATGTGCACATGGAGGTCAGCGTCTTGGAGAGTCCATTCTGTGGGTTCCAGAATTGAACTCACAATGTCAGGCTTGAACAGCAAGCACATTTTACTCTGCTGAGCCTATCTCTGCCACTGCTTTTGTTGGTGTGTTTTAACAAAATGTGTTCTAATGAAATGAAAGTGGCTCCAGAGAAAGTTTTATGCCTCCTCCCAAATCTAGCAGGAAAAAATGAACTTAGGGTCTGCCAGACAACTTTGCATAGGAATAAATATATACAGTTATTACTCATCTTATATTCTATGCTGGGCATGGTAGCTCACGCCTTTAATCCCAGCTCTCAAGAAGCAGAAGGTGATGTATCTCTTGGAGTTGAAGACCAGCCTGGTGTACTGAGTGAGTTTCAGGACAGCCAGGGCTATACAGAATCTCTGTCTCGATCCCCGCCCCCCGCAAAATATTCTTAAGATGCAGTAATATACATCTGCTATATTTTCAAAGATAGCTTTGTTAGAATAGAATAGGGTATTAATTGTACTTATTTATTGTACTTACATGGTAGTAGTTTTACATTACTTGAGTCTTGTCAAAATGCAGAGAATTTTATACTAACATTGATCACCTGATGTAGATTTTCAAATTATCTGCAACGACACAAAATGGCTAGCTTACACAAGAAGCAGTTCTTATGCTTTTCAAAATGGAATACATTTCTTGTAGTTATTGCAATTGTCTCTTTTTACCATGACATTTCTTTTTTCGTGATAATTAAAGAAATCCTCGTGCTTTCTTTCAAGCTACCACCCAAGCTTACGCTCTTTCCACTTTATATTGCTGGATCTCTTTGAAGGGTAGCACTAGCCGAAACCATTTCTGCAAAATGATGGCAGGGACTGCATTCGAGGTGATTCATAACGACATCATGAAGGAGAGCTGCTTTACCCCCGAACTTCTGGATGTATTTGGAGAAAGTGCACTACTTGATTTGGGTTCTGGGGCGGTGCGGAAGCGGTGTAATTAGTAGGTGTCCAGGATGCAGGATGTAGAGTCCAAGAACCTGGAAGCAGGTGTTTGCTGCCGAACTGCAATTCCTTCTTTCTGGCGCACGGTGGCGCGCCGGGCTCCTCCCGCTCTGCTGGCAGTCTTTAAGGCACCTCTGCCGCCACCTGCAGTCTCAACCAAACCTCGGGGGTGGGCCGCGCGGGACGTGAAGGCCCGAGCGCCCAATCGGCGGCCGGACTTTCGGGCACGCTGCAGCCTCAGCCAATAGGAGCCAAGGAGAGGCGCGGATGGGGCCGGCCCCGCGGCTCTCCTGGCCGAGGCGCGAGGCCCTCCTCCCGTCTCTCCGCCTACTCCAGCCTCCGCCGTCTCAGCATCCCGAGCGAGCCTTGCGGCCGCCGGAGCAGCTCCCCTCGGCGGAGCAGGAGCCGGATGGTCAGAGGAGCCCGGCAGTCCCAGCAGCCGCGGAGTCGCCTGGCCCCCAGGTGGGGCGGGCTGCGGTGCATGGCGGAGGATTAGGGCCGGGGGGCCGGGGGAGAGGGCCCGGGAGCGGCCGAGTCCTGAGGCATGCAGTGTCTGGGGGCGCCGAGAGCGAGCAAGTCGTCGGGGCGGGGAGCGAGGACGCGAGAGGCAGAGCGGAGGGCGCGCGCCCCAGCGGGGGCAGAGGAATGCGGGGGCCCGAGGCCGAGGGGCGGGGCTGCGGCCGAGGGGAGCTGGGGGGCCTGCGGCTCCGGGCAGACAATGAGGCCGGCGGGGCGGGTGGCTTGGGGGGAGTCGAGCACTGGGGCGCGTAACCGAGGGCATTCGGGGACCGGTGAGTCCCGGGCTCCTCTGTCGTGGGAGGGAAGGGAACCCGACATGAGGGGTTTGTAAGGTCGGGTAGGGACGGCCAACCTGTAGTCAGCCCGTGGCCCCGGAAGGTGTGCACGGAGTGCACCACAGGCTAGGGACGCCGAGGGGTGCGCTCCTTTAGTTACAGGTCTCATTTGTTTGGTCTGTAGACTGACTGGCACAGTGGAGAAACCACCCCGAAAACGGAAAAGCAGGTAAGGCCGATGCCTTCCTCTCTAGCGTCGTGTTTTTTCTGTTTGCTTGGCTGCCCCTGTGCTGCATAATGACATGGTTGGCCAATAGATGAAGTTTCTTATTTAGGTCTTTTTCAGTGGATGCAACTGCACGGAAGATATTCCTATTGAGAACTTCAAATCGCCCCACCCCCACCCCACCCCCAGGTATGTGGTGCAGGAAACAGAAAATTAAGAAGCCTAGTTTTCAGCTTTAGTCATGATTTCAACTTCTCTGGCATCTCTCTAACAGAGATGTTCATTGAACAGCTACTGTGTGCCAAGTGTTGCATATAAATTCTCTGGGTATTGTTTCCTTGAGGCACAGTTTTGCAGAAGAGGGAACTGAACCATAGAGTGGACAAATACTTTGCCAAGATCACACATCTAATAACTAGGATTTGATTCCAGGCTTCTGCTCTTAACCACTATACTGTAATGCTTCTAATATATAGTTGAAAATATTTTTCTGGCTTTTTAAAAATAAAGCCTAATAAACTTAAATGATTAATCAAAAATAGTTATTAAGGACTTACATAGGCCACAGAAACTGAATTATTCCTTGGGCCATGAAAAAGACTGTTCATCCCACATGTTTTAGTGTATTTCATATGTTAGATACTACGGCACAATTTTATTTAGTTATTTGAAGATTTTCTTTTTTATACCTATCTTGGTATTGGAATTGAGAAAGTAAGCTATACAGTAGTAAGGATATGGCCAGTGGCACCATTTTCACAATGAATACTTTGGAAGTTGTCTGTTAATATGCAGACATCCTCAGTATTAAGGAGCTAAATGCAAGGTGGGAGTAGACAGTAGCCAAATACTTTCATTACTTTTTAGTCCTAAGTGTCCACTGTCATAGTCACATAGAGTTACTGACCACCCACAGGCTGGCTGGCGTACCTACGGAACTAGACTTTGTGTGTGTGTGTGTGTGTGTGTGTGTGTGTGTGTGTGTGTGTGTGTGTTCCTGTAAATGCACATATATGTGTGCCCATGTGGGGCCCAAAGGTCTGCAGTTACTGTTGTTCCTAGTGAGTGTACACCTTGTTTCTGGAGGCAGGCGCTCTCACTGGGACCTGGGGCTCACCATTTGACTAAGCTGGGTACTGAGTCAACAGGTCCCTGGATCTATCTGCCTGTTTTTATCCCAGTACTGTGATTTCTTTTTCTTAATTTTGTTTTTGTTTTTATTTTTGAGACAAGGTTTCTCTGTAGCCCTGACTGTTCTAGAACGCACCCTGTAGACCAGGCTGGCTTTGAATTCAGGAGCCCATTGCCTCTGCCTCCCAAGTGCTGGGACTAAAGGAGCCACCCAGCCAGTACTGTGAATTTTTAATGAAATTTACTTTTTTTTTTTTACATTTGTTTATTCCTTTTGTATGTATGTATGTCTGAGTGTGGACATTTCGTGTGGAAGTTAAGAATAATTTACAATACTCAGTTCTTGTGCACCATGGGGGTCCCTTGGCAGAAACTCAGGTCATTTACTTGGCTGAAGGCATCTTATTTTAAGTTTACAAGTTCATCATTCACTGGAAAACGTTTAAGTGTGTCTTAAGAATTCTTGGGTTTGCTCTGGAGATCCACCATGGAGGGCCTCACCCTCCCTGGGGATCGGAATGGAGATTGGGTGGGGGACTGGGGGGCCTGTTGGGGAGAGCAGGGGAGGAGGGGAGGGAGAGGGAGCTGGGATTGACATGTGAAACAAGATTGTTTCTAACTTAAATTTAAAAAAAAAATCAAAAACAAAAAAAATTCTTGGGTTTATAAATCTATTATTTCTTCTGTAAATTTTATGAAGTCTAAATAAATTTAATGTTAAAATGAGACATGTATAAAATTAGATTTAAATTAGCCCAAAAAATATGAATGTGAGATTTCTCACTCTTAAATTTTAATGATTACGTGGTAGAGTAGTAAGATGTACTGGAGTAAATAAATTTAAAAATCTGTATTTATTTAGTGTGTGCGCACGCATGTATGTATGACTGTGTACAGGTGTGGAGGTCAGAACAGTTTACAAGAGTTTGTTCTTTCATCTTGTGGGCCCCAGGGATTTTACTCAGGTTGTCAGGCATTATGGCAAGTGTCTTATCCACCAAGTTATCTCACTAGACTAAATTATGTAGCTTTTGCTATTGCTAAGATATTTTTGTAGCAGGCAGTACTCTAGTTACTGCTTAGCCTGTTGCTTCTTTGTAGACTCTGCGGTAAAATAGGCTTCCAGTGGTCTGCAGTGTGACTACTCTCTCCCTTCCCCTCGCCTCTGTCCTACCAGCAATAGGGGTAAGTCCACTACACTTACATGTACACACATGCATGCACACACACATAAACAAACTTTTATTTTTAACTCTTTCTAATGGTGGTAACTAGAAATAAAATACTACAAAGCTGTGTTACTTACTTTTTATGATGGCCCTAATGTATTTCTCGTTACCCCACTGCTAGACTCTTTCTTATAGTAGCCTCCTGACTCGCTTCCTGGCTTCTAATCTTTAGTTTATTCACTATGCTGTATACATTGATCATGAGTTTCTTGTGTAGGAGCCTCATGTGTTTCGCCTAAGTGTAGCATCTGAGGACTGTGTCTCTCTGTTTCACCTAAGAGTAGCATCTGAGGACTGTCTCTCTCTGTTTCGCTTCTACTCCACTGTTAGTGCTGTAGCCATAGAAATCCTCTCTGATGGACCTGAAATCTGGTAAGCCAAGATGATGTGAACTGTTGAATTTATCTTCTGTTTGCCATTTCCAGAACTTTTCCTCTCTGCTCTTTAATTTTTGTACATGGTTATTCTTTCTTTCTGGGTACTGTCACTCTGTTCTTTTCTTTAAAACTTAGCACATGTATCACCTCCTCAGTGGGGGCTTTCTCCATCCCTCTTTCCTTCCCTATGCTGTCCCCTTCCGTAGTAGCCTATACGCGTGTGATGATTTTGGCTGAATGTGAATCCACCTCCTCTCACATGCATGTGAGCTCATAAACTGTGGCTAAGATAATGTACAAGAGTATTTACTTTGTAAATACTTCCCAATCCATCCGCTGTGTCTTGAGTAAAGATCCTTTCCCACATTTGTTGTCTTTTCTTGGCATGCATGAGGCCTTGAGCTAAATCCTCAGTACCATTAGGGGTGGAAGAGGGATTCTTTCTGAGCCTGGGGGTGGGGGAGGGGGACTTCAGGGGAGCAAACTAGAAAATTAGTTCAACAATCCCAGGATTACAAAGTCTCTTGTATAATGCTTGGCACAGAAATTTCTGAACATAGTAAGTTCCAAGTAAAAAAGAACTCGTGAAAACCAGTGTACCGTGAACATTCTTGGTGCCTGTAGAGGCCTGAAAAGTGCTTTGGACCTAGTGGTGTTTAGACAGTTGTGAACTGCCATATGGGTGCTGGGAATTGAACCTGGGTCCTTAAGAAGAGATGTAACCACTGAGTCATCTCTTCAGCATACCTGTCATCATTTTTTATTAATTCTTTCAGAATTTTGAATAATGCATTTTGATCATATTCATCCCCTCTTCCCAGATCCATCCCCCTTTCCCAGACCACCCAATTTTGTGTGTACATGCCAGTCTGTGTTTCCCCCCAAGTGCGGTTTATACTGCCCTATACTCTTAGGTATGTGGCCTTCCCTAGAGCATGGCCACCCACTAGAAGCTTTACCCCTAAAGAAAACTGAATGTCCCTCAGCTGCCAGTAGCTCTTTAGACAGGAGTAGGACTTTGTGTCTCTACCTTTTCTATGCTGGAATCTGACAGGTCTTGTGCATGTTGTCTTAATGCCTATGAATTCATATGTGCAGCTGCCCTCCACCCAAGGCTTAAGGTCCATGGCAAAAGAGGAAGCAGAAAGCTAGTAACAGCCATAAGTAATAGATGACTACAAGGAAACCTTTCTGGATACAACATGGCAGTTCTCACTTTTAAAGACTAATGTTTATTTTTATGTGTATGGATGTTTGCCTGCATGTATGTATGTGTACACATGTGTGCCTGGTGCCAGAGGAGATCAGAAGAGATTGTTGGATTTCTTTAACTGGAGTTACAGATGATTATGAGCCACCATACGAATGCTTGGAATGGAAACTGAGTCTTCTTCCAGAACAATAAGTGTTCTTAGCCACTGAGCCATCTCTCCAGTCCTATCCTACCTCTTTTTAAGACACATATAGTTGAAAGGATTACAGATCAATTAAGTCAAAGAAGCTTTTGAGAAAAAAAGCATAAAATTAAGCCTACTGTACTCTGGTTTGGCTCTTCATTTTTTGGAGTAAAGTAAAAAAAATTAGTAAATTTAATCCCTCAGATCAATGATGTCTAACATTAAACATAAATTGCTCAAACCTTTTATTAAACTGTAAAAACTAAGATGGATGATTTCTCTTAACTGGTGTGTATTCTAGGTAGTTATTATAACTAGGTCATATAATTAGTCTATATATTTATATTGGTGGCTATTCATGGGAGGGGGAAGAAGTCAATAAATACCAATGTTTTTTTTTTTAAATACATAGCTTTAGGAATTAAGCCTAGGGCCTTGTGCATGCTAGGTCAGTACTGTATTGCTGAGCTATACTTACAGCTCGCCGTGAAGTTTTCTCGGTGAGGGTTGTATGTATTAGAGGCTGGTCTCAAACATTATGCAGCTGAGGGTGACTGTAAACTTCTGATACTATTATCTTGCTTCCACCTTCCAAATGCTAAGATTACACACATAACCAGCCTGGTTTATATATCGTGGTGACTTAAACCCAAGGTTTCACGCATACTAGGCATGTGTCATAGTTAAGGTTTCTGTTGCTGTGAAGAGACGCCGTGACCATGTCAACTCTTATAAAGGGAAACATGGCAGCATGCAGGCAGGACATGGTGCTGGAGAAGGAGCTGAGAGTTCTATATCTTAATCTGCAGGCAGCAGGAGACTGTGTACCACACTGGGCACAGCTTGAGATATATGAGACCTCAAAACCTGCCTCCACAGTGACACAGTTCTCCCATAAGACGTATGTATGCCAGCAATGCCACACCTTCTATCAGTGCCACTCGCTATGGGCTAAGCATTCAAGTCCATAAGTCTATGGGGGTCATACCTCTTCAAGCCCCACAGCTTGCATTCTATCACCTGAACTGTGTCCCCAGCAGTCCATAATGCTTCTCAGTCTAAGTAAAGCTGAGGTACCTCCAAAGGCACCTGCTGACCTACCGCTGTTAATTTTGAGCTTTCATTTACTCATCTTAGTTCATCTTTCTTTTTTTTATTAATTTATTTATTTATTATGTATACAGCATATGTTTGTAGGCCAGAAGAGGGCACCAGATTTCATTACAGATGGTTGTGAGCCACCATGTGGTTGCTGGGAATTGAACTCAGGAGCTCTGGAAGAGCAGGCAGTGCTCTTTACCTCTGAGCCGTCTCTCCAGCCCCCCTTAGTTCATCTTTCAAAATTCATTTTGCTTTGTACTGAGAGATAGCTCAGTAAACTAGTGTGCTAATGAATGAATGGCTAGTGAAAGAGGTTCCTGTGGGTTGGGGACTTGATGGTTGAAAGTCATATGATATTATTGTATGCCCCTACTAGATGAATTAGACTGAAAGGAGATTCAAATTAGGAAAATTGATCTCTCTCTGGTTTTGGAAAATTAGGATGTTTAACATATCTGTTAATAATGCTGTAGTTTTGAGATAGAGAGATTTTCCAGGTCCTATTTAGAACAAAGTCCAATTTTTATAGGTAGAATTCATGTCGCTGAAATCTAGTCAGTTCTGCAAGGTCCTGGTTAAATCTCCAACACCATGGACGGACAGACCCCCAGCATGATTGATAGATAGATAGATAGACAGACAGACAGACAGACACATACACACACAATGATGTCATTTTAAAATTATAGTTATTGGTGTGTGTTTGTGTATTAGTGTGTGCATAGCTTGGTGGAAATGTGGAAAACTTGAGGTGGTTGGTTCTTCCCTTTCAGCAGTGTTTTGATCAAACTCCAGTCATCAGACTTGACAGCAAATCAGCCATTTCACTGTCCCAAAAGATATCTCTATTACTGTAACTAGTTAGAATGTCCTGAGCCTCTTCTTTTTTTTAAGATTTATTTTATTTTTATTTTTGTGTGTGCTCACATACATGCGTTCAAATGCAGGTTAGCACTCAATGTAGGTTAGAAGAGGGCCTTAGATCCCCTCTCAGTGTGAACTGAGAGCTAACTCAGATCTTCTGGAAGAGCAACCAGTGCTCTTAATTGCTGAGCCACCTCTCTAGGCTCTGGTATATGTAATTTGTTTAAGAAACAAATTGGAATCGAATTGAAAGCCCTAAGATTAACCCACAAACCTATGAACACCTGTTTTCGACAAAGAAGCTAAAATTATACAATGGAAAAAAGGTAGCGTCTTCAACAAATGGTGCTGGCATAACTGGATATTGGCATGTAGACGACTGCAGATAGATAAGATACATGTCTATTGCCGTGCACAAAACTTAAGTCTAAATGGATCCAAGACCTCAACATAAATCCAGCCACACTGAACCTCTTAGAAGAGAAAGTGGTACCCACAGGAGACAGCTTCCTGAACATAACACCAGTAGCACAAACACTGAGATCGACAATTAATAGATGGGACCTCCTGAAGCTGAGAAGCTTCTGTAAGGCAGAAGACACAGTCAGCAAGACAAAAAGACACCCCACAGATTGGGAAAAGTTATTCACTAACCCCACATCTGACAGAGGGCTGATCTCCAAAATTTACAAATAATAAGCAAGTCTCCAAAACACCAAAGGATCCAATTAAAAAATGAGGGACTGAACTAAATAGAGAATTCTCAATAGAGGAGTATAAAATGGCAGAGAGACACTTGAGAAAATGTTCAACATCATTAGCCATTAGGGAAATGCAAATCAAAGCAACTCTGAGATATCATCTTACTCTTGTCAGAATGGCTAAAATAAAAAAAAAAACACCAATGACAGTTTGTGCTGGAGAGGATGTGGAGAAAGGGGAACATTCCTCCATTGCTGGTGGGAGTGCCAGCTCGTACAGCCACTATGAAAACCAGTGTGGAGATTCCTCAGGAAAATGGGAATTAATCTACCACACGACCCAGCAATTCCACTCTTAGACATATACCCAAAAGATGCCCATTCACACAACAAGGATGTCTGTTCCACTATGTTCATTGCAGCATTATATGTAATAGCTAGATCCTGGAAGCAACCTAGATGCCCCACAACTGAAGAGTGGATAGAGAAAATGTGGTACATTAACACAATGGAGTACTACTCAGTGGGAAAAAAAAAACAATGTAATCTTGAAATTTACAGGCAAATGGAGGACACTAGAGGAAACCATCCTGAGTGTGGTAACCCAGACACAAAAAGACAAACATGATATGTACTCACTCATATATGAATTTTAGACATGGATCAGGGGAGTGCCAGACTACAACCCCAGTGCCAATGAGTCTGGGAAACAAGGAGGTTCCCAAGAGATATGCATTATACCCGAGAGAAGTGGAATGAGGCAAGATGTGAGCAGATTGGGAACATGGGAGGAAGGGAGAGGGAGCCAGGAAAAAGAGGGGGCACAGAGGACCGTGACAAGACGGTATGGGGGAGCAGGAAGGTTGAGTGGAGGTAAGATTAGAGGAGAGCAGGATGAGAAACACCATAATAGATGGAGTCATTATAGGCTTGAGGGGAGAGCTGACACTAGTGAGATCTCCAGAGATCTACAAGGATAACACCAACTGGCAAACTAAACAATAGTGGAGAGACTACATTAATTGCCCCTCCTTGATGATAAGGTTGATGACTATCTTATATGCCATCCTAAAACCTTCATCCAGTGACTGATGGAAGCAGAGACAGACACCCACAGCTAAACACTGAACTGAACTCCTGGAACCTAGTGACAGAGATGGAGGAGTGATGAGCAAAGGGGTCAAGACCATGATGGTGAAACCCACAAAGACAGCAGACCAGATAAGGGGGAGCTCTTGAATCCCAGACTAATGCCCGAGAGGCCAACAGGGGACTGATCCAGACTCCATGAATGTAGTCTCAGTGAGGAGGCCACAGAAATCACTGGGGCCTTGGGTAGTAGATCAGTGTTTATCATGGTTAATGAATGATCTTTGGGAGCCCATTCCAAATAGAGGGATGTTCTCTCAGCCTGGACATATAGGGAAGTCCCTAGGTCCTGCCCTGGATGAAATGACGGACTTTGGAGATCCCCCCCAAGGAGGGCCTCACCCTCCCTGGGGAATGATGTGGAGATTGGGTGGGGGGCTGGGGGAGGCTGGTTGAGGGACAAGGGAGGAGGGGTGGGAGAGGGAGCTGGGACTGACATGTGAAGCATTCACATTTCTAATTTAAATAAAAAATGAAAACAGCAAAAAAAGAAAAGAAACAAATTGGAATACTATTGGAATCTTTTCTAATTCTGGGTTCTTGAGATGTAAAAATAGTAATATATGGCCATACTGGGAAAAACTCATATTAATGGGGAAAACATGCTGAAATATGAGACAGTGTGAAAACTTCGTTTATGTACAAAGGATTTGTAGTTACCTCTGCTTTCTGGTGATAAGGATAGGTTCCAGACATTTGTAGTCCCTGAAGGTCAAGAAGGCTAATTTTGGTGATAGTGTGACTGTTGGAATGACAGAGATGAAGATCGAAAAGCAGAGCTTCTCAACTGTTAATGGTTTGATCTGAAATGTTCCCAAAGGCCCATGTGGTGAAGGCTTGGTCCCCAATGCAGCAATGTTGTGAGGAAGAGGGAATTTAAGGGATTGGACCGTGAGGACTCTGATTTACACCGATAGGTTAATCTAGCAGTGGGTTCATAGTCTGATACACTGTTAGCAGTTTATGAAAACATGAGGATGTGGACCATTTGAAGAGAGTGGGTCTTGGGAGTCTGTTTCTTATCCCTAGCTAACACATCAACTGAAGGAGATTTTTGTTTCTTAAAGAACATTTGGCAGAGCCTGGAAGCATTTGGTTGCTAAAGCTTTGGGTATCTAGCGGGTGGGAGAATGCTGCTACCCACTCTGCAGTGCCGTGACAGCTGTCTCCGTTACCTAGCTCGAATGTCAGCAGTGTCTATGTGCCTGTAATTCCAGGCTTCAGAGCAAGGAAGATTGAAGAGTCAAGACCAACTTGGCTATATATAACCAGTCCCTTATATAAACAATAAAACATTTTTACAAAGTAAATAATGCTGAGACAAAGAAATTATGAACTAAAGTTTGAATTACAATGCTTTTAAGTAATAACATTGAACACTTGGACGAAGTATTTAACCTTTGACTTTAATTGCTTTCTCTTTCCTTCCTTCATGTTTTTATAGGATCAGGCTAGGTGGTCCAGGGAATTCTTGAACTTCTTGTTATTTTGTTTTTGAGACAGGGTATCCTCTATGTAATTCTGGCTGTCCTAGAACTCACTATGTACCAGACTGGCCTTGAACTTACATTGATCTGCTTGCCTGTGCCTCCTGAGTGCTAGGATTCAAGACATATGCCCCCACCACCCAGATCTGGTTGTGAGCATTTCACTTTCTTGCCTTTTAGGATTAGAGATGTACACTACCATGCCTGAACTCTTATGTTATAGAGAACCCAGGTTCAGTTCCCAGCACCCAAGCGGTGATCCATAACCATCTGAAACTCAAGCTCTGGTCCCTTTTCTGACCTCCACAGGCACGAGACACACAAGTGATTGACAGATATGCATAGAGGCAACACATACAAAAATAGAAGTAACATATTTTTTTAAAGAGGTCTATTATAGGTAGGTTGTAGCAAGGTTGGAAAAAACCTGTTACAGGTTTCATACATTATTTGAAGACATTCTTTTGTTGTTGTTGTTGTTGTTGTTTTGAGACAGGGTTTCTCTGTGTAGCTTTAGAGCCTGTCCTGGAACTCGATATGTAGACCAGGCTGACCTTGAACTCACAGAGATCTGTGTGCTTGTGCCTCCCATGTGCTGGTATTAAAGGTGTACGCCACTGCCACCTGGTATAAGTATCCTTTGTTAAGATTATATAAAAATTTGAGCCAGGCAGTGGTGGTGCATGCCTATAGTCTCAGCTATCTGGAGGCAGAGGCAGGCAGAAACTCTGTGGCCAGCCTGGTCTACAGAGCAAGTTCCAGGACAGCCAGGGCTTACACAGAAAAACCCTGTCTTGAAAAAACAAAAGAAAAAAGAATTTGAGAAGCCAAAAGGAACTAAAGGAAGGATAGGTTAGTTTTCAGTACATGTAGCTACTACAGTTTGATTCTTGAATGTACCCCTCACGTCCTCTGTTGAAGACTTAGTACTTATATTGATGATGGAACCTATACAAAATGGGACCTAGTAGAAATATGTCCTTGAAGGGGACTTTGGACTCCAGAGCCCTTCCTGGTCTTGTGAGATGAATGTGTGCTCCTGTTGTGATGTACCATGCTGCAGCACTAAACTCATCCCCCAAAGCATAGGCCAGAGTAAATATTTTCTCCTTCTGAGTTAATATTTTGGGTATCTTTATCACAGTGATGAAATGCCTGACTAAAATGGATCTGTGAAGTTTGATATATGTAATGGTCATGGGCAGTCTCAGGGATCCTATAGGTTCTGGCTCGGGGTTTTGTTATCAGGGTTTTAGCTTTCTTTGCTTATTTCTCTGTGCAATTGTGCTGTTTGCCTAGTACTCCTGGGAACTAGAGTTTCAGACCTCCTTTTTTTGTGATATCTCTAAGGATCCCTTCCCCTCATTGATGACATTACCTTCAATTTTCTTGTACTGTGTACCCCAGGCTGGCCTGTATCTCTAGTGTGACAACCATGTCTGGCAGCTCTTACTTTCATCTAGTCAGTTTCCTCAAGGAATTTACATTATCAGGAAGCTAACATAAACCTGACTTGGGGATTGATGAATGTGGTGAGGATAAAAAAATGGATGCATCGATGTCTTTCTTTGTTACTTTATTATTTTTTTTATGTATACATATTTTGCCTGCATGTATGTCTGTGAACTCACATTTATGCCTGGTGCTCACAGAGGCTAGAAGGTGTTAATCACCTACACTGGAGTTAGAGATGCTTGTGAGCCACCATGTAGGGTTGTCTGGAAGAACAGCCAGTGCTCTTAACCATTGAACCATCTTTGTAACCCCTTCCCTTGTTGATGTCTTAAGAACTTAACCATGTTTTGTTTTTTGGGATAAGATAACTGATTTGTTGGTATGGTCTTGAACTCATTGACTCAAAGGGTCCATCTGCCTCAGCCTCCGGAATAGTTGGACTAGAAAAGAGTATCACTATACCTAGCTTGGCTTCTTTTAATTTCCTTAGATTCTTTAGGTCTCTCTGGTGGCTTTATAAAATATGTGCTGAACTGTGGGAACTGAACTCTGGTCCTTTGGAAAATCAGCCTGCTTTTAATTGCTGAGCCATCTCTCCAGCCCCTCTCTGGTGGTTTTAAAAAGATATATGCAGAGTCATTTTTATATCTTTCTGAACTCTTTACCCTTGAGTGTAAGCTGGATTTGGTGGCATGCTTCTAGTGACTAGAGAAGACAGCTGACTTGGTAAGGTGTCACTTCTCAGATTGTCTTCTTCTGTCTGTCTCTCTGTCTTTGGGAGAGACCTTGTTGTGAGGCAGCTCTGAAATGATGGAAACTAGGATGTCATGGGACAGACAAGTGGGGAAGACACTTGCTTTAGCACCCACCATAAGAGTGAATGAGGAGTCTCTGCTCATGTGAGATAAAGTCATTTTTTTCTCTGCCTGGTACTTGTCTGTTTGTTACCAGAGTTTAAGAATTTATTTATTTAGGATAGGATTTTGTTCATTTTTTAACTCTCCGTGTAGCTGAGGATGACCTCCTGCCTTCTCAAATGCTGGAATTACTGGTGTGAGCCATTATGCCCAGCTTTAGGTTTCAAATTATTTTCAATGCCATCTTGACTGTCTGGAAAGAGTTAAGAAATAAGACAGTGATGAACTTTATGTGTCAGTCTGACAGGACCACAGGTCCCCAGATGTGTGGTCAAAGAATATCCTAGATGTGTATCTGGATAAGATTAATTTTGGTTATTTTGTTTGTTTACTTGCTTTTTGAGACAGAGTATTGTTATATCCTGGCTAGCCTGGAACTCAGTATCAATACTAGGTTGACCTTGAATTTATGGCGATCTCTAGTCTCTGCCTCTCAAAGAATGGGAATACCAGAGTATGCCACTATACCTAGCTTTTGAGATGAACATTTGCATAAATAGACCAAGTAAAACACATGTCATCATCTAATCATTTGAAGACCTGGACAGAATAAAACTAAGGCATAATTCCTGCCTGATTTCTGACTTTGGGTTCAACCCAAAACCTTGCCTCTTAATTTGATTTTTTTGGCCCTTGGACTATTGTCCCATCAGCTTTTCTTATTTCCTTGTCTTCAGATTGGATTAATGCCACACCATTGGCTCTTCCAGGTCTCTATTTAGCTGACTGCTAATCTCAGATTTCTCAGTGTTACATGAGTGAGTTCCTTCTAGTAATCTGTTCTGTTTCTCTAGAGAGCCCTGCCCCGCCATCTGTGGCCCTGCTTTCTGTTTGACCCCAGGTTTCCCCAGTGCTCCAATCCTTTCAGAGTGTCTATAGTGCTAGCTAGCTGTGGGGTTTCCTTCTGCTGCTGTCAGCTTTTAAATGGCCATCTTTGCCATAACCTAAGTAAAAGGAGAGGTGCATGGGTTTTCATAACCCTGTTGTGGAAGCACTCACTCTAAGGCTAGGTATCGCTTTGTGTTCTTTTGGCACACTCGTTCTCCCTAAGTTCTTGTACCTCCCACAAGGCCTTGAAAGCACGTGTGCCTTTACAGTGGTCAGCTCCCCATCACTGTGACAAACACCTGAGATGATAATTAGCTTATGAAAAGAAAAGGGTTGTTTTGCTTTATTTCCCCCAGCCCACAGTTCTGTATGTTTCAGTCTGTGATCAGCTTTAGGGCTGGCAGCACATGGTGTGGTAGAGCAAAGCTGCTCATCTCATGGCCAGGAAGCATGAGGGCAAAGAGAGGTAGGGTCCACAGTCCCCTTACCTCAAGGCCCTCCTTGACTTTTTATTTCATACACCGTCACAGTTTGTGGCTCTGGCTGGCCTGGAACTGACTAGAGTTCCATGTGTGATATCCTTTAGTGCCGGTACTAAGAAGGCAGTCCCAGAACTAGGTAGACAAAGGCAAGAGGATCTCTGTGAGTTCAAGGCCATCTTGGTCTATGTAGTGAGTTCCAGGCCAGCCAGAGATACACAAGGAAAGGAGACCTTGTCTTTAAAAAAAGATTAAAAAGTCAAAACTTTCAAGAGGCCAGCCTGGTCTACAGAATGAGTTCCAGGACAGCCAGGCTACACAGAGAAAAAAACAACAAAGAAAAAAAAAAACAGTTTTATGTAATTAAGATGGAGGAAATGGCAGTAATTTATAAGAGGAACACACAATCTGTTTTGGAAAAGATTATTTACTGAGTCTATCTAGCTACATGTGTGGCAGGAGCAAACCTGGGGTAACACGTTCCAAAATGACTCCTTAAGATCTTATTTCTAGAGGCTGGAGAGATGTCTCAGAGGCTAAGAGCTCTGACTGGTCTTCAAATTCCCAGCAACCACATCACAACCATCTACAATGAGATCTGGTGCCCTCTTCTGGTGTGCAGGCAGCACTGTATACATAATAAATCTTAAAAAAAAAAAAAAAAAGAATTTCTAGAGAACTAGCAAGATGGCTCAGTGCTTGCTGCTGACCCGGATGATCTGAGCTGGATCCCTGGAGCCCATGGAAGGACAGAACCAACTCTCCTCTAAGTTGCCCTTTCACCTCCACACATGTGCTGCGATGTACATTTGCACATACATACAGGTGAGAGCACACACAAAATAACTCTAGAGACAATGAAAAATTGTCAGTGTTCTCTGTCTCAGTTTTTTGTGTGAATTGTGCATATTTACATACACAGGCCACTGTGCCCAGCTCTGTATGTTTAGGGATTAGAACTTGTATTGTAGTTGCTTTGCCCACTGAACTGTCCCAACCCTCACTTCCTTCTCATTTCTTGAGAAAGGATTTTTTGCTGTGGCCTAGGCTGATCGAAGACTTGCTACCCTCCTTCATCAGCCTCTGAGTGCTAGGGTTATTGGTGTATGCCTTCACACCCAGGCTAATTTTTTCAGATATACCTTATGTAAATGTTTATCAGTAATTGATAGTTATTTGGTGTTTCCTAAGAAGTTTACCTCAATCAATTATTTTTTCAACATACTATTTTATATGAATGCCCTTAGAACAAAATCCAAGCGAAGTTTAGTAGAGGTTCTCATTCATGGTATTGTGTCCTTCCTGATTTTTCTCATAGGTCTGATGATATGGTAGTCCACAGAATTTTTACTCTTGAAAAGAATTCCCTTTGCCTTAATATGTTAGGAAGACCTGTTGCTAGAGTTTCTGTCCCACCGGTCCCACTGCCCTCAGGTCCCAAATAAGCACACAGAGACACATATTATTATAAAGCTGATGGCTAGGGCTTCTTACTTAATTATTAACCCATTTCTATTAATCTAAGTATTTCCACATGGTCTTGGGTTACTGGAAAATGCCAGGACCTGTTATTATTCCTTTGCCGACTGCATGGTATCTCTTTCCCGTCTCTCTCTCCCACCTTTCCCAGAATTCTCTTCTCCTAGCCACACCTATCTTCCTGTCTCTATTGGCCAAACAGTGTTTTATTCATCAACCAATAAGAGAAACATATACAGAAGGACACCCCCCATCAAACACCTGAACAGACATCTCTGCAGGAACTTCTTGCTCTAGTTTGCAGAAAGGACTGGCAGCTTATATAAGGCAGTTTTTGTGGAGCATTAGAAGAGTGTATATTCCCCTGTGCTGGTAAAATCCCCTAGGCTTTGACAGGCTGTGAGTCACTTGTCTCCTTTTCTACATGCCCTATGGGTTCCATTTATTTTTTTCAACATTGGTTGTGTTTGTGTTGTTCTCTGCCAGGAAACCTGCCTTTGAAACAGTCTGTAGGTGCCTTAGCTTTTTCTTCACTGATTTAAAGGTTTTTTACTTTAGTGGCAACAGAGTGAAATGAAAATTCTTTCCTTAGAATTTTACTAAAAGCAGCTTTCCTGATGTATTAGTTTGGGGTTCTCCAGAGTAACAGAACTTATAGAATGAATCTCTGTATACATAGAAATGGGATTTATTAGAATGATTTAAAGGCTGTGGTCCAGCTAATTCAACATTAGCTAGCTATGAATAGAAGTTGCTCAGTCCAGCAGGCTGGGTGTCTCAGCTTCAGTAGATGTTGGCATCCTGAAGTAAGCTCCAATGCTAGTAAAGGAATGTACTTGCTAGCAAGGTGAGAGAGCAAGTGGTCAAAGAGCAAAAGCTTTCTTCCCCCATGCCTTATATAGACTTCCAGTACAAGATGTGGCCCAGATTAAAGGTGTGTCTTCCCAACTCAAAATCAGAGTGGTGGCACACACCTTTAATCCCAGCACTTGAGAGGCAGAGGCAGGTGGATCTCTTGTGAGTTCGAGGCCAGCCTGACCTACAGAGCTAGACACAGGTAGACTCCAAAGCTACACAGAGAAACCCTGTCTCAAAAAAACCAAAAAAAAAAAAAAAAAAGGAAAAAGAAAAAAAAAAGATTAAAGGCATGTTCTTTCCCCATTCAAAAGACCTAGATTGTAAGTGGATCTTCCTACTTGAAATTCAGCAAATCCCTCACAGGTGTGCCCTCTGTTTTTGGATTTCTGTTAATTCCAGATGTAGTCAAGTTGACAACCAGAATAGTCATCACACCTGAGTCTCATTGAAAAATAAATGAGAAAGCCTGTTCTTTAGTAGCTGCTAGGTAAAGGCAGTAGACTTATTTGGTATCAAACTTGTCCAACTCAGTGTGTTTAAAGATCACTGGTTTTCATTTTTTTAAAATGATTATTGTGGGGTATATCTAATCCTTCCTTCTCTTAGTAATTTTAACTCATTAGACTCTGAAGACTATAATTTCTAGTAGGCCATTAGATTCATTTTAGTCACTGGGAGGAAAAACTAGTTATTGCCTTTTACCTCTTTATTCTTTTTTGGTTTTGTTTTGTTTGTTTGGGGGACAGGATCTCATTATGTAGCCCTAGCTGACTTAGAATTCACTTTGTAAACCAGACTGGCCTCAAACTTCATGAGATCCATCTGGTTCTTCCTCTCAGTGCTGGGATTAAAAGTCTGTGCCATCTCTCCTGGCTGCTGTGCTTTTTATAGGAAAAGCCTACTTAATAACAACCAATGAACATGACTAAATAAAAGTCACTTTTGTTATCGTCTGAGTATACCTGTCATATTGGTAAGGATAGGTGATGTCTTTTATCCCTTGTCTTCGACTTTGACTGTGACCACAGCACTTCTTTCATGTTTATGTCCTGTCTTTAACCAGAGCACTCCTTTGTAACTGCCACCACCAATAGAATGTGACTGTAGTAACAATTAGGGAATTTGGGGATTAGACCATTCCTTTTAGAGCCTAATTACCTTGCTATGCTGTGAGATGCCAAGCAGTCATGAGTGGCTTGTGTAAGGAACTGAAGTCCCTGGTCTTAGTCCCAGCTGAGTTCCCAGCAGACAACTAACTTCAGCTTGCCAGCCATGTGCTAAGCTATCTATCACAACTACAGAGCTTAACTCTCCAGATCCCTTTCAAAGCCCTGTATGCACAAAGATGTGCCCTTGCCAAGTCCACCCAGAATGTAGTGCGTGAACCCATGAAAAATTAGTTCTGAGTTATACAGCAGTAGGTGATTGGCTTGGTGTTTCATTTTGCTAACACTTACAGTGGAGATCATACCATGAATTGGCCTGCCTCAATTATAAGGAAAATTATTTTTATCTTTGGAAGCACTTAATTTCCCCATATATAAATGATGGGTTATGTGCCCTTACTGATTCTTACCTCACTGATTTCCATTTTATATGTTCATTAAATTTTCTCTACTAAAGAAAATGCTTGCTAATAATGTTACTATGTAGGCATCTCTGTTTTCATGTACTTTTACATGGGAAATGTGGTTGTGTGGATAAGAATGATCCTCATATTCATGGTCCCCAGTTGGTAGAACTGTTTGGGAAAGATTAACAAGTGTGATCATTAGGTTGGGTTTGTATATTCCTTTAGTCATGATGTGCTACTTATCACAGCAACAGAAAAGTAACTAAGCCACAATTGATGTGATTTTTGTCACTTTTCTGTGGAGCCTCTATGTGCCACAGGCTGACCTTGAACAGATGATGCTCCACTCCACTTCTTTCAATGCTGGGGTTACAGGCATTGTACTACCACTCTGCTGCATCTCTTACTTTACTTTATGTATATGTGTATGAATGTATGGGTGTTTTGTCTGCATGTATGTGTGTATACTGTGTGTGTGACTGGTATCCACGAAAGCCAGAAGAGGGCATCAGATTCCCTGGAGTTATAGGTAATTATGAGCTACCGTGTGGATGTTGGGAATTGAATCTGGATCCTCTGAAAAAGTGACTGTTCTCTCTCTCTCCAGCACCCCACCCCACCTCGCCTTAGTCTTGATAAAGCAGTAACTTTATTTATTTTTTTTATTTTTTATTTTTTTTTGGTTTTTCGAGACAGGGTTTCTCTGTAGCTTTGGAGGCTGTCCTGGAACTCACTTTGTAGACCAGGCTGGCCTCGAACTCACAGAGATCCGCCTGCCTCTGCCTCCCGAGTGCTGGGATTAAAGGTGTGCGCCACCAACACCCGGCAAAGCAGTAACTTTAGAATCTGTCAAGCCAGTTGTATTGCTCTGTGTGTGTGTGTGGGGGGGGAACACATCAACTTTACAGATCAATTTTATCATCTATAAAAATGATATGGAAGTTTTTTTATCATATGTATGTGAGTGTTTTGCCTGCATGTATGTACACATGTATGTCTAGTGCCTGTGGAATTTGGAAGAAAGTGTTAGGTCAGGTGGAACTGGAGTATTAGATGGTGGTGGGGGTGCTAGGAATGTTATGCCCAGATCCTCTGCAAGCCAATAGGTGCTCTTAACTGTTGAGCCATCATAACAGAGATTTCAGGGATTTATGCTGGTGTCCAGTCATCACTGCTGCTAAGTTGTGACCCAAATGGGTAATGAGTAGCACACGGAAGAATTTAAAGACAGAAGGTCAGAGAAGACTGAGAAGGCTAATAAATGAAATATGTTTCCGTTCTTTTCAAGGCATTTACTGAAGAAATGAAGACCATACTAACCATTTGGGGAAAAGAAATACATTAGGAGAAAGATAATGGAAAAATTTTGAAACCAGGTTGAGAGGAGGGTTGGTGGTAGCTTTAGGACTTGTTAGTAGTACCAGAATAAACTGAAAAACTAAAAGCAATGTCTCAGATATATTGCCTGCTTGCACTATGTTTAGATCTAAGCAGCCCTTTGGTTTATTGGGACATATTTTACATGTAATAAAGTATATGTATTGTAAATTCCTTGTGTGTTTTATTCTCAGTTGTTTGGTGTTTAGATTGAGTGTTGAAAAGAACAGTAATAAACTTTAGGCTGAAGGGTTTCAGAAATAAAGAGCGTACTGAGCAGTACAGAGTCTGTCTAGGAAAACAAACAAAACATGGTCCTTGGCCAAATTCTACAAGTACCCACAGTAAGGCCAAACTCAGAGGAAAAACATCAATTGTTTATAGTAAACTTTAAGAGGGATTTCATGAAATGGGCCGGGGGAGGGAGGTTAATAGGAGAGTGTTCCTAAGGACTAGTTATGGGAAATGGTTCTGTGTAAACAACCCACAGCATTCTGGGTATTATTCAAGTCAGGAATTTAGACTAAGCTTTTGGTTTGATACATAGCTGTTAGCTGATAAACTTCCCTCATTTTCTTCTCTCCAACTCTGGACCTTGTTAAATTTTAGGTCATCTCAGAATTTTCCTTTTATGGGGCACTGAAGTTAGTGGGAGGAGAGGGCAAGAGAAGGTATCTTAATTCTGAGGGTAGTAGTCATCTGCAGACAGGCTTATTTTTCATTTCATTGGGGCTGGTTGGAAGACAGGTGGATTATTCCACTTAGAGAGAAACATGGTTTCCCTGAGATCAAGGAAACAGATTTGCTCAAGGTAATGACTGGGAAGTGGTCAGGACAAACAGTTTTGCATGTTGAGTTTCCTGTATCTAAAATGCTTGGTACCTGGATGCCGTAGCACAGATTTTGGAATATGTACCTGTATGGTCGAACAATTTCACAGCTAGAACCTTAATCTATATACAGAATTTGGCTGGGTAATGGTGGTGCACGCCTTTAATCCCAGCATTCGGGAGGCACAGGCACATGGATCTCTGTGAGTTCGAGGCCAGCATGATATACAAAGCTACACAGAGAAACCCTGTCTTGAAAAACCAAAACACAAAAGTCAAAATAAAGCCAAAGGATTATGAGATTAATGGCAACATAATAGTCCCTTAATTTTGGTTTTTGTTCAGGTGACTCTTCTAACACAAGACAGAGATTTGGGATTTTTTCTTTAACAAGCATACTTGAGTTTAGAAAAGTAGAGAGCCACACCCCA
Source organism: Mesocricetus auratus (assembly GCF_017639785.1). NCBI lineage: Eukaryota > Metazoa > Chordata > Mammalia > Rodentia > Cricetidae > Mesocricetus > Mesocricetus auratus. Next base: position 3,956,285 of record NW_024429224.1, on the reverse strand, counting down.
AATGAATGCCAGTGAACATTGGCAAAGAGCTCGCAGTAACTTCTTGGGAGAGATTAGCAATAGATATTCCAAAAGCAAGAGATTTCAATTTATAAAGAGGACCAATTGGATCCTTCCTCACTTTGTGTAGGGAACACCAATTTCTGAGCTCTTATATTCTACATTGATGCAAACAAATCAGGAAAGACAGGTTATAAGTCAGGAAATTTAAGTAAAGTGACTCAAAGCCCTTATGATTCTGTTCAGAAGTCAGAATTATATGCTATTCTCATGGTATTAGATTTTCCTGAACCTCTTAATATAGTTGCTGACTCTCAATATGCAGAAAGAGTTGTTTCACATATTGAAACTGCTAAATTCATTCCAGATGATTCAGAATTAACTTTGTCATTTATTCAGTTACAATAAATAATCAAAAATAGAAATTATCCCTTGTATATAACACATCAGGTCCCATAGGGGTCTACCAGGCCCTCTAGCACAAGCAATGATGAAATTGATCAGCTATTAGTAGGAAATGAATTAGAAGCCTCAGAATTTCATAAGAAGCAGCATGTAAATAACAAAGGTTTAGAGATTTTCTATCACTTGCCAACAAGCCACAGATTATAAATAAGTATCCTGCTTGTTCTTTGTATAACCAGACTCCATTACCTGCAGAAAGTAACCCCAAAGGTACTCAAAGAAATGAAATTTGTCAAGTGGATGCATTTCATTTTGTGATGAAAATTAAAACATATGCACCGTACCACAGATACATATTCAGGATTTCAGTGGGCAACTGCTTTAAGTTCTGAAAAGACTGATTCTGTAATAATTAACACAGAAGTTACTACCTTTATGGGAATACATGTACAAATTATGACTGTCAGACTCCAGCATGTCTCTAGTTTTACCACATAATCCTACAGGACAAACAGTTGTAGAAAGATCTAACCACACTTCCAAAGGTATGCTTAATAAACAGACATGGGTAATAAAGATCCCTGGAGACATTACACAGTGCTTCCCCTCCACCCCCAGGATTTCCTTGTCCTGGAACTCGATTTATACACCAGGCTGGCCTTGAGCTCACAGAGATCCTCCTGTCTCTGCCTCTGCCTCCCTATTCTGGGATTATAGGTGTGTGTCGTTACTGCCACCACTCCACTGATAACTTTTAACAGGCAAGTTTTTCTCTGTCCTGGTTTTGTAAAGGTATAATAAAAAACCAGTCTTTTAAATCAATCACTGTAGAAATAAAGAAGGCAAGGGAATTCCAGGCTATAAAGAGTCTATTGCCTAGAGCTCCTTATTAATAGCTCTTAGTTCTGTTAACATTATCCATTTTCCAGATTTCTTTTTAATGACAGTTATAGGAGAATTCCAAGGACTGGATGATTCTTCAATATGTTGAGCATTCAGCTGCCCCTGTACCAGCTGTCCTAGTGCCTGTAATTTTTCTGATGTCAAAGGCCATTGTTCCACCCAGATAGCTTTTCTAGTTAACTATTTTAAAGCTAGGGCTGTTGGTACATTTGAAAGATCAGCAGCTGTTGTGTTCTGCTTATGTATAACCTCAACAGTTAGTGACTGTTCTTGATAATACCTTTTAATATTTTTCTCAGAAGCATACATTAATTTGTGGTTTCTTCTGAGATTGAAGGACTGTTAATCTGGGTTTTTCATTGTTGTTAACAAATAGTGTCCCAATAAATTCATTGCTCTGGTAGCCACATGTGGCTTTAATTTTCCTGTCTGTCCTTCTATCCCTATACACTTGACCCAGGTTGCATTTTGTTCTACCTGAGATAAAGTTTCAATCCCTAGAAGCTGAATATTTGCCTCCTGAAGAGGCTAGTCTGTACCTGTGTCTAGTAAACCCTCAGTAACAATGCCATTTATTCGTATTTTCGGCTTTGGTCTTTGATCGTTTATAGAAGTTTGTTTTATACTCTCTCCTGAAAACTTGTTTCCTACTAATTATCTACTGACGCTGGTCTGTCATCCAAAAGTTTTTTGTTTTGTTTTGTTTTTTTCCACTATAGACATTAAGTCTTTCAATTGCTCTGTGGATGAGTTTCCCCAATGCTGACAGGGAATGATTGAACCAAATTTGATATTAGGGCCTGCCAAGGCTCCCCTTGTGGATCTGCATTTATTAGTCCAATGCCATCCTTTGCCACGCCTTCTGTATATTGCAGAAGGCTGGGACCTGTTTGGATTATTTATAGGGGGAAAAAACCACATTGTTTGTAGTAGCGTCTTACCTACAGTCCTTCTTCAGGTGACCTGGTTTACCACAATTAAAACATCTAACCTTTCGATTTTTCTTAAAAGTTTTAGAAATCACTTCTCACTGGGTATGGTAGCATATACCTTTAATAACACCACTTGGGAGGCAGACAGATCTCTATGAGTTTGAGACTAGCCAAGACTATGTGGTGGGGTCCTATCTCAAAAGAAGAAGAAAAGAAGACTGAGAAATTACGTATTCAAATATCATCATAAGTGTGAGATCTATTACCAATTGTATTTCTAATCCATTCCTCTATTGTTGCTCATCTTGCATTTTAAAGGCCTCATTACCCTTTTGCATTCTGAATTCTGATTTTCAAAAGTGAAAGATTCAGTTAATACTTATCCAACTTCTGAATCTGATATGATTCTATCTACAGCTGAAGTCAATTCTTGTACTCCTGGGGAATAAAACGAAAAATAAAAGAACTGTTACTGGGGTTCAAACTTCAAGCTGAAGGTCAAAAAACAGCAAAGTAGTCAGTCCTAGTTTTTCCCCCTACCTCAGTTTGATCTTGACGACTCTCCTCGGTGTGGCTGGAGAATCCTGAAACTGAATGTCTTCCTATCCTCAATGTAACTGGAGAATGAATGCCTGATTCTGAGACCTTGCTCCTGTCTGATATACCTCCCTAGTGCTGGGATTAAAGGTATATGATGCCAAGTGCTGGAATCATCTTTGTGTAGGCTGTTTCTCTTTAGGACAGGATCAATCTTGTGTAGATCTGGGTGGCCTTGAACTCACATAGATCAGTCTACCTCTTAATCCTGAGTCCTAGGATTAAAGGTGTGTGTCTGGCTTCTATGAGTTGTGGCTGACTTTGCTTTCTGAATCCTCAGGCAAACTTTAATAAATCATAAATAATATATCACCACATTGTGACCTTTTATAATTTTAAATATGACTCAGTCCTCTTTCCTGGTTCTTCACCCTGTCCCAAGCATTCAAAGCTGCTATTGAGCATAGCACCAAGGTGTAATCTGTCTTTGCAAATTAGCATACTGACCTTCACCAAGAATGTGTTCTTGGGAAATTTCAGTACCTCTAGCCCTATTTCTATAGGTTGTTCTATAACTCTAGCTTCCTCTCTTCACTATGTTTTCTATTGTAACGAGGACCAGCTTCCAGTATTACTGTAACTGAATCTTTCCAATCTTGTGGAATAAGTTGCTCATGAATTTAACATCTGTTTCACAAAGGGTGAGTGCATATCATATGAAATGACTAGGTTCTTAACTCTTTTCAAATCTAACATTTCTACACAATTCCAGTTAACTTCTGAATAGCCTTGGGGATGCATATCATATCTGGTGGTCATTCTTGAATGGTAACTGGATAAACTAAGGTTGGTTTTTTTTTTTTAATAACCTTGGGCTACTCCTCTTCAGTTTAATAATGTAATGGTGTAGTAGATTCTGCTCTAAACTCCTCTGAGTGTGAATATTTTTCTTAGTTTCATTAGTAGGTCTTCCTAAGGCTTGTATCTTATCAGTCATTTTTTTTTTTGTATTTGGCACTCATATCAAACCACTTTTTTAAGGATAAAATATGAATTACCAAACTTATAATGACATTGTGTCAATCCCAGCTAAGCTGATTATCCCTTCATTTACTTTTTCCATTTTCAAACTATCCATTGAGGAACCATACAGAGACCACCTAACTCCTGGCATTGTAATATTGTTCACCATTCTTAACGTGGGGAAAAACTTAAAAAACAAACCAACAAAAACCGCTTATTTCCCCAGTAAGAATTCCCAGGTGTCTGTGTTGAAAATGTCAGGAAAGTAGCTGTCACTGCACACATGGCTGGGCAGAGGAGATGGAAGTGCATGGCCTTGCTGAGCGCAGTTGCAGCTGCTCACATGTAGCTGGGGGCTGAGAGTGTGTGGCAGTGGTCCTAGAAGGGATCTTGGGGAAGCCTGTAACCCATGGGGAGAGGAAGCCATGGAAGTGGACACAGGATGTGCAGAAGCAGCCTTCACGGCAGGAGTTGAGGGTGTGGCCCTGAAGGACAAAGCTGCAGTGGTGGGCTTTTGGGGCCCAGCCAGCTGTGGCATTTGGTGCCGGGACCAGGCTGTGCTGAAGGCTGCTGTGGAGAGGCTGCAACAGACTGGCAGAGAGGGATGGGGGGGGCAAGCCTTGTGATTTTGTGCCTCATGTTGGGCTCCAGATGAAGCATTTATCTATTCTTTATCAGTAAAAACCCAGGAGTCAGATACCAGAGTAAGAACCTAAGTGATGAGAAAAGTGGCAGAGAACTGACCAGTGGCCTCCTTTCTCTCTGCGTCCTCAATCCCCAAAGGCTGAGGATCTTTCTGTGCTCCACCCCGACACTTCCTGTGTCTTTCTATGGCCTCAGTCCTCCAAAGCCTCTGACTAACTTGTCAGCTGGTAACTAGCTCCCCTTCTGATTGGAAGTAAAGTTTATTGTCAGTCTCGGGTATGTTACAGTGCAATCAAAGTATCCCACAACATACGGTGTCACTATAACCCTGGCTTTCCTGGAACCCGGTGAGTAGATAGACTGGCCTCAGTCTCAGAAGAGCTGCCTGCCTCTGCCTTCTGAGTGTATCACCACTGTGCCTGGCCTTACTGTAGTTTTTCAAGAAAAAAGACTATAGCAGGGTGTATGATATGTCTGTAAACTTCTTCAAACCTTAGAAGGCATGAACGCACTGCAGTGTGTGGGGGCCAGAGGACAGACAGCTTTGGAGTTGCCTCTCTTCTTCCATCTTCACATGGGTTCTGGGTTCTGAATTCAGTTTGCCACATTTGCATAGCAAGTGTCTCTACCCTCTGAGCTGTCTCACTGACGCCTGGCCTGGTGGTGGTGTTGACCAGCAGCCCCTGAAGAAAACAAGGCCTTTAAATATGACATTATTAAAAGGGACGTGTGATTGATTTTTGTTTTTTTGAGACAAGTCTTATACAGTCATACATTGCTTTAAACTTTCTGTGTGTAGATAAGTTTGAACTTCGAGTCCTCCCTCCTCCTGCTGCCGCATCCAATTTATGCAGTGCTGGTGATCAGACCAGGCATTGTGTGTGCTGACAGCTGAAGTCCAGTCCTAACCTCTGTACAAAGAGTATATAGTGGGCTAAAGCTAACCCTGAACTAGACAGGGCTTGTACTTTGGCCCACAGGTGTCACTGTATTTCTCTTGAAAAGGTAGAGTAATTTTCCATATGCCTGCGAACACACTCCTCAGCCTTGGGCATTGGTCTTGGTTTTATTCAAGGAGTGGGATTCTTGCTGTGTAGCCAGGCTAGTCAGACTCTTCCTCTGGCCTCAGCCTTTTGTGTGTGGAGGCCATAGGCATGTGTCACTTAGTTTCTGCTTCTTTTATAGTGAGCTGTAACACAAGGTATCTGAGAAAAATACGATTGTATGTACTTATTAGAAGTTCTTATCTAAAAATGTGTGTTTTATTCACCTACTTGTTTTTGGTAGTATGGTGGCAGAACCCCCCCCCCTTTTTTTTTTGGTTTTTCGAGACAGTGTTTCTCTGTATTGTTTTGGAGACTGTCCTGGAACTCGCTCGGTAGACCAGGCTGGCCTCAAACTCACAGAGATCTGCCTGCCTCTGCCTCCCAAGTGCTGGGATTAAAGGCGTGCACCACCAACGCCCGGCCAGCAGAACCCCTTTTTATTCTACTCAGAGTACTGCATTATGTTTATCTTACTTAAATTTCTTCAGATTCTTGACATTGACAGTTTCTCCAAGCTTTTTTGTTGTTGTTGGTGGTGGTGTTTTGTTTTGTTTTGTTTTAAGACATGGTCTCCCTATCCATCCCTGGCTGCCTTGGGACTTGCTGGGTAAACCATACTGGTCTCAGAGATCTGCCTGCCGCTGCCTTGTGTACCACTATATTAGGTGTGGAGGGTACATGCTCCTCACTTGACAGCTTGGGTTATATTAACTGTGACACCATGTTCCCTCCCTGTCCCCTCTTATTTAAGCTTTTCAGGTATGTTTATGCTCTATATCTCAGGATAGCCTCACATACGGTTCCTCTTGCCCATGCTTCCCAGTTTCTGAGGTTGTAGGTGTATAAACCATGCCTGGCAGTGCAATAACTATTTTAATGTCAGCACTGAGTTGTTATCCTTTTCTCATCTTTTTTCTTAGTATACTTTATATCATTTTTGTTTGAGACGCTTGTACAAGTATATCTTAGTCACTTTCCTGTTGCCATGATAACTTCATGACCAAGGCAAGTAATAAAAGAATGTGCTTTGTTTGGGGCTCATGGTTCCAGGGTTAGAATCCATGAGCATCATGACAAGGAGGATGGTGTGAGTTGGAGCAGTAGCCGAGAGCTTATATACTGATGTACGAGAAGGAAACAGCTAACTAGAAATGCCATGGACTTTTGAAACCTCAAAGCCTGCCTCCAGTGACATACCTCATTCAACAATTCCACACCTCATTCAAAGTGCCACACTTCCCAATTCTTCCCAAACAGTTCTGCGAACTAAGGATCGAGTATTCAAATATATGCGCCTGTGAGGCCTATTCTTCCTTAGATCACCACATTCCATTCCTTGGCCCCCATAGGCTTATAGTCATACCATTATGCAAAATGCTTTTAGTCCCATTTAAAAAGTTTCCATAGTATTTCACAGTCTCAATTCTGTTTCAAAGTGTGAGACTCAATGCAGTGTCTTAATTGTAACCTGCTGTAAAATCAAAATCAAAATAAATTGCATGTTTTTAACATACAAGGGCACTGAATATGCTTTACTATTCCAAAAGGAAGGAATTTTCAATATAGTTAGTAAATACTGTACCAAAGCAAGACTGAAACCTAATAGGGCAAACTTCAAATTCTGTAGTTCCTTGTCTGACGTCAAAGGACTTTTGGCTCTGCCCTTCCAGCTTTGCTGACTGAAAAAACATGTCCACTCCTGCCTGCAGCTCTCCTTGGCAGATATCCCATGCTTCTTGCGCCCTTAACATCTTGGGATCTCCAATGAAATGCAAGCTTCACTTTCATAACTCATAATGCGCAAGCATCATACTGGGCACTGTCATTTTTCCAGTTACTAGTGGGGGGTAAGTTTTTAGATAGTAGGAACAGTTGTTGCATTGTCAGCTCTATTGTGCCTTGAACTAGAACTATTGTGTTCTCTTGTGAGTTGGGGAGTCCAGTGCATTCCCTTTCTAGTTACCAGCCTTATTTTTAGATTGTAGTTAGTAAGTGTAATTTTAGTTGTGACAGTAATGTTCAGGGTGCATATGAAAGTGTAGTTATATCAAGTATATAATTGAATATGCTTCCTTCCTTTGGCTCACAATCTAAATTTATTATGCAAGAATTTCCTTCCCTCGATGTCATTAAAAATAGAAAATACCCAACTGTCTGGAATGGATTATAGAAATGTGCCTGCAGCTTAGAGGCAAAGATATAACATTGGCTTCTGTCCAGCTCTGGGATTCTTAGAAAAATAATGTGTGCTTTAATACAGAGACCAAGAGATACGGTTAGTAATGTTGACCTTGAATTGTCCTCTAAGTGCAAGGCCCTAGGAAGACCTGAGAGGATTGAACTTTGGGGAGTAATTGAAAAACATGAAGCAGTGCTGCTGAGCTAAGGAAGCTGTGCAATAGAGCCAATCCCAGGCCTGGCTCATGCGTTACCTGCTGCGTAGGAAAGCCACTCAGCCTTGAGTGTGTGCCTTCAGTTATGTTGCTGAGTTAGTAAAGCCTACTTCTTGAGGTTATTAGAAGAAAATCAGGTGTTTAAAATATGTATGAAATGCTTTTCTTCAGTGCCTGGAATGTAGACCCATTTTTAGGTGATGATAGTTGTTATTGCTGATGTTAGTATTGCTTCTGATTCCTTTATTTACAAAATTGCCAATTGTATGGCATGGTGACACACTTTAAGCCCAGCACTTGGAAGTCAGAGACAGGTAGTAAGTTCTGTAAGTTCCAGACCAGTCAGTGCTATATGTATTGAGAATATCAACAAAAACAAAACTACAAGCTCTGAAAAATCTGCCAACTAACTATTACAAATAAAATTTTAAGTTTGAATCTTATGTTATACTAATACATCTAAAGGTGTTTGGAGTAATGGAAATTATGTGGAAGATGAAAGGTTCAGGCATTACTCTGGCCTGCCCTGTTACCTGGCAGGATGCGCTCAGGCAACACTCTGGCCAGCCCAGAGTTCTGTGAGAACCAGCCAGGTACAAAGGACTCCTTTAAGGGACTGACCCCTGCCCATTTACTCTCTCTTACTCCTCTTCCTCTCTTCCTCTCTCTTACTCTTTTGCTCTTGCTCTTACTCTCTCTCTCTCTCTCTCTCTCTCTCTCTCTCTCTCTCTCTCTCTCTCTCTCTCTCTCTCTCTCTCATCTCTCTCTCTCTGCTCCCCTTTTCTCTCCCTGTCCACCAATAAATTCCACGTGGGATCGTTGAGTCGTGGTCTGTGTCTCCTTACTGGATAAACCTAAACGTTTTAACAACAGAAGAGGACTGGAAATCACTGCCAACAGATGCAGGGAAACAGCCTAAGAGAAAGCCATCGTCGCAGGTACGAGTTTGGAGGAGAAAGCAATGGACTTCAAGGCACTGACTTACTTATTACCAGATCTCAGATACTTTTCTCAGTTCATTCAAAAGGTTATATCAGGTGTTAGAAAGACTGGAATTATCCAATTGGATTCTAGATCTAATGCCCCTGTGGCTCCTCAGTTCCCTTAGTATACCAGTCCAGGAAACCTGATATAAACCACTTCTCCAAGCACCTCTCCATCCTCATCAGTCTGGGTGTCAAACTTCTGTCAGACCTGACCTTCCTGCTGTTGCTTAGACACACTAGGAGACTTGAATCATGGCCTGTATTCTTACTGTTTACTCTGCCTAGAATAACAGGTTTCCCTCATAGCTAAAAGAATAGAAAGGTGGGATTCAAATATACTATGCAACAGTTTGCACAGCAGCATTGGTCACAGTGGCCAAAAGTATAAAACAAATGCCCATCCATGAATGAATTTATACACAAAATAGTATTCACATACAACCATACTCTGTTGTAAAAAGAAATTAATTGCTGACAGATGCAACCTGAGTAAACTTTAAAGACATCCTTCTAATTAAATAAGCTAGGTACAAAATGGCAAGTATTATAAGAATCCACTTACAGAATTCAGTGTCCCCAGATTACATGTATACTCCCATAGTCCTACGACATAGAATGAGGATTATAAACTTGACAAATAGTCTGGGTTACATAGTACAATTCTCTATAGCATGAATAATAAAAATCCATGGACAGATATTGGGGTTCAAGCTGAAGATCAAAAATGTAAAGCAGCCAAGGCACCAGAGAGCTCTTACCTCTACCAAGTCTGGGGCGATCCTGTCCTGAATGTGGATGGAGACTAACTGCCAGCTCTGAGACCCTGCTCCTGTCTTATATACCTCTCTAGAGCAGGTATTAAAGGCATGCACCCACCACTGCCCAGCTCTATGACTAACTAGAGTAGCTATGGGGATTAAAGGTATATACCACCACTGCCTAGCCTCTGTGGCTGTGGCTAGATTTGCATTCTGATCTACCAGCAAGCTTTATTAGATCATAAACAATCTATCACCATAGTTCCACTTTTTTGCCTGATATAAAAACAGAGGCTATAACTAATATAAGAAAGACCATGTACAATAAGTACAATAACTATATACAATATATACAGGCAATAAGTATATCAACAATGTCTGTACATGTGCATTTGACAAATTCAGAGAAAATACTCCATTATCTATCCTATCTTGGTGAGTCCAAAGTCTTGTACCTAATTTACTTTATATTCAAATTTCCATTATCAAATTATATTTTAATGTCACTCAACATTATATACTTTATATTTCTTTAGTGAGTTTCTTTTCTGAATCTGGTAAACAAGGAAAACTATAACTATCTAGTCTTAAACTCCCTCAGAAACCCATGAAGGAAATAATATTAGCTGAGTAAGCAGGAGGTGCAAACAAGCAACTTCTAAAAGATGGGAGAAATGACAGAAACAGCTGACTACCTGGACAGTAATCCAGGATTCCTCTGCAACTTGGGCATCCATCTTCACCGTACAGGTCTAGCATGTCTGACAGACTTTTCTGTGAAGCAAGGTTCTTAACGGACTGTCCCACCTTGTCTTGACAAGGTTTGGCAATCACTCTCTTTTGTGTCCTGCTTGTCCAATTGGGACAGCATACTGTCAGCAGTCAAAGCAAGGATACTTTCTTGCCCAGTGGATAACTTTTACCACAAAGAAAATAAACTCCATGTGGAATTTCTTTGATGCTCAACATCTTCTCTGAAGTAGATTGGTGCTGCCAGGAGCAGACATTGTCATAAAAAAAAAAAAGAACCTATGTTATTAAAAACAAATGCCATATTTTGTAGATCTCTGAAGTATTTGAAGATGATCTGTCTTTCTAAAATATATGTTTAACTTTGTAAACATACCTAGTATGACTACAAATTTGATTGTAATAGGTGACTACTTATCTGCATTTCCATGTTATCCTATATAGTTGGTAATAATAACTTTCAAGGACTAGAAATTTGTACTACATTGTTAAATGGGCTGTATAGGTACAAAACCTTGAACAAGATTAGAAACATATATACAGTATGCTTTAACAAAATTAATCTCAAATTTGTATCAATATACAAAATTTGTATGCAATATACAATGTAAAGTATTTAATACTAGCAGCTGCATTTTAAAGTAGCCTTAATAATAATCTACCTTTTTATCTTATGTCTATATCCTCCCTTTTTTCTCTTAGAGTAGTTAGTCTACCCTTTTATCCTATTATACCTATACCCCCTTTTTTATCCAAAACAGGAACTCTGAATCTAATATAATCCACGATGTTCAATTTTCTTCCTACCTATACCCAATAACAACTTGTAACCAACCTCCTAAACAATGACAATTATCCATAACCCAGTGAACAACCAAAAACCATCCACCCCATCTCTTGGGAGTGTGGGCATCGTGTTCTTAAAGTTACTTCCTGCTGTCTGGGGGTGATAGCATCTTCAGGGGATCCTGAAAAGAAAAATTTGGGTTAATTGTCAAGTCCCGGGAGAGGTTGCTATATCATTTGTTGTCCAGTCTCTGAATAATGGGAAAGTGGAGGGCTTGTCTTAAGTCCTGACCAGAGTAGTCTGAGGCTGGATCATCTCAGCTAGCCACCTGGAAATTGTTCTGCTTAATAGTGTTCTCATAGTCCTGGTGGAATTGTCGATGTGGGGTTCCATCTTCTTTTTGAAGACTTCATCATTCATATTAGGTCAGAATATTTCTTTTCTTGGTAATTTTTCCCCAGTAGTTCTCCAATTTTCTCTGAATGCTTATTTGTCCAAAGATCTTAAATTCCTCAAGATGTTTGTTTTTATTTTCCTGAAAAGACAAAAACAAAACCCTTCCCCAACCCTAACTTTGGGGGGGTTCCTAATCTAATCTTTATCAAATTTGATTTATGGTTTCTCATGAAATTTTGGTTTTTATCTTCTAAAGCTCTTCAGTCATCCAGAGCAGTATGTTTTCTTATAATAGGCATTAGGTTCTTTAATTGCTCTGGAAGGAGTTTCCTCCATGGTGACAGGAAAGGTTTACTTTGAATGTCTTTTGTTGACCTACATTCATTAGTCCACTGGCTGCCTTTGCCACACCTTCTGCATAATCCAGAAGGGAGGGTGTTCTGTTTGGATTATATTTAGAAAAGAGTATTGTTTCTAGGAACACCCTGTTTACAATCCTTTATAAGGTGATCTTGTTTGCCGCAGTTGAAACACTTGATTGACACCTCGATTTTTCTTCAAACCTCTTGAAATTACTTCTTTTATCCATGCATCATCATGGCCGTGAGATTTAATATTGATTGTATATCAGATTGATTCCTCCAAAGGTGCACCTTGCCTTTAAATGCCTAATTATCCTTTTGAATTGAGAATTAGCATTTTCAAAAAGCCAGAGATTCAATTATTATTTGTCTAGCTTCTGAATCTGATATCATTCTATTTACTGCTGATGTTATTCTTTGTAAGAAGTCCATGAAGACTTCCTTTGGCCCTTGTATAACTTTAGTAAATGACTCAATATTCTTTCCTACTCCCAAGCATTCAAAGATGCTGCATGGCATAAAGCCAGGGCGTGGTTATCATACAGAGATTGCCTTTCCATAGTAGCATAATCTCATTCTCCAAGCATTTGATCTTGGGAGATTTCCATCCCTCCATTGTTGAATAATTTTACCCTCTGCTGAATCAGGTATCCCACTGTAATTGTAGACCAGGCTCTAAGATAGCATTAACCAAGTCTATCCAGTCTTTAGGAATAATTCTTACAAACTGACCATGAGTTTAACATCTGCTTTACCAATAATGAATGCGTACCATTTGAGACTATCACTTCCTTGAATCTCTTTAAATCTAACATTGGCATAAGGGTCCAATTAGCTCTTACAATGCCTCTATCATTTGGCAATTCCTGTAAGGTTACTAAATATATTAAGGTTGGTTGTCTGAAAACCTTAGGCTGTTCCTCTATAACCTTCCAATGCGGTGCTGAGATTGGCTCTCCACTGATTCCCTCTGACTGGATTTGAGTATCCCTATGATCTGCTTTAATAAGTTTTTCTCTTTTTTTTTCTTTTTTTTTCTTTCTTTTTTTTTTTTTTTTTTGGTTTTTCGAGACAGGGTTTCTCTGTGGCTTTGGAGGCTGTCCTGGAACTAGCTATTGTAGACCAGGCTGGTCTCGAACTCACAGAGATCCGCTTGCCTCTGCCTCCCAAGTGCTGGGATTAAAGGCGTGCGCCACCAACGCCCGGCTTAATAAGTTTTTCTAAGACCTGTATCTTGGCACTCATATCAGCCAACGTTTTTAGAAATAAACCAAGAATTATCAAGCCAACAACAAAGATTTTCAAAATGATAGTTAGCGGGATGTCAATCCCAGTTAAGTTCATCATCCTCATTTAATTGTTCCATTTTTAGATCATGCAGTGTGTACTCATAGAGAGATCTAACCCTCTCCATTGTAATAGAGTTTCCTATTTTTTAATGTGAGTAAAAAAACTCTCTTTTTACTAATTCCTCTCTTAAGAATTCCCAATTGTCTTACCAAATCTGCCAACAGTGTCAGTGAATTGAAAGGCGTAGCTTGTCTGGTAGCCCTGAGTTGAGACTGGCAGCCCAAGAGGGGTATAGGGAAAGCCTGCAACCCATGGGGACGGGTGGAGGAGAGAGAAACAGACTGTATACAGGATTGTGTGGAAAAACACATGTGCCTGAAGGCAGAGCCAGCTGATGGGATGGGGAGGGGCGGGCAGCTGAAGACTGTTTAGAGAGGCTACAACAGGAAAATCCCAAACTCACTCAAAGACTTAGGGAAAAAACAAAAGAGAACCTAGCTGGCTGGGCAGGGACTCCAATGGGAGCCCTGTGTGCAGCTCTGGCCTGAGCTGGTGACTTCAAAGCCACAGACAAGTGGCTTTTTCATGAATTTGTTACATTGGGCACTAACTAATTTGTAGTATGAATAATAAAAACTCAGGGACACATTGGGGTTCAAACTAAAGATCAGAAAAATAAAGCCAAGCCACCAGAGAGCTCTTTTCTCTGCCAGGGCTGGGGCAGTCCTGTCCTGAACGTGGATGGAGACTTAATTGCTAAGACTGAATATCAGCTCTGAGACCCTGCTCCTGTCTCATATGCCTCTGGAGAGCTGGGATTAAGGGTGTGTGCCACCACTGCCTGGCCTTTGTGGCTATGGCTAGCTTTGTAATCTTATCTCCAGGCAAACTTTATAGATCATAAACAATATATCACCACTTTTCTCTCTCAGAAATACCAAAACAGCAAAAAAAAAAAAAAAATTAACGTACCTTATTAACAGACATGTGATTTCTCCATGTTCATTACCTGCACCTAAGCTTGGAGTGTTCAAATTCAGGTAGAGCCAAGATACTAATAGTAATACTTATACTTTGTTAAAGGAAATGCTATGTACTTTTTGTTGTTGTTGTTGTTGTTGAAGCAAGCTTTTTAAAACAAAATTCTGAGGCACAGGCCTTTATTCCCAGCACTCAGGAGGCAGAGGCAGGCAGGTCTCTTAGTTTGAAGCCAGGCCTGTCTATAGAGTGAGTTCCAGCACAGTCAGAGCTACACAGAGAAACCCTGTCTCAAAAAACAAACAGACAAAGAAAAAAACAGAAAATCTATAGGGATTACATTGTGGTCAGTATCATTTGGGGACTAACTGAATTAGTCTTTTCTGTATTTTTTACATATGTGAATGTGTATTTGTCACTGCTCTAGAGGCAGTAGAAAAGGATTCTGGAAGAATGGAGCTTATGTAAGAGGCAGACTAAAGCCCCATGCAAGAGCCAACTTTATTCAGAATGGCAGCCAATTTATATTCTGAGGGCTAAGAGGAGTCACATGCGTGACGTGTATAGTCACAGGGACAGGCTGCATGTGACAGGCATGTTTTCCATAAAGGTATAAAATCAAATAACAATAGCTAGCTGTAATGAATAATCTGAAGCAAACTCCTAGCCACTACACCTGGGTGGGGCACAAAAGCGGAGTCCAAGAACCAGTCCTTGTTTTGGAAGAAATTTAGGTCATTTTACTTTTTAAAGATTGATTTTTTTACGAGTATGAATATTTTGCCTACAACATCGATGTCTGTGCATCACATTCATACAGGCCCAAGAAGGGTTTGAGACCCCCTGGTAATCTGCCAGTGGGTACGAGGAAACAAACTCAGGTCTTTGCAAGGGCAATATCTTAGTTTGGGTTTCTTTTTTGTTTGTTGGTTTTTTGGTTTGGTTTGGTTTGGTTTTCGAGACAGTGTTCCTCTGTGCCTTTGGAGCCTGTCCTGAAACTCGCTCTGTAGACCAGGCTGGTCTCGAACTCACAGAGATCTGCCAGCCTCTGCCTCCCGAGTGCCGGGATTAAAGGCGTGCCACCAAAGTCCATCTAGTTTAGGTTTCTATTGCTGTGATTAAATTCCATGACCAAATGCAACTTGGGGAGGAAAGGGGTTACTTAATCTTACACTTCTTGGTCACAGTCCGTTGTCAAAGGGCAGTCAGGGCAGACGCCGAGAAGTGCTGCTAGTGGGCTTGTTCCCCGAGGCTTACTAGACTTGCTTTTTTATGCAGCCCACTGCTGCGAGATAATCCTTCTGTACTGTGAATATGTTTTACTCTCATTGATTGATAATAAAGCTGCTTTGGACCATAGTAAGGCAGAAAAAGTCTAGGCAGGAAAGCTAAACTGAAAGCACAGAGAGGAAGGAGGGCTGTGTCTGGGGAGAGATGCGAGCCACCCTCCAGAGGAATAAGACATGTTAGAGGACAGGAAACGCCACGAGACACATGGCAAAATATAGATTAATAAAAACGGGTTAATTTAAATTATAAGAGCTAGTTAGTATTAAAAAAAAACGCCTAAGCTGATAGGCCGAACATTCTGTGATGAATATAAGCTTTGTGTGACTGTTTGGGATCAGACTTTCAAGACAAAAGACAAGCTCCGCCTCCGTTTATAACCCAGGATACCAGCCCAGTGGTGGCACCACCCACAATAGCTGGGCCCTCCAACATTAGTCGCTGATATCACCACAGACTTGCACACAGGCCAGTCTGATGAAAGCATTTTTTCAATTGAGGTTCCCTCTTCCAAAATGACACTTTCTTATGTCAAGTTAATGTAAAAATTAGCCAGTACAAGCAGCAAGTGGTTTTAACTGCTGATCCGCCTCCAGTACTTGTTTTTGTGCTTTTTAAGAACTGGAAGTAGGAGGGTTTTAATGTTGTAAATGTGCTTGCTGATTGAGGAATAGAGCACAACTCTGCAGACCCTGGAATTATCTAACCTCTACTAAAACAACAACCTGCCCCTTATATCTCTAGTTCTATCCCCAGTAATTGCTTTCAGCATAATAGCTATTATCCCAGACAGAGTGAACGTTTAATAACTAGATTGGAGGCATCCCTTTACAGTGCACTAATAGGAAAAACACTACGACAGTAACTCTCTCTCACATCTGACCTGTCCTACTTCTCAGTTTACCAGCATTGTGTCTGTCTGTATCTTACTGCCTCATTTTAGGAATTCAGAGATTATAGTGATCCAGGTTATTGTTTATCCAAACTGTTTACTATGTACGTTGAAACTTTGTAATAAGATTATTACAGCCATGGTTCCCATGATGCTTGAAAGCTTCTGTTTGACTTTTGGACATCAATCTCAACAACATGTTACACTACTTTATTAATAAGCCCATTTTCTACTTTTCTAGATTTATCCTCCAATAAAAAGTCATTTTATTATTGTGATAGTCTGAATATAATTTGCCCCCATAAGCTCATAGGGAATGGCAGTATTTGGAATTGTGGCTTTGTTGGAGTAGGTATGGCCTTATTGAAGGAAATGGGTCACTGTGGAGGCAGGCTTTGAGGTCTCATATATGCTCAAGCCACACCCAGTATCTCAGACCACTTCTGTTGCCTTCTGGTCAAGATGTAGAAATGTCAGCTCCTTCTCCACGTCTGCCTGCATGCCACCATGTTGCATCATGATGAGAATGTAATGTAATGAAATGTAATGTAATGTAATGAATGTAATGTAATGAAAATGTAAGTCACCCCAAATTAAATGTTTCCCTTTATAAGAGTTGCCATGGTCATGATGTGTCTGCACAGCAATGGAAACCCTAAGACAATTATTATACTCTAAATTACGTTCTAAATAGGTTTGTGTTCTTGTTTGCTACTCTGTGTTTGAAATGGGCCTCTGTGTTGCCTAGGTTGACCTCAGACTCCTGGGATCAAGTAATCTTCTCTCGTTGGTCTCCTGAGTAGCTAATAGGCACATACTGTTACTCTGACTAAATATGCTAATCAATAGGGTTAGTGCTGGAATAATGAAATGTCTTCTGGAGATGGTACAAACCTATAATTCCACAATCTAGAGGCAGAGACAGGAGGATACTAGGCTTGAGACCTCCCTATGTTCAACAGTGAGATCCTGTCACAAGCACTACCTCACTTGAAAGTTCTGTTGTTTATTGACAATTATATTGATTCTTAGATATTCACAAAGTACTATAATCTCTTTTGTAATGAAAGGTAGGTGTTTACGATTCTTTTTTTAAAAAAACAGGGTGTCTTACTTAGGGTTTCTATTGCTGTGAAGAAACACCATGACCATAGCAAGTTTTAAAAGAAAAACATCTCATTGGGGTGGCTCACTTATAGTTCATAAGGTCAGTCCATTATCATCATAGTGAGACAGGCAGACATGGTGCTGGAAAGGTAGCTGAGAGTCCTAATTTTGCAAACAACAGGAAGTGATCTGTGACACTAAGCAGTACCTTGAGCATAGGAGATCTCAAAGCCCACCCCCTCAGTGACACACTTCCCCCAACAAGGCCACACATAATTACTCCAAAAAGCCATCCCTCCTAATGGTGCTGCTCCATTTGGAGGCCATTTTCTTTCAGACTACCACACAGTGTACCACCATGTCTGTCATCGATTCTTCATGTTTTTCTTTCCTCATTGAATCACATGAATCAAAGGAAGAACATTTTCGATGAAAATCATATATATCTCAATCTAAAATACTTAATTATGCTAATATGATAATTACATATACATATATGAATATATTTCAGGCCTTTAAACTCTCAGGTATTTACAGAACTAGAAGGATGATACATTATATCTATGTTCATTTTAATATGCATGCATCTTTATACACACATAAAACAATTATCATAGAATGTGATCCAAGGCATAGTTTATAATGTACAATCCCATTTTCATTTAAGAAAATATCATGGTTGTTATGCAAAGAAAAGGTTTTGAAATGGTGTATACTTGTTGACTGTGAAGAACCCTAGACAATGGAATGGAGCCAAAGTTCTCGGGCTGAGCAGAGTCAGACCTTGAGATAAAGATTAATAGGAAAATGACGCACTAGAGTTTCAGAAAGGAGGAAAGTAGGACTGGAAGGAGACTGAGGCTGGACCCCAAGCAGAGTTGTGGCATCAAGAAAAGCTAAGTGGACAACTGAAGTTAAACTAAGTCAGTGACCCAAGAAAGGAAGTAGAGCCTGTAGCTCTCTCCTGTCCTGTGTTCTGGGACCTCCAGTGAAAGGAAGGGTAGATCAGGAATTGCCTGGGCCCTTCATGAAGTTGCCTTACAGAGACCTGCACGTGCTAGGTTTTGAGGTTGGGGGAGATGTGAACTGTTATGATGGTTCACAGAGATTCGGGCTGCCTCTCTCCTCACTGCTATGCTATCACAGGATTATTACCCAGATCTGTGTGGTCCATAATACTCAAAATGATGTCCATGTTCCTGGGGACAGGCAGGGAAAGAAGACATTAATTATGATAAGGACCAGTTCTGGAAATTACATGTTAACTTCAGCTCAAGTCCCATTGGCTGTGATTTAGTTTCATGGCCTCCCCTGGATGCAAGGGAAAATAGTTTTATTCTGCTTGGTCTTATGCCCAGCTAAAATAGGAGACTGTTATGCAACTGTTTCTATAGAAAGAAAGAGTATATCATAGGACCATCTGTAGACATCTCCACTTTGTATTTTACACGGATATTAGTTTGGTTGGTTTTTAGTTTCAACAAGCACACATTTTATTTTAATTGTGTCACAGGTTGGGTCTCTAGGAAGCAGAACTTCAGGCAGAATTTGGTGTTAAAGAGTGCCTGTAGATTTAACCACTGTGGACATGATAGGAGTGAAGTAGGATTTGGCCAGAAAAGCCGTTGCAGTGCTGGTCTAACAGTAGCCATCACTGACTGCATGGAAGCCCTGTCCTAGAAGAGTTGCTCTACACCAGGCTGGAGTGTCTGATTGTATATGTCCTTCAGTTTTTGTCAGCTGATTTTGCCACCATAGTTGCCCCAAAAGCAGCTTCATGGCAATTCTCACAAGGGAGTGTTCCAAATTATGTCTAATTTGTGATTAAGACCCAGAAAGAAAGCTGGGAAAACAAAGATCCAAGATCCTTGTTACTGCCACTCATTGGGTTTAGGCTTACCATGGGAAGAACCTGACTAGGCAAGGCAACTTTGCTAGGTGAACCCCACAGGGGCTGAATTTGCCCACTAAGTCCTTTCTTGAAGGAGATAGGGGTGGCACATTTCTGTATTTATCACAAATATATTCAGAAGTAACTAAAACATTTTATATCTTGAAAAGCAAAATTATTCATTTGTTTGTTTGTTTGTTTTTCAAGACCGGGTTTCTCTGTGTAGCTTTGTAGACCACACTGGCCTCGAACTCACAGAGATGTGCCTGCCTCTGCCTCCCAAGTGCTGGGTCTAAAGGCATGTGCCACCACCACCCAGCAAGCTAAATTATTCTTTCACGAAGAATTTCTTTTGATGTTGTTTTGTTTTGTTTTGTTTTTCAAGACAGGGTTTCTTTGTATAACTGCCCTGAAACTTGCTTTGTTCACCAGGCTGGCCTTGCTTGAATCACTGACATCTGCCTGCCTCCTAACAGCTGGGACTAAAGCCATGTGCCACCACTGCCTGGTCATAGCAACTCTTCTAAAGGAGAATTTTTAATTGTGGCTGACTTAGGACGTTCAGAGGTTTAGTCCATTACTGTCATGATGAGAAGCATGGTGGTAGACACATGCTGTAGGTGCTAAGAGTTCTATATCTCGATCCACAGGCAGCAGGAAGAGACAGTGAGCCACTAGCTTAGCTTGAACTTCTGAAACCTCAAAGGCCCCAACCACAGTGACACACTTCCTCCAACAAGGCCACACCTTCAATAATGCCATTTTTATTCAAACCACCACATATTGTAACACTTTAAAAGGTCTGTGGTGGTTCATTCTGTTTTATTTGTCCCAAAATAAATAATTCTTTAAAAGTTTGTCTTCCATTCACATCAGCTAATCCACTTTGTCCCCTTCATTCCAGAAACACTACTCGTCAGTATTAGTGATCTCTACCAGCAAAGTCAGACAAGCAAGTCTTCACTAATGCTGCCTAGCAACATTGAAATATCATACTCTTCTTAAAACATCCCTCACTTGTATCCTAAAACCCCATCTTCTCTCCTTCATGACTCAGCCTCCAAGCTTTAGACTGTCCTTGACTTCAGATCTCTGAGACCTTTTTTCTCTTCGTCACTTATCATGAAGTTGCCCATCATACTCAGTCATGGTGTTTTTATTTCCATTTTCTTTTTTTAAATACAGGATCTTGCTTTGTATCCCAGACTGGCCTTGAACTCACTATGTGGGCAGGCTGGCCTTGAACCAGCAATCAACTGCATCAGTCTTACAAGGACTGGAATTACAGGGATATGACAAGCCTGGTTACACTCATGGCTCTAAATACCAACTATATACACCAACAACTCCCAAGATTTTAAGCTGCACATTAAACTTCTTGCCTTACTTGTTTCCTTTTTACAAGTTCCTACTTGACATCTCTTTGGGGATGGCCAATTGACACTGATAACTGACCACATAGAAAACTGAACCCCACCCCTACATCCTCTCAAAAAAACCCTATTGATAATGTTGCTCATTTCAGTTAAGGACTGCACATTTACTGAAATCTCAGTTTGGAATATTTTTCTTCCAAAAATTTACATGTCTAATTCATCATTTTACTCAGCATCCCAGTCAAACCACCTTGTCAGAAAAGAACCCTAGCTGCTTAACACATTATGAATTTACTTATTTACCATCTATCTCCAATATAATTAAAAACCCCAAGAGGAGAGTACTGATGAAAGTTTCTTGTCCGGCCTGGTCCCACCGCCCTTCTCAGCCCCAAATAAACACATGGACTCTATATTAGTTATAAAACTTTTGGCTGGTGGCTTGGGCTTCTTATTGTCTAGCTTTGTCTTATTAACCCATTTCTATTAATCTGTATATTTCCACAAGGTCTTGGCTTACCAGAGAATGCCTGACATGTCCTCTCTTAACAGGCTTTACATGACAACTCCATCTGCCTACGTTTCCCAGAATTCTCCTCATCTCCTAGCCCTGTTTATACTTCCTGCCTCTATTGGCCAACAGTGTTTTATTCATCAACCAATAAGAGAAACATATATACAGAAGGACATCTCCCATCAGGAGAGAAACTTTGTTTTAAAGTTTCCATATCTCCAGTGTCAGACAGTAGTTGCTTAAGAAATTCTTGGTTGCCAGGCAGTGGTGACACATGCCTTTAATCCTAGCATACACGTATACACACAATATGTACACACAAGCACAATATGCACACACACATGGGTTTGTGTAGATGCGTGCAGTTACCTTCAGAGGTTAGAAAACATATTTGGATTCTCTGTAACTGGAGTTAATGACAGTTGTGAGCTGCCTGATGTGGGTGCTGGGAACTGAACTTGAGTCCTCTTCAAGAGCAGCAAGTACTCTTTAACCAGTGAACTATCTCTCCATCCTCCTTCATTTTTCTGTTTCATGATGTATTTCAGATTAAATGGCCTTTCTTGTCTTTTTCAGGCTTTATCTAAGCTGTCTTTCAGGTTTCCCATGTAACTGTGGCTCCTGGGGACTATAAATTAGGGATGTCTGTACAGGCAAGGCATCATTCACTTAACTAGCAATGAGTTCTCTCTTTTCTTTTTCTTAAACAGGGTTTCTGTATGTAGCCATGGTTGTCCTGGAACTAGCCCTATAGACCAGGCTTGAATTCAGAGATACGCCTGCCTCTATTTGGGATTAAAGATGTGCTAATATCAAAAAATGTGCACCACCACACCTTGCCTGGTGGTGAGCGCTTCGTGAGAACAAGAACCATACCTCAGAGCTCTCTACTTTAGCATATCTTCAGTATGTTTAGCCACCCAATAGTAATCTGTAAGCAATTATGCCTCAATAGTTTATGAAATGTCAGTCAGCTCAATTGGCATTACATAATTACAACAAGATAATTGTTTGTTTTTTGTTTTGTTTTGTTTTTCAAGACAGGGTTTCTCTGTG
Organism: Mesocricetus auratus; assembly: GCF_017639785.1. Lineage (NCBI taxonomy): Eukaryota > Metazoa > Chordata > Mammalia > Rodentia > Cricetidae > Mesocricetus > Mesocricetus auratus. Next base: position 3,933,971 of record NW_024429224.1, on the reverse strand, counting down.
TAACAACTCTGGCTGTCCAGGAACTCACTCTGTAGACCAGGCTGCCCTCATAGAAAGCCTCCTGCCTCTGTTACTGAAGTTTCTCTTTCTTGCCTGGTTCCACTGCCTCTTCAGCCCCCAAATAAGCACACAAAAATATATATTCATTATTAAGCTATTGGCTGATGGCTAAGTCTTCTTATTGGCTTGCTCTGTCTTAATTATTAACCCATTTCTATAAATCTATGTGTTTCCATGTGGTCTTGGCTTACCAGAGAATGCCCAGACCTGTTAACTCCTTTGGCGGCTACATGGCATCCTCTCAAGGTGCCTCTCTGCCTCTCTCCCTACCATCCTCCTCGTCTCCTAGCCCTGCCTATCTTCTTGCCTCTATTGGCCAACAGTGTTTTATTCATCAACCAATAAGAGAAGCATATATACAGAAGGACCTCCCCCATCATGCCTGTGCCTCCCGATTAAAGGTGTGTGCCACCACTACCCAGCTTCAACAAGATAACCTATTTTACAACAGTAAATCATGCTTATTTAGTTCCACAACCCTCACAGAGAAAGTGACTCAGATTAACATATGGTGCATGCATCTATTGGTAGCCTCTACATGCAGAGGGAGCTCTGCTCTTTCTGCTCACATGCTCTTGTTTTCTTTTGTATGTTTTCATGTTTTTGTTTCTTCTGTTACTTATAGAGTACCTATATGCTCAGTTTCCATGATGTAATCACACATTTTTCATTATTATGTCATACTTGTTAATAGAACTCCTCAATGTTTTCTTCTCACAGAATTGTCCCAGTTTATATGCTAAATAAAATGAAGATCCCACTTAGATACCATTTACTATCTGCAGACTCTTAGATCTGGATTTTTTCTAGGTACATTTTCTCTATGTAAGCAGGATGTGGTAGCAAGCATCTGTAGTCTCAGGGCAGTAGTAGCAGAGACAGAATTTCTCTAAGTTCTGCTGCCAGCTAACATGGTGGATGTACCACTGAACAGTAGCATGACACCGCCTCAAAGGGATGGGAGGTAAAAGGTGCTACACACTTGCCATAGTATTTTCAAATACACACACACACAACACACACACACACACACACACACACACACACACCATAAACTCACAAGTACATTTTAAGAAATGTTCCCAATTTATGCATGGTGCCTCAGAAATTAAGAGCATTTACTGTTCTTGCAGTGGCCCTGAATTTGGTTCCCAGTGCCCCCATGGCAGCTCACAACTTCCTGTAACTACAGTTCTAGGTGATCCAATGTCTCTTCTGATCTCTACAGGCGTGCATGCACTTGATCTATATACATACAGTCACATGTGCACACATTCATTTGTTACATATTTTAACCAAAAATACTTAACTTAAAGGTAAGCTTATATAGCTTCAAATTATTAAATAAATAAGAATGGTATAAAGAGAATGTTTGGGAGCTACACGGAAACTAGAAATTTTCTTGCTGTTATTGCAACTTTGTAATTATGAATAACAGACAAATCAAGCAAAAACAAGAAAAGTTTCTTATGTAGAACCATAGGTTAAATATCCAACATACAGCTCAGAGAGACAGAAAGAAGCAGTTGTGTTGGGGAATGGGATAGAGATGGTGTAAGAAGAGACAGCCAGCAGACAACCACTTTTGTTGTTGATAGAGGTTCTCATCATGTGGGCCAAGTTGGTCTTAAACTTTCAGCCCTCCTGCCTCCTGTGTACTGATTACAGGCATGTGCATCACTACACCCAGTACACTACTGCTTTTCATTTCAGTATTTCAATTCTGCTGATTTTCAATTCTACTTAAACAGAAAATAGAGAGGTTGTGCCTAGAATGGAGTGACAGTACCTTTATGAGGTCATGGATGGAGAATGCAGTCAGCCCAATCATGTGTTGGTCTTCTTTGGCAATATTTAGCTGTTTAGATGCAAGCATTGAATAGGTAGAGGGTTACATTTGTCAAATAATCATAAAAGAATTGTTCACTTTGAGCACTTTTGTCATGAACTGTCGCGTCTGCTGCACGGCCTGTGTCCGAGAACACGTGCGGAGGGTGTCGGGGATTGACAACACAGAGACTTGTTCAATGATGTAAAGAAAACTTTAAGCAGGCCCCAAAAAGGTTCAAGAAAACTTCCCAAGAAAGGCTCCCACCAGACAAGCTTCTGCTCTCTCCTCTCTACCCTGGCTGGTTCTCCTCTGACCCCAGAAACTGATCTGGGCGTGGCAGAAGGGGCGGTTAGTCTTTGGACAAGGTCGAGGTCAGGGTGGTTTCTGTAGGCAGGCCTTTTCCAGGAACTTAATGCCCCCAGGCATTGTATTGTTTTTAGCAAACATGTCTTTAGATTGTCTTACAGCTGCCAACTCCCAGGCAGAAGGGGAAGTGGGTCTCTGCTCAAGGTCTGGTGTTCCCACAATGAACTGTATGGTATGAATGGTATTTAGAGTTTTAGCTTCTTAATTAAACTCATTTTGGAAGGCTAAATATAGCAAGTGACAGTTATTACAGAGAAAAAGAGGGCTGCAGGATTGTAGCACAAATAATATAAACCCAAACACAGACATTGGGGTTCAAGCTGAAGATCAGAAAAGCAGCCAAGCCACCAGAGAGCTCTTACTTCTACCACAGCTAGAAGGGGGATCCTGACCTCAGCATGGGCTGGAAGTCTGATTGCCAAGTCAATCTGAGACCCTCCTTCTATCTTATATACCTATCTAGTGTTGGCATTAAAGGCATGAGCTCTGTTTTAGACTGATTCACTCTCAGGTAGCCCTGGGTGGCCTTGAACTTACAGACATCCATCTGCTTCTGTCTCCTGAGTCTTAGGATTAAAGTTGTGTGCCACCACTGCCCTGCCTCTATGACTGACCTAGTGTGACTGGCTTTGCATTCTAATCTTCAGTGGCTTTATTAGATTAAAAACAATATATCACCACAGTCCCCCTTTTTTGTCTAATACAAAAAAAGAAGGCTATAACTAATATAAGAAAAACCATGTACAGTAAGTACAATAACTATATACAATATATATGTGCATTCAATATGTTAACAATGTCTAATCCATTTGCATTTGACTAATTCAGAGAAAATACTACATATCCTATCTTGATGAGTCCAAAACATTGTACCTAATTCACTGTTCTAATTTTCATTATCAAATTATCTTTTAATGTGTCTCAACTTTTTACACTTTATAACTCTTTAATTTCTTTTATGAGTCTGGTAAACAAGGAAAACTATATCTATCACTGTCTAGTTTCAACTCCCTCAGATATCCAAGAAGGAAATATTAACTGAATAAACAGGAAGTGCCAGCAAGTGACTTCCAAAAAATGTGAGAAATGACAAAAACAGCTTGCTGCCTAGACAGTCATCAAAGGTTCTTCTGCAACATTGGGGCATCCATCTTCAGCCTAAAGACCTAGAGTATCTGACAGACTTTTCTGTGATGCAGGATTTGTGAAGGACTGTCTCACCTTGTCTTAGCAGTCACTCTATTTCGAGTCTTGCCTGTCCAGTTTATACAGCATACTGCCAACAGTCAAGGCAAGAACACTTTCTTGCCCAGTGGCTTACTTTTGCCACAAAGAAAGTAAACTCCGTGAAGTTTCTTCAATCTTCAGCTCTCTGAACTAGATTGGGGCTGCCAGGAACAGACATATCTCATTGTTATAAAAAAAAAAGAAAAGAGCCTATGCTATTAAAACATCTTAAATGCCATATTTTGTACATCTCTGAAGTGTTTGAAGATGACCTGTCTTTCTAAAATATATCTGTTTAACTTTGTAAACATACCTAGTATGACTACAAATTTGATTGTAATAGGTGACTAATTACTAATCTGCATTTCCATGTTATCCTATATAGTTGGTAGTAATAACTTTCAAGGACTAGAAATTTGCATTACATTGTTAAATGGGCTGTATAGGTACAAAACCTTGAACAAGATTAGAAACATATATACAGTATGCTTTAACAAAATTAATCTCAAATTTGTTTCAATATACAAAATTTGTATGCAATATACAATGTAAAGTATTTAATACTAGCAGCTGCATTTTAAAGTAGCCTTAATAATAATCTACCTTTTATCTTATGTTTATATCCTCCCTTTTTTCTCTTAGAGTAGATTCAATAATCTACCCTTTTCTTCTATTATACCTGTACCCCCTTTTTTATCCAAAACAGGAACTCTGAATCTAATATAATCCACGATGTTCAATTTTCTTCCTACCTATACCCAATAACAACTTGTAACCAACCTCCTAAACAATGACAAATATCCATAACCCAGTGAACAACAAAAAAAAACATTTTATTTACTGCTGATGCCAATCTTTGTAAAAAAAAAAAAAATCTGTGAAGGCCTCCTTTGGGCCCTGTATAAAATGACTCAATTTTCCTTCCTACTTCTCCAGTTCTTTCCCAAGCATTCAAATCTGCTGCATGACATAAGTCGGGGCATGGTCATCACATAGCAATTGCCTTTCTATTGTAGCATAATTTTATTCTCCAAGAATTTGATCTTGGGAGATTTCTGTCCCTCTAGCTTTACACTGTTGTTTAATAGTCTTAACCTCTTCTCTTAACTAATTCTTTCCTTTAAGAATTCCAGCCAGAGAAGCTAGGAAATAAGGAGGACCCTAAGAAAAACATGCATGGTCCCCCGGGGAAGGGGAAAGGGGCAAGATCTTCTGAGCAAATTGGGAGCATGGGGGTGGGGAGAGAGGGAGCTAGGAAAAAGAGATAGGGAGAAGAGGAGGGGAGAGGAAGAGAATGAGGGAACAGAAAGGTTGAGTTGGGAAAGAATAGAAGAGAGCAAGGTAAGAGATACCATAATAGAGGGAGCTATTATAGGTTTGAAGAGAAATCTGGTACTGGGGAAATACCCATAGATCTACAAGGATGACTCCAACTAACAATCTAAGCAGTAGTGGAGAGGCTACCTTAAATGCCCTTTCCCGATAATGAGATTGATGACTACCTTATATGCCATCCTAGAGTTCATCCAGTAGCTGATGGAAGCAGAAGCAGAGATCCACAGCTAAACATTGAACTGAACTCCTGGAATCCAGTTGCAGAGATGGAGGATGAGCAAAGGGGGTCAAGACCAGGCTGGTGAAACCCACAGAAACACCTGACGTGAATAAGGGGGGAGTTCATGGACCCCCAAACTGATAGCTGGGAAGCCTAGAGTGATCTAGACCCCTGAACGTGAGTGTCAGTTTGTAGGCCTCGGCAATCTATGGGGCCTCTGGTAGTGTATCAGTATTTATCCCTGGCATATGAATGGACTTTGGGAGCCCACTCCACATAGAGGGATACTCTCTCAGCCTAGACACCCTGGGGAGGACCTAGGCCCTGACCCAAATTATATGACAGACTTTGAAGATCCCCCCATGGAAGCCTCACCCTCCCTGGGGGAGTAGAACGAGAATGGGATGGGGGCTAGTTGGGGGCAGGGGAGGAGGGGAGGGAGAGGGAACTGGGATTGACATGTAAACAGGCTTGTTTCTAATTTAAATTAAAAAAACAGAATTCCCCCGTTGTCTTACCAAATCTGCAGACAATGTCAGTAAACTATGAGGTGTAGCAAATCTGATCTGAGAACCAGCTTGTGGCTGTGAGAGGGGCTTTAGGGAAAGCCCAAAATACATGGTGGGGTGGGGGATCCTGGTGTCTAAAAAACCACACATGGGATTTTGTGGCAGAAAGGACCTGAAGGCAAAGCTAGCCGGTCTAGGGGAGTTTGTGTGGCAGCTGAAGACTGTTTAGAGAGGCTACAACAGGAAATCCCAAACTCAAAGACTTGGGAAGAGAAACCTAGCTGGCCGGGGCCCAGCCTGGGATGGTGGCTTCAAACCCACGGGCAAGTGGCTTTTTCATGGATTTGTTTTTGTTTGTTTTTTATTTGTTTTACAATCCAACCACATTTCTCCTCCCTCTTCTCCTCCTGTCTCCTCCCCCACCTCCATCCACTCCTCAGAAAGGGTAAGGCCTCCCATGGGAGTCAAGGAAGCCTGGCACATTGAGTTGAAGCGGGACCGAGCTCCTCCTCCCTGCATTAAGGCTGAACAAGTCATCCCACCACAGGGAATGAGTTCCACACCACAGGGAATGAGTTTCAAAAAGCCAGCTCCTTTGCCAGAAACAGATCCTGATCCCACTGCTAGGGGCAAACAGACCAAGTTACCCAACTATCACCCACATGCAGGGGGCCTGGGTTGGTCCCATGCAGGCTCCCCAGCTGTCAGTCTAGAGTCCATGAGCTCTCATAAGTTCGGTCAGCTGTCTCTTTGGGTTTCCCCATCATGATCATATAATCCCTTTGGACCCACCACCACTCCACCCCACCACCACCCCCTCCATCCCTACCCCCCACCCCCACTCATATACTCCCTCCTCCCTCTCTTCAACTGGACTCCTGGAGCTCGACCCAGTGTTGGCTGTGGATCTCTGCATCTGCCTCTATCAGTTTCTGTATGGAGGTTCTATGATGACAATTAGGGTAGTCCCAATTGATTTTGTTAGGCATTCTTAGAGCCTTTTCAGTCTGAGATCTTTTATTTTTTTCATTCTAGGAAATGTATTATTTCTATAACTGTTCCTTCTCCCTTGTTCGGCTTTTCTGTCCATATATGCTATCGTATGAATAATGACTTCTCTTGCCATTCTAGTCCTTGTATCCCTTTCCTTATTTTTCATCTCTTCCTGATAACTTTTGGCAGACTACCTTAAAGCTGACATTGTAGATTATGAATTGTTTTGAAAATCTCCATGTTGCTCTTCAAGACTTCTATAAAGTTTATTATTTTGGTGGTGATATTTGTCTTATAATAACAGTTTCTACCTGCTTTGTTTCTAATAGTCTCCTTTCATGAACTTCATTCTATTTACCTTTTTTCCCCCTGTGAAGTTGTCTGTCTGTGGACATTAGCAGCCCTCACTGATGAGAGTATGAGATGGAGTCAGGAAAGCTACAGCTTGGTTTATGCCTCTCCTGTTGTGCTTAGGAAGTGAAGGGGCAGGTTGTGGGCGTGCATTAGGAGATTTGTTGGGTTCAAGATCTTTTATATTATGATTTGAACTCCCCTCTTAGGAGCAAAACTACCGGATCTCTTTCCTCTAGTCCATGAAGTGAGAAGGCCAATAGGGTAACAGAACATGGGAACATGCAAAAACCTGCCATGCATGTTAAAAATAACTTCTGAACAAGAGAGATTGGAGTTCAGCAGTCAAGAGCATGTATTTGTGTGGGGGGAGGATTGGTAGGATGGGAAGGAGAGGGAACTGGGATTGGTATGTAAATTAAGATTGTTTTTAATTTTAAAAAGATACCAAAAAAAAAAAAAGAGCATGTATTGTTCTTCCAGAGAGCCGAGTTCAATTCCCCATACCCATCTTGGATGGCTGAGCTGCCTGCAACTACAGCTCTAGGTGATCCAGCATCTCTGAACTCCACACACGTGGCACACACTCACATAGACATATACACACACATATACACATAATTAAAAAAAAAGAAAGCCAGGTGGTAGTGGTGCGTGCCTTTAATCCCAGCACCCAGGAGGCAGAGGTAAATGGATCATAACTGGCTTGGTCTACAGAACTAGTCCCAGCAGAAACCCTGTCTCAAAAAACAAACGAACGAACGAATGAATGAATGAGGCTTTACCACATCTGTCTCCAGTGACACCTTTGTGTTACCCAGCAGGCTTTTGACTGCTCTAACTGTGCTTATGGTTTTCCTGCCTTGCATTCACTGTTGCCCGTTCCAGATAATGTTGGAGAAAACAGAGTTCATTAGAATAACTCTACCAGGGGCTGTACAGATGGCTCAGGAGCTAAGAGCACTTCCAAAGGACTTGAGTTTGGTTCCTAGAACCCATGTCAGCTTATAGCCGTTTCAGGGGACCCAATATCTCTGGTCTTAAGCACCTGCTCTCATGTGTACATAACCCCCCCACACACACACACATTCGAATTTTTAAAATACATCTATAAAACAAATCCTTTATTTTTAATTGAAAAAGTAAGTATACCCTAACTTCTTGTCTGGTCTCTGGCCCTTGTCTACTCTTGTCTTTTTGTCTCCCTACACTGGGACCAAAGTTTACTGTGTTGTCCTAGGAATTTCTGTCTTTGTAAACAAAATGAGTTACTTTTATATCTTAACTTAGTACAGGTTCCCTTTTTAAAATGGCTAGTTAATGTAATTGATTACATGTGAAGATAGATTGTATTCAATAAAATGTAGATTAATTTTTTTTACATGATGGGAAACAGGATGATTTACAGGACTTGGTTTTCTCTATCTACCCTATAGGGTTCTAAGACTCTGACTCAGGTCATCAGGCTTGACAGCAAGCTCTTTCTTTACCCATTGAACTGCATTGCTGGACAGATCAAAAAGTACAGTTTTAGTATATACCTCTGTGTATGAGACAGTTTTTAATCCTCCTTATATTCATTGCCTTGCCCTTTTTTTAGGGTGTGTGCTGATACATATGTGTGTGATGAGTGTCATTTGTTATGTGCTATCTGCCTCATTTTTTGAAATATGGTCTCTCACTGTAACTTAGAGCTGGCCAACTCAGCTGGTCTGACTGCCTCTTACTCCTTACCTCTGGGATTATATGTACCACCATGCTCAGCTTTTTGTGTGGGTGCTGGGATGATACTCAGGTCTTCTGCTTTACCTGATGGGCTATCTCCTCAGTCCCCACCTTCACCTTAAGTGGAAGTGGAAATCAGATATAGGATTTGTATTCTGTGTAGGGATTTATATTCTGTGAAATACTTCCCTGATATTTGGACTCATTAGATTGTTTTTAGGTTTTAATTGTTATTATAATAAAATATGGAGAAGGTGAGAAGGATTATTTTCTGGGATAAATTTACAGAATCAAATTCGGCAAATAGGTAAAAGGATCAATATTTAGGATTATTAAACAGACCAATGCCTGCAATAGAATAAGAATTCAAATTGTAGTTCTTAGAAAGAATGTTAAAAATGACTTTGTATGTGTTTCCACCAATTCTTAACATTACCAGTGTGAGATCGTTTATTTTCTAACATACCTTACATGTTTTGATTATTTGAGTAATCAAAAGAATTCTTTGTTTCTTGGAGGGAAAATGCCATGAGTTGCTGTTACTAGGACCTACTTCTCTCCTCTGTTCATCAGCCGAGTAAATGAGCATATGTTTTCTTACAGGACTGAATTTACTCTTAAAGAAACCATGTCCACTGGAGGTGCTGAAGATGACATCCCACAGGGAGAGAGGAAGACAGTTACAGATTTCTGTTACCTTTTGGATAAATCCAAGCAGCTGTTCAATGGGTTAAGGTCAGTAGATTCTTGATATGTTAAACTTTTCTCTAGTTGTGCTTTCCTCCCTCACTGATAGATAATAGGTTTCTAAAAGTTATTCGTAGAATCAGATATGTGATATATTTTACATATATTAAACACTACACACACACACACACACACACACACAGCTATATTAGAAATAATTGCAGCTTGGTGAAGAAGCTCGTGCTTGTAGTCCCAGCACTACAGAGGCTGAGGTAGGAGAATCACAGTTAAGTCTGAGGTACAAATGGCCAGGTTGGCCTGACCTAAAATATGAGCCTACCTTTAAAAAAAAAAAAAAAAAAAAAAACAAAGAACAAACAGAAAGAAGTGACTGTAGTTTTTTTTCTTTGACAATGCTTACTCTTGATGAAAAACCATGTGTTGGGTTGAAGGCCCTAAGTTCAGTTCCCTGTGCCCACATGTTGGGCAGCTTACAACTCCCTATAACTCTAACTCCAGAGGACCCAGTGCCCTCTTTAGCAGTTACACACAAATAAAAATAAGAATAAATCTGAAAGATATCATTATCAGTCAGCTGGCTAGGGCCTTGGCTTTACCTTGATAGGAATTATGAGTAGGCAGGAAGACTCTCCTGGTGTTGACGGTCCTCAACCCTTGAGTTCTAAGGCTTGAGGGCTCTTCTGGCAGGCATGGGACCTATTGTTCTAGACTTGAAAAGTTTGGGACTTGAAGCTTCAGACAGTCGGGTTAGGTGATTATATAGCTCTGTGCTCTATCCCTCAGCAGCTCCAGTATTTAGATGCTAACATAACTTCTAGCATTGGTAATCAGGTCAGCAGACACCAAGCAAGCAGTGCCTCCTAGTGTTACAGCTCTAGACAGGTACTGCAGCCCTCAGCCTTTAGCAGCAAGGGTGTCTGGGATTCTCAAACCTCTACACTGGTTAGTGTTGTATGTCTTGAGTCTTTGATGTCTATGACCCTTTGTCCTTAATGTTTGACAGCCCCCTGAAGCCCTTGTAGCAAGTAGGGCCTGCAGTTTCTTACTTCTGACCTTCAGAGTTTCGCTCACTTGGCTGTGATCCCATCATCCATGCACTGTGTCTCCTACCACTGCTGTCTCCTTTGCAGTGAAGCGACTCTGCCTTTTCTTCCCATTGCTTCCTGCTGGTGCCACTGTTGATGTCAACGTGTTCTACCAGCTCAGTCTTCACTAGTGATAGAAATCAAGGGTAGGCTAGAAAAAGACACGTAGGAGAAGAAAACCTTTCTTTGTTGGGTCTCTTGTTGCAACACAACGGGGCAGCACAAGACAGTGTCTCGGCTGGCTTCGAAAGTGAGCCAGACAGCTGCTTCTATAGCCAGAAAGCGGTGTGGGTGGGAAGGACACTTGCACCAACCAAGCAGATATTCCTGCCAAAAGGACTGTTTTGTCTTGAAACACTTGTAGCTGGAATATTAGCTTCTAGGACAGAGTTGTTCTTTGTTAGCAAGCACTGAGATCACCCATTGTAGTTTCCACAAGATGTCTAAAGAGTGTTGGCATGAAGACAGTCCACCAGACAGTTTGGCTGATAGTCTTTTCCTTAAGCCAGCTGGAATGCCAGCAATTTGCCTGTGTAGTATATACGTATATGTACCATGTATGAGCCTGGTGCCCATGGAGAGGAAAACAAGGCATCAAAACTGGGAGTTACAGTTGTTAGCCTACAAGTGGGTGCTGTGCGCCAAACCCAGATCCTCTATAATAACAGTAAGTCCTCTTAATAGCTGTCCCATCTCTGTAGCCCTAACAAGTGTTTAACAGTGATTTAGCAGCACTTAACTTCTGATCCAAGGGGAGGTATTTTCTTCTAATCTGTCTGAATAGGAAAGGCAAGAAGTATTTGTTTTACTCAAGAAGAATTCTTTTGAGCCAGGCAGTGGTGGCACACGCATTTAATCCCAGCACTTGGGAGGCAGAGGCAGGTGAATCTCTGTGAGTTCGAGACCAGTCTAGTCTACAAGAGCTGGTTCCAGGACAGCCTCCAAGGCCACAGAGAAACCCTGTCTCGAAAAGGCAAGAAAAAGAAAGAGCTCTTTTGTTAGAAGAATATTTTTTTAATGTGTATGCATGTATGTAAGAATGCATGTATGTAAGTATGCTTGGATGTGTGACTGGTACCTGTAAAGGTCACAGAAGGAGATAGATCTCCTGGAGCTAGAGTTATGGACAATTGTAAGCCACCATACAGTCCTGGAACTTGAACCTGGGTCCTCTGGAAGAGTAGCCAGTGCTCTAACAACTGATGTGTCTCTCTAGCACAACTGTGTGGTTTTGAGACAGTCTTCTTGAATGCAGGATAGTATCTTCATGAAGTAATGTCTTAAATTTTAACAAAACTAATAGGAGTAAACTTGGATATTTTACCTTGAACAGTGAATAAGAAAACCCACCAAAGATTCACTTTAGTGTTTTATGTGAGTGATCCTCTTCAATTTAAGCCTTAAATAAAGTCCAGATCTTCTGTGGACGCTTGGGTCTTGTGCAAGGTTCATGGCAGCAACCTTACTGGGTAGCCCTGGCCTCTGTTTCACAGAGAGAGTGGTATTTTGATTCTCTACCAACTTCCTTGTCTACCCTTGACCCCTCCCCCATTGTTGGGAATCAAACCCAGGTTTGGTGCATGCTAGGTAAGCATTCTTTTGTTGAGATATACATCCCCAGTCATTAAAAAAAGAAAGTTGTTTCATTATTTAACAGTTGCTTATTGTTAATACCTGTGTCTAGAACTGTGCTTTTATTATTCTAGTTATTTTATGTATGTGGGTACTTTGCCTTCATGTTTGTCTGTGTACTACCTGCATGTCCAGGGCCACCAGAAGGCAGCATCAGATGCCCTGAACCCGAAGGGACAGATGGCCGTAAGCTGCCATCTAAGCTAGCAACTGAAGATGGGTCCTCTAGTAGAGCAGTCCCTGCTGAGCCATCCCTCCAGCCCTAAAAACTTTAGCATGGAATATTAAAATTCCATTTTAATATGGTAAAGCATTTGCCTTGGAAGCTGAAGATCCAGATGGATCCCTGAGTGTTGTGATGCACCCTTGTTGTCCTTGCCTGGGGGATGCAGACAGGAGGATCCCTGGGACTCCTTAGCCTGAGTGTTGTGATGCACCCTTGTTATCCTTGCCTGGGGGATGCAGACAGGAGGATCCCTGGGACTCCTTAGCCTGAGTGTTGTGATGCACCCTTGTTGTCCTTGCCTGGGGGATGCAGACAGGAGGATCCCTGGGACTCCTTAGCCATCCAGTCTGAACAACTTGGTGAAACTTGAGGTCAGTGAGAGACTTTATCTCAAAAAATAATACTGATAGCTCCTGAGTAACAATGCCAAAGACTGACCTGCACACACACACACAGGCTCACAAAGATTGTAGTATAGATCGTAATGAAAAGGTGTCCATGAGGTCTGATTAAGTGATTAAATTACCATAAAAAGGAGGGGAGCAGAATTGCAAAAGCAGAGGTTTTTTGTTGTTTTAAGATTAGAAAAATAACATTTCTTTTAAATTCTGAATGCACACGCACATGCAGTTTTGAGTCCAGCTGCTCTTGGAGTCCAGAAGAAGCTGGATCCCTAGTAGGTGAAGTCACACTTGTGAGCCACCTGGTACGAAAGCCATGAATTGAACCCATGTCTGATGGGCATTGAAGAAACTCATTGTGGAGCCTGTCTTTAATATGTCAGGGATAGCCATTTGGACAAGAAACTGTTTTTGCTTGACTGACTGTATGCTATGTAAACTGGACATACAGTACCCACAGAAAAATGCCTGCTAAACGAAATGGTTCTTCAGGGTTCCTGCTACAGAAAAGAAAGCAACTGATGAACTTTGCCAATACAAGGCAGAAGAAATCTTCAAATTTCCTGCTTCATTGAGGTTTGCCAGATACTGTGGGCCTATAGGCTGAAGATAGATACCCCAACATTACAAAGAAACTTTGGGTGACTGTCCAGACAGCAAGCTGTCTCTGTCAATTCTAGAGTTTATATTATATCCTTCTGGGGTCTTTGATGGAGTTGAAGACAGATAGTTATAGTTGTTTTCCTTAGTTACAATAGAAGATACATTAGATATAAAACTTTTTTCTTTTATTTATTTTTTATTTTTATTTTAAATAGCTTGTTTTACATGTCAATCCCAGTTCCCCCTCCCTCCCCTCCTCCCGCACCCCCCCATCCCCCCCATCCTCCCACCCTATTGCCAATTCCTTCCGCATAGGGGATATCTAGAGTCTTTCATTTCACTCAGGGTAGGGTCCAGGCACTCCCCTAAGAGTCCAGGCAGAGAGAGCAACCCTCTTTGTGTTATGGACACATGACGTCTGTTAGTATTCAAGGGATAAACACTGATCCACTGCTCAGGACCCCATAGGTAGCCCAGGCCTCCTCATTGACTCTCACATTCAGGGGGTCTGGATCGGTTCCATGCTGGCCTCCCAGCTGTCGGTCTGGGGTCCAAGAGCTCTCCCCTGTTCAGATCAGCTGTCTCTGCTGGTTTTGCCAGCCTATTCTTTGCCAATTTGCTCTTTGCTCCTCTCTCTCTGCCGCTGGGTTCCTTGGGTTCTGTTCAGTATTTAACTGTGGGTGTTTGCCTCTGCTTCCATCAGTCACTGGATGAAGGCTCCAGGATGCTTATAGACATCAAGTTCACTATCAGGATTGGGCATTCGAGGTGGTCTCTACACTATTGCTTAGCTTGCCAATTGGTGTCATCCGTTTAGATCACTAGAGGTCACAATGGTGCCTGATCTGTCTTCTAACCTATGATTCCCTCTTCCCCCTATCCTACCCCCCCCAGTCTACCTTCCTGTTCCTCCACATCATACTCTCTCTTCCACTTCTCCCCCTCTCTATTTCCCAGGTCCCCCTCCCCCCCACCTCTCGCCGTGTTCCCCATCTGTTTAGAGGATCTTGCCTCATTTCTCTTCTCCTGGGTACCATGCATATCTTTTAGGTTCTTTCCTGTTTCCCAGACTCTCTGTCAGTGGAAATGCAGACTGGCACTCTCCTGATCCATGTCTAAAATCCATATATGAGTGAGTACATACCATGTTTGTCTTTTTGTGACTGGGTTACCTCACTCAGGATGGTTTCTTCCAGTGCTATCCAATTTACCTGCGAATTTCAAGATTCCATTGTTTTTTCTGCTGAGTAATACTCCATTGTGTAAATGTACCACATTTTCTCTATCCACTGTTCAGTTGAGGGGCATCTAGGTTGCTTCCAGGTTCTGGCTATTACAAATAATGCTGCTATGAACATAGTGGAGCAGATGCCCTTGTTGTATGAATTTGCCTCCTTTGGATATATGCCTAAGAGTGGAATTGCTGGGTCTTGTGGTAGATTGATTCCCATTTTCCTGAGGAATCTCCATACTGCTTTCCAGAGTGGCTGTATGAGTTGGCACTCCCACCAGCAGTGGAGGAGTGTTCCTCTCTCTCCACATCCTCTCCAGCATAAATTGTCTTCGGTGTTTTTGATTTTAGCCATTCTGACAGGAGTAAGATGGTATCTCAAAGTTGTTTTGATTTGCATTTCCCTGATGGCTAAGGATGTTGAGCACTTTCTTAAGTGTCTCTTGGCCATTTTAGCCTCCTCTATTGAGAATTCTCTGTTTAGTTCTTTACCCCACTTTTTAATAGGATCCTTTGGTGTTTTGGAGACTTGCTTCTTGAGTTATTTGTAAATTTTGGAGATTAGCCCTCTGTCAGATGTGGGGTCAGTGAATATCTTTTCCCATTCTGTGGACTGCCTTTCTGTCTTGTTGACTATGTCCTTTGCCTTACAGAAGCTTTTTAGTTTCATGAGGTCCCATTTGTTGATTGTCGATCTCAGTGTCTGTGCCACTGGTGTTATGTTCAGGAAGTGGTCTCCTGTACCAACTCATTGAAGAGTATCTCCCACTTTCTCTTCTAAAAGTTTCAGTGTGGCTGGATTTATGTTGAGATCTTTGATCCATTTGGACTTAAGTTTTGTACAAGGCGATAAACATGGATCTATCTGTAGTCTTCTGCATACCAGTACCCAGTTATGCCAGCACCATTTGTTGAAGATGCTTTCTTTTTTCCATTGTATAGTTTTAGCTACTTTGTCAAAAATCAAGTGTTCATAGGTGTGTGGGTTAAAGTCAGGGTTTTCAATTGGTTCCATTGGTCTACCTGCCTATTTTTGTGCCAATACCAAGCTGTTTTCAGGACTATAGCTCTATAATAGAGCTTGAAGTCAAGTATGGTGATGCCTCCTGAAGTTCCTTTATTGTATAGGGTTGTTTTGGCTATGGGCCTTTTGTTTTTCCATATAAAGTTGATTAATGTTCTTTCAAGGTCTGTGAAGAATTGTGCCAGGATTTTGATAGGGATTGCATTGAATCTGTAGACTGCTTTTGGCAAGATTGACATTTTTATTATGTTGATCCTACCAATCCAAGAGCATGGGACATCTTTCCATTTTCTGGTATCCTCTTTGATTTCTTTCTTTAAAGACTCAAAGTTCTTGATATACAGGTCTTTCACTTCCTTGGTTAACATTATCCCCAGATATTTGATGCTGTTTATGGCTATTGTAAAGGGTGAGGTTTCTCTGATTTCTTTCTCAGTCACTTCATTGTCTGTGTATAATAGGCCCACTGATTTTTTTTTTTAGTTTACCTTGTATCCTGCCACTTTGCTGAAGGTGTTTATCAGCTCTGGGAGTTCCCTTGTGGAGTTTTTCGGGTCACTTATGTAAACTATCATATCATCTGCAAATAGTGAAAGTTTGACTTTTTTTTTTTTTTGATTTTCGAGGCAGGGTTTCTCCGAGGCTTTTGGAGGCTGTCCTGGAACTAGCTCTTGTAGACCAGGATGGCCTCGAACTCACAGAGATCCGCCTGCCTCTGCCTCCCGAGTGCTGGGATTAAAGGCGTGCGCCACCAACGCCCGGCAAAAGTTTGACTTCTTTTCCTATTTGTATCCCCTTTATCTCCTTTTGTTGTCTTATTGCTGTTGCTAGGACTTCAAGTACAATATTGAAGAGATATGGAGAGAGTGGACAGCCTTGTCTTATTCCTGATTTTAGAGGAATCGCGTTGAGTTTCTCTACATTTAGTTTGATGTTAGCTGTTGGTTTACTGTATATTGCTTTTATTATATTCAGGTATGTTCCTGTTATCCCTGATCTCTCTAGGACCTTTATCATGAAGGGGTGCTGGATTTTGTCAAAGGCTTTTTCAGCATCTAGTGAGATGATCATGTGGTTTTTCCTTTGCAGTTTGTTTATATGGTGGATTACATTGATAGATTTTCTAATGTTGAACCATCCCTGCATTCCTGGGATGAAGCCTACTTTACCTGATCATGGTGGATGATTTTTCTGATGTGTTCTTGAATCCGGTTTGCTAGTATTTTATTGAGTATTTTTGCATCGATGTTCATGAGGGAAACTGGTCTATAGTTTTCTTTCTTAGTTGTGTCTTTGTGTGGCTTGGGTATCTCAAAGACTGGTACCTCAAAGACTTGGCTGAATGAGTTCCCACAACACAAGTCCTCTTTGAGACTAGTACCTGTTCTGAACCATCGCTCTAGCCCATATGAGTTTTTTTTTTTAATCTGTGAATGTTTTGTTTATATATCTGTGTGTGTACTGTGTGTGCAGTGCCAGCAGAGACGATGCCAGGTCTGGAACTGGAGTTAACAGGAAGCTGTGCACCACCATGTGGGTGCTTGGGACTGAACCTGAGTTCTTCACAACAGCAGCAAATGCTATCTTCCAGCTGAGCCATGTCTTCAGGTCCCACATGATGTTTTGGTTTATTTTATTTTGAAATGAGAATGTTGTGTTAAATGAATTTCTGAGACATGCATGGTGGTGTATACCTGTGGTAGTTTCTTGCCAACTTGGTAAAAGCTAGGGTTATATGTGAAGAGGGAATTTCAATAGAAAAAAATGCTTCCTTTGGATTTGTTGCAGGCAAATCTGCTGAGCAATTTATTAAGAAATGAATAGTGTGGGAGAGCCCGATACACAAAAGGCTGTGCACCCTGGGCAGGTGGGCCAGAGCTTTGTGAGAAAGAACTATGTAAACTGTGAGAGGCAAGCCGTAAGTACGCAGCTCTTCTCCATGGCTGCTACTTTAGTTCCTGCTTCCAGATTTCATCCTTGAGTTTCTGCTCTGACTGTGATTGGGAAACACATGCCAAATAAACCCTTTCCTCCCCAGGTTGCTCTAGATCATGGTGTTTCTTGGCAGCCACAGAAATGGAACCAGCAAAGTGCCTATAATCTGACTGCTCAGAAGATTGAGACAGGGTAGTCTGCTGAGCCCAAGTGTCTAAACTAGCTTGGGTGACAATTAAGACTCCATTACAAAAAAGTTAATTTTTGAATTACATAAAGTCTTGTGTGTGTGTGTGTGCACTTGTTGTATTTGTTAAAACGTAGCTGTTTATTGTCCAGTACTGAAACTTAGTTGGAAAATTCTTAGAAAGGGCTCTCTCTCTCTCTCTCTCTCTCTCTCTCTCTCTCTCTCTCTCTCTCTCTCTCTCTCTCTCTCTCTCTCTCTCTCTCTCTCTCTCTCTCTCTCTCTCTCTCTCTCTCTCTGTGTGTGTGTGTGTGTGTGTGTGTGTGAACCTTGGGGTTCACACAGGATGGCAGGATAGAGGAATGTTACCTTCTCAGCACTGTTTTCTTTGTCTTTGAATTACTAAACTAAAAAGCTTTCATCTTTCAAGTGTTGATAGTTTTGGTTTGGTTTTGATCATTCATTTGCTTTCTTCAGAAGTAACAGAGGAAGCTGGTTTTCATTGATTGCCTTCTACCAACTTCATGTGGGTTTGGGGGATCAGACTCAGATCACCAGCTTTGTGTAGCAAGCAGTTTTATCCAAGAGACATGTTGCTGTCTTGAGGAAGTTTCCTTTTTTATTGTATCCTTCCTTCTTATTTGTATTGGTTTAAATGGAAAACAGAGTCACAGTGCTTATAGAGCACATAAAATACATTCATAGTCTGAGCTAGCACTCAACTTGGGGAAGAGTTAAGTGACATCCAGGTACAGTGGTGTCAACTGTTAACACTAACCCTTCCCCTGGACATTTCTTCCACTCTTATTGTTCATCTTTTTGCTAGGATTCCTTTGTGTTTTCTCTTTCTTTAGTTTGTGAAGGGAGCTTTCCATGTTTCTTTTGGAGGAGTGTGAAGATGGCACAGTGCTGGGAATGCAGTCCAGGCTTGCTGGGTCTCCACACAGAGTGGTCACTTGCTGTGCCTCCACACAGAGTGGTCACTTGCTGTGCCACTGAACCTTAACTAATGCTGCAGTGTTTTAGATTCAAATTTAAAAGGTTTTAATATTTTTTTTACTTGTATATGTGTGTGTGTTTGTGTTCATGAATGGAGGTGTCCTAGGAGGTCAGAGGCATTGGATTTCCCTGAAACTGGAGTTAAGGCTAGGCTACACTAGGCTAGGAATTGAGTTCAGGTCCTCTTAAATGTTGAGCATCTTTATTTTTTTCTTTTCTTTTTTTGTTATTTTGTTTGTTTTTCAAGACAGGGTTTCTCTGCGTAACAGCTCTGGCTATCCTGGAAGAACAGGCTATCCTTGAACTCACTGAGATCCACCTGCCTCTGTCTTCTGGCTGAGCATCTTTCTAGCCCAAGTCTGTTTTGTTTTGTTTTCTTTTGTTAAAAAAGAAAGAAAAAAAAAGAAAAAGCAACATATTCATGTGACCTGAATCATAATAAAGATATGTTATGGGGTTTTTAACCCTTTAGAAGCAGAGTCTAGAGGCATCTATCACTGCATGAAAGGCTTCAAGGTTTTCTGTGTTTCATTTGGGGCATACATGGTAGGTCTTTTACCTCAAGTTTTTGTGTCTTTCCATCTTGTGTGTAATGTTCATTTGACTTACTAGAACTTTTTGTTTCTCCAGCTGTAATTACATTAACGAAATTTTTGTCCTAATAGAAGCTTCCTGTTTGGAATATATGCATAGTACTTAGCTCTGCTTTCCATTCACTGTGTTAAAAAAACAAAACAAAACGCTAGTGAATAAAAAAATGGGCAAAATGAATGGTGATTTGCTTATGGTGGTGCTTGCATTTAGTTACAGTAGTCATGAAATAAGAATAGTGTTTTTAAAAAGCTCAAGTGCGCCGGGCGTTGGTGGCGCACGCCTTTAATCCCAGCACTCGGGAGGCAGAGGCAGGTGGATCTCTGTGAGTTTGAGACCAGCCTGGTCTACAAGAGCTAGTTCTAGGACAGCCTCCAAAACCACAGAGAAACCCTGTCTCGAAAAAACAAAAAAACAAAACAAAACAAAAAGTTCAAGTGCATTGCTGGATTCTGGTTTCCATGGTGACTAAAACCGTGGAAGCAGAATGGAAATCTTGGTGGGATTATTCCAGGCAGCAATTCCAGACCTAGGTTTGAGACACACAGCTGTGTCTCCCAGTGATTAGTGGTAACTTGGAAGAGTGGAAGCTTTAAGTCCCTAATTGTTTCACTCTAGAGGTGTAGGTACGCAGAGCTGAAAAACCCTTGAAGGAGCAGGGTGGAGTTGTACATAAGCAACAAAGTGAAGTGTAACGGTCTTGGGTGAAAATAAGTACAGAAGTAGATAGATGTGCTCCTCATGCTTACAAAGGAAGGAATTACCTTTAGTACTTTGTTAGAGGCTTGTCTTTGTGATGTCCTTGTTCCTAAAAAAACAAGGAAATGGAGAAATGAAGTGTGTTCCATTATCTCCTCCCTTCCCCTTCCCCTTCCTCTTTCTCCCATCCTCTTCTTCCTTTCTTCTTCCTTAATATTCTCCCAGAGGCCAGTTCAGCAAATTAATAATGTTAGTTCAGAAATGATGCCATCTGTTCAAGCTGTGCTGCATGCTGTCATTTCATGGGGCTTACCACTCGAGGGTCAAGTGTGCATTTGGCATAAGCAGCCACCAAGACATTTGGTGTCTTGGGTTTATGGTCTAGAAAAACCTTGACTTAAAATTTTAATGTGAGGGGCTGGAGAGACGGCTCAGCAGTTAAGAAATTTAATGTGAGCTGGTACAGTTGTAATCCCAGCATCTGGGAGCCAGAGGTGGGAGGATTGCTACAAATTCTAGGCCAGCCAGGGCTACACAGTAAGATCAGAAGAAGAAACAATAATAATAAACAGAAAGATTTGATGTGAGTTACAAATGTAATCATATTTTCTGGCTACCTTTTTAAAGTAAAAAAAGAAAGATTACTAGTATGTGCTATTTGATTCAATATGTCAATAGTTCTAGTTCCTCATGTGGTCTGTGAAAGACTCACCAAGACATTTACGTTCCTTTTCATATCAAGTCCTTGGATTCTGTGACTGTTTTATGCTGACTTGAGGCTCAATTCAGATTAGAATTGAAATTCTAGAAATTCTCATTCCTAGTGCTCAGTCGCTCTCTGTGACTTGTGCTCATGGCTCGGGCCAAATTCTGCCCAGTTTTGGTTTCCATGTCTTGGTGGCCCACGTAGCTATTCTGGATCCTCTTCTTTGCTAGTCCATTACTTGTCTCCTTTTATTTTCTCACTCCCTGTATAGATGCTGGCAGCATAAACCGCATATGCTGTTGGCAGTTTGTAACCAACCAACTGCATTTTGGTGATTGTTGGTACTATCAATTATCATATTCTTTTTTGAGGGCTGCCATGACAAGGTATCATAAGCTGGGTACTTAAGCAGTAGACATTTATTTTTCTCCCAGTTCTAAAGACTGCAAATCCAGTTTAGGATTTTGGCAGGTTTGTTTTCCTCTGAGTACCGTGCTGTCTCCTGTGTCCTCACACAGCCATTGTTATATGAGGGCCCTGGCGTTTCTCTGTGTGCCCGGATCTCAGGAAACAAATCATATTGGTTTAGGGCCTCAAAGTTACTATTGATGAAAAATGTTTTCTGTGGGTTTTTAGATTTGTTGTCTAGTTGTTCAGTCAGTTTTGGGAAAGTTCTGAGTAGATGCAAAGCTTCTGCAAAGTCTAGCCGTTTAAATGTCATAATGCCATAGTAAACCTAGAGCAGACTGGTGCGTTCTTACAGGTCTCATAAGAAAACTCTTCTCAGATCTTAACATTTTGAATGAGTGCAGAGCAGGACCTTGCTATTGTTCCCATTAAGTTGTTGCTGGAAGCTAGATCAGGGATGAGTTTGGGTTAATGTAGCTGTAGTTGCTTTTTGTTTGATTTTCCTGAGGTATGGTTTTGTTTGTTTGTTTTTTGTTGTTGTTTGTTTTTTGCTTTTTGTTTGTTTTTTTTTGGTTTGGTTTAGTTTTGCTGTTGTTTTGTTTTGAGATAAGGTCTCTATGTAGTTCTGGCTGTCCTGAGACATAACCAGAAATGCTTGCCTCTGCCTTCTGAGATCTGGGATTGAAGTCATTTTGCACCATGACCAGTGTAGTTTTTTTTAGAGATCTTTCAGGAGGATGTGTGGGGTGACTGAGCAGGTAGAAGTACTTCCTGCCAAGTCTTATATTCTGGGTTTGCTCCCTGGGCTTCCATGGTGGGAAGCTAGAGAGGCTCGGTGATTAAGAGCATTTGTTGCTCTTACAGAGGACCCAGGTTTGGTTGCCAAGCACCCACATGTCTGCACACAACTCCCCTATAATTCGAGTTCCAGGGGATTCTGTGCTCTCTTCTATGCTCTGGGCACTGTGTTTATGTGGTATAATTATATATATTAGGCAAAAAACTCATACACAGGAAATAAAAATAACAAATCTTTATAAGAAAAAAGAAAAAGACTCCTCCAGGAAGAGAAAATGTAAGGCCTGTGAAGACGCTGTCTGAGCGGCCTGTGGTGCTTGTCCTGGTCTCAGATAACACCCAGCTCTGCCTGGATTTGTCATGGTGGGAGATGCTGGTGCAGACACTGAAGCTCTCCACCAAGGTAAGATCAAGAGTCTCAAAAATCAGTTAGTTCTTAACTCCAAAAATACAACCCTCTGGTCTCTTCCTCCTCGAAAGAACCAGCATCAAAGCTGGGCAGTGGTGGCGCACACCTTTAATCCCAGCACTCGGGAGGCAGAGGCAGGCGGATCTCTGTGAGTTGGAGGCCAACCTGATCTACAGAGCGAGTTCCATGACAGGCTCCAAAACAATACAGAGAAACCCTGTCTCAAAAAACAAGCAAACAAACAAAAAAGAACCAGCATCAGGGAGTTTTTTAGATTCTACCATAAGATAGAGTTGGCCAGTTGCCAGAAATGAGCCCTAAAATCTTAGGAAGAGGCATCATGAGGTTTAAAGATACAAACCAAGCTAGCTGTTGGCAACATATATCTGTCATCCTGTTACCCCAGAGACTGAGTCAGGAGGGTGTCTTGAACCCAGGAATTCCAGACCAGCCTGGGCAGCATAGTGATAGTAAGAGCATATCACAAAGTTGGCCACCCTCTTTTGCCAGGAGCATGACAGCACTGGAAATAAAGTTATTAGTAGGCCTGTGTCTAGATTTGATGCCCTGAAGCCTCCTGCAGCTGGCTCTCAGATGTCATTGCATTGCTCTGTTTGACTTAACATGTCTGAATTCAAATTATTCAGTTACTCAGCATCAGTAGGAATGGATGATGTACTAAGTGCCTTTTATGTGTCAGCACTGCCATTCTGGGTGTCACACTAAACACAGGACAGGACATAAAGATAAGCAGGGAGCTTTTCCCCCTCTCTTTTTATTCAAAACAAAATAACTTGGCTTGTTCATCGGGTACATTAAGGTATCTTCCCCTGCCAGAAACACTCAACCTTTTACACCTGTGAAAATTTAACACTCTGTAGTGTTTAATTTTCTCTTGTTGCCCAGACAAAAACCTTACAAAAGCAACTTCAGGAAAGAGGGGTTCATTTTGCTCACCGTGTGAAGGTAAAGCCCATTATGATGGAGGAGGATGTCAGAGAACAGTGAAGAATGCTAGTGCTCCTGCCTTTTCCCCCATATTTACCCTGGAGCAGCACCACCCTCCGAGGGACTTTCCGTCCTCAGTCAGACCTCTCTGGAAATCGCTTTACTGACACTCAAGGGTGTGTCTTCTGGGTAATTGTTAGAGCCTGTTGATCTGACTTCAGTGCCTGTGAACCACACCACATGGTAGAATGCAAGAACCAAGCCCTGGAAGTTGTCCTCTGACCTCCATATATACGTTGTGTCACACACACCTATTCCAATGAATAAAGGCAATTTTAAAATATTTTAGTGCTAGCACTAAAGGAAATGCTCAGTTTGCTTTCTCAATCTCAAGTGCCCTTTTGTCTAATAAGCACATAGGAGCATGGATTGTAACACATATGATGTCTACTTTACAACACTTTCTGCATAAATACAGATTTGTGCATGGACTGGTTGCTTGTTGACCAGAGCCTGATTCAGAGAAGCCAGCATATTCCTTGGCCTTTGGCATGGTTTTGTGTGAGATCTGCAGCACCCTAACCCTGGAAGAGGACAGATTTGTTCTTAGAAAGGAACTTTGCTAATAATGTGTGAGACTCTTTCTTCAGAAAATCTCTATCTGTGATCTTGGGGGAGGGTGCCCATGTGTCTCTGCCTCTTATTTAAGTCTGTATTAAATATCTTTTTTGTTGTTGTTTTTGGTTTTCTTGTTTTCTAGACAGGGTTTCTCTGCATATCTAGCTGTTCTGGAACTCTATAGAACAGGCTAGCTACAACTCAGAGATCCCCCTAACTCTGCTTCTCAAGTGCTGGATTTAAAGGTGTGCACCACCACTGCCTCACTTAAAATATCTTCTTAAAGCTCCAACTCTGCTTCAAGAACAAAACAATATGATTCCTGCTAATGTAAGAAAACTTAGGGCTGTGGATATAGCTCAGTGATAGACTACCTAGTACTAAGGCGATAAAAGAAATTATAGATTGTTATCCTATATGGTAAAAAAAAGAGAATAATTAGGAGTTAGAAGGGGTTTGAATTTTAGTCATACCATACTGTTCACAATTCCTAAGCAATTTCATTCACACACACCACACAGAAAGAGAGGGAAAGAAAGGGGGAGAAAGAGATAGAATATATTGAAGTAGGAGTTAGGAGGGGTTATGCTAGAATTTGAGTCCTAGCATTCTAGCATGCTGGCCACAATTCTCAAGCAACTACAACTGTACACACACACACACACACACACACACACACACACACACACACACACACACACACGGAGAGAGGGAGGGGGGAAGGGGGAGGGATGGGTGCGTTCATGTATGTATAAACTTGTGCTTATACACACACTTGTGTATAAGCACATACAATAGAGACACTTAAGCATTTGAGGACCACACTAAGAAAAGAGAAGCCAGTGAAAGACATTGTAAAAAACAGAAGAGTCATAAGTGGTCAGGAATTAAGGAAGTGTCATACCACAGAAGACTGGCAGTGAGAAGAGCTGGAGTAATGTATAGGTGGACATTAGGAGTAATGTATAGGTGGACATTAGTGAACATAGCTCATTCAAGTGTGTGAACATGTAGATTTATAGAAACTTGAAAAAAACTTCCAGAATTTTGACAGCTCCGCTTAAAACACTGGCTCCACTTAAAAGGATCAGGTTAGTTATTTGGTATTTCTTCCCAGCCTTCTATTGATGTCTGTTGATGGCACTGAAAATTTAAAAGGAGATTAGTGTCACACCTGCACATTCCTCTGCAACCTGAGAAAAAGAATATGAGCAGCCAGATGGGAACATCAATGCCTTTGCAAAATGAAAAGTAAGGTCACTTAATTCACAGAGCCATTTAATTTAACTCCATGAATCATTAATTCCCATCACTATTGAAAGCAATAATTACAAGAAGATGCATCCAGAGTTAAAAGCCAGAATCCAGCTTCAAAATATTAGAAGAATGTATCTAAAGTTCTTTTGTTTTGTTTTGTTTTTTTGGTTTTTGTCTGTTTTGCTTTTTTTCCCGAGACAGGGTTTCTCTGTGTAGCCCTGGCTGTCCTAGAACTTGCTCTGTAGATCAGGCTGGCCTAGAGTTCACATAGATCTGCCTGCTTCTACTTCTCAAGAATTGGGATTAAAGGCGTGCACCGCCCTTCTAATATGTGTGTCATTAGGAAAAGGATATAGGAAATAAATCAGCCTAACTTTGTGAAAGACAGTTTTATAGCTGACTCTTAAATCTTTTCTGTTTATTTGGTGAGGGGAAGGGATAGTGCTCACAAGCCATGTAATTCATGGGAAGGTAAAAGGACAGCTTTTAGGAGTTGGAGGTCTTCTACCATGCGGGTCTTGCAGATCACACTTGGCAACAGGCTCCTTTACTTCCTTTACTTTCTAAGGCATCTTGATAGCCCAGCAGCTGATTCTTTAGACTGGAATGATGAAGTATTTTTTATATATATCATTGTTCATTATGTTCTAAACATAATGTTTGTGTTTACCATTTACTGACAAATCCTGTTTGGTGATTTTTCCTTAGTGACACTAGAAAACCAATCTTTTTTTTTTTTTTTTTTTGGTTTTTTTTTTTTTTTGGTTTTTTTTTTTTTTTTTGGTTTTTTCAAGATAGGGTTTCTCTGTATTGTTTTGGAGGCTGTCCTGGAACTTGCTCTGTAGACCAGGCTGGCCTCGAACTCACAGAGATCCACCTGCCTCTGCCTCCCAAGTGCTGGGATTAAAGGCGTGCGCCACCAACGCCCGGCAGAAAACCAATCATTTTTATCTCCGTTGTTATTTCTTCCAATAACCCCAACATTGGATGCAGAATGAATCTTTAAAACCCTGTTTTGTACGACTGGTACACCTAACCCATGTTGGAACACTTATGGTTCCAAAGGTTTTATTAATTTACCACATAAACTGTCACTACTCAATCAGGACTTCAGGACAAGGACTCAGGAGCCTTGTTTCTACTGTACGCATAAAAATTCACATTTGTCGCCAAGTTACAGTTAAGAGTTTTCACCAGTCAGAATTGGGAACTGTGTGTGTGTGTGTGTGTGTGTGTGTGTTCCATCTTTGTCAACCAACACAACCAGTCACATTCATCTGTTCTCTCTGTTATTAGGAACAGCCATTATGTGTCTAGAGAACTAAAGATGAATAAGGACTATTTCTGAGGTTTAAGGAGAGGTGGTTCAGTTACAGGAAAGTTCTCAGCTCCCCTGGAGCTTGGGAACCTGCACTTTATTTCACCCTCTAGGTAAAATGGAGTATGAAATCAAAATGGCAGCACTTTGGCCAAGGTGCTTTTGCCTGCTCCCTTCAACAATAAAAATATAAATACAGCCAGACAGTGATGGTGACACCTTTATTCCCAGCACTCAGAAAGCAGAGGCAGGTGGGTCTACAGAGCGAGTTCCAGAACAGCCAGGACTGTTACACAAAGAAACCATGTCTAGAAATTTTAAAAAGAAAAGAAAAAATAAATAAATACAACTTTTATTGTCATTATCATCATTCTGTATGTCTGTTACATATGTGGATACTTTGATATGTAGCTCATGTGTAGGTCAGAAAGGAGGAGTCAATTCTCTCTTTTCATCTTTCTGCTTAAACAGCTGGCACTGTACCCACTGAGCCATCTCACCAGCCCACAGCTTCTGTATTGAAGCTACAATGTGATGATATTTTGTTTATGATCTAACAAATAAAGCTTGGCTGAAGATCGAGTGCAAAGCTAGCCACACTAGCAAACTATAGAGGCCAGGCAGTGGCAGCACACATCTTTAATACCAGCACTCAGGCAGAAAGATCTCATAGTTAAGATCATCCTGAGCTACACAAAATTGATCCAGTCTAGAAGAGAAACAGAGCTCACAGGAAAATGATCTCAGCACTTGGGATCCCACACCTTCAATCCTAGCACTAGAGAGGAATGTAAGGTGGGAGGAGACAGGAGCTCGGTGAGTCTAAGAAATGCTGCAGTTGGGAGCAGTGTGAGGTTTAATTGATCACCCCTTTGGTCTGAGCATTGGTGGAGGTGAGAACTCTTTAGTGCCTAGCCACTTTACATCTCTGATCTTCAGCTTTCACCCCAGTAACTGTTTCTTGGTTTTTATTATTCTTGCTACACAACAAAACAAATATTACAATAATCTGACCTGAGATTATTATATGTTTAGTCTGTGAGATTGTTGTTGTTTTCTTACCTTATACTTTTTCTTAGGATGAGTCTTCAGAAACACTTCTGGATGAGTTTCTTTGTGTGTGTATGTGTGTGCATGTAGGGGGTGTTGTTGTTTGTTTATTATGTATATAAGCAAGTCTCCCTTTGTGTAGCTTAGTATGGTCTCAAACTCATGATGCCTTTTGTATGCTGGGATGACAGGCATGTAGCACCATGCCGAACTCAGTTTGTTTCTTATAGCTAAGTATTTGAAATTGTGTTTTTCAATACTGAAATCCCTTGAATTTGTAGATTTTCTCTTTTTTCAAGTATTTAAAGACCTTTACTTTTATTCTTTTTCCTCCCTCCCCCTTAGGCAGAATTTACCTTTTTCTTAGAGTATTTTATTACAGTACATCTGATTATACAACCCAAGACTAGCTAGTAATGTTCTATTTTTGCCTTTTATTTTTGTAGATCCTCAAGTTCATTTGTCACATTGCCTGCATTGCAGATTACAATAGGCAGAGTTTTGCCATCCCACCAATGGCCTCATTTCCAGCCAGTGGAAATAGTTAGCTGTTCCTCAGCCCAATGCCAGGGTCTCAGCAACCTGCTCAGTACCAGTTTTTATACTACCCTTTCTTGCATACTGCTGCCATAACAAATGATCCCACATTTACATGCCTTACTACAGTGGGCATTTATTTCTAACTGCCCTGTTACCAGAGCTGTCTGTGGCTCTCTGGAACCATTAAATATCTCTTCTCTGTATTGTACACTATTGGGTAGTGAGTTTCAGATCAGATGGTGAAGTAAGATTAGAATAGCTTAGAATTATATTCTTTGCCCTAAACAAGATAGTATGGTTAGGCCCAATGTTCAAACAGTAGGGAGTATTTTTTTTTCTCTAAAGCAGATACCATAGGTCAGCAGGCTTAAGGACATGTGTTTCTCTTCTAAGGAGATAGAATAGCACCAACTACACACCCACTTCTAGTTTAGGCTGTATTTTCTAAACTAGTGTTTCTAGATTGCTGCTGTCTTAGCTAAAGATAAACATTGGCAATCAGCAGTACCCGAGTAAGTATATCACTTACCGGTGAAGACATGATTGTGTCCTCATGGGAGAGGTGTGTGCAGAGGACACTAGGATGAATAATTTAGTACAAGACTAGGAAAACAAGTGTTCTGGTCCCTAGAATTATTTTTGCTTCAAAAATTGGTACTTGGTTTAACAGAGAAAATCAGGATGTACGTAATTTAATTGGTACAGTTGATAACATCACAAGAGATAATTTCCAAAAATTTAAAATGAACACACTTTATTTTTACAGAGATTTGCCGCAGTATGGACAGAAGCAGTGGCAGTCATACTTTGGAAGAACTTTTGATGTTTACACCAAACTATGGAAGTTCCAGCAGCAGCATCGGTAAAGCGTTTCATAGCTAAAGGGCAAAAAGGAGCCTTGTGTAACTGTATGTTAGCTGCAGTTCTGACCAAGTATAAATCTAGTGGTTATTTATTTGTTTGCTTGCTTGCTTGTTGGTTGGTTGGTTGGTTGGTTGGTTGGTTTTTTGGGACTAGGTTTCTCTGTGTAGCTCTAGCTGTCTTGGAACTTGATCTGTAGACCAGGCAGGCCTCAAACTCACAGAGATCCACCTGCCACTGCCTCCCAAGTGCTGGGATTAAAGGCGTGCACCACCACTGAGCATTGAAAACAGTTTTGTTTTGTTTTTGTTTTTTCTGTTTCAGATTTTTAATGTGTTCTCTGATTGTTAATGAATGTGTTGTATGGAAGGGTCTACCCCTACTTGCACCTGGGAAGATAATCTGGGGTTTCATTCTAAAACACATTCTGAAATGTGAGTGGAGGAAGTGTTGCATCTTTTCTTTTTTTGAAATAGGGTCTCACTATGTAGCCCTGGCTGACCTAGATCTCTGTAGACCAGGCTAGTCTCAAGCTCACTGAGATCTGTCTGTCTCTGTCTCCTAAGGGCTGATATTAAAAGTGTGCTCCCCCAGACCCAGTGGGAGTATAGAAAACTCTCTCTCTCTATATATATATATATATATCCAGGCTGGCCTAGAACTCACTAGAGAAGTCGGGGCTGGCCTGAAACTCCTATCATTCCTCTTGCCTCAGCCATCTCACAGTTGGCGCTTGCCTTAGCCTGCTGAGTGGTGGGATTACAAGCGTGAGCCATTGCAGCAGGCTTTCAAGACACATCTTCTTTTCCCAAGACAGGGTTTCTCTGTGTAGCCCTGGCTGTCCTGGAACTGATGCTGTAGATCAGGCTGGCCTCACAGAGATCCGCCTGCCTCTGCCTCCCAAGTGCTAGGATTAAAGGTGTGTGCCACCATGCCTGACTTTAGTAGACATTTAATAAATATTTTTTAGCTGGGTGCAATGGTGCACACCTGTAATTCTAGCACTTAGGAGATGGAAATAGGATCAAGAGTTTATGATCATCCTCACTACACAGTTTTTCAAGACACATCTTGGCTATGTGAAATTCTCTACCCCCCGAAAACAGCTGTGGCTGGAGAGACGACTCAGTAGGAAAAGTCTTACCTAGTTACCTACTGAGACTGCAGTGGAAGCATTAAGTGGTGAGGTGGGGAGCAAAGTCAGAAGAATTCCTGGCTGGTCTGCATGCACAGTGGTGACCGAGAAGACAAGAAGCAAGGACTGACACCGAGGGCTGTCACCTGACTGCCACACACACCTGCACTCACACAATCACATGTTCAGGCACACATATGTGTGCACAGATTGTATGCACGTGTACACACACAGATGTAACCCAGTCAGTCAATCAATAGAGAAACATTTTTAAATGTTATGTTGAATGGTTATGTTGAAATCTCATAATTCATAAACTATGCTAATTAGATGATATCTTTGAATTTGCAGAACTGATTATTTTTTAAATTTATGTTTTGTTATTTCTATTTTTTTGTCTCCTATTTAAACAGACAAGTCTTGGATAATCGGTATGGCTTGAAGCGGTGGCAAATAGGGGAAATCGCTTCCAAGATCGGGCAGCTGTATTACCACTATTAGTAAGTGAATTACACATGGAAAGGAAAAAGTGTTACTTTGGCTAAAACAAAGCATGTAGGAGAGAGGACAGTGAGTTATAGATGCAATTTTGTTCAGGCCAGATGGGTCAAGATGGCACCATAAAATGGCCTTGCATAAAACAAGCAGTGTTATTTATGTGGGGTGTTCTCTTCAGTAATTCATTTTATCAGAATTGAGGATTTTTTTTTTTTTTTTGGTTTTATGAGACAGGGTTTCTCTGTATTGTTTTTTTGGAGGCTATCGGTCCAGCCCGGCCTCGAACTCACAGAGATCCGCCTGCCTCTGCCTCCCGAGTGCTGGGATTAAAGGCGAGCGCCACCACCGCCCGGCCCAGAATTGAGGAATTTGATGTTGGTTTTTGGTTTTTTTTTAAAGATTTATTTATTTATTACATAGACACCAGATTGAATTGTAGATGGTTGTGAGCCACCATGTGGTTGCTGGGAATTGAACTCAAGACCTCTGGAAGAGCAGTCAGTGCTCTTAACCTCTGAGCCATCTTTCCAGCCCGATGTTGTTTTTTATAAATGATAAATACTAAATAGATTTATTGTTCTTGGGACTTTTTAACTCTTTGATGGTGTATAGCATGTATATTTGAATGTCCTCAACATTCTTTAGACCACTCATCCTAGTTGGCTGTGTTTGAAAAGTTATTTGAGGTAAATTAACAGTTGTTTGCATCCTTAAAATAGGCACATCTGTGTAGTCCCACCTTGGAGTGAAAGGAAGAAGAGATCTCCTTTACAGATGTAAATCTCAACACAGAGTAACATCAATAACAAAAGACTTGGGCCTTTTAGAATTTAAAAGGTTTGGGGACACACCTTTAATCTCAGGTAGGCAGATCTCTGTGAGCTCGAGGCCAGCCTAGTCTACAGAGTTCAGGCAGCCAGAGTTACATAGAGATACCCTGTGTGCAAAATAAAACAAAAAAGATAAGAAGTCCTCATCTTCCTGGTGTTGGCATGCCACTCAGAATGCCCACCACTAAAGTCCCTCTTTGCTAGAACAAGGTCTTCAAATCCTTTCTTATAGTGCTGAGAGTGACTGGAGTGCTCATCCCTGGAGAAGATATACCGTCCCTCCAGGCTCAGGGAATAGAGCTATTGAAGAGGGGCAAAGAGAAAAGTGTGAGCCTGCAGATAGGGAGAAGGGCTGGGACGTGCCGTCTTCTGGATAAGACACAGTCATTGTAATCATGAACCCTCATCATCTACAGGTGTCTGTACTGGGTCTGCACTTAAAAGGGCCCTTTAGCAGCCAGTGGAGAAGAGGTCAGGGGGCTGTACTCACTACTGAGCCATTTTCTACTAATACACAATTCTGTCACTGCTGCAAAAGTACACTCACTGGTAACCTCACCAGGATCTGATAGATAGTCCCAATGTAATGGTTGCCTATATGGTCCTGGGTAAACTAAACATAACAAAACCATGTCGTTAATATGGGAAAGGAACAGGAGGAAGTAAGA
Source organism: Mesocricetus auratus (assembly GCF_017639785.1). Lineage (NCBI taxonomy): Eukaryota > Metazoa > Chordata > Mammalia > Rodentia > Cricetidae > Mesocricetus > Mesocricetus auratus. Next base: position 3,901,992 of record NW_024429224.1, on the reverse strand, counting down.
CTTAATAGGAATGGGAAGATGAGAAAGAGGAGAGAATAACCAGGATGCATTGTGTGTGTGTGTGTGTGTGTGTGTGTAATTGTCAAGGCCTTAAAAATTTTAAAGTAAATTATTTTTTTCTTTAAAAAATGCAAACAGACCACATAGCTCATTAGAATCCCCCAAAGAGTAGTATGGGTTAGTAAGCAGGGCCAAAGTTCAAGTAATGGAGGATTAGGAAGAGGTTATAGAAGGTCTAGACCTGGGAGCAGATATACTCAAGGAGAATGAGAATGGCCATGTGCTTTGGTTGGCTACCAAAAAATTTAGGAACAGCAGGGAAATATTTTATTATTGCTGTTGTTGCTGGACAGTTGAACGATAACATGATTACTACTTAGCTGACTCAGAGTTAGGGCAGTCATTCGCATTCCCTGCGTAGAGTAGGATAATCTCGAACAGGTGTGTCTCATGAGGAATACACAGTTTGGGTCATATTAATTTTTTTCTTATAGTTTACGTACATCTGAGACCAGCTATCTGAATGAGGCTTTCTCCTTCTACTCTGCAATCAGACAGAGATCATACTACTCTCAAGTTAATAAAGAGGACAGGTATGTGTCAGCTATGCTTTCAGAAAGATGACAAGACGTTCAACATTCTAGTCCATGTGGAAATTGTACAAAAAAATACTTTTCCTTTTATTACGGTGTGTGTGTGTCCATGTGCACATGTGAAGGTCAGAGGACAACTTTATTAGTATTAAAAATATGTATGAAGCTGGGATAGTAATGGCTATTAGTTTGAGGCCAGCCAAGGGTACACAGTAAGACTTCGTCTCAAAACAAAGCAAAAACAGGAAAACATATAAGCAGAAATAGTTTTAAGCAACAGCAAAATGCCTTATGTATTCTTTTTGTACATTTTCTAAAGTGCCAGAATAGAAACTGGCCTTGGATCCCGTGGCTTAAAAACCTCAAACATTTACTTTATTGTAACCCTTTGTTATCTTCTAGAGTATATTATTTGGAATAAATTAGCAATAAGTTAACAACCAGGCTCTGATCTCCACATGTGTGAACATAAGGTATAAAACTAAACAGTGTTTTCCAGTTTGTACAAACAAGTGGTCAACCCAAACTCAGCCAAAGCAATGTCAACATTCACTGTATATAGTGTATGTACATCAGACGAAAGAAGATTGGGATCAGAAAGGAAAACTTTATGCTATTCACTTAAATAAGAAGACGGTCAAAATAGACATAGAAACAGGAGGCCAAAAGCTATTGGTTATGTTAATGTCAGAAAAATTGGGTTTCAAGACAAAAACAGAATTTTCTTCCTGTAGTCCTAAAAGTTTATTGCCTTCTCTAGGAAGACCTCTTTCCACCCAAGATCCAACCTTGTGAGCTTATATTATTATTTTTCTTGTCACTGTGCAGTTATAGTTCATCGTGGCAGGGAAACCTTGGTACACCAGGCCTGGGAAGCGATTTGTTATGTTGAGCTGACAGACGAGAAGCAGAGTGCTGAGGCAGTAGTGAGGCCTGTCCCGTGACCCTTAAGACATATTCCCAATGCCCTACTCCTAGACCTTCCAAATCCACCACTACCTGGGGATCAAGTATTCAATAGTGGGAGTTTGTGGGAACACGTCACATTCAAATCAGAATAGGACTCATCCTTTATTTGTTTGTTTATCTTTGTGGTCATATTTATTCCACTGTTTTGTGTATTTGCTTGACTATATTTTAATTACTATAAGGAAATTACTGCAAGGTCTATGAAGTAGGGATTTCTGCCTCTATTTATAATCATTGCCTTTTTTAGCATCACGGTACTGTTTTGTTTTTGTTCTTTCTTTTTGGGGGGTGTTTGGGAGGTTTCTTGTTTGTTTTCTGTTTAGTTTTGTTTTGATAGTTTGAGACTAGGTTTCTGTGTAGCCCTGACTATCCTATAACTTGCTGTAGAGACTAGGCTAGCCTTGAACTCACAGAGATCCGCCTGCCTCTGCCTCCTGAGTGCTGGAATTAAAATCCTGCACCACCACCACCCAGCTATTTATCTGTTTTTAAGATTTTATTTTATGTGTAAGAATGTTTGCATGCTTGTGTGTGTTTGCACTTCATTCATGCCTCAGATCCAAGGAGGTCAGAAGAAGGGTGGATTCCCTAGAACTGAATTTACAGATTATTGAGAACCATGTGAATGGTGGGAATTGAACCTAGATCCTCTGCAAGAGAAACAAGTTCTCTCACCAGCTGGGCCATCTCTCCAGCCCCATCATAACATTGTTTCTTATGCACTTGCATTCTCAATAGATGCTTGTATTGAATATAGAATGATGATTTAATGTGTTAAAATGTATTTAAAGGCTATCTGGTTTGGTTGTTGAGACATGGTTTCGCATAACCCAGGTTGCCCTTGGACTCAGTATCTGACCTTGAACTCCTAATCTTCCTGCCTCTACCTGCTGAGATGTGGAATTACAAGCATGTGTTACCCTGCCAAGTTAAGGCTGTGTGGTTTGATGTAGAAATTTTTAATCTCTGTCCTAAAAATGGTAAAGTTTTAAAAGCCATCCAGAAGTCAGAACAGCATGTTTTCCTTTTTAATATAATGATTGATTTCTCCTTTCTCCACTGTAGGCCTGAGTTGGTTGTTAAGAAACTCCGATACTATGCAAGATTTATAGTAGTTTGTCTTCTTCTTAACAAAATGGATGTTGTGAAAGACCTGGTAAAGGTAAATAAGCTTTTTTGTTTGTTTGTGTGTTTTAAGCAGGGTCTTGGTATATAACTCAGACTAGTCTTAGATTTGTAATCTCTATGAATCAGACTCTTTAGTGTTGAGATTATTGATGTATTTTACAATAACTATAATCTGGCCAGGTGTGATACTGCACTCTTTTAATCCCAGCACTTGGGAGGCACTTGCTGCCCTGGAAGTCATGTAACCGGGGCTATCTGTAAATTGACAATCGTCCTGCCTCAGTCTTGAGTGCTCACATACCCAGCTTGATGGCAAACTTCTTTTTTTTTTTTTTTTTTTTTTCTTTTGGTTTTTGCGAGACAGGGTTTCTCTGTATTGTTTTGGAGGCTGTTGGTCCAGCCTGGCCTCGAACTCACAGAGATCCACCTGCCTCTGCCTCCCGAGTGCTGGGATTAAAGGCGTGCGCCACCACCGCCCGGCGATGGCAAACTTCTTGATACATTAAGTATATCCTAATTTTATAAGCCCATTGGAAAGAAATCTGTACTCTGATGTCATGTTCCATCTTCAGCTACTAATTAGCCTGTTTCCAAATATGATGTTAGGGATGTGGCACCAGGTGGGGCCTTGGAGGATCCCTTGGCGGGGGCGAGCATGCGTCAGGCAACGATTACATGGGGAGGGAGTGGAGGAAGGGACAGAGAGATAGACAGACCTGTCTGCCTCCTCAGAGAAATGGCAGTGAGCGGAGTAGGCAGAGCTTCTCTCTTAAAAAGGGACCTTTGTACTTTCGTACAGAGCCAGGGTGCAGGCAGCAGGGATGGGCACTCTTTTCAAGGTCCCCAAGCAGCAGGGCCAGGTGTGACTGGACTACAACATTCCTCCCTTTTTATATTAAAAAGGAGAGGAGTTAAGCATGGCAAGTTAGGGAAGTGAGGGGGGACTTAAAAGGTTGGAGTGCTGCCACATCCTGGGGGTAGGTGATTGTTTTACTGCTGCCTGGGCTCTAGAAACTCTCTGATGCTGTTTGGACCTAGCAAGATGTTGGCAGAGCAGAGGACAAGGTCAAGTTCAGAGAAAAAAAATTGTTTTCCTTAGGCCTTAGTGATTGAAGGGAAGGGTGTCAGGACCAGGGAAGGGCAGAGAGGCTCGGCTGCTTGGGGCCTGGTAACAGAGAGAGGGACGCATCTGACCTCTTCTATGAGTTTGTGAAAAGTTAAGTTTTAGACACATTACTACTTCCACTGTTTATAAACTGTACTGAAATTTGTATTGTAGAATTGGCAGTATATTCATGTCAGAAATATTTTGATTGAAAGCATTAACACTCTTCCATCTGGAAAACTGTGACAATATTTTAGCACATGAAAAGTATCTTTTAAGTCTATAGTTAGAAAATGACCAAAGGGAATTTAAAATCTTGATCTTGCAGTTATGGTTGTTATAGTGGTATAGTATGGTGTTTGGTACTCTGTCAGAGTTAGATTCATAGCTTATCAGAACTTTATTGATTAATGTTAAGATTATGAGCTTTTGGAGTTTTTTAACAGTACCATAATGAGAGAGATATGAAACATGTTTTATTGTTTTAAATGGCTCATTATCACTTTTTCTTTGTCAGCACTTAAGCCTCAGAACCTCATAACTTTCACTCATACCCTTAGGTTACTTTCTTAGTCCTTTCCACTCTCAGACCTTAAGCTCTCATGTCTTTACACAAATAAACCTTAAAGCACCTGAAATCTATTTTTGTGAGTCCATCCCCTTTCTGTGTCTGGTAATGAGGTAAACTCAGTATTGGCTCTAGGAGAGTGAGGCCTGTGACTTGAACTTTTACACAGAGAACTGAGAAGGCAGCTGAAACCTTACCTTTTGCTTTAACCTGTCAAAGCTACCAGTCTGCAAAAGCATCGGAGCTCTTAAGAAGCATGAATTTTACCTGAATTAATGATTTAAAAATGATAGAAATTTACTGGCTGCCTGCCTGGACATCCACTTTCCCAGGGTCTTCCATAGTTGTTGAGGGCAGAGGCTTCAGAACACTGGCCTTCTGCTGTTAGCATGAGGCTTACCAGACTTCAAAAGATTCTGTGGATTAGAAGTTTTTAGCAAGACCAGCCTACCTTTTGACCTAGGCAACTTGTGGCAATGGATTCCTCAGCGTCCTGTCGTCCACAGTCTGAGGAGTTCTTTGTTGCAGCTGAGGTGAAAGGCAGGTTTTCTCAATGGCTAGCACTGCCGCTTCTGAAGCATGTTGCAGGGGAGTCCACGTCTCAGCACCTCTATGGGGTGCTGCCAGGGGCTGGCATTCTCTGTTACAAAACCTTTCAATGTCATATTCTCTAGATCTCTGAACATTTGAGCACTGTCTATTGGGTACATCTGAGTTATGACTACATTAGTACAGGATCTGCCTGAAGAGCTGGATCCAAGCTGAGAGGCTATGGAGGGATGTTTTACCCAGAGTCCTCCAGCTTGACTGTAATTGGTTTTAACTTAGCAGGTCAGATTTGTGCCTTCAAAGGACAAAGAAGTAAAGAAAAACCCCCTTTTGCGGTAGAATCTTAACATTAAAAACTGTCAGTAGTGAAGGTCACTCTTGAAACAGCTTACAGGAAGGACTGGGTGGTGTAAATATTTTGTTAATCTGAAATAGATCTTTATAACCTAACATTTTTATCACCATTTAAAAATACATACCAGTTTAAAATATTTGAGACTTTTGGGTTTTAGAAGATGTAATCATGAACAGAGCTCATTAGGATTGCTTTTTTTTTTTTTCTTAAACAAGAGTTGAGTAAATTGTAAGAGGGAATTAGAGACAAAGATATTAACAGGCGGGCGACTAGGCAAAGAGAATGAATGAGCTTTGCCTGGTGCTTTTAAAGGTTGTACCTGTCCCAGGCTTGAAGGTGGAAAGCAGAGTATGGGCCAGGCTGCCAGCTCAGCACAGGGCTGAACCATGCAGGCCTGAGACTAGGTCATGTGATCTGTCTTGCCCTTAATAAAATGGTTGTTAAATATCTTTTAACCTCAAGCAAAATGGTGCAGTCACATGGTCACCCTTAGCATGGTGGTGAAGTCATCTGACCTGCCCTTAGCCAAGATGGCACCTGTCCACGTGTTGTAAGGTGTCTTATAGGTTTTAAACCCTATGGGACACACATAAAGGACGCAGGCATTCAAAATCACAACAGTGTGGCTTCACCACACACCATTTGTACGTTCTTTTCGTACATAAGAAACAGAAAAGACAAAGTATTTTCAAGCAGACACACCCAGCCCACTGCGAGCCTCCAGCACCTTTGAAGAGGAGAAACAGTAGTGGCACAGCTGGGTGGGAAAGGGGGGTGGCGCTGTGGCGGCAGCAGCAACAGCAGAGACAGGACAAACAGCCTTACAAAGCAGGGTTCCCGCCCTGAGACATGTGTAGCCTCGGTGGAAGGCTGCTGTGGCAGGCAGGAGAGACGAAACAGGATGCAGGAACTATTGCTGTTTTGCTCCAATGTTAGGATAAAGCTGGAAGGGGTCCTGTGAGGGGGACCATGGTGGATTCCATGGCAGGAGAGGATGACTTGGGGTGGGGGGACACAAACATGCCAGGCAGACCGAGCTTGAGTGAGACGTTTTATTAGAAAGGGGAAGGAAAGAGAAAAGAGACAAAGAAACACAGACACAGAGGGAGGACAGATGAGAAGAGGGAGACAGGAGCAGAGAGAGCATCAAGACCAGTAAGAGAGCATAAGTGGGTGGGGTCTGTCTTTTAAAGGGTCCTTTGCACCTGCGTGCAGACTGGTACTCATGGAACCCTGGACTGACCCGGGTACGGCCTGAGTGCATTCTGAATCCTCACAGGAACAGAAAAGGCTTGGGGCAGTAAATCACACCTTTCCAACTATTGGATCACTGGCGGAAGTTGTTCATGTCCTGTGCAATACCAGGATAGGAAGTGCCCGATAAGCGGCCATTTGGAAGTCAGGGTTAAGCCCATTTCCTTGAGTGAGGTAAGACCCAGTACATAATCTCCAGCGTCCAGAGACCAAGGGAGGATTTGGCATGAGAGACACAGGCTGATTTTTGTGGTTCGTCAAGCACAGAAACCAGGGCTTCTGAACCAGAGAGCTGTGGCTGCCCAGTACTGGGGCTTTGGGAGGGTGGGAGTAGGGGCAAATAGCGAGAAACCACAGTTGAGAAACAAATTCTCAATCATGGAAGCATAGGTGGGGGTGGGGGGTTGGATCTACCAGACATGCTGCTGTTGGGTGTATAATTCCAGCAATACTTAGTTGGAAAAGTGACTAGGTTTCAGGGTCCCAGTGCACCTCAAGACTGTCAGTAAGCAGGAGAAACTGTCAGCAGAACCGGCCTAGTCGCATGAGCCACCTTTTCATAAAGAAAGAAGGGGGCAATGTTGTAATCCAGGCACACCTGCCTCTGCCCCTTAGGGACCTCATGCATGGCAGGCAGTACCTGGCTCTGTAGGAAGGTGCTAATGTGCCTCTGAGACACAAGCTCCACCCACTCCCACTTGCTTTCGCCATTTCTCTGAGGAAGCAGACAAATCTCCGTCTCTGTCTCTCTCTGTGTGTCTCTGTCTCTGTCTCTGTCCCCTCCTCCCCACTAGTAAAACTTCCTTCTGCCTGGTGGCATGTTTGACCCCAGCCATGGGATTCTCCACAGTCCCATCTCGAGCCATAGTCCTAACAGTTAGTTAACATTTATTAGTTTGTATTCAAGCAGTTCTGTTAATAAATTCATTGCTGATATAACAACAAGCAGGAAGTAGATCTTTACAAAGTTTTTATTTGATGAGTATCATTCTGAAATTTTTTATTTTGAAGCAAACCTGTGTTTTTCATCCTTTATTTTCAGTTATAATTTGGGTTGGATATTGATACTGATCAACATAATTCTGCTACGTTCTATCAAGAATATTATGATATAGCTGGTTTTATGGAGATTATTTTTTTTAATTTTTACTGATTCTTTGTAGATTTCACATCATGCATCCTGATCCAACTCATCTTCCCCATACCCTTGAATCCTCTTTCTGCCCTTGCAATTCCCCCCCAAAAAAATTTAAAAATAAAACAAAAAAATGCACACACACACAAAAAATCTCAGTATGGAAGCTATAGTGTGGCCCAATGTGTCACACAGGATACCATTTAGTTCATATATTTTTCCTTTCAAGTATTCATCTCAGTGATTCACTGGTCTGGTTTGAGGCCTCTGGCTTCTGCTACACTCTTGATACTGGGCCCTCACTGGGATTCCTTCCTTTTGGATATCCTGTTGTCCTGTGTCATGGAGCTATAGATTTGGATCTGCAGATGAGGCCCTTCACGTGCTCGGGCAGTTCATAGATGAGATGGATGTTGGGGTGGGCTACCTCATAGTCCTGGTTCTCTGCCTGGGTAGCTGGGTTGGTCAGTCTGCCAGCTTTTCCTCATTGTCAGCTAGCTCACCCAGTGTAGCGGACAACAAGGAGTGGGGGTCCCAGTTCTCCTGTTTTCACATCCTTGGGTCCAGCTCACCCATACTCACACTGAAGGGACCAGACCCTCACCCAGCCCCCTGCTTTAGCAGCTATAACAGCCTGCAGAAAAGACCCAGCAAGAGGTGGGTCTCTGACTTACTCGGCAACATGTGCTGAACTTCTCTGACCTTGTCCAACCTTGCCCCAACCACTTGACCAATCAACACAGGACAGATTGTCCAAGCCTGGAAGTGCACCAGTCCTGAGACTCTTGCACACCCCAGATACTCACCTTACTCTACCCCAATAAATTCCCTGCCCAGTTAATCCCAGCACTTGGGAGGCAGAGGCAGGCGGATCTCTGTGAGTTCGAGGCCAGCCTGGTCTACAAAGTGAGTTCCAGGACAGTCTCCAAAGCTACAGAGAAACCCTGTCTCGAAAAACCAAAAAAAAAAAAAAAATTCCCTGCCCAGAGGTCTCTGGGGGTCCTTCTTGCTCCACCCACTGAGTCAGACGATGGAGAACCCTAGCTGATACAGTTAACTTGTTAATCATTTAAAGACTCTTTGCTTTTGCATTGGGTCAGGTGGGTCTCTTGGTGGTTTTGGGGTTCAGAATTTGGGCACAACATTTAGGAGCTTGTCCAGGATCCCAGAACCCACCTTGTTCCCCCCATTGAGTCTCGAGGCATCAATATGAGGTAACTTTCTGTTTTGCTTTCTGTGTCTGGTTGTTGGAGCCTTGGTTTCTGTTTCTGTTTCCTTTGGAGAGGCTGAGTGGGTCGCTTCCCTACCTGTTGGGTGAGTTCTGTGTTATCTGTTCTGTCATGGCCCTCTGCCTGTTTTGGCTTGAAGTCATAACAGGCCAAGAGGGCCTTGGCAGACGTGCCTGTAAGCCAGGCCTGGGTAATCAAGGAAATGTCCCGACTTTCCTTTTGAGCAGGTATTTAACCGAGGGTTGGATTGACCAGCCGTTCATTTCTTGTGGGGGTCCAGTTGAAGATTGGATTAGCCTGCTGGGGAAGTTGCTTCCCATTCATTTCAGGCCTTGTAGGACGCTCTAGCAATGGAGAGGAGTCTGGCCATTTGAGAAAGTTTGAAACTTGAAAGTTATTGAGATGGGCCCTTTTGTCTAAGTGTGTGTTTGTCTGTTGTTGTCTTGACTCTGAAACCCGGGAGGGCGCCCCAGTTGCCATGGGCAGGCGTCGTGGCCACACCCGGGGGAGCCCAACCGGCGCTGGTGCATCCCCCTCCCTTTGTCCTCATCCTCCTCCTTGCACTGCTGGTTTTTCTGCTTGGCACCTCGCCACAGCTGGCACCTAACAATCCGATGAAAAGCAAAGAGTCTTTCATCAATTAAGAGTTAACTGTATTAACCAGGGTTCTCCATTGTCTGAAACAGACGGTGGAGTGAGAAGGACCCAGCAGGACTGTGGGGCAGGGAGTTTATTGGGAGTGTCTGGGGGTCCCCAACAGTCTCAGGATTAGTGCACGTCCAGGCTTGGGCAACCTGTCCTGATTGGTCAGGAATGGTTGCTATGCTTAGAGGCCCTCCCAGGGCAGTTGCTATGCGCTGCCCTCCACTGTTACCATAAAGCACATCCAGAGCCCACCAGCTAACTTGTGATTGGTTCCTTGCCACATGGAGGGTAGCTGGTTTCCTAGTGATGGGAAGGTCAGACAAGGTCAGGAACTCAGCACATGTTGCTGAGTCAGATGCCTGCATCTTACTGGGTCTTTTCTGCAGCCTGTTACAGCTGCCAAAGCAGGGGGCAGGGTGGGGGTCTGGTCCCTTCCTTACCCCCTCCTAGAAGTACTACTGACAGGACCCAATCATGGGTCCTGCTTGCTAGGGACTGAGAGGGGTAGGCCCTAAGCCATTAGCTGACAGATTTTTCTAGGGGAGTGACATTTGCATCCATTGCCATTTTGTTCCCCATGTAAGGGAGTTTCCTTTTGACTTAGCACCTCAACCAGGGAAAAGGGATGACGTATTCTTTTCTATGACTGCTTCCAGCTGACTTCTGGGCCACAGCACAAAGAAGAGCATGCGCAGTGCCTTGCTTTGGCAGAGCACTAGAGCTGACTCTGTTGGGGATGTAGGTCCTGTGTATGTGAGAGCAGGAATGCCTTGGGATGGCAAGGGTGAGGGAAATACACCCTCGCCCCACCCTTGCCATGTGACAGGTGGGAGAGCCTGCCTTGGGGAGAATGAGAACAAAAGGACTGGCCCTGCCTGCAACCAAGTGCAGCAGTCTGGAGCGCCAGCCCTTCATCTTGCCTGGGCAAAACAGAGCTGCCTGTAGGTAGGACAATAGATGCAGACGTGGTCCTTGGTAACAGTCCAGGCCTGTATGTCGTTGTGACCCTAGTTGGCATTGCACCCAAATGCCAACATGTCTCCAGACCCCGGGTATCCACTCAGCCTTCTATGGTAACAAGACCCATGGACATCAACACAGAACCTGGCTGTAGTGGGGCCATGGATCCAGATATTGCCTCCCACCACAGATAGGAACTGAACGATACCATGGCCCTGGATGGCGCACAGGTCACCCAAGTCTGTATGGCCCCGGCACCAGCTTGACCCTATAAGACCAACATGGTCTTAGGTGTCAGCCCAGACTGCAGGCCTCTGTGTGGCCCTTGGTGGCAACAAGAACCATGGACATCAACTCAAGAGCACAGCAGCAACAGGGCCACAGACCCACACACAGTCCCCAGCAGCAGTCTGGGCTAGATGTCACCATGGTCCTCGGTGGTGACAGAGGAATCCTGGACCAGCATGCCTTTCCCCATAATGACAGCACATCCCTTGAACATCAGCTTGGTCATAGATAGTGGCCCAGACTCCAGCATCCACAGGACCCTCATTGGTAATAGGAGCCACAGACATCAACACAGATCCCTATAGCTGCATCAGGGTCACAGACCAAGTCATGGCCTTTGGCCACAGCCCAGGCTCAGCCATCGCCATGGTTCTGAGTTAGGCAAGTAGGACATCTACCTCAGACCATTCCTCACCACCCTCCTCTCCTGATCTGCCTCTCTCCCCTGTACATGAATCATATTCTCTCTCTCCCTCTCCCTCCCTCTCTCTCTCTCTCTCTCTCTCTCTCTCTCTCTCTCTCTCTCTCTCTCTCTCTCTCTCTCTCTCTCTCTCTCTCTCTGTCTGTCTCTCTCTGTCTGTCTCTGTCTCTGTCTCTGTCTCCACCCTGTATTCACTCACCACAATGGTACCCAATTGTCCAGTACTAGAGGTGGTGGGCTCACAGGTATAATTCTTCCCCCCGGGGTCTCTAGATGAGATCACAATTTTTTACATTCATTGTGTGTGCAAGCATCATAGTCACACAGGCATCAGGTTAGAGGACAACATGCAGGAATTGGTTCTCCTTTTAGCAAATGGGTTCCATGAATTGACCTCAGGTTGTCAAGCTGGGTCACAGGGACATTTATCTGCTGAGTCCACCTCAATGGCCTTTCTGCATAGATTTTTTAACAACCACTTTTCTTTGTGATATTTCTAATACCAGGAATTGTCAGATGAAATTGAAGATTATACTCATCGCTTTAATACTGAAGATCAAGTAGAGTGGAACCTAGTGCTTCAAGAGGTGGCAGCATTTATTGAGGTAATTTCTTCTTCTTCCTCTTCCTCTTCCTCTTCTTCTTCTTCTTCTTCTTCTTCTTCTTCTTCTCCTCTTCCTCCTCCTCCTCCTTCTCTTCCTCCTCCTCCTCATTTTTTTTTCAAGACAGGGTTTCTCAGTATAACTACCCTAGCTGTCCTGGAACCCACTTTGTAGCCCAGGCTGGCTTCAAACTCAGAGATCCACCTGCCTCTGCCTCCCAAGTACCGGGATTAAAGGTGTGCACCACCACACCCTGCCTATTGAGGTAATTTCTTGAGAAAAAAAGTTGTCACAGTCACAGGTAGGAAAATGACTGTGTTGTATGTTTATGGTGTGTATGTGACTTTGAGAAGAACAAATAACAGTGGTGTTCTGTGTTGTCATTAACGTGCTTCTTTTTTCTTCAGGCAGACCCTGTGATGGTGTTAAATGATGATAACACCATTGTCATCACGTCCAATCGCCTCACTGAGACGGGAGCCCCCTTGCTGGAGCAAGGAATGATTGTGGGACAGTTGTGTCTGGCTGATGCGCTCATTATTGGTAATTGTAATAATCAGGTAAAGAACTGTGAAGGAATTATGCTTAAAATTAACTGTGAAAAGGTTAGTTTTACCCATCATAGAATTCTTCCCTTATAAGATCCCTAACATGGCCTCACGGTGGTGGCGCACGCCTTAATTCCAGCACTCGGGAGGCAGAGGCAGGCGGATCTCTGTGAGTTCAAGACTAGCCTGGTCTACAGAGCGAGTTCCAGGACAGGCCCCAAAGCCACTGAGAAACCCTGTCTAACCCCCCCAAAAAAATCCCTTACATCTGTGAGGAATGGCTGGGGCTTGAGAGATGACTCAGAGGTTAAGAACACTGACCGCTGTTCCAGAGGTCCTGAGTTCAATTCCCAGCAACCTCATGGTGGCTCCCAACCATCTGTAATGAGATCTCTCTTCTGGCTTGCAGGCATACTTGGAGGCAGAGCACTGTATATATAATAAATAAATCTTTTTAAAAATCAATTATTCCATGTTCATACATATAATACTGACTTTGAAATTGTTGAAAATTTTTAATAACATAGAAAGATGCTTACTAGTTTATTAATTTACCACTGAGCTACATCCCCAGGTCAGTCAGTATTAGTCACATCTCCAGGGGGGTGGGTGGGTGGGTGCGTGCGTGCATGTAAAAAGACAGTGCATTCACTGATGGATCTTCCTGTTTACATGTAAAAAACAATTGTTGACAAAATAGCTACTTAGATAACATTTCAACAGATGTGGCAAAGGAGAGGTACATTGTTCTAATGTCTGACATCAGGATTTGAGCTAGTCCGAGGAGATAATGGGGTGTTTCTCTGAGAAAGTACTTTGGTTAAAAACCAAAAAGTAAGAAGTTGTCCAGAGTAAGCATGGCGAACAGCAGTAACAGTTCTGCCACTATCAGAGCCTGGTGGGCTGGGAAGATGAGACACTGGTAGAGGGCTGCACTTGGCGGGAAGGGGCTGAAGAGAGCAGGAGGCACAGGAAGAAGCCAGCAAGGTTCTCCAGAGTGCACAGGAAACTAGCAAAGGGCCAGGGCGAAGAGGGTAGCTGCTAGGGCTGCACTCTGAAGAGGGAGTTTTCCACAACGTTTATTATTTGCTATTGTTTAAGTTTCAGTTGTCAGACATGTAATGGGCTTCACTATCACACTTGCATATGTACATATAGATAAATGTCGATATAGCAGCATACTTTGCTGCTGCTGTTCATCCACCTGTCCTGGAGAGGATCATCTGGGATGTAATTGTGCATAGTAGATTGGAGACACAATGGAGTCGGCAGAAAAGTTGGCAGGAAACTCACAGAAACCTCAGTGAGTGGTAATCTCTTCTTATGCTACAGGAACAGAGGTAATAATCAATCTGCAAGGCTGGTTTCCACAGATGCTTGGAAGGTACAGTTCATAGCATTGATGTGCCAATAGGCTTGAAGTGTGGAATGTATGTGCTCTGCTGGCATGGCAGCAGGTCTTTAATAGTGGTTTGGTGTGGTAAGACACACTTGTAAGCCAAGCATTTGGGATTGCAAAGGCAGGAGTATTGCTGTAACTTAAGGCCAGCCTGGGCAGTGCAACAAGGCTGTCTTTAGTAGTAGTCATCGTAGTAGTATTTTTGAGATAGCATCTCACTATGTAGCCCTTGCTGTCTTGGAACTCTCTATGTGACTAGGCTGGCCTCAAACTTTGCCTCACAAATGCTGAGATGAAAAGAATGTTTGAACTGAGCCTGTCTCTGCTTCTCAAGTGCTAGACTAAAGGTGTGTGCCACCGTGCCCAGCAAGACCCTGTCTTTAAAAGCAAAAGAGTAACCAAACTAGCAAACGACCTCAAAAATAGGAAACTAAGAAACTGTAAATTGGGGGTTGGAGATATGGCTCAGTTGTTGAGAGCACGACCTGCTCTTTCAGAAGACTGGGTTTGGGTTCAGCTCCCAGCACCCACATGGCAGCTCACAGCTGCCTGTATCCAGGGTATCTTACACCTTCACACCAAAGTACATAAAGTAAAGGTAAATAAATTATTTTTAAAAAAGAAAGAAACTATAACTCTGTAGAGCGTGTTCATTAGAACACAAAAAAAGTCAAGTGAGGTAGCACATGCCTGCCTATAGTCACAGCATGTGGAAGGCAGAAGTAGGTATTGAGGCCATCCTGGACTACAGAGTAAGACCCTGTCCAAACAAACTGGAAAAAAGAATGAGTGAGACTCCTGGCATTGGTTCTGTCCCGAGAGTTTGCTCTTGGGTACCTCCTCTTTGACAGTGGAAGAACAGAAAACCAGGCTGGTGTCTCCTTGCTCTGTCTAGAACTTGTTTCATCCTACATGTAGAGGTGAAGGGTAGAGAACAGTTTGAGGCTCTGATGCAGTTTTATAACAGTTTTGGAAATTCACTGGTGTTTTGAAATGTTAAATATTTTCAGAAATACCTGTATTAATGACTGTAATTGATAACTTTTTTATTTCTTTTTTTATCCTGTGAAGTTTTGGATGAGGAGAAACAGGGTTTTGCTGATCTGCTAAAAAGAAATATTAAATGGGATTAGGAACCAGTAGGCAGAGGCAGGCAGATCTCTGTTGGGTTCGAGACCAGCCTTGGCTACAAGAGCTAGTTCCAGGACAGCCGCCAAAGCTACAGAGAAACCCAGTCTTGAAAAACCAAAAAATAAACAAATAAAAAAAATGAGATTAGGGTGTGGCTTAGTGGTAGAGCTTGCATGAGGCCCCTGACCCTGATCCCAGCACTGTATTACGTTTTTGCTTTGATGTTAGAAAAGGGGTCTCTCTGTGTAGGCTAGGCTGGTCGCAAACTCACAGAAATCTTCCTGCCTCTGCCTTCCAATCTGGGATTAAAGGCATGCGCCCACCTGGTCTGAGGTGCAGTTTGAAACTTTACTGAATAATCTTTCTAAACAAATACCTTAACTAAAACATTTCTATTTTATTTTATAGAAGAAGATACTTTAAACCTCTCCTCTTGGTTCTGTCATCCCATGTTCCTAGATCTTCTGCTTAAGTATTATTAATGTTCATTGTTTTGTGTGTGTGTGTAAGGGAGTCAGAAGCCCTGTAACTGGAGATACAGACAGGTGTGAGCTGCCATGTGGGTGCTGGGGATTGAACCTGGTCCTCTGGATGAGCAGCCAGTGCTCTTAACTGCTAATCCATCTCTCCAGCCCCAAGAGAAGAATGCACTCTTAAATGCTGTGTAGTACCAAAACATTGAAGAAATTATAAAGTATGAATCCAGACATAGCTCAGCTTAAACAAATGTTACCATGTTTTGTAGGACTGTTTTTGTAGTTTTGTTGCTTTTTAAAATCCATCTGAGGAAATAGATACATTATGAACAACCAAAACACTGTTTAGTATACAAAGTAGATAGTAAGCATAGGAGTGTCACTGCACATTTCTTCTGCTATATTTGCCTCTTGAAAGTCTTGTAATTAGAGTTTGAGAATAAAATATGAGCTGTCTCTGGGCATGGTGGTCCACGCCTTTAATCCCAGCGCTTGGGAAGCAGAAGCAGGCAGATCTCTCTGAGTTCCAGACCATTGTGGTCTACATACAAAATTCCAAACCATCCATGGAAGCACAGTAAGAACCTGTCTCAAACAAAGAAAAGCCAGCCCACCATAGACAAAGAACTACAGGCAACTAAAGAAAGCTGTCTGTGCAAGAGTAGTCCTGCCCAGGGGTGTGTTCCCTCATTGGTCAGCTGTGGTCAGCTGTGAAATCATATACATATAAGTAACACGTGAGTGGACTGAGCAGGTTGTATTTGTATATTTAGATGCACACACATAAACACATACACCAATAGCAACTACAGAAAAAGAGGCCATGGTTTCAAGAAGGAACAAGGCAGGTAGTACATGGAAAGGATCGGAAGGGGGAAAGGAAAGTGAGAGAAGATGGAATGTCTGTATTAAAAATGAATATATATATGTACATATATATATATAAGCTGTTATTAAGTATACTTGAAAATCAAGAGTAATAATATGATTAAAGACCAGAAGTTAAGCTGGGCGTGGTCACGCATGCCTTTGGTCCCATCACTTTCAATACAGAGGCAATCGGATCTCTGTAAAGTTAAGGCCAGCCTGGTCTGCAGAGAGAGTTCCAGGACAGCCAGGGCTACACTGAGAAACCCTAGCTTGAAAAATTTTTTTAGAAAGAGATCAGAAGTTCTGCTTATTAGATTAATAACCAGGTTTATGTTTCTTACAGGTTAAATTCAGTGAACTGACTGTTGACATGTTCCGGATGTTGCAAGCCTTGGAGAGGGAGCCAATGAATTTAGCTTCCCAGATAAATAAGCCAGGAATACAGGTGACCCTCTGCCCACATTTACCATTGTAGTAACTCTTACTGCTTTGGCTTCTCTTACACGTGTAAGAATTCTCTCAAGCCTGCCTTGGGTACCTCACAGCTGTAAGGCACACTAGATAGCCAGACAGTTGCATGTTAGTAGAGGCTTGCCTGAGCTATGTAATGAGTTCCTGTGACAAAACAGAAAGCTCTCAAAAAGACAGAGAAGCTGATAGGCACAGTTATAGACACTGCATAAAAACAACAGAGACTGTTGACCCTGATGACTCAACTGTCATATAATAACACTTAGTGTCCTTTTGGGTGTGTCACCATAGGAGTCAGCTGACAAGCCCACCAGACGAGAAAACCCCCACAAGTATCTGCTCTACAAACCGACCTTCAGCCAGCTGTACACTTTCTTAGCAGCATCTTTTAAGGTGTGTATGGTCCAGTCCTTTCTCCTGCAGTGGGGAAAGTGTGAACTTGGTCACTCTTGAGATGCCTAACTTAGTGTGAAGTGTTCTATGAACAAGTGCTGTTCTGGTAGTGATTCTGACCCTCAAAGCTGTTGTGACTTAAAGTGTATAGTGATCTAGGAGCATGTACAAGTGCTGTTCGGGTAGTGATTCTGATTCTTGCCATTTTGGGAATGGTAGTTGCTGATGATGTGAGATTTTTTTTTGTCATCAGTCAGAGACTGTTGGTTAATTATCATTCTCTCCCTTCCAGATTTTTATTACTAAAGAACTTTGGGCTTAACAACTGAGAAACAAAAACAGAATGTATAGCAGTCCTGTGCCCAGGCAGCTCTGTGAGATGTTGTTACTATCTGATAGAAGTATGTGGTGAATGCCTATAACGCTGCTTTTGGACAGGAGTTAGAAGTCGTCTTGGCCACACAGTAGCAAGTTCAAGGGCCACCTGGATATATCAGTCCACAGCAAAGTTGAGGCCAGTGTAGGCTCCATGCAGCCTCAAAAAAAAAAAAAAAGGAATGATGGTAATTACGTGGTATCTTCCGAAAATTTATATAGAGGAAGGTGTGGAGGGGAGTTTGCCCTTTTTTTTCCCAGTGGAGATTTTTCTCTTCTCCAGTTCTGCTAGAACATGCTCCTACAGATGGGGAGTTGAAAGTGGAAAATAAGCTCACAGCTTTGGGCAGCAGTGAGGCAATGTAGACTAGAGTCAGTTTTCCATGTGATCTTCAGTTGGAACAAAGGGAATCTGATAATTCTCTCAGAAATGACAGCAATGTGCTAAACGGCATCACTTCCCCCACAGCCTTACATTGTCCTGAAC
This sequence comes from Mesocricetus auratus, assembly GCF_017639785.1. Taxonomy (NCBI): domain Eukaryota; kingdom Metazoa; phylum Chordata; class Mammalia; order Rodentia; family Cricetidae; genus Mesocricetus; species Mesocricetus auratus. Next base: position 3,884,041 of record NW_024429224.1, on the reverse strand, counting down.
TTTAAATAAAACTTTGTTGTTTTTTCTGTCTGTGGTTTTGTGTGTGTGGTTTTCTTTCCTTTCAGGAGCTGCCTGCCAATAGTGTGCTTCTGATTTACCTGTCAGCTACTGGCGTTTTCCCCACAGGTCGTTCTGATGGTGAAGGTACAATAAAGGAATGCTCCCACTGTGAGCAGGACTTGAATTTTCTCCATTTTCTACAAGACAATGGCCCACAGCCCAGAGACCACCTCAGGCTTTTCAAAGAAGCTTACAAATTTAACTGGTCTGCAGTGTTGAAAAGAACGTGCTTAACTGTTCACATTCAACTATTGTTCCTTGAAGTCCAAATGACCTGAAAGAATACATAGATCGAATCTGTCAAAAGCATCATATGTAGATTTATGCAAATGCAGTGGATGATTGACACTGCAAAGGGTTATGGAATCTGCCACCTATCTACCTGACATCGTTGGTCATTGTAAGCTTTTAATACACTCAGGGGTCTGGTCAGAGGCAACAATCATGGTCGAAAGTCTTAGTAGAAATCAGTGTACTTTTGTAACTGTGAAAGTTCAAGTCCTTGTTATGATTTTATTTTCAATCCTTTTTACTTTGTTGCTATGGATTCAATTCATGAAATATTGGGATGCTGTTTCAGAGTAAAATGTAAAAGTGTCAGAACATATGAGCTCAGAAATTGTTCAGACTACATTAACAACTTGATGAAAATGAAGGAATTAAATCTTTGGAGAAAAAGTAGTTTAACATTTTCAACATTTTCCTCCTCATCTGTCTGTTGGAATTGGCATTCCTTTATAAAATGCATGACCCACCATCTTCCTTGCATTACCTACAGAGTAGTAGAATGTTACAGTGAGAACAAGCCAGGGCAAAGCTCGTTAGTCTTTATGTTGCAGCGGTGTTGTAAGGACTATAATCCGACTGTGGCGTGAGGTGATGGGGTGTAGTAGAACACTGACGGGCAGATAACGAGGGAGGGGAAGAAGACAACTCGGCAACTGCCTTAGTCTTTATTTAAATGTCAGTCATTTTATATTTAAGTATCTCCTGTTTGAAAACGTGTTACTAAAGCACATATTGTGGGTCTTTTTTTTTTTTTTTTTTGGTTTTTACGAGACAGGGTTTCTCTATGTTGTTTTGGAAGCTGTCGGTCCAGCCCAGCCTCGAATTCACAGAGATCCACCTGCCTCTGCCTCCCGAGTGCTGGGATTAAAGGTGTGCGCCACCACCGCCCGGCCATATTGTGGGTCTTAAATTAGACTATTGACCTCTTATTTTACATTATGTAGTTGATACAGGTACTAATTGAATGAACCTTTCTCAGAGATTACCTGAACATCCCACAGTCACTGTTCAACTTACACAAGAGTTAACTAATTCTTAAGACCAGTGGGGAAAGACTAGCATGTAAACCATAATTAAAGAGGTTTATATAACAGTAAAATAATGGATTTTCCATGTACTGGAATTTGGCAGAATATTTTGTAAAAATGAAGTTTTGTTAATCAGAATTTTCAAGTTCAATTCTAATTTTTCTTTAAATCTTGCATGTAGTAGTCAATTTAAAATTATGTTTACTGGATCAGATACAATAGTGTCCCTGTAGTGCCAGTTACTCAGGGTGCTAAAGCAGTAGGATCACTTAAGCCTCAGAGCTCAAGACCAGCCTGTGCAACATAAGGAGAGTCCTGAGTCCTGAACACATGTATGGGGGGGGGGGGAGAAACTGCAGTTTGCAAGTTAGCAGCTTTCTTTGTAAGGTACTTTTGTTAAAGCAGAGATTGAAATTTTGTTCGAAGTGTAAATGTTATTTTAAATATCCCAGGTCTCCATCCCTTTTTACCACCCAAATTAATGGGATGCTGGAGATTCTTGGTTTTGTTGTTGCTGCTGAGTTGTTTTGTTGGGTTTTTGTTTGTTGTTTGTCTTTTGTTGTTGTTTTTCTTTGTTTTGTTTTGTTTTGGTTTGGTTTTTTTGGTTTTTTCGAGACAGGGTTTCTCTGTGGCTTTGGAGGCTGTCCTGGAACTCGCTTGGTAGTCCAGGCCGGTCTAGAACTCACAGAGATCCGCCTGCGTCTGCCTCCCAAGTGCTGGGATTAAAGGTGTGCGCCACCAACGCCCGGCAGTTTTTCCTTGTTTTTGTCAGAGTCTCTCTATGTAGCCCTGGCTATTATGGAGTTCACTATGTAGGCTGGCACAGAGATCCACCTGCCTCTGCCTCCTGAATGCTGGGATTAGAGGGATGTGGCACCATGCCTGACTGTAGATTCTTATTTTGTTTCTCATTATATTCTGTTTGAAAAGCTGATAAATAATTAAGTGATTTTTAAAAGCATTGAAGTAGGTAGTGTGCTGAAATTATGAAAATATTGTGTTATAGTAAAATGTTAAATTTAAAGATTATTTAAATGTTTTGTGCTTATCTTGCACTTGTATCAAAAGGAGATTCACTGGTACTCCTGTGTCTGAGCTTCAGGTCAGTCTGTGTTTCCCTCCTGTTGAATTCTAGGTTTCTTCTCTTTGTTCTTTAGGTCCTTACGACTTTGGAGGTGTTCTTACTAATAGCAACCGGGACATTATAAATGGAGATGCAATCCACAAACGAAATCAGTCCCACAAGGAAATGCACTGGTATGTATTCTAGTGTTTCTTTTTACTCTATGGATCAAAACTCTTTAAATGTTAAGAGAAATGGGAACTTCATTTTGTGACTAGATAGGTTCCCTCAGACTACTGTTAATAGCACTTGTTTATGTTCTTGTATGAAGGCTTGCTTCCTGTTTTTATAGCACAGAACCATCTTTAGAATTCCTCTAGCTGAGAAAAGAATTCTGCTTTTAATGAACAATGGGCTTGTCTGGCAATGCTTTATATTAAATATCAACTGTTTAACTGAAAAACAGATAAAGAAAAAAAAAGAAAAATAGATAAAGGAGGAAACCAGGCCTGTGTATGTTCAAATTATTTGTGAGTATATGCACAGCGTCACTAATCATCTAATCAAGTATTGTTGAGGATATGAGCAGAGAGCCCATGAAGACTGTTGTGAGAATATAATTTGATTGGTACAATTATTATGGAAAATAGTATGGGTATTCCTCAAAATGTCAAAATAAGGGCCAGTGAGATGGCTCAGCAGGTGAGTGCACTTGCCACCAAGCTTGATGACCTGAGTCCAACCGTGCGCCTACAGGGTAGAAGGTGTGAGCTAACCCTCCACAGTTGTTCTGACTCCACGTGAGCGCTGTGGTGAAGGTGTGTGGTGCATTGGGGGCAGAGGGAAGAAATAAATACATGTTAACAAGTTTACAATAGGCCAAGTATAATAGCATATGCTTGTAATGCTAGCACTTACAAGTACAAGATAGTCTGTGCAGGCTACATAGCAAAGTCATTCATGTCTCCAAATGAATGAGCAGATGAATAAATACATAAATAGATTTGAACTATACAGCTGAGAAGGTGGTTCAACAGCTTAAGCCCTTGTCACCAAAACAAGAGAACCAGGGTTTGGATCCCAGAACCCATGCAATTGTTGGGTGTGTGTGGGCCGGACATGGGTAAGAAGAAACTCATGCAGCAAGCTGGCTTCCTAGATTACACATCTTAGCATGCTCTGGGTTTGCTTGAAAGGCTACCTTAAATAATAAGGGGAAAAATGGTTTAAGAAGATTCCCAACATTAAGCTCAAGCCTCCATTGATGCCCAACATACACACACAAAGAAGAAGATGCCTGTACCCCATATTCATTACAACATTACTTACAAAAGTCAAGATTTACAAATAACCCATTGAGACTTGGGAGTGCAGTTACAAAGTTCCTCACTTGTTTTGTTTTATTTTATTTTGATTTTTTTCTGCAGCCTTCATCCTGGAGATCTCTATCCGTTCACAAGGAAACCCCTGTTTATCATCGTGGACTCCTCCAATAGTGTTGCCTATAAGGTGAGTCCCTGGAGAGCGAGTGTGTGTGCCAGGTATATAGCACTAGCCCTTTTATTTTGCTTTGTTTTACTTACTTAATTTTACAGTTTGTATTTAGTGTTTCTTTTCTTTTGAGGTTGTGCATGCTAGTCAGGATCTGATGCTATGAATAGAAACAAGAAGAAACGCATGAATGGACTCTCAGTGGAAAATAATAAATCCTCCTGCAGAAAAAAAATTTTCAAGATTTCCAAGATCTCTGGTGGGAGGTTTATTTTTGTTATATAACCCAGAATGTTTTCTTTCAGAGCTAGAGATGATATCGGAGGCTTATTTTCTAGTTTTTAAACACTGCATTCCTGCACACCTAACTGTTAGAGTTTAAATGAAACTCTATCTTATGTTACATAGTGATGATCTTGAATATTAACAATTTTATATGTGCTTTGTTTTTTCATGATTGAGCCTGAATGTTGGAGTGAGTGACAATGGTTTAACCAGGAAGTACTTTTGCAATATTTTGCCATTGAGACAAATCCTTGGTGGCTGGAGAGATGACTCAGTGGTTCAGAACACTGACTGCTTTCCAAAGAACCCAGGTTCAATTTTCAGCACCCACGTGGGCAGCTCACAAATGTCTGTAACTCCAAGGTTTGACACCGTCACACAGACACACATGCACACTAAACACCAGTGCACATAATTTAAAATAAACTAGACAGGCTTTATTCTCTTTTATGTTTTATTCGGGTATTTCATTAGGGAAAAGCATGTCCACACGGAGCTGGTTCTTGTTTCTGCTCCTGAAAGTTCTTCTACTGTGGTTATCAACATGAATGGAGAAGCAAACATTAGTCAGTTTATTCTAGCATGGCAGTGGAAATGGCTGTGTGGCCAAGAATGGTGACCCAACATGTATGTTTTCTGTTTTCTCATGTTTAGTTTCATTTTAAAAATAAAACATGGCTGGGCAGTGGTGGAGCACACCTTTAATCCCAGAGCTGTGCTGGAACTCGCTCTGTGGACCAGGCTGGCCTCTAATTCACAAAGATCCACCTGCCTTGGAATTAATGGCTTGTGTCACTGCCTCATAGCTTGTTTCTATTTCCTATTTCATTTTGCCTTTTTGTTTGTTTGTTTGTTTGTTTGTTTGTTTTGTTTTTTCGAGACAGGGTTTCTCTGTATTGTTTTGGAGGCTGTCCTTGAACTCACTCTGTAGACCAGGCTGGTCTCGAACTCACAGAGATCTGCTTGGCTCCCGAGTGCTGGGATTAAAGGCATGTGCCACCAATGCCCATCTTCTTTTTGCCCTTTTTATATAAGACCTTATTCAGAATATCATAACTCCTGCTTGTCTGGCTCTAAAGAAACTGGGTGAGTGAACACGACTTGTCATGCCTGAGATGGATCATCTAGTTAGTTGGATCATCTAGTTAGGTCTCCCTTTATGCTTACATCATACTTATCAGATAACACCTCTGCCTAGAATATGCAGTTTTGAATATCAGCGTGTGTGTGCTTTTCCTGATGTCTGCACTGTGGCTATTTGGATACATATATCTTTGTCCTCCCCCTACCTCACATTTAAGATTCTTAATAAATACGTGGTGAACGGTGAGGTGAAGGTCCTGTATCCTTATCTTTTCTATAAGGAATCTTTATGCTACAGAGTAAATGCCCTTCTCATTCCAAATTCCTGTTCTTTCCACTCTTGGAAGAAAAGGAGCTTTGCATGCTAGTATGAGCTTCCTGGCAGAAGGAGGAAGTGATAGATCTGTGTGACAGCTATGACCCGTGTTTTGCCTAGCGTGTTTCCATTCATTTTAAAGTGAGCAGTTCTCTGTGGTAATGTAGCATTAGCTGGAAGTTTTAAAAAAATCCCCAGTAACTTTAGGAAATTCTTAATTTTTTCCTTAAGGGGAAGAAAAGATTCATTGTGATTATTGAAAGTTTAAGTGCTGGGTCTCTGCCATTGTAAATGGCTGTCAAAACCAGGTTATCATGAAACAACCTTTGAAACACGAAAAATAAATGACCCAGTGACTGGTATTGGGGTTCAACCTGAAGGTCGGGGAAGCAAAGTAGCACCACTAGCTCTCACCTCAAGCTCAGGCTGAAAGGGCTGATCCATGCATGAGCTCTTCACCGGACTGTAACCTCTCCTCAGAGAGGCTGGACAATGAATGCCTCATACTGAGTCTGTTCTTGTCCTGGCATTAAAGACATGAGTTCTGTTATTCTTTTAGACTGATTCAATCTTATGTAAACCTGGGTGACCTTGAACTCAAAGAGATCCATCTGCCTTTGTCTCCTGAGTCCTGAGATTAAAGGTGTGTGCCACCACTGCCTGACCTCTATAGTTTGTGGCTGACTTTGCTTTCTGAATCCTCAGGCAAGCTTTATTTATTAAATCATAAGTAAGCCTTAGCCTAAATCGTTTGATGTAAGCAAATTGCTTGTACTCTTGTGTGACTTTTACCACATAGTCAATTATACCTGGCCCCCTGCCAGCCCCCCTCCAATTCCAGAATTCCATTTCTTTCTGGCTCTTTTGAAATTCCTTCTTTTAGCTTCTTATACTCTACACTTAGTCTGTAATGATTATACTTTTGTTTGAACATGTCAGGGTCTGTTAAATGATTTGAATTGTTAGGTTGGAGTTTTTCGTTCATGTTAATGACTGTTCTCAGCCATTATCTCTTTACTTGCTGACTGTTGAGCCTTTCTCCCTTTATAGTTTACTATTTTTAGCCTTCACTTTTCTTACTTGAGATTAATATGCAGATATTGGTATTGTCTTTCATATTTGCATGCTTGCTTATTTTTGAATTTTAAATTTTTATGTATATACAGAGAGGGGGGGCAAGTGTCTGCAAAGGCTAGAGGCAGGTGTTGGATCCTATAAAGCTGGGAATTGTGAGTTGCTGATGTAAGTACTATGAATGGAAATGGGGTCCTCTTAAAGTTCAGCAAATGCTCTTAGCCACTGATCCATGTCTCCTACCCAGCATGCTTGACATGCTTGAGTATTTGTGAGTGTGTGCTTTTCTTGGGGTGCTTTGTATAGCAACCTTGGTTGGACATCCACAACTCTGACCTTGTGCATAGCTGTGAAGTTTTAAACTTATGATCTATTTACAGAAAGCCTTTAGTCTAGTTTGAACTTCTTCTGAGGTAAGAATGAGCTTATTCTGTTAGTATGAGCCAAAGGAACAAAGCAGGCTTTTAAGTGTCTACAGTCTTCCTGGGACAAATATATCTAGTTATGAAGCATATCCTAGTATATTTTCTATATATCAAATTATACAGCTAAATAAAAATCTTCCTGACCACCCACAGATAGGTGTGCCCATAGGATTGAGATGTAATCATGAGATTACACACTACAGTGCAGGTATTGGGGAGACACAAAACTACCTTAAGCCAATGTTAGCAACAGTTTCCAGAGTCAATGGGCCTCCAACATGTATCCAGTTGGAAATTCATCAAACAAGTGCAAACTAACAGAAACGACCATACCCAAGACAATTCTATACCACTTCAGACTCCAGATTCCCTTTCTATCTTAAATGCCCTTTCAAAGGTACCTCATATTTGTTACGTATTTTTCTAAATGCTCGATGTACTGGAGCACATTTAATTCTCACAGAGAGAATTCATCACTGTTTTTAGTACTGAGTTTGAATGTAGTGCCACATATACTAGGCAAGCATTTTGCCACTAAGCTCCATCCCCAGCTCCCTTTTTCTTTTTCCATAGAGATAGTGGGGTTTCACTAAGTTGCTTAGACTGGCTTTGAACTTACTCTATAGTTCAGACTAGCCTTGAACTTATAATCTTCCTGCTCTAGCCTCCCAAGTAGCTACAGTAATTATAGACCTACCATTGCCACTTTTCTTATCCTCATTTGATTCATAAGAAAACCAATGCACAGAAAGTTTAAGCTTTTTAAAATGTCGTTATTTTATGTGCATGGATATTGTGTCTACATAAATGCCTGTGCACCACATGCATAGTGCCTGTAGAGGCCAGAAGAGGGTACCAAATACCCTGGACTATAGTTATATGGTTGCGAGCCACTGTATAGGTGCTGGAAAATGAACCCAGGTCTTCTGCAAGGGGAGCCAGTACTCTACTGCTGAGCCATCTCTCCAGACCAAAGGTCACACCCAGCTAAGTGGTTAGCAAAGCTGGGTTTAAACATTCTGATTTTAAAACCTGTGCTATTAATGTAATTGCTTTAATTCCATGCTGTTTGCTCACACCTTTGAACTCTTCATATAATTTATTCATTTTGTTTACTGGAGGCCTGCCTGTATCTGTCACTTGCATCCCTGCCCAAATGTCATCTTCAGGGAGACAGGGTTTTTCTGATTTGTTTACTATCCTATCTTTAGCATCTGAGACAGAGTCTGTTCCATCTCCTCCATGAGTATTTATTGAGAATAGACCTTTTAAAAGGATACTATATTTATTGATGTAAGTTAGTACTAGAGTTTTTGTTCTGTTTCATTTTAAGACAGTCTTGCTTTGTAGCTCGGTTTGGCCTTGAAATTGAGATCCTCCAGTTTAAGCCTCCCAGGTTATAGGCATGAATCACCAGGCCTTGCAGTTTGATACAGTTTTTAACTTACATGTTTTTGAGAGAGAGAGACAGAGACAGAGACAGAGGGGGGGAGAGAGAGAGAGAGAGTGTGTGTGTGTGTGTGTGTGCGCGCGCGCACATGTGTGTGATTATACACCAAATATCTATGGTTGTCCACAGAGACCAAAAGAGGGTATTGGATCTGGATCTCCTGGAGGTGGAGTTACAGGCAGTTGTCAGTAGCCTTACCTATCAGTGCTGGGAAACAAACTTGGGTCTTCTGCAATAATAGAGTGTGCTTTTAACTGCTGACCCATCTCTAATTCCCCCCTAAATTCTAATTGTTTTCAGTTACACACACACACACACACACACACACACACAGGTATGTATTGGGGAATGGGTTGTGTATGTGTGGAGGTCATGAGTAAGTTCTTTTTTTCTACCATTTGGTTTCTGGGGATCAAACAGGGTTACCAGACATGGCTGTGACCACTTTGCTTGCTGAGCCATCTTGCCCCCACACCTTGTTATTTTAGAAAGGGTTTTCACTGGCTGTAGCACAGTAAATAAAAGACCCAGAGGCAGATATTGGTGTTCAAGCTTCAAGATGAAGAGAAGTAAAGCAGCCAAGCCAGTAAATCTTACCTCTTCCCAGCTAAAATGGCTGATGCTGTCTCCACAATCCTCAGAGGCAATAGTCTCTCAGCACGCCTCAGACTGCTGCCTCTCTCAGCATTACTGGAGAATGAATTCCTTCCTATCCAGAATGTGGCTGGAGAATGAATTCCAGCTCTGAGACTGTTCCTGTCTTAAATACCTCTCCTGAGTCCTGGAGTTAAAGGTGTGTGATCCCAAGTGCTGAGATCATCTTTGTGTGAGCTATTTTTCTGTAGGACTGAATATATTTCATGTAGCTCAGTGTGGCCTTGAACTAACAGAGATCCATCTGCCTCTAGCTCCCAAGTGGTGGGATTAAAGGTGTGTACCACCACCACGTAGCCTCTGTAGCTAACTAGTGTGGTTGCTTTGCTATTTTGATCTCTAGTGGCTTTAATAAATCATAAACAATGTATCACCACAATTCCCCTTTTTTGTCTAATACAAAAAGAGAAAGCGATAACTAACATAAGAAAAGCTATATACAATCAGTATAATAAGTATATACAAAATATATGCAGGCAATGAGTTCGTCAACAATGTCTAGTCCATTTACATTTGACAAATTCAGAGAAAATATTTCATTATCTATCCTATCTTGGTGAGTCCAAAGCCTTGAACCTAATTTACTTTCTATTCTAATTTGCATTATCAAATTATCTTTTAATGTCTTTCAAACCTTTCATACTTAACACATCTTTAGTGAGTTTCTTTTCTGAGTCTGGTAAACAAGGAAAACTATAACTATAACTATCTAGTCTTCAACTCCCTCAGAGACCTGAGAAGGAAATAATATTAACTGAGTAAAAAGGAAGTACAGGCAAGTGACTTCCAAAAAATGTGAGAAATGACAGACACAGCTGGCTGCCTGGACAGTCACCCAAGGTTCCTCTGCAGTGCTGGGTCATCCATCTTCAGCCTATAGGCCTAGCATCTCTGACAGACTTTTCAGTGAAGCAGGGTTTTCTAAAGAACTGTCCTGCCTTGTCTCGGCAGGGTTTGCAGTCATTCTTTTTGGTGTCCTGTTTGTCCAATTTGAACAGCATGCTGTCAGCAGTTGAGGCAGGGACACTTCCTTGCCCAGTGTGTAACTTCAGCCATAAAGAAAGTAAGCTCCGTGTGGAGTTTCTTCAATGGCATCACCTTCTCTGACGTAGATTGGTACTGCCAAGAACAATTAGGACCTAGGATTTGCCAGTCATTTTAGGTTAGCTGGCCAATGAGCCCCAAGTCCAACTGTCTCTGTCTTCTCAATGATGGCATTTTAAGCATGTTACCACATTTTTCCTTTTACATGTTCACTAGGCATTGAGCTCAGATCCCCATGCATATGTGGCAAGTATTTTACCAAAATGTAGATATAATCTGATATGCCAGGCATGGTCACCTGTGCCTATAGGTTGAGGTAGGAGTTTCTCTTCATCCTAGGAATTTAAATCCAACCTAAACAACATCATGAGACCCTGTGTCTAAGTAAATAAATAATATATACAACCCGGTATTATCTATCAGAATCCTGTGATAACCCCTAGGTGCACATAATTTCAAGGACTCAGTACTCAGCATATAATTATGTGAAGACTTAGTACAGTAAAATGAAGATAGCAAAATCTGCAAAGGATAACGAATGAACAGGAGTCTGGAGAAAATCAGGTCTAAACTTCCAGGGTGTTGGCCCTGGAGTCACACAGAATGCTCTTCATTCCCCAGCAACAAATTCTTTTTTTTTTTTTTTTTTTTTTTTTTTTTTGGTTTTTCGAGACAGGGTTTCTCTGGCTTTTGGAGGCCGTCCTGGAACTCGCTTGGTAGCCCAGGCTGGTCTCGAACTCACAGAGATCCGCCTGCCTCTGCCTCCCGAGTGCTGGGATTAAAGGCGTGCGCCACCAACGCCCGGCCCCAGCAACAAATTCTGACCATGTGGATTAAGTCCTTTATTTTAGGGATTCTTATTACAGAGCTGGAAGTGCAGGTCAGTTGACAGAGAGCTTGCCTGGTATTTGTGGCGTGTTTTGGTTTTGGGGGTTTTTGTTGTTGTTTGGTTTTTGGTTTTGTTTGGTGTTTTGAGACAAGGTTTCTCTGTGTAACAGCATTGGCTGTCTTGAAACTCACTCCTTAGACCAGGCTGGTCTCAAACTCACAGAGATCCTCTTGCCTCTGCCTCCCCGGTGCTGGGATTACAGGTGTGTGCCTTCACTACTCGGCAAGCTCTGGTTTCTGTCCATGGCACTTGGGACATGGAAACTGGAGGATCAGAGGCAGAGCAACCTGGATTATATAAGACCTCACAAAACTTTAAAGACTGACCCTCTAGAGAACTGAAGTCAAGGCCTTTTTTTTCCAAATAATTATTTATTTTTATTTTCTGTGCATTCGTGTTTTGCCTCCATGTATCTCTGTATGAGGCTGTCAGATTCTCAAGTTACAGACAGTTGTGAGCTGCCATGTGGGTGCTGAGAATTGAACCTGGGTCCTCTGGAATTGCAGTAGGTACTCTCAACTGCTGAGCCATCTCTCCAGCCCAAAGTCAAGGCTTTTATTGGAAACTGATCATTAGGGTATCCTCTGCCAGGCAAGGGAATATTGGGGTTCCCCTAAAGCGTCCCATCTGCCCCATCTAGGCAGCATAAGCCTAATCATGTGAGTCTTCCCATGCATCACTTCCAGAAACCAAATAAAGCTAACTTTATAAGCTATCTCAGACCTACTGTAATAACTGCTAAATATTTGTGTGTATGTGCATGTATGTATATAAGGTATGTCAGAGGACAGAATTTGACTAGCAAGCAGAAATAAGAGGCCTTGAGGAAATAAATGATAGTGTTGTCCACTTTAGTACTATCCTGAGCTAGGACCCACAGGCATTTCTGAAATGTGGAATAATGCTGTGGTGGACTTCTTCAGTGCTGGGAATGGAGCCCCGAACTTCATACATGATAGGCAAGATTGGGTGTTTTTTGTTGAGGGTGGTGGTGGGGTTTGTTTGTTTGGAGACTGCTCTTATGGAACCCAGGTGGCCTCAGCTCCTGACCCTTCTACTTCATTTTCCAAGTTCTGAATTGAGAGCATTTCCAGCTTGCATGGCTCTATTGCATTTTTTGAGCTGTTTTTGCTTTTTATGTAGCTAGTATATTAATGTTAGCAATCATAGTAGTGAGGAAGGACTTCCAGGCCACAAAAATAACTTGCTCTATTTTTAGTCACCACTTTTACTGCTTATTTTTTTCATTAGATTTTTTATTGATTTGATGTTCACATATATAGCATGAAATATGGAGACAGCATGTTTTTTTCTAGATGTGAGGAAAAAAATCTCAGTGTTGTACATACAGAAGTCCTGTGTGTTTCCAGGTCACTGTGTTATTTATACGGAGGTCCTATGTGTATGCAGATCCTTTTCTAGACTTTCCCTTTGTTTTTTGGCCACTCTTGTACCAATGCCACACATTTCAGTTACTGACGTCTTTAAGTATACCCTAATATCTGATAGTCATCTTTTTTACTTTCCTGACTAATTTTGCCATGTGGACTTCTGCAGAATATTTTTCTGTTGCAGGGGCCTGGGGGGCGGGGTACCTGTAGCTGTCTTCATTGAGATTGGTTAAAATTCAATGCATTATTATCTTGATACTTTAGAAGGGGTTCATCTGTAAGAGCATAATGCGCCTTTCCATTTGTTTGTCTTTCTTTTTATCCTTTAGAATTTCTAACTTTCTGACTTACTCAGTTTATTCCTAGGAATTATATCTTTTTGTTGTTTCACCAAATAATTTATGTTATTAAAATTGTATCTATTTTAATAGATCTGCCTTTAGAGAAATGATATCCTAAATTATGCAGAATCCTGCATTTGCAGTATGAGTGTCCACTTAGTTCTTGCTGTAATGAGCATGTTGGCATCATCCTGTGTGAGTTGTTGCCATGACATTCAGTAAGGGATGTACCCATTCCCAGAGCCTTTGAGGCTGAAAGCTAGATCTCCTGGAAAATTCACTATGGTGTATCCAGTGGGACCACTGTTTCTAGAGACCCAGATGACCTATACAATTATATATCTGCTGTTACTTGGAAAATCAGTAGTCTGCATAGTGAACTTCAGTGTTTTGGTGGCAATCCTTTTTAGCAAGTTGACATGCATGGTAATGAAACATGAACTGCATATCTGCAACTGATGCTGTTTCTACATCTGCTTGTAAGTTAAAGAGCCCAATCTATACACCAGTTATGTGCATTGAAAAATGACTAGGTAACTGCAGTTTGTCAAGTCTTTAATAAAAGTCTTAAATTCTTATATATTGCAGAATTTCACAAACTTGTTTGGACAGCCACTCGTCTGCTTGCTTTCTCCTACTGCATATCCAAAGGCTTTACAAGGTATGTTCTCGGCGCCTGCTACACCAGTAGGTCAATGAAAGCATCCCATCATGATTACACATGGATGTATGGTTTTTGTGGCAAGTGTCAATCTGAAATACACCTGGAATCCTTGCTGACAATGCTCCCCTGTTGTGCTGTGACTAGAGAATTCAATTCTGAGAAAGAAGTGGTTTGATCTCTTGCTGTTAGAAAGCTCCTAGTTTTTAGATTTAAAAACTGGTTTTGATTTTCGTTGGTTATGTACCTTAGGCATCTTTGAAGACTGTACAATTGCTGGTCTAGGAAACTTCTCAGCCTATGTCTAAGAGTTAGGATACATGAGTTGGCACAACTTTCTTTTCTTGTTTTTTGTTTTTGTCTTTTTCTTTGCATTTTTATCTTGTACTTTTAAAATAAAAATCTCTTCGGAATTCACCAGAAGGACAAATTTGTTTGAGCCATTTCTCCAGTGGCTACAAAGGGAAAGCCTTTTGCCCTTAGTATTTTGTCTCCATCCATTACACATAAAATCTAATTCTAACTCCCAGTCATTTCCTAGGTCAAATGCTAAGTGAAACTTGACACTGTCTTAGCGGTACTTGTCACTGTTTCACTATCTCCCTGACTGTGAATAGTGCTGATGTCTCTCTGTGGGAGATGGCATTTTACTGCTGCTTCTCAGCCTGAAGTCCTGTCTGCTGACATAGTTTGACACAGGAAGTGATGGTCAGCACTTGAATGCCTGAGAGAAGCTGGAGACTTACACCGTTGTTTTAAGGTAAGTTCTGCTGTTTAACAGGGAAATCTTGTAGCAATTGTAAGTTCACGTAAACCAAGCCAAATCCTAAGGGATGGAACTTACCTTCAAACAACGGTAAAATTCTCCTGCTTTGAGGATTTTGCATCCTATTTCTTATTGTTTCTGGAGGAATGTAACCTCTTCCCAATACTAAAGAGTGCTGTCATCATCCTGTTCTAATGTAGTTTTATTTAAAACTACATGATCAAGTGGGTTAATATCAAACTTCAGTTAGAACTTCATTGCACAGCAGAGGAAAGCACAGACTTAAGCATGCCAGCTGAATCTGAGTCCTAGCCTAGCCATTTATTAGCTGTATGACTTTGGAATACTGTTCAGCCATTTTGTGCCTCAGTTAGTTCATCTATCAAATGGAAATAATAACAGTACTTGACCCTGAAGCATTGGGCTAGGTACCTAGAAAGTACTCAGTTTGTGGTGTTAATATGTGTGGTTGTGATTCGTGTCTTTATCATTTATCTGTTTATCTATCTATCTATTTATTTTTGCCCAGCATCCTATCTTTACACTATAAAGCTTAGACTACAAATATTTTTAAAATAAAATTCAGCCACCAGACAGATTGAATATCCTACTATGGAAAACATTTAGAATTTATTCCATTGCATTATTGCTACTGACCTCTACAAAAGGGCTTGGCACTCTGGCCACAAAGCAGTATATGTATTTGATAAGGTTCCTACACTTTTGGTATCTGTAGCGCTATAATTAGTCAAGACATACTTTATTCATCCAGTACAGTTTTTAAGATCTGTTCATCAGCCATTGTGCTAGGCAGTAGGGGACAGTGTTGCTGACACTCCAGTTGCGTTTCTCATACAGACAGTATCTAATGAAAGATAGAGGTGACCAAACAGGAGGAAGCATAAGGGTGCGAGCGACTAACTGCTGCTGACAAATCAGCGTGAAGGAAAGGGGGGTAATGGATGGGAATGGGCCGTGACCACACAGGAAAGTTCCCGCAGAAAAATGTGTTTGTGCCGGGCGGTGGTGGCGCACGCCTTTAATCCCAGCACTCGGGAGGCAGAGGCAGGCGGATCTCTGTGAGTTCGACCAGCCTAGTCTACCGAGTGAGTTCCAGGACAGCCTCCAAAGCCACAGAGAAACCCTGCCTCGGAAAAAAAATGTGTTTGTTATAGCCCGGAGCTATGTATGAGTGCCTATAGCATTTAGAGAAGTTTAAGTAGTGTGTCTGAAGGGATTGTGTGATTGAATGATTAAAAACCCTTTAAAGATTGATATGATTTGAATTGGGAATCTTTGAGTGAAAGATGCTAAACAGAGAATAAAAGAGCATTCAGAGATGAAGACAGAGTTTCTGTTCCTTCCAGTCCCGTGGCCATTAAAATCCTGGAGTCAGATGTAGAGGGAAATGCTGAGAGACCAGAGAGAAGGAACAAACCACCACCACACCTTACCTCCTTAGTGTCTCAGCAGACAAGAGATTGAGTTCCTGTTTCTCCCAGCTTATATCCTGGTTGCGCCCAACTACCTCACTCCCTGTCTGTACAGACCTCCAAACCTCTATGGTTAGCTAGTGGCAAACTACATTCTCTGACCTTCAGACAGGCTTTGTTTGTACAAGTAAGTTGTCACCACACAGAGAGAACAAATTGGACGGGCATTGAGGGAAGTAGCCAGATGACAGTGTTGGGAGCTCAACAGAGACTGAATGCTAATCCACTGATGCTGCAGGACTTGCTGGTAGACTAGGAAACAGAAAGCAAGAAGACAGGAGTCTGTGGCTCAGGTATTGGTAGAAAACCTGAGTCATGATGAGAACCTGCATTAGAAAACTGTAGGGGAAAGCATAGGTTGAATTCAGGGTCTTTCTGAGAATGGAGTTGAATCTAGTCCAGTGCTGTTTAGTAGAAATGTAGGATGAGTTACATACCTAGTGACTATTAACAGTACGCCTTTTCATACTAAGTCTCTGAAGTCTGGGATACTTTCATAGATAATTTGGAGCAGCCAGTTTATGTACAGTAGATCACAGGACAGCACAGAACCAAATCTAGAGAATTCAGCCCAGGTCTTTAACAATTAGGCATCTGTGAACACGAGTAGTAACTAATACTCTAGGAGCTGGTGAGATCAGCAGTATGTAGGCCAAAGAAACAAAATGTTGGCATTGAAGAGCCAGGCAGATTACAGGTATGGTGGCCCATGCCTATAATCCCACACTTGGGAGGTAAAGAGGCAGGGGGATCAGGAGTTCAGGTTTGTCCTTAACTACTTCTTGAGTTCAAGGCCAGCCTAGGCTTCATAAGACCCCATCTCAAAAATGACCTGAGTTGCAGGGAAAGAACAAGGAATCAGAAAACTGGCAGATCAAATGCTCATCAGGTATTTATATCATGATTGCTTGCCATATTCGGATGAAATTGGTTAGTTGGTGTTAAGATAATAAGAAATGTGTTTAAGCCAGATGATGTGGCCCATACCTTTAATACCAGCACTTGGGAGGCAGAGGCAAGCAGATCTCTGTGAGTTCAAGGCCAGCCTGGTGTACAGAGCTAGTTCCAGGATAGTCAGAACTGTTTTGCAGAGAAACCCTGTCTCAAAAAGCCAAAAAGAAAAGAACAGAATTATGTGTACTTATTATTTTATAATTGAAGGAGGCTCAGTGTTTTTATTTTATTCAGAAGGCATTATGCCTAGGATGTGTTTTCAAAGCTTCATGAAGAATTTATATTGTTGAACTGTAATTGATTGATACAGCTTTAATTTTATGTTATTGGTATATTAAAATATCCTTTATGTGTTCACTAACCTTTTGTAAACCTCTTGTCTGTATGAAACATGTTTGTTATTACAGATCAGTCTCAGCGAGGTAGCCTCTTCACCCTCTTTTTGAACAATCCTCTAATGGCCTTCCTATTTGTGTCTGGATTGTCAAGCATGCGTAGAGGCCTGTGGGAAAAGTGTCAAGAATATCTTCGAAAAATCAACCGTGATATTGCCCAGCTACTGACCCATTCACGTTCAATAGGTACCCTGCTAATCTACCTGCACACTTAACAACGCTTGCTGTAGTGGCTAAAATGGTTTCCTACTATCACTTGTTTGGGTTTCTAAAGGTAATTGTCCCAGGTGGGAAGTCATGAAGGCTTTCCTAACTTAGTTCCCTGTTGAAGTATCATTGTTACATTGCTTCCATTCACTGTCACCTTCTCCTTTGCAGATCAGGCCTTTCTCCAGTTTTTTGGAGATGAATTTCTTCGATTGCTTCTCACAAGGTTTGTCTTCTGTTCAGCCACCATGAGGATGCACAAGGCCTTCCGGGTAGGCAGTAAATCATTAAAGATCAAGTTCACCATTTCAGTCCATTATTTCTAGTTATGTACTATATTTTATTTACACTAAATAAAGTTGAACTAGATTCAGAATGATATTCAGAAGAACACATGTGCAGCTTTGAGATGAGCATGGTTATAATCCAGTACTCAGTAGGTTTCCCATTAGGAACATTTTTCATGAGCTGCCTGTTTTCCCAGCACTTGAGATGTAGAGGTCGAAGTCCTCTACTCATTGGCTACCTAATGAGTTTGTGGTCAGCCTGGGATATATGAGACACTTGTCTTTTTTTTTTTTAACTTACTTTACTTGGGAAGACTGTTGTGGATCTTGCCAAATCTCTCCTCAGATGCAGCTGATAATGAGTGTTGTGATCATTTACCTTTTATTAAAATCTTGTACTACTGAGAAACCCTGTCTTGAAAACCAAAAAAATCTCCTTTCAGGACTGGAGAGATAGCTCAGAGGTTAAGAGCATTGACTGTTCTTCCAGAGGTCCTGAGTTCAATTCCCAGCAACCACATGGTGGCTCACAACCATTTGTAATGAGATCTGGTGCCCTCTTCTTGACTGTAGGCACACATAAAGACAAAACACTGTATACATAGAATAAAACCTTGTTGCTACATGGTGGAGGTAGTGGTACATACCTTTAATCCCAATACTCAAGAAACAGAAGCAGGCAGATCACTGAGTTTAAGGCCAGTTGAGTCTAAATAGTGAATTCCAGGACAGCTAGAGCTACACAGGGAAACCCTCTCTCAGAAGAAAAGAAAAAATTTGTTTGCTTTGTTTTCTGTCTAGTATATAAATGGATTTATATTGATTTATTTTAGTTGTGTTCTAAGTGCTGGAGACATAGCTCAATGGTAGAATGCCCCCCTCATATGTACAAGGCCCTGAGTTCAATCAGCAGCAGCACTGGAAAAATTATTTGTATGTATGTATATAAATATGCATACATATGTATATATATTATACATACACATTTGCACACCCAGGTACATGCACATATGTATGTGTATGTATGACATATTGCTGCAATTAAGCCTTGTTATTATAGTGTTTGTTCTTTGGCTTGACTGTGTCTCACTTACCTATTCTGCAAATAATAGACATTTTGGATTATTTCTGGGTGTTTTTTATTGTATAAATGATATAATAGTAGTTGGTGCATACCTTTAATCTCAGTACTTAAGAGGCAGAGTCAGGAGGATCTCTTTGAGTTTGAGCCCAGCCAAGGTGTTTAAAAAACTAAATGTGGCCAGGTAGTAGTGGCACATGTCTGTAATTCCAGCACTTGGAAGAGGCAGAGCAGATCTTTGTGAAGCCAGCCTAGTCTACAGAGTGAGTTCCAGGACAACCAGAGCTATTACTCAAAGAAACCTTGTCTTGAAAAAAAAACCAAAAAATTAAAAATTAATAAATAAATAAAAAAACAATGCAGTCTGCCAGATAGTGGTGGCACTCGACTTTAATCCCAGTACTTAGAAGGCAGAGGTAGGTGGATCTCTGAGTTCTATCTAGTCCAGCCTTGTCAACAGAGCCAGCTAAGGACAGCCAGGTCACACACAGATACCAGAGTGTTTCCTTCCTCACCCTTCGGGTGATTCTACAAGCCACTACATCATAGATCACTACTCATGATAGTTTTACACTGCCTTGTGAACTTGAATGACATTTGATAGGCTCTTATGTAAAGCGATTACTAAGATGGGCACATTTTGTTTCTTTTATCACTGGCATTGTAATTTATAAGTGTCTCGAGAGAGAAGGAAACCATGTGACAGAACTTGAGGTTTTTTTATTGGGGGAATGTAAATGATAAAAGTGGCGAGGGGAGACTGGCCTCTGAGAACAGGAAAGATGAGAGAGGCAGAGAGAGGGGGAGGGAGGCAGAAAGACAGGCAGAGAAGCAGAGAGCAAGGAAGGAAGAGATGGAGGGGGAGAGAGAGAATGAGAGAAAGACGGGAGATGAGCAAGGCCCTTTAAAAGGGAACGTGGTGAATGTGCCCAGGTGGTGCTCTTAGTGGCTGCAACTGAGGGCGTGTCCTGTCAGAACCCCAAGCAGGCCAATGCAGATGCCTGGATACTGACAAGTGGCTTGTTTCTTTTTCATTATTTTTGTTGTTTGTGTTGTTTTGTTTGTGTTTTGCTTACATATGTATATGTGCGCCATATGCATGTCTGGTGCCCACAGCGGCAGATGTCCTGGAACTGGAGTTTTGGATGGTTTTGGGAAACAAGCCCAGGTCCTCTGCAAGAGCAACAAGTGCTCTTAACCGGTTGTCTCTCCAGCTCCACTTAGTTCTTTTTACTTCTGAGCAGTAGTCTACTGTCAATCATCACCTTGGCAGTTATAAGTCATTAGCTAGTGAATGAAACTCTTCAATACAAGTAGAAGAAGAGTCTTCGCAGACATATTTTGTTTTTTTTTTTAATTTTCCACTTACAGAAAAGGTTTTGTTTTAATAGAAGTGTCTTGTTTTATGCTGTCTCACCTACTAGACAGCCACTTAGTTTGTGTCTTGTGTGGCAACACAAGATCTTTCATTTATCTCTTCAAAGATAGTCAATCATGAGGAAACTCAGACGTCTCTCCCTCTGCTCCTCCCTTCAGTCCTCTCCACTAACGTGACCCAGTGTCTCCCATCGTCTCTATTTTGCTTTTCTCTCATGACTTTCTGCCATCTGGTGTGAGTTCACTTTGTACAATGTGTCTTTCACTTCACAACCGCTTGCTCCCTCCCACATTTTGAGTTTTATTGGCAGAAAGTTGTGTGTTCCATTTCTAGAAACTGCAAGACCTTTTCTTAAAGCAGGTCGTTATCACTCCGTGATGAGGTATGAAAGTTGCTTGTATACCCAGCTACACTGGGTGCTGTCAGAGTACATTCTCACCAGCTGGGTGGGATCCAATCTGCATTTACTCATCAGTAATGGTGGTAAAAATCTTTCCATCTGCTTGCTGACTGGCTAGTTTATTATTTGTTTTTGTGGTAGTTTGTTTGCTTTTTAACGATAACAAAAGTTTGAAATGTTCCAGAGATACAACTAATCAGGTTTTCTTTTTTCTTTGGGTTTCTAAGAAATCTAATCTCTTCTAAGTTTACAAAGGTTTTCTCCTAGTTTTTAATTTAGATTTTGTCTTTTCACTCATTTTGATTTCTATTGCATCATTTTTTATTTATGAAATGAGGTTTTTTTTAATTCCATGTGTGGATCTCTGTCAGGATTTGTATGTTTTGTTTTGTTAACGGTATAGAATATTGGGCCTAACAGTCATAGAGGTTAACAAATATTTGTGAAATAATTCAGTATTAGGCTGACCCATCTGAATCTATATTGAGAGGTTAAAATTGTCATTTGTTAGGAATTCAGTACAGAAGTGAACTTGTGATTATACTAGGGCCTAAAAGTCAACCAACAAAAAGCACATATACTAATAATAATAACTGACAAGAGAGGAAAATATTGATCTACACTTTCATACTGTCAAACTGAGTAGTTTCTTCCCATAAGACTGTGACACATGACTTTCCTTATTTACCAGGAAACTCGAAATTACCCAGAATCCTATCCACAACTGCCAAGGGATGAAACTGTGGAGAATCCTCACCTTCAGAAGCATATTTTAGAATTGGCCTCCATTCTGGATGTTCGAAACATCTTCTTTGAGAATTCTATGGACGACTATTAAAACCCTCTTGTTTAACAGTTTTCATCTTCCACAGATTTTAAATGGTGCCGTTTTTAATGTGGTGACAGAGACAGTTACTCGGTTTTTGTGAATTTAGGAACCACCATTTTAAAAGCAAACTGGAAAAACATTCAAACTTTTAGGGTAACTTTTAAGATATAATCTTTCAAGTATTTTGAAGCCTCAATCTTGAAATTTTTATTTTTTGATTTTGACATGAGATACTTACCTCCAACACCTACTCCTACATTCAATTAGGTACTATTGCCTCCCTAAGAAGAATAAATTATTTTTACATAATGAGGACAATCCAGAAGTTATATTTGGACCTTTAAATGTCTGAATTTTGGAAATATCTCACTGTCCATAGTGGTGAGACTTGCCACATGGACTACTGAAAATCAAGAGCAAAACCCTTCTGTAGAGTTTCTTTTCACTCCACACTAATAGGTAGGAAAATAATGTACACAGGGATTTCTTACAGTCACTGAATTTTATTCAATGTTGTCAAATCTTTAGAGTCTGTTTAGGATTGATTTACATTTGGAAATTAAATCTTCAGTGGGGACTGTGAGGTGACAGAGCTCACTTAGAATGTGAATACTACTATCACGAGATTTGTTTGTATATTTTATTTTCTTTGTGGTTTTTGAATGCTGGAAAATACTTTTAAATATTTCAGCCAAAATTCTGCACTGTCTCCAGTAGAATTTCTACATAGACTATTCATTGACAACATCGAGCTTTAAATGGTGTCTTGATGGATTCATTGGTATACTCACTGCACAGTTTCTAATTCTTTTTCCTATTCCAGTTTTCAAGGCTTCGGTACCAGACATACTGTCAGTGTGAGGTGAGGATAACTGGGTGTTAGGAAAGTAAATCATGAGTTGATTTTGCTTTGACACCTTGGAAGTAAGATACTTAAACTCCCTGTGTTATTTTATATTCATGCACAGATTTTTATTATTAATATTTTAAATAGGACTCAGTACATAACCAAGTTTTTTGTGTGTTCTTCCCTCCATTTTGTTTGCAAAACCATAATGTATGGTGGTTTCCTTTCCTAACTCTTGTTCTGGACGGTGGCAACACATGATCATTAGCTGTCTGCCTCTGGTCCAGTCCCTAAGTGCTGTGTCTGCAGCATACACCTTTCTGTTTCCTGTCATCTACAGTGGCCCTGTCTGTTCTGTGTTCAATCCTTTGATGCTAAGCATTAGGACTACTTGTTTCAAAACCAGGAAGTCTGAGTTCTAACCCTGGCTTTCCTGGTGATTAGCATGATGCCCTTTGGCAAGTAGCTTCCTGTGTCTGCTTCTAAGCACTTTTCTGTATGCACAGTGGCTCACCCGAGATCCTAGTCCTGTCTGATCCAAACAGTTGGGAGCCTTGACTCCAAAAATGTTGATTTCTCCCCCATTGCTTCCAGAAAATTTGTGTGTTTTTAGCACTATAACATCCTTTCCATCGTGTTTAATAAGGCTTTTTTAAAAAAAGTCCTAGGTCCTACTTAGATGTTTTGAGACTTAGAGAGATTGTCCTTCCATGATCAGAAATATGTGTGTCTTAGAGATCATAGTGTAAATCCAGATTGTAACAGGGTCCCTTAAACTAATAGTGACGCAATTCCTAAATGATAGTAAAAAATCTAAAGTGGACCAAAACTGAGGCTGTAGCTCAATGGTAGAGCATTTAGCTAATATTCAGAAATCCTGTGTTTGGTCTCCATCATTAGAGTAAAACAAAATTTCAAAAAAGTAAAAGCAATTTTGAGCTGGGTATGTTGATGTGTGTCTATAAGCCTAGTCCATAGGTGACTAAGGCAGGAGGAGTTCAAGGTCAGGGCTAACCTAGACTATATAGCAAAAGTCCATCTCAAAAACAATTGCTAAGAGATCTTGAATCTTTTGAGAGCAAAACTATAGTAGGAAATTTGAAGCTTTTTTAAAAATCTATGAATAGTAGTGGAGCACACCTTTAATCCCAGCACTCAAGAGGCAGCCTGGTCTACAGAGCAAGTTCCAGGACAGCCAGGACTACACAAAGAAACCCTGTCTTGAAAAACAAACAAACAGTCACTGTAAGCCAACTAGGAAGCATCAAACTGCAAGAGACCAGTTACACACAAAGCAAAGTGAAATACACTGGGGTTTTCTTTCAGTATCTATATATTTCTGATATAATGCAGCTATCTTTTCTGTTCTAGAGAAGACAATGCTAAGATGTGATAAGCTGCTGATTATTCAATGACTGAACTTCCAACACTCATCTCTTCTCAGCCCCCCCCCTCCCCAGTAGCTGAGGCTTCTTTCTGTAATGAACAAGAGGGAATGTTTAAGATTTTGTTCTCCCTGTATTAGATATTCAAGCCAGTTAGGATGAGGCTCAATCATAGAGTGCTTGCCTAGCATCTGCAGGACCCTGTGTTTAATTCCCAGTACAATGAATATTCATGCGGGTGAACCATTGACCCCAGCATGTTTTTATTAATTATAAAATCAGATGTTTTCCTTTAGTTTTAGTCAGGATATATATATATATATATATATATATATATATATATATATATATATATATATATATATATATATCCTTTGTATGTAAGTGTTTCCTTCCTAGGAAGTGGTGCTCCCAAAACCTTTCAAAGCACAGAAATGATTGTGTACTTTATATTTTTAACAAAAGTGGAATGTTTCACAGTTTTGGAATTGAGGTCTAATTTGATCTTACTTGAGGTTTTCCTGACTCTGGGTTTGGAGTTGGGTTTGTTTTTCTTCTCCATCATGCAATAGAATTCCCTTAAATGGGTAATGGTACTGAATTTCACTGAAGTCAAGGGAGAAGTCCAAATCAGACACCCGAATCAGTTATTCTTCTCCAAGCTCAGTCAGGGTCTGTGTCTGAGGAGTTTCAACCTAGTTGAAAAGTTTCAGTTATCCATGCAGACTTATAATCACCCAAATAACCAGAGAATATTCTGGACTGGTGACACAGCACCTGCGAACTTGGCCACTGCCAAAATCATCTGTCCACCATATGTGTATATGAGACAATATGAATCTAAGTCTAAATGCCTTGACACTCCTAGTGACTTGGGAGTATTTTCTGTTCTTGTGTTCATTTGGAGGGTTTAAAGAGTAGTTAGGTTGAGGGTTCTTTTTAGAACTTACTTGAAATTCTTATTTTTAATGGCATGTGTATATTTTGTGATGCTAACTGCAATCCATAAACTCTGTGTATATGTGTACATATCTGTAAATATCTTGGTATGCAGTTATGCATTGTGTGTATATTCTATACCCATACCCATTGTGGGCTAAATTTATTTTAGTTCTGTGAGGACATCAGAGTGGCATTGTTCATGCTACTATAATTGTTTTGTGGCTGGATCTCATTCACAGGCCTCAATTTTAAGGGGCTTGTGTTGAGATAAAATGGGCTCCTTTAGAGTTGAAATTAGGATATGAAGATATTAAGAAAAGGCTGCACATTCTCAACTTTATGGTCATCTACAAACTTCAGTTTAAATTGATAAGTTTGCTGGAAACCTGAAAACCTAAGATTGTGAAACTGAGACACCAGCAGGGTCTTACCCTTATTTTTCTTAGCCCATATTTGAGTGTTACTATTGAGTAGAATATTGTTTATATTAGGACCTTTGGGCCTACTGAGAACATTACATTTGAAAATAGGAAATAGCTTTTAAGTAAAAGAAATACATGTTTATCATTTCGATATCTGATGCTAAATTTTAATTTTTGAATTTTTTCCATCTATATGCTCGTTCTCCGTGTGTCTCTGTGAGGCAGAAAGAAGAAGGGGCTAAGGAAGGCCAAACCTCAGTGGGTGCAGAGAGGAGCTGGGTTGTTGATGCGTATGTCTGCTTAAGTAGACTTTTCTTACTGGCATTGCATATCAAAGATGAGTCTGTTCATCTGAGAAAGAAAATGCTCCCAGCAAATTCAGTGCCTCCACTTTCATTCCTGAGCTCTCTGGGAATACTTTTGCTCTACAATTTAACCATATATTTACACTCTAGGGAGATTGTGTAGTATGAAGTGCCAGAGCAGCTAAGGAACCTTAGACTTTCAGTTAAGCACTGTGTGTGTGTGTGTGTGTGTGTGTGTGTGTGTGCGTTTGTGCGTGTGTGTGTGTGTGTGTGCGCGTGTGTGTGTGTGAGCGTTCTGCGTGTGAGCGCCCACACACATGCACTCATTCATAGGGGTACATCTGTAATCCCAGTTCTTGAAAGGAGGTAGGTGAATCAAGAGTTCAAGACCAGCTTCTGCTGCATAGTAAGTTCAGAGACAGAGCATGGGCTACAGGAGACCCTGGCTCAAAAATAATAGAAAGACTTAATGAGGGCAGTAACATTATAGAAAATATGTTCAGTGCCAGTTTATAAATGTTTGGGATATTGCAGAGTAGTATATATTCATGTGTTTATTTGCATGAATGAATATAAAGGATGTTTAAACACACTTCTGTATTGTCACTGAAAAGAGTAAAGTTATTTCTGCATTGTAAAATATAACTGCAAGGCAACTTTCTACTTCATTCTTCAAAAAACCAAACCTCTCTTATTAACATTAAATTGTTTTAAGGAGAAAAATCCGTTCAAATCAATTCTACAACTTCTAAAATTATTTAATTTGCCTCCCCATTGTTAATAAAGCAGCTAGCTTTTCATAACACTTTACAATTATGCTCTTAGTTAGCCTTTTCTTGAAATATACTAACATGCATTAATGTGTTATTTCTGAGAATTCCTTCAAAAAAAATGTTCAGAAGCTGTAATGTTGGTTAAGCAGGTAGTAGATTGTATGTTGAACTAGGGTCTGGTGAGATGGCTCAGCAGTTAAAAGCATCTTTTTTTTTTTTTTTGCTTTTTTGAGACAGACTATGTAGTACTGGCTGTCCTAAGCTGGCCTTGAACCCACAGAAATCCTCCTACCTCTGCCTCCTAAGGGCTAGGATTAAAGTCATACACCATCGTGCCCGATCAAGAGGCCTCTTAAAGAAGACCTGGGTGTCACTACTAACACCACAGGCTGCTCACAGCCTTCAGTTCTAGGGCACCTGACAAGCTCTTCTGGCCTTTGCTAATGCTGCACTCATGTGATGCAGACATATTGCAGGCAAAAGACTCACACGTAAATAGTTATTTTTTAAAGCATAGTAGATAAGGTTGATGTTGCACCTGTAACTTCTGTCCCAGTTACAAAGCTGGTAACTTTGCAGTTGAATAAAATATGAATTGCAGAGAAAACCAAACCTTTTACCCACATTGAATGCTTATGTGCTGATGTTGTATACATAGTCAACTCCAAGTCTTTCATGAATACTGGGACCACTTAATGTAATGAAAATTTAAAAAAAAACTGATTCATCATCCTTAGACTAGGCCTTCCAAACATAAATCTATACTTAACCCCATTTCCCCTGAGTGCTGAGCACAAGAAGTTAATTTTCAATATGGTTTGTATTTAATGCAGTATGATTTATGTGTGGATGGGATAATCGCCTGCTTGTAAGAAAGCAATGATACAGGGGAACATGTG
Source organism: Mesocricetus auratus (assembly GCF_017639785.1). Classification (NCBI taxonomy): domain Eukaryota; kingdom Metazoa; phylum Chordata; class Mammalia; order Rodentia; family Cricetidae; genus Mesocricetus; species Mesocricetus auratus. The sequence continues at coordinate 3,857,135 of NW_024429224.1, read as the reverse complement.
ACTAGGTAAGCTTAAATGAATTAAACATAACTAATGTGGTACCATAGAAGTATTTTCTTTGGAGTTCTATAACTGTTTTCTTGGGTGAAAATCAGTATAGAATTCCATTTTACACAACACTGGAACACCATTTCACATTTCACATTTCTTTCTGTGATTTTAAATTTTGTTTTACCTTAGCAGACTACTCAAAGCAGTGGTTTTACGTTGTTTTGTTTTGCTTCACATATTGTGACAGTAGATTTGGAGAATTAAAAACAATTTAAAGTACATTGCATTGTACAGATTTGCTTACAAACTCAATCTGAATTTGGTCACAGACAATTCTAGCCTATATCCTAAGACAACCATCTTTTTAGATGTAGTATTGTTTGTGGCAGTATCACTAATTTCAAATTTCAGGCTTTATTTTTCTCAGAGGCTTATGAAATGAAAATTAATGGACTGAGTTACATCACTTTCAAATTAAAGAAAGGAATTATGGCTAGTTAGAGGTCTGCAGTGCAAGATATATTATCATTGTTTTGTTTTGTTTCGTTTTGTTTTGAGCTGAGGACTGAACCCAAGTCCTTGCGCTCCAACACTGAACTAAATACCCAACCCCTTATCAGTTTTTTGTTTTGTTTTGTTTACCTCATTTAAAACTGCCATGACTGTCCACTGGTCTCTGGTTCAAAACATTATAATTTGAACCATGAATTTTAACATGAAACCAGCATATAGCCATTATAGCTGGGTAATGGTGGCACACAACCTTTAATCCCAGCATTCAGAAGGCAGAGGACAACCAGGGCTACACAGAGAAACCCTGTCTTGAAACTTCCCCCTCCCAAAACCATGATAAAATGTCAAATGATGTTACCACTTTCCCCAGTAAACATTACTGAATCAGAGTAATGCCACTGTAGTCTTCAAAATTGTATCTCCGGTTCTCTTTTTAATGCCTTTAATTTTAATGATCCTTGATCTTTAACTGGAGTACTGTATGCTATGGGATTCTTACGATTGAGGCAGAAAGGTCTTACATACAAAGAAATGCAGATAAGTGTCCTAACATATTCTTAGTAGAGATTACAAGGGAAGGAACTTCCCCAGATAAGTTACTCTCACGTGTAGCACCAATATAAGTAGTAGTTGCATTTGTCACTGAATCACATGTAGTTAGAAATTATTTTACATTGCTGTAAAGATTAGTATAATTTCACAGAACTTTGTTATTTCCTGAGCAGTTTCCACTTTAAGACTGTTAATTAGCCTGTTCAAAGTATCACTAAAGGTTAATTTAATCAAGTAAAAAATTTTCAAAGTTGTTTGATCTTCTTTACCCTAAAAATAATGGTGAAACTATTGTCTACTTTGTTAGTCAGAAATGCACTTGTTGAAATCATAGCAAAAAATATACTTGACTTACTAGTAGTATGAAACACTTTATTAAAAACATGTGCTTGTCTGTAACTGAAATGTTATAGAATTGTAACACGTAGGGATTATAGAGTTATATTTCTTAGCTCTCAGAGATTGAAGCACAATTTTCATGTAACAATTCTTATCCAAGTGCTCTCTGTCATGCAAATAACAAAGCTAACAGGTTGTCTGTCTAGTTGTTTACAGATCACTATCATCCTTGAGACAGTTTTGTTCATTTGTATTAAAATTGGGTATTGTGAGTTAATACTTTAAAATAAATCTGTCAGTCAGCTAGCTCTGTTATACAGTAAACTGTTGGATTCACAAAATTTATGTGTTGGTGGTTAAGTTCTGAAGAGACTATAGTGACTAAGGGGGAAATTATAGTATCATTTGACTTGAATATTTGTGTTATTGTAAAAGTCTTGTCTGTTGGTGTTTCTAAATTGCTTAAACCATACAGTCTATTAGGTTTTTTGTTTTGTTCTTTTCCAGCAGTCATTTTCTGCTTTTGTCTGTTATAATTAACATTTTATAGACCTTAGATATTGGCAAGTTCTTGAACACATTCATAAAGGATGGGAGCCGTTCACGTCTTCACTCCGTGAATCTCAGAGTAAATACTGTGACTCTGCAGGGCAGGTTCTGTAGACATGGCAATGCACGTTCCTGTTACACAGTGCCTGTCACTGAAGGCACTTAAACACTAGCAGATGGAAAGTAAATGTTGTTTTGATGTTTGTTAAATAACAAGATTACACAATATTTGGTTTTTGTGGTCAGTGTAATAAAGAACTTTGCATTGATAAATACTCTAGGAATGTGTATACATTCAAGTGTGAACTCTTGTAAATGAATTTTGTATCTTGAATCACGTATATATTAAGTGTATCATTAATATAAAAATAAACATTATTTGCTTAAAGTTTGTGTATTTTAGTATTATTGATAGCAGTTTCCTTGCTAGGGGTTATATACCTCAGGCGGTTTTAGCTGTCTTGAGTTAGCGAATCACGCGTATAACGCTACTTTTGTAGACTTGAGAGTACTGATTTTGCTTTATCCCTGCCTGGTGGCTACAACCAAAACATGGAGAAGTGTAAGAATAGATGAAATCAACAAACCCTGGACTGGTGTTGCTTCTGGGACAGGAGTGAAGTTCCTTTAATATAGAACGCTTGACTTGGAATTGAGGAATATAGAAGTCTTGGGCAGCAAGGATAATGAGGTTCTAGAAACTTCTTTCGGTTGTATGAAATGTATGATCAACAGGAACTCCGGCTCGCAATGTTACAAGGTGCGCGGTTCCTGCAGCCGAAAGGCTGGCCCTCGAGTACTGCCTGCCCCGGGGTTCCTCCCACTTCAGAAGCGGAGTTCTCGGCGGTGGGAGGCAGCCGGGTGCGACCGACGGCCCTGCACTTGGTGAGGTGGCAGTGGCGAGCAGCCAAGGCAGGAGCGCCCGCTCCAGCTACCGTTCCAGCCCAACGGCCGGGAGCCTCCGCCGCGCGTGCCTGGCTCGCGCATGCGCGAGCGGAGAACGCCGCTGACGCACAACCACTTCCGGCGCGCGGCAAACGTGTGGTTCCGTGCTGGCGCTCGGCTCGCCGGCCGGAGGTGGGAGCTGGTGACGCTCTGTGGGCCCTGGAGAGTCCACGGAGGCGGGGCTGCGCCGGCTTCTCCCAAAGCAGCAAGTGCGCAGCCGGAGCCCCGGGAAGCAAGTAGGCCTCCCTCCCGCGGCCTCGGGAAGCCCGCCGCCCGGCGGGGACGCGCTGGAGCCCGGCCTCGGAGTGGGGGCGGAGCTGGAAAGCTCGGGGGGTCGGGGTGGGGGCGGAAGCGGCCCCCTTGGCCTGGGGATCCAGCCGCCCTGCGACCTTAGTTAAGTAACCACTCCTTTCTGGGGCGCAACCTTCCTGTTGTCAAACAGACTGGGTCCCTCCCTGGGTTGACAGCCCTATCGAGGACACGGCTCCGGAGCGAGCCAGAGGAAGTGGGTTCAAAATCGCGGTGACCGGCGCCTCTGGACCCTAAGCATCTCCTGAACTTTGCTGTCTTTTGCTCCAGCGACTTAGTGAGAGTTAAGACTCAGGGACCAGACTACCAGGTCTGACAAGGTAAATACTATGTGAAAATCCGCTGAGAAATACTGTCCATGGGAAGCCTTCAACTAATTCAAGCTGTTTTGCTCAGGACTCCTAGGAAGAAATGAATGTAGGCTTGTAAGTGAAATTCAGGCTGTTCTCAGGGACTGAGGGGCATCCTCTTGACAGTAGTGACAAGGTGTTTGCCATTTAAGTCATCCCTGCCCCTCTTCTTTCGATATCCAACCCATTTTATCTTTGTTTTCACTCAGGACAGTGACTTTGACCTCCAGAATGTTTTAAATATAGTAGATAAGACAGGTGAGTACAATCGTTTACAGATAATGGGGATAAAGTTTTTGAAGGATTAATGGATAATCTGACTTAATGGATAATCTGAAGTGGTAATGAATCATCTGTCATCTTAGAGCAAAGTGTATCCTTTACAAGACGCAAAAGTTAAGATTGAAACAGAACGGTAGAAGTTTCCTTTGTACCGGACAATGGTGGCACACGCCTTTAATCCCAGCACTCTGGAGGCAGAGGCAGGTGGATCGCTGTGAGTTCGAGACCAGCCTGGTCTACAGAGTGAGTTCCAGGACAGCCTCCAAAGCCACTGAGAAACCCTGTCTTGGAAAAAAAAAAAAAGTTTGCTTCATTTTTGAAACAAGATCTCATCATACCTCCCTGGCTGGGCTGGAACTTGCTATGTAGACCAGACTGGCCTTGAACTCACAGAGACCTTTCTGCCTCTGCTGGAATTAAAGGCCTGCACACCACATTTGGCCCAGTAGTGTTTTATATACTACTGACAAAAAAAATTGAATCTAATATTAAATATCTTATGGGAAGAAAAGAAATTGTGGCATGAAGTAATATTATGAAGCACATTTCCACACAGATATGGAAAGTTAGACTATCTGATGCCCATTTTGAGTCCAGGTTTCTTGGGTTTTTAGTTTTGTTTTTCTGTGTTGTGACTTTTTTTCCCTCTAGGAGGAAGCGCCTAATTGAAAACCAGGGGTTGCATTATTTGCATGTTTTGTAGCTTTTTACTTTTGTGTCTTTGACTTAAAGAGAAAAAAACACTAATTCTTAGTAAACATTGTTAGAAGAAAGATTCAAAAGCATTAAGTCATGATTACATGATGTTGGTCTGGGAAATTTTACTATGTGCCTTATGCAATTGCTAGCCTAGTATACAAAATCAAAAAGTTGAAATCTATGAGTCAGAGGGTTCTGTCTTCAGATACCACCCCTGTGACTTAGCTATACAGTCCTAGGCATTTTATTGTGCCTCGCAGACCAGTTGTTCTTACCCATATATGCAAGTAAAGCACCTGAGTGCTTTTTAAGTGTTTAATAATTGTGTTCTATTATACGTGTGTATACTTATTATGAAATCTGAAGCTTAACATGAGGATGGGAAGTCTTTCCAGTGTTTAACTTGGAGTTATCTCTTTCATCTGATTTATAGATACTGTGTTACCAATTCTTTGGCCTGCATTTAAATGGGATGCAGCTAGACTAGAGGCCTGAAACTTTATAGGTACTTGTGTCTTTGTTTCATTCACTGAGAAGTTCAGGGGTTATTTCCCCCTGCAAGATAGCCACACAGCAAAAATGTTCGCAAAACTAAAGAAGAAAATTGCAGAAGAGACTGCTGTTGCTCAGAGGCCAGGAGGCTCCACTAGAATCCCACGGTCTGTGAGCAAGGAGTCTGTGGCCTCTATGGGAGCCGACTCAGGAGATGACTTTGTAAGTATCTTCTTGCTGTGAATATGAAGTCTGTATATACTTTTTAAATATTATTGCAAGAAATCTTTCCAGTAAAAGTTTTTTTTTTTGAGACAATATTTCTCTCAGTGTGGCCCTGACTGTCCTAGAACTTGTCCTGTAGACTAGACTGGCCTTGAACTCAGAGATCCTCCTGCGTCTGCCTCTCAAGTGCTGGGATTAAAGGAATGTACCACACCACCCAGCTTCATTTTCCATTCTTACTAGCATATGGTTTATTTGTCTGTTTTCCCTTATGTATCTTGTTCGTTACTTTTTTTTCTGTTTTTCTGTTTATATAACTTGTGCCTTTTTTGTTTTGTTTGTTTTTGCTTTAGTCTGTTAAAAGGCATACTGTGCCTGGTATGATGGCATACACCTATAATAGCAGCACTCCAGAGGCAGGCAGATCTCTGAATTTGAGTTCAGCCTCGTCTACAGTGCTAGGTCCAGGACAACCAGGGCTACACAGAAAAACCTTGCCTTGAAAAAAACCCTTCCTCTTCAGGCACATACACTTTCATTGTTGCTTAACAAGGTCTGTGAATTGTCCTAAGTTAGCCAGAGTGCAGTTTTTTTGGGAAAGTTGCAGGAAAATTATTTCTAGTGGATTCAGTATTCCATGTTGTTTGTAAAGTAAGTGTGTGTGTGTGTGTGTATGTGTGTGTGTGTGTGTGTGTGTGTGTGCGCGCTTAGTAAGACTTCACAATAAAGGTGCTTCTTTATCAGGACAGGGTCATGTTTAAGGACTAAACTGAGTTAAATGACTCTTTAAGGGTTTATAGTGCTTGATGTATATTCTTATATATGAATGTATATAGCATAAAAGCAGGCTTCATATCCAGCTCTACAAGAAAAGAAACCGTGGAAAGAGCAACATGTGTAAAGTGTAAGTCATGAAGTACTTACTGTTGAAGCCACTTACATGCTACTTCCAAATCCCTTACACACTGCCAGATAGGCTGGATCCTAAATTGTGTGTTGATTATTCATTTGCTTTTTAAAATATCTTAACACTTTAAGCTCATAAATAATATATTACTTAAAACTTTATTTTTGAACTTTATGAAAATGGTATGCCATACTCTTCTTGAGCTTACCTTTTTTTTTAACTTAACATTTTCCTAAAATGTATCTGTTCCCTTAATCTATTGCTCATGTATTTATACCATTGCTAAAATTCCAACACTTGAAAAGACTGATGGACATTTGAATTGTTTCCATGGTCAGCTGAATCTTCCTTCTCTTTTCTTCGTCTGCTTGAATTCAGGTCATATTACATGGCAGAAGCTGTTAGATTTTTGGAATGGAGCAATACAATTACAAGAGCAAGATTATCATTGTCTCCTGTAATTAACAGGAAATAGGAGTAATTATCGATTGCCTAGCTAGCGAAATTATTTTAACAATGAGTTCTGAAGCAGAAGGACCTGCTTTCCCTTCATCTTGATGATATTAAGTCTCTCATCTAGAGTGTGTTGCAGACATAAAGTGGACTTGAGTTTAGGGACTCCTTAGCTTTCAGACTTTTCCAGTAATCTATTTGAATTTAAGTAATTACATAGTCTGACCCTCATTCTCTATCTCTGAACCCTTCTGTCCAACTGAATATATTTCTCTAAATAGACATTCTCCCTGTGACATCTCAGATACAAAATGCACAAATTCAATTCCTTAACTTCATCTCTAAATGTGCATCTCATCCTCCCAAGTCCTTAACAGAAGCCATAAAGGCTTTTGAGATCCTTCTCTCCTTTGACTTCTCAGTACCTTATCAGATAACAAGTACTTTGGATTCCATTTCCCAAATCTCTCTGAAACATACCTCTCCACCCAATCAGCTAGTGAACTTATTCGTGTTTTCCTCTTATCCCAGGCTGCCCTCTTTTCCTGGATAAAGGTCACCAGTCTGGGTGACCTGCCTTCAATAGCTCAATGCTTAAAGCTCTCTAACTTTCTCCTCATTTTCAGGAATTCATTATTGTGGTCCATAAACTGATGGATTCAGCACAGTTTACCTGCTTGACTTCATCTCTCTCTACTTTCTTATACCCTGTGCTAGATCCATATTCAATTTATCAAACACCCTGAAATAGACTTCATTGCTTCCTGCCTATAAATGTTTGCCTATGCTATTTAATCTGTAGAATGTCTGATGTCTCTCTTTCATACCTGGGTTCCTCTGAAAGATTCTTGGCCTTCTTTCATAGGCTCTCCTCACATATCTCTTGAGAGAGCCCTTTGATGCATATTTCCTCTTTCCTTAGTAGTAGCATCTGCTACTCAGAATTACTAGTGCTAACTCATTTGATGGTCTTCACTAAACTAGGCATTCCATGAAAGGCAATAAAGTGAAGCACTTAGTAACTCACAGAGGTCAGTTACAGGACCAAAACCTGAGTTATATTTCTTATCTTCTGAAACATTGTCTCACTATGTAGCCATAGGTAGCATGGAACCCACTCTGTAGGCCAGGTTGGCCCTAGTTGCATGGAGATCTTGCCTCTGCTTCACAGGGGCTAGGATTAAAGGCATGTGACTCCATGCCAAGCTGAATTAGATTTCTTGGTGCGTTGTTACTGTGACAGTGGACAGCTTCCTTCAGTCTTCTTTGTGCAGTTCCCATATCTGTGAAGCAAGAATAGAAACAGCGTCTATCTTTATTAAAGCCTGTGCCAGCGATGTCTCAAGTCATCCCCTAGGCTGGGTGACATGCCAGGAGTGCTCAGTGTTCTAGTGCTTGCCCAGCATGCACAGAGCCTGGACTGCATTCTCAGTCCCATGAAAACAGAAATCCTGTAGTACCCAGTTCTTAGTGAGTATTTATTTCATAACCAGCTTCTGTTGTAGCTGCTGTTTAGAAGCCTGCTTCACCACTGTTCCTAACATTTAGCACAGTGCTGAAACCTAGGGTATCTCATTCACAGTAATTACCAAAGCCACTTGTTGTGTTTATGTCCCTCACGATTCGCCACTGTTTCAAATTAGGAGGTAGGACTTTTGAGAGGGAATTAAGTCAGGAGCCCTGGTATTTAGGGTTAGTGCCCTTATAAATCTCTACCATACAGGCTAAGGCTAAAAGGTGCCCATCTGTGAACCAAACACTAAACTCTCCCTGGGCCTTGATCTTAGATTTCTCAGACTTCACGACTGAGAAGTCCATTTCTGCCATCTACAAGCTATGCATGCATGGTATCAGTTACAGCAGCCTAAACAGAGAAGACAGCTAGTAGAAGATGGTACTTAACAGGGAAGAGTGTGGCAGCTTCTGCTGGGGCCTGACAGGTTCAGCTGTGTGTACCTCATACAGCTCTGTGAGCTCAGTCATCGTCACTGTCACAGTTTGCCCATGAGGAAGACAGTGTACAAGGCAGTTGGGTAATCCACTCAGGTTCTTGCAGCTAAGTGGTGAAATAGGTTGAATCTAGGTGCTGTGACTCTGTAGACTTACCCGTCCTGGATATTGAGCCCCAGGTTAAGACTCACTGGCAAAGCACTTTCCTGGCATAAGTGGGTCCCTAGATTCAATCCCTAGTACAGAATTTCTTTTTAAAACCCTATGTTTCTAGGTTTACTCAGAACCAGATGAAAAAAGAAAGACACTGACTCCCAATAAATATTGAATGGCAAGTAGCTGAACAGTTAAATAAATGCTTTAAATGGTTTGTGAATTGTTCAAATACCTATAAACCATCTTGGGGATGAAATGAGAGAACATTATGAAAGACTGGGTATTATTATTGTTTTAAATTTTGTTTGATATGGTAACAGGATTCTGCATAAGTAAAAAAAAATACCATTCTTTAGAAATGTGCATCAGAGTTCAGAATGAAAGGTCCTTATGTCTGATGTTTGAACCTTGGCAAAATAAGAATTGAAGCAGCAAATGTGAGAAAAACAACCCTACACTTGAGAAGCAAATAGGAAATGACCTCTAGGCCACTCTCCCTACTTTGCTGTTCTTGAAAACTTGTCAGAGTGACACCTACATATAATCCTAGCATTTGGAAGGGTGAGGAAGGGAGATCTCACGTTCAAAGCCATACTAGTCTACATTAGGAAAATATTTTCTCCAAAAAAAAGTAAGAAGATTTTCTTTTACTATTTTAAATTTTGTTTATTTACCTCCACATGTGTGTGGTATGTGCATATGCATGCACATATATATGCATGTACATTCACTTGTGCAAGCATATGTGAAGGCCAGAGGTCAACTTTGGGAATCTTCCTCTATTGATCCCTACCCTTTTTGATGTAGTATGTGTTTGTGTATGCATGTGGGTGCCTAGGAGGAAGGCAATGGGTGTCTTCCTCTTGTTCTCTGACTTCATTCAGAATGGGTCTCTCACTCAGTAAGAAGGCCCTTTGGGTTATGCAGGCTAGCCAGGGAGTTCTTGGAATCCACTTGTCTCCACCCTCCTCCCCCAACACTGGGATTCAAGTATGTAGACATGCTTGGCTTTTTATCTAGATGCTGGGAAATTCAGTTTGGGCCCTCATGCTTTCCTGGCAAGGACTTATATCCACTAAACAAGGAGGTCACCATTTTGCTGTAGTGTGTGCCTGTCTTCTTCCTCCTACTGGGGTTATAGGAGTGCAGCACCATAGCTGGCCTTTATGTGGGTGCTGCGGATCCAAACTGAGTCTTTGTACAAGCACTTTATCTACTGAACCATGTCCTAGCCCCAATTTTTAAAAAATATTTTGTAAGTAACTTGCCAATTAGCAGATTTCCTTACGACATTTTCCTACATGCTTGCTTTTGTCTTACTAGTCCCATCCCATCCCTACTTTCCTTCATCTCACTGTTCTCCATCAGAAATGATGGTGGTGGTGGTGGTGGTGGTGGTAAAAAGGCAAGAGTCAGGGAGGCAGGAGGGCTGGAGAGATGGTTCAGCGGTTAAGAGCCCTCACTGCTCTTCCAGAGGTCCTGAGTTCAATTCCCAGCAACCACATGGTGGCTCACAACCATCTAGAATGAGATCTGGTGCCCTCTGCTGAACTGCAGCCATACATGCAGGCAGAACACTGTATACATAATGAATAAATAAATCTTAAAAAAAAAAAAAGAAAGGTAAGAGTCTATATCTAAGCTGGTCGGTTGGCTTAGTGGGTAAAGGCACTTGCTGTCCAGCCTGACAACATGAGTTTGATCCCAGAACACATGTGGTAGACAAGAACCAACTACTGCAAATTGTCCTCTGACTCCACACAAATGTACACACATATATACAAACAAATAAATGAATACAAAAAAAAGCATAACAGCTAGACATGGTGACTTATGCCTGTAATCCCAGGATGCAGGAGGCTGAGATAGTAATATAACCAAGTTCAAGACAAGCCTGAACTACAGAATGAGACCTTGTCTCAAAAACAGTAAAAAAAAAAAAAAAAAAAAAAAAGTTGGGGTCTCTGGAGAGATGGCTCAGTGGTTAAGAGCACTGACTGCTCTTCCAGAGGAGCGGAGTTCAATTCCCAGCACCCACATGGCAGCTCACAGCTGTCTGTAACTCCAGTTCCAGCAGATCTGGCATCCTTACACAGACATATATGCAGGCAAAACATGAATGCACATAAAATAAAAATAAATAATTTTAAAAAAGAAATTGGGGCTGGAGAGATGGCTTGACAGTTAAGAGCACTGGCTGCTCTTCCAAAGGACCCAGGTTCAATTCCCAGCACCCACATGGCAGCTCACAACTGTCTGTAACTCCTGTTCCAGGGGATTCAACAGCCTCACATGGACATGCATGCAGATAAATCACCAATGCACATAAAACAAAAATAAATAATTAAATAAAAAGACACTACCACCAAGAAAGCAAGTTATATCTTAGCAATAATAAGTGATATCCAAAGTAATAGTAGTGGTGCCCATAAATGCTTATGTTTGGGGGCTTTTTTGTTGTTTAAAGGACAGGATTTTACCAAGGTACCCGGGCTGGCCACTAACTGAGATATACCTCCACTGCTTTTTCAGTGGCATTTAAAGGCCTGTGCCACTATGCCTGGCTTCCCCTAAGTAAGGTAGGTGTGTGTGTGTGTGTGTGTGTGTGTGTGTGTGTGTGTGTCTGTGTGTCTCTGTGTCTCTGTGTCTCTGTGTGTGTGTGTGTGTGTGTGTCCTGGAATATCCTGTGTAGACCATGCTACCTTCAAACTCAGTGCTGGGATTAAAAATCTGCAACACCCAACTTTCCATAAATTTTAATGTAATTGACTTTTAAAGGGGAAATGGATTGCTATTCATGTATTATTGGGTACATAGATGTCTTCTGTGGAAGTCTGGTGCATTTCAGGTTTGGAGTAATAACCCTTTGTTTTGTGAATGGGGTTACTGCAACTCTGTCAGCACAGGACAAATCTTAGCCATTTACAAGACTTTGACTCTTCGTTAAACCTCTCTGGCTTTATTTCAGGGGCTTAATCTTTAGAAGACAAAGTGATTTCTTTTTTGTATTATATTCTTGTGTAATAGAACCATAAGGAATGTTTTTATTCCATGCTATTCCATAAAGGACTGCATTTTCCCAGTAGCCCACACCTGTACATGACTTATGTTTAACAGCCCCTGTCACCTTGTTGTCACAGAGGAATATAGTGTTGTTTCACTTTCCAGATGGAGGAGCTAAGGTCAGTTACTTTAGGAAGGTTTTAGTGATTAGTCAATTAAAATGTAACTAAATATAAGATGTCCTGGCTCACATGGCTGGAGACCCATGCGATCTCTCCTTTCATATGTCCAACAGGCTTCAGATGGAAGCAGCTCCAGAGAAGATCTCTCCTCCCAGCTATTGAGAAGAAATGAACAGATACGGAAGTTAGAGGCCAGACTTTCTGGTATGTGTTTAAAAGCCATCAACAGCAGACATAGGACAGATGACTTCCCCTGCTATAGCCCTGCTTTACAGGGTAACTGTAGTGACTTCACACAGCATTTGATCTCCCTAAAAAGGAGCATTCTATGCCCACTTTGTTACCTTGATTTTTCGGTTTGCTTTGTTTTTTAGTATAGTGAATATTGTAAATTCAAGCTGAATTTGATGTTTCTAACCATAACGAGAAAGTTCCTGTAGAGGCTGGTATGATGGTGCAGGCCTTAATAACAGTGCTTAGGGGACAGGAAGATTCTTAGTTTAAGGCCAACCTAGGCTGCCAAGACAGACGCTGGAGGAGGGGGGCTTGTGGCCAGTGCACCTGCTGCCAAGCCTGACAGCCTGCATTTAGTCCCTGGACCCAGATGGAGGAAGGAGAGAACCAACTCCTGCAAGTTGTCCTCTGATCTTCACATACATGCATACACAAAAAATAGTGAGCCTGGCGGTGAGTCAGAGGCAGGCGGATCTCTGTGAGTTCGAGGCCAGCCTCGTCTACAGAGCAAGTTCCAGGACAGGGCTCCAAAGCAATACAGAGAAACCCTGTCTCGGGAAAAAATTAAGTTTGAAAAGGGTTTTTGTTTGTTTTTTGTTTTTGTTTTTTAATTGTTTCAATGTCTTTTACGTACATTAGTTTGAAGGGTCAGATGCTCTGGAACTGGAGTTACTGACAGTTGTGAGCTGCATATGGGGGCTGGGTTTGGTCCTCTGGAAGAGCAGTTCTCTTGAAGAATCCTGGTTTTTTGTTTTTTGTTTTTTGAGACAGGGTTTCACTGTGCAGCCCTAGCTATTCTAGAACTAGCTGGCCTCTAACTCAGAGAAATCTGCCTGCCTCTGTCTCCCAAGTGGTGGGATTAAAGGCATGCGCCACCACCCAGCCTGAAGAATATTTTTTTAATGAGAAAAATGTGTGTAGAATAGATTTGTGTGCGCTACCATTAACAGCTTAGTTCAGGTGGAAGTCACAGGGACTACTGTCTGAGGGAAGGATGAGCAGAAGTTGATGTTGAACTCCCACTTATGGGAGGATTCTTGCTTGCTCCAGGGCTTGGGGGTGGGGCACTTCTCAGGGGTTTCCTGACTTTGCTACCTGCTTCTCTAGGAGAATTACATTAGATGCAGTTCTCATGTCATCTCTAGTCACTGTAATGTTGGCTGTGAAGAGACTATGACCAAGGCAATTCTGAAAAAGAAAGCTTTTAGCTGGGGCTCGTTTACAGTTTTAGGAGGTTAGTCCATTAGCATCATGGCAAGCCTGTATGGTGCTGGAGAAGTAGCTGAGGGCAAAGACAGACACTGGGCCTCATGATGGCTTCTCAAAGGACACCCCCAGTGACGCATCTCCTCCAGCAAGGTCACACCTAGTCCAGCAAGGCCATACCTCCCAATCCTTCTCAAATAAGGCCACTCCTTGGTGACTAGCATTCCAATATATGGGCCTGTGGGAACCATTGTGTGTGTGGGGGTGGGGGTGAGGCAGGCAGGGTTTCTCTGTGTAACAGTCCAGGAACTTGCTTTGTAGACCAGGATGGCCTCTGACTCCCAAGTGCTTAGGAAGCTGGGGGCCATTCTATTCACTTTACAGTTTATAGTTTACACAGCTCCCATTATATCCTTTACCTGAGCGAGGTAAGTTCATGATAGAACTGTGAGTTTTTGTATTGGTTTTTGACAGTGAACTCTCTTTGATAGCTTCATCCTGTGATATGGTCCATGGTTTATGTGTATCCTTTTGCTCCTAGACCTTAGGCCAGTTTTATTGGGGTAAAACCAGTAAACCAAAACTCACTGGATTGTATGTGAAATAGGTTTGTTTAGTTATCAAGGTCCAAAGCATTGTTCACACTGTAGTTTTGTCTTTAGGATCAGCTTGTTGGGGTCAGCAAGATAAGGCGCCCGCACAGGTAGTGAGAGAGCTGGGATTCAAACTAAGATTCAAATAGTCTGCTGAAGATAGCTTAGTTACTATCTTGTGCACCTACACATACAGTCAGTTGTTCTGTCTTGACACCTATAAACACCAGTAACAGAAGTGAGATAACTGCTTAATTTTGGGAAAGCACTTGTAGTGTAGTATGTGCTTTTACCAGTACAGAAAGGACAGTAGTTGGGCTTGACTTAATGATGGTGGAGGATGTTTTGAGAGACTTGACATTAATCAACCCACTTCACATCTTAGGAATTGTCACTGGCTTCCTGTGCTTTATTCACCACTATGCCAAGCATTTAATGCAAACAAATCACTTTAATGCTTCCTTTGAAATAGATGTAATTAGGCACATGTGATATATTATCTATGATTTAATAAAGCCACTGGAGATCAAAATGCAAAGCTAGCCACAGCCATAGAGCCAGGTGATACATACCTGTAATCCCAGCAGCCATACTAGTTAGCTATAAAAGTCAGGTGGTGGTGGTACACACCTGTAATCCCAGGAGGAGGCACACAGATCTCTGTTAGTTCAAGGCCATACTGATCTACGTGAAATTGATACAGTGTAAAAGAGAAGCAGCTCACACAAAGGTGATCTCAGCACTTGGGATCACACACCATATATCCCAGCACTAGGGAGGTGGAGACAGGAGTGATATCACTGGGTGGAGAGAGGAATATAAGGCAGGAGGAGACAAGAATTTAGAGATTGCAATCTGAGGCTTGGTGGAGAACAGTACAGTCTGCATTGCATTCTGAGGATTCGTGGAGACAGGATCTCCCATTTTGGCCTGAGGTCGAGGTAAAAGCTACTGACTTGGTTGCTTCGCTTCTCTGATCTTCAGCTTAAACCCAGTATCTGTCTCTGGATTTGTATTATTCATGTTACAGGCACATATTGAATCCCAGCACTTGGGAAGCAGAGGAAGGTGGATCTCTGAGTTTGAGGCCAGCCTGGTATACAAAGGAAGTTCCAGGACAGCCAGAACTACACAGAGAAACTGTCTCAGAGAGAGAGAGAAATAGATGTGATTATTATCAGTTAACATATGAAGAGACTAATATTCCAGATCAATATTTTACTTAAGATCCCTAGCTAAGAACTGACAGAATTGGAATTTGAACAACTTCTACTTTTATACTATATCATAGCTGTTTTCTTTGGCTTCCCAAGTAATTCTTTCACCTTTGAGGTGGCATATGTCACTCAGTTCCTGTATAAAGGGAATACACTTATCCAGAGAATTAAGTACCTGAACCGTAAAGGCCGTTCTGTGCTAAGATGTTTGCTGTTTGCCTAGCCACTGCTGCTCAGCTGTATGCTCTGCACGTGAGCTTTTAGTAAATACCCTTGATCTGCCATATAGCTAAGAGCAACAGGGAGTGGGAACTATCTTAGTCACCTTTCTATTGCTGTGAAGAGACAAATTGAGGCAACTCTTGTAAAAGAAAACACACTTCCTCCAAGGCCACACCTCCCAATCCTAATCCTCCTCAGATAGTGCCAGTCCCTGATGACTAAGCATTCAAGTCTATGAGCCTATAGGGATCAACCGGCACAGGATCCTGAGACTTAGAACTGAGTAATGGTGATGGTGGGTTCTTCATAGCAGGGAACTTCTGATGACCAGCCCTGGCATAATTGTTGTTCTGGGCTAAACTGATCTACCTGTTTGTACTCACTGTTTATACCATGGAAAATTTGTACTATTCCTGTTTGCCTGTGTCATTCATTGTTAATGAAAGCTTTCTACCTAGCTTTCCTTAACAGGACTGGTTTTTCAGGTTAAGAAAACCATCATCATTTTCATTTGTTTGTTTGCTTAATTAACTTCCTTTCTTCTCCTTTGTCCTCTCCTGGTATGGGCATCACCCTCCTCACCCAAGACTATGCTGAACAGGTCCGAAACTTGCAGAAAATAAAAGAGAAGCTTGAAATTGCATTAGAAAAACACCAGGATTGTACGTATTTTTTTTCCTGCTTTCTTTAATCTTTTCAGGCTTTAGCTTTTAAAATGAATTAGTATATTGTTGCATGTGTCTATCAGAACTCATCTCTATTTTATAGTGTTCTTAATCAAATTGATATGATGTTTGACTGAAAGTTATCAAGTATATGTGTATATCTGTTGTTGCTTTGTAGGCGTACTTCTGAGAAGGGATCATCACTTACTAACTGCCCTTAGATTTTGGTATAGTCTAGTACTTGGCTGAAGAGTCTAACCTAAGAGAATATTCTCATTGTAGTTTCATTATTGTTGTATTGACTAACTTTTGGAAAGTTCTGACATCACTGTATCAACAATAGAATGGAAATAGTTTTGTTAAATTACCCTAACCTATTCCAACTCATGTTTTCCTTGAGTATTGTCATCCAAGGAAGATGCTACAGGAAGAAGAAAGAAAACTAAAGAATGCTCTTGTTTTGTTATTGTTGTTGCTAGTTTTGATTTTTATTTTGTTTTTCAATTCTGGTGAAGAGATGGTAGCTGATGCTTCACAGCAACCACAGTAGGTGATATTTCTGCCCACCTACTGTGTGATGTCTTCACTACTACAGAAGACAAAAGTAAGAACCCAGACAGAAAACTGAACTCATCTCACCAGGACAGTTTCTTCATCCATTTCTATGACCTTGCCTTTTTCATTTGGTAGTCTTTGTAAACTACTCACATGGGCTGTTTGTCATGCTGTGTCTGAAGTATTTCTGTATCTCAAATAGTGCCTCTTTGTTAACAGCTTCCATGCGGAAATTTCAAGAGCAGAATGAGACATTCCAAGCCCACAGAGCCAAGATGGCAGAAGAACTAGCTTTGGCATTAGCCAGGAAGGACCAGGTATTTTATATGTGCTACTGCCCAAGGCGGGACCTGACTTAAAAATCATGATTTAGAGGCCGAGCTGGACCAACTGCCCCCAAAACAATACAGAGAAACCCTGTCTCGTACAACAACAACAACAAAAAATCATGATTTAGACCTGGTAAAAGTCTTTACAACCTTTAGAAGGAAGGGAATGAATATAAATTCTTTTTTTTTTTTTTTAAGATTTATCTACTTTTCAGGGGGCGGGGTTCGAGACAGGGTTTCTCTGTAGCTTTGGAGGCTGTCCTGGAACTCACTTTGTAGACCAGGCTGGCCTCGAACTCACAGAGATCCGCCTGCCTCTGCCTTCCAAGTGCTGGGGTTAAAGGTGTGCGCCACCAACGCCCGGCAAAGATTTATCTACTTTTATGTGTGTTGGTATTTTACCTTTGTATGTGTCTGTGTGGGGATGCCAGATCTCCTGGAACTGGGATTACAGATAGCTGTGAGCTACCATGTGGATGATGGGAATTGAACCCAGGTCCTCTGGAAAAGCAGTTAGTGCTTTCAACTGCTGAGCCATCTGTCCAGCCCCTAATATAAGTTCTCTAAAAATTATTTTGACTTATTCTTATAAAATAGACTTGACAGTTTAATTATGAAATGTGTTCAGAATTATTCTCTCTATGTGCGTCTTTGTAAAATAGAGACAGAAACTGGTATGTCCATAATCTACTAGTGACCCTACAAATAACTAAAAGGTTGTCCTCAAACTTATACTCACAAACGCCTGCTTCTTCCAGTGTAAGATGCCGTCACACTAGTTCACATAGTCACTAGTTCCATAGCCCTTCTGACCCCTTCTCCCAAACCAAGTGTAGACAGAAGGGAATTCTTGTTCTCCACAGAAACAGCTAATGAGAGATGCAAAGTGAATGACAACAAAAGGTCTGGTAAGCCAGGTGTGGTGCACGCAGGAGGATCAGGTGTTCAAGGTCAGCGTGGACTATATGAACCCTGTCTCCAAAGAAAGGAAAAATAATAATAAAGACAAAACAAAAAAATTTAAAAGGGGAAAATAATATTATATAGTAACTATGGGGTGTGTTTTGTTTGATATATTTAGTAGTGTGTTTTTTTGTTGTTGTTGGTTTTTTTTTTTTTTTTTTTGGTTTTTTGTTTTTTTGAGACAGGGTTTCTCTGTATTGTTTTGGAGGCTGTCCTGGAACTCATTCTGTAAACCAGGATGGCCTCAAACTCACAGAGATCCACCTGCCTCTGCCTCCTGAGTGCTGGGATTAAAGGTGTGCCCCACCAATGCCTGGCCTAGTGTTTTGTTTTTTATGGTTGTTACTAGGTGTCTTTTGATTTGTTTGTTTGTTTGTTTTTGAAGCAGGGTTTCTCTGTGTAGCCCTAACTGTCCTGGAATTCACTCTGTAGACCAGGCAGGCCTCAAACTCAGAGATCCTCCTGCTTCTGCCTCCTGAATGCTGGGGCTAAAGGGGTGCGCCACCTCTGCCCAGCTAGTAAGTAGTGTTTTAAATTAGGGTAAGCATCAGTGTTTTATAGTGATAATCCTATAGATAAATTTATTTAGTTGTTGTAAAGTATAAATATAAAATAAGCATAAAAGCATCACTTCCAGCTACCCAGTAGATAACTATGGTGTGAATGTATATAAATATGAGAAAAACCAATCTAAAAGTAGTATATTCTGATAAGCAGCTACTAAGATTGGGCCTTTCGTACCAATGTTATTTTCCTTGTATTCTTTAGTTTGTGAGTAAGGAGTATAATACCCCCTCTCCTTTTTCATAATTGAAATCAAGCCAAGGGAGCAGATTATTACCAGATACTGTTGGTCATGTTCCCCTAGACTTTCAGTAAGTTGATATCTAAACATCAGCCATGTGACCCAACTTAGTAGACCCTAACTGCGCACTCTCAGGAAGTAATAGAATATTCATGGACTACTCAGAAGAATTGGGAACACCTGCAAACTACACTGTGTTCTAGAATTTTATGTAAACTGCACTTTCCTTTTCTTTTAGGACATTTAACTTTCTTAATCAATTTTATGGATATATTTTGCTTATGTTACTGTTTATCAATTCCCTTTTTTGGTTGATTGATAGTTTTTAAAAGCAAATTGTTTTCTGAGAATCTTGATGCTGTAGATTTTCCTCTCTGGAAACTGTACTTCTCCTTTTGTTTTGTTCTAGGAATGGTCAGAAAAGATGGACCAGCTTGAAAAGGTTAGTCATCTTTATTGTGTGCTTGCTAGCATTATCTCTGGGGCTTATGAAATGTGTTCTGCAGCCAGGCTTAGTTAGTAAAGGCTTGTAACCCTGGCTACTTGGCAGACCGAAACAGGAGGATTGCCAGGTCAATGCCTGCCCTGGCTATAGAGTAAATAGTAAATTCAAGACCACCCCAAACCACTTGGTAAATCTCTAGCTTAAAAAAAAAAAAAAAAAAAAAAAGAGGGACTGGAGATATAACTCAGAGGTTAAGAGCACTGACTGCTCTTCCAGAGGACCCAGGTTCAATTCCCAGCATCCACATGACAGCTCACAACTGTCTTATAGCTCTTGTTTCAGAGGATCTGACACCTTCTATACCAATGCAAATAAAATAAAGTAAGTAAATAGTTTTTTAAAAGTTTATTTAAAAACGGAAAGATTGCTTGTTAAAATCACATATATTATGTGTGGCTGCCCATGGAGATCAGAAGCATTGGATCCCCCTGGAGCTGGAGTCAGAATTAGTTGTGAGCTACTTGCCGTGGGTACTGGGAACCAACTTGGCTCCTCCGGAATAGTGTAAACCGCTCTTAACCACTGAGTCAATCACCTTAATTCTTTGAGAATTAGAATAGGAACTAGCAAGATGTCTCAGCGTGCTTGCCGACAAGCATGATGCCTAAGTTCAAGCTCTAGAGCCCACATGGTGGAAGTGGAGAGCCATCTCCACAAGTTGTTCTCTGATCTAAACATACATATCATGGCACACCTCTGCCCACGCTCACACACACGCACAAATAGTAAACATTAATACAAACAAATCTCACCCCTGCTGGGTGAGGAGGCCAAGGCATGCGGATCTCTGTGAGTTCGAGATCAGCCTGGTCTATAGAGTGAGTTCCAGGACAGCCTCCAAAGCCACAGAAACCCTGCCTCGAAAAACCAAAAACAAAAAACCTCACATACTGTACAAAAAAGAAAAGTTAAAGAAGAGCATATACATTAGTAGTAGAGTGCCTGCCTAGCATGCCATGTGTATGGCTCTAGTTTCTTTTTTTGATTGTTTTTCCATACAAAGCAAAATTTTATTGAATTGGATAGCAAGAGAAATAAAAAATAAAAAAGGAGAGACCACAGAACAGACTTGGGAACTGACTGCTTCACCAGAGTTCATTGTAGCAAATATTTAAACACAAAAACCCACAAACATCTGTGCCAAGTTACAGTTACATTTTTCCACCAATCAGGATTCAAAGTTTAGGGACTTTCCCTATGTGTTCCATGTTGGCAACTGACATAGAATGTAACCTTTTCAGTCCAACCAATCAGATTCATATGTTCCTTCTATTGTTAGGAACAGCTTTATGGGGCTGGTGAGATGGCTTAGTGGTTGGTTAAGAGCACTGGCTGCTCTTCCAGAGGTCCTGAGTTCAATTCTCAGCAATTACCTGGTGGCTCACAACCATCTGTAATGAGATCTGGTGCCCTCTTCTGGCCTGCAGGTGTACGTGTGGACAGAATACTGTATACATATAAATAAATCTTAAAAAAAGAAACCCAAATTCAATCTGTAGTTCATCAAAGATAAATATTAAAAGGACCAGCCTTATGTCTTTAGAGAGCTAAAGATGCATAATAGACTATTTCTATTGAAGGTTCTAGTTTCAATCCCAGGAAACCAGAAGGAAAGAGGGGTCTAGGGAGTACTGTTTTTCCCCAGTACCCAGCTCACAATACTGGTTGTGATAGTGCCTCCTGGAAGTGGGATGCTGGGTTATTAGACTGACTTCAACGGCCTTCCTCTTCCTCCTCCTTTGTTACCCGTCCTGCTATGCTCTTTCTCTACCTTCAGTCCTTTTCCTTATGTACCAGAAGGCTGATAGCTGCTGCATCACCTGGGCTTGGTACCTTCTGGCTTTTAGTGGCCACTTGAGAACATCTTGGAAAGAGTATAATTCAACTTTGTCCATATAGGGTTCCTTGAATTTTCTTTATCCCATGGTCAAAAATTTACACTTCCATTGGCCTATTGGTTCAGATGGTCACTCTGAGATGATTTTTCTCATAATTACTTCTTCCTTTTAGTGCCCTTTGCCTAGCAGTTGCTACTGTATTACTTCTAAAGGCATCTTTACTTACAACTTTGATCAGTCCTTTTATTAAACCATTCAAGATCCCTAAATTGACTCTGCTTTCTGCTTGTGGGCCCTAACTGACCCTGTAGTCACATTGGGAATGCTACCTAACAAAGCAGGGGAAACAGAATGTTTCTCAAGGCTTAGCACTGAGGAGGTAAGACAGCCTCTTGGCTAGACAGAGGTGAGATGATTATGCTGTGGCCATTGTTTCCTGGGCTTCATAGGCAGATAGTTGCTGCATAGCGAAGCCTGTCTCAAAATAATGTCTGGGGGTTGGAGAGATGGGGAAAGGCTCTAATGGCCAAGTCTGTCAACCTGTTTGTTCCTTGGAACTCACAAATTATCACATGTGTTATGGCATGTATGCATGTATCTGCAGACACTCAATTAAAAAACTAATTTAAAATGTTCTGCTTGTACAATACTGATTTCTAATAGTTGGGTTGCCTAAGTTGGTATCTTCTTGCAAACAGGATAAAAGGTTTCTGACAACTCAGCTGCAGGAAATGAAGAAGCAGAGCCTGAGCCTTTTTCAAAAGAGAGATGAAATTGATGAGCTAGAGGGGTTCCAGCAACAAGAAATCAGCAAAGTAAAGCACATGGTAGGTGTTTGTTTCAGAAGCTCAGTAATAGTACCATGAAGCAACGCCTCAAGGGGTCATCACTCTCATGACTGTAAACGCCCTCATAGTCTTTGATGCTAACCACATTGCAGTGTTTTCAGATTTATTTTTTAAAAGTGGAAAAGTTCTATTTTGAATGTATCTTTTTTTACCTTCTATCTGTGTAAGTACTATACATTAAGCCCAATTCTCATCCCATAGAAATGTCATTCTTTTTTTTTCCTGTATTGGGGGGCCAAGGGCATGCCTATGCTACAGCGTGCGTGCATGCATGAGTGAGTGAGTGAGTGCGTGCGTGAGTGAGTGAGTGCGTGCGTGCGTGTGTGTATAGAGGTTAGAGGACAACTTTGAGGAGTCCATTCTCCCTTTGAATTCAGGTGGTCAAGCTTGTGCAGCAAGTTCCTATACCCACTGAGCCATCTCAATGGTCAAATTGTGTTTCTTACAGTGGCCTAATGGGACATTATGTCTTCTTACCAGCTTTTAAAAAAAGAAGAATGCTTGGGAAAAATGGAGCAAGAATTAGAGGCACGAACCAGAGAGCTGAATCGCACTCAAGAGGAGTTGGTAACCTCTAATCAGATGTCATCTGACTTAAACCAGCGAATAGAAGAGTTGCAGAGACACTGCTCAGCGCTGGAAGAACAGAGGTTCTTGCTTGGTCTGTGGGGACCTTGGGAGAGGTGTTAGTGTAGCATTGCTGTAGTCCACCCACACGTCCCCATTGCTCATCACACTTTCTGATCTTAGTGCTAGCAAAGGCTTCTGGATTTGTCCTTACATGCCGAGGCCTCGAGTCCTCCACGCTATCCCAGCAGCTGCATAAGCACAAGTCCCTTCCCATCCTGCAGAGCAGTAATCTGATTTGAGTTGTAATGTTATTTAGTAGTCAGATGAGAATTCCTTACTTAGACCTTGGTGGTCTTCCTACTTGTGCTTCCAGAAGCCAAGGAGCTTTTTCACAGAGATAGACAATGTGCTGTGATAACACTTGCAGCCTGAAGTGTAAGGAGTTGTGTGCATTCTTCCTTTGGAGAGTGTCATAGAGGAAATACCAAAATGTGCTCATTGTCTGCTTTCTTTCGATGAAGAAATCACGTGACATCTTCAAAAGCATTTTCGGAACGTAGAATTGTCATCCTGGAACAAAAGGAACAAGAGCTGCAAGCACTCACCCAGCAGCTCTCCATTGACTTACAAAAGGTGAGCTCGGGAGCCTGGGTAGGAAGACCCTTCTGCTGGAGCCTGGGTAGGAAGACCCTTCTGCTAGAGGGTGCATTTCTTGTGTGAACCATGTGTTCTGTTTCCTGTTCTAGGCAGTTTGCTCAACAGAAAGACAGTATTTTCGGGTGTGGTGGCACACACCTGTAGTCTAGGAACTTTAGAAGCTAACACAGGTTTACTTGAGGCTTGCTTTGAAAACTGTGTGAAACCATCAATTTTTATATATTCTTTCTCTCCTTTCTTTCTTCCTTCCTTTCTTTCTTTTTTAAGAAGTGGAAGAGGTAAAGAAAATAAAATAGCATCCTAACAGGAGTTCTCAAAGCATAATATTTGTTTGTTTTGCTTTATGTTTGATTGGTGGTCTAAGATACTAGAGTGACTTAGAACTTAGAATTCTCCAACCTCAGTTTCCCCAGTAACTGAGATTAAAAGCTTGTGCCACTCATTCATTGTGCGCTTATGAAGTGTGTCATTTGTTTGTTCTACCCGAGTCTTCTGGGCCTGGAAGTATAGTGCTCCTGTGGAGCACTTGCTCAGCATAAGGCCCTGAGTTCAGTCCCTGTCACATTAAAGAGAGGTAGTATTGCATCTTAAAGTACCATCTGGTAAATCCAGAGTGAAGAAAATGCAACAGTCACTGACATGGTTACAGTTATACTGGGACTTATGTCATTTTTAGTTTTCTTTCTCATTTGGTTGAAAAGACATTTTATTGCCCAGTGGGCAAAAACCATAGGCCTGTGTTAAATTCTGAGAACAGATAGATGAACAATAGTAACTAAGTATAAAAAGCTATTCTTTGTTTTTGACATTTTATTTAGTGTATGTGTGTAGATTAGTAGTCAACCCACAGGCTTGGCAGTTAAGAGCACTGGCTGCTCTTCCAGAGGACCCAGGTTCAATTCCCAGCATCCACATGACAGTTAACAATGTTTATAACTCCAAGATCTTGACACCCTCACACAGACATACATGCTGGCAAAACACCAATGCAGATAAAATAAAAATAGTTTGCCAGGCATGCCAGGTGGTGCATGCCTTTAAGCCCAGCAGTTGGGAGGCAGAGACTGGAGGATCTCTGTGAGTTCAAGACCAACCTGGTCTACAGAGCTGGTTCCAGGACAGATTCCAAAGCTACACAGAGAAACTCTTGTCTTAAAAAAATCACAAATAAATAAATAAGTCAATCCACAGTAGTGGGTTCTCACCCTCCACCATGTAAGTCCTAAGAATCAAACAAGGTCATAAGGCTTGGTGGCGTGTTCCTTAGCCTGCTGGGCCATCTCATCAGCCCTGAAGGACTATTCTGTCCTGCTCTTTTTTCCATACTATATATACTTCAAAGGTTATTTGTTTGTGTATTTTATATATGTAAACGCTTTGTCTGCATGTACGTCTGCACAGCAGGAGAGTACATCAGATCCCATTGCATGACTGTGAGCCACTGTGTGCATGCTGGGAATTGGACTCAGGACCTCAGGAGGAACAGCCATTGCCCTTAACTGCTGAATCATCTCTCTAGCCACTTCCAATATATTTTGACCATGTTTTCCCCTCCCCATCTCCTCACAGATTCCCCCACCCCTCTACCTGCCCAACTTCACATTCTCTCTCTCTCCCCCTCTCCCTGTCTTTCTCTCTCTCTCTCCTCTCTCTCTTTCTCTCTTCCTCTCCCCCTTCTCCCTCTGTTTTCTGTGATTAGTTTATTTACAGTCTTATCTAGTATAAGCATTCCAGAGTTTGCTCCATTTTGCAGAGATTGCTTCTTATAAACATTCTTCATGTCTCTTAAAGGGATGAATTAAGAAGCATCCTTATTTCTCAATTAGCTGGTGCCTTACACACAGCAAATCCAGATCTAAAGTACATTATCCTCATAGCCAGCAACCACCTGTTATCTTCCTCCAAAAATGGCAAATTCTTCCCTTTGCCCTCCTCCTGGCTAGTGACTGTGACAGATCCTGGAGGAGATGAACCTCCAGATGCTCTGACCTTTGGGTGGAGCAAGAAGTGCACAAATGCACATAAAAGAATGTCAGTGTTTATTGGGGAGCACTTACACAATGAAGGTAAAGAGCTGCCTTGGTCTTCTGCCCTGGAGGCACGGGATGCTGCTCTCAGACCCCCACCCAAGAGAGAGAGCCAGGCAGAACCCTTTTCTTTTCTTATAAGGGGTCACGTCTGCACACCAAAGCCACACCCTAGGGCCAGTACCCCAAAACTACACTTCCCCTTTTGTCTAAATAAGAGGGTTTTAGGCCTGGTACAAAAACTATATACAATAATAACAGATATCAAGTATTGTCCAGGAGAAAGAAAGTTAAAAACATATACAAATTTATACCCACAAGCCGGGCAGTCGTGGTGCACGCCTTTAATCCCAGCACTCAGGAGGCAGAGGCAGGTGGATCTCTGTGAGTTCCAGGCCAGCCTGGTCTATAGAGCAAGTTCCAGGACAGCCTCCAAAACAATACAGAGGAACTCTGTCTGGAAAAAAAAAATTTAGACCCACAACCAGCAAGAGCAACATCAATCAAGAAACACATACCTAAAGCAATACAGAGAACCCCTATCTCAAAAAAAGAAAGAAAGAAAAGAAAGAAACACATACTAAATGTTCAGGCCATAAGTAAATGGCATATTACAGAGATCACTCCAGTAGCTGTCCTATCCTAGAAAGTCTTCAGTCTTGTACCTAATATGTCCTAGCTAAGTTATGAGAGGATAATAGATGTGACTGTCTAGTCTTTAACTTCATCGAAGACCTAAGAAGGAAAATAATATCACCTGGGTAAGCAGAAGTGCAATTGGGTGACTTGCTAAAGGTGCCAGAAATGACAGAAACAGCTGGCTGCCTGGACAGTCTCCCAGGGTCTCATAGTAACATCGGGGCAACCAATTTGGCTAAGGCCTAGAATATCTGACAGACCATTTTCAGAAGTAGCAAACTTCAAAAAAAAAAAATAGTCCTACCTTGTCTAGGCAAGGTTCAGCAGTCACTTAATCTTTGTAACCTGCTTTTCTAACTTGGACAGCATGCTTACTGTCAGCAATTGAGGCAAGGGCAGTCTTTTGCTCAATAGACCAGTTGTGCCAAGAAGCAAACAGACTCCAAATGGAGTGTCTCCAGTGCCCAACAGTCTCTTGGGAATAGTTCAGTGCTTCCAGGAGCAGTCATGTCTCATGCCGGTCAACAGAGGTCTAAATTTTTTGTTTTTTGAGACAGGGTTTCTCTGTGTAACAGTCCTGGCTGTCCTGGAACTCGCTTTGTAGACCAAGCTGACCTCAAACTCACAGAGGTCTGCCTGCCTTTGCCTCCTGAGTGTTGGGTTTAAAGACATGCAAATTCTAAATTATTAAAATTTTTAAATACCAATTGCCTCTGCTTTCTGAGTGCGGGGATTAAGATGTCCACCACCACACACACCCCACTTCTGTAACCCCAGTCTTAATGTGGCTCTTACTTTAGGCCCATCCTGTGAGACTCAAATGTGCCTAGAGAACAGAGGAAAAGGGAGACTTAGGAAATGAGAAAGTTGGGCTGCAGGGATCATGCTTGGTGGAAGTTCCATTACTCAGCCCCAGGTGTTGACGGCCTGATGTATCACAACCAGACCAACAGTACTGTAGGATTCGATCATAAGAAGACTAACTGAGCCAGGCATTGGTGGCGCACGCCTTTAATCCCAGCACTTGGGAGGCAGAGGCAGGCGGATCTCTGTGAGTTCGAGGCCAGCCTGGTCTACAGAGCGAGTTCCAGGATAGCCTCCAAAGCCACAGAGAAACCCTATCTCTAAAAACCAAAAAAAAAAAAAAAAAGAAGACTAACTGAGCCGCGTTGGTGGCGCACACCTTTAATCCCAGCACTCGGAAAGCAGAGGCAAGTGGAGCTCTGTGAGTTCAAGACCAACCTGGTCTACAGAACAAGTTCCAGGACAGGCTCCAAAACAATACAGAGAAACCCTGTCTCGGCCGGGCATTGGTGGTGCACGCCTTTAATCCCAGCACTCGGGAGGCAGAGGCTGGCGGATCTCTGTGAGTTCGAGGCCAGGCTGGACCGACAGCCTCCAAAACAGAGAAACCCTGTCTCGTAAAACCAAAAAAAAAAAAAAAAAGAAACCTTGTCTCGAAAAACCAAAAAAATAAATAAATAAATAAAAAGAAAAGAAAAAGAAAAGAAAGAAAGAAGACTAACTTGAGTTTTGGCAACTTGATTCTTTTTCTGACCCCAACTTTATGCTCTACCTAACTAAAACAGTAACTGGTGTAAGATGGTTGGTCTTCAGTGGAAAGAGTCACCATAATGCCCCTCAAGTTTATAGGGCTGTGCAGCAGAACAGGTGCAGGCTTAGAGCCTAAAGACCAGTCTGACCCCTTACTGTATCACCGGGAGGTCTGTCAATTTTCTGTAACACAAACACAATGAAGAGTGGTTATAAGGACTAGAGACAATGGGAAATGCTTATACATGCTTGCATGCTGTAGCTGCTGCTGCTGCTGCTGTGACTGAACCATGCTTCTTACAAGTATTTCTGTTGCCCCCGATTGCATTATAATGGGAGATCTGTAGGATACATAATTATGGGCCAAGCTGTTTTCTCTCTTGATTTAACACTCATCTCTCCTGTGTTACATACTTTCTGAATAGCACTGTTTACTTCAGAGTTCAGGTTTATCTTCACCCTTTCTGGCCTCCTCCACATAGTTTCCTGATCCTGATGAACTTGTCTTAACTCGTTGCCTATGTTGTTTGTTCTCATAAAACAACCTTAAGGGAGAAAGGATTTAGTTTAGCTTGCAATTTCATGTTACAGTCTTTCTTCATTGGTGTTCTGTTGCTGTGAAGATACACCATAACCAAGGCAACTCTTAGGAAAGAAAGCATTTAATTGGGGGCTGCTTACAGTTTCAGAGGCTTAGGGCATCATCATCCTAGCAGGGGACAGGACAGCATGCAGGCAGAGAGAGCAACTGGACTGGCATGGGCGTTGAAACCTCAAAGCACACCCCAATGACACACTTCCTTTAATAAAGTCACACCTCCTTAACACTTTCAAATAATTCTACTCCCCTGATGACTAAGCATTCAAATATACAAGCCTGTGGGAGACATTTTGTTGTTGTTTGTTTTCAAGACATTGTTTTTCTGTACTGCTTTGGATCCTGTTCTGGAACTTGCTCTGTAGACCAGGCTGGCCTGGAACTCACAGAGATCCGCCTGCCTCTGCCTCCAGAGTGCTGGAATTAAAGGCGTGCACCACCAATGCCCAACAGACATTTTTATTAAAGCCACCACATAGTCTATTATTGATGGGAAGAGAAGGTGCAGGGCATTATATTCACAGTCAGAGAAAAAAGAAATAATGCATGCATGCTCACTTGTGCTTAGCCCCCTCTCCATACACGTAGTCCAAGACCTAAAGCCAAGGACTGGGCTGGGTTTTCCTGTATCATTTAATATAATCAAGACAATCCTCTACAAACATGCCCACAGACCAATCTGATGCAAATGATCCCTCATTGAAGCTCTGTTCCAGCATGATTTTAGATTACATCAACTTGACAAACTTTTACGCTGCTCTCTACCCACAATTCTGTTTCCTCTCCTGCCTCTGTGCATCTGAACATGCCTGTTTGGGAGGCCTGGTCTGATCATCTCTGTAGCACAAATAATAAAAGTCCACAGACAGATATTGGGGTTCAAGCTGAAGATCAGAAAAAGCACAGCAGCCAGCCACTAGCTCTTACCTCTGCCTCAGGCTGGGGTGATCCTGGCTTTACAAATCCTCCACATGGCTGGAGACTAATTGCCTTCCTGTCCTCAACATGACTGGAAACTGAATGCCAGCTCTGAAACCCTGCTCCTATCTTATATACCTCTCTAGTGCTGGGATTAAAGGTGTGAGCTCTGTTTCTCTTTTAGACTGATTCACTCTCATGTAGCTCAGGGTGGCCTTGAACTCACAGAGATCCATCTGCCTCTGTCTCCTGAGTCCTGGGATTAAAGGTATGTGCTACCACTGTCCAGATCCTATGGTTCTGTCTAGCTTTGCGTTCTGATCTCCAGGCAAGCTTTATTAGATCCTAAACAATAATGTCACCACACATCTCACATAGTTGATCAAGTATTTTGTATATCACTGTCTTACTGTAGGAGTATGTTACCTTATAGTTACTTATATGAAGGTATCTGTCTCTACTTTCAGAGACCAGACTTCTTGCTTCTGTGGGTCAGACCCGTGTATTCTTGGAAGACAACAGATAATGTTTAGGCCTGATGAAAGTTTTTAAATTGTAGGGTTGTGCGTCCATTCTTCAGAGTCTTCCCACTCAATTTTGCTTTCACAGTTGAGAATGACAAATACTTTTCCAAAACCTGTACTCAGAGCTGCATCTTCCTGAGGAGAGGTTGACCCAGGTTGAACATGTCTGTGGCTTGAACTGGAGCAGTGGGAGTATAAGCAGGCATGCCAGGGAGCAGAGAGTGTGAGGGTGTGCACAGCATGGTTAAAGCCTGTTGCCCTGCACCTCACTTCGACAAGAAAATGGGCATCCTTAGGGGAAGAATGACTACCACGGATCTGAGTGCCTGTGTATTCAGAGCTTCCTGGATTCTCAGATCTGACATTGAGCAGCATTTGGTGATTGGTGGTGATGAAAGGAACCAACTCTCATTCTGTCACCATCATCACTGCATTCATTGATAGAATGTCAAACTGAAGTGGGCACTGTTGTTCTTAGGCCAAGCTGTGAGATTCACGGTGGCCCTGTTAGTTCCTGTCATTTGTTTCAGATGTTCTCTTGTTGGCCTTGGTAATTATCTCAGCTTTGTCCCTGCTGTACCCAGCTCTTGAATTTTCAAGAACAGTCTTTATAGTTTCTGGTTTGGGGTATTTGTTTATTGTCAGTGCCAGCGATGAATCCAAGGCCTTAGGAATGTAATTCCAAAGATCATTTCAGGGACACTGGGAGCTTCGTTAATGAGATTGGCCTTGCTTCCTCTACCAGGAGAGTGATTAGGTTTTTTTCTTCCCAGATAGTTGGGTGTTTAAAGTGATCATGCTTGTTTCTTGATTCACTTGGTCTCATCTGGTGCTTGCCTCTTGGGGTAGGTCTCCTTCTTTAATTGTCGCTGGTTCACATATGGCATCTCTGTCCCCATTTTTGGGAAAGCTTTCTTGGTTGCATGTTTTTCTGTGATATGATTGAGCACAGGATTTCAGAGAAGCATGATAACGAAGCAGGGCCGGGCAGGGAAGTAAGAGGGCTAATAGTCTAAAGAGGACTTAAAGAATGGCTCTGCTTTCCCCTGCAGGTCACTGCTGAAACTCAAGAGAAAGAAAAAATCATCACACATTTGCAAGAGAAGGTTATATCCTTGGAAAAGACACTAGAACAGAATTTATCAGGAGAAGACCATGTACAAGAACTCTTGAAAGAGGTAATGTCAGCTCATGTTGGCCAGTGCTAAAAAGGCATGGTGATGTTAGATATGGCATATGTTCTGAGTTTCTGATCTGAAGGGTTATATGACAGTTTCCTGCAACTTCTGGGCTCAAGCCATCCTTCAACCTAAACTCCTGAGTAGCTAAAATTATAGGATATACCACGTCCCATGGTTTATGCAATTTTGGATTGACATCAAAAACAACTTTTAGGAGCCGGGCGTTGGTGGCGCACGCCTTTAATCCCAGCACTCGGGAGGCAGAGGCAGGCGAATCTCTGTGAGTTCGAGGCCAGCCTGGTCTACAGAGTGAGTTCCAGGACAGCCTCCAAAACAATACAGAGAAACCCTGTCTCGAAAAACCAAAAAAAAAAAAAACTTTAGGGGGCCATTAATCCCAGCCCTTGGGAGGCAGAGGCAAATGGATCTCTGAATTTGAGGCCAGCCTGGTATGCAGAGTGAGTTCCAGGACAGCCAGGGCTACACAGAGAAACCTTGTTTCAAAAAAAAAAAAAAAAAAAAAACCCTGGATTCAGTCCCCAGCACTGCATAAACCAGGTGTAGAAATGCATGTCTGTAATTCCACAATTTAGAAGGTAGAAGCAAATGAATCAGGAAATTTAGGGTCATCCTTGCCTACATGGTGAGTTTGAGGGTAGCCTAGGCTATATGAGACCCTGTCTCAAAACAAAAGCCAAGAGCCGGGCGTTGGTGGCGCACGCCTTTAATCCCAGCACTCGGGAGGCAGAGGCAGGCGGATTTCTGTGAGTTCGAGACCAGCCTGAACTACCAAGGGAGTTCCAGGACAGCCTCCAAAGCCACAGAGAAACCCTGTCTCGAAAAAAACCAAAAAAAAAAAAAAAAAAAAGCCAACCATATGTCTTTCTTAGAGAAGGTGAGAGCTTGTGTTTACACAGCTATATGATGACTGATGTACCAGGCTGTCTTGTTATACTGTTCCCTTTTGTACACCAACCCCTTCCCCCACCACACACACACACACACACACACACACACACACACACACACACACACACACACACGAAAATGATCATCAAATTCTTTAGTATGAGCAAGAACTACCTTGCATCATAGGTTTTCCTTGGCTGGGGGAGCTGTTCAGCAGACTGACCTTATGCCATAGTAAACTTTCTCTCCTCTTTGTAGCTCAGTGATTGGCCTCACCATGACAAAGTTGACAAAGCCATGAGCTAGAGTAGACTCCACTGTCTGTGAAGCTGAGCTTCTCTCCAGCCACTGCAGTGCTCCATCACTAATGAAGGTGCATTGATGTCTCCAGGCTGGCCACAGCACCAGTCTCTCCTTCACCTTCATCTCCTGAAACCTCATCTTCCCAAACTGTATTTCTGAGAATACTCACTTCTTTGAACATCTTCCACAGCTCCCTTAAACACTGACATTAAGTGTAAGATGGATTCTAATGTGTAAGTTGGTTTCTAGAGGCAAGCATCTGTGTTTGTACCTTGTGTTTAGTCACTGTGACTTAAAGCAAGTCACTTAATCTTTTTGTACTGTCTTCTCTATAAAATTGGGTTTGTATTCTGTCAAACTTAATGAAATCAGAATAGAAATTGGAACATAGTAGATATTGTTGTTTTTCATAATCAACTATTAGAGTGAATAGGAATTACATGGGAGTTTGTTTAAAGCATGTATCTCTAGTCCTTTTCTCAGAAATGCTGACATGAACATGTCTAGAGTAAGGCCTCACATTTAGGCACCCTCCCCAGTAAAGCTAATGCCAGATTCTGAAAGATCTGTTTGAAAATTTTCTGCCTGCAAATAAGTGAAACTGGCTGCACTAGGGTTCTTCATCATCTGACCTCTTGCCCAATGTCACGGTCTGCTTTACTGACATGAGTCCATCGTCACTTTGGCTTCTGAGGAGCTGTAGTTCTGTGAATACAGGAAACTTTTTTTTTTAAGAAGAGAGTCTGGAGAAGTGGCTCATTGGTTAAGAGGACCTGGGTTCAATTCCCAGCCCACATGGCAACTTGCAACTATCTGTAAGTCTAGTTCCAGGGTATCTGATACCTTCACCCCAATGCACATAAAACAAAGATTAAATAAAAAAAAATTTTAAAGTCTATATGGCCTTGGTAGGCCTCAAACTCAGAGAACTGCTTCTGCCTCCTGAATGATTAAATAAATGTGCCACCACACCCAGCTTCCAGTATATGCTTTTGTTGTTAGTCATTTGTTCCAGCCCAGGAAACAAAGGACCGTGCACATTTATTTGTGTGTCCTCTATGATATTTGAGTTATATCTTACTTTGCTATAGCTTTATCTATTTGTGTCTCCAATGCTGAGCATCAATAATTACTCATTAAATGTAGAAACAACTTTCTCTCACTGTCTTTTAACTTACAGAAAACAGTTGCCGATCAGAATCTAGAAGACACTAGGCAGCAGCTCTTGGCTGCCAGGAGCAGCCACACCAAGGCCATTGACCTCCTGGAGACTCAGGTATGACCTCACTCCAATATTTGCTGTGATGTATATAACCTTGTTGGAAGGCAGTTTAGCTAAGAAGTCCTTGGTCAGAGCACCTGCATTTCAAGGAACTGTTTCTGGTGGGGTGGAGGGATTGTTTTGTCCAGTCTAGCCCTGACTACATTTCTTAGCTCCCAGCATGGGTATTACACAGCCCTGATTTCAGTTTGTTTCTGTGTGTGTTTGCCAGTTTAGTGACTATGAAGTGTGTTTCATTATGTTTACTGCTATGGTTATTTTCTCATTTTCCTGTTAGCCTCTGGGGTTTCTCCTTTTGAATTGTCTTTACATATCCTATACCTATTTTTCTTGGTTGTTTCAGTCTTTTCTTAATTGGGTTATAAGATTTTTGTTACATATTCTAGTCCCTAATCTTGTCAGTGTGAGTCATGAACCAGTGTGTGTATGTATTCCTTGTTGAACAGCAATTCTGGAGTTTGATATCACTTCTATCCTATGTGGTCTGAAGTTCCATCTAAAGAAAAAAAATCTATTCATGGCAGAGGTGATGCCATCTGCCTTTAATCCCAGTACTCAGGAGGCAGAGGCAGGTGGATCTCTGTGAGTTTGAGGCCAGCCTGATATACAAAGCAAGTTCCAGGACAACACAGAGAAACCCTATCTTGGGGGAAAAAAATCCACTCATGTTTCTAAGTCACAGAGATCTTCTATTTTTAATTGTATAATTTTGTCCATATAATAGTGTTCTTGTTCACATACACAGTCGTGTGTGATAGTAAGAATCCATCTTTCCTTTTCTCCAGATTTCTTACCATTGTTTACTTAACAGTCTGTCACTGTTACTGTTCCTGAGGTAACTTTGTGCATACTGAATTTTTCTGTACACATTGGAATGTCTTTTCCTTTGCCCCCATGTATTTCTTTAGTATAGTTGTCACTGTGATGGCAGTATGCATCTCAGAATTTGTGGGCGGAGTGAGTCCAAAATTCATATTGCAATCAGCAATCCCACTTCTAGGAATCATTTCCAAGGAGGTTACTGAAATCACACCAAACAATTTTGTGTGAAGGTATTAATTACTGCTTTATTTTAGATTGAAAAAAAATGTCAAATAGGGCATTTGACTTGGCTCAGCAGGTAAAGGCACCTGCCACATCAGTCTGACAACCTGGCTGATCCCTGCAGCCCACATAGAGTGGAAGGAGCCGGTCCACTCCACACAGAGCTCTTCTTTGACCCCTACAGCATGCTGTGGTGTGTGCCTGAATACACCCACATAATGTATGCCACACCACTCACAATAAGCAAAATTCTAAAATCTAGAATAAATAAAAACGTAAAACAACCCAAGTATCAGCAGGTGATCCTGTAGATGTGTGGTCAGTAAAGCAGGAGCACTCTGTGACAAAAAAGTAATTTCCAGTCTGAATGGAAATTAGTAGTAGGAGGGAAAGTATGATGGGTTATTTAAATTATGTACAAACTATTAAAAAGTCATAACAACTTGAAGAAAAGACATTAAATTGGTATTGCTTTATAATGGGAAACTTGGGGCTCTTGCTTATTACCAGAATATAGGGTTTTATGTGAGTGTGTGTTATGGGATTGAAACTGGTACCTTGTTCATTCAAAGCACTCTCTATACCACTGAGCAACATCTATCTGTATCCCTGAGTTGAATTTCTTTTTCTAGTTTGAATTTTATTTTATTTTCATTTTGTGTATTATTAGACAGGTCCTCCTTATATAGCCCAGGCACCTGTCTCAGCCTTCCAAGTACTAAAGTTTCTGCTGTGATCTGGCATGTCTTACTTGTTCTGTTAAATTTTGTTTTGTTAGGTTTTTTTTTATTGTTTGGGGGTGTGGTAGGATGGTTTTTTGTTTGCTTGTTTTTAAAATTCTTTTCTTATTTTATGTGTGTGGGTGTTTTGCCTAAATGTATGTCTGCAACATGTGCAGGCCTGGTGCCTTCAGAAGCCAGAAGAAGACATCATAGAGTCCCTAAAACTGGAGTTATCCATTTGCATGTTGGGAATTGAACCCTTGATCTTCTGGTAGATCAGCATGGTAGATCAGCTGTGTTCTTAACTGCCCTTTTTGTTTGTTTAGAGATGGTGTTTCACTATGTAGCCCTGGTTGGCCTCAAACTCTACCTCCTTCTGCTGAGATTAAAGGCATGTGCCTTTTTTATATGATACCTAATGCTGGCTTGTGTGCACTTGCTCACACACAGTCTCCTGTAGTCTAGGCTAGTGTCAGACTCATGATGTAAAGGATAGCTTTGAACTTCTGATCCTCTGCCTCCACCAGCTGAGTGCTCTGTTTACAGGTGTGTGCAACTACATCTTGTTCCTGCCTCTAATTTTAAGCCATGCATTAAAACTTTCCAGCTTCTTGTAAACAGAAGACTGTTTCTGTTTACCCTCAGGTGAAGGATCTAGAGCAAAGCCTACAGGCCACTGAGGAACAGCTGAGCCAGAGCAGGGATGTTGTGGTTGCCCAGGAAGCCCAGATCCAGAAGCTTGTAAGTGTTCACCATGTGCCAGGCTCCAGTGCTTTCCTTCAACACCTTTGCAGATACCCAAGACATGTGCCCGTGTCTTCAACAGTATCAGTACTTGACACGAAGAGAGCAAGAGGTGCCAGGTTACCCTGAAATGTCACTGTTACCTAGAGCCATGGACTAACGGTAGTTTCCACCCAACATCTGCTTTTGTTGATGATCCTGCCCTGTTGTAGGTCCTCAGGAGTTCAAAGCTTAGCTGTGGAAAACAGGTCAAAGCCATGGTGACACATTCCTTTAAGCTCAGCATTTACAAAGCAGAGGAAGACAGGTCTCTCTGAGTTCAAGGCCAGCCTAATGTACATAGTGAGTTCCATCCAGCCAAGCCTGCATAGCGTGACCCTCTTAAAAAATACTGGAAATTAGTATGGCAATTTCTCAGAAAATTAGGGATCACCCTACCTCAAGACCCTGAAATGCCACTTTTGGGCATATACCCAAAGGAGGCACATTCACACCACAAGGACATTTGCTCAACTATGTTCATAGCAACAATAATGGCAACAGCCAGATCTTGAAAACAACCTAGGTGTCCCTCAACCGAAAAATGGATAAAGAAAATGTGGTATATTTACACAATGGAGTACTACTCAGTGTAAGAAACAATGACATCCTAAAATTTGAAGGCAAATGGACAGAACTAGAAAAAACCATCCTGAGTGAGGTAACCCAGAACCAGAAAGACGAACATGGTATGTACTCACTCATAAGTGGATACCAGACATAAAGCAAAAGCAAAAGATACCCAGCCTACAGTCCACAACCCCAGTG
The DNA here is from genome assembly GCF_017639785.1 of Mesocricetus auratus. Lineage (NCBI taxonomy): Eukaryota > Metazoa > Chordata > Mammalia > Rodentia > Cricetidae > Mesocricetus > Mesocricetus auratus. The sequence goes on along the minus strand of NW_024429224.1, from coordinate 3,820,779 downwards.
AAGCTAGAACACCCTTCCAGAAACAGATCGAAGCAGATGCAAAAATCTACAACTAACCATTGGGCCAAGCTCCTGTAGTAAAATCAAAGTGAAGGAGGAGCAATAATATGAACAAAGGAGTCAAGACCATGATGGGGAAACCCATAGAAGCAGCTGATCCAAGTTAGTGAGAGATCACTGACTCCATTCTGACAAATGGGGCATCTGTATAAGATCAAAATAGAATTCCTTAATATAGATGACAATGATCTAACACTAATGCACAAACTGACTTAGTGGAGCCCATTCTGTATGGAGAGATACCTTGCTCAGTCTAGACACAGGGGTGTGGGGTGGAGAGGTGCCTTGGTCCTGCCTCAATGAGATGATGGGACGGACTTAGTAGACTTCCTAGGGGAGGCCTCACCCTCTCTGTGGAGCAGATGGGAGGTAAGTAGGGGGAGCAGGAGGAGAGGAGGTGAGGAACTGGGATTAGAAAAAAAAAATGGGTTGAAGTATTTGGACAATCATCATACCCTGAGTGAGCTAATAAATTGAACATAGAGAAATTAAAGCAACCAGCATTGGTTTCCTGTTTGTGGTAACCCTGACACTGTGTGGAATACTTTTTTACTTAATCCTTGCAGCACACCTAATACACCGTCACTGCATATCATACTCATTTTATAGACAAGGTAAGCTCAGAAGTGACAGCATTCACATCTTTTTCATGTATATCCCTGTTCTTCACCGCTTCATTTTCCTGCTTCCCCTAGGAAAACCTCAGCCATAGAGGTCCGTTGAGGAGCCGACAGGAAGCCCATATCTAAAGACAGGGTAGTACTCAGTATTCACCAGTGGCATCAGGGCAAATGCCAGGCTTCAGTTTCCAGAGAAGGCCAGACCCAGCAGCAATATATAGAACATGCAGGTGTTTGAAACCACATCAGGGCAGCAGAGGTCAAAGAAGGCAGTTTTAGATAGTCAGAAAATATATTCCTCTGAAATCTTTGTGTCTTGGCTGACTGTCCTCTGGTTTTCCTACAGATCACTGAAAACCAAGAGAGCAGCCTTTCCCAACAGCAGGTTCTGGCCTTGGAGCAGCATTGTAGGGAACACACTCATGCCTTGGAGGCCCAGATTGAAGCTCTGGAACAAACACGGGTGGCCGACCAGATAGCTTCAGAGCAGGGAATGGTGAGTCCATGCAGGAGCACCCTGTCACCACAGTCAGCAGAATCGTGCCTCTCTAGGTTAGGGAACCACTTGGGAGAACAGTTCACTTCTTTCCTAGAAGGGCTTAACTGCTCAGGAGACTGGAAGTAAAATCTCTACTTGCTTATTTATGTATTTATTTATTTATTTATTTTTATTGGTTTTTACAAGACAAGGTTTCTCTGTATTGTTTTGGAGGCTGTCGGTCTAGCCCGGCCTCGAACTCACAGAGATCCGCCTGCCTCTGCCTCCCGAGTGCTGGGAAATCTCTGCTTTTTAGAAATGCACAGCAGACATGTTTCCCACAAGGATATCTTCCTGTTCTCCCTTAGCCTTTCCTAGTTTTTCTCTGAAATTCATATTGTTCCTCCTTAGTGGCTTCTCCTTTTTAAGATCCCTCTGTATCCTACAGTCTTAAGAAGCATGCTACTCTTCCTTGAGAGGATCTAGAGACTGAGCATCATACCTGGTAGGCATATGTCCTACAACTGAGCCACTCTCCTGCCCCTGGAGATTTTCAGCATTTTTCTTCCTTGTCCCCACCTTGTTGCTTACTCTTATCGTGACCAAAAATAAAGGTCATTTCTCTTAATGGAGGTCAGAGATTGTTTATCAGCTGCCTTCCCCAGTTTGGAATCTCACTGATTTGGCTAGACTAGCTGGCCAGCGAACCCCAGAGATCCACCATTCTCTGCACAGCCCTGGGATTCAGATGCATGCTGCCGCTTGCTGTGTCCGCATTGGTATTGGGAATGTGAATTCAAAGCATCATACCTCCCTGACTACTTTACCAGCTGAGCTATTTCCTCAGCCCAAGAAAGGCATTTCAAAAGGACCATGCTGGAGAGAGACGGCTTGGAAGACCTTTTCTTTAGTGTGCTCTGCTCACTTTACAGCGACAGCTGCAGCAGGAAAATATGGCCCTTAAAGAAAGCAGAAATGAATGTGAACGGGCTTTACAACATCACCAAGTTGAGCTAAAGAAACTGCAGGTATTTATCTAATAGAATCCATTTTACGGAAGTTCCTATCTGTCACATGTTTGGAGTGGACAGGTCCAAGTCCTACACTGACATTGAAGAGGTGTTGCCCCTGCGTCAGTGCTGCTGATAGCTAGTTATCTGCTCTAGTCTCCCGTGACCCAGGAGTAGGAAGGCTGCGCTTCTTTTGCTATTGACGCTCTGAGGGCAGTCAGTCCCAGGGCGGTGAGTTAGAGGTTGGGCTAGTCTCCTCTAGCTCTTCACTCCATCCCAAAGCCCAGCTCTTCCTCCATGTCCTGTCTGAAAGCTGTGCTGTCAGAGCACTCCTCTGCTTGTTTTTTCACAAGGACACATAAAGAAGTCCTTTAAAAGATGTGTGTGTTAGGGACCTTGTACAGAAGTGAACAGTGCTGGGTTGTTGTCTTTTCTGTGAAGCCAGTGCTCTAATCAGATCTTACTCCTGTTGTTCCCTGCATAGAACTGCATGCCCATGTTCTGTATGCGCCCTGGGCTGCCTGGACCCTTCATAATACCTTTGGGAGGTAAATCATGACAGTGTTTGTCCAGTTTGATCCTGGTATCAAGCCTTTGCAGACCTCTTATCGACACCCATGGCTCAGGGTCTGCCCTGACAATATCCAGTGAGTTGCTCAGGCACTATTGCAATTGTTGTAATTTAAGAAAAGTCACGCAAGAAAAAGATGCCATGTAACAGGGTTCAAACAGCAAGGTTTTTATTAGGGAAAGGGATCATAAAAAGGGGAAAGGGAAGCAGGGAGACTGGCCTCCGGAAATAGGAGCAACAGGAGAGAGGAGGAAGGAAAGAGGGGAGAGAGGAGAGGACAGACAGAGAGGGAGAAAGAGAGAGAGAGGGGATAGGAGGTAGGCAGGGCCCTTTTAAAAGGGAGCATAGAGCCGGGCAGTGGTGGCGCACACCTTTAATCCCAGCACTCAGGAGGCAGAGGCAGGCGGATCTCTGTGAGTTCGAGGCCGGGCTGGACCGACAGCCTCCAAAACAATACAGAGAAACCCTGTCTCGTAAAAACCAAAAAATAAAAAATAAAATAAATAAATAAAAGGGAGCATAGTGAATATGCACAAGAGGCGCTCTTAGTGGCTGCAGCCGAGAGTGTATCCCATCAGAACCCCAAGGACAGGCCAGTACAGATGCCTGGATTCTGACAGCAACGGTGCTGCATCATGAAAAGCATGTTATCTTGCAATCTTTTTTCTTTTTCAACTAAGATACCTTGGGCCAGGTGGTGGTGGTGGTGCACGCCTTTAATCCCAGCACTCGGGAGGCAGAAGCAGGTGGATCTCTGTGAGTTCGAGACCAGCCTGGTCTACAAGAGCTAGTTCCAGGACAGCCTCCAAAGTCACAGAGAAACCCTGTCTCGAAAAGCAATCAATCAATCAATAAATAAATAAATAAAAAATATAAACTAAGATACTAAATAACCACTATAATGCTAAATTATATATCTATCACTTTATGTTTAAGTTGCCTTAGGCTGGTTTTGAATTTCTCTGTAGCCCAGAGAAGTGTCCTAAACTTGCTGTCAACCTGATTCAGCTTCCCAAGTAGCTGTGGTTACAGGCCTGCACCATAAAGCCAGAATTGGAGTGAGTTGTTTTGTTTTTATTCCATCAGCCAATGTCTGAGAGGCCCTAATTGCCAAGCATCAAAGGAGGTGCTGGGATGTGTCGAATAAAGGCAGACAGTCCCTGCCCCGTGGAGCATATAACTAGAAACAGTAAATTAGTTGCAAATAGTAGCAAATGCTGTGAGGAAATCAAAGTCGAAGATGTGGGAAGGACTGAGTCGGGAAGGGACGACTTCTAAGACATTTCAGCAAATGATATTGAGTAGTGAGGCCAGCAATTCAAGGAAGGACTGTGAGACAGAAGGCGTGTTCTATTCAGGGAAGAGCAGGAAGGTCAGTGTGGCCAAAGCTTGAGTGGTAGGGAGAGCAGGGCTGCCAGCACAGAGCACAGCAGGGATAGGAAGTATAATGGAAGCTATTACAGGGTTAGAGCGGGAAAGCATGGGAGAGGGTTATTTTGAAGGAATTTCTCTTAACTGTGCATAGAGAAACTTCTATAAGGAAGCTTTTAGTAACATGGGCAAGAAAAGATGGCCATTTTAGTTGAGTGTGTGGAAGACACATTCAGATTCCGGGTGAATGCTAGCCATGGACATTTAGGACTTGCCACTGATTGCCAGGAGGAAAAAAGAACCAGGTGTCAGAGTGACTGACTCGTAGGTTTGGTTTATGGAGCTAAGTGTTCCATGGCTTCAGCACTGTTGGTATTTGCGCTAATATTCTTTGTTTAGGCATCTTGCAGCAGATGTGCTTTGTTGGGACTCTAGTAGTATTTTGGTCTCTGTCCATTAGATGTCAGTAGCCAGCCCACTGATGACAACCAAAATTGTCTTTTGGAGACCAAAATTCCACCTGCCCAGAGGGTTGGCCACTGAGGTAACTGGGCACATAGAGATACCATTCACAGGTGTCTAGGACATATCTGGTAATTTTTTTAACTGACAAGTCTGGAAGTCAGCACAGAGGATTAGGATAAATAAAAATTAGAAAAACAGAATAGCAGCCAGGTAGTGGTGGCACACACCTTTAATCCCAGCCCTTAGGAGGCAGAGGCAGGCTCTTTGAGTTGGAGGCTAGCCTGGTCTACATAGTGAATTCCAGGCCAGCCAGCACTACATAGTTAGACTCTGCCTCAAAAAAAGAAAAAACAGTCAGGCACAATATTGGGCACTTGTAATTTCAGCACTGGGGAGGCAGACAGATGGATTCCAGGAGCTTCAGCCAGTCAAGCCAAATGAGTGAGTTTCAGGTTCAGTGAGAGACCCTGTCTCAAAAGATAAGGTGAATTTGGAAGACAGATATGCAAATAACATCACAAGCCTCACAGAACAAAAATAAATAAATAAATAAAAGATAAGGTGACAGGTGGTTATGGTGACCCCTGACTTCCATGTGAGCGTGCACACACACACAAGAACAAGTGTACACACACACACAACTTAAATAAAGTCTCATTTAAAAAAAAATCGGGGGCTGGAGAGATGGCTCAGCAGTTAAGAGCACTGACTGTTCTTCCAGAGGTCCTGAGTTCAATTCCCAGCAACCACATGGTAGCTCACAACCACCTTGAATGAGATCTGGTACCCTCTGCTGGCCTGCAGACAAAAGGCTGTATGCACAATAAATAAATAAATAAAATATTTTTTAAAAATTTTAAAAAATCATTGGAACCTAAAATTGATTTTTCTTTTAACTCCATGTATTTGGGGGTGGGATGGGTGTAGAGGCCTGAGAACTAGTGGAAACAGTTGCCCTCTGGCCTCAGGCTTGAGGAGATCATTAGGCTTGATGTCAGTACTGTTACTTGACTTAATCATATTGCCAGTCCCTAAAATTGATTAACTTAACTGATTTGTTAAAGCTCAAAGAAAAATGGATTAAGAAAAAAAGGAAATGACACAAAAAAATGGCACAAATACCCAAAGTCAGGAATGAAAACTGAAATATTACTATGTGTCTTATAGATATAAGGTTATAAGAAATATAGCAACTAATTCATAGCTACTTATCAAGTTTGAGGCCAGCCTGGGCTAGAGAACCTGCCTCAACAAAACATCAATAACAACAAAACACCCCATAATATTATATCAATATATTTTGTAAAAGTATATTGCCAGGCCATAGTGGTGCACACTTCTAGTCCCAACACTTAGGAGGCAGAGGCAAGTAGATCTCTGAGTTCAAAGCCAGCCTGATCTTCAGAGTGAGTTCCAGAACAGCCAGAGCTACACAGAGAAACTTGATGTGTGTGGGGTGGGGGATAAATGTGAAATAGGGTATTGTGTGTGTGGTGGTACATGCTATATAGTCCCAGTGCTCAGAGGCTGAGGCAGGGGCAGAAGCTGAGGGCAGCCTGCACTCTGTGCACATCCTAATTCATAGTCATCTTCTATTACAAAGGGAAGTCTGCAGGTTAGATTAAAATAAATGAACCTGGGCAATGGTTGCACACACCTTTAATCTCAGCACTTGGTAGACAGAGACCAGTCTTGTCTACAGGGTGAGTTCCAGGACAACCTCCAAAGCTACAGAGAAACCCTGACTTGAAAAACAAAAACAAAAGAGTCCTCAGTGAGGCTGAGGAACGGTTCCATACAATCAGAAGGCATGATGTGACAGCAGAAACAAGTAGAGGTGTTGGGTTTTGCTTGAAACAGAGTCTCACATAGCCAAGACTTGCCTCAAAAATCACTGGCCATGCAGGGCGGTGGTGGCTAATGCCTTTAATCCTAGCACTCGGGAGGGAGAGGCAGGTGGATCTCTGTGACTTCGAGTCCAGCCTGGTCTACAGAGTTCCATGGCAGCCTCCAAAACAATACAAAGAAACCCTGTCTCGAAAGAAATAAAAAAAAAAAATCACTGGCCAAAGCTGTTTTTGAACTTGTGATCCCTCTCCCAAGTGCTAGGATTACAGGCCTGTGCTACCATGCCCAATTGCTGCCTTTGAAGATGGAGGAATGGGCCTGAGGCTGAGGGTTGCAGTTCTGGAAGCTTGAAGAGGCAGAAAAAGGACTTTGCTCCTGAGGGAGAACAGCCTGCTAATATCTTGGTTAAATCCTATAAAGAGGTCTAGGGAGTTAACCCAGTTGCTAGTGTTTGCTCAGTGTACACAAAGGCCTGCAAACCTAGTAACATGGTCATCCATGTTAATAAGTTCAACAAAATGTTTTAAAGCAGCTGTAGCAAACTAATCTGCAGACACCGGAAGCTCTGCTGTCTGGGCTGTCATTCCTGGCTGAGTAAGTAGGCAAGAACTATCCCAGCCATTTGAATGAGAGAGTATTCTATGTGACACTCTCAACTGGTTAGCAGACGTGGTGAAGCACATGGGCACGGCAAGAAAATGCTGGGCCAAAGGCTACCTACCACTGCCACATTGCAGGACCATGTCTCAAAGCAGGATGAAAAGGCACTTTTTTACATCTGTGAGAACAGTAGCTTTCAGTTGACTTACAGTCAGGAAATAGAACTGATTGCCTACTGTTGGTGCTGTCAACAGTCATTAACAGACCATGATGCTGGGCTTTGTTATCACGAAAGGCTGTGAGTACATACAGCCCCATCAGGGTCACTCAGGAGATGGGTCTCTTATTGAAATCCACAGCGTTGGGTGGCAACTTCTTTAGCAGGATTCAAATGGGGACAAGTGTCACATGTTCAGTGTTTCTAGCCCAGAGGAACTAGTCCTTGAAGGAAAGATACTGAACTTGTTGTTTTCACACTTAGCTGGTTTGGTTTCAAAACCCACATTGTTAAAAACAAGAATCGTATACATTTGGCAGGGATAGCGTCTATATTTTAAAAGAAGCAATAGTATAGCAGGCTGATGAATAAGATCTGCAATCCAGCCACAAAAACAAGTCACTGGGTCACAAGACAATTTGTAATATTTTATTACACAATAGAGGACTGGGATTAAAGGCGTGCGCCACCAACGCCCGGCTCTAATTGGTTTTAATAATAAAAACCCAGAGTCAAATATAGAGGTTAATGCTGAAAGATCAGAGAAGCAAAGCAGCCAGCTACTAGTTCTTACCTCTACTGAATCTGCAAAGGGACAATCCTGTCTCTAGGAATCGTCAGACTGAATGCAATGTGCTCCTCTCTCCTCCTCCCTTATATTCTTCTCTCAGTACCAAATTACTCCTGTTTCTACCTCCCTGGGCTGGGTTAAAGGTATGTGACTCCCAAGTGCTGGAATTAAAGGTGTGAACCATCACTGTCTGACTCTGTTTCTCTTTTAGACTGGATCAATCTCTTGTAGCCCAGGGTGGTCTTGAACTCATAGAGATCCATCTGCCTCTGCATGTGAAGTGCTGGGATTAAAGGTGTGTGCCACCACTGCCTGACCTGTGTGGCTAACTAATGGCTTAGCTCTGCACTCTGATCTTCAGGCAAGCTTTTTTTTTCTTAGATTACAAACAAAATGCCACCACAGATGTCCATCATCCATTTTTGGAGTACTTGTCTCACTATCAAGACAAGCCCTAAGTTATGAAAACATTTTAAATGCCATACTCAGTGGTCTTTGAAGTGTTTGAAGATCATCTATCTATCTAAAACATATCCCTGTATGACCTTGAGAACATACCTAACATACAGGTTTGATAGTTATAAATGACTGTTAATCCTCTTGGCATTGGTGGTGCACGCCTTTAATCCCAACACTCGGGAGGCAGAGGCTGGCGGATCTCTGTGAGTTCGAGGCCAGCCTGGTCTACAGAGCAAGTTCCAGGACAGGTTCCAAAGCAATATAGAGAAACCCTGTCCCAAAAAAACAAACAAACAAAAAAAGAATGTTAGTCTGTATTTATTATCCTAAATAGCTTTCAAAGACTAAAATTTTATATAACCTTTTAAAATAAGCTGCATAGGTACAATAACCTTAAACAAGAATAGAAACATAAAATAACCTTAAATTTGTATCAATATACAAAAATCCATACCAATGTAAAGTATTTGTTTAAAGTAGACCCAACAATCTATCCTCTTACCTCATCATTTCTATACTATATCCCTTTTTTTCCTTCAGAAAGAGATCCTTGAGTCTAACTCCTTTGCTTATCTTTTTTCCTATGACCAGTAACTTGAAACCAACCCCCTAAACAATGACAAAGATCTATAACTCATCAAATGACCAAAAGCCATCAACCCCACCTTTTGGAAATGTGGGCGTCATGTTCAATAGACTGCTTACTATCGTCTGGGGGTGCTGGCATCTTTTAGGAGACTCTGGGAAAATTGGGATAATGGTCAAGTCTTGGAAGAGTTAGCCGTGTTATTTGTTGTCCAGTCTCTGTGCAATGGGAAAGTGTAAGCCTCTCTGAAGTCCTGACTGGAGTAGGCTGAGAGGCTGGACCGTCACAGCCAGCTGCTGCCTTGAAGCTGCTCTGGATGTAGAACTCTGAGGGAACTGCAGCAGAGGCACGCTGAGGGGCCACCTGTTTTCATTGGTGTCGGATCCCCTTCTCCTCCTCTTTAACTGTCATTCATGTGTTTTGCCTCATGTTTATCTGTGCAACCCTAGAACTGAAACTACATAGTTGTGAGCTACCCTGTGGTACTGGGAATTGAACTGCTGAGCCATCTCTCCAGCCTTCCTTCCTGTCTCCATATGTTTTTAAAGTACTGTAATGTGATATATACATGTTTAGGGTTTTTGTTGTTTTGTTGTTGTTGTTTGTTTTAAAGACAGGCTTACTCTACATTCCCATGTGGTCTTGAACTGAGATTAAAGGTGTTCATCACCACACTTTTATTTATTTAGTTTTATTTATTTATTGGTTTTTTGAGACAGGGTTTCTCTGTGTTGTTTTGGAGGCTGTCCTGGAACTCGCTCTGTAGACCAGGCGAGCTGTTCCCTGAACATTCCCCCCCCCATACTCCGCCAAAACCAGGCTCAACCCCAAGTGCATAGCTGCCGTGTGTGGGAGCCCTAACAGCTTCTGAAAGATATAAAATCATGGTTTATATCTTATATCTTTGGCAGGCTGGAATATCAACTTGGAGTCCAACAGTTGGGGGCTTGTGGGTCTCTGAGGTACTTCGCAGTTATATTTACCTGGCTGTGTATGCCACTGTAATCCCTCATTATCATAAATCTGTTGTGTTTGTGTGAATGGAGAGTGTAAGTGCTTGTGTGTGTCTGTGTATTCATCTGTGTGTGTGTAGTAGTAGTAGATGATCAGAGGACCCTGGTAAGGAGTCTTGTACAGTGTATTTCAGGGTCTCAACTGTTAGCCTCTCAAGTTCAGATACCAGTATACCACAGGTAGACTCACTGTGAAGACAATTGTTATTTCTCAAGTAAGGTTCAGCATGTCATGGTCCCACAGCTGACCCAGGGAGAGCTGGTAGGAAGAGCCAAGATACCACAGACCCAGAGAAACTGATGGTCTTCTTTCTCCCACAGTAGACAGTTTCCTATGTTGGGGAATGAACATACATCAGCTCTGATCTTGGAATATTTCAAGAGGTCTTCTTTAACTTAGTTTCAGAGTATAAACAAGGGTCCGTATACAGAAGACTGATTGTTGTTCTTGGCAACAAAACTGCCTGCTAGCTGAATTTGGTCAAGGGAAATAGATGCTGTTATATATCAGACTTGAATCATTTGCCCCAAAATTAGGGCATCATTATTGACAGCCCAGTCCTTGCCATGTTGTGCTTACACGAAAGAGCAGGGGGTTCTGGGTAGACAGAAACAATAAGCATTACTATATTCTCCTCAGTGCATCTCCCTGACTGTGATCAAGACCTGAGAGGTTGTATTTTATATTGTGACTCTTGACCAGCATGAACATACTATCAGAGGAGGACTGTGGTGACTGTGGTGACTAACAGTCCATTCCTGCAGAAACTCTGCCAGTCAGCTAAGGCACTGGTGTTCCTGCTCACATCAAAGATGCTTTAGGTGGCAAAAGCTGTCATCTAGAGTCCCCGGACTTGGGTCCAGCTGGCTCTGGCTCTTGGTCTGTTCCTGCCACCTGCTAGTTCTGGAACCTGAGGCAGATCACCAAACCTCTTGGAACCTGTTTTCACTCTTAGAAAGTAGGCTCATAGACTGGTGATATGGCTAAGAAGATGAAGGCCTTGCTACCAAATTCTCGGGCCTCCATAGGCACATAATGGCATGCCCACACACATGCATGCACACACAATAAATAAATAAATGTAACTTTAAATTTTTATTAGGGTTATGGAGACTAGAATAGCTGAGCCATTAAGAGAACTTCCTGCTCTTCAGTTCCTACTGCCCAACTCAGTCAACTCATAACTGCTTGATCTGTAGTATCCAGGGCCCCTTTCTGGCCTCTGTAGGTACCCATACACACATGACATATACTTACACTTGCACACATATAAGTAATAAAAATAAGTCTTTTAAAAGGACTTTTGTGACTGGGCCGTGTTGGTATACACCTTTAATCCCAGCACTTGAGAGGCAGAGGCAGGTGGATCTCTGTGAGTTTGAGGCCAGCCTGGTCCACAGAGTGAGTTCCAGGACAGCCAGGGCTGTTACACAGAGAAACCCTGTCTTGAAAAACAAAAAAATGTGGGGTAGGGGACTTTTGTGGATGAATCAGTGAGAATGAGCTCTTGTAAAGCTCAGCAGCTGCTTTCTTACATTTCCTGTGACCACATTGTACCAGTGAGCCTTCTTGTTTTGCGTGGATTTCATTAGACCAGTTCTGGTTACTGGATGGTGAGCTTCCAGGACCGTTGGCCCTCATTGATGTGCCCATTTGTGAGAGTAGATGCAGGGTCCAACAATGTAACATGTAGTCTTCCCGCCAGCCACTTGGGTCCCACTGCTGTCTCTGCCCCCAAATAACACATGAGACACTATATTAATTATGAAGCTGTTGGCCGTTTGCTTGGTTTCTTATTGACTAGCTCTGACTTAATTATTAACCCATAACTGCTAATCTAAGTATTTCCACGTGATCTTCTGTTCCTGGAGAAAGGGTCTGGACCTCTTACTACTCTGGTGTCCTACATCGTGTCTCTCTTCCCCAGAATCATCTTCCATTCCAAGTCCTGCCTATCTTGCTTCCCTATTGGCCAACAGTGCTTTATTTAATCAACCAATCAGACACACATTCACAGAAGGACTTCCCCCATCACAACAAGGCAGCTAGCAGAGGCATGAAAGGAAACAGGAAGAATGCCTGACCCTGCGTAGTGCAGACCTCTCTGTTGGGCTTCGGGTGAAGGACATAGATAAGAAAATATAGATTGTTTTGGGACTCAGTCATCTCCCTGTTTTCTAAATTGTAGGATGAATGGAGTCAAAGAGAAATTGTGAGTGTGGCTATGGCGCAAGCCCTGGAGGAGGTGCGGAAACAGAGGGAAGAGCTCCAGCAACAGGTAGGGCCCTAGCTGGCTGCCAAGGTGTAGGCCAAACCATGTTCCCCTGCTGTCTCAGGAGCACTGTGCCTCCTGTTGTAGGGCCACCAGAGAGGCCTACACACCCTGGGTAGCATGTCAAGGGTTTCAGGGAACACAGTCAATTGGGAGATGCCCTGTGACCTGTAGGATACAGGAGAAACTATTAGCAAGAAACCTTAGCCCAGGTGATGCCCCTTCCTAACTTTTCATGGCTAGTTATTTAGTTGTAAAGCATTGATTGGAAATTGGGTGGTGGTAGCGCACACCTTTAATCCCAGCACTCGGGAGGCAGAGGCAGGCATATCTCTGTGAGTTTGAGGACAGCCTGGTTTGTAGAGCTAGTTCCAGGACAGCTAGGGCTACACAAAGAAATGTTGTCTCAAAAAAAAAAAAAAAAAAGAAAGAAAAGAAAAGAAAAAACACTGATTGGTGAAAAGTCCTTAAGTAGAGATCTAACAGTCTTGACTCTGTGTCGTGGTACGTCACCACCTGCTACCCAGAGTCATGTAGGGAAACCATATGTGGGGACAGACAGAGCACCTGGCTCTGGTTCTACTGGTAGAGACCGCTAATGACTTGTTGACCAATCTGAACCCTAGGCACCTCTGAAAAGAACTTAGGGAAATCATACCTCCTGACACCAGAATGAGGCAGTGCAACAGGCTGGTGCCGCGTGAGTGCTCAGGAAAAGATGTTTGGAGAGGCTGACCAGAACATCTGTACTCTGGCTCGGCCCAGCATAGACCAGAGGGGCAGGGCCGTTCAACAGAACAGATCCAATTGCCATGGGTTTGTTCTAGGCTACTGATGTCATAGAGGGCTCCCCACCCCCCCAGTTGGAAAATGGAATTCTGTAGGAGAGGGGATTATGTCTGCCCTTCTTATGCTGAGTTTCCTGCTAAGGCTGCCCAGCTAACAACCATCATAGAAGAGAAAAACCGGAACCTGTGTGAAAAGGATGATGTGCTTCTCCATAAGGAGCAGGAACTTCGCCAGCTGGAGAAAGGTGAGGAGTTGACTCTTGACCAGCAAGGTGTCGCTGGTCAGCCTGCCTGCCACAGAGCAGTGTGTAGTTACTGGCTCACACATACTCCTACCACCCTAGGTCACGATTCTGCCCTACTGCAGATCCACCAACTGCAGAGTGAACTGGAGGCCTTGAGGAGCTGCAGAGCCCAGGAGGCGGCTGGACACGCCACAACAGGAGAGGGCCCCCTGCAGCTACAGGGCCAGGAGCCACTTGTGAGTGCCATCCCTGTGCTGGGGGTACGGTAGAGTGCCTGCTCTGCACTTTTGGGGTGCCCAGCTGCCTAGGGGGCTTGGGACCTGTAGGGTCATCTGTTTGGCAGCACCTGTTAGTGTGCTAATTAATCATCAAAATCACTAGTTCACCTGGCAGGCACTGGGTGAAATCTTCTCATGTCTTACCTTAGTTCTCACCAGCTGTAACATGCCGTACCACACCTGTGCAGCGAGCTGGCACTTTTTCCCCATGGACCTGCATCTCAGTCTGCCTTTTATCCTGTAGGTCATCGCAAAAGCCATGCAGGGTTCTGAGTATGAGATTCAGGCTGCAGAAGGAACTCCAAATGGTGAGGTTGAAGCCATGGATCTAGAGCAGCTACAGAAAGAAAAGCAGGACTTAGAGCAGCAGCTTACAGAGAAAAATAAGGTGAGGACACCCAGCACCTGGCTAGCTGTGGGCCTGCTCTAGCCCAGCCCTCAGCCTGCGACCCCACTGTTCCTCCTCAATGCCATTACCCCTTCCACGAAATCTGCCATCTCTCCTCAAGAGGTTGGTACTGGCTTTCTGATGGTTTTTGGTCTCACCCCTCTGTCCTACAGTGTTTACCTCTCTCAGTGCAAGTTACGTACGTCCTTGCTGAAGGTAGTGATGCACACCTGTAACCTTGCACTCTAGAAACAGATGCAGAAGGAAAGGCTATCCTGGGCCATGGAAAGCTTGCTTTTTTTAAAGATCTATTTATTTATTATGTATACAGTGTTCCGTCTTCATGTTTGCCTGCAGGCCAGAAGAGAGCACCAGATCTCATTATGAGATGGTTGTGAGCCACCATGTGATTGCTGGGAATTGAACTCAGGACCTCTGGAAGAGCAGTCAGTGCTCTTAACCTCTGAGCCATCTCTCCAGCCCATGAGAAGCTTTCTTTAGAGACTGGTCTCACCATGATGGCCCATACCTTTAATCCCAGTACTTGGGAGACAGAAGCAGGCAGATCTCTGTGAGTTTGAACCAAACTGGTCTACAGAGTTCCAGGACAGGCAGGGCTACACAGAAGAAACCTTGTCTCAAAAAACAATTTCTTTCCTTGAACTTGATCCCTGTCACTAAGGAAAATAAAATCCCTTGTTACAGATTATAAAGTTTCATTCATTTTGAATGAATGGAGACTGTATAGTAAACTACATTTAAGCCTTATAATAAACCTACTGGTTAAGACATAAAAATAAAACCAGTATCCAGTATTAGTGGATTATGCAGAAAATACTGAAATTATCAGTACAGCAGTGATAACCGTGAGATCTGAACAACAAAAAAGGAATCTGAGGAGCTGGATAGATTGCTTAGTGGTTAAGAGTGCTGCTCGTGGTTGGAGAGATGGCTCAGAGGTTAAGAACACTGAACTGACTGCTCTTCCAGAAGTCCTGAGTTCAATTCCCAGCAACCACATGGTGGCTCCCAACCATCTAGAATGACATCTGGTGCCCTCTTCTGATGTGCAGGCAGAACACTGTATACATAATAAATGAGTAAATCTTTAAAAAAAAAAAAAAGAGTGCTGCTCGTACAGAGAACCTGGGTTCAATTCCCAGCATCCACATGGCAGCTCCAGTCCCAGGACATTCAACACCCACACTTTTAAAACTGTCATTATTCTGCAGAGCCACTCTCAGCAGCACTCTCCCAAGTGTGTGGGCACTGAGCAGGCCTGAGGGCCCAGCACAAGAGGTCGGGTGGGCAGTGTTCTATTGAAAGAACATGATAATACTGTGGCCCCTACGGCTCCTGGGGAAGCAAGGGGTGCAACAGCAGCAAGGAACAGGAGGGCCTTTTAGGGCCTGCTAACATGGCACTGACAGCTGGTTTGGGGGGGTTACCACAGATTATGAAGCAGATGCAGCAGAGGATGCTGGAGCTTAAGAAGACCCTGCAGAAGGAGCTGGTGAGTGCCCCTTATGCCCTGCACACACTCACTCCCACACCCCTGACTCTGGTCCTCCTGAGGTTGTTGGCTCCCTGGGGTGTTCCCTTAGTTGATTGCAGAGGGCTCTATGAGAAGTCAGGTGTGGGCTGGTGGGAGAGGGGTCCTAAAGCTTGAGAAGTGTTCTTGTGACCATTTGACAGGGCCTGGTTCCCTCCTCTCAGCCTAAGAGCTGAGCCTTCCTCAGGCCAGGCACTTCCTTCTAGTCAAGGGCCCTTTTGTCCAGTGATGTGCCGTTAGTGGAGGAGCTGTTTACAGCTGGGTCTAGAGAATCTTCCTGTGATCCCAGAACTCACTGGAGGGGCTTGACATGGTACATTTCCCATTGCTTTTCAGAAAATCAGGCCTGACAGTGAGCTTTTTGAGGTTCGAGAGAAGACAAGCCCTGAGATACCAAATATGGCCCCTTCTGTCACCAATAATGCTGACCTGACTGACGCCCGAGAGATCAACTTTGAATACCTTAAACATGTTGTTTTAAAATTCATGTCCTGTCGAGAATCTGAGGTAAAGACTTCAAGGTGCTTTTTTGGGTGTGGGGCTTGTACAGCCCGTCCTGCACGGCTTCCTCAGCCTGCTTCCACCTTCCCCTCGTGCCTCAGTACTGACTTGCTGAGCAGACCACGATGGGGAGTGAGTGGTTCCTGGGGAGATGTGGGTTCCCCTCTGAATTTTAGCTTGAGTGTTGCTGAAGCCAAAGACCTAGAAACAGTCTGTCCAGTGTGAAGAGCAGGGAGCTGTTGAGGATATTCTCTTGGCTCCCAAAGTGAGAGATGACTCAAAGAGCTGGAACTGCACCCACCACCTCATCCTTGTGACCCAAGGGAAACAGGAAATGCTGCAGTTCAGTCCCTTGACTGCCTGCCTACCTCCAAGGCCTATGGCAGCAAAAGTGGGTTTTGTTTCAGGCTTTTCATCTCATAAAAGCAGTGTCAGTGCTGTTGAACTTCTCACAAGAAGAAGAGAACATGCTCAAAGAGACTCTGGAGTATAAGGTAGGATCCCTAGTCTGCTGGTTCCACTGCTGCACAGTATTGTCCGTTGCCCAGGCACTGACATCCAGACCAGCTCTTGAGGCAGGTGACCAGGGGAAAGGCATTCGAGACAGTGTTTCTCTGTGTAGCCCTGGCTATCCTGGAACTTGCTCTGGCCTTGAACTCAGACCCAGCTGCCTCTGCCTCCTGAGTGCTGGGATTAAAAGCTTATGCCACCACTGCCTGGTAGTTTATTTGCTTTTGTAAGATGAAATTGACCAGGCAGTTCAAAGAACATTCTTTTATTTATATTTTATGTATGAGTGCTCTGTATGTATACCTGCATACCAGAAAAGGTCATCAGATCCTATTATAGATGGTTGTGAGCCACCATGTGTTTGCTGGGAATTGAACTCTGGACCTCTGGAAGAGCAACCAGTACCCTTAACTGCTGAGCCATCTCTCCAGCCCCCAAAGAACATTTGTTAGCCCAATGTTCTGTTCTTTGTCACTGCCAGACACCAAACTTCTGTGCATCACAGCATTCTCATTGATGGCACTTCCTCAGCTGCTCCGGTTCTGGCCTGGCACCTACATTTAACAGGAGTTTTGGGGGCTTTTTTTCTCTTTCATCTTCCCTGGGCTGGGGTATAGCTCAGTGATAAAGTACTTGCCTAGTATGTGCAAGGTCTCAGCTTCAGTCACCAGCACAGCAAACCCCATGCACTTGAAAAGCACCTGCATAGATGCTGGGATAGAGTGGGAGAAGCCTTCCTCCAGCTCCACTCCTCTCCTCAGTGGAGTTCCTCACTCCATTCCTTCCCCTGAATCTGGGCTCTTAGCTGCACACTGCCTTATTGGACACTTCCTGCTTACTCCTGACTAGCTGGGATGACTTGAAGGCAAGGGCTGTTTCTGCTCCCAATGCCCCGAGTTCTGTTTCTCAGTTCAGAAACCTTTTCTGTTTCAAATGCAGATGTCTTGGTTTGGATCCAAACCAGCTCCCAAGGGCAGCATCCGGCCATCTATCTCCAACCCTCGGATACCATGGTCCTAGAACCACCCAAGGAGGGAGCTACATGGGCTGACACTCTTTGTGAAAAAAAACTGACACACCAGACTGGGTGGGTTTTTAATTGCTGTTAACTGCAGTATTTTGTACAAGTGTCTAGACACTGTTTACAAGACTTTAGGCCCACCTCCCTGAAAGCTGGTATGAACTTCATTCTGGTCACCAAACGAGCGATCCTGGGCACTGCTCAGATCTTCATAGTGCTGCTAATATCCCAGCTCTGGCCAGCTGTAGTTGAGTCCTCTATCTTTGAATTAGCACTTAAAATTGAAGTGATTGGCATGTCAGGGAACAACTAATTATCAAACAGAGGTGACATGACTGAAGGTGGTGCCAGTTCTTTCATAAAAAAGCCAACTCAAGGGTGGTCTGTGAAGTCCCCTTCCACTAGCATGCTGGGGTTCTCATGCCATGTTGCCTCTCAAGAAAGTATCATTTCACTTTGTTTCCCCAACCACCTAGAACTTGAGATGTGTCCATCTCATAGGTAACGGGGCCAATGTGGACTGATGAGTATGCAACTTCCCAGTCCTGAGAAAGCTAGCAAGCAGACGGAATGATCTCTACGTAGAGCACCAAATACACTCAGTTGCCTTCTTAATGAATGTGCTCGTCTTGGATGGGTTGCTGGTAAACCATTTTAAACTATTTTTATAGCAAATGTTCTTCACTATTATAAACATGTCTTCTGTATCATAAAATCAGAGCACCAAGTCTTTGCAGGGCCAGCCGTGCCCTTGTCACTATGCTTGCCTTCTGTGCACCTGCGTGGACTTTCTCTGGCTTTGCTCTGAATTCTGTCACACTACCGCTGAGCAAGAGCCAGTCACACTTTTTTACTTAAGAACAACCTGCTGAATTCAACTCTCCTACCCCAGTGTGTAACACTACATTCGTACATGGCATCCAGACAGCCCAGTTGGCTGCCACACTTGATAGCACATATGCCTCAGTTTTAGCTGATAGAAACTCATATTCATTTTTACACTTGTTTTGGATAAGCCACTTTAACTCTCAAGGGGAACCATTTGATTTGAGTTTGTTGAAAGTTTCATTAGCAATTAAAGTAATAACTGAAGCTTCTAAAGTTAACATTTATTGGTAAATTTATGTTTTCCATCTTAAGGTCAACATATGTATGTGCACACATACAGTGTGCCTGCCATATAGAAATCCAAGTATTTGCAGCATTTGCCTTCTAAATCAGGATGGCATTGCTTTGGCTGTGGCTCTTAAAGTTTTCCATTTAGTAGGGCATGAAACCAGAATCCCATTGTTCTGTGACTTTACTGAGGAAGATGTAGCTTTTCTACCAAGTGGGATTTCCAACTTTCCTCCTATCCCAGGTAAGAACTCCCAGAAGACTGGGCAGTCCATAGCCCTCCAAAAGCAGCTGCAATCCCAGGTTCAGAGTCCTTTCTAGGCCTAAGGTTTCTCAGCCCCTTGAGCTGGTCCATCTGTCTTCCTGTCTCTGTCTGTCTCTCTCACATGCACACACACACATCCTCGCCTGCCTGCAGGTTGAGATGTAGCTGTGGGGCCCACTCTCTTAAATGACTTTCCTGCTGCATGCTAAGCTCCTCCAGCACTAGAAGAGTGCAATAGCTATTGAGTGGCTTGATGCACTTTACTTCTATAAACTTTGGTAACGAAACAGTACGTGTAGCCCTTTCTATATGAGCACTGGACTGTGATCTTACTACCAATGTAAATAGGGATAGATGGTATTATCTAAAAACTGCTGTGAGTCATTTGTGGTGCAATACTTTTTGATTAAAGCGCTTCAGGATGCAACTACAGTGAGTTTTACTTAATAAATCTTGAGATGTTGGGGGAGTATTTTGTATTTCTGGTTTTTCAAGACAGGGTCTTTCTGTGTAGACCTGGCTGTCCTGGAATTCACTCTGTACACCAGGCTGGCCTCTTAACTCAAGAGATCCTCCTGTCTCTGCCTTGAGTGCTGGGATTAAAATTGTGCACCACCACCCGGCTTTGTACTTAATATTTCAAGGGCTACAGATGTTTGTCTTTCAAAAGCAACCAAACCCCCCAGATTAATGGTAAATAAATGTATGATTTAATTAAGTCCACAGCCTAGTCCTACTTTTCAAGAATCAGTGGTTCTGCAGAGAATCTGGGAAGGGCAAGGTCTCTAGCACTTTGGCCAGAGCTGCAGGAATATGAAATGGGGGCCTCTGCCAATATTTAAGCTGCAGTTATGATGCCCAGGAATACTTGCTTTATGGCTAATAGCTGTCATTGCTGAGGTTTCATTTAGTCTCAAAAGTAAAGTTGTCAAGGCATGACAGAGACTCCTGCAATTCATCAGACCCTACCAGGAGATGGTGATCAGAACCTGCCCAAGACTCCAGCTGTAATCACACAAACGGATAACTTTTGAAGCCTCAATTAAACGTTTGGCATTTTATTAAATAAGCTCCAAAATTACATACAAATCAAAGGAGTAAGAAACAATACTCAGGAAAATGCTCCTTGGTGGCATCATCAATGTGGTGTGGCATGGCCATACTTGCTACACACACACACACACACACACACATACACACACACACACACACACACTGTGGTAGTACAAGGACACTTGTAACCCTTCCATATCAGCTGCCAGACCATGAGACTATCATTCATTGCCATCCCTTTGTTTACCATTTAACATACAGAGAACACACCGCAGTCAATAGACTACTGAGCCAAGAGCTTTATTGATGCAGCAGGCACTTTACAATGAACCTAAGAGAGCCTGTCTTCTCTGGGAAGACAGAGTGTCTGTACAAACTCTCAGGTTTTTTCACTTCAGAACCCAAAGCTCTCCTTTTCACAGCAGCCCTTGGATCTGCACCTGCCCAAATAGCCCCTCCCATTTCAAAAAGACAGTGCATACATGTACACCTGACATAATCTGGCCAGTCAGTGTGATAGTCAAGTGTCAATTCTTTGTTACTCTGTAGATAAAGGCAGAGACACCGATCCTGCAAAGAATTTAGGAAACAGTAAGACAATTTCTCCCTCCACCTTAAAAGTAAAATACATTTCAGTAGATATGCTTCCTGAAATATGTAGTTGGGAGTTCAGGAATATGATCCATTGTCAGTCCCTTCTTCACCAGCCTGGGCATCCAAAATTCTTAAGGTAACATGATTCTTTTTTTTAAACAGTCTTTCTTGCTGTAAGAACTCTTATAATGGAGCCTAGTCCTCCTACAGCTAAGGCCTGTGGAGACAGGAAAAGGAAACGTGTCAAATGGTATCTGACTGGTCAGAGGAGAACTTCACTCACCTGGAGAGACACATATTCCCAGACCTAAATCCCCCCATGTCACAGACTTGCTGAGAAAGATCAAATTCTAGGGAAAGCCCTGTCCCGGAGCCAAGGGTCCCAGAAGCTGCCCAACTCTTGAAGCAACAGAACTGGCTTAGGACCCCAAGCACAAAGCAGCCTGAGTTGCCTGTGACAAGCTCATTGCCTACCAGCACCACAGGCCACAGAGAACTGCCTGCTAACAGACTGACACAGTCACCCCACAGGGAGGAAATAGCTTTAAGATTTTATTTATTGCCGGGCGTTGGTGGCGCACGCCTTTAATCCCAGCATTCGGAAGGCAGAGGCAGGCGGATCTCTGTGAGTTCAAGGCCAGCCTGGTCTACCGAGCGAGTTCCAGGACAGCCTCCAAAACAATACAGAGAAACCTTGTCTTGAAAAAACCAAAAAAAAAAAAAAAAAGATTTTATTTATTATGTATACAATGTTCTGTCTGCACGTGTGCCTACTTGTCAGAAGAGGGCACCATACCTCAGTATAGATGGTTGTGAGCCACCATGTGGTTGCTGGGAATTGAACTCAGGACCTCTGGAAGTACAGTCAATGCTCTTAACCTCTGAGCCATCTCTCCAGCCCACATGCTTGCAATCTTTGCACTAACATCACAAGTTCAAAGCAATCCCCCCAGTTAAAAAACAAATTTGAGGCCAACCTGTGCTATGTAAGACCCTTACAAAAATCTAGTACTGAGCCTCTTGGCAAGAACTGAATCCATCACAGATGGTCCCCTTAAGTGGTAGGCGTATTTGCTCAAGTGCTGGGAGGTAGGCAGCTGACACACAAGCAGTCCTATATCCCCCTTTCTGTTTCAAGTGAATGAAAGCCATATTAAATGACTCAGATTTCTGCCAATTACCCCTTCTAGCAGTGAGCCTGGGCCTGCATTTCTAAGATGTCTTCAGTGTCTTTGCAGCTACTCTCTCCTACATTCAGAGGAAACATCAAGCCCCTTCTGACCTCACCATGCCACCTGCCTCATATCCTTTAGAAAGGGTAGTTTGTCCTGTCTAGCCTAATCCACAGCTAAAAAGTAAATGTAATATGACTGCCTGTATTTGAAGACCCTGATGGGGTGCTTCCTTCCAGGGTGAGGGAAAGTGCAATGTTACAGCTCAGGCCTGCCATTCCTAGGAACCATCTGCTCTGAGTCTGGCCTGCCAGGGTGAACTCTGGGTGTGCTGCAGCCTGCAGTGGGGCAGTGTAGTCACATACCTTTTCGTGCCACTGGAGTAACACTGCACTGCTATTTTCTGTGGGCTTCTCAAACCCTTTATAAATGTACTTCATTAACAAGTCAATGCCATTTCTGTCCAGTGACTGCACAGCCTGCTCAATTTCGCTGCTCTTAAAGTTTGTGAGTACTTTCAGCACTACACCCTGGGCTCGGTCCTACAGAGAAAAGAAAAAGTGAGTGAGGCTGAGAATTACAATCATAACACCGCTACAGAACACCACTGAGCAAAACATGACAGAAACACCATCCCTTTTCTAATTCATTTGGGCAGAGCTACACAGATGAGCTAAACTTCTTTGGCTTTAAATTTCACTGTATCTCATCAAACAAGTGTTTCTACTTAGTGTGGAAAAAACAAGTAGTTAGTACAGGTAACTTTCTTTTTTTGCTGCCAGGGATTGAACCCAGGGTAGTCAATATGCTAGACAAGCCTTCTACCACTGAGCTCAACTCAGCTCAGCCTCTTGTGTCACTACCTTTGATACGTAAACAAGGCCTTAAGACTTACAGACTACAAGCTACCTACTGCACCCATCTCTGGGAATAGCAAGTGGCTTCAGTGGAAAGCAGTACCCAGTAGCACCTAACTCCCACTGGTGTAGAGCTGCTGTCCAGGCCCCAGGGAGTTCATGCAGCTGTTGAGGACACAAGCAGAACCCTGGTTCTGACAGCACCGGGCAGAGCTGCAGCACAACTTCTTTACCTTCACAGCTTGATTCTTGGTGTTGATTGGAGAATTCCGCAAGGCTGCATGGAATGCACGAAGCATGTCCCCTGTGCATCAAGGCCAGTTAAGGATGGCTAAGCTTAACATGTCCGTGTTCTCATTAGTGACCTTACTTCCCAACAGTTCAAGAGTAATCAAAGGGATCTTATGTATAGCATCCACTATCTTCTGCTGGCCTCTTCCAGGCAGGCACAGCCTGTTAGAGCCTTTAGCTTTCCTAACCTCTGCTAACCTGCAAGCTCTTCCTTCGCTCCTCCTTGAGGCTTCCTGCTCAGAAAACTGCCCACTGTTGTAATAGAATCTGATACAGCCTACATGCACCTCAATGCTAGGCTGTCTGCAGGGTCTTCATGCACAAATGAACTGTAGAGTTCTCACCCTCTCATTCTAAAAGGGAAAAATAGAGACAAACACATCTTAATTCTTCACTCAATACCTCTTACTAAGCTACTAAAGAAATCAACTTGAAGCCAGGCGGTGGTGGTGCATGCCTTTAATCCCAGCACTCAGGAGGCAGAAGCAGCTGGATCTCTTAGTTCAAGCCTGGTCTACACAGATGGACAGCCAGGGATACACAGAGAAACCCTGTCTCAGAACCCCCCCCCAAAAAAAACAGGTTATGTCAAGTCTACCTCTCAGTTAGCACATGCCTTTAAATCTCAGCATTCAGGCAGAGGCAGAGAGGTTCAGGGCCAGCTGTCTCAAACAGAAAAAAAAAAGGGGGGGTCTATTTTCCAGGTCAGCAAGGTCTCACTTTGGCCCACAAAATGAGCTGTGAGCCATCTGCTCCCTTGTCCCAAAACCTTACATAGAATCCCAACTCCACATTCACTGCTGAGATCTGAATACCCAGCACACAAAAGAAAATTACAAAGTAGGTTATGTCCCCAAAGATGACACCTATTTTAAACTGAATTACATCAGCCAACTTTCATGTGAAACAGTGGCTTAAGCCAAAACACTTCAAAACCAGGACAAGGAATGACTGTCTAATCAGGACATTTAAAACTCCTGTTCATGCTACCATCCTTATGTATGAACAAACCTGATTTCCCAGCTTCCCCAGTAAGTGCCACCTTGAAAAGCTGGTCTATGCCACCAGACAAGCCACTCCCCCACTTGTGCTGAACCAGACCCTACTTTTCGTTTTAGAATTTCTTCTCCTCAGACAAAGGGTAATCCTGATACAGCCAATGATAACCCTCTACCCCATAATTTTTTAACTTGGTATATCCTAGGCAATAAGCAGGGCCCCAGAAGCTTAACAGTACACTTGGACTAACATCATTTCATTGACAAAATGAACAGTAGGGAAGAACAAGAGTGTTAAGTTTAGTACTGCTTTTTGTTTTGGGGTTTTTTTGTTTGTTTTTGTTTTTTGAGTCATGGTTTCTCTTTATAGCTTTGGAGCCTGTCCTTAGAGATCCGACTGCCTCTGCCTCCCAAAGCTGGGATTAAAAAAAAGTGTGTGCCACCACTGCTAGACAGTTCTGCTTTAATGGCCACCTGCAGCTTTTTTTTTGAAGCAGGCACTGCAGCTACTGCTGGGTAGAAAGAGAGGGGAGGGCATCTATCTCTACAGTCGCAGTTTACTAAACTGTCTCCATACCCAGACAGCCTCCAGCACTTCAGAGAACACACTGTAACCAACCATCCAGACCGTGCTCAGCCATGACCCTACAGCCTCTACTCATAAAGTTCCCAGTACCATCCTAAAACTGTGATAGTGTCACCAAACACTGTCAAATCTCCTTGGTGGTGAAAATATATAAAATCACTCAAAATCGTTGCTCTATATTCCTGCTTCAAGGACCAGAACCTGACATCTTCCTTTGAGACAAGGAAACTGACCCAGAAGGGAAATTACCTGCTCAAGGTCACAAAGGTACCATGACCTTCAAATCCAAGCCCTCTCTACACTCCATCACCACCACCAGTAGAGAACGCCAAGTGTGTTCACTGAAGCTGCCATTGAAGTGGTGAGGCCACCATCGCTGTGTATTATCAGTTAGGAAAGAGGGCTGAGGTTGAGAAGTGTAAGCTACGGAAGGTTAAAGCAGGTTAGAACCAGCCGTGTGGATGCAGCCAGCTCCTCTACAATGACAGTTCCCACTTCCGCAGAGCTTCCCCCAAACCTCTCTGCTCTTCCTCCTAAGGCTCCCGTGAGGCTCTGTGGATTGAATGCAATGACCCAAGTGCAACACTTGGCACCTAGCAGGTGCTCAGTCACTATGTCCACCCTTCTCCCTACCTGCTAACACCTGCTGACCTCCCTTCTCCCAGTCCCAAGAGGTGCATTTCCCACGGTAACAAGGCTCCTCGAGCCCTACACCCAAAGCCTGTGAGCTGCCTCATTAAAAAAAAGTAAAAAATAAAACCAGCCAGCCAGGGCCTTCAACAAGCCCCAACAGTAACACTACCAAAGCCAACAGCTGCCCAAGGCCCAGTCTCTTCAGTTTAATAAGATTCTGGGTCAAATGCATCACTCTGGAGCCTTGTCAACAACTGAGTGCCCATAAGCCAGTCAATCCCCTGCACCACACTTAAAAACCGTTCTCATCACCCCATCTAACCACTGGAATGGTGCAGGAAATACAGGTTTCAAATCTCCACGTTTGAAAACACTCCTGTCTGGAGGAGTTGCTTTAAAGGTATATTAGAGAAGAATTACAGGGCTCCTCCCGAAAGCAGTAGGCCTGACTTCCCAGGCTAAACACCCAGAACCTGATTTATATACAGCAAGAGCCTCCACCACTGCCCTAGCTAGTGCGGGGGAAGGGTACACACTTCCTGTCAAACCATTTGAATAAAGAAAAAAAAAAAACCTTCCTGTGAGATTGTCAGTTTCCCGTGGTGCTCAAACTGCTAAGAGTCCACGCCAGCTGTGACAATCACCTCTATTTTTGCTCTTCTGTTCTGAACGTCTGTTTTCTGTGGCCACCAGAGCAGTCATTTCCAGTCGCCGGGGAGTCACTTTTACACTTGACACTGTATGGTGTTTCTTAGTCTCCGATCACTAGCTTTTTCTATGCTTCCTGCACAAGGCAGTTAATGGAGAGTCGCAAATCACTTGTTGAATGGAGCTCGGCCCATAAAGGCTCAAAACCCAACGTGCCCAGAGGACTGTGGTGACAGGTGAGAAGAGGCGGCACGACAATCTCACCCTCCCCAGCCCCCAACAAGCCACCCACCCACCTACTTTCACGCTGGGCTGCAATCGGGCCCAAGAAAACCACAGACAGGCCGCAGGAGGCCCTGGCTGCTCAACGAATCCAAGGTGGCTCACGTCCAGCCCTCCCGAGGATCAGCGACCCGGAACGGCCCCGTGTCCTGCAACGAGGGACGGAGGGACCAAGGCCCACGCCTGGGCACCCAGAGGGATGCGGAGCGCGGCCGGGCGGAGGAGTTCAGCGAGCTCCAGGGCCGCGCCGCTGAGGAAGGCTAGAAGCCAGGGACGAAGGACCCGAGGAGCCCGGGGCGGGTAGAAGCCGGGCGGGGGCGGGGGCAAGAAGGGTGCGAAGGCCGAGTCCGAGCGGCCTCGCCGGGAAGGATATTGCCGCAGGAGCCCGTCCACCTCGGCGGGGTCGGGGCCTGGCTCGCCAGCCGCCGCCGCCGCCTCTTCCTGCTCGTCCACGAATTTGTTCTCGTCAAACTCGTCGATGTCCACCCGACGGAAACGTGAGGACAGTGTGTTCCGGGCCATGGCGGGAGCTCGGCGGCCGCCCAGCCGGCTAGATTCCACTCCCTCCGCACCGGCTCCGCTCGGGGGCGGGAAGCGGCCGCCAGGCCCCGCCCGCCCTCCTCCACGCGCAGCCGCCGCCCTCCCACTTCCGGAACCCGTCGGAACCGGAAGCTGGTGTGGGCGGGGCAGCGGCGCGGAATCGTGGGGTGCTTGTGTGGCTTCATCTGGCCCGCGGCGGTTCCTGTGTCGTCCTCGCGGCAAGCAGCCTGCGGCCACGGGCGGCACCTCCGTCAGCTCCTGAGGAAGAAACCAGAGCCGAGGAACGAGTGCCAGCGACTTCCCTGTTACAGGGGTGAAGGACTCTAAGCACTAACGTGTAACCTGGGGGCTGACAGGACGCCCGATGACGTCTTCACTTGAGTGCTCTGCAAAAAGGATTCCGTGGGCACCTGCATGCCTGAAGGCCAACCCTGACTTGAAGAGGCGCATTTTAGCAGGCGAAAGCAGCAGAGTTCAGAAACCGATGGGAAGAGGGCAGTGGCTAGGATGCTGGTTTCTCCTGATTTCAGCTGTAGGCTAAAATGGACCTTTTCCAAAACTGTACGAAAACTTGCTACATTTTCATCTGATTGCACTCTTGTGCAAAAACAGTAGATGAAACATGGTTTTGCTTTCCTTCTTTCCATTGAACTGTGTCTGTAGATCAAAAACTGCCAGGCAGGCATAACCGGGGATGCTAAAGCCAGACTTCCATGGGGCAAGTAGACGCTGAATAAAGTCTCAGATCCTTAGTCAAAACTACCTGTATTCCTGCCCCATACATAGGAAGAAATCTGGGGTGCAGGCAGGTCGTAAAATTGCAGGAATTCACATCTGCTATTATAAAGACTTTTTTTTTAACTTGGTTTTTGGAGACAGGCTTTCTCTGTAGCTTTGGAACCTGTCCTGGTCTCGAACTCACACAGATCCTCCTGCCTCTGCCTTCCAAGTGCTGGGACTAAAGGCGTGTGCCACCAGCTCCCAACTTATAAAGATGTTCTTTAGAGGAAATTTTTTGTTTGTTTGTTTTTCGAGACAGGATTTCTCTGTATTGCTTTGGAGTCTGGCCTGGAACTCACTCTGTAGACCAGGCTGGCCTGGAACTCATAGAGATCTGCCTGCCTCTGCCTCCTGAGTGCTGGGACTAAAGGCGTGCGCTGCCACTTCCCAGCTTATACAGATGTTTTGTTTTGTTTATTAGTTATATAGTGTTCTGCCTGAATGTATCCCTTCAGGCCAGAAGAGGACACTAGATCTTATTATAGATGGTTGTGAGCCACCATGTGGTTGCTGGGAATTGAACTCAGGACCTCTGGTAAAGCAGCCAGTGTTCTTATCCTCTGAGCCATCTCTCCGGCCCTATACGATGTTCTTGAGAGAACATCTTTCAATATGTTTTAATATTTGACTTTTATGTGTGTTTTGCTTGCCAATTTTTCTGTGCACCACATAGGTGTTGTACCTGATGGAGAACAGCAGAGGGCATGAGATCCTTCAGAGCTGTAATTACACATATGGTTTAGAGCCACCATGTCACAGGGGGTTGAGAATGGAACCTGGTTCCATTCTCCATCTCACCAGTCCCTCTCCAAGAAAATCTTGGTCAGAAGGACTTAATACCAGAAATAGTGTTTTAACGGGGAAGTGGTCTCAATCATGTGAATGAAGTAATGTTCTAGCTGATGTTCATAGACTTTTCATCAGATAGGCTTTTAAATCCATGATAGAGATCTGGCTTAGTAGTGCACTCCTGCAATCCTGAGGACCAAGAGTTTGTGCATTAGCCAGGTGGTGCATGTCTTTAATTCTAGCATCTGGGAGGCAGAGGCAGGCAAATCTCTATGAGTTAGAGGCCAGCCTGGTCTATGGATCAAGTTCTAAGACAAGCTACAAAGCTACAAAGAAAACCTGTCTCAAAAAAAAAAAAAAAAAGATAGATAAGATAGATCAATTGATCAATCTGGGAACAAGAACTAAAATTGTAGCCAGGTGTTAGTGGTGCACGCCTTTAATCCCAGCACTCGGGAGGCAGAGGCAGGTGGATCTCTCTGAGTTTAAGGCCAGCCTGCTCTACATAATGAGTTTCCAGGACAGCCAAGATTAGATAGCAAGACTTTATTTTTTTAAAAAAGTTAATTTATGAGTAGGCTGTAGGCAATAGTAGCTCAAGCCAGAAAGGTGCTAAAAATAAGGGGGGTGATGGGAACATATTAGGCATTTTCAAGATAATGCCTACAGGATTTGCTGGTAAATTAGATGGGACATGTAATAAAACAAGCAGTGTCTAATAACTTCAAAGATGCAGGTCTGAGGATGTAGCCTATTGTGGCGCACTCACCCAGTACATTGTAGATCCTGGGTTTAATCCTAGTTATGTGTTATAGCTCAGCTTGAATGGAAAGGTATCAGGCAGCCGGGAGCCAAGGAATATCACATAGTCACACCACACAACAGGCCTCACACAAGACGACTTATTGGGCAGGAAAACCCCAGGATGGTGGCTGCATCTGCTCAGGCAAGTTACAGCAGCAAACTTAACAGGGTACAGGGCTTACATAGAGTTTCTGGGAGTGGGGGGTGGGGGTAGAACTTTTCAGGGTGGGGATTGGCGGGGTTGGGATTTCACGTCCAGAGTTTGGGCTTTTTACTCTGTAGGGTGGGGACTGCATCCAGGTGTTAGGACAGTTTGTATGTTCTGTGTGTGAAACCTGGCAGTTGGAGGCCCTCAGGGAGAGGGGCTTATAACATCATGAAAATTATGCATAGTCATAACTCTAGTAGAATCCTGAGCGTCTAGGAAGTTCTACCTTTAGGATTCCATTTAAACTAATTCACTCGCCAGGCGTTGGTGGCACACGCCTTTTTTTTTTTTTTTTTTTTTTTTTTTTTGGTTTTTCGAGACAGGGTTTCTCTGTGGACCTTTCTCTTGGTCACCTTTGTAGACCGGTGGCGCACGCCTTTAATCCCAGCACTCGGGAGGCAGAGGCAGGCGGATCTCTGTGAGTTCGAGGCCAGCCTGGTCTGGAAAAACCAAAGAAACAAAAAACAAAAAAACAAAACTAACTCACTCATTTCTCCATATATTTTGACTTCATAGTGGTCTGGAACAAGGCTCATATAGCTATCCATCCAGTAGTCACAACCTGGGCCTGGAGAGCACAAAACCAAATAACATGGTTCTGCCCTCAGAGACCTCCAAGACTGGCTTTGGAACAGGCACAAGAACACATCCTTTAACTGTTATGTAAAAGCGGTGTAGGACACATTTGGAGTACAAAGGTAGGATGCTAGTCTTAGTGATGGAAGACTACTAAAAACCCTCCTTCCGGTCCCCGTTTGTTCTGGTCAGTGTTCTGTACTGAACATTGAGAAACTGGAGGCTCCAACTGCTCCCTATGGCCTTTTATTACAGAAACCTAGCAGATCAAGTCTATGTTGCTGTAACCTAATGCCCCCCGGGGTGGTCTGTTGGGGACTGGGGGGATGAAAAGCTGTGGCCTCGTTAGCCATGTTCGTATCAATGACACTTAATTCGATTTTTACATATCAAGTCTTGGCTGGAAGCTTTGCAGGTTGTCAGGTTAGCTCCTGTAATCCTCAAAGATAGATGTCATCACAGGTAAGAGAACCGACCAAAGATGGGAATGGATGTACCAAGATAACTAGTAGCTAGCAATAAAGCAAGAACCTGATTTCGTTTTGGAATTCTTATTTATTTGTATTTCAGGCTTGAGGAATAAACCGATAGCCTTGTGCATGCCAGGTGAACACTCAACCACAGAACCAAACTCCCAGCCCCCGTTTTGGAGTCTTGTTGAGACAGGGTCTCTATAATAAATACACCTAACACTCTATGTAGTGGGGGAGGCTTGAACTCCAGACCTTCCTTTTCTACTGCCTGAGTGCTGGAATCACAGGACTGTGACGACGCACCCAGACCTACAACAATAATCGCAAATCCAAAAATTATGGGATTGCTATTTCTACTATTCCACAGGATCTCCAACAGTTCTTGCTGGGGTCTGACTGCTGTCAGCGTAGAAAATTCTTACCCTTGCCAGGTGGTGGCACACTTTCAATGCCAGCCCGGGGAACATACGTTTCAGATCAGCCCAGAAAATATATGGAGATCTTGTATTCAGAAACAAAAAGACAACCCCCCCCCAAAAAAAACTGCACTGACTACTAAATGGTTCCGAACCTGACCACCGAGACCCACATGTTGGAAGGACCCAAAAAACCGGACTAATTCTCAGCCCCGCCCCCCCAGCGCGATCACCCACAACCTTAGCTTTGGGAAGGTTCCCAGCCAGCTAGGGACATACAGGGAGAGACCCAGTCTCAAATAAGCTTTGAGGAATTAACCTCACGCCTCATGCCCTCCGCACCTCCAGACCACACACGGCTAGCTCAGAGGTGGACAGGCCAGGGGACGACGGGCTTCTCGAATAAACGACTGAATGGACGAGCTGCAGCCTCCACCACGGCGCCACGCCAGCCACGCACAGGCCAGCCTCAGGCTCAGTTTGCCCGGCCGTAGTGCTTAAAGGCCAGCCGTGGAGGCGGGGCAGGGTCCCCGGAAGGGGCGGGATCGCCGACGCGCCAGCGCTCCGGCGGGCGGGCCTCCCTCGCCGTGACGCTATTGGCCGTGCTCGGCGCCACCCCGCAGTAGTTACGGAAGTCGGGCCCGCCTCTTCCTCTTTCTCTCGGACCGGGACGTCTCAGCGGCGAGCAGCGCAGCTATGGTGAGGGCTCGGGAATCGGTTGCCATCCGGGCGGGGGAGCACGTGAAGGCAGCGGCGCGGGGCGCGGGGCGCGAGTGGGGGACGCAAGGGGTGCCCGGGGCCTGCGCCCTGGCGCGGTGTGCTTGCCCCGGGCTCGGGCCGGCACGGACCGCGTCCCCTCCCCGCGCACGGTCCCTCCTTGACCGGCCGCGGTGAGAGCGGGAGCTTCCGCGCGGTGGCCCACAGAGTCCCCTCCCGTACAGGCCAAGATTAAGGCTCGGGACCTGCGCGGCAAGAAGAAGGAGGAGCTGCTGAAGCAACTGGACGATCTGAAGGTGGAGCTGTCCCAGCTTCGCGTCGCCAAGGTGACGGGCGGCGCCGCGTCCAAACTCTCCAAGATGTAAGTGAGGGCCTAGCTCGGTGCACACCCTTCTCTGCCTTGGCCCCTTGCGCCTTTCCCCGCCAGTCGCCAGTGGCCAGCGTAAGTTCAAAGGATGCAGGGTTGTTGAAGGTCCATGGTCGGCCGCCCACCTGGACCCTTACGTGGGTTGTAGTGGGGCCTGGAGACACAGTGGAGGAGCCGCAGAGAATGGCGAGTCCTTTAGTGGATGCCACCAGTATTCTGCCCGAGAGAGAATCTTGATGAGCAAACACCTAAGCAAAGCTACTTGCTGAGCCCTCCAGACACGTGTTCGGTCACAGACCTGCCCTTGTCCTCGGACCAGACCTGTCCCTGGCTCCGGTGTTGTCTCTCCACAGCTGTTGGGTTTCCCGGTTTCTTTTTTTTTTTTTAATTATTATGAATACAACACCCTGCCTCCATGTACACATCAGAAGAGGGCACTAGATCTCATTACAGATGGTTGTGAGCCACCATGTGGTTGCTGGGAATTGAACTCAGGACCTCTGGAAGAGCAGTCAGTGCTCTTAACCTCTGAGCCATCTCTCCAGCCCCGGGTTTCCCGGTTTCTGATTCCTTAAGTTAGCCTTTGGTGTGAGCTCTAGGCCAGGATTAGAAGAACTTTCCTCATTATCTTATCTGCAATAAGTTTCCATGCATATCCCTGGGGAACCGTCCTCAAGTCCAAGGCTTTGCCTCCCACGTAATATTGATGGGGGAACTTGGGCGGGCACCAACACGAGTTGGCACTTCCGGGTCTATTCTGACATTTATTTTTCATAGACGAGTCGTCCGCAAATCCATTGCCCGTGTCCTCACCGTAATTAACCAGACTCAAAAAGAAAACCTCAGGAAATTCTACAAGGTGAGCATTGGCCAGATGTTGAGAAGAGGTTCCGGGGCACACGGAAGGGGGGTGCCCTCCAAAGCACCATTCTGTGGTTGGGTTTCCACAATACCAGCTTTCCTAACTGATGTGGTGCTGGTGCCAGAAGGCACTGGTGAGCAAGGGTCTGGCTGAACACTCGCTTTGAGCCCAGCCTCCTCGGCATGCTGTGTGATGTCATTGGCTTGTTTTGCTGGGAGTTGGAGCTGGGACCCTGGCCTCTAGCTGTTCAGGTGATTTCTCGCTGTCACATTATTTCTGTCTCACCTGACAAGTACCTCCTTTTGGAGGGCTTGGAGAGGTTGGGTTGCCCGGGGACACCCACAGAAGGTAGGCTGTGGGCCCAGAGCGCTCCGAACAGTTTCTCGTGTTAGTATAGAGGCAAAGCGAGGAAGCAGAGTCGCACAGTAATTCACTCATGTGACCAGGGTTGTGGTCTCCAGAAGGGATTGTTCTAAAGGGGGCCTCATCATTTTAAAGTAATCTCCCTTAATTGAAGCCATCTCCTGGAGCCGGTCAGTTGCCTCTGCAAATTTCACCAAATTAGTATTTTGGGTATGGCATAATCAGAACGCTGGCATGGTGTGTGGGGGTTTTGGTGTGGACGGGTCTGAACTGTTCCTTTGTTTCTGAATCTGGAAACCAGTATGTGAACCTGCTTCCCTGTGATTTGCTGGCACGTGTGGCTTTTCAGCATGTAGTTTATTTGTGACTAAAGAGGTAGGCTTTTTGTTGTTGCAGGTTTTCATTTTTTTTTTTTTTTTCCGAGACAGGGTTTCTCTGTGGCTTTGGAGGTGTTCTGGAACTCCATCTGTAGACCAGGCTGGCCTCCGAGTGCTGGGATTAAAGGCGTGCACCACCAACGCCTGGCTTTTGCAGGACACACCTATTTTAATCCCAGCACTCAGGAGACAGAGACAAGCAGGTCTCTTGAGTTCAAGGCCAGCCTGACATACAAGATAACTAGGGCTGTTACACAGAGAAACCCTGTCTCAAATGTCAGGCCAGTGAGCAAGGCAGTGCTGAGCTACCCCAGGCCACAGAAAGTGTGGTTGGGGGTTGTGTGTGGGTTTTGTTTTATTTTTCTGTCACACTTTGTAGGCCAGTGTAGTCTGGAGCCTACGGGCAGTCCTGCTGTGTGGGCATTGCCATAGCCTCCTTAAGTGGTTAAGTGAACTTAACATGGATGAGGCTACCTGAGGTGTCTTGGGGCCCCCATGCCATCCTACACAGCTTTCTGGGGTCCTCTGTCACCTGCAGGTACTAAGTGCAAGAAAATGTGGCCTCGTGATGCCTGTTTCTTTGGAGTAGCCACTCAAAGAGCCTGATTACACATTCTTTTTGGGACCTAGTTTCTCTGTGTAGACCACGGTTTTTTGTTTGGTTTTTCGAGACGGTTTCTCTGTAGCTTTGGAGGCTGTCCTATATGTATGAGTGGTCTGTCTACATGATAGAAGAGAGCATCCAGTCCCGCTACCCATGGTCTGTGTGGTTGCTAGGAATTGAACCTCAGTCCTCTGGAAAAGCAGCCAATGCTCATAACTGCATGAGTAACACTTTGATGAGGGGGCAGTCCAGGACAGTTTATGTGTGTGACCCTGACTGGCCTAAGACTCACATAGATCTGCCTGCCTACCTGCCATGTGCACCACCACCCTCCAGCTGATTGGTTTTGCTTTTTCGAGACAGGGTTTCTCTGTGGTTTTGGAACCTGTCCTGGAACTCGCTTGGTAGACCAGGCTGGTCTTAAACTCACAGAGATCCGCCTGCCTCTGCCTCCCGAGTGCACCGCCCGGCCTCCAGTGTGTATCTTGTGTGCTTTAGATTATGTTATGGGTTTAGTTACTGTTGATTGATAACTAGGAAAGGTGAGCCTGGCCCCCCTAGCCCTCTAGTCTTTAAATTAGGGTATCTGACTAATTAGTAGGCTTGCCAGCTTTCTAGTACCTTATTGGCAGGTTCTAGCTAAAAGACTCGAGGTGCCCATTGGGCTCTCCTGCCCCAGAATCTCCCCAGTAGTCCCTAGTACTCAGATTCACTCTGTGGTCTCTGTCCCAGGGTAAGAAGTACAAGCCTCTGGACCTGCGACCCAAGAAGACGAGAGCCATGCGCCGCCGGCTCACCAAACACGAGGAGAAGCTGAAGACCAAGAAGCAGCAGAGGAAGGAGAGGCTGTACCCGCTGCGCAAGTTTGCGGTCAAGGCCTGATGGGACGGCAATAAAGCGCGAGACTGACTGACTTTCTGCTTCTTGTTTGCACTGACCACCTGGAGGGGGTGGGGTGGGTAATGACCACTTAATCTACATTGGGTGCCGGCCTTGTGTGACAGGGTAGTCCCTGCGTGCAGCCGAGATGTGGTGGCTACGTTCTTAGTTGCTTTAGGCTTGTGGTAAGCTGTGAGGAAGAGGTTCTTGGGACTTTGAGCAGCAGACTTGTCATCTTGTCACAGCAGCCCCTGACACTAAGAGTTTGCCATCGGGGGTGAAAACACAAGCATGGGCCACATCCAGCAGGCCCTGTCAGTGCACAGCATCAGAGTCAGGTTGGCAGTCCTGCCAGTCCTGGGTCTCTGCAGGCTTCTCTGCACTGACCTTACCTTTAGGGTCTCCAGACATTCTCCTGTGTTGCAGTCCC
Source organism: Mesocricetus auratus (assembly GCF_017639785.1). Taxonomy (NCBI): domain Eukaryota; kingdom Metazoa; phylum Chordata; class Mammalia; order Rodentia; family Cricetidae; genus Mesocricetus; species Mesocricetus auratus. Next base: position 3,785,674 of record NW_024429224.1, on the reverse strand, counting down.
AGACTTTGACCTGAATGTGAAGATGGGACGTAGAGTGGCAATTGTCATGTGCTCTCAAGTCCCAGGCCGTGGCCTGGGCTCTTGTGCAGGAAAGGTTTGAAGTGCCGGCATAGCCTGTGGCACTGAGATGGGAAAAGTTCATAGGTTGACCATAGGGCGGCCTGGTCCTTTGTGCTTGGCTTCAGGTCTTGCCATTGCTACACAGCTGGGCCCATGGGCATACCTAGTATGGTAAGGCTGAGGAGGGGTCGCCTCGGATCTGAGCAGACTTACCATTCGGGAGTAACCGGCACTGGCCAGCCTCAGTTCATCAGGAGAAAAGGCTAGGCTTCTAACCCAGGTGGCATGGCCCTTAAGCTGGAAAAGCAGGCTGTTGGTTGTGGGGTTCCATATACGGATGGTCTTGTCCCAGGAGCCAGATGCCTAAAGAGACATCCCCGAGTTCAGTGGACCCCACAATGGCCTGCACCCTTGAGGGTCTCAGGGCAAATAGGTACTGGCCTGGAACCCCAGTCAGCTTGGCTTACCAAGAGGCCAGAGGCTGAGTAGCACAAGCAGCTGATGTTGCCAGTGTGGCCCTCCAATTCCTGGTAGGAGGTAACTGGGGCTGCCACCCGCAGGTCCCAGATGTGCACAGTAGAATCCCAGGAACCAGTGGCCTATGAGCAGCGACCATGAGTATGAAATGGCTCTTACCACTCCTGTGGCCACCTACAGGCTGTGGTGGGGGGTGAGGCTCACCAGAGAGTCGGCGGTGGGGGAGAAGTCACTGCTCTGGACGGAATCGCGGTGCCCAATCAATGGGCGCACATTATGGCCAGACTGTAGAGAGAGTGAGCTGCGGAGGTGGAGGCGGGCCGCCCAGAGGCCTGAGGCACTTTACCAGGCCTAGCCTAAGGGCGCTTCCTGGGCCTTGGCACCGGAAGGACAGGCAGTGCATGCAGCCTGGAAACCACTATGCAGCGAGGCCCAGAAAGCCTGCCACAGCCAAGTGGTACCTGGTTGTTGCGGGGGAATAGGCAGCCACTGAGGAGAGCACGTCACCTCTGACCCACGCCCCATCCTCATACCTGCACCTCCCAGAGAATGACCTTCCTGTCCCAGCCACCCGATGCCAGCTGCTTTGAGTCAGGGCTGAAGCTGACTGTCTCCACACTCCGCTGATGACCTGCAGACACCAGCCCAAAGGTGGGAGGGAGGACAGGACACAGTCTGCAAGGGACCAGTGGCTCCTGCCCACGCCCCTGCTTACCTTTCAGCACATGTAGACACTTGAAGCGTGCCAAATCCCATAGGCGGACAGTGCGGTCGCAGGAAGAGCTGGCAACGAGGCGGCCATCAGGGGAGAAGCGACAGAACTTCACTGGGCCTGAGGCAGGGAACCCGTGGCGTTGCCCTACCTGCCTTCATAACCCACATCTGTGGTCCTTGCTGCAAGACTTGAGCTGAGCCCACGTGGTTTGCCCATCTGGGAAGCCAGCAAATCCATATCCCTCCTCCTAGTGACAGCCTCACTGTTCACCTAGGTTCTCGCTCTCTGGTCTAAATTGGCTTGTGTTAGTCACCCGTTCCATTATTCCTTCTGGTTTTAACAGGTTAGATACCTTGACTGCACAGGTTTATCTATCCTGTGACAATTTTGTGACCAAGAACACAGTTTGAACTTAAGGACATGAGATGAAGTCAAATAGATCAGTTAAAGGAAGGCTCTGGAGGATCAGTGTGGTGTATGTACTGCTGAACTACACGTCTAGGACTTAAGAAATAGGATTTGAAGCTGGGCAGTGGTGGTGCACGCCTTTAATCCCAGCACATGGGAGGCAGAGCAGGTGGAGGCCAGCCTGGTCTACAGAACTAGTTCCAGGGTAGCTAGGGCTACAGTACAGACACCTTGTCTTGAAAAACTAAAAAGAAAAGATGTGAGCCAGGCAATGATGGTGCATGCCTTTAATCCCTCTCTTAGGGTGGGAGATCTGGTCCCTTGAGTTTGGTGGCACCTTAGCCAACAGCCCCTGCCACACTTGCTCCAGCGGTCTCCCCCCAGTCATAGGTCACCAAGTTAGACTCCAGGTGCCCGAGTCCCACCTCTGTGGCCGGCCATTCTCCACAGCAGCCTCCTGCTCTTGGTCTCCCATACATAGACATGGCCGTCATCTGAGGCTGTGAGCAGGGTCCGGCCGTCAGGGGAGAAAGCAGAGCAGTTGACCTGGAAGTACACACCAAAGTGGCCCCGTGTCTGTCCCCTCCCTGTCCCCTCACCGCTGACCTGCCTAGGAACCAGGGAGCGAGTCCCACTGCACAGCCAGGGCCGTGGGAACCTAAGTCCCAAAGCAAGTTCTGAATCAACCGAAGAAGAGCCAACCTGGTCTACAAAGCAAGTTCTGGAGAGACCCGTCTTGAAAAAGGAAAAGAAGACTGACAAGTCCAAAATGGACTATAGCAAGCATTGAATTCAAGCTGGCCACCATAGTGGTGCATACCGTTGATCCTAGCACCCGGAAAGGCAGAGGACAGGAAGGATGCCTCAAAAGACGAAACAGATCCGTGTGAGCTTGAGGCCTGATTAACGTGAACAGTTTCCAGCTAAACGGCTACATGGTGGGACCTAGTCTACAAATAGGCAAAGGCTGGCACGAACGCCCGAATCCCGGCACTCAGGAGGCAGAGCGAATTCCAGAACAGCCAGAACCACATAATGAAACCCTGTCTCAAAAGCCAAAAAGAGCGTCGGGCGTTGGTGGCACCTTTAATCCCAACACTCGGGAGGCAGAGGCAGGCGGATCTCCGAGTTCGAGACCAGCCTGGTCTACAGAGCAAGTTCCAGGACAGCCAGAGCTACACAGAGAAACCCTGTCTCGGAAAAAAAGAAAAAAAAAAGAGAAAGAGACCCCGCCCAGCCTGGGAGAGCCCGGGAGCTAACCTCCCCACGGTGTTGACCGAAGAACCTCACTCTACCCACAGCCAGCCTCGTTGGGGCCTTGATGTTCATGGGCGCCCGCTGAAGGCCGGGGCAGGACCGGCTCCCTCCTAAGCGGGCACCAGTCCCGTCGGAGGGGCCTCGGGGCAGGGTGGAAGGGAAAAGGAAACTGTGTACGAGCAGTCTCCATGGTAATGGGGCGGGGCGCGCAGCCACAGACAGGGAGCTCTCTGAGCCGCCTGCTTGGAAGACCCGAGTGAGAAAGACCTTTGAGGTTACAGGCGGTGGCGCTGGGCAATGGGGTCTCAGGACCGCCCTGCCTGCCGCGGAGCAAGAGCCCGAGCAGAGTAGCCTCTAGAGGGCGCGCCAGCTACGCAGCGGGACAGCTGGCTGCTCCTCAGACTCCTTCCACAACCAGAACCAGTTTCCCACTGCGCAACGCATAGTTGAGTCAAATGGGGCCGGGGCGGGGAGGGAGAGGCGCTAGCACATGGTAGTACCCGCGAAGAACCAGGCTTCTGGCCAGAAGTGGCTGGCTAGCCCTGGGGCTGAGGATAACAGCCACCTCCACCCTCCAGGGCGCAAGGAGCAGGAGGCAGTGTGTCCAGTGAAGGGCATGAAAAAGTGGGTCGTTCCCGGCTAAGTTATCTACCGTGCCAGCCGAGGGCCAGGCGCTGGAGGTGCAGGCAGGAGGTTCCAGGAGCTCTCAGGATCGCACATGGATTGCTGGACCCGAAACCTGCAAAGAGCAGACGTTCCTGATGAGAAAAGTGAAGTCTACACAGTAGAGATGGAGAGAGGGACTGGTCCTGGGGTTAGCCCCTCCTCATCACCAGGGCCCTCACAGCGGGTGTCCGAGGTCCCTTATTTCTGGTACCTTTGGGAAACAGGCCCCCAGGAATGAGGAGTGGGCAAGTCACTCGGTTCCTCCATGACAGAGCTGAGGCCGGAGTCAAGCCTTCCAGTTCCCAAACCAGACCCAAGGGGGCAGGGATGGGTGTGGGAGACCTTCCCCTAGTGGATGTCAGGCTCCTGGGATTGGGCAGGGCAGGGCAGCAGCTTTGGGAGAGTCGAATTCAAGCGTTCCCAGCGATGACTCACTGCCTTCCTCCATAACCCTTTGCCAGAATCTTGTCATGGAAACACTCTAGTCCTGCTCTATTTAAAATAGGCCCCAGAGAGTCAGGCATGTAAGGAGGCAGCAATGGCAGCTTTGAGGCGAGCTCACCCTCATCCACACTCCCAAAGTACCTAAGTCACTTAGCTGGCTCCTCAGAGACTTGACTGTGCTGACTAGAAAGTAACTCCCCACCGCCAGACACGACTCCCACACAACCGGCTCGGAAGCAAAAGTCTCTGCTCTCTTTCTGCTATGCTCGGGCACCAACACCCTGCATGCATGTTCCCTGGCCACCTGACTGCGCTTCCTGCTTGGACCTGCTCCCTGGACTGCCTGCCTCCAGCAACTCTCCCCAACTACTCCGTTTAGGGTTAGTGTTGCTCTGATGAAGCCCAGGGACCAAAAACAAAATTGATGTTTTCTTGTTTTTTAATTTTGTCTTGTTTTTATTTGTTTGTTTGTTTGTTTCCCAAACAGGGTTTCTCTGTAGCTTTTGGAGCTGCCCTGGAACTCTCTCTGTAGACCAGGCTGACCTTAACTCACAGAGATCCGCCTGCCTCTGCCTCCTGAGTGCTAAGATTAAAGGTGTGCAGCACCACTGCGCGGCTTACTTGGGGTTTCTTAGGAGAGGCCTACAAAACTGTGTGGGAAGGGACAAGGCCATACTCAAGGTCATATATGCTTGGCCATGCTTTACAGCTGTCTTAACATTTTTATTTGCAGCATCTCTAGATGAAAGGAATATTGTGTCTATGAAGGTAACGTTCACATTTCTTCTCTTGAGTCAGGGTCTTGTCCTGTAGCCCAGACTGGCCTCCCATTTGTGGCCATCCTCCTGCCTCTACAAATGTTAATTAGTCTAGAATTCATTATTTTAAGATTTTAATGTGTGTGCGCGCATATGTGGGCAGGCAGGTGTGTAGACGTGTGTGTGTGTGTGTGTGTGTGTGTGTGTGTGTGTGTGTCATGGGGTAGGCACACACGTGTAGTGGGTGCCCTTCGAGGCCAGAAGACGACGTGAACTTCCTGGAGCTGGAGTTACAGGTGGCTGCGAGCCGCTTTATGTGCGTGCTAGGAACTGAGCTCTGGTCCTCTCAGAGAGCCTCCCATGGCTCCACCCACTCATCCATCCCACCACCAGGCCTTGACAAGCGGTGCGTGAGCCTCAGGGGGCTCCTCTGCTAGTACTGAGCGTTCAGGGTGCTTCTCGCCTCTCTTCATTTCCCCTCCCCCTCCCCACGGTCACTTGCTTACTATAGCGAGCTTGGTTTCTCAGGGAGCTGGAACCAATGCTTGCAGGTGCTGTGGTTTTTCCATTAACCTAGGCCATCTTCACTTGCATGCACTAATTTGTCATTGTTCCTCTTGACGTATGGGAGTCCACATTGATTGACAGGGCCAAGTCCAAGGCACTCTCCCCTTAGTCTTCCAGAAATTCTATATCTAGTAATGTAGCATTCACAGGGAGTCATTTGAGGTTGCAGCAGCGTGATTCTCTTGAAAATGCCATGTGCATTTTTCCCTTGATCCCTGTCCAGCCAGGGGTCCCTCCCACATCTGCTACTTGCAAAATGATTCTTCAGACTCATTTTAGACTTTGCATTATGCCGGCTAAATGTCATTCACTTGGCTCCCTTCCAGCCAGCTAGCCTTGGAAATATGGTAGGAGTCCCACAAAGCATTCATTCTGATGCCTAGCAGCTCCAAAATTATAAGATGTAAATCATGATTGGGAAGGGCTGATCTAGAAAAGAGCTTTGAGACATCTCTGGTGGGTCCAGTGTCACTCTGTTTCTGTGCCAGTGGGAGCTTAGACTAGCTGGGGTGGGGTGGAAGGAGGACACACCCCCTGAGAAGAGATGGGGCGCCTAAAACTTAACTAAAGGTCTCTGAGCACAGCTGAGCTGAACCTTGTTGCTGGGATTAAAGGCCTGGGCCACCAACACCCTGGCAAGAGAAACTTTTGAAGAGAACTTTAGGGGATGGAGAGACCGTTTTTTTTTTTTTTTTTTTTTTTAAAGAACAAAGAACTATGAGAGAAGTGTGTGTATGAACTAATTCCTTTGCCCTCAGACCTTTTAAGTCAGTCCAATCCACTGGCTGTAAGCCTCCTGCCTGAACCCTGGGTAAGCCTGGTCTGCAGAGTGAATTCCAGGACAGCTAGGGCTACACAAAGAAACCCTGCCTCAAAAAACAAAACAAAAAAACAAAAACAAAAACATGGCTGCAAAGTGGTGGTATATAACCTTTTTAAACAGAGACATTGTTGCCATTTCCTGGAACAGGCAGTACAGAGCCATTAGTAGTTAAGGTTACAGGTGGGACATAGCCCAATCCTTAAGAAACAGAGTTTTAATCATAAACAGGAATGAACCTAGTTTATCTTTGCTATAAGATGGAGCAGATTGGTTCTTCAGTTCATATCCATCCATAACTCCAGGGGATTTGGCACTCTTTCCAGATTGCAGGCAAAACATACACATCAAATAAATGTAAACAAAATTTAAAGAGGGACTGTGACACTTCCAACCTTAGAGGTGTTCAGTGTGTCTCCAACTCATCTCATCTATCTCTTTTTCCCTTCCTACCTTCTTCCCTCCCTCTCTCCATCTCCAGCTCATATTTTTCATTTTGGGGGGGAGAGAGGGTGAGTGCTCCGATACAGGGTCTCTGGTAACCCAGACTGCCCTCAATGATCCCTCCCTGGACACCTCATGGGCACCCACACACTGTGTCCCTGTGGCTGAGGGTCTAACAGGGATCTTCATGTGTCCTCACCAAGCACTCTCCCAGCTGAACTGCATCCCCTGTTTCTTTCTGGGTTTTTTGGTTGGGTTCATTTGTTTTGTCTTTTCCAGACAGGATTTCTCTGTATAGTCTTGGAGGCTGTCTTGGAACTCACTCTGTAGCCCCGGCTGGTCTCAAACACACAGAAATCCACCTGCCTCTGCCTCCCAAGTGCTGGGATTAAAGGCGTGCGCCACCACCACCCAGTGTTTCTTTGTTTTTGAGATAGGATTGGTTGCACTTCAGCGGTGAACTTGAGATCTTCCCAAAGAGGCACTAACTCAGTGGAGCATGCGGCTCTGGCAGACCATACCCTTCACCATCTGCCTTGCTAAAAAAAAAAAAAAATTAGAGTACATTCCTGAAGCTGGCCACCAAGGTCTGTTTCCTTATTTGGCCACTTCTTCCTGAGACCAACTACCAATATCCAGCAATCAGAAGCCCCCCTCGGCTCACCTAATTAGCATGCCCAATTAAATTTAAACACCTCATCCTAACATGGGGTTTCCGACATCTTCCCATGTACATCTGTCTCTCCTCTAACCAGAGGCAGCCCTTTATCCCTTTCCTATGTTCCCTTTTCCCTGTCCCTTGTCTCCGTCTCCCTTACCACCCATCATAGCTCACTTTAACACCAACCTCGCCTTTGAACCACATTTTCCCTTGTAAAGTGGGAAGTCGAAGGGGTAACACGTCATCCACTGGGCAAGTGGCTCAATGATAGTAGTCATGGTTTGAATTTCTAGACCCTCAGCAAAGCAAAGCAAGCTGGGCCACAGGACCTCCCAGCTTTAATTCCGCACTCAGGGTGCGAGGCAGGCGGATCTCTGTGAGTGTGGGGCCAGCCTGGTCTACACAGAGAAACTCTTCCTCAAAAAACAAAAACAAAATAAAACGAACGAGAGAGGGAGAGAGAGAGAGAGAGAATTAATCCTAACACTCAAGAGACAGAGGCAGGTGGATCTCTGCAAGTTCCTGACAAAAATGGTCTATACATTGAGTCCCAGGACAGCCAAGGCTATAAGAATGAAACCCAGTCTCCAAGAAAAGAGGTGTTATCTGAAGTGCCTGGCCTAGACTAAGACAGTTGCTACCTGTCCCTCAGTGGTGACTGTCAAGAGCGATCGTTGTTATTTAGAACCTCTTGCATATATTGTCAGTCTTTTTTTAAGAATGGTCCGTCCCCTCCCCAGCTTCCTAATGAATAGAACTTGGGCTCACAGGAAATAGCTGATGGCAAGAAGGAAACATTCCACAATTAGATGACTTAACCCCTCCCTCTGCGACCCTTTCACCTTGCCAACACCTGCTGTCTGCTCACCTTCAGTGGCCTGGTTACTAGGCAATGACCCCTCCCGCACTGTCCTGCAGTCTCCTGCCCCCTCCCCCTACCTCATTCCCCCCATTTAACCCTGTAGGAAACTCTCATTAAACACATCAGCCACGTTGTCCTGCTGCTCCTCTCTCTTGTGTCTCCTGTCTCATTCATTCCAGGTTCCCGTGGGCTCAAACCCGTTGTGCCCTGCTGGCCAGGGCAGGTGACAATGACTTGCTTAGCTTAGTCCAGCCATCCATCTCCCCAGTTTGCAGCCTAGAGCTTCATCTGCAGCCTCCGCCACAACCAGAATAAACCAGTCAGATAACCCAAAGAACCAGGAAAGGACCACGTGGTAACTGTTCCTGGTTGTCAACTTGACTACATCTGGAATTAACTAAACACAAGGGGCTGCTGGGTATACCTGGGGGGGGGGGTTCTTCTTTCTTTTTAGTTTTTATTTATTTATTTTGAGACAAGGTTTCTCTGTATTGTTTTGGAGGCTGTCCTGGAACTCACTCTGTAGACCAGACTGGCCTTGAACTCACAGAGATCTGCCTGCCTCTGCCTCCAGAGGTGGGGGATTTTAATGCAACCTTCTTAGGGGCAGAGTCTGGAGGGAGGCAAGTCCAGGGAAGGGGCCACTGCTTAACACCCTGAGGGTGGGGTTGGGAAGGGGGTTGGAACTGGAGATTCCCAACATCACAACCTCTTGGGATAGATATAGACACCAGTCGGGCTTTCACCTTTGTTCTCTGTCAAAATATCTCCCAGATTTCATGGGTATTTCTGTACCATACAGGCTACTGCTTTAAAACAAAGATTTAAGTCTTTGGCTGGGGAAACAGCATAAGCCTCCCATGGTTTTGTATTGTGAATATAACATCTGCTGATGCCAGATTATACCTTTTAACACTAGGCCTTGTTACCTTCTTTACTCAGCCATCTAGGTGAATTGGGATCACTATTTTCTTTTAGAATCTCATTTAAGGGTTTTAAAAAAGGAAATAACCATTGAATATTTTCCAACAGTTTTTGAAAATCGCTCAAAAGATTGTAATCTGTAGAAGGTAAAACCAACTTAAACAATTCAGTGTTTTAAATCAATAATATTAAGGGGTTTACTTCAAGGTTACAAAATCTGGCTGCCAGCAAGTTTCATCCCTGCACATAAATGTAGGCCTGTAGTATATCTCAGTGAATCATCACTGTTTAAAACCTTATCCTTTATAAGCCTTGTTTTTAGGACAGGATAGATATTATGGTATAGAAATATGTCCTAGCCAGACGTTGGTGGCGCACGCCTTTAATCCCAGCACTCAGGAGGCAGAGGCAGGCAGATCTCTGTGTGTTTGAGGCCAGCCTGGTCTACAGAGAGAGTTCCAGGACAACTGCCAAAGCAATACAGAGAAATCCTGTCTCAAAAAACAAAAACAAAAAAACCAAGCATACATAAACACATTGGCATAAAACAAGCATAGTGTGGACACATTATTCATACATGTATTTCAACAGACAGATGAGCAAAACTTTTCCCAGGAAACTGTCAGCTGACCAACTTAAAATCCTAAAGTAATACAGAAACTGTAAGAATGAAAGACGTTTCCTGTCATTAAGGAAGCTCCTACCACTGTGGGGCTGCCAGCTGCCCAGATCATAGAGGAGACCTTGCAGAGGGAAACAGAGCAGACAGTGTGGTACCCAAATTCTGAACCCCCAAATCACCAAGAGACCTGTTCGAATGCAAAAGCAAAGAGTCTTTTATTATTGTGTGATAAGCTAACTGTAGTAACTTGGGCCCTCTGTTCATCGTGGTGGATGGCTGGACCAGGACCCCATCCCCCATTGCAAGCTCTCTCCTGCAACAGCCTCAACCCTTAAAAAGGACAGCAACTATAAGCGTTTCGGGCAGATCAGGATGGGACAGGAGTGGGTCAGGTATTCTGGCACTCAGGAGTCACAGGATACTGAGTGTTACACAACTCAGGTGGAAAGGTATCCTGGAGCTCGGGAGCCAAGACCACCTCAGGTTGCAGTAAATTTAGCAGCTTACAGCCTTGCCTCAGGGAAAGGCTTCCCCAGTGTATTGGCTCCGCTCCGGCAGGACAGGGTCTTCCAGCTGAGGATGTTCGCCCAGTGTAGTGGTTTTGCTAGGCAGGAGGTTTCTCTGGTGAAGTTGCTACAGTTCAGCTCTGCTCCAGAGAGTGGAGAGCGGGAGTTTCCCCTGCAAAAGTGTTACAGCCCTGCTTGCTCTGCTCTGCTCTGCCCAGGGTCGTCTCTGCTCTGCTGCCATGGCTGCAAAAGATCTTCACCCAAAGCTCATCACTCAAAGCTCATCGAAGGGGTTTATTGGAAGGAAGCAGCTGGACCAGCCAAGCTGAACATACACAGGGCTTATATAGGGATTCTTGGGGGCGGGGACGTTTTTCCAGGGTGGGGATTGGTCCGATTTTAGTGCTGAGCTCAGATTGGCTAGAGCTCTGCTCGAGGATTGGTTAGTTTTCTGCACAGGATTAGGGTCAGATTTGGCTCTGTTTCAGGACCAAAATGTGTTTCTTTCTCTGGTCCTTTTTAGCCTTTTGACTCCAATTTTAGGGCCAGGGTGCATTTCTTTCACTGACTCTGATTCCAGGGACCAAGTGTGTTCTTTTGGCACTGGTTTCAGGGTCAGGGTACATTTCTTTGGTTCTGGTTGCAGGGCCACAGTGTGTTTCTTTGGCTCTGCTCTGGGTGTGTTTCTTTGATTGGTCCCTTTTCCCTACAGCAAACTCCCAGCCATCAGGCAGGCACAGTGGGCTCCAGAGACTTCTCCAGCTAAGGAATTATTAATAAAACCAGAAGAAGGAGGTTCTAGGAGACAGCAAGATGGCACACAGGCCTAACAACCTGAGCGCATGCTCCAGAGCCCACATAAAGACGAAGGGAGAGGGAGCTGGAGAGATGGCTCAGTGGTTAAGAGCACTGACTGCTCTTTCAGAGGACCTGAGTTCAATTCCCAGCACCCACATGGCAGCTCACAACTGTCTGTAATTCCAGTTCCAGAGGACCTGACACCTATGGCAAAGCACCAATGCATATAAAATAAAAATTAATAAATTAAAAAAAGATGAAGGGAGAGAGCGACAAAGCCGTCCTCTGCCCACACTCGTGCCGCAGCACACACACTTACTCATGCTTTTTTTTTCTTCATTTTTTAATTTAAAGTGGAAACAAGATTGCTTCACATGTGAATCCCAGCTCCCTCTCCCTCCCCACTTCCCCAGCCCCCTGCCCCCCCTTTCAGTCCCCACTCGGATCCCCAGGGAGGGTGAGGCCCTCCGTGGGGAATCTCCAGAATCTGTCATTTCATCCAGGGCAAGGCCTAGGCCCTCCCCCAAGTGTCCACTCTGAGAGAGCATCCCTCACTGTGGGATGGGCAGCCAAAGTCCATTTGTATGCCAGGGATAAATACTACTCGAGACCCCATAGATTACCTAGGTCTCCTCACTGACACCCACATTCAGGGGGTCTTGGTCAGTCCCATGCTGTCCTCCCAGCCATCAGTCTGGGGTTCAAGAGCTCCCCCCTTGTTCAGGTCAGCTGTTTCTTTGGGTTAAACCAGCTAAGACTTGATCCCTCTGCCCATCAGTTCTCTCTTTCTGACACTGGATTCCAGGAGTTCAGTTCAGTGTTTGTCTGTAGGTGTCTGCCTCTGCTTTCATCAGTCGCTGGATGAAGGTTGTGTTTCCCAGACTCTCTGGCAGTGGGGTTGTATGCTGTCACTCCCCTGATTCATGTCTAAAATCCATATATGAGCGAGTACATACCATGTTTCTCTTTTTGTGACTGGGTTACCTCACTCAACATTGTTTCTTCTAGTGCCATCCATTTGCCTGCAAATTTCAAGATTACATTGTTTTTTTCCACTGAACAGTACTCCAATCTTCAGTTGAGGGGTATCTAGGTTGCTTCCAGGTTCTGGTTATTACAAATACTGCTGCTATGAACGTAGTGGAACAGACATCCTTGCTGTATGAATGTTCATCTTTTGGGTATATGCCTAAGAGTGGAATTGCTGGGTCTTGTGGTAGGTTTAGTCCCATTTTTCTTTTCTTTCTTTTTTTTTTTTTTTTTTTTTTTTTTTGGTTTTTTTGAGACAGGGTTTCTCTGTGGCTTTGGAGGTTGTCCTGGAACTCGCTCTGTAGACCAGGCTGGCCTCGAACTCACAGAGATCCGCCTGCCTCTGCCTCCCGAGTGCTGGAATTAAAGGCGTGCGCCACCAACGCCCGACTTAGTCCCATTTTTCTGAGGAATCTCCATACTGATTTCTAAAGTGGCTGTACGAGTTGGCACTCCCACCAGCAGTGGAGGAGTGTTCCCCTTTCCCCACATCCTCTCCAGCATAAACTGTCATTGGTGTTTTTGATTTAAGCATTCTGACAGGAGTAAGATGGTATCTCAGAGTTGTTTTGATTTCCATTTCCCTGATGGCTAGGGATGTTGAACACTTTCTTAAGTGTCTCTCAGACATTTTATTTTATTTAGGTTAGAAACAATCTTGTTTTACATGTCAATCCCAGCTCCCTCTCCCTCCCCTCCTCCCCTACCCTCCCTACCCACCAGGTTCCCCAGTCCCCCACCCAATATCCACTCTGATCCCCAAGGAAGGTGAGGCCCTCCATGGTAGATCTCCAGTAACTGTTATTCTCAACCATTTTAGACTCCTCTATTGAGAATTCCTTATTTAGTTCTGTACCCCAGTTTTTAATTGGATCCTTTGGTGTTTTGGAGACTTGCTTCTTGAGTTCTTTGTAAATTTTGGCGATCAGCCCTCTGTCAGATGTGGGGATAGTGTGTAGAGAGAAGCCTTTTTCTTGTCTGCCGATTTGGTTTTTCCCCACCAGTCACCTAGGCTCTGCCGCGTTGTAGTCCCCAAATAACACACAAGATGCTGTATTAATTATGAAGCTGTTGGCCTTGCTTGTTCCTTACTGGCTAGCTCTGACTTAAGTATTTAACCCATCTAAGTATTTCTGTTACCAGACGGACATCTTACTTCTCTGGAGGGCTACATGATGACTCCCTGTGTTTCTCCTACCCAGAGTCCTCCTGGACTCCTAGTCCCACCTATCTTGCTTCCCTATTGACCAACAGTGCTTTATTGACATATACACAGGACTTCCCCCATCAATAGTGAATATCTTTTCCCAATCTGTGGGTTGCTTTTTTTTTTTTTTTTTGCTAACTGTGTCCTTTGCCTTACAGAAGCTTCTCAGTTTCAGGAGATCCTATTTATTAATTGTTGATCTTAGTGTCTGTGCTACTGGAATTATGTTCAGAAAGCATACCTCCCACATTCTCTTCTAAGAGGTTCAGTGTGGCTCGATTTATGTTGAGGTCTTTGATCCATTTGGACTTAAGGTTTGTGCATGGCGATAGACATGGATCTATATGCAGTCTTCTACATGCCAGCACCATTTGTTGAAGATGATTTTTTTTTTTTTTCGAGACAGGGTTTCTCTGTATTGTTTTGGAGGCTGTCCTGGAACTCACTCTGTAGACCAGGCTGGCCTTGAACTCACAGAAATCCGCCTGCCTCTGCCTCCCAAGTGCTGGGATTAAAGGCGTGTGCCACCAACGCCTGGCTGAAGATGATTTCTTTTTTCCATTGTATAATTTTAGCTTCTTTGTCAAAGATCAGGTGTTCATACGTGTATGGGTTAATGTTGGGATGTTCAATTCGATTCCATTGATCTAATTATCTGCTTTTGTGCCAATATCAAGCTGTTTTCAGGACTATAGCTCTGGTTTTTTTTTTGTTTTGTTTTTTTGTTTTTTTCGAGACAGGGTTTCTCTGTAGCTTTGGAGGCTGTCCTGGAACTCGCTTGGTAGTCCAGGCTGGTCTCGAACTCACAGAGATCCACCTGCCTCTGCCTCCGGAGTGCTGGGATTAAAGGCGTGTGCCACCAACGCCCGGCCAGGACTATAGCTCTGTAATAGAGCTTGAAGTCAGGGATGGTGATACCTCTGGACGTTGCTTTGTTGAACAGGGTTTTTTGGCCATCCGGGTCTTTTGTTTTTCCATATAAAGTGGAGAAGTGTTCTTTCAAGGTCTGTGAAAAATTGTGCTGGGATTTTAATGGGGATTGTGTTAAATTTGTATATTGCTTTTGGCAAGATTGTCATTTTTACAATGTTGATCCTACCTATCCAAGGGATCCTCTATGTCTACCTCCCCTGTCAGGAATACAGCTCAAGGTGGGGTGTAGCAGATCCTTGGACAAACACACCGTCAGGCAGGACTTACACCAGAAGGAAGTTTAATTGGGAAATGGAAGGGAGAGAGGAAAGAAAGGAGAGAGAGAGAGACAGAGAGAGAGACAGAGAGAAGAGACAGAGAGACAGACTGTCTCCTCAGAAAGATGGCAGAGAGAGTGGAAGCAGAGTTTCCCTATTTCAGGGACCTCTGAACCGTTGTACAGCGCCAGGATACTGCCTGCCATGCGCAGACGGGTGACAGGCTGTGTTAAGTTCCCAAGAGAAGGAGCCAGGTTTGTTTGGATTATTACATCTCTAACTCACTGCAGAGCAGTGAGCCTCCTGAGGAGAGGACTAAACATAGGCATTGTTGTGGCTGACATTATCTGCAAAGGGTGGATCTTTTTGTGTTTCAGAAACAAGCTTGGGATGGGAAGTCAGTGCTGGAAGCTGTCCCCAAACATGGCTCAGGGGCTGAAGAAAGCACTTGCCAACAAGCTTGATAGATCTAAGTTTAGTCTCCAGAACGCACATGGCAGGAAAGAACCAATTCCCACAAGATGTGCACTGTGGCCTATGCATGCGCACACACAACAAATAAATAAATATATAGATCGACTGATTAATTAATTAATTAATTAAAGCATTTTCTGTTTTTTTTAAAGATTCATTTATTTATTACATATACAGTGTTCTGCCTACATGCCAGAAGAGGGCACCAGATTGAATTGTAGATGGTTGTGAGCCACCATGTGGTTGCTGGGAATTGAACTCAGGACCCCTGGAAGAGCAGTCAGTGCTCTTAACCTCTGAGCCATCTCTCCAGCCCTAATTAAAGCATTTTCTCAAGATGTCAGCAACAAAAATGGGCCAGGATGTTTATCACTCTTTTCTTTTTGTTTGGCTTCTTTATTTGAGACAGGGTCTCACTGTGTAGCTCTCTTCTGGCTGTCCTGGAATTTACGATGTAGACCAGGCTGGTCTTGAACTCAGAGATGCACCTGCCTCTACCTTTGAGTTCTGGGACTAAAGACATCCAGGCCCCAGCTGATCCCTGATCCACAGCCCCTACACAGTCCCTGAGTGGGTCAGTTCCCAGTCCAACCCAGGAAAAAAAACCCACGGTACAATCAGGACCCAACCCAGCAAGAGAGACTCTTTATCCTTAAACCTAGAGCTAGTGAAAAACACCCTAACTCTGAAACTAGTGCCAAATGAGTGCACTTTGCCCCTAGAACAAGAGCCTGTAAAAGAAATTTGCCCAGACACTAAAATTGGAGCCTGAATGCCAAGAAGAGCCATAGGAAGAAACACAGTTTGGCCCAGGAACTGGAGTCATCTCTGCATCTGACTCAAAACCAGTCAATCCCTGAACTGGAAAAGCTGGCCAGTCCCAAGGCTGCAGGCTTGTAATCCCCCTTGGGAATTAACCTCACCCCGTGGGGCAGCCAATGACGGGGCAGAAGGCTTGGGATTCCTCAAGCCTTCCCTTCTGTAAGACCCCCTTCCCTCGCTGCTCAGTCTCTCCTGCTGCGCTCCCGCCACCTTGGCTTCAGTAGGACAGAGGGGCCTGAGGTAAACCGGCAAATGAAGACTCTTTGTTTTTGCGTTCGAGTTCCAGACTTTGGGTGTAGCACTAGGAACACCACTGCTCTCAGTCTGGGTTTCACCAGTGTGAAACTGAGGTATGTTGGCCGCTCCCGTGCATCAACTAGGCTGTGGTGACTGCTTAGCCTGTAAGATGCTGGTACAGTGTGGCCACCAAGGTGCCCTGCTCCTGTGCTTAAGCCAGCATCTAAGCTGACATGAAGGCTGCTCCCAAAGACCTTCTGCCTCTCAAGAGCAGCACTCCTGCCGGAACTCCTGGCCTCCTGGCTTTCCAACTCCCACAGTTGTGGAATAAGGCCCAGGAGCCGGGGGAGGCATGTGGGCACACACTGACTGGAAAAGGCCAACAGAAGTGTGAGGCCAGGTCTATGTGGTGAGTTTCAGGGTAACGTGAGACACAGAGTTACCTTTTAATTACTGTGCCTAAGAGATCCATGGAAGAAAAACGTCTCTGATCTCAAGCCCCTTGCCCAAGGACAGACAGTTCCTGCAATGTTAGAGGCTACTGTTTAAGGGAGATAACAAAGCCACATGTTTTCACTCCCCTCCACAAGATTATTTGACCATCTGCACAGGATGTGCTTGATCTCATTGTAGGCAGGAAATATGTCAGTATGTATGCTTGCCTCTGATTGGACCTGACTGGAAATAGTGGCCTTGTTAAGACCCTGCAAAATGTGACTCATTACCATTTTCTGGGAGCCCAGGAATGGGCCTGGCAGAAGTCCACCATCCTGGCCAGTACTTAATTAAAGTTTGCTTCAGATTTATCTCAAAACTGGCAATGGTCTTCTTTTTCCTCAGTGGGATAGCACAAACTAGGGATGTATAGTAAGACTCTGAGCCATGTGGTCTGGCGCACGCCTTTAATCCCAGCACTCGGGAGGCAGAGGCAGGCAGATCTCTGTGAGTTCGAGGCCAGCTTGGTCTACCAAGTGAGTTCCAGGACAGCCTCCAAAACAATACAGAGAAACCCTGTCTCGAAAAACCAAAAACAAAACAAAAACAAACAAACAAACAAAAGACTCTGTGATGATATATTATTTATGATTTATTAAAGCTTGCCTGAGGGTTCAGAATGCAAAGCTACGGAGGTTGGGCAGTGATAATACACATCTTTAATCCCAGCAGCCTAGCTGTAGCTCTAGGCTGTGGTGGCACACACACCCAGGACTCGGAAGACAGGCAGATGGATCTCTGTCAGTTCAAGGCCACACTGAACTGCATGAAATTGATCCTGTCCTAAAGAGAAACAGCTCACACAAAGGTGATCGCAGCACTTGGGATCACATGCCTTTAGTCCCAGCACTACAGAGGAATAAAAGGAAGAACCCCCTTCCCTTAATGCTCAACACAGTCAGCTGTGCATTTTAGAGCTTCACCCAGTAAGTGCCAACTCGTGAGACCGTAAATCAATGTCAGCATGATGAATTCCCCCAGGGCTCAAGTCGGCCCTGTGTCAGGGCCTCTGTGGCTGAAAGCTGAAGTCTGACACTAGGAAGAGAGCCAGGCTCCTGGGGAAAAGTCCCAGAGCTTGAGCTGGGGGCCTAAAGAGTAGCAATATAACATCCAGAGGCCATCTGGTGGGGGCAGTGCCTGTGAGTTTCTGCAGAGCTCAGCAGGGCACAGAAGGCGGTGGGGTGCGCATCTGCAAACTCAGGGCATTCAGGACCGTACTCAACTCTCAGCTGAGACGTCCATTTTTCCTCTGATTTCACTAGGAACACGAGTTTGCTGTGTACACCAAGGTACCTAGATGGGTCTAGCTTAGGCACGGTTCCTTCCATGCCCTGTCTGAGCTGTCTCAGGCCAGGCTTCCAGGTTGTCTTAACAAAACAGTGGGCTTTTTATTGTTGTTTTTTGTGGGTTTGTTTGTTTTGTTTTGTTTTGAGACAGGGTTTCTCTGTCCTGGAAGTAGCTCTATAGACCAGGCTGGCCTCAAATTCACACGGAAGTATATGGTTGCAACTGTGGCCAGAGCCATAGGTGAAGTGTGGTTCTCTGTGAAGCCAGAAACAGCAGGCAGGGCTTCCTGGAGGAGGCAGAGGCTGATCCTAAGGAGTAAGGCGATAATCTGGAAGCACTGAAAAGTGTGAGTGTCCACACTGGTAGCTGCCGACTCTCCTTCCTCCATCACTGCAGACGGACCTGGCATTTGGGGTTTTTTGTTTGTTTGTTTCCAAGACAGGGTTTCTCTGTCCTGAAACTCGCTTTGTAGATCAGGCTAGCCTCAGACTCACAGAGATCCACCTGCCTCTGCCTCCCGAGTGCTGGGATTAAAGACGCGCACCACCACTGCCCAGCTACTCTATTTCTTTTTTAACTCCTTTCTCCTTTTACTTTTCTCTCCCAAGCCTACGTTTATTTTTTAACACACTGTAAACCCTTTAGAGGTTTTACTTCATCTGAATCAGTTTTTACTGTACACCTCTATCTTTTTCTGACCACATGAGTCTTCTCAGCTAAACAACATGGCTAAAATTAAAGCGGACATTTTAGCTGCTGGTTTTCCAACATGGCAGGGGCACATTTACCACCAGCACTGGGAGCTGTGCTCACTGCCATGACTCTTGTCTATGCCGCCATAAGCAGCTTGTGCATACCATTTAATTGTTTGGTAGCGGGGTATCTTAAAAGAGCCCTGTGCTTTTTGCTGCTAATGCTGAGTCAGGAAGCCTCCCTTAAAGGAGCCAAGCCTCTGCTTGTCTCTAGGAAACAGAGCCCACCTGGGAAAATGTTGTTACCAAGAAGCCATGCTTGTTTCTGTTCTTTTGGGTTTAGAATCCCTTTTTAAGTTTTTGTCAGGTTTTATGTGGAAAATCTCACCTCATGTTGGGCACCATTTTGTAGCTGGAGTTTCTTTCCAGCCTGGTCCCACAGCTGATTAGCCCCAAATAAATACACAAAGACATATTAATTATAAAAATGTTGGCCGTGTGCCGGGCGTTGGTGGCGCACGCCTTTAATCCCAGCACCCGGGAGGCAGAGGCAGGCGGATCTCTGTGAGTTCGAGGCCAGCCTGGTCTACAGAGCCAGTTCCAGGACAGCCTCCAAAGCCACAGAAAAACCCTGTCTCAAAAAACAAAACAAACAAACAAAACCCAACTGTTGGCCAATAGATAGGGCTTCTTACTGACTAGCTCTCTCTTAGTTATTAACCCGTAATTACTAATCTATGTGTTTCTACATGGCCTTGTCTTACCAGAGAACTCCTGGCACATCCTATCTCCCTTTCTCTACACGGCATCTTTTGGCGGCCTCTCTCTGCATTCCTCTCCCCAGGCTTCCCCTTGTCTGGTAGTCCTGCCTATTCTTCCTGCCTGGCCATTGGCCAGTCAGTGTTTTATTCATCGGCCATTAAGAGAAACATACATACAGAAGGACACCCCCCATCAATCCATCTGCCTCTGCCTCCTGAGTGCTGGGATTAAAGTTGTGCGCCCCCCCACCCCACCCCCAGACCTGGCTTTGCCCTTGAGTTCACTCACTAATTTGGTAATATTCTCGGGTAACCCTCGGTGGTCCAAGCTGATCGTATGGTCTAAGGGAGGCATGTTACCCTTTCTGATGCTGAGGCAGGAAGGAGCAGTCTGAAGGGAGACTACCGCAAAGTACCAGGCAGTCCTTTTCCTACCTCTGGACACCAATGGTGCAGCTGTGATGTCTAGAACTACTGTAGCTACCTTGAATCCCTGAGACTGAGGTCAACTGGTGAGGGTGCTGACCAGAAATAGCAAGAATTTGGGTCTCAATTGTAAGCGTTTCGTCGGGATGGGTCAGGACAGGATGGAACAGGAGTGGGTCAGGTATTCTGGCACTCGGGATTCACAGAATACCCAGTGTTACACAGCTCAGGTGGAAGGGTATCCTGGAGCTCGGGAGCCAAGGATACTGAGTGTTACACAGCTCAGGTAGAAAGGTATCCTGGAGCTCGGGAGCCAAGGACCACCACAGGTTGCAGTAAGCTTGGCAGCTTACAGCCTTGCCTCAGAGAAAGGCTTCTCCGGTGTATCAGCTCCGCTCCAGCAGGACAGGGTCTTCCAGCTGGGGATGTTCGCCTAGTGTAGCAGTTTTGCTCCGCAGGAGGTTTCTCGGGCGAAGTTGCTACAGTTCAGCTCTGCTCCTGGAGAGCCGAGAGAGGAGAGCAGGGAGCCGGGCGGGAGCAGAGTGTAACAACTCCGCTCTGCCAAGGAAGGTTTCCCGGGCAAGTGTTACAGCGCTGCTCGCTCTGCACTGCTCTGCTCTGCCCAGGGTCGTCTCTGCTTGCTCTGCTCTGCCCAGGGTCGCCTTTGCTCTTTCGCCGCCGCAAAAGAAGATCTTCACCCGAAGCTCATCCAAAGGGGTTTATTGGAAGACAGCTGGACCAGCCAAGCTGAACATACACAGGGTTTATATAGGGGTTCCTGGGGTTGGGGAAGTTTTTCCAGGGTAGGGATTGGTCCGATTTCAGTGCTGAGCTCAGATTGGCTAGAGCTCTGCTCTGGGATTGATTACTTTTTTACACAGGATTAGGGTCAGATTTGGCTCTGGTTTCAGGGCCAAAGTGTGTTTCTTTCTCTGGTCCTTTTTAGCCTTTTGCCTCCAATTTTAGGGCCAGGGTACATTTCTTTCACTGACTCTGATTCCAGGGACAAAGTGTGTTCCTTTGGCACTGGTTTTAGGGTCAGGGTACATTTCTTTGGTTGTGGTTGCAGGGTCAAAGTGTGTTTCTTTGGCTCTGCTCAGGGTGTGTTTCTTTGACTGGTCCCTTTTCCCTACATCAATGAAATTGCTAATTCTTCAGATAAGTTGCCCTGGATCATCCTACCCAGTATTTCTGGAAGTAGGTTTCCTTGCATAAGTGATTTTGAGTTGGTCTGGTAGTGTCAGTCAAGTTGGAAGTGTGGCTAAGGGCTTGTCCTGCAGCAATTACAGTCCTGCGGACTTTTCACTAGAACTTGGGAGCTTGCTGGGGGTGAGAGAAGAGGCTGTGGAGAATATGAATGGGGCCACTTAGAATCCCTTAGGTCCATTTATTTAGTGTGTGTGTGTGTTAGTGTATGTGTGTGTGTATGTATGTGCATGCTTGTATACACACATATGTGCCATAGCATATATGCAGAGGTCAAAGGACAAATTTGGGAGTTGGGTTTCTCCTTCTATCTTGTGGATTCTATGAATCAAACTCAAGTGATCAGGCTTTGTGGCAAATGCCTTGACCCACTAAGACTCAGGAAGTAAAGGGAGGTTTCTAGAAGGGCTATGCCAATCACATCCTCCCACAGAGGCACACACCCCTCAAGTGGCGCCAAGAATTCCTAGGCAGTGCCCTCGCAGTGTCCTTGCTTTCCTTGCATTGCTTTGCTAACCTGAAGTTCCGCCAGAATTTGTTTTACTGTATGTTATCCACATATCTTATATCCCACCGCTCATACTTATGTGTGCATGGTGTATGCATATCTATGTGCGTAGCTGCGCGCACAAACATATAGTGACAGTAGTGGTCAGAATGGGAAGTGTCCCACAGGTTATGTGCTTGAATACATTGGAAAATTGGTTCAGTGTGAGCCAGCCAGCAAGCAGCATCTCTGTCCTACTGCTGCACTCGGCTGTGTGTTTTCCCTGGTCAGGGGCGAAGCTTCACGGGGTAGCACGCAGGCCCACCTTCAGGTTTCTGCTTGAGTTTCTTCCCTGACTTCCCTGGTGACAGACTGCAGCTTGAAATAAACTGAAATAAATCCTCTAAGCTGCTTTTGGTTGGTATGTTTATCGTAAGGACAGAATGAACTAGAACACTTGGGATGTGCAGATGGTAGTGGCTGTGAATGAAACTGAGAAGCAAGTGGAGGACTTGAATGTCACCTCCAGGGACGGATTGGATGGTGGGAGGGGACAATGGGAAGGAGATATAAAGGTAACGGAGGACAGTAGTCATATTTTTTTTTTTTGGTTTTTTCGAGATAGGGTTTCTCTGTGGCTTTGGAGGCTGTCCTGGAACTCGCTTGGTAGTCCAGGTTGGTCTCGAACTCACCGAGATACGCCTGCCTCTGCCTCCCGAGCGCTGGGATTAAAGGCGTGCGCCACCAACGCCCGGCCAGTAGTCATATTTTCTTAGCAGTTCAAGTCACATAGCTGAAGTCAAGGTTAAACGCACGAGAAGAGGGTTGGGCGGTGGTGGCCCACACCTTTAATCCCAGCACTCCGGAGGCAGAGGCAGGCGGATCTCTGTGAGTTTGAGGCCAGCCTGGTCTACAAGATCGAGTTCCAGGACAGCCTCCAAAGCTACACAGGGAAACCCTGTCTAGAAAATAAAAAGTGGGGCTGGAGAGATGGCTCAGAGGTTTAGAGCACTGACTGCTCTTCCAGAGGTCATGAGTTCAATTCCCAGCAACCACATGATGGCTCACAACCATCTGTAATGAGATCTGGTGCCCTCTTCTGGTGTGTAGATGTACATGGAGGCAGGGTGTTGTGTTTGTAATAAATAAATAAATCTTTAAAAAAAATGTGAGCATAGATTTCATGTGAATCCAACACACGAGCCTGGAGACTACTTAGACTTTCTTCTGGAAGAGAAAGGACAAGTGTGTTATACATTCCATCCCTGACATCTTACTCTCACTACACACTTTGCTTCGCACTGGGCCTGGTGGGTAACGCACACAGACAACCGCTACCAATCAGCTGGACTAGAGAGTGTGGAGTGTCTGCCCTCTGCTGCCTGTCACCTAAGGCAAGTGTGCTTTCCAGTTGTTTTTTGTTTGTTTGTTTTTGCCAATTTGACTGTCGCTGGAGATTTTTTCCTGTCTCTAGGGCTTCTTATTGGCTATCTCTGTCTTAATTATTAACCCGTTTCTATAAATCTATGTATTTCCATGTGGTCTTGGCTTGCCGGAGAATGCCTGGACCTGTTACTTCTTTGGCTGCCTTCATGGCATCCGCCTCCATTTCCTTCTGCCTACTCTTCCCAGAATTCTCCTTGTCTCCTAGTCCCGCCTGTCTTCCTGCCTCTACTGGCTATTGGGCTATTGACCACGCAGTGATTTATTCACCAACCAATAAGAGAAGCATATATACAAAAGGACCTCCCCCATCACCTGACACAAACCTATACATATCTGAGAGACTCATTTAAGGAATTGTCTCCATCAGGACAGCCTGTCTTAATTGATGGTTGGTGTGGGAGGACCTAGCTTACTGGGGGTGGAGCCACAGTTTCTCCTGGGTTGTATAGGAAAGCAGGCTCAGCAAGCCACGAGGATCAGGCTAGCAAGAAGTGTCTCTCGGTGACCTCTGCTTCAGTTCTCATCTTCGCATTTCTGCCCTGGCTTCTCCCTGTGACTGACTAGAACTGAACTGAAATACTCCCTCTCCTCCCCACGCTGCTTTTGGTCATGAGGATTGCTATTCTTGGTTGTCAGAGACATCTGAAATTAACTAAAGCCTAACTGGCTAGGCATACCTGCGAGGAATTTTATTTTTAAGTTAGATTATTTGAATTGGGAAGATCTGCTTTATCTATCTATTTTTTGGAGACAGGGTTTCTCTGTGAAACAGTCCTGGCTGTCCTGGAACTCACTCTGTAGACCAGGCTGGTCTCGAACTCACTGAGATCTGCTTGCCTCTGCCTCCTGAGTGCTGGGCTGAAAGGTGTGCGCCACCACCTCCCGGTTGGGAAGACCACTTCTACTCTGAAGCTTTTGAGGTGGGAAGACACACCTGTAATCTGGCCACACCTCCTGCTGGCAGCCTATAAAGACATGGGAGGGGAAGCTCTCTTTTTGCCTGTCTGCCCTCACTCTTGCTGGTAAGTCCATTCCATCACTGGCATTAGAGCACACTTCTTTGGGATTCTTGTGTGTACTGAAGACCAGCTAAAACATCCAGGCTCATGGACTGAACAACTACTGGACTCTTGGTAGCTAGTCAGACTAGCTGAAGCCATTCTAGTTATATGTTCATTCTCTTAAGACCCTTATTGATATAGTCATAGTCTTTATCACAAGAAGCAGAAACCTAATTAAGACAGCGAGAATGCCATGGGTGTCTAGTTATGTTCATGTTTGCCCTCTGTTCACCCAGCCCTGCTCTGACCTGAGGACTTTGAGAGGGCAGCTGAGGCCAATACTCATTTCAATCCCATAACATTCCTGGGAGATCAGGGCCATCACCCCACTTTACAGATGGGAAGAGTAATGTCAGAGACCCAGCAGAACACACGGGTGCTGCAGGCAATGGGTGCCAGACCCCGATGCAGTGGAGGGCAGAGGCTCCCAGTGCTCGGCTGTTCCCTGAGGAGATTACCCAAGCTGTGGCAGCTGTTAGCACCCGTCAGGACCTCATGCAGAAAAGCCAGAGCAGGTGAGTGGACACCCTGGGAATGTTCCCTACCAATAAAATACCTCCCTTCAAAGGGCCTGGGAAGCGTGACTTCAGACCGTCTTCTTCTAATCTGGTCTGGTGCCAAGTCATAAGCAGAGAAGTCTCCAGCCCCTGAGTGGGGGTGAGAGATGATCGAGGTTGGGGGTAGGAGTGGGGGGCCTCTCATTCAGGAAGAGAATAAGGGTTCTGTCCTACCCCAGTTGGAATGAGGGCCCTGGAGCCAAAGGGCTCAGGCTGGAGCGGGGCCAGCCAACCTTTGGCACATGAAGTGCCACCCCGCATTCATGGCAGATAATCTTGGTTATATTCATCCTGCCAGCCGGCACGCATTCTGAAAGCCCAGTCTGTTTCTGTCTCATGAGGTCTCTGCAGGAATGCCAAGGGTCAGCAGCCTGTCCCCAGACATAGGCAGAGTCCAGGCTAGTGCAAAGCAGGGTGTGGACAGCATCTGGGCACTGCCTGAGGCCAGACGGAGCCCTTTGTGCTCTGTGTCCTGGGAATACTCTCAACCCTGCAGACTGCCCAGTCGACAGAGCTGCTGGTGCCAGGCCAGGCCCCGGGGCAGCCAGAGTAAGAGTGACTTCCTGGACACCGGTGGCCATTGGGTTTCCCTCTCTGACTTCTGAAGGTGCAGGCCGCAGCACCCAGACACAGCCACGCCCCTTCTTCACCACAGGGCAGCCGAACGTGGTGGAAACGGGGAGGGGGGGCGGCGGAGAGACGACTCCTGGGTTAAAGGCACTCACTACTCTGCCGTTTAGGACACTTGTGGAGTTCTCTTTCCACCTTCACAGAGATAGATCCCAGGGACTGAACTCATGTCACCAGACGTGTGCAACAAGCTCGATTACCAGCGAGCCATCCGACCAGTGTGTGACTGCTAAGGCTCCATGCAGCTCAGGCTGAGGCCACTGTGTAGCTGAGGGTGATGTTGAACTCCTGACCTTTCTTCCTTCGCCTCCGTGGGCTTACCTCCTTCAGCTCCCCCAGCCTCCTGCGGCTCCCCCAGCTTCGTAGCTCTTTCTTGACATGCTGCTCTGACTGCAGCGCACTGGTAAGCTCCATGTTCTCGTGGTCTGGACAGAGAGCAGCAGTCAGCAGGACCTTAGGGAGCCAGACCTGCGTATGCACCTCCTCCCACAGAGCAAGGAAGGCTTCCGGATCATCTCCGCACGCCCCAGAGCTCTGGCTGTGGCTGGTTCTCACCGGCCCTTGGCCACCTGGGGTCACGCCCTCCTCTCCCCCACACATCCTCACCTGGCCCACATGGGTCTCCCGCTGAGCCCACTCCACAGCAGCACGTTGTAACTGCTGGTTACTATCAGAGGCCTCAGACTGGCTTGAGAACTGTACAAGGAAAATGAGGGTTCCTTTGCAGTGCCTCCCACAAGAGTGTGAGCTAGCTAGTGGGTAACTCATATGCCGTGTAAGAAAAGTGCCAGGAGGCGGTAAACAGCTTCTTGCTGCGTGTGTCGTTTAAATGAAGCAGAATGATGGCATTTCCGCTGGGCATGGGGCCTCCTGCCCGCAACCTCAGTGCTTGGAAGGCTAAGGTAGAAAGATTACCATGAGTTCAAGGCTAGCCTGGTTGCCTAGTGGGTTACAGGTCATCCTGGGTACTGATAATATTACTGGTAGAGCCAGGCAGTGGTGGTGCACGCCTTTAATCCCAGCACTCGGGAGGCAGAGGCAGGTGGATCTCTGTGAGTTCGAGGCCCGGGCTGGACCGACAGCCTCCAAAACATACAGAGAAACCCTGTCTCATAAAAACCAAAAAAAAAAAAAAAAAAAAAGACTACTGGTAGAGCAATTGCTCTATCACTGTTTTTAAGTTTTATTAACTTTTAGGCAGGGGTACATGTATATGACATTGAACTTCTTATCCTCAATTTTCCACCTTCTGAGTTCCGGAATTACAGACAGGCACCTCCTTACCCCATACCCAAGAACTTGTGCCAACTCCACCAGGGCCATTTTTAACACATCTATTAGAACAACACAAAATTAGGCAGTGGTGGTACATGCCTTTAATCCTAGAACTCAGGAGGCAGAGGCAGGTGGATCTGAGATCGAGGTCAGCCTGATCTATGAAGTGAGTTCCAGGATAGGCTCGAAAGCTACACAGAGAAACCCTGTCTCTAAAGCCAAAACAAACAAAAGAGCAACACACCAGTGTCTCCTAAAACAATAAATCCCAAGGGGACAGGCAGTGAGCGCACAGCCTTAGCCATGTGGGAGCCGGAAAGCATAGCCCAGCATCATCTCAGAGACACAGCTTTAAAACCTTCCAAATCTATGCGCACACCCCCAACCCCATTAATATTTACTGTGTTTCAAACAGACAGCTGCTTCAGAAATGCCTCGTGTCTCCTCCATGGCCTGCGGCACCCCTGCTTGACATGATTGGGGGAAGTTTCAAGCTGTGAAGTTCAGTTTCCCAGGAACTACCCTACATTACAGATGCAGTTCATCCCAGGGAGCTTGACTTGGGGGCACTCTGGCTCCCAAGTAGCAGGGAGCTCCAGTGTAAAGCTTAGGACTCAGAAAAGTATCTTAGAGGGAGAAATCTGAGGAAAAGCCAAGCCAGCCCAAATCTGTTCCCACAGCCATTAAGGCATGTTGTCAACCTTTCCCCATTGGGATGCACGAGGATTATAAGTTCTCTGATCCTTTCCAACATTTATTTTATATTAATGTTGTTTGTTTATATTAATCTTTCTTTGTGAAACATTATTTAATTAGGGCATGGATGGGGTCATTTACAAGAATGATCTGAAAGTGGTACACTTCTGAAGAAAATCTCTCAGCAACCATTAACTGTCTATATAAATCATGTGTGTGGGGTACCTTATGCGTCCCATCCCTCCATGATGGATGTTGGTGAGTCCTGTGCATCCTATGCCTATGACCACAGCCGCTGAGAGTTTAAAGGATACAATAAGGATACAATGGTGTACTCAGAAGAGAACAAAACACCCACCTCTTCTTTGGGCTCTCTCTCTCTCTCTCTTTTTTTTTTTTTTTTTTTTTTTTGCCTTTTGAAACAGGGTTTCTCTGTGACTTTGGAGGCTGTCCTGGAACTAGCTCTTGAAGACCAGGCTGGCCTGGAACTCACAGAGATCCGCCTGCCTCTGCCTCCCGAGTGCTGGGATTAAAGGCATGCGCCACCAATGCCCGGCTTGGGCTCTTTCTTATATTACTTTATTTTTCTTTTCTTTTGTCTGCTAGCTTTGGTATTTTGAGACTGAGTAGAATGTAGCCTAGGCTATATTAACCTGCTATGCTGAAGGGTTCTGAAACAGCCCCTGAACTCCTGACCCTCACGTCTCCTCCTCCCAAGTGACAGGGTTATAGTTACACACAACTGATGAGAAAGATGAAGGTTAAAAGGCCGTGATCAGGAGCGATGGGTGGATGGATGGCGTCTGAGTGTGCAGCCAGGACTCGTCTGTAGCCTAATGGAGAATGGGGCTGACCGGGCCCCTGGACGCAGCTGTGCCGCAGAAGATCCCAGCAGACGAACCCAGCCCTGGGACTTCGGACCCCAGGCCTCAGGAGGTGCATGAGGAAGGCAGAGTCCCTTCTCAGGCCTTTCCTGACTTCTCTGGCCTCTGTCCAGACTTCCTCTCACCAGTCTCTTCACAACAGGTTCTCCACACAGTTCCCGCCCACTGTGCGAACCCCAACCTCGAAGGCCCTGTACCATCCAATCAGCTCAGGTGATGCCCTGCCCTGGCACCTGGATCTCACATCAGCCTCCTTCCCTACTGCCCCGACCTCGGCGGCCAGATCCCCATCACCCCTTCAATCGTGTGCCTCCTCAGGCAGATCAGAACTGGCCAGGGCTGGGGGGTTCCATCTGCTGAACATGTCTGCCCCACCCTGCCCTCCTCTACATCCCAGCATCTGGCCGCCCATATCAGTTCCCTTCAAGGTCGCACCAGCTCATCTCTGACCCACTCCCTCCCTCCACGCCTGCCTGCTCTGAAGCCGGCTTCTCCAGCCACCTCACAGCTTTTGCTCCTGACCTGGCCCCGCCTGTTCTCAGTCCTGCGTATACAAATCTCCCCTTCATGCCGGCCACTCCTTTGGCTACTAAGGAACTATCTTCTGTGGTTACTCCCTGAACCCAAAGTACTTTATCTCTCACCCCCAAGCACTCTCTACTCTCTTGATTAAACAGGAAAAGCTTGGTACTCCCGTTTGCTGCCTCTGCACACCAACCCAGGTACCATGCAGCTGAGTCATTGCCAACTACACAAGGAAAGGACAGTGTGGGCTCCTGTTGGAATCTCGGCAGCAAGACACTATCCTTTAGCAAGGCCCTTTAGGCTGGCTCGCTCCCCACCACAGAGCTGGGCTAATGGCAGCCAAAAGGCAACTGGCCTCACTGTGTCCACCTGTTTCTGCTATTGTGTGGGCAGAGCCTAGTCCAGTCTAATCCAATATGCTCTTCTGTACGTTGTCATTGGATGGCAAGAGCTTCTGTCTCTCCTGGAATGAGAGAGCTGTAGTTGGAATCATAAGAGCTAAGAGACGGTGCTCTCCAGGGGACATGGGGAGCATCACATGGGCCCCAGGGGACATGGGGAGCATCACATGGGCCCCTCACCTGCAGTTGTTCCCCGAGAGCGTCCCTTTGCCAGCTTCCGCTGTAACCCTATGCCACGGCATGGGGAGTGCAGCTTGCAGCAGGGCAGCCTTCCAACCCAGCAAGTGAGAAGCCCCAGAAAGGCACCAGTGGCCCAGGACAGGCCCACCAACGAGACCACATGATCGAGGATCCTGTGGAAGGCAGGGTCCACCTACTGCCTTCCTATCTGAGGTCTCTGCTCTCCACCCTGCTGGTTGGTAGGTCTGAATCCCTAAAAGCCTGAAGGCCTGGGCATATCACTAAGGTTCTGGGTAACTGCCTGAACTTGCTACTCATTGTTCACAGTCCGCTACACCTGCTTTGTTGGGGGGAAGGCGCTGACTACCCATTCTCCGCCTGGTGCAGAAAGATGTCGGGGCCCCACATTCTCCACTTTGTCCGGGTGTTGTGGCCGCAGCAGCGCGCTCGGGTTTGTAAAGGGCAGTCGATAGCCGCTTGGGCCTGGGGCTCCACGTGCGAGTCCCATTGCCTTGGTATGGCCCTGGCTCATCAGTGGTGTCTGTCTCTCTCGGGAGGGCTGGGGAGAGTCCCTTTCACTTCTCGATCCACTCCCTGAGCCCCGCCTTCTCTACGACCACTCCCTGCCCAAAGTGACCCAGAGCCAAGATGGGGTCCTAGGCCCCAGATGAAGACCCGTTCTGGATCCATCCTTGCTGTCTCCTGTCAGAAAAATACACCTGCAGCTCTGGGGCCTGATGGCTCTCCCAGGACATGCAGCTGCTCAGGTGCCAAGGACTTTATTGCAAACTCACCCTGGGTTTGTGCTGCTAGGGGAGGGAGGCACCAGGAGCCATTAGCTCCTCCATTAGCTCCCCATGAAGCTGGGCCTGAAGGGAGCGTGTTGTCAGGACAAAGACACAGAGGGGAGGTCTTTTTTTTGGCTTCATTGGTGTACATACTGTTCCCACTCATTTCAAGAATTGTTGAGAATTCTAATCCTAAACTCTAAGAAGTACTAATCTCAAGCCAGAATTCATTGCTTTTTTGTTTCTGATAGGATCTCTTTTTATTATTATTATTATTATTATTTTTTTGGTTTTTCGAGACAGGGTTTCTCTGTGGCTTTGGAGGCTGTCCTGGAACTCGCTCTGTAGACCAGGCTGGCCTCGAACTCACAAAGATCCTCCTGCCTCTGCCTCCCGAGTGCTGGGATTAAAGGCGTGCGCCACCAACGCCCGGCTATTATTATTTTTATTATTATTTTTTTTTATTATTAATATTAACATCTGCTTAGCGTATGTGTATCAGTCTGTGTGTGCACACTTGAAGGACAATGTGGTGATATTTTGTTTATGATCTAATTAAGCCACTGGAGATCAGTTTGCAGAGCAACCACACTAGTTATCTGTAGAAATTACTGGTGGCACACACCTTTAATCGCAGGACTCAGGAGACAGGCAGATGGGTCTATCTCTCGGGTTCAAGGCCACCCTAACCTACACAAGAGTGAGGAATAGCAGAGCTCACACCTTTCATTCCAGCACTTGAGATCACGCACCTTTCATCCTCTTTCAGATTCAGCTGGGAGAGTAAAAACTACTGGCTCCGCTGCTTTGCTTCTCTGATCTTCAGCGTGAAGCTTGAACCCCAATATCTGTCTCTGGGTCTTTTATTTTTCGTGTTACAGGACAACTTTATGGAGTTGGCGCTATCTTTCCACATTTGTGGCAACTCCAGGGATTGAACCCAGGCCTTCTTTACCCAATAAATCAAGAGACATGAAACAGGATCTTCTGAAACCCCAGGGTGGTTTCAATCTTCCTGCCTTAGATTCTCAAGTAGTAGGATTACAGGTCATTATGTTTCACGACATCCTGCTTTCTATTCTAAAGAGTTTTGTGTAGCCTGAGCAGCTTCTTAGATAATCTTAATAAATACTATTGCATAAATAAGTTAAGGAGCGGGTGGTGGTGGTGCTCACCTCCAATCCAAGCACTCGGGAGGCAGAAGCAGGGGGATCTCTGAGTTCAAGGCCAGCCTGGTCTTCAGAGTGAGTTCTAGGATAGCCAGGGCTACAGAGAAACCCTGTCTCAGAAAAACAAACTAACTAACAAACCCCATAAATAAATTAAGGAAAGACATCGCACTTAGTGGTCATGACCTTGGGGCCAAGTGCCAAGGGGCTATATGAACCTGTCTTGAGGGTCTGACCCAGATTCTCTGTGGATGGCAGATCTTTCTCCAAAGGTTGTGCATGCTGGTAGAATTGATTCTGGTGGATCCTCTAGCCAGTAAATTGATGGATACTGGTTTTTGAACAGAGACAGAAGAACATGGAACTGGGGCCAAATTTAGATCCTGCCTTAGGGTTTAAGGTGACAAGGTGGCATTTCAGTAGGACCCAAATGCCAAGAGGGATGCAGGATACGTAGGTGTCTTAGTCACTGTTCTATAGCCGTGCAGAGATGCCTTGACCAAGACAAGACTTATGAAAGAAATCATTGATTTGGAGTCTGCTTGCAGCTTTGGAAGTTTAGTCCATGTTCAGCATGGTGGGGAGCATGGTGGCATGCGGGCAAGCACCGAGACAGCAGCCAAGAGTGACATCCTCAACTGTGCCTGGCATGGGCTTTTGAAACCTCAACGCCCATCCCAGTGATGCAATTACTCCAGCAAGGTCACACCTACTCTAACAAGGCTACATCCCCTAATCCTTCTAATCCTCTCAAATGGTGCCACTTCCTGGTGGCCAAGCATTCAAATATATGAGCCTCATATTCAAATATATACATATAAAACATCATTCTTTTGTTCAAATAAATGACTTATTATTCATCTTTATTCTATGTGCATTGGTGTTTTGTCTGCATGTATGCATGCATGAGGGTGTTGAATACCCTGGAGGTAGAATTAACAGACAGTTGTGTGCACGGCCAGGTGGATGTTGGGAATTGAACCTGGATCCTCTGGAAGAGCAGTCAGTACTCTTAACCTCTGAATCATCTCTCCAGTCCCAATATAAGGCCATTCTTACTCAAACCTTCACGGTAGGTGTGGGTGTTAAGTTTATGGAAAGACCTGTGCCACAGAAGAAGGGGCAGTGGGGAGGGTGACAGGCCCAAGGGTCTGTGGTCAAGGGTACCCAAAGTCCAGCTATGGTCAGCTCTGTGTAGGGTGAGGGTGTAGCTCCAGAGGCCCTGAACCCCAGAGACAGGGTCCAGCTTCCTGATATGGCAAGGGCTCTGCAGTTATGGAAAGCAAAGCCCAGCTGAACATATCCCAGAGTGTTTATATAGGAGCTGGAGCAACAGCTCAGTGATTCAGCTGAACACATCCCAGTGTTTGTATAGGAGCTGGAGTAATGGCTCAATGATTCAGACCACTGGCTGCTCTTCCAGAGGACCTGGGTTCAATTCCAAGCCCCCACATGTCAACTCACAGCTGTCTGTAACTCCAGTTACTGGGGAAATCTGTTGCTGGCCTCCAAGGGCACCGAGCATACACATGGTGCACCTACATACATGCAGGGAAAATGCCCACACACATAAAATAAAAGTGTTTAAATAAATTTTAAAAGGGGTGGGGGTGGGGGGACGGGACAATCAGTTAAGTAGTCCACGGTGGTAGTATCCAAACCACCATGTGAAGGACCTTAATGCAGAATCCCAGGGATTGAGTTTAGACCATCAGGCTTGCAACCACTTTTACAGGCTGAACCATCTCACTGTCCGTTTGTTTTGTTTTTTTTTGCAGTGCTGGGGGTGGAGCCCAGGCCCTAGCGTATATTAATCAAGTGCTCCACCCCTAAGAGCCCCACTCTTGCCTTCCTTCTAAACACAGGGCAGGAGGTTCTGCCAACACGCCACAAGCTGGGATGCCCCCAGCACTGCCTGAACTCAAGTGGTGTGCAGTCACTGTCTGTTTGTAATCATTGATACCATCTCCCTTTTTACTACTGCAAAATGAAAGTTTGCTCCTTAAAATTAAAAACAATTGCTTTGCTTGGCTAGCAGCTTCTAAAGGCTTATTTGGGAAAAAGAAGTATTTCTATAAAAGGAAGGGGAGCATTTATAACAAACAGGGAAGCACGGGGTCGGGAAGAAGGGTTGGTTGGAAAGATCACTGGCCACACAATCCTGCAGATAGGCATTTAGATCTCAGAACCTACATAAAACCTGGTGTAGTGATGCAGTTCTCTGTGATCTGGACTGTGGTTTTCCAGGGAAGTGGAGACAGGAGAACCTCCAGAAGCCCGTGGACCAGCCAACAGCAAGGAGATCCTGTTTCAAGCAAGGCAGAAACCAGGAGTAGGGACCACTGTAATCCCAGCACGCAGGAGTCCGAGGCCAGGCTGGGCGGTGATGGTGCACACCTTTAATCCCAGCAGAGGCAGGCGGATCTCTGTGAGTTCGAGGCCAGCCTGCCTACAGAGCGAGTTCCAGGACAGCCAGGGCTACGCAAAGAAACCCTGCCCCCAACCCCCAAGAAGAGTCAGAGGCAGGTGAATTGCCTGGTCTGTATAAGTTCCAGGACAGTCAGTGCTAAATAGTGAGTCCCTGTTTCAAAAGGACAAAACCAGAAACAAAAAGGAGGAAAGGTCAGGACTGATACCCAAAAGGCTGTTTTCTGAGCTCGGCATGCGCCATGGCACCCACACCACCACACCAAGTGCACACACGTAGGTAGACACACGTAGTAGACAGATGGACTGGTCTAGGGGTAGAGAGAGGCAAAGACGCGGGGCTGCATTTGAGGCATGTGGGCTCAAGCGCTGTCCCAGGCCGCTTCCCACTCATAAGAGTTTCTCCAGAGACCTTTTTCTTGTTCTTGCTTTTCCTGCACCCTCATCCCAGAGAAAGGGTGCATAGTTCCTTCTCGGGGTGTGGTGCTGCCTATTTTTAATCCCAGCACTCTGGTGGCAGAGACAGGAAGATCTCTGGAAATTTGAGGGCAGCCTGGTTTACATAGTGAGTTCAAGACCAGCCATGGTGGCACAGTGAGAAAAAAAACAAAAACGAAATTATTTCTTCAGTGGTACATGAAGTGGGAAATGGCCAGGGTTCACCGTCATAGTCTACATAGCACAGGACACTGGCTGGTCTCCAGTGACAGAAACAACGTCAGTCCTCACACTAAACTTTTGTTGTTGCTGTTCTGAAACGTTTGCTTCTCTTTCTTTTTCCACACAGGGTCTCTCTATTGTAGCCCAAATTGGCCTCAAAGGCAAGATCTTCCTGCCTCACCCTCCTGAGTGCACTGTGCAGCCATCACACCCAGCTCTGAGGACTCTCTTAAGCTATTAAATATTGCACTGGTTAGTTTTTGTCAGAACGGGAGGGAACCACAGTTGAAGAATTACCTCCATCAGATTGGTCTGTGGGGACATTTTCACGGTTAATAAGGGAGGGCTAAGGCCACTGTAGGTGGAGCCCACCCTGGGTTATATAAGAAGCTGAGAGAGCTAGTCAGTTGCATTCCTCCAGAGTTCCTGTTTCAATTCCTGCCTCCAGGTCTTTTTCCTTGAGTCTTTCCCCAACTTCTGTCAGTAATAAACTGGGCACATAAGAGGAAATAAACCCTTTCCTCTAAAAGTTGATTTGGATTGTGTTTTTATCCCACCAACAGAAACCTAACTAGGACAAAGACCGCAGGCCATGATGCCTGCCATCCACTCAAGGAACAAAGGCAAGAGAATCAGGAATGAAGACGATCTCCTGAGTCATACCAAGTTTGAGAAAAGTTATTAAATACATATACATGATACAAGGACACAGACCCAGAAATGCTTGCTTCCTTCTTGTGTGAGGCTGGGAATAACCCCAGGCCCTCATATATGCTGTAAGCAGCGGTGTGCTGCGAAGCTACACCCCCAGTTGTAGTTCACAACAACTTAAGACTTTAAATCAAGCTTTCAGGCTTCTTTTTCAATTGTTGTTTTGAGACAGGGTTTCTCTGTGTAACTCTGGATGTCCTGGAACTTGCTTTATAGACCAGGGTGATCTCAAACTCGGAAATCCTCCTGCCTCTGCCTCCCAAGTGCAAGGATCAAAGACATGTGTACCACATTCACCTGTAGTCACGGTGTTTTGTGTGTGTGTGTGTGTGTGTGTGTGTTTTATGTATATGCTGCTCTGTTGCAAAGAGATATTGTGGAACCTTAATAAAATAGATTTAATACAGTAGAATGAAAATAAATCAGGGTAAAAGTACATACGAAAGGCTAGAATGAAGTTGGTTAAACTCCATAAAAATGTTTAAAATGATCTCAAACTTTCTTGAGTTTCCTATTGGCCCAAGCCAA
Organism: Mesocricetus auratus; assembly: GCF_017639785.1. NCBI lineage: Eukaryota > Metazoa > Chordata > Mammalia > Rodentia > Cricetidae > Mesocricetus > Mesocricetus auratus. The sequence continues at coordinate 3,750,434 of NW_024429224.1, read as the reverse complement.
GAAAAAAGCATGGCTAGTTCGAACAGTTAGTTGGGGATTCTGGTTTAAAGAGACCTCGTTCCTATCTCACCTGTGAATGCTGGCCCTGAGTACATTGTGCAGCTCCTCCAAACTTGAGGCTCACAGCCTGTGAGAGAGAGCTTGGGAGTTCTAGAGGGAGTGGTGAGACAAGCCGAGGTGACTTCCAATTCCGGAAGGTGCTGGGGGATCTCCTGAACTCCTCTGTCGTCACCAAGTCTTGGTCCCAGCTGTCTCAGGGCACCTAAGACCCCTATCCAGCCTGAGGGAAGGGGAGCATGGGAGAGGCATCCACTGCACCTAGGACTCTCTGACAGCCACAGTGTCTTTTGTTTTTGGTTTTTCGAGACAGGGTTTCTCTGTGGCTTTGGAGGCTGTCCCAGAACTAGCTCTTATAGACCAGGCTGGCCTCGAACTCACAGAGATCCGCCTGCCTCTACCTCCCGAGTGCTGGGATTAAAGGCGTGCGCCACCAACGCCCGGCTCCTACACAGTGTCTTGCCCTACACCGCAAAGCTTCTCTGATGCCGAGGAAGAATATCATCTACAGGAGCCCCCCGTTGTGTCTTTCGTGCTGTTCCCTTCCTTCCCCCCCTGAAGAGTGGATTAGATTCAAAGGCTAAGGGGTTTGAGGGGCTCAGTGATCCAACACCCATTCAAAGCCTGGCAATCTCTGGAGAGGAGTCAGCGATGCAAGCCGAAGCTCCTTCACCTGAAGAGTTGGTTGTTCAGACACTTTTGCCTTCATAAGGAGGTCAGTTCTACATAGTCCAGACCTCACCTCCTATGAAGTACCCATTGCCTGGCACAATGCACCAAGGAATATGCATGAGTGGTGTGCGTATGAATGTGTGACGGTGTCTGTGTGTGTGTGTGTGTGTGTGTGTGTGTGTGTGTGTGTGTGTGTGTGTGTGTGTGTGTGTATGTGGTAGTGGAGCCAGATTTGCTTTGTAATGAGACCTGGTGCCCTTTCTGACCTGCAGGCATAACTATATATATAATAAATAAACAAATCCAAAGAAGGAATGTCCTTGACTCTGTTAGTTTATACCATTTTGTTCTAGACTTGACTAGGTGTGTCCACTCCTTGGCTTGGCATTCAAAGCTGGCCTTTCAGGGGACTTTTCCCATGGCTATCTTGAATGACTGTCAACTATCAGCACTTCCGGAGTTTGTTGTCAACATAAAGATGGCAAAAAACATGATCTGAGCAGCCTTGAACCCCTAGTTCTGCCACAGGCTATCCTGCTCTGTGGTCTTAGGTAAACGCCTGTGTATTATGTTTGCCTTGCCATGGGCAGGTGTACTTATAGTCTACTTTCAACAGTATGTAGAACACACGGATGGTTCTCAGGTAACAGTGACAGGTGACCTGATTGGGAAACCTGGGTCTTCCATTTCCAGACTATGTGACAAGTGACTCATCTGGGACCCACTGTGACTATTTATAAATGAGGAAATGAACTGTATTTACCATACAACACACAAAAGCCTGAAGACAGAAGGAGGGACCTGAAGGAGGGTTGGGGACGAGGGCTGGCCTTGTGTCCCACCCCTGGAAACTATGTCACATGTTTACTCTTCAAACCAATGTATCTAGTGTTCCTGTTCCCTAGACTGCTGCTGTGGCCTGAGCACCTCTCACATGGCTGGGCCATGACATCACAAAATACACACACCCAGGGCCAAGGGAAAGGTCAGGGTGTGCACAGGCACTGGGGAGGGGTGTGTCCCAAGTCCTCTGACAAGGCCAGAAGGGGAACTTGTGGTGGTCAGTTGGGTGGGGGAGCTGGGTGTGGCTACCACTGTAAGTCAGACCTGGCTGGGCTGGGTGTCACTGTCCCTCTTTATTTCAGGGGTGAGTTACTCCTTAAGCAGAACATCACCCAACAATGTCTGGAGGAAATGAAGTCTGCACAGAGTCTGAATCTCCCTCTGCAGCGCTGCACACTGAGATTGATTTCATAATGGGTTTCCACAGCAGGTGTCCTAGGAGCCGGCCAAGGGCACAGAGAAGGGTCCAGTGCTGGGGTCTGTTTTCTTTGCAGGCAGAGCTGTCTCCCAGGTGGGAGGGTACAGGGCTTTTCCAAAGGAGATCAGCTATGCCCTGGCCTGTGTGACTCCACCCTAGAACTGTTGAGACCTGTATTTGCTTTGGTAAAACAAGGAGATGGGCAAAAGGACTTCTCTACAGCTTTAAAAAGAAGCCGTATGCTGGCTCGAGAGGTTGCGTGCTCAGGGCTGTGCGTGTGTAGAGACACGTGAGCGACAAGCAGTACCAGGGCAGCCGCCAACCCCATCGCAGGGAAGCTGACACATGTCCACAGTCCCAAGTCCTGTCTCAAAGAAAATCCCGGTGCTGAGACCCTAGTCTCCCCTTTCCTGATTCTATCTCCTGGCTTCGCCCTGCAACCAGAGAAGGCCCCAAGGTCTCTTCTGAACCCCTCTGTGCTGTCTCCCCCAGATTCCCAGGCTGCTGGACCGCCCACCAGATGATCAGATCAGGATCGACAAGGAAGAGGGAGCCGGTTCCATCTCGGGGCCACCCTCTCCAGGGACAAAGGCCTTACTCCTAGCAATCCCTGAGTATGAGCGCTAGCTTTGAAGGTTCACAAAGGACCTGAGACCCAAGGCTTTGGGAAAGGATACGGGAGGAGTCAAGGCCTACTAGGTGGCCAAGACCAAGGCCTCTGATACAGAAGTTGAGATGGGGGAGCTCGAGCCAGCACCCTATGTTGCAGAGCTGAGCTGCCCAGCCCTTCTCGGTTGTTGAGGGATGTGCAGGGAGGGCAAGGAGTAGCCACCCAGCCTGTGCTTGCTTCAGAGTTGTGACAGTGAACTTCTGGAAGTTCTGTGGTCAGAAAGAGCAGGGGAGCTCAGGGGACGACCACAGGTCAAGAGGCGCTCAAGGTTACCAGAAGAGGGGCCTGGAGCTGTGGAACGTCAGTGCACAGGTACCAAAGACCTCAGGCTTTGTGGAGCCCTGGGAAGGGTGCTGGAGATGGCAAGAGCTGGGCGAGGTCATCTTATCTATAAGACGTGGCTACTGTGATAACACAGCCTACCTTACTACAACTGGGTGCTGCCCCTTTGGGCTTCAGTCACCTCCTCTGCTCAGCGGGTTAAGGATCTCTACCTCCAGGAGAAGCAGTGAGAATCGAAAGGGTAAACGCAGGAAAAGCCCTCAGCACAACACTCTGCCTTGGCTGCCATCAAAGCCAATACCTAGCCCAGGACACCCCCAACTGATATTGATATCGGTTGTAGGAGTTGGTAGGGACAGCCCCTACTCCTCTGCTGCCCTCCCCTGTGAACACAGGCCCCCATTCAGACCACGAAGCTGAGGGTGTAGGTGAGCTGGTGGCCATTGTCCCAGGCATAGAGCACCCGCTCCTTGGGATTGTAGTCAACTTGAGTGGTGTAGGAATACTCATTGAGGAAGGGCAACCGTGGGTGAGCATCAGTGCCTGTGTGGGTGTCGAAGGCATAGGCCACCTGGCCTTCATGCTGGTTGTAAGTATCCACGGCGTACAGGATGCCACACACCAAGAAGCAGTTCCCATAGGAGTTCCTCCTCAGCCGTGTCTTCCACGTGGTCTCCTGGTGCACAGAGAGGTCTCCAGGGTCCAGGCGGCTCAACACAATCACCTCATGCTGGGTTCCATCTTCATCCACAGCTGGGTAGATGACCCACAGACCACTCTCGTCCACAGCAAAATCAATGTCTGAGTGGCCACGCCACTTCCAGGGTGTGGTGTCCCCGTAGACTACATCAGGCAGCAGTGCCCAGGAGGCCACAAAGCGCTGGCGCAGGTCGTATTTGATGATGTTCTTGGTGAAGGCACGGTTGTAGTAGAAGGCACCCTGGTACACCACATGGCCTGTGCCGATCCAGTTGTAGGGTAGCTTGTACATGTTACTCCATCGACCTGCATATGGAAAGCGGAGGGTCATACCAGAACATCCCGGGCAGCCCAGCCCACCTGTGCCGGTTAGTTTGAATCAACCTAGAGGAACTGCCCAGGTCACATCGGCCTGTGGCCAAATCTGTGACAGATCGTCTTGCTTGATGATGGATGTGGGAAGGCCATGCCTAGGTAAGTGGCCAGGGCTATATAAGGAAGCTAGCTGGCTAGCTGGGTAGGGTGTAGAGGTGCATGCCTTTGATCCTAGCAGAGTCAGGTGATCTCTGTCAGTTCAAGGCCAGCCTGGTCTACATAGTGAGTTCCAAGACATCAAGGGCTATGTAGTGAGAACTGTCTCAAAAATACAAAACAAAAAGACAACAACAAAAACACACTGGGCGGTGGTGGCGCCCGCCTTGAATCCTAGCACTTAGGCAGAGGCAGAGGCAGGTGGATCTCTGTGAGTTTGAGGCCAGCCTGGTCTACAGAGCTAGTTCTAGGACAGCCAGAGCTACACAGAGAAACCTTATCCAGAAAACAAATCAAGTAAACAAACAAAAATTTCACAAATTCAACAGAACAAACAAAAAGAAAGCTAGCTCAGCATGACCTGGAGAGCCAGCCAGAGAGCAACACTCCTCTGGGGTCTCTGCCTTGCCTTCTTGGCCCTGACCTCCCTGAGTGACTGAAGTATAAAGTAAACGCTTCCTTCTCAAGTTTCCTGGGCAACAGAAAGTAAACTAGAACGTCACCACAGAGACCATCAAGGGCTCCCCAGTGCCCAACAAGCATTTGGCACCAAAACTTGACCGTATGACTGGACCTGAGCCCATCATCTGGTTCATACAATCGTGCCATGAAGGAAGTACTAACATCCTCCATGTTCCCACGAGTCCTGGCTTCCAGGTCCCCAGTTGTGACATTGGAGCTAGGATTGAGGTGCAGGGTGATGTTAACCATGTGCCGTTTCAGAGGCTTTGCATATGATGTTCACTGGGCCAGGTTTGCTACCCCCCGTCCAATCTGCGTAGGGAATGCCTACCTGCCTCAGTGTCCCTAGCCAAGGCGACCTCCCTAGGTTACAGTTAGGCCTCCCCTCAGGCTTTGCTTTGGCACTTGTCACATCTACCAGCCTGTGAGCGGCTCCAGACACAGGCCAAGCCAATCTTGAGCTTTGAAAGGATGTGAGTTATTCCAGGACATTGTCTGTGATCCCATGGTTCTCCTACATGGGACTGTACCCCACCCTGTTCTCACTACCCCACTCCATGACACCATGTGGCTTCTGCCAGGCCTCTACACACGCTGAGCCTCCTGTCTGAGACGCCTCTCCTTCTCTCTCATTTTCCTCCTGGTCCTCCGCAGAGCTCAGTTCAGCACTCGAAGCCCCCTGAAGTCTTCCTGTATCTCCACGTTCTTCTCACAGAGCTCTGAACTTGACTGACCTAAACTGTACCAAGACCGCCCCTTTAAGCCTTTCCCTCTTCCAGAAGATGAATTGCTGGAAAGTAAGAGTTTTAATGGCCTTTCCCCACGTCCTGCTCCAGATCTAATAACCAAAAATTCTCCCCCTCGTGCTCAGAGTCCCACTGTAGGCCTTGCCCAGAGTTGCAAGTCTTCAAAGACCCGAGGCCTTCTTTCTTGGAAAGCAGGCAATAGTCTCATGGATTTAGGAAGATTGATAAAATGTGAGTGGACACTGAGCTGGATAGTTTTTGTTGGTTTGTTCTGTTTGAGACATGATCTCGCTATGTAGCCAGCCTTGGCTATCCTGGAACTCACTATGTAGATCAGGTTGGCCTCCAAAGCACAGAGATTCAGGCTGGCCTCTGCCTCCTGATGCTAGGATTAAAGGTGTCCTGGCTTTCTTGGATGATGAGCAGTGATGTGGCAGTCTGAGCCACATACACCCTCTCCTCCCCACTTGCTTTTGGTCGTGGTGTTTCATAGAAGCAACAGAAACCCACACTGGGACAAACACGCACAGGCAATTGCACAGAACACTCAGCGAGCAGAAGCACCAGAGCAGGTCACACTCGTGAGGTCACGAGGCGGGGCCACATCTGCCTCCTTTGCCCCTGCGATCAGTTCCCAGCAGTGGCTAACAGGATTCTCTGGGCCCTCAGACATCAGTCCTTGGAGCTAGGACAGGCTGGACGTTGGGAATCACAGGCACAGGAAGGACCATCCGCACACCCTTCTCCCTTTCCCTCTCCTACCCAGCTTCCCTGACCTTGTTTGAAATTTTCCAGGTTTCGAAATTCCACCAGGCTGTTTCCATAGTAGTAGTTGGTGACGTAGATCCTGTCATCTAGAGCTGTAGGGTCCTTCATCCAAGCCCCTTCATGGCGCCCATAACTGTGGTGCTTCACAGGGGGGTCCACAGCTCTGAGGGTACCCTCACAGCTGTTCTCCCTGCCTGCAAGGAGCAAAGGACACAGCACTTGACATACAGAGCCAAGAGTTCCAACCCAGAGCAGGGGGTCTAGAAAGTGATCCAAGTATCTTTTTTTTTTTTTCCCAAGACAGGTTTACACTGTGTAGCTCTGACTGTCCAGGAACTGGCTCTGTGGACCAGGTTGGCCTTGAACTCAAGATCTGCCTGTCTCAGCCTCTCTAGCCATGTGCCACCATGCCTGGCTTATGAACTTTAACTCTCTCGAAGGTTTTGTTGGTGACTTTTGGCCTACGACCAAAGCAATGCCTAATCACTGGAAAAAGCAGGGACAGTAAGGAGAACAGAGGGGATGTATACCATTCAAAGTCTAGCATCTACTCTATGGGAAAATAAAGCACAAAAAAGAGTCCGTCTCTGTTGGGGAAGTCCTGTGCATATGTCAATAAAGCACTGCTGGCCAATAGGGAATCTAGATAGGTGGGACTAGGAGTCCAGAAGGACTCTGGGAAGGAGGAACACAGAGAGTCAAGATGTTGACACCATGGGGTAGGAAGCCCGTAACTATTCTCCGGTAAGAGAAATACTTAGATTAACAATTATGGGGTAATTACTTAAGTCAGAGCTAGCCAGTAAGAAACAAGCAAGGCCAACAGCTTCATAATTAATATAGCCTCCTGTGTGTTTATTTGGGACTGATGCGGCTCTGGAACCAGGCTGGTGGGAAGGCTTCTCTCAAGAAAAAGGCTTCCAGCCGGGCGTTGGTGGCGCATGCCTTTAATTCCAGCACTTGGGAGGCAGAGGCAGGCGGATCTCTGTGAGTTCAAGGCCAGCCTGGTCTACAGAGCTAGTTCCAGGACAGTCTCCAAAACAATACAGAGAAACCCTGTCTCGAAAAACCAAAAAGAAAAAAGGAAAAAAAAAAAAAGAAAAAGAAAAAGTCTTCCCTTTACATGTCTCAGAGAAGCAGAGAATAGAGTGGTGGGTAATAGTGGGGTTGGGAGACGCCAGCCAAACCCTCAGAAGTGCAGTTTGACAGAAGAACGAGCTCGGGTGTCTCCTAATACCTGAAAATCAAACAGGTGTTGTGAATGTCTGTAGTCTTTGGATTGTGGAAGCTGAGGTAGGAAGATAGCCATTGCAGTGAATTTGAGGTCAGCCTAGGCTATATAGTGCCAGGCCAGTCAAGCTACATAGCAAGATTCTGTCTCAAAAAGAAAGGACGTTGGGCATTGGTGGCACACACCTTTAATCCCAGCACTTGGGATGCAGAGGCAGGTGGATCCTGTGAGTTCGAAACCGGCCTGGTCTACAGAGCGAGTTCCAGGACAGACTCCAAAGCAATACAGAGAAACCCTGTCTCGAAAAACCAAATAATAATAATAATAATAATAATAATAATAATAATAAAATAAAAGGAAGGAAGGAAGGAAGGAAGGAAGGAAGGAAAGAAGCAGGGTGGTGGTGGCTCATGCCTTTAAACTCACCACTCAGGAGGCAGAGACAGGCAGATCTCAGAGTTCAAGGCCAGCCTGGTCTACAGAGTGAGTTCCAGGACAGTCAAGGCTACACAGAGAAACCCTGTCTCAAAACAAAAAGTGGGGAGGAAGAGAGGATGGTCCCAAGAGGAATTCTAGCACACAAAGAAACTTTTGAATATGTGCTGCTTCCTTCCTGCCTTCTTTTCTTACACGCAGTCACCCAGACTTTTGCAAGAAAAAAACTGTGATCCTCTCCAACACATGGCTTTATGCATCCTGTTTTCTCCTCCCACTAACCGATTTCTCACATCATTAAATAGCCTTTTAATGATGCGATTTCTGGGTCCTCCTGCCAGGCCACCAGCAGCTGTGCCCTTCAATTTGCTCACTCCCCCACCCCCAGTGCCAGCTCTGTAGGTTATTTCCAGTTTTCCGGGACCAGGAACTTTGTAGGGAGCTGTAGCTGTTGCTTGTGAACCCCTCTGGTAAGACAACCGTGAAGGGGCTGGCACGTGGGCCAGAAGGGTCTGAAGACTTGTAATCACAGTCAGTCAGGAGAATTCAGAAGGGTCTGAAGACTTGTAATGACAGTCAGTCAGGAGAATTCAGAAGGGTCTGAAGACTTGTAATCACAGTCAGTCAGTCAGTCAGGAGTCTTCAGAAGGACAGATCCATGATTTAATGAGAACAATGTCTACTGTGTGACACAAATTACAGCTATAAATGTGGACATAAAAACAGACAAAGAGCCAGGCATGGTAGCATATACCTTTAATCCCAGCATCTCAGGAGGCAGAGGCAGGTAGAGAATTCAAGGCCAGCCTGGTCTATGGAGTGAGTTCTAGGACAGCCAGGGCTACACAGAGAAATCCTGTCCCAAAAAAACAAACTAAGTCGAGAGTTGGTGGCACACGCCTTTAATCCCAGCACTTGGGAGGCAGAGGCAATGAGTTTGAGGCCAGCCTGGTCTACAGAGCGAGTTCTAGGACAGCCTCCAAAACAATACAGAGAAACCATCTCGAAAAACCAAAAATACCAAAAAAAAAAAAAAAAAACAAACTAAAAAAACAAAAGCAAAACAAACCCAGAAACAAAAAACAAACAAACAAACAACAAAACAAAAATAAAAACAAAGAAACAAACAAAAAAACAGCCCAAGAGTACTAGGGGGAGATAGCTGGAGGCCAAGGGCTCAGTCCTATCACCTTGAAAACCAAACAAAACAGACTGGAGAGCGCACCTAAAGAAAGGTATCAGAGCCGGGCGTTGGTGGCACACGCCTTTAATCCCAGCACTCGGGAGGCAGAGGCAGGCGGATCACTGTGAGTTCGAGACCAGCCTGGTCTACCGAGCGAGTTCCAGGACAGCCTCCAAAGCCACAGGGAAACCCTGTCTCGAAAAACCAAAAAAAAAAAAAAAAAAAGAAAGAAAGGTATCGGAGGCCGGGCGTTGGTGGCGCACGCCTTTAATCCCAGCACTTGGGAGGCAGAGCCAGGCGGATCTCTGTGAGTTCGAGGCCAGCCTGGACTACCGAGCGAGTTCCAGGACAGCCTCCAAAGCCACAGAGAAACCCTGTCTCGAAAAACCAAAAACCAAAAACAAAAACAAAAAAAACCCAGAAACAATTAGATAAAGCTGAACATTCTTGGATCAAGAACCAAACAAGAAATGAGTTGGGTTTTCCTGACTCTTAGGAGTCTCTCTCACCTTGGCTAAGGCTTTCTGGATGCAGAGATGGCTCGGTGGGCCAGGGAGTGGTGACAGGAGCCGGGATGGAGGTGGAGACGTCAGGGACCAAGCTGGCTCCTTCTGAAGCCCGTGGCGTAACTCCATCTCGCTTGGCAGGGATCGGCTCTGGAAGCTTGGTCTCCATCTTGGGTGGTACTTTCTCCAGCCAGGAAGTGCCCTTGAGGGTGTTGTCTGAGGAGAGAAGAGGACTCAGTACCCATGGGCAACCACAGAACTCCTCAGGGGCTTCTCTGACGGTGGTGGAATTGAAAGGACTCAAGTGGGAGATAGGTAGACTTACTTCCTCGTGAGCAGGGTAGGGTTTCCTGTTGATCACTCTGGCCTGGGGCCCAGCTCTGCCAACCCCTTACTGGGAGAGTTCTTAATGAGCAAGCCCTCACCTCTGTGAAATGAGTGTCATAACAATAGTGTTGACAGAGGAAAATGCATTTAAAATATTTGTACTGATTCTGCAAACATGTGGTGGCAAATACAAGGGTTTTTTTGTTTTTTGTTTTCTCCTAAGTGTTAAGTATGTTGGTCCAACTCTGCTATGCCTTAAGCCTCTTTCACCTAGTGTTATCCCAAGCAAGAAAGGGATGGATGCAGCCAGCGTCTTGCCAATTCCAGACCGCAGACCTCTGCCCCTACCCCTGCCTCTCTCACCTCCCATACCTACCTCTCTAGCTGTGCTTGTACCTTCTGGGTCCCCACTCCTGGCACAGGCTTAGCTGAGTGGGCTCCTTTTTGCCTGCAGTTGGGCAGGTCACTCTGTCCCCATACCTGGGACCCAGTGGGAGCAAAGACCCCTTGGTCAGGGAATCCACAGGGAGCATGGCCTTGGCAGCCTGTCAGGACAGGAAGCTTGTTCCCATGATCCTTCTTGGCAGAGTCAGATGCCCAAAGCTGTGCCTGGGCAGTGGCCCAGTCAGGGTTCAGAGGCCCTGTGCCGTGCCAGGCTAAGCTGGCAGAATTCAAGGACAGCAGCTGGCATCTGGGACTGTGGAGGAAGGTCCACGCGGAATGACTCAGAAACAGGGACCTTTTCTTTCCCAGTGTTTCTCACGGTCTCTTTTATGAATGTGTGTGTGTGCCCATGCTCATGTATGGGGTGTACATGTGTGCATGTGTTTGGAAGCCAGAGGAAAAATTTAGATACCCTCAGAAATTCTATCCATCTTCTTTGAGACAACTAGTTAGGCTAGACTGGCTAGCCAGTGAGCCTGTGGGATTTTCTTGTCTCTGCCTTCCCAGTACTAGGATTACAAATGTGTGCTACCGGCCTGGCGCGATGGCTCAGTGGTTAAAAGCAGTGACTGCTCTTCCAGAGGACCTGGGTTCATTTTCCAGCACCCACATGGAGTTCACAACTGTCTATAACTTGAGTTCTAGGGGTTCTGGTGCCCTCATACAGACATGCATGCAGGCAAAACACCAACACACATAAAATAAACAAATCTTGGCCGGGTGCTGGTGGCGCACGCCTTTAATCCCAGCACTCAGGAGGCAGAGGCAGGCGGATCTCTGTGAGTTCGAGGCCAGCCTGGTCTACAGAGTGAGTTCCAGGACAGCCTCCAAAACAATACAGAGAAACCCTGTCTCGAAAAAATCGAAATAAATAAATACATAAATAAATAAAAATAAACAAATCTCTAAAATCAAATCAAAAATTATTTTAAAAGGGGGAGGGGGCTGGAGAGATGGCTCAGCAGTTAAGAGCACTAGTTGCTCTTCAGAGGACCCAGGTTCAATTCCCAGTACTCACATGGCAGCTCATAACTATAACTTCAGTTCCAGGGGATCTGATACCCTCATATAGATATATATGCAGGCCAAGCCTAATGTACATTAAATAAATAAATATTTGTTTATTTGTTTGTTTGTTTTTTTGAGACAGAGTTTCCCTATGAAACCGTCCTGGAACTTACTCTGTAGACCAGGCTGTTCTCGAACTCACAGAGATCTGCCAGCCTCTGCCTCCCAAGCACTGGGATTAAAGGCGTGCACCGCCCAACATGGGGCAAGAGTTTCCACATAAAATGGAGCTGCAATGGGCTTCCTAGTCTCACATTCTCATGCAGGCCACGGTGCAGAGATACTATGGCAATCAGGCTTGAATACAGCATGGCTGATTCCTGCCACGGTACACAGAGGCCAAGTCTTCAAGTCCCAGAGCATACTGCATGACAGGTTTAACTTTTACTATGCAGACAAAAAAAAAAAGTTCATGGGCAGTATGCTACACGCTGCTTGATGGCAGCATGGACAAGAGCACAGACGGTGAGCCCCGCTTCTAGTGCTGGTGGTAAACGTACCCCTGCCATGTTGGAAACCAGCAGCTAAAACATCCACTTTAATTTTAGCCATGTTGTTTAGCGGTCAGAAAAAGATAGCGATGTACAGTAAAGACTGATCCAGATGAAGTAAAACCTCTAAAGGGTTTACAGTGTGTTTAAAAATATACGTAGGCTTGGGAGAGAAAAGAAAAAGAATAAAGTGGTTACAAAAGAAATAGAGTAGCCGGGCAGTGGTGGCACACATCTTTAATCCCAGCACTCGGGAGGCAGAGACAGGTAGATCTCTGTGAGTTCGAGGCCAGCCTGGTCTACAGAGTGAAATCCAGGACAGGCAAAAGTACACAGAGAAACCCTGTCTTAAAAAATGGAAAAAATAAAAAAATAGAATGATAAAAAAGCCATCTAAGATGGAAACTACACAGAGAGTCTGGATACTCTATGCTATTGTGTTCTCTTTGAATTGTTTGATTGCTGAGGAAGGAGTAACAGCTTCTAAAAGACACTTGATTATAAATGCTGCTGGATTCATCCAATTTATATATTTTGACAATGCCTTGAATTCTAAATTTAAGTCTAAGGACATGTTACTTTGGAAAAAGGTTTTTGTTTTTGTTTCCACAGAAAATGAAAAGCTGTGGATTCCTTCCAGACTAATATGGTTTGATCAAGCAAGACCCCATGAATTAGTGGCCTAGATGATCTAACATCCAAAACAGCTGAGATGATACAGCCTTGCAGACTACTACAGCCAGGATTTGGCCAGGTTTCTGTGTTTTCTCAGGATCCCATGGTATTCCCAGAGCCTCCAAACAGCAGGAAGCAGTTTGGAGAGAACTACGGCCAAATTCTCAAATATTGTTTATTTTCATTTTAACAGAGTTGATTATAAATGGTTAATGATCACAGTCAATTTCCTTCTAAAGAAAAAAAGGCGAATATGATAGAGAAATGAATACTTTGTATTGGTATGGATTTTGATGTTTTGATACAAATTTAAGGTCAATTTTGTTATATGTATATTTCTCCTCTTGTTTAGGTATTGTGTTTATATAGCTCTTTAAAATGTAATGTATAATTAAATTCAGAGTGTAGTCATCTGTAATAATCAAACTCATAGTTATGCTAATTAGATTTTCTAGACATACAGAGATATATTTCAAATGGATAGATATTCTTCAAACCTTTCAAAGATCTACAGAATATGGAATCTAAAATGGTTTAGGGTTTTCATGACAGTGAGACACAACTGCTCCTAACATACCAATTACATCAGAGAGGAAGATGGGCATCGAAGAAACTTGATATGGAGTTGCTTTCAATATGGTGAGACTAGCCAGACTAGACACTGCTTTTTTTCTTTTCTTTTTTTTTCCGAGACAAGTTTTTCTCTGTATTGTTTTGGAGGCTGTCCTGGAACTCTCTCTGTAGACCAGGCCAGCCTTGAACTCACAGAAATCCGCCTGCCTCTGCCTCCTGAAAGAAATTGCTCTTGCCTGAACTGTTTGACTATAAACTGGACATGCAGAACTCACAGGAAACTGACTGCTGAACAGTCCTACAGGTTTCTTGCTTCAAGGAAGAGTCTACCAGACATTCTGCAAGACACAGAGAAAAATGTCTGACAAACTGCCAATGCAGGTGGACAATTTAAAATTTCCTGCTTCACTGAGAAGTCTGCCAGACACACTGTGGCCTATGGGCTGAAGATGGATGCCCCAACGTTACAGAAAAACCCTTCTTTTTATTAGACAGAAAAGAGGAGATGATGAGGGATGTCCTTCTGTATATGTGTTTCTCTTATTGGTTGATGAATAAAGCACTGATTGGCTAGTAGCCAGGCAGGAAGTATAGGTGGGGCTTTGAGACAAGGGGAATTATGGGGAGAGGGGGTGGAGAGAGGCCACCAGAAAGAGACACCCTGTAGAGACTGGGAAGATAGGATGTGTCATGTGTCCTCTGGTAAGAAAAGGCTGTGTAGAAATACATAGATGAATAGTTATGGGTTAATAATTAAGAGAGAGCTAGCCAGTAAGAAACCTTAGCCATCAGCCAGGAGTTTACAAATTAATATAAGTCTTTGTGTGTTTATTCGGGCTAACTGGCTGTAGGACCTGGCAGAACAGAAACCACCATTATACTGCTTGGCTAAATAAATAAATTTAACACAACAACAAAGCAATACTCCAGCCTTGACATTGACTAGCTGCAATTTACTGGCCAGTGCTGCCAAGTCTGGGGTGCTGTTTTTGTTGCTTTTGAGTTGGGCTCTTACTGTGTAGCTCAGGCCGACCTTGAACTCCTGCCTCAACCTCTTGAGTGCCTGGGATTTCACCACTGAATCTGATCGGAGGGAATTTTTGAAGAACACTGGACTCTAATCGCTCCACCCTCTCCCCCCACCTTTGGAAGAACCCAGTTACTTCTTGTGTAGCCCTTGGCTGTGGCCCAGGTGGGGGCACCAGGGACCAAGCTGGTGGGAGAGGCCAGTCCGGAAGGGAGAGGGCCCATTTCACTCCCCACCTCAGAGGTCTGGGTCCTCCCACAGAAACGCAAGCTCTGTGAGGGGCAGGACTCGTGTCCACCTCACTCTGTCACCTGGTCCGTTGCTGAACGGCAGCAAATCTTTGAACAAAATCCAGAAAAGGTGACGACGGTTGCAAATACCGAGGGGCCTCGGGTCTGCTACCCAGTGTGTGAGTAAGCACAGAACCCCAGAAAGGAAACAAACAACAGAGCTGAGGTCTGTGACTCCGAGGCTGCTGAACAGGCAGGCGAATCTCACCAGCCAGGAGATTCCACTCACCAGCCGCGGCCTCCGGTGCATCTTTTTTGGCCTCCTGCCTGCCCGCCTTGTAGTAGGTGAAGGCTCGGCCCACAGCGCGCTGGTGGGCAGGGGCGCGTGGCCTGGCTGTGGGGTGGGGCACCCGGCCCTTGATGCTTTCCTGCCTCAGCTTGCCCACCTTCAGCAGCTTCTCCTTGGGAGGCTTCGCGGGGCCCTTGTCTGAGAAGCTCTTTTGTGTGCTGCCATATTTGTCGAGGTCTTTGCCTTGCCCTCCGGCAGTGTCCTAGGAAAAGCAGAAATCTCAGCACAGTGTGTGGGCGCTGGAGGTGGTCTCAGCGTCTGTGAAGTTTCACAGTGGATACATCCACACTTTGTCTGCCTCTGCTTCTCCGCTTAGCTTTCTAGTTCCTCCGCGGGCTTGAGATCCAATCTGGCGGGTTACATACTCATTCCCGACTCCTGTCCACTCCTTCCCTTGGCTTGACTGACAGGTTGGCTCCTGAGGAGGCCTCCTAGCCTATGGGTCTTAGTGTAAGGAAAAGGGGGAGGTTCTTGGGTCCCTTAGCAGAGTACCCAGAATGCTCCCCATGTTAGCCTTGAAATCCTAGCATCCCGAGAATTCTTCCTGTCCCATGTTGGTCTGGCTAGCCCTAGGGAATGCCGTGTCTAACATTTTGTGAGCCTCGTTATTTTCACTTCCTACTCAAATGCTCTCAGGCTGGTTTGGCACAAGAACACAGGACCTGGGGCGCCACCCATTGTGAGACAGACAGATAAGGCTTGTACAGTATCTGCACCTTCTAAGCGGCGGTCAAAGCGGGGCTGGCTCGCACTTGCAGAACTGGCATCTCAGGCGCAGGCAGCCAGCCACAGGTCGAGACACAGGCTTCCTCGTGCTTTATTGTGCCTAGGCAGTCCCAGCTGCAGTCACCAAGGTGCCACACTGTCAGCACAGGAGGTTGCAGATGGAGGAAGGGCTGGGGCTTGGCAGCCAGGAAGGCTGGCTGCAGCTCTGGCTCCGCCACACCCTCTGCCTGCGACCTCTTCGTGTCTCCTCATGTGCCAAGTAGGCAGGAGGTCAACCCTGCTCGCAGGTTGTGGAATGAACTAATGTGGTATGTGAGGAAGTAAGGTTCAGAGGACCCCTAAAATATCACCAGAGAACGAGGCTACCCATGGATGACTGACCTGAGGGGCATCAAAGGGTGGCTACTTATTGCACTCCTGGCCAAGTGACACACTCTGAGTGCCACAAGGAAAGGGTACTTGTTCCTGACTTATCTGGAAAGTAGGAGGTCAGTTTTTCTGCCTGAAGGAGCGTGCTGGCTTTTTTTTCTTTTCTTTTCTCTTTTTGCCAGGTTGACACAAGCTAGGTTGACCTGGGAAGAGAGCACCTCAATTGGGAAAATGCCTCCACCAAATCAGCTTGTCTATGGGCATTTTCCTGATTATTGATGGATTTGATGGGCCCAGACCACTGTGGGTGGTGCTACCCCCTATGCAAGTGTTCCCGGGTTATACGGGAAAGCAGGCTGAGGAGGCCCGTAAGCAGGGATCCTCTGTTTCAGGTCTTGCGTTGACGGAGTGTGACCTGACAATTGTAAGATGAACTAAACCCTTTCCTCCCAACATTGCTTTGGTCATGGTCTTCCTCACAGCAATACTTCTGCAGGCAAATTAGAACAAGATCTGCTAAAGACATGCCATCTGCTATGGGTGAAATGATACTCTTCAGGCGTCCCTGAGGTACTGACCCACCCAGGGGCCTAGCCCCAGCACAGGGAAGCCGCCTTGGTCTTCTAGGGCCAGAGGGAGGTTCCCACACCTCATTTCCAGGACCTTGGCAACTTGGGATGAGAATGAATACCCAATTTAGGGGCCAGTCACCCCCTAGGCTAGCTTACCTGCGCCGGTCACCAAGTGGAAACAGACGCGCCCCAGTTCTCGCTGTACTCTCTGTCAACTCTCCCCCAAGGCTCCAAACAAGCACGTGTCTTCAAGCCCAGCCACCTTCTGTCCCTGCGATCAGAGTGGAAGTCTCACCTGAGCCTTGCTGTCAGGGCTCGAGTCTGGGGCAGCGGCAGGGACAGCAGCCGCATCCCTCTGCAGCAGCTGGAGGCCCAGACTGGACAGTTCCTTCTTAATGCTCATCATGGTGGCTGACTGGTTCTCATAGCTCTTCAGCTGCTCGCTGAGGTGACGGATGCTGTTTTTCATCCCCTCGTTCTCCTGGCTCAGGTTGGCCTTGATGTTCTGTGGGGCAGGGTTCATGGTCATTCCCGGCCCTGCCACCCTAGAGGGTCCCACCAACTTGGCCATCAGGACTTGGGGGGCACAGGTAAAGCTGGCAATGGTGAGCAGAGTGGAAGAAAAGTATGTCCTATAAGACCGATAATTAATTATTTTTATTCCCATGAACAAATGGATGGAAATAGGCAATATAGCTGGGCGTTGGTGGAGCACGCCTTTATCCCAGCACTGGGGAGACAGAGGCAGGCGGATCTCTGTGAGTTCGAGGCCAGTCTGGTCTACACAGGCAGTTGCAGAACATCCAAGGACACACATAGTGAGACCCTCTCAAATAAATAAATAAATAAAGATAAGTAAGTCCCTCTCACTTTTGTTTTTTTTTCAGTGATGAAAATGTTACATGTTTTTATGACAGGGACAAGCATATATATTTGCCCATTTTTTTCAACACTTGGATTTTTCATTTATCAGTTTATTTTGGGAATAGCTCCATGTCTGTCTACAAAGCATTCTCCACTCCTTTTCCTGGATGAATATACGTATGCCACTGTATTCTTAGGTCATAATTTAGTTACCTAGTGTTGAAGGGTGGTCCCCGAAAGTCTCCAGTAGTCTGTTAACTTAAGCTTACTTCTTCAGAGCTGTGATCCCAGCACACAAACCAAACTTGCTAAAGAGACAAGCAGCAGACTCAGAGCTCTGGAGAAGCAGCTTGCATTTCCAGAGGGACTAAGAGGAAGGGTTGAGTGGAGGATGGCCTCAGGGCCTGTAGCATGAGAGCGTGTATAGCTAACCCTGTACCCAGGAAAAGTTCTCATGTCACCTTCCCAAGCTGGCCTGGCATCAAGTTGGAGGAGGTGATCCAAGAAGTTTCAGATAACCTAAGTCACTGTGAACCCCCAGCCTGGGACTTAGTCAGAGGTTAGTCTTTCCTCCTGTGCCACAGGATGCCCAGTTACCACCTCCCTTTGGAAAGGAAGCAGGGAAAGGAAGTCCCCACGCCTGCTCCTGGCAGCTGCATGTCCCTGGTGTTCAGCAGAGGCCGGATGCAGGAAATGGGAGGAGGCCAGGCAATGCCAGGGAGAGGCAAGCCTTGAACCTTCAGCCTGGACCTCTCCAGGTCTGACTGTTCTTGTACCCAGAAGGTAGTCCTCTAGAAAACACAGCCTGTCCAGTCTGCACTGTAATGCCTTTGCCTCCATACAGGTAATACCGGGACTATCAAACCCAGGAAGGTGTGATCAGTTCTGCTATGTTGTAGCAATCCAGAGGCACCACTGACATGGTACTTCTCTGTGAACGGTACCCCAGAGTTGTGCAGTGTGGACCCTGATGTTGACAGCACCCTATCAACACTCTTTTCATACTACCAAAGGGTACCTCAGTTTCTTCATCCAGGCTCTCAGCTTCCTCGGGTCCTTGAAACCCCAGACCTGTACACCAAAGGCAAGACCTTGCAGCCTATACTTCCCTTCCCAACTGCTGGAGGTCTGCCTTCTGTGGCCACCAGAGTGAAACAGGATGTCCCAGGCCCCTTTGGATACAGCCCTGGGCTCCTGGCCCTGCCTGCCCTTACCTCCTCCAGTGTGTTCATCTGGGAGGCCACCTTGTGGATGTAGGCATGTACTTTCATCAGATCCAGACTGTACAGGGCACCCTCGAGGAGATCCACCATAGACTGCAGCTGGAGGTGAGGGGTGGAGTAGGGAGACAGGGTAAAACAACGATACAAACACAGAGGCCAGGGGTCACAAAAGGAGCTCCCCGCAGCAAGGAAGCCCAGAATCCCAGAGGCTCACAGTGGCTTGGGCTCTAGCCTGCTCATAATCACATGACAAGGAACAGGTAAGATTTTATTAATGCATTTTACAAATATGCACATTTGTGTTTTTTGCTTTTGAAGCGCTGGGGATTTATATGAAGACTTTCTACACACTAGTCAAATACTCCGCCACTGGTCACATCCCAGCAAGTGGGGGATATGTGTGGGTGATATATACCTCCAGTTTCTCTGTGATGAGACCATTCAAGTGCCTCTCTGATAAAACATGTTTTAATGGACAATTAACTGTTATCACCCACTGTCACCCTTCTGTATGATGGAACAAGGGAGCTCTTCCCCTGACCTGAACTTTGTACCCATCAATCATCCTGTCTGTGTAAGCCTCTTTTTTTGGTGCAAAGCAGCCAAACTCCAAAGTCTAGATGTTTCCCAGGGATAGCCCTGAGGTATGACCAATAGTTGTGGGGTCCTTAGGAGCCAGACTGCAGCTGTCCCTTGGCTTGGAGTCATATCCTTACTTGGGAGGTCTCCCCTCATGGCCCTGCTTTAAGAACTTTGCTATAGTGTCTCTGGGGAGTGCTTTTTTTTTTTTTCTTCAAGACAGGGTTTCTCTGTATTGTTTTGGAGGCTGTCCTGGAACTAGCTCTTATAGACCAGGCTGGTCTCGAACTCACAGAGATCCGCCTGACTCTGCCTCCCAAGTGCTGGGATTAAAGGTGTGCCCCACCAATGCCTGGCTTGGGGAGCAGTTTTATAACAGGCTTCTTGGTCATGAATCACTCACTGGTCAACAGGCCTGCTTGCTTCAGTTGATCAACCTAACCCAAAGTATGGACCTTTTTACTTTTTCAATTGTTTTTATTTTGTGCCTACAGGTGTCTGCCTGTATGAAAGTCTGTGCATCACGAGGGTGCTGTGGAGTCTAGAAGAGGTCATTGGATCCCCTGAAATTGGAGTTACAGCTGCTATGTGGGTTCTGGGAATCAAACCCCAGTCCTTGGCAAGAGTAGCAGGTGCTCTTAAGCAAGGCACCGTCTCTCCTCCAGCCTCAGAGGATTAGTTCTGCTGGAATGAGCATACTTTGTGTGACCTGAGCACGCACAGGCAGAGCTGTTGGGAGAGGACATGCAGAGCAGAGGTGTGGCCAGCACTCAGAGCTGGGGTGAGCGGAGTGGGAGCAAACTGCTTGTGGGACCTGTGGTAAAAGTCAGTACAGAGCAGGAGAACAGGTTTTGGTTTTCCTTGACTTTCATAAGACATTAGACTTAAACTAATGCCTGCTTTCTCTTCCTTCTTTCCCCATAGTGACATATTATTTATGAGTTAATAAAGCTTGCCTGAGGATCCAGAAAACAGAGAAAAATTTAGGATTGGGCAAGGGTTTTAGTTTTGCCTTTTCAAGAGACTAAGGAATCCAGAATCCAGAATCCACTGGACAATTGAGACATCTGAAGAAAAGGAACAAATAATCCAAAAAAGTTGTTCCAAGGAAAGAATAAATTAGCCTGCTGGTATATCATATTTCTAACAGGATAAAATTTCATAAAATTTCCCAAACATTTGTTTCTGTTTTCTCTACAGACATACAATGCAAATGGCCTTTTTGTAGTCCAATTAAAGATTGAAGCTGGCTTTGGAGTTGGAGTGTGGCTCTCCTCTTCTCTAAACCCAAGCATGCCTGTTAAAGAAAAATAAAAAATCTCTGTTTCATGTCAGAAGAGCCACCTGATATGGAACAGAGGAAAACACATATTTAAGGACTATTGTATCGCCACTGAAATGTCTTAAGGCACCTGTCAAAGTCTCCTATGCAAACATCAGTTCATTTGTTTCCTGCCACTGTGGATGAAACTCCTTTCCAGAACAATTAAATGCCCTAATGCCTACTGAAAGAAAACATATTGTTCTGGATGAAAGAGACCCTTTAGAAGCTCAAATAAAAAAATTAGAAGTTATAGACCAAAAATGATAAGGATTAGATTACGAACATCCCCAAAGTTAGTGTTGGGGAAGGGTTTTGTTTTTGTCTTTTCAGGAAAATAAAAACAAAAATCTTGAGGAATTTAAGACATTTGGACAAATAAACTTCCGAAGAAGAAGAGAGAACGACCTGGAAAAAAATTACCAAGACAAGAAGTAATCTGACCTAATGAGATCTCTGAAGTCTCCAAAAAGAAGATTGAATTCAAGCTGGGTGGAGGTCTCACTCACCTTTAACATTACCACTTGGGAGGCAGATGCATGTAGATCTCAGTGAATTTGAGGCCACCTTGATCTACAAAGTGAGTTTTAGGACAGCCAGGACTGTTGACATAGAGAAATCCTCTCTTGAAAAAGAAGAAAGAGGGGGAGGAGGAGGAGGAGGAGGAGGAGGAGGAGGAAGAGGAGGAGGAAGGAACCCCATAACAATTTCATCAGGACTATGATAATACCATTAAACTGAGCAATACCAATTAAAGATCAAGTTTGGACTACAAACTGCTCAGAACAATTTTGTGGAGTCTGACTAAGATGATCCAGTCTTACAGACGACTCTAACCACGATTTGAGACAAGCCCTCCAACTTGTATGCAGAGGCCAGTTAACCCCACAACTTTCTTTTAAGGTTCCCATAAAGATGCTGTTGTCCCCAGACAGCAAGAAGTAACTTTAAGAACACAACACCCAGATGGGTGGTGGCGGCGGCAGCACACTCCTTTAATCCCAGCACTAGGGAGGCAGAGGCAGGTAGATATCTGTGAGTAGATTGGCCAGCCTGGTCTACAGAGGGAGTTCCAGGACAGCCTCCAAAATTACAGAGAAACCCTGTCTTGAAAAACCAAAACCAAAAACCAACAACAACCAAAAAACAAAACCCTAACTACAATACCCACATTCCCAAGAGGTGGGGTGGGTGGTTTTTGTTGTTTAATGGGTTAATGGATATCAGTCATTGTTTAGGGAGATTGGTTACAAAATGTTGTTGGTTACCGTCAGGAAGAAAGTTGAACAAAGGGGATTAGATTCAAGGTTTTTGTTTCAAAAAAAGATAGATATGTTGAGATAAAAAGGTAGATTATTGAATATACTTTTGTTTTGTTCTGTTTTGTTTTTTTCTTCAAGACAGGGTTTCTCTGTGGCTTTGGAGGTTGTCCTGGATCTAGTTCTTGTAGACCAGGCTGGCCTCGAACTCACAGAGATCCACCTGCCTCTGCCTCCGGAGTGCTGGGATTAAAGGCGTGCGCCACCAACACCTGGCTCAACATAGATTTTTTTTTAATGACAATGAGACATGCCTGCTCCTGGCAGCACCAATCTATTTAAGATGATGGACATCAAAGAAACTCCACATGGAGATTACATTCTTTGTAGCAAAGGTAAGCCACTGGGCAAGAAAGTGCCCTTGCCTCAACAGCTGACACAAAACAGAGTGACTGCAAGCCTTGCCAAGACAAGGAGGGACAGTCCTTCAGAAACTCCTGCTTCACAGAAAAATCTGTCAGAGATGCTAGGCCTATAGGCCGAAGATGGATGCCCCAATGTTGCAGAGCAACCTTGGGTGACTGTCCAGACAGCCAGCTGTGTCTGTCATTTCTCACATGTTTTGGAAGTCATTTGCTTGCACTTCCTGTTTACTCAGTTAATATTCTTTCCTTCTTGGTTCTCTGAGGCAGCTGAAGACTAGATAGTTATAGTTTACCTTTTTACCAGACTCAGAAAATAAATTCACAAAAGATATGTAAAGTGTAAAAGGTTGAGAGACATTGAAAAATAATTTGATAATGCAAATTAGAATAGAAACAATCAGGTACAAGACTTTGGACTCATCAAGATAGGATAGATAATGAAGTATTTTCTCTGAATTTGTCAAATGCAAATGGACTAGACATTGTTGATGAACTTGTTGCCTGTATATATTGTATATACTTGTACTTACTGTATATAGTTTTTCTTATGTTAGCTGTGGCCTTTTTCTTTTTGTATTAGACAAAAAAAGGGAGCTTTGTGGTGATATATTATTTATGATTTATTAAAGCTTGCCTGAAGATTCAGAAAGCAAAGTCAGCCACAAGTCATAGAAGCCAGGCACACACCTCTAATTCTAGCAGCCAGAAGCTAGGAGGTGGTGGTACACACCTTTAATCCTAGGACTCAGGATTAAGACATAGATGGATCTTCATGAGTCCAAGGCTACCCAGATCTATGCAAGAGTGAATCAGTCTAAAAGAGAATTATAGCTCACACCTTTAATCTCAACATTAAGGAAGTATATAAAACAGAAGCAAGGTCTCAGAGAGGCATTCATTCTTCAGCCATGCTGAGGAGAGGCAGCAGGATCAGCCCATTCAGCCTGAGGTAGTGGTAAGAGCTAGTGGCCAGCTGCTTTCCTTTTCTGATATTCAGCGTGAACTCTGAAGCCCAGTATCGGTTTCTGGGTCATTCACTTTTCGTGTTACACATTCCTTCATTTCTTCCTCCCCAGCTTTGGGACTCCCCATGATCCCTGGCATAATTCCTGGCCCAGTACAGAGTACATTGCCACTGTTAGGGTCACAGCTGTGTCCTCAGAAGCCTGGCAACTCCTCAAGGATGGGGTATACCTGGCCGTGTCCAAAACGAAAGACAGAAGTGTTTAAGGGACATTTTTTTTTTTTTGGTTTTTCGAGACAGGGTTTCTCTGTAGCTTTGGAGGCTGTCCTGGAACTCACTTTGTAGACCAGGCTGGCCTCGAACTCACAGAGATCCACCTGCCTCTGCCTCCCGAGTGCTGGGATTAAAGGCATGCGCCACCAACGCCTGGCTAAGGGACATTTTTCTTTGCCAGTCTACCCAAGAAATAGGGCAGGACGGCATCCCTTCTCCTATGCAGGCACGTAGCCGAAGCCAGAGCTCAGCTGGAGTTATTAGCATGAGTGAAGGGGCTGGGATGGGAAGGTGGGCTACAACGCAAGTTCTGTACCCAGGGATCCTCCTAATTCCTTCCCTGGGATGCTCACACAGAGCCGCTTGCTCTTGGGAGGCTGAGGAAGGAGGGCTGTGGCTACAAGCATGAAGTCAGCCTGGGTTACAGCATGAGATCTTGGATCTACAAGTGAAAACAAAAACAACAGGACCTCTAGTTAACTGGACCACTGAGTTGAGGAGAAACTGAGTTTGTCCCTATAACTGCAGACAGGCCTTTGGGTTAGCTACTGGAGTCCACAGGGCACCAGGGAAGCCCCAGGGAGTCAGTGTGGTCCAGGCATTGCCAAATTGTTAGAAGGGCACTTTGCTTAAAATGTGCTACTCCCTCCAAGTTTGGTAATTTTGGCATCAATTTATATAATACAAAAATAAACTTAAAGCTAAAAAAAAAAACAATTTTAGTCAAATCCTGGAAGACAGCACTTCATGGGTCATTTGCTTCTCTGTGTATTTTGCTTCAGAGTCATTAGTTAGAGTAGCTTTGGGTTGTAAGATAGCATTTCCTTGCAGGGAATGACACAGGCTTCTAGTTCTCTGAAGTTAGCGCTCCTCTATCCCATACCATACTAAAGCATATGCTGGAACACATCAAACCAGTGAAGGAGAATGGAGGTTAGCTGGGAACCAAGAAGTCCTTTGTCTGTGACCCAGGATGCTGTCTGTGATTTCCACTAGCATCCAGGGCTATGTTACCTTGTAAACTTATATAACAAGTAGGGTACCACCTCAGACCATTCATGGTTTCTGACACCAAACAGGCCAATGAGATGCAAGTTTCTAAGATACTGTAAGAGAAAAGACTTTCAAAGATACCAAGAAGTGGGTAGAGATGGCTCAGCAGTTAAGATCATTTGCTACTCTTGCAGAGGACCTGGGTTCAGCTCCCAACACCTGTAACTCCAGTTTCAGGGTATCTGATGCTTTCTTCTGGCCTCCATGGGCAGCAGACATGCATGTGATATACTTATATACATGTAGGCAAAACACTCATATACATTATAAGACAAAAAACAATTTTATAAGACAGGAAACAAACTTGCCCTTTATAAGATCCTTTAGAGAAAGGCAGAGGAGGAGATGCAACGTTTAAATGTATGATTTAGACACAGCTAGACCTGGATTCAAATCCCAGCCCCACCTGATCCACTGAGAGCCGGCATGGCACTGCCCATATGTAATGTCAGGACTTAGTAAGTAGAGGTAGAAGGACCAGAAACTCAAGGTCATCTTGGGCTACATAGGAAGTATGAGGCAAGCCTGAAATATGAACCTCTATCAATTAAAATAAACAAAAATAAGCCTATAATCCCAGAAACTGGGCAGCATAGGAGGTGAACTGCTTCAAATTCCAGGCTGGCTATCCTGGTACATATAGCGAATTCTAGGCCAGTGTGGGTAACAGAGTATCACCTTGTCTCAAAAAGCAACATGGAACAAACAAAATAACAATAAAGTGCCCCAGCATTTGTAACACAGCCAAGAGACGCAAATTGTTTTTAGGTGACACCTAGGGCAGTGAGTAATTCAAGGGGCCCCACTGACTTCAGCTGGCTTCACTGAGGAAGCCTTAGTTTTCTGACCTCTATTACTGACAACATGGGAGAGCCAGGCCAATCCCCTTACTGAGTCAGCCTACCTTGAAGAGCTCAGGTGCCTGCTTCTTGAGTTTTTCCATCTTCCACTCATTCTCACAGGGGTTGAGCGAGGAAGGCGGAGCGGTGCAGGAGCAGCGGCAGTCAGTCCCTGAACTTAGCGTCTCCACAGTGTAGAAGTCCTCTACCTGCCCACGCCCACTTCGTACCCGGCTGCATGCATCCTTGCTCAGCGGTCTCATGATGCATTTGCAGCGGCAGTCAGAGCCTTCCGAGGTCATCCGTACCTGGTCCAGGTTGCTGAACACCTGCAAAGGGTGGGCAATAGGGGTTCCATTTGGCCAGAACTGTGTGGACAGGGCTGGGGGCAGGGTGAGGGGAGTGGGGTGGTGGTGGGGAGTGGGGGGGGTGAGGGGTGGTGGTGGTGGTGGTGGTGGTAGTAGCAGAATCCAGCCTGCTGGTCTTTGGGTGGCACTTAGACGTAGCAGAGAAGGAACAGGGACTCAGCAACAGTGTTGTAATTATAATTCAAACGCTAATGCCCAGGTGTGGAAAAGTTCAAAAAAAGAGAATTGTCAGTGGGGCATGGTGGCTCATGCTTTTAATACCAGCACACAGGAGGCAGAGGCCAGTCTGGTCTACAAAGTGAGTTCCAGAACAGTCAGGACTACCCAGAGAAACCCTGTCAAAAAAGAAAAAGAAGGAAAAAAAGAACACAAGGTCTGGATCCTGGGTGAGAAGGCAGCATACTTTCTGTTCCTGAAATCTTCCTGCTTCTGGAAAAGTGGGCTTCTGACTCAGGGGCTAGTGAAGATTCAACGGAATAAAGGAAAAATAAAACCTGAAAAACTGTGCCTTGTGTGTTAGCCATTACTAAGAGTCATTATTAAGCCTCATCTAAGGATGCAGGCTCAAAGAGGTCAAGTCACAAGCTCAAAGACCGCAGTTTGAGGTAGAAGAGTGGCTCCAAGCTCCATCATTGCTCTGCTTCTCTTTTTATTTATTCTTTGACAGTTTCACTCACTCATGTATATGACACATTTGGGTCATTTTCTTCCCCATTACCCTTTATCATCCCTGTCTCTCCTGCTGAAACCCTTCATTGCCCCATGTCCCCTCCTATTTTGATGTTGTGATGGGGGAGTTGTGTGTGTGTCCCACTGCGTTTAAAATCACACCCTTCTCCCACAATACTTAACTGCCAATTGTCTCATGTGGTGATATCTCGCTTGTACAAATAAAGCTTGTCTGAAGATCAGGGTATGGAGCTTGTCACTAACTAGCCATAGATGTCTAGAAGTCTGCACAGAGACAGGAAGTGAGATGGCTGGGCAGAGAGAGGATATAAATGGGAAGAAACAGGAACTTGCTCTCCTTTCTGTTGGGAAGCTGATGAGGTAAAGGCTTTGGCTTGCTCCTTCTTCTCTCTGATCTCTCAGCATTTTCCTCTATATCTGACTCCAGGTTTTTATAAATTTAGACCAATTAAGTACTCCATTTACATTTCAAGGTTATAGCTAACATAAGAAAAACTATAGACAATATAACAGGCAATAAGTACATTAACAATGTTTAGTTGATTTACATTTGACAAATTCAGAGATATTATTTATCCTATCTTGATGAGTCCAAGGTCTTGCTTCTAATTTACTTTCTATTCTAATTTGCACTCGCAAATTATCTTTTAATGTCTTTCAAACCTTTTTTTTTTTTTTTTTGGTTTTTCGAGACAAGGTTTCTCTGTGGCTTTGGAGGCTGTCCTGGAACTCACTCTGTAGACCAGGCTGGCCTCGAACTCACAGAGATCTGCCTGCCTCTGCCTCCCGAGTGCTGGGATTAAAGGCGTGTGCCACCAACGCCCGGCTTTCTTTCAAACCTTTTATACTTAACACATCTTTAGTGAATTTCTTTTCTGAGTCTGGTAAACAAGGAAAACTATAACTATCTAGTCTTTAACTCCCTCAGAAACCCATGAAGGAAATAATATTAACTGAGTAAGCAGCAAGTGCAAGCAAACAACTTTCAAAAAATGTGGGAAATGACAGACACAGCTGGCTGCCTGGACAGTCACCCAAGGTTCCTCTGCAGTGCTGGGCATCCATCTTTGGCCTATAGACCTAGCATCTCTGACAGACGTTCCTGTGAAGCAGGAGTTTTCTAAAGGACTGTCCCTACTTGTCTTGGTAAGGTATGTAGTCACTCTGTTTTGTGTCCTGTTTGTTCAATTTGGATAGCCTAGTGTCAGCAGTTGAGACAAGGGAACTTTCTTGCCCAGTGGCTGACCTTTGTCACAAAGAAAGTAAACTCCATGTGGAGTTTCTTTGATGCCCATCATTTTCTCTTAAGTAGATTTATGGTACTGGGAGTAGACATGTCTCATTGTCATGAAAAAAAGAACCTATGTTACTAAAACATGTTAAATGTCATATTCTGTAGATCTCTGAAGTGTTTGAAGATACCTGTTTTTCTAAAATATATCTGTTTGACCTTGTAGACATACCTAATGTGATTACAAGTTTAATAGTAATAGTTGACTAATTACTAAACTACATTTCTTTATCATCCTATATAGTTGGTAATAACTTTCAAGAACTAGAAATTTACATTACATTGCTAAATGAACTATATAGGTAAAATACCTTAAGCAATATTAGAAATGCATGTATATGACCTCAAGCCCGTGGTTCCCTTCTCCTCCTCCTCCTCCTCCTTCAACCTCACTCTTGGATGCTACACCCCCCATGACCAGATGTGGCCACTTGTTTCTGGGACATCACCAGCTCTGTGTCCTCAGATATCAACCCAGTGAGATGCGAGGCAGGTACATACATACACCTGGCTTGCACGCTGGGCTCCAGACGCTTAGTGTACAGCGAGTCCCGGCCCAGCCCACAGAAACTCACCCTAGGCCTGTAGCTGCTCAGCTACCACTGTGTAAGAAAGCATAAGGACTCAGGTGAGCTCATGGCACCCTGGGCCTCTGCCGAGCCCCAAGACCCTAAGGAAAGGGACTTAGATTTCCATTTCCTCTCTAGACCCTCAGATATCTGTTTGAGCCCCTGGCTTCTGGCAGGGGCTGAGTGGCTGACAGCTAGAGGTGCAGGAAAAATAGATCAGGGAATATTCTTCATTTTTTTCTGTTATTTTAGTTTTTTGAGACAGGGTTTCTCTGTGTAGCACTGGTTATCTGGAACTCACTCTGTAGGATAGGCTGGCCTGGAACTCAGAGACCAACCTGCCTTTGCCTCCTGAGTACTAAGGCGTGTCGTCCCCGTCTCCCCCCCCCACCAGCACAAACACCGCTAAAGGTGGCCAGGAGAAGGTACTTTTGTGGAGAGGGCATTGAGGGGAAGCAAATTAGACAGGCAAAACAAGGGTGAATCTTGTTTTATAGGGGGGCGGTGGGAAGGTTACTCTGACTGGTGCTTTCTGGGGTACAGGTGGCAGGAGGCGAGCCCAGTCTTGGAGGGTCCTGGAGTTGGCTGAGGATCTTGGTTTTCTGGTTGAATCTAAAATGTTCCCCAGGATTCCTGAGCTAAGTTGCCTGCTGCTGGGCCACAAAGACAGAAACATAAAGACTTTGAGTTCGCCAGGCACACTCCTTTAATCCCAGCACTCAGGAGGCAGAGGCAGGCAGATGTGAGTTTGAGGCCAGCCTGGTCTATAGAGAGAGTTCCAGGGCAGCCTCCAAAATAATACAGAGAAACCCTGTCTCAAAAAAACTTAAGAAAAAAAAAAAGACTTTGAGTTCATCTGTGGCTGAATTCACTGATGGATTCATAACTGGATGGCATTTTGGAGGTGGTGTAGCCCCAGAGGGGGCTTCCTTCAGGGAAATATGTCACTGAGGGTGTGGCCCTGACGAGTGGGTGTCATCCTCAGCCCATTCTTCTGCCTTCCTTTTCCTCCCAACTTCTTTCAGTTTTCACTGTAACCTGCACCCTCCACAGCTTCAGAAGAAACACAGGAAGTCCACACAGCCCAGACCTCACCCCCTCCAGTGTACAATTTTTGTTTGTTTCTTTAAGACAGGGTTTCCCTGTGCAGCCTTGGCTGTCCTGGAACTCACTTCGTAGACCAGGCTGGCCTCAAACTCAGAGATCCACCTGCCTCTGCCTCCGAGCGCTGGGATTAAAGGTGTGTGCCCTCACCCTAGCTCAATGTGCTGTTTGATAGCAGGGAGACTAGAGTGCATAGCCAACTGGATTAGCCTTGGGCTGACACCCATGGACATAGATCCTGCTGCTAGTCCCACCAAGGACACAGAGGTGAGATGGGGCGGGGATATGCTGGGCTTTTTCTATGTGGCTGCACTGGTCGACTTTTTTCTATTGGGGGCAACATCCTACAGATGAGGAAACAGCCCCTAAACCATAAAATGCCAGGTTGGAGAGGATGAGCCCGGGCAGTGTAGATTTCCTATTTTTTTTTTTTTTTCTGAAGCTGTGCAGGAGCCAGGGAACAGTGGACAGAGAGGAAAGCTAGAAAGGAGGCTGTGGTCCTGCTGTCTGTCCTGGTCCTCTGTGGGTAGAGTGCACTGTGTGTGCTGCAGGCCAATGCTCCCCTGCTTTCCAACAGTCAGCCTCGCCAGAGAGGAACTCAAGTCCTCTCTCAGCTCTGCCAAAACTCCATGACACTGTATTACTTCCCAGTCAGAGTCAAAAGCTCAGCAGGTAGGGGTGTGTGCGTGCGCGCGTGCATGCGTGCGTGTGTGTGTGTGTGTGTGTGTGTGTGTGTGTGTGTGTGTGTTCTGTGTGGCCAAACCACAGTGGGGTAGCCCATCCACCCAGCAGCAACCTCCACATTATACTGCTACATTTCTTCGTCCTCAGATGACATGCTATATCCTGACACCGGTGGTCAAGGCTCTCACACTAGCAGGAGTTGGAAGAAGGCCCCTGATCCCAGATCCAGTTACTGGGAATGCAGCAGGGTCCTGCTTCCAGTGGGGTAGAGCTAGAGATAGCCAAGCACCATGGTGACAAGCTATAGTCTTGGCACTTATACCTTCATGGCCTTGTCCCCTTGGAACTTCAGCTTCCTCTTCTGTAAAATGGGGTGGCTATCAACCCCTCCTTGTGCTTGTCATGAAACTGCAGTCAGCATACGGAGAGCACCTGCCACAGCTCTGGGCCAGATTGCTAATTTAAGCAATCTTTTTTTTTTTTTTTTTTGGTTTTTCGAGACAGGGTTTCTCTGTATTGTCTTGGAGGCTGTCCTGGAACTTGCTTGGTAGACCAGGCTGGCCTTGAACTCACAGAGATCCACCTGCCTCTGCCTCCCGAGTGCTGGGATTAAAGGCGTGCGCCACCAACGCCCAGCTAAGCAATCTTGCTATATATGCTGCTTATGGAAGTCCTCCCTCACATCACCTCCATGTTTTCCATCTCTCTTTGCCCATGGTACATTAGGGAAGGCTAGAGGCTTGTCCACACAGCCTGACTCCATGGTTTTGTTCACATGGTGCCCTTCCTCTGAACACCTACGGGCACCACAACAAGACTTCTGCCCTAGCAACTGAGCTGGGACTGACAGGGGTGCACAGAAGGAGGCCATGGATCTGGGGCTACTTCCTGGGTCTGTTCCTCGGCATGAAGGCTGAAAGCTGCTGTCAAATAGTAAAGCTCCTGCCTCAGCCCCCACCTTTCCCTGCACAGCACACGTCCCTGCCAAAGCTTGCAAATGTGTCAGTAGTGGAGGTTAGTGCTTAGAAGTCCTCTGGGTATTTGCAAGGAAAGCTCGCAGTGAGATGGGTAGGTAGCTTGCATTGTTTTTGGAGATAAAGCTTGGAGATAGAGCTGGAGTAAGAGTTCTTGCAGAGGCTGGGCAGGCTCATATGAGGTGGTCTTGAGGGTGGTGCTGCTTTCTTCATGGCTATCCCACCTCACCTGAGGCAGTTTCCCTGCGAAGCCCTCAACTGAACTCCACTGTCATCGGGACACCTCTTTCTGGAGACCCCAAATTCAATGCAGGTGAGCTCTAGGCAGCATCTTCTCTACCCTAAGTCTGCCTTCCCTCCTGCCCAGGCAAGGTCTCTGTACCTCCTTTGTACCCTGGACAACTTATTAGTGATGGTTTCCTGAGGTGTTACCCTAAATATTTCCCACCTTTGTATCTTGCTACCAACTCCATGACCATAGCTCAATGTCAGTATGCATTCCTCTCTGCTGGATTAACCTTCCAAAGTCACTTTCTTCGATGATCTGTTACTCTCTGGCTCCACAGATCTTAGTTCCACACTGCTCCATAAGTTCTGGGTTGGGAAGGGGACCATGCCTCAGAAGTACCTGGGGTTATACTTGCAAGTGCAGATACCTCAGTGTCACAGAGGTTTCTTTGAGAGACAGGGTTCCTCTGTGAAGCCTTGGCTGTCCTGAAACTCTCTCTATAGACCAGGCTGGTCTCGAACTCATAGATATCTGCCTCCCAAGCATTGTGATTAATGGTGTGCTCCAACACCAACCAGCCCTAGTATGATTCTTTAGGGTATTCAAATCTGTTCTCTGGGGAGGGACCACTAAAGGACAGTTGTACGTGATGTCGAGTGTAAAATGTTGGGCACGGACCTTGGTCCTGGTATTCTATGCCCTCAAATGAGTGTTTAGGCAGGTCCATTTCTTACAGAGAGATGGTGAGGTGTGGCTTGGTCTGACACTGTACCAGAAAGAGGACTCCATTACCCTGTCATTCTGCCGTTTCAGCTCAGGGGTCTGCTTCCAATTACTCCCACATGCTGAAACTCCGGGAGTTGATGTGAAACAACACCTAAGCCCCTGGGACTGGCCTGCCTGGAACATCTGACCTGGCCCAGGAAACCACAGCCTGCTGGGCTAACTGTGGTCTGGTCCCTTGGTCTGGCTCCCACAGGCATCATCTTCTCTCTTTGCTCAAGCCCCTTTCCACCCCTGTGAGGTCCCAGCAGCTCTTTCTCAGATGGAGAGACAGCAGGTAAATTGTCACTTCTCAGGAGTGTCTGCTGCCATGCCTGGGTGTCATGGGGTGCTACCTGCCTATCCACCCCAACCTCAATCATGCAGGGCAGTCATGCAGAAATAGCAGTTTCCCCTCCAGTCCAGACAAAGCACTTCCTTAGACGGAAAACTCCAAATCCTGTTTAGGAAAGCCTCATTATAAACATCCACTTAAAACACAAGCAGACCAACAGAGTACCAGGGTGAGTATAATGGGCAGGAGCCTGCCAGAAAGAGCAAGCCTGGAGAGGGGCAAACGCAAAGCTCTAGAATCCTCGATTCACTTCAAGTTCCAAGGTGGTCCTCTAAGCATCCCATCTTACCATAGCAAAAACAGGACAGGCTTGGAGGGGAAGAAATTGGGTTATTACTATGGAGAGACAGGGTGAATGAAAACAGCTCTGCAGAGCCAGCAGGAGTCTGGCTGAGTAGGAATGCAGAGTAAAGTCACCTGATTTTTATGCTTCCCAGCTGGCTGAGGTGGAGCAGGGATGGGAAGCTTCTAGGGGAGGGTTGTGCTGGGTCTCCAGCTGCGTTATCCTCCCTACTCCATCAGCTCCAGCTTGCTCTGGACCAAGTAAATATACCCCCTTCCCAACCTAGTGTTTGGCTGACTCACTAAATAAACAGGGTGTTGGGTTTTCTTTGTCTTGGCTTTGTTTTGGATATAAGCCCTCCTTCTTATAGCCCTTTGAAAAGCCCAGAGATGCTCAAGTCCAAAAGTCCTTCCCAGCCACAGAGGACAGTCAGGGGGTGAGAGAGTGTTGATCTGGGATTATGTTCACTAAGCCAGAGGGGACTGAAGCCCAGAGGCAAGCAGTCATAGTTCCAGGTTTGCACAGGAAAAGAATAGCTTTTATGATGGGGGGGTGTCCTTCTGTATATATGTTTCTCTTATTGGTTGATGAATAAAACACTGATTGGCCAGTAGCCAGGCAGGAAGTATAAGGGGGATTACCAGAGGAGAATTCTGGGGAGAGAGAGATGCCATGTATCTGTTGAGGGAGCAAGAGGCCTGGGCATTCTCCAGTTAAGATAAGACCACATGGAAATACTTAGATAAAAAAAAATGGATTGGGCCTGGAGAGATGGTTCAGAGGTTAAGAGCATTGACTGCTCTTCCTGAGGACCTGAGTTCAATTCCCAGCAACCACATGGTGGCTCACGACCATCTATACTGAGATCTGGTGCCCTCTTCTGGCATGTAGGCAAACATCTAGACAGAACATTGTATACATAATAAAATCTTTAAAAAAAATGGATTAATAATTAAGAGAGAGCTAGCCAATAAGAAGCCTGAGCAATCGGGCAAACAGTTATATACTTAATATAGCGTCAGTGTATTTTTGGAACTAAATGCTTGCAGGACTAGGCGGGAAAGAAACTCTGACTATACTTTTACCCTTTGCCTGCTTACAGGCTGGCTCAGATTATAATAGAAAAAAATGGAGTGACATTAAGAGAAGTCAGCCCTTATCCTCTGTGAGCAGTTTTCCTCTAGGCTAGTGACCCCCCAACCAAAAAATCATTTCATTGCTGCTATTATGAATTGTAAATATATGAAACAGTCATCCAACTTCACAGTGTTCCAGACACACAGGCTGCCGGGCGTTGGTGGCCTTTAATCCCAGCACTTGGGAGGCAGAGGCAGATGGATCTCTGTGAGTTCAAGGCCAGCCTAGTCTACAGAGCGAGTTCCAGGACAGGCTCCAAAGCAATACAGAAAAACCCTATCTCGAAAAACCAAAAAATAAATAAATAAATAAAATCGAGACCCACAGGTTGAAAACTACTGCTGTAGGCCCATCTCCATCAGGTCATTTCTAGATTACCCTTACGGGGCTCCTGGTCTGTCTCATGCTTGCTCCCTCCATGCTCTGGGTCTAATGCCTGGTTTTGGGATTCTTGAGGCAGCGTAGTGTCATCTATTGGGTACCTACTACTAGGTGTGGTCCTAAACATTCTGCATAATCTCATTGAATCTAGAAACCATCAAGAGTAAGGAATGGCTACAACGCCCCTGCCACACACACACACACACACACACACACACACACACACACACGCTTAATAGGTGAAGAAATGATGGTGAACGTCTTTAATCCCAGCACTCAGGAGGCAGATGCAGTAGGATCTCTGAGAGTTTGAAGCCAGTCTGATCTACATATTGAGCTCCTGGCAAGTCAGAATTTTTTTTTCAAGATAGGGTTTCTCTGTGTAACATTCCTGGCTGTCCTGGAGCTCATACTTTGCAGACCAGGGTGGCTTCAAACTTAACGAAGATCTGCCCGCCCCTGCATCTCCAGTGTAAAAGTGTGCACCTGTACCCCTTGGTAGATAAGCCAGAATTACACAGTGAGACCCTGTTTCAACAAAAGAAAGGGAGGGAGGGAGGTGGCTAAGAGAGGCAGGTGAATACACTGTGTGAATTCAGGTCTCAGAAGCCAAGGTAAGTGTGGCCAGTCCAGAGTCACTGAGGAAAGAACTCTGGGTTTCCCAGTCTCTCCTGAGAGCCTTGGTCTAAGGTCCACTGCAAGCCCGGTAGTTCTTGGATAACAACAGTCTACACCAATGTGATCAGCCTTCCATGAAAGCTCAACCCTTAGCACCTGCTTGATCCTGGGTTTGAGGCCTGATCTCTGAGCATAACAAGGTTCACTGCGCCTTTTCCTCCGGCTCCAGACCCAAGCACCCTATTATAGCCAGAGCTTCTTCCCGCACATGTTCCTTTCTCAAGGCTTTAGATTCCAGCAGAGTGCAGACTAAATCCCTCGTCCCCATCTCCCAGCTGAAGGCACCCTCCTTGGCGTGCACCCTCAGCCATAGCGCCCCCTCGCGCCGGCTACCGCCGAGCTGCGCCAGGTTCCCCAGCGCGCGCACGTACCTTACTGTCGGGCTGCACGGGACCGGCCCGAAGCAAGAGCCCCAGCAGCAGCAGCAGCCTCAGCTGGGGGCACCAAGGCGGGAGGGCTGCCGCTGCCATGGCTCGACGAACACAGTCGTCTCTGCGAGCACGCTCGGAGCACCGGCGGCACCGCGAGCCCGACGCTGCAGCCCAGCTCTGCTGCGGGTGAGCCGCCCAGCCCGGTGCCCCTGCAGTGCCGCTGGGGGCGGAGCTAGGGTGGAAGGGTGCCCGTCCCTCCTCTCCACGCCCATTCCCTGCGGTCCTGAGGCTTTGCAAAGTGCCTCGGAGTGGGGGGGGGGGGGAGAGAGAGAGAGAGAGAGAGAGAGAGAGAGAGAGAGAGAGAGAGAGAGAGAGAGAGAGAGAGAGAGAGAGAGAGAGAGAGAGAGAGAGAGAGAGAGAGAGAGAGAGAGAGAGAGAGAGAGAGAGAGAGAGAGAGAGAGAGAGAGGTCACTCAACGGACGCAGGTCCCCGTTCTGTGAAATGAAGGACCTTGTACGAGTCCCTTTGCCCTTTTGAGCCCCAGTTTCCTCATCGATAAAAGGGAGAAAATAGCCGGGTTGTAGCGGCACATGCGTTTAATCGGGAGGCAAAGTCAGGAAGATATCTGAGTTCCAGGACAGCCAGGGGCACACAGAGAAACCCTGTCTCGAAAACAAAACAAAAACAAACAAACAAAAACCGGAGAAAATAAAACTAGTCAAATAGTCTTTTTGGCATGGCTACAAAGTTCGAGTGGTACTTCCAGCCCTGCGTGTGCTCTGACAAAGCCATGTCTCAGGGACTCTGGGTTCTAGTCTTTTCAAGGCTCAGCCCCTGCTCTTTCCATCTTTCCTGTTGCGCCAGGAACTACCTTTT
Source organism: Mesocricetus auratus (assembly GCF_017639785.1). Lineage (NCBI taxonomy): Eukaryota > Metazoa > Chordata > Mammalia > Rodentia > Cricetidae > Mesocricetus > Mesocricetus auratus. The sequence continues at coordinate 3,714,528 of NW_024429224.1, read as the reverse complement.
AACAGCCTCCCTTTCCATCCTCAGCGGAGGTCTGATTCCTCAGTTTCCAGGCAGCGACTGCTCGTTCCAGGGGTCGAAGTCAGGATGTCGTCTTCCTCCATTGTTTCTTTTTTTTGGGGGGGGGGCAGAGTCTGTCACCGAACCTGGAGCGCTTTCTTTTGGCTACACTGGCTAAGCCAGGGACCCTCCTGTTTCTGCCTCTCCACTTCTGCTATTACACACACACCACCACCACCACCCTGTAATGTGGATGCTGGGCGCTCGTGATTCACGTTCTTAGGATTGCAAAGCAAGGACTTGAACTGCGGAGTCAGCCATGCGTTTCCTCAGCCTGAGTCACTCTTTTAAACTGCCTCCCACCTCAGTTTCCCCCTTTTAGTTCAACAGGGGGTCCTTCCCAGACTTTCTCGCAGGCCCTTCCAACTTCCTTTCTCTTCTACACTCACGGTGGGTGACCCCCTTTTCTGGTCACTTGTACGTTTATCCGCATACGGAGCCTGCATCGCCCGAGCAAGGAACCCTGACTCGTGCCCTAAATGCGGCCACCCGCGTTTGCTCCTCACTTCTACTCTCGAGCAAGTTCTCCCCAAGAACTGCATTGCTGTCCTTACCCCCCAGGGCGTTCCCTGTCTGCAACTCCCCGCTGGAGGCAAATAGGCCGCCGGGGCACTCCTGCTTTGTCTCCCGGGCAGCTGGCTCAGTGACTCAGCCGGTGTTCCCCGAGCCTGCAGCCTCAGCATCACCTGGGAACTTGTTAGCAAAACAAATGCTCAGGCCCTAGCCCTGTTACTTCACCAGAGATTCACCAGGAGGTGGGAGTTCAGCAACTTAGTCCTCAGGAGCCCTCAGGGGCTCTTGAGTTGGAGAACCACTAAGCCTGACGTCTAATTACTGTATGACTTTCAGCTGACTTCAGTTAAACTGTCACCTGTGCAGTAAGTGTTGGCTTTAAATAGAGTTTCTGGAGATCCCCTGCAGAGGAGTCAAAGCCCAGTATAAAATACGATTAATGGGCATGTTCTCTGTACACAGACCAAGTCTGAAAGGACACACAGGACACTAGCATGGTGGCTACTTCCAAGGAAGGAGATCTCAGAGACAAAATTTGATATAAAAAATCTTTATTACTTTCCTTTCTTCTTATTTTAAAATTTATTTTACATATCAATCAGTTTCCCTGCCATCTTTTCCTGCCATTCCCTCCCTCATCTTTAATATATATTTCTCTCTTTTTTAAAATTTATTTATTATGTATACAGACTTCTGCCTGCATGCCAGCAGAGGGCACCAGATCTCATTCAAGGTAGTTGCGAACCACCATGTGGTTGCCCGGAATTGAACTCAGGACCATCTGGAAGAACAGTCCGTGCTCTTAACCGCTGAGCCACCTTTCCAGCCCTATTTTCCTTTCTTTTAAGATTTATTTATTATGCATACAGTGTTCTTAAAGGTTTATTTATTTAATGTGTATAGTGTTCTGCCTGAATGTAATCCTGCAGGCCTGAAGAGGGCACCAGATCTCAGACGGCTGTGAGCCACTATGTCGGTTTAGGGAACTGAAATCAGGACCTTTGATTAAGCAGTATTAACCTCTGAGCCATCTCTCCAGCCCCCCCCCCAGCCCACCTTTTTTTTTTTTTTTTTTTTTTTTGGTTTTTCGAGACAGGGTTTTTCTGTGGCTTTGGAGGCTGTCCTGGAACTCGCTTGGTAGTCCAGGCTGGTCTCGAACTCACAGAGATCCGCCTGCCTCTGCCTCCCAAGTGCTGGGATTAAAGGCGAGCGCCACCACTGCTGGGTGACAATGTATACTAAAACAAATCCAACAGGGCAGGAATTCTTTTCCAGCATTCTCATGGATACTAGCAGTCTGGTTGACTCTTTAAGACGGACCCTGTTAGAGCAAGGCAGAGACTTGTCCCTTTCTGCACACGTCTGGCACCTATAGTCATCTCTGTCGCCATGAATCATGGAGTAAGGACTCAATGATGAGGCACTCACTTATCTTGCTTTTAGCTGTAGTCCTGCCTGCTTCTGGCCTCCTCAGGATGGGTCTCCTGTAGACTCACTCTTGTCCCTAGAGATGTTCCTTTCCATTTCTTCTGTCTTCTCTGCAAATGCTGAGAGCCCTTTAAATATGTTTTTTTTCCCATAGCTTGTCTCCTCACCTGTGCACTCAGCAGAGTGCACAGAGTTGTGGGGAAAATGTCAAAAACAAACAAAAAACGGGTTCAGTGTGTGTGCTGGACTCTTAGTGGATGCCTATTTAGTGACTATCCACTGCCTGCTGCTCAGCAGCAGGGGAGCTAATGGCTAGACAGCTGAGGGACTGGCCGGTCAAGGGGTCTGGGAAGGAGGAAGCATGGTGTGGAAAAGGGTAACAGGTCGTCTCCAGGAGCTGGGCACGTGGTTAAACTCATCGTTCGTTTGCTTGAGGTAGCCTTCCTCCGTCAGTCCCCAGACATCAGATGTCTGCAGGGTCACTTGGCATTCCAGGGAAGAAGAAAGGGGCCTGTGATAGAAGGAAATTCTGGCTCTGGGAAGAACGTGGACCCTGAGACATTTTTTTTTGTTGTTGTTGTTGTTGTTTTGAGACAGGGTTTCTCTGCATTGCTTTGGAGCCTGTCATGAAACTCGCTCTGTAAACCAGGCTGGTCTCGAACTCACAGAGATCCTCCTGCCTCTGCCTCCCGAGTGCTGGGATTAAAGGCGTGCGCCACTGCTCAGGAGGCTTTTCAGCTTTCTGACCCACGGAGTACCCTAACGGTAATCACCATTTCATTCTCACATGAAAGCAACAATACATTGAATAGGTGTGGGAGGTTTAGATAACATATAACTAGTGTAAATCTCTCATAACATCGGCTGGCACAGATTAAGGATGAAAACCCAGGTTCACTAATTTGGTAATGGACAGCTACTGGAAAGTGCTGGAATGCGTGGCAAAGTCTCCTGAATAGTAGGTGAGGGAAGAGGTCTGGAGAGCAATGCGGGCAGGGATCAGACCGGGTTAGATTACAATATGCCAGGATAAAGGCTTTTAAACAAGTAAGGAGTGACACACAGGAACCAGAGGACTGCCGAGGCCGAAGGGGCAGCGTGAAAGACGCCCCGTATGACCCAGCACAGGACCAACAAGCAAAGCCCTAGGGTTCTTTGTCTTCCAGTGGGACAGATAGCGCTTACGCCCCGTCAGTAACCTACTACGACAGCGTTTTCCTAAAGGGGGGGTGGTGGTGAAAAAACAGCCACCCCAGCTGGTCTTCAGGCCCGGGGGCACGCCACCTGGTGGCCGCGGGAGGTGCGTCCCGGCCGAGGCAGGGGAGAAAATCCAGCATGTTGTTTGGTAGAAATAGAGGCGATTTGTGTGTGTGTGTGTGTGTGTGTGTGTGTGTGTGTGTGTGTGTGTGTGTGTGTGTGTGTGTGCTGGCATCTTACCATTGGACGCAGTTCTTAATACAACTTCCATTTTTCAGAGAGATACACTGAGCAATGGTGGGAATAATAGGCCGGAAAAGGGGAGACTCTTAAAAACAGCTCTTTAGGACACCCGTGGTCGAGGGTTTCAAGTTTTCTTTGATGGCATCAATGGCCCTGATCTTAGTTTGCCCATCTGTTCTATGGGCAGGGTGCGGAGAATGAAAGAGGAGGAAGAGAAACTTTAGTCCTTCCCGCCCACCCGGAGGTAAAAAGGCTTTAAACCCTTCTCCGGAAAGCAGAGTCGTATAGATTCTATTTGCATACGAACGCAGTCACTCGGGGTGAACTCGGGTCCTTTAATCTCTGGTCCAATTTGTCGCGCGGCCCCGGAGGGAAGCCCTCCAGAGTACCTACACACCCCGCCCCCTGGGGCCTTCCCACAGGGCTGGGCTTGGCTGCACGTGCTCGCCGGGCTCCAGGCGGGCCCGCCTCCTTGGAAAGGCCCACTGTTAGCACGGGGAGGCAGCCGGAATTACAGGGCCCTCTGGATACGGACAAGTTACAGCAGGGAGAGGATCGTGACGTAGCCACCTATATACACGTAAGTTGTGTATATCAGAAGTTCTAATGGAGTTCGGAGTAATGGTATGTTTTGGTTCTCTTTCCTCTTGACTGCCTTTTTAATCTCACCCCTTCAATTGGTAGCGCCCCGCGGGAGGGGCCAGCCTCGCCAGGAGGACTACAATTCCTAGCATGCCCCGCGGGCACGTGCGTGGCACCAGCGCGTGACGTCGGGGGAGGGAGCTGGCCAGTGCTGAGGGGGCGCGGCGCGGAGGGGCGCGGAGCCGGGAGGCTCGCGGGCCCAGAGCGCGCGGCGGCGGCGGCCGGGAGCCCGCCGGCCCCTGACAGCCCCGTCGCCCCCGGTGGACGACGACGACGACGACTGCGAGGGCGCGAGCCATGGCGGAGCAGCGAAGCCTGCGGGGGCCCTGAGCGCCGCCGCATGGAGCGGGACGAACGGCCGCTTAGCGGAGGGGGAGGCGGCGGGGGCTCGGCGGGGTTCCTGGAGCCGCCCGCCGCGCTCCCTCCGCCGCCGCGCAACGGTGGGTGAAGGGCCTTCGGAGCCCCGGCGGTCCCGACGCCCGCGACCCCCCTTTCCCTCGGCCGACTCTGGCTGCGGGACTCCACCCCGGGCTCGCACTCTCTACGCAGGGTCCCGGGTCCCCTCCCCCCCGTCCCGTCCCGTCCACGGCAGTGCTTGCTCCTCCCCTGGGGGGGGCTGGTTTTTGGAGCACCCTGTTCCTCCACCTGGGGGCTCGCAGATGCCACACCTCGGCACCCTGCACCTATCCCGGGGCGTTTTCCTCAGGAAGCCCCACGCTTCCTCCCAGCCCCGCGAGCCTCCGCCCCTGCTTCTCAGACCCTAATGGTGGCCCTCCTCGGACCTCGGTGCCCACTCCTGTCCCCTGGCCTCCTTTAGCCCAGGCCCCCTCTCCCAGGCCACGACTTTATGCTGGATCCATCAGGTCTCCAGCGCGATGCCGGGGCTCGAGGTACACCTGCCTTTTCCCGGCGTTCGCCGGACGCTTTCCTTCGGGGAGCAGAGAATTCCTCACCTGGCCCGGCGGCTTGGGTCCCCTTGTCCCTACCCTGTCCTCAGGTTCCTCCGGGTTGGCTCCCTCCCCCCGCGCAGTGTTTTATTTGTTTCTGTTTGATATTTTCCCCCTCGGTGTTTGCAGCGGAATGTTTTTATTGGTAACGTGTAAGGAGCTTTTGTGAGGTCGTAAAAGGTGAACTTTTGAACTTGGAAAGCGCCCTGGAGCAATTAGTGCAGGCGATAGCCCCGGGAGGCCTGCATTACAAAGGGTGCTCGTTACGGCAGGCAAACGCTCCCGCGGCAAACCCGATTTATTTATTTATTTGCCCTGCCTCCCACCTTTCACATCTCCTCATTTCCGAATAAAGGGCAGGCTCTCTTGAGATCCGTGCCTCCTCCCCTCTCTGCGCCATAAACGCGCAATTCTCTGGAAGATCTAGGACCCGAACAGTGTCTAACAAGTAACAGATTTCAGATTGAATGCAAACACCGGGGACATTTAGGAGGCACTAAAAATTAATTGCTTTAGTAAGAAGTTTTTCAAATCAGGACCGGCCTGGCAGGTGTGGGGAAAGCAACCCTAAAGTCACTGAGGCACTCAGTTGTGGAATGAATGAATGAATGAATGAATGAATGAATGGGGAGCCACAGAAGAGAAATCTTGTTGAATTTGTTTCTTCATAAGTTTATTAATTCGTGAAACATTGTTCATTCAGTAGATCTTTAGTTTCTTCCTTTTTTTTAACCAGCCAAGAGGAAAAAAACCCTGTTTAGAAGAGAGCCTGGTTAATTTGATATGATCAAATGTTGATGTTTTCAAAGTTTTAAAGAAGTGTATGATGTGTGGGATATCTAGGTGGCCGGGCATCCGGTGGGGGAACTGATTCTGAATGTGACTATGTTTTGGATCAATAAAATCCCACATCACAAAGGGGAAGGAAGAAATACAGTTAGAGCAGAAAGGGACAGTGTCTAGAAGAACAAGCATGATTTCTTTAATGTGTTTGACGTTTTAAAAGTTAATTTATGCAGAGATTTAGTTTGGTGTTAGCCTGTGAATGTTATAATTTTTTTTTTTACCTAAAACTTGCCTTGCAGGTTTTTAAGTTCAATTTCCAGATCTATCAGATATCCCTGTTAGTGTAGTTTCAAAATGCCTTCCTGTTTGCAAATAGTTCCTGGTCCCACCTGTGCTTACTATTAGATGACAGATTTTATTGCAATCATCACTTTCAGTTCACTTAAGAATATTATTGTAAGGGAAGCCAGAGAACAATGCATTTTTATTAATTATTCATTGGAACATTTAAAGAACTGAGTGGCAATTTTATCTCAGTCAGATTACTTGTTAATACTCATCTTTTCCTCAACTGATCAGAACTATTTAAAAGAAACTTAAACAGTATATGTTAAGCTAAAAGTGTCTTTAACATTTCACCCCAGTCCAAGTTAGTGATACAAAAATATTCTTTTTTGTCGAAAACATAATGGAAACATTTCACAGCTTAATTGGTTCAAAAGAAAATAGGAAATTTTTGTAGCATAGTTTGTTTTTCAGAATAAAAATTAGTGTTTTGTGTGTGTAGTGTTTTACAGCTTATGTTACTAACTACCCAAAAAGTACCCAGGAGAATTTTCAAAATATAAAATAAAGTTTGCCTTTGGGATAGAGGACTTTTTTTTCTTCCTTCCTAATGACTATTTTTCTCCAAAGATAAATGAGATTGATTTTTGAGGAGAAAAGCACTCCTTTAACTTTTCATCCTGGTGACATTTCCATTTTTCCTGAAGTCATTATCTAGAGAGAAGGTCTTTGGTTTGTGTTAAGAAGTCCATTGATGCTGAATTTACAGTTCTCCAGATGTTTTTATGATTCCATCAGAACAGAGTAGCTAGCCTTTTGATGCACCATCACCCTTCCAGGAATCCCTTGTGCTGACTCTGCTATATTCAGCTGTTGGCTTGTGGTTTTCATAACAAACAAACTCATTTAGTTGTAATAGTGATTGCTCCCTTTTGGGATTTCAAAGGGAGATGAATGCTTTGAGGGAGCATTTGTTCATTTTATTTCAAGAGAGTGAGGGAATAGATTTTTTAGGAGCATTTGTTCATTATGTTTCAAGAGAGTGAGGGAATAGACTTTTTTAAAAATATAAAGCAAAAAGACTATAGCCATTATAAGGAATTAAGAGCATAATTTCACATTATTACCCCTCGGAAGAAATGAGCTCACTAAATACCGTGGATGCTCCCCCACATGACTTTACCATCAAAATGCTTAACAGGGTTTCTCTGTGTAGCCTTTCTGTCCTGGAACTCAATTTGTAAACCAGGGTAGCCTTGAATTCACAGAGATTTGCCTGTCTCTGCTTCCCCAGTGCTGGGACTAAAAGGGCATGCCACCATATCTGGCTTAAAATGCTTGCTTCTTAAATTACCAAGTAATTTACATCATAAATTTAACTTTTTACTTCTGTGACTTGAAAACTTAATTTTGAATCAACTGAGAATGTTCTAGTTTTCTTAAGGAGAAATCTGAGGTGTTAAATAACCAAATTTCTAGTCCCTGATGTACTGTTTGCTGAGCACTCTTCATTTTTAGAGTTTGAGCATAGCATACCTAATATGAAATTCATTCTACCTTTTGTAGCAGGAATTGTATGCTTGTACAAGTACATGAAAAGGTGTTAGAAGGGAAGTTAGTGAAAAGATATGCAGATTTTCAAAACTGTACTCATACATATTAATATTTCCTGATTTCTCATATCCCTCCCCGCCTGGGGTTGTGGGGCAAAGGTAGAATTCTAGGTTAAAACGTAACAACTGTAGGACAGTTGGTAAAATATCTTTTAAATAGAAGAAAATGACTTATTTTACGTGTAAAAACCATATTATAGTCCTCTTGTTTATGAAAAGGGATCAGAATCAGAGAAAACTGTGTACAGATAAATAGGCTTCCATTTCAAGAAGGAAGCAGTTTTAAACAGCAGATAGTTTTCTAATGTGCCCATATGGGTAGTGGTGTAACATAACCAATTCTTTTCAAACAGATAAGTTATGAAGCAAAAGTGTTTGCTTTCAAACTTTTGTATTCTTGAGGTCAACTTAAAAATTCAAGAAAATTTTTTCTTATTACGTGTTTTCCTGGTATAGGTAATTCCTTGAATATTTATGGACATCTGTTTGATAAGCAAGTTTCAGAGATGCTGGAATTATTAAGTTGTAAGGTGGCTTGGTACTGAGCCAGAGAATTCTGTTTTGGATATTGAGGCTTTTGTAGGTGAAGTTTTGGATTCATCTTTATCTTAATTGTACATTTTAGAAATATCTTTGGATGTAACTTTGTTGTACAATATTCCTAAAATCAACCCCAGTCTTTCTGTTTCCCAGTGTTTACAGCATAGTTCAGGTGTTAGACTGTAAGTTATGGGAAATTAACAAAACAAAACAACACCTAACCCTGTAACCTTGTGAGATAGCCATTGTTTAGAAACAAGTAGGCATAATTTATTTAAATGAGATATTTGATTCTGTTCTCATGACCTGTTAAACAGCACTCTTTCAAGAGCCATTTCTGAAGAGAACAGATTAGTTTTCCTGTGGGCTACAATTTAAATTATTTTAATCAGCCTTTTTTAGTATTCTCAGCAACTCTAATTAACAGTGATTTAGCTCGGGAGGGACGAGGATTTCCTCAGCTGGCTGCTGGGATCTGAATTGCTTTTTTCCCCACCCCCAGCTGCACAGACTCGTTTGATCCCCATGCTACCATGGTTGTCATTTGAGAAAGCAAATTGAGAGAAAATAAGTTGGGAAAATAGACTACTTTGAGCTTCATTTCCATTTTTGAATTTTTTTCTTAAATTATAGGAAAAATTGGATTTCAATCTTTTATCATGTTGGAAGCAAGCTGAATTTACTATTATGTCTAAGAGAAAACTCCAAGATTTCCTTAAAAATACAGGTTTTAAGATTTTCAAACGTTAACCTTTGCAATGGAAACATTTTTATTCAAGATATTTGTGGTTTTTCTGTAGCATTATGAAATTCCAGATTAAGAAATTATGAATTCTTAAGTTTCATACAAGTAAATGGTATGATTTTGTTTTATGAGTTAATTTAGAAAAGTTTCTTCAAAAATGATATCCTTGCATTTCGAAAAAATGTCTTTGTATTCTGATTGCAAATTCTGAGTCCTTAAATTTGTTTACAGCAGTGAAGCTGTTCAACCCTGAACCACAGATGGCAGTAGTAGTGTATTTTTACTTTGAAGTTGGTGTCAATTCTATGGACACTGTTAATAAGTCAGCTGGCAGGTGTAATGTTTCCAAAACCGGTTTCCTGGGCAGCATCGTGTATTGTACTCCAGAAAACAAATCCCAGTATTTGATTTAGAGATACACTCTATGGGTGTGTGCCAGAATAGGACTTCTCACTGTCAGCAAGATTTTGTTTTTAGGTTGGTGATGGTAATCAAAAGAATTGTTTGAATAATAAACTATAATACATTGGATCTGTGGTTGCAGTGTGTTTGTGACAAATGTGTGTAACAGATGCTTGAACTACTATTTTCATTAGAAACAATGAATTCATTAAATATACTTGAGGATAATTTTGAGGGAGAGACACAATTAAGTTCCTCATGTGGTATTCCTTAGCTACTTAATTTTCGACTCCTTTCATTTGAGAGAACCATGGAATTTTAGATCTCTCTAAAAAGCATTTCATATTTTTTTTTTTTGTTTTTTGTTTTTTTTTTTTGGTTTTTCGAGATAGGGTTTCTCTGTAGCTTTGGAGGCTGTCCTGGAACTCACTTTGTAGACCAGGCTGGCCTCGAACTCACAGAGATCCGCCTGCCTCTGCTTCCCGAGTGCTGGGATTAAAGGCGTGCGCCACCAACGCCCGGCATTTCAGATGTTTTTTTTTAATCCAGCTTGCTTCCAACATGATAAAAGACTGAAATCTAATTATTCCTATAATTTAAGAACAAAAATTTAAACATGCAAATGAAGCTCAAAGTAGGATCAACAATTTGTTATTGCAGTGCTAAGATTTCCATGTTCTTTATTTTTCTTCCAAAAGACTAAAGTTGAACTTCCCTTGATATTTTGCCTATGTTTCCTTGACATTATCTAATAAAGATTTTTGAAAGAGTTCAGTAACATCTATTTCAAAATAAATGAGAGATTGGCTCAATGTGGAGAACTAGTTTCACCAGTTTTCATCTAAAAGCCTCTAATCCATGTGTCTTTTCAGTCTTGAAGCATATCACCCTGGAATTAAGAGTTTCAGTTTGACTGTTTTTGATAATAATGCATAGTCTACTGGATCAAATACAGCTAGTTGCCTTCTACAGTTTATTTCAGAGAAGAAAGGTCTTGAATCCTACTGTGTAATTTTAATGTATTCTAAATAATGTTGTTAAAAAGTAATGAGGCTGTACTTATTCATCGTTCTTGATCAGTTATTACTAAATTGTTTTAGACTTACTCTCTTCCAACATACTGAGTCTTTAAATTTAGTTTGCATCTAAACCAGTGTCTTTCAAAATGAAGTTCACAGACCTCTGGGGGTCCCTGAGATTCTTTCAGGATGTTTTCCAGGTCAAAACTTGCCTATTTATATCTATCTATGTAATGTTTTTCAAGGGTTTCTTTGTGTAGTCCTGGCTGTCTTGGAACTCGCTCTGTAAACCAAGCTGGCCTCGAACTCAGAGATCCATCTTTCTGCCTCTGCCTTCTGAGTGCTGGGATTAAAGGCCTGTGCCTAGTTTAATGGGATTTTTAAAGTCTTTGACCTGCTACTATGACCTTCACAGCTTCTCAATACTGAAAACTTTTTGATGAGATAGATGATGATATTAAAAGTATGTTTTTTTGTATTGTATGATAAAGTATGCTTATCATTTACAGGGTCTATGTAACTAAGTGATACATTATTTTCCAAAACATGTGTAGGTGTGCTATTTGAAAATAACTGCCTGGCTGGGCATAGTGTTTCCTGTCATGATAGCACTCATGAAGTTGAAGCAGGAGGATTATGACTTACAAGTCTCTTTGTTAGACGTTATCACAAGAAAATAAGATCTACTCAGAAATGCAACTTAATGTACCTGAGTGCACATATTTTACTGATATGTTTTTAATTTTTGCAGTGCTGGGGATTGGAACTAGGGCCATTTTGTAGTTGGTTAGGCAAGCACTCTACAACTGAACTACAGCCCCCGACCAGTGATAAGGTTTTAGATTCTACCTTGAACTAACCTTTAAGAAACTACCACTTCTGAATTTTAGTATGACATAAAAGAAAAACACCTTTTTTAAAGAGCAAGTATTGTTTTTTCCGGTTATAATTTATGAAGCCAGATATTCTGCCTATACGTTAGTCTACTTAAATGTGTGTCACAACAGAGTGGTGAAGAGAATCTATCTAAGCCAAATATCGAAGAGTTTTGTAAAATGGTGCTATTCTTTCAAGTGTATATTTTATTGGAAATTTATTTGTTAATATGTAACATGTAATGAGTTACTAATTACTTTTAAGTGAGCAATAGTTTAAAAAATTTCATTTAATAGATAAATTCATATAATACCAGGTCTCTGGGGTTTCCAATAATTTTTCAGAATGTAAGAAGGGTTCTTAGAGCATACAAACCAAAATATGGGAGACCCTTGATACAAGTGAACATACTTAATGTATAAGAAAATGGTGACTTTACCTCTATTACTAGTATTGTGTGTGTTTTCCTCCTTTCTCCTTCCTCTCTCTTTGTCTCCCCCCCAGCATTTCCCCCCTCCCATTTTTTTTCTGAGAGTCTTGCTATATTGTAGCCTAAGGTGCCTTCAAGCACTGTCTCAAGCACTGACTTAGATTCTTCTTTTCTGTAATTATTATTCTTTTACTGGAAATGAATACATACGATTTTGTTTTCTCTGTTTGAAACTAAATGAAATGTGTCAGTTTGCTCTCACTGAGCTCTGATAAGCCTTTTGTTTCTGCTATATGAATCCTACTCTTGGCTGCTGTGTTGAATTGGGCAGCAGCTTTCCAACAGCTCCATTTTTCTGCAAGAAGTATATACTTAACAGTTGTGTGAACCAAATCTAGTAACAAACACAGCATGATTCTTTGCAACAGAATTGTAGAATACTCATAAGGGATGCAAATTACATTAAAAAAAAAAAAAGAATAGCATGCCTGCTTGGGAACCCACACACCAGTTTGACTTATGTGACCCTTACTTAGCCTTTTTTCCAATGTTATATGATCGACTTGACTATGAAACTAACAATCCTATGGGGCTAGTTAGATGGCTCAGCAGTTAAGAGCAATTGTTGCTCTTCCAGAGGATCAGAGTTTGGTTCCTGGTACAAGTTGAGGCTGCTCACAATTGCCAGTAACTCCAGCTCCAGGGGTTCAAATTTCTTCTGACCATGGGCATCTGCACCCCCACACAAACATACATACACATGCACATAGTTACAAATAAAATAATTTAACAAAGAGCTTGTTTTATTTACATAGGCAAATCTGTTTTTAGGGTCCTTTTTAAAGTTGTGATTTGGCAATGCCATTTTGTAGATTGGTTTATTTTCAACCTGGTTGTTACTGAGATAGTAATGAAGTGTGAATAGGAGAAACACATCCTCCTGGGGCCTAGGAGTATCCTTTCTTAATGTGAATAACATTTTAGTGTAAGCAGGTCACTATGTTAAAGGTTAGGGATTTAGCTGGGCTGTGGTGGTGCACGCCTTTAATCCCAGCACTCCAGTAGGCCAGCCTGGTCTACAGAACTAGTTCAGGACAGCTAAGACTACACAGAGGAATTTGGTCTTGAAAAAGAGTTAGGGATTTATTCCTTACCTTGGGTAGCTGCTATCTAGAATTTATTCTTTAGAACTTGTTGGCTGAAACAATGTCACATAAAGATGTGAATAACAATTGGGAGTTACTGCATCAGAACCTAGTTTGAGTGGATGAGAATGTTATTTAAGTATTTGGGGTTCTGCCCTAAGAGTTCACATCTGTTACAAACGTGTTCCATGAAATTTACAGCTTAGTTATAAGAAAATTATAAGCTTATCTTTTGATCTTAATGCCTGGATTTCATGTTTCTGATAAAGTCTTTGAACAAACTCTTTAGTTGAGTCAAATGATTTTAGCCCAGTTGTTGAAGCCTATTCTTTTTTTCTTCCGTGTTGATACTGTATCATTTAAATCTGACTTGTTCTTTCAGTTCTTCCACCAAGATGCCTTTTCAACAGGATAATAAACCACCTGGGGGAACCCCCTACTGACATCCATTTAGAGGCTTTGTTTTTTGGAAATGCTGTTAGTTGCACTAGCCCGGGAGGAAGGATTTTTGTTAACTGGTGTGAGAGGCAAAGACTGGAGCCGTGGCTTCTAACCTTCCTAATGCTGCTGCAATGCTTTAAAACAATATTTATGTTGTGGTGAGCCCCCAACCTTAAAATTATTTTCGTTGCTACTTCATTATGAATGAGAATGTGGATTCTGTGTTTTCTGATGGTCTTAGGCGACTCCTGTGAAAAGGTCATTCAAGCCCTGGAGGGGTTGTGACCCACAGAAACGCTGGACTGGAGTGTAACTCAAAGATCCTGGCTATGTAAATTTGTCATGACTGTTCTCTGAATTTCAGTATCCCCTTTTAATAACAGCTAGCTTGTAGTGTTTATATACTACTTTAAACCACTTCCGTATACTAACTTACTTTATCCTCACAAGCTCTGCAGAGTTAGAAACTGAGGCCTGGGCCTAAGGAGGTAGCTCTTGCCTCCTAAGACTGAGGACCCTGGAAACTGCTCCTGCAAGTGGTCCCTCTCATGTCCACACACATGCCCATGTACAGTACACCGTAATTGTTAAAGAAAAAAAGAAAAAAACTGACGTGCACAGAGATTAAGCCCCCCCACTCCATTTCACAACAACAGTACCAATAATTTCATTTTTAGGTTAAATATTGCCTTCTGTATTCTAATGGCTCTGAAATTGCCTAATGGTATATTAGGATTAGGACAAGGTCGTGCCAAGCATAATATTTACCCCAAAACAAACAGAATGCAGGTTACTTATATTCGTTGAGAAAGTTCAGAGTCTAGGTCCTATAGATGAGAGTCACAAAGATCTACTCTGATTTGCAAGCAACTATTTTTTCTTCTTTGCATGGTAGAAGATAATGATGTCAATAAAGGAACAATTCCTGCTGAGTCAGAGGGGGAGCACTTAGGAAAGAAGGGAGTTTTGAGCTGCTGTTTCATGAATGTTGAATGAAGGAAAAAAGAGCCGGTTGGAAAGCTCAGTCTTTTGCTGCTATCAGTCCTCTGCTGGTAGTTAGAAACAGTCTAAAAAATAGAAGAGAGGGAAATTCAGAAATTTTGGGTCAGCGGTGTTTTAACAAGTGTATTGAAGCTAAAGTTCAATGAGCCCTCCTGAAACTAGAACAAAATTTAGGAATTTTGTTCTTATAATTTAAAAAAAGACTAGATATCTCAGATTAAGGTGAAATGGCCAATAAGCTTCTGACTGTGCTCTTGACTGAATTTGAGAATGCAAACTTTCATTTCTGGTACACAAAAGCTGGTTATAATGAAAAGGGAGGTCCAGTGCAAGGAGATTGATCTGGACCTTTGCAAATGGAAATATAAAAGCTAGTTGCTTAAGGCTTGTAGAATACAGAGGATGATTTCCTAACAGAGAAAAATAGTTAAAAAAAATGATAGCCGCTGTGGATCATAAATTACAAAAGCAATGTACTTTGAGCCGGAAAATGACTCTAGAGAAGGCCAACCACATCCAAGGTGGTGTGAGAGGGTTCTGATTCTTACTGTCTCAAAGGGATGTATGTATGTATGTCTCTATGGCACACCTACAAAGTAAGACTCAATTCACTACTCCAGGAAGGATTTTCCAGCTTTTTGGTGGCAATGGATTGGATAGAACAGGAAGCTGAGATTTAGGAAGCTCTGCCTAAGTCAAGTCCTCACATCCCAGTCTCAGAGGATAGGATTTCAGATACTATTTAATCATTCTTACATTTACATTGTTCTGTTTTTGTGTTAGGAGGCCTGGTTTCTATAGTCTGCATGGTCATGCTGTTTATGTGTAAATTCATTTGTAAGTCAACTTTCTGTTTACAATTTAAGTGCTAATGTTAGGATAATTTACACTGAGTGTAAACTTGAGAGAAATTCAAGTTTTTTTTTTTAAAATAGGATCACTTTTCTTTCCATTTTTAACCTGTTTCTGCCATACTTCTCTTTTGTGAGTTTCATTCACTAAGCCAAGTCCATAGTTAATTTCAGAGTTTTCCCTCATTACTTTTAAAGGGATTTTTTTTTTTTTACTGTAAAACTCAGATTGAGAAGAGTGCCACCTTCTGAAGATCAAATGCCTTGCATTTGAGAACATCGATTCAATTAAGGAAAATTGCAAAACAGAAGGGAAACCTTAAATGCAACCGAAGTGTGAAAGGGGAGCCCAGCAGGAAAGGGAGGCAGTGCCATGGGGGAGGGGCAGGCTGCAGAGTGCAGCCCAGAGCTGCATTTGAAATACTCATCAATCATTTTACTGGCACCAGGAAGCCAATCAGCCTTTAAAGAAGAGAGCTTTAATCAGTCATCTAATGTGGGAAAGTAAAATTGTTTCCCCCCCAAATATTCCCTTTCTTACTGATAAATTAAATCTCAAAGATAGTTGGGCTGCGTGATAATCAAGATTCAATTGATTACTACTGTGATAAAGTTAATTTTGCATTTGAAGTTAAAACGTTCTGTCTGCTGTAAGCCTTTTCAAAAATATTCCACATAAGTTTGCTTTTCCATTAATTAGAATTTATGGGTAACCTGTAAATATTGTCGATTTATTCTCAAACTTCTGGTTGGAGAAAATCTAGTTTTGTAAATGTCTGAGTCGTGTTGTGGAAATGCTTCCATATAGACACAAGTGGGAGGGCTTTGGTAGCTTGTATTTAGGCTTTAAGTAGTGATTTCTGAACTTGTGACTTGGCTGGTTGGGTTTTAGGTATGAGCTCCTTAACAGTTTGCTGTTAAGTTGAAAATACATAGTCACTGTGGAAACTGCAGAGGGAACTGCCAGTAATCCTATTTCCAAGCAACTGTTAGTAACTTTTTCTTCAAGCTCTAGGATTTTTGTTTTGTTTTGCCTCTTCTTGTGAACAAATGGTAAAACTCTTCTGCTTTTTATTTTATATTTTCTTAGTGTTATAAATGTCATTCATTCAGCATGAGTTTATTTGAAAGTTTAGCTGACTTTGTGATATTTAGATAGTTAATAGCTTTTTACTCTTGAAACAATATCACCTATAATATATGTGCTTTGTTTTAATCTTGGCTTTTGATTGGAGGCCATTCTTGAATTAGGAAGATTGACCTCATTGTTCTTTCACCAGTAATTAATTAACTTAATTTATTCTGAGATACCTCTGCTAACTAGGGTTGCAGTACTAATTCTTTAAAAAGAAATAATTATGCCACAGATAGCATCGAGACATTGCTAGGCTATTTGCTTTGTTATTTTTATTTTCTTGACAGATGAAGTAATTTCTAACATATAAAATTTTGTTTTCTTTTGAGAGAGGGAGAGGTATGCATGCATGTTTGTATGTGTGTGGTGCAGGTGTGTGCCTGAAGGTCAGAGGTTGATTCCTAAATAAATCTCCACTTTATTTGCTGAGGCAGGGTCGTCTTTCATTCAGAGATTTCGTCTAACTAGGCAGCTGGGATTACAGAAGGGCTGGCCTTGGGTATTGTGTTGTGAATTTTGGTTCTCACATACGCATGGCAAATGCTCTTTCCACTGAACCATCTCCCCAGCCCTACTTTCTCTTCTTGAATCTTCCAGATTCTAGCACTGGTTTTCTCCTTTGTTTACAACTCCCACCCCAGGTTTTCCATCCTGGGTAGAGTCAGTCGTGCTTGCAGATCCTTCTGCTGTTGTGGTCTTTCTTCTCAGGATCGTTGTTGAATGGAAGACAAAAACCACTTTTCTAGTTGTTTTCCACTATTTCTAAAGGGTGGTGTGTGTTTGAATACAGTTAATATCATCTTCCACAGTCCTCAG
This sequence comes from Mesocricetus auratus, assembly GCF_017639785.1. NCBI lineage: Eukaryota > Metazoa > Chordata > Mammalia > Rodentia > Cricetidae > Mesocricetus > Mesocricetus auratus. The sequence continues at coordinate 3,697,415 of NW_024429224.1, read as the reverse complement.
CATGTCTTGAGACCTACAGCTGAGTAGGATTGGCACATGGAGGGAGAAATTAAATGATTTTCTTTGGAAATGAGCATATTTCTTTTTGTAGGTTACTGAATAATTTGCTGATCCTGCCGGGAGTTTTATGGTGAGAGGGCTTAAATTATTTCAAAATAATTTGAAAGGTACTTACAACATTTTTTTGTTTGTTTTGAGACAGGGTATCTGGCTTCAAACAATCCCAAATGCTGGTATTTAAGGGATGTGTTACCACCCCTAATGCACTTAGAAATTTTTATAGGGATGGCTTCAGAATAACATTTTGGGATCCTAGTTATCTATACATTTTTAATCAGAGGTAAATTAAAGTCTAGGAGTATTGTCACTTTTAAAGTGAGCACCAATGCTTGAAGAGCATTCCTTAGCTGCTTTTTGCCTGTTACTGGTTAGCAGAGCTTGAAGTTTGCCAGTAGTTTAAAAAATTTTTTTATAATACTTTTCTAATAGGAAAGTGAATAAGCCATCTGCTGTTTCCCTTAACTGTATGGAGTGGAGTGTTCGCTCTTCAAAATCTCTTTTGGTAATTAAAAGCCTTGAAATGACCTTGAATCTAACTGAACTATAAAAGCTGTCCAGTTAATTTTATAGCTTTTGTTGATTTTAAAAGAGATTAGGTAGACTCTCTTCTGTTTGCTTCCACATTAATTGTAGCCCTGGGTGAACACTGAAATAATTACTAAGAGATAGATAACTCACGTGCAAGACAGAAGCTCACAATGGGCTACAGAAATGTCATTTACTTGTTGAACATTTAAAAGGTGTACTTGAAAGAATTTAAAGTATGGTGACATTTTACAGAGTGTCACTTTGTGCTCTTCAGATTTGTTGAAAAGATCTGTCTTTGCCATGTTAACATCAAAGAAATTTTTTAACTCAGTGGGGAGTCAGAAGAAATATTCCAATGTTTGAGAAGTAACAAGTATCATAGGAAAGACCAGGGACTTTATTTTATGACTATACCTAGGCAGTGTAAAACCCTGACATTTACAAAGTTTCAGGAGCTAAGATGTGCAAGCTCAGTGACTGAGTATGTGGTTAGTGTCTGTGAGGCCAGCACTACATCTACACCCTCCCAAACTTCTAAGGTATATGAATAATTCACTTTTTTTTGATAGGCATGGTAGCACATTCTTGCAGTCCCAATACTAACAAGACAAGAGTTCCAGGCCAGCTTGGGCAACATAGTGAGACCTTGTCTGTCTGTCTGTCTGTCTGTCTGTCTGTCTGCCTGCCTGCCTGCCTGTCTGTCTGTCTGTCTGTCTCTTAGATTTTAGGGTTATTTTAATTTTTACTTCCTTGTTGTTTTGAGACATGGTCTTGATATATAGTCCAGACTGGCTTCTGACTTTTTTTGTTTTTTTTGATTTTTTTTTTTGTTGTTCTTATTTTTTGAGACAGGGTTTCTCTGTAGCTTTAGAGTTTGTCCTGGAACTGGCTTTGTAGACCAGGCTGACCTATGAAGAAGAATTGTTATAATACAGTTTGTATGATAAAACTCGAGGGGGACCTTGCGAGGGTGACTGAGGCGGAGAGACAAACACACCAGGCAGACAGCTTCAGTGAGAGGTTTTATTAGAAAGAGGATGGAGGGGGAAGGAAAGAGAAAAGAAGTAAAGAGATACAGAGACACAGAGGCAGACAGGAAAGTCCTGTCTGCCCCAGGGGAGCCTTGGGGAAGAGAGCGGAAAGAGCAGAGAGAGATCATAAGTGGGTAGAGGTCTTTCTTGTAAAGGGGTCCTTTGCACCTCTGTGCAGACTAGCACTCATGGCTGACCAGAGTACTGCCTGAGTGCATTCTGCCAGGTGACAGGGGCAGGCCAGCATAATGCCTGCATCCTTACAACAGTAAATTTATAAATTAACTGTACTGAAGATCTGGCCCTATGATGAGCTAACTTGAAATTACCTTGTGGATGGGTTTGGGAGGAATGAAACCATATATGGGGAGTGGTAGGACTACACTAGGTACTCAGTGTTCTTTTTGTCTCTTCCCCTTCCCTTTTCTCTTCCTCCTGTCCCGTCCCCCCTCTCAGGTCCACTTTTTCCTCCTCCTTTGTGCTCTTCCTTTCCCACTCTTTTTGAGGTATTCTGGAAGCACTTCTACTCAAGGTTCAAATCCACACAAGGGTTTTCTCACTGTGGGATCTAATACAGTAAAAGATCATGAAGTGATGGAGACTGGTTTGTGGACCATCCAGACTAGAAGTTCTGAACCTGTGGGTCTCAACCCCTTTGTGGGGGATGAGGGGGTAGCGGGGTGTCTCCTGATCCTTTCACCAAGGTCGCCTAAGACCATCAGAAAACACACTTACATTAGATTGATAACAGTAACAAAAATAATTTTCTGGTTGGGGGTCACCACAACATCAGGAACTGTATTAAAGGTTACAGCTTTAAGAAGGTTGAGAACCACTGAGCTAGACTCTTTTATTGAATTTGCCCAAATGAAATACTGAGAGAGGGATGCCAGGGTGTGTGTGTGTGTGTGTGTGTGTGTGTGTGTGTGTGTGTGTGTGTGTGTGTGTGTGTGTGTGTGTGTGTTGGGTGCCAGGGCGTGTGTGTAGAAGTTGGACAGCTTAATGGTATCCATCTCTCCTTCCACTACATGGTTCCTGAGAGTCTGAACACAAATACCCTTGCCCACTGAAGGATCTCCAGCTCAAAAGCATCTTCTAGCTTGGACTTCTGCTTGTAGAATTGCCTTTCCTTCCTACCCTATCCTTTGGGACCAGATTTCTCCATGATTTAAGATACATGCCACTTTATCCCCCAGTCACTTGTGTGTAACTAGAATTACGAGTCTTGGGAGATCAGGCTACAGCTTTAGCAGCAAAGTAAGGTCTCTAGAGGTTCCTACTGGAGCCTCCACTCAATTAAAGCACATGCCCCTTCCTTTACTACACAGGAAGCTTGGCTTCCCCATGCCCCATTCAAAGCTTTTCCCTGGAGTTTCTGTAAGTACTCTCTGACCATATCCTTAATAAAGGAAGGAATAGGTAGGTATTGGATACTGAGGACCCAGGCATTGACTATATTAACTCATGCAATCCTTTCTACATTTTCCAGGCTGTCCTGGAACTCACAGATCCACCTGCCTCTGCCTCCTGAATGCCGGAATTAGAGTTCTCCACAACTGCTTGGCTTAAGTATTGAATAGTAATCATTAAAAACCACAACCTTTTTTTTTTAACATTTATCTGTTTTCTGTCTTTCATTACTTATTTTTATGTGTTTTGCCTGTGTGTATTCCTGTGTAAGGGTGTCAGGTCCCCTAGAACTGTAGTAACAGACAGTTGTGAGGTGCAATGTGAGTGCTAGGAGTTAGTTGAACCCGGGTCCTCTGGAAGAGGACTTACTGCTCTTAACCACTGAGCTACCTCTCCAGCCCATGTTTATCTATTTATTATGTGTGTGTGTGTGTATATGCATGCATGAATCCATGTCATAATCTTTGTGGGGAAGTCAGAGGACAACTTTTTTTTTTTTTTTTATATTCAAGACAGTGTTTCTCTGGCTTTGGAAGCTGTCCTGGAACTAGTTCTTGTAGACCAGGCTGGTCTCGAACTCACAGAGATCTGCCTGTCTCGGCCTTCCAAGTGCTGGGATTAAAGGAGTGTGCCACCACTGCCCAGCCCGAGGGCAACTCTTGAGAGAAGGTTCTCTGTATTATGTAAAACAAAACTTTTATTAGACAAGTTTCTGCTGGCTTAGAATTCAGTATGTAGACAGGTTGGCTTCAAACTTAGAGATGTGCCCATTGTAATAGTTTTCTCTGTCTTAACCAGCCAGCTTCCAAATAATGACACAGAGACTTATTATGAAAGCTTGGCCTACAGCATAGGCTTTTCCTCAACTACCTATTTTATCTTAAGTTAACCCATACATACATACATATATATATATATATATTTTTTTTTTGAGACAGGGTTTCTCTGTATTGTTTTGGAGGCTGTCCTGGAACTCGCTCTGTAGACCAGGCTGGCCTCGAACTCAGAGATCCGCCTGCCTCTGCCTCCCGAGTGCTGGGATTAAAGGTGTGCACCACCAACACCCGGCTAATTAACCCATATTTTTTAATCTATGTCTTTTTACCTTTTTTTTCTTCTGTGTCTCCGACTTGTTCTGCGACTCCTAGCTTCTTCTCTTCCTGCCTAGTCTCTGCTCTGTCTATTCTCTACTGGCCGTATAGTCTTTTTATTAAACAAATTACAGTGACACATCTTTATACAGTGTAATCAAATGTCATGCAACAGCCCACCTCTGCTTCCGAATGCTGGGATTAAAGGCGTGCGCTACCAACGCCCGGTGCTACTACAACTTTTTGAGAAGAACTTGTGTCACCCTAAATGTTATTTGCCAAAACATAGAAGAATTCTAAAATTAAATGTAATAAAAACAAAATTGTGTTAAATTCTAGTCATTTGGGGGATTGCATACCAAAATCTCTGATTTAAACCTTTAAAGGGTGATTCGTAAGCACTAGAGAGGCAGTATAAATAAGACCAAACTGAATTTCTTCTTTTGATGTTTTGATGTCATCGGAAAGATTGAAAGAGAATTGTAAAGGTAATAAATGTGTCCTCAAGGCTGGAGCTCAGTGTTAAGAGCCCTGACTGCTCTTCCAGAGGACCAGGATTCATTCCCAGCATCCCCAGGGAGGCTCACAACTGTCTATGTAACTCCAGTTCTAGGGGATCTGATGCCTTCTTCTGGCCTCCACAGGCACCAGACACACATGTGGTACACATACATGATGCATATAGGCAAGTACCCATACATATAAAATAAAATAAACTTAAAAATAATCTCTGCACCCCTAAACTTTCCAGTATTTTCCTTGTGTAGGCACTGGTCCCGAAGATGAGTGCTCTTAGAGGAGTTCCTGTGGCAAAGCTGAGGCGTGTTTGGACTTCACAGTCTTTCCGCCTTTCTGCCTTCGCCTCCTTTTCTTTCCTCTCGTGTTCAGTTTGTCTCCCCTCCCTCTTCAGCCTTTACTCTTCATCTCTGAACACTCTTTAGGCTCCAAGTAGAGAAGGTTTTTAGATGTCTTTATTTGATTCATCTTTCATTTAATTGCTGTGAAGTAGGATTCTATCTTAAGGAATTAAGATCTTTCTTAAAACATTTACTTACTGAATTTTGTAAGTTGCATATAAAATTATATCCCTAGTAAAGTATTTCTTGAAAAAAATTAGAAAGAAATCATATACCGTTATTTGACTTCTAATTAGAATGGGAATATGGCTGGGTGTGGTGGCACACATCTTTAATCCCAGCACTCCGGGAGGTAGGGGCAGGGGCAGGGACAGAAGCAGAGGCAGCTGGATCTCTGTGAGTTCAAGGCGAGTCTAGTCTATGGAGTGAAGCCCTGTTTCAAAAAACTGGGAAAAAAAAAAGAAATTTGGAGAAAGTTGCCAGTGGTTTGTTTTGGTTTATTGAGACAGGGTCTCAACAAATTCCTTGTAGGCCAGGTAGGCCTTGAACTCACTGAGATCCTCTTGCCTCCTGAGTGATGGGATTAAAGGCTTGCCTCATCACCACCTGGCCGTGGAGTATAACTTTTACATCAAGTACAATTAAAAAGCATTGCAATTTTGTAATTATAATTACTATAAGTTTGATTACCATTTTAGTGCTTTATTTTGTTAGAGACAGACAGTAAATGGTACCTGATATAACTATCATGCTTAGAATCTAGATTATAACTTGGTTAAAGAAACTATTATGATGGGACTGGAGAGATGACTCAGCAGTTAAGAGCAATTCCAGTACACACATGACAGCTAACAACTGTAACTCCCAAGATCAGACAAACATTTAGGCAAAACAGCAATGCACATTAAAAAAAAAGTTGGGGTGGGTGGTGGGGAAGCATAGGCTGCTCTTCCAGAGTACAGGGTTGGATTCCTAGCATCTACATGGCAGCCCATAACTTCCTGTTACTCATTTCCAGAGAATACTCTTCTGCCCTCCCTTATCACCAGGCACATAAGTGGTACAGAGACATGCATGCAGGCAAAACACTCATCCGCTAAACAAACAAACAAATAGTCTTTTAATAATCTATCATTGGGGGCTGGACAGATGGCTCAGAGGTTAACAGCACTGACTACTCTTCCAGAAGGTCCTGAGTTGAATTCCCAGCAACCACATGGTGGCTCACAACCATCCATAATGAAATCTGGTGTCCTCGTGTGCAGACATACAAGGAGGCAGGATGTTGTATTCATAATAAATAAATAAATCTTAAAAAAAATAATCTATCGCCGGGCGTTGGTGGCGCACACCTTTAATCCCAGCACTCGGGAGGCAGAGGCAGGCGGATCTCTGTGAGTTCTAGGCCAGCCTGGTCTACCGAGCGAGTTCCAGGACAGCCTCCAAAACAATACAGAGAAACCCTGTCTTGAAAAAACCAAAACCAAAAACAAAAACCCTATCATTATTTAAAATATATGGGGTTGTGTGTCTGGTACCTGTGAAGGCTGCAAGGCGATTCTGGAATTTGAAGGTGATCGCTTACATTTCACATTTATTTATTTATTTCTCGTTCCATTTATTTATTTATTCATTTATTTACTTTTTTTGTTTGTTTGTTTTTTGTTTTAAGATGGGCTCTGCAACTTTTCATTCTGGTGTGGTATTTTCCTCAGTTGAGGTTCCATCTTCCCAAATGAGTCGAGCTTGTGTGAAGATGATGTAAAACTAGTCAGCAAAGTGATCTGTACCCATGTATACAAGACTGCAACTTTAAAAGAAATTTTCCTGTGTGTGTGTGTGTGTGTGTGTGTGTGTGTACACACTTGTGTACATGAACATGTGTATGGTGATCCTAGAACAACTTTGTCGAATTGGTTCTCAGGTTCTACCTTTGTGTGGGTTCCAAAGTCGAACTTAGATTTGCTTAGTTGGGAAGCAGGCACCATTCATTACTTTGTGAGCCATTTTGCTGACTTTAAGATTATAACTTAAAAAAAAGAAATGTTGGGGGCTGGAGATATGGCTCAGTGGTTAAAAGCACTGGCTTCTCTTCCAGAGGACCCCAGTTCAATTCCCATCACCCACATGGCAGCTTACTGTCTATTATCTCAAGTTCTAGGGGACCTGATAACCATTCCAATGCACATAAAGTTAAATTATTATATTTTTAAAAAGTTTATGTGTAGGAGTGTTTAGTCTACGTGTATGCTTGTGGACCATATCAATGGCCTGCCTCAGGAGACCAAAAGAGGGATCCCAGAGTTCCAGAAGGTTATGAGCTACCATAACCCAGGTCCCAAGAGCAGACAGTACTAGTAACTACTGGGCCATGTATCCAACTGCAAGGCTGCAATTTTCTAGTTTTTTGTTTGTTTTTTTGTTTTAAGATGGGCTCTGCAACTTTTGGTACATTTGTAGATCCCAGAAGTGAAAGGAATGCCAAGAAAGTAGGTCTCTTTACTGAAGATGAAATGGAGGTACAGAGAGGGTAGATAGCATAATATTACCAAGTGGCTTTTTGGTGCCAGAATGAGGCTAGCGTTTAGATGTCTTGTGTCACTGGTATATCACTTTATTGATATTTTCATACAGAATTGCTTTAATATCAAAGTTGGTATTTTTTAATCTTCATGTGAATTATGGGGAGTTTGGAAATAGTTTACACATTGCTTTTTCAAACTTGAGGGCGTTATCAAGAAAAAATAAGGTTGTGAAAGCAGTATTTTGAGGGTGGGGATTTTGAGACAGGGTCTTTTGGTGTTTTGGTTGTTGTAGAACTCACTTTCTAAATCAGTCTGGCCTTGAACTCACAGAGTTGTGCCTGCCTCAGGCAATGTCTTAGTCAGGGTTCCTTTTACTGTGATGAAACACCATGACGGAAAGCAGTTTGGGGAGGAAAGGATTTACATGGTTTACACTTACACATCACTGTTCATCAACAAAGGAAGTCAGAAGAGGGATTCAAACGGCTGGAACCTGGTGCAGGCGCTGATGCAGAGGCCTGTGGAGTGGTGCTTACTGGCTTGTTCCTCATGGCTTGCTCAGCATGTTTTCTTATAGAACCCAGGACTCATACCACGGGTGCATCCTCCCCACCCACAATGGACTGGGCTCTCCCCCCTCAATCACTAATTAAGAAAATACCCTACAGGCCTGCCTTTAGCTTAGTTTTCTTAAGGCATTCTCAATTTAGCTTCCTACCTCTCCATTGACTCTAGCCAGCATAGGCAGGGAGAACAATTTTATTATTATCATTATATTTTATGTTTTTTGAGACATGTTTTCCCTGTGTAGCCCTGACTGTCCTGGAGCTTACTCATAGACTGTGCTGGCCTCAAACTCAGAGAACTGTCTGCCTCTGCCTCCTGAGTTCTGGGTTTAAAGGCATTTGCCACTACCCTGTCGAGGAAGAGCAATTTTAATGGTCTAGGTTTGTGGGGTTATTAGAAGGCTTTTGGAGTAGGTACAGGCTTCAGATTTGGCTGGAAAAGCCTATTGAGTGACTAGATGGTTTAGAATGGGAATTTGGAAGAGTAGCAAAGTGGCTTTAGGGTTTTATGACTTTTTTTTCTGTTTTTCTTTTTTCAGACAGGGTCTCTGTTAAGTTGCCCTGACTATTCTGAAACTTGCTATGTAGCTCATGCTGGCCTCAGACTTACAGAGAGCCACTTGACTGTACTACCTCTGAGAGCTGGGATTAAAGGCATATGCCACCACATCTGTTTTAGGATTTTATGATTTAAAAAATAAATACATATTTAATTTTATGTCAATGTGTGTATGCCTGAGTATATGTCTGTGCACTGGTTGTGTGCAGGAGCCCATAGAAGTCAGATTAATCAGATGCCCTGGTACAAGTAGTAGTGAGCCAGCTCCTTTGCAAGAGCAGTGAGTAATCGTAACTGTTGAGCCTCAGGGTTTTATGGTTTAAAATTTTATTTTATGTGTACAAGTGTTTTGCCAGCATGTATGTATGTCCATTATAATTGTATACTGCCAGTGGAGGCTAGAAAGGGCCATTGGAACCTCTGGCACTGAGTTGCTCTAAACATTTTTGGCTTGGAGGATGGAAATAGGTGGTACCTGGAACCTGGGTTGGGGGAGTATAGGAGGCGCATGTTCCAAAGAGAAAACAGGCTTGGTTTGATATCTTGAATTGTTGGAACCTATTATATATTTTAATTCTTGTTTACCTCCCTTACTAATTAGATACTTTTGCCATAAAGTGATTTTTCATGTATATTGGATGAGTTATAACTTTGAGTTATTCTTTCTGAGAATAGTTTTGTGTTTTGTAATTTTTGTTTTGAAATGGTGTCAGAGAGTCTACACTTACATTGCACTTGCTATTAGCTGAGGCTGGCTTTGAATTCCTGATCTTGCCCTCTCCTTCTGTGGTCTGGGATTGGAGGTGTGTATCATCACATCTAGGCTCAATCAACACTTACACATATGTGACATTCACAAATTTCTGTATAAACTAGAATATAAAAATTCCCTTATGGTTGAATTTTTAGGGGGGCTTCCAGTTTTGTCCTATGGTCTTTATTATTTCTGTTCTTGGTTGTATTTCTAGGATCATCAGGCTTCCATATTTTATATTAAATTTTTTGCTATTAAGATAAAGTTTTATGTAGTTCAGGCTGGCATTAAACCTACTGTACAGCACAAACTGGCCTCAAACTTGATATAGAAATTGGGCTAGTCCTTTTTCTTTCTTTTTTTTTTTTTTTTCTTGAGACAAGGTTTCTCTGTACCTTTGGAGTCTGTCCTGGAACTTGCTCTGTAGACCAGGCTGGCCTCAAACTCACAGAGATCCACCTGCCTCTGCCTCCTGAGTACTGGGATTACAGGTGTGGGCCACCATTGCCCATCTGAAATAGGGCTGTTCTGAACTCCTAGAAGTTCCCTCAGTCTCTCAAATGCTAGGATTAACGATATGTGCCAGCCACTATGCCTGGCAAAATGAGATTCTCAAAGGGAATAAGAGAGATCCATTTTGCTGTTTTTAGGTCATTTCTTTAGTTGCAGCTCTCCTCAGTAAATTTTTTTTCTCTTAAAGATCTGGCGTTTGCTGTTCCATCAAGCCATCTGTTGAGGTTGATATGGAACACTTTCTGAAGTAACCACTAGAGCTCTCTGATTGTGGTCAGACTCTGTGGTCTTTAAGACATTTTCCCCATCAGTTAGTATTTCACTAATCAAAGGTGAAAAATACCTCTTTTCCTTGTCCCAGTTCCTCCTGGAACCAATTTTGTACCACTCTTTCAGAAGGAATGGCTTGGCTTGTCAGTGGTCTCAGTCATGAAGTATAGGTATTTCCTTTTTGTTTTTTTTAAGTTAACTCTGTTCTATGTGCATGAGTGTTTTGCCTGAATATATGTTTGTGGACTAGGTTGTGTGCCTGATGCCCACATAGGTCAGATGAGGGAACTGAATCCCCTGGACCTGGAGGTAAAGATGGCTGTGGACCACAGTGTGGGTGCTGGTACTCCTTTCAATTCATTAGTTACTAGTCACATCCAAGTACTCAGTCATTACATGTGCCTGTGGCTACTGTATTGGGCAATGTAGTTACATCCATAGCATATCTTTTTTTTTTATGAAAATGTATGTTTGACTGCACTAGGGTTTTCAAAGTTGAAAATAAGGAACCTGCCATTTTCTCCTACAAGTTACTATTCTGACAGTTGCTTCATTGTAGGGCAATGTTCCTTGCTTAATCTTTTGGAGAAGGAGTTCTCCAGACATTTACTTAGCAACCCTACTTGGGACATGACTGTGTTCTAAGGTTTTTAGGGTGGTTGATTTGACTGAACAAAGGATGCAGTTTCATTGAGGGAATGTATAAACTTATAATTAGGCTAGACAAGGCAGACAATAAAGCAGACCTGAGCTGGGTGGTTCAGAAAGTATTAACAAGTGACTCCTGTATTTCAGTGAGAGTCTTTATTATCATTTTTTTTCAGCTTTTTTATTTGTCTTTTCTAGACAGGGTTTCTCTGTGCAATAGCCCAGGCTGTGCTGGAACTTGCTTTGTAGACCAGGCTGGCCTTGAAACTCAGCTCCTCTTGTCTGCCTCCCAAGTGCTGCAATTAAAGGCATGTGCTACCACACCCAGCTAGAGATTATCAGTACAAGTCTTTTTAAGGAAATACTTTATAACTTTATTTTATGTGCATTGGTGTAAGGATGCCAGGTCCCCTGGAACTGGATTTATAGACAGTTGTGAGCTGCCATGTGGGTGCTGGGAATGGAAGCCAGGTCCTCTCAAGAACAGCCAATGCTCTTAGCCACTGAGCCATCTCTCCAGTCCCTATCAGTACAAGTCTCGAGTAAAAGTGTTTTGGGGTTCTCGGCTAGAGAGATGGCTTGGTGTTTAAGAGCACTTGCTCTTTGAGTAGATCTGAGCTTGGTTCCCAGCACCGTGTTGAGAGGTAAACAGGTACCTATCTGTAGCTGGAGTTCCATATGACTCTGATTTCCTCTGGCCTCTGTAGGCATCTACATGAACACACATACATAAAAGTTTTAAAACTAAGGATTTTGAGAAGCTCTGAAAAATACCTTTTGAACCTCAGATTCTAGTAGGCCTCATGGTGTGGTGTGTATATTAAGCACAGGAGCCTTGGGGAACATGAAGAGGGAGGGCCACAGAGCTAACTAGAACAATCTCAAGACCATTCTTTAGAGATTTATTTTATGTACACGTGAAGGGCCTGGATGTACATGAGGAGGCCAGAAGAGGTTTTGGTGTTGGATCCCTGGGACTAGTTATGGGTAGCTGCAAATTGATGTGTGTGCTGGGAACTAAATCCATGTTCCTTTTTTTTTTAAAGCTTAGTTTTATTTTATGTGCATTGGTGTGAGGGTGTCAGATCCCCTGGAACTAGAGTTATAGACAATGGTGAGCTGCCATGTGGGTCCTCTATGTGCTCTTAATCACTGAGCCATCTCTGCAGCCCAAGGTCCTTTACAAGAGCAATAAATGTTTTGAACTACTGTGCCATGTCTCACTTGAGACTGTTCTTTTGACCCTAGTCTATCACCCCCCCCACACACACACATACACACATTCTTTTTAAATTTTATCCTCTACAGCCAGGTGGTGGTGGCACACGTCTTTAATCCCAGCACTTGGGAGCCACAGACAGGCAGATCTCAGTGACTTTGAGAACAGCCTGGTCAACAAAGTGAGTTCCAGGACAGCCAGGACTGTTACACAGAGAAACCCCGTTTGGAAAAACCAAAAACCAAACAAACTAATAAATAATTCTTTATTTTTATGTTATCGGCATGGGCATTTTGCCTTCATGTAACTCTGTATCATGTGTACAAAATGTCTGCAGAGGTCAGAGGAGGCATTGCATTCCCTGGAACTGGAGTTACAGATGATTGTGAGCTGCCATGTGGGTGATGGGAATAGAACCCAGAAAAGCAGCCAGTGCTTTTAACCACAGAGCAGTCTTTCTGGCTTCTGACCCCAAGCTTTTTTTTTGGTTTTTCGAGACAGGGTTTCTCTGTGGCTTTGGAGGCTGTCCTGGAACTAGCTCTTGTAGACCAGGCTGGCCTCGAACTCACAGAGATCCACCTGCCTCTGCCTCCCCAATGCTGGGATTAAAGGCGTGAGCCACCAACGCCCGGGACCCCAAGCTTTCTTAAGTCTTGGCTCTAATTCACCTTGAACCTCAAATTTAATATTATATCAAACTTGCTGGGCGGTGGTGGCGCACGCCTTTAATCCCAGCACTCGGGAGGCAGAGGCAGGCGGATCTCTGTGAGTTCGAGGACAGGCTGGACCGATAGCCTCCAAAACAATACAGAGAAACCCTGTCTCGAAAAACCAAAAAAAAAAAAAATTATATCAAACTTGAGTTATGGTATTATATGTGAGATGTTACACACTTAAAATTTCAGATTTGCAGTTAATTTTTTTTCTTTTTTCTTTTGAGACAGGGCTTCTTTGTGTAGCCCTGGCTGTCCCGGAACTAGTGCTGTAGACCAGGCTGGCCTTGAACTCTGCCTCCTGAGTGCTGGGATTAAAGATATGCACTACCACCTGGCTAGTTTTGTTGTTTTTTAATTAAACCTTTCAGAGGTCCCTGAAAAGCTAATAGATAAAATTCATTGTGTCTGCATTATGTCATGCATGCATGTCTATTGTCAGAACCTAAGACCTAACCTGAATTCTGATCTAGGTATGGTAAATAAAGGTGAATTTAGATGTAGAAGGTAGCATGTGCTCAAAGAAGGGAGGATGATGGGGGAAATCCTTTTGTGTATATGTAAATACAGTTGGCCAATAGGGAAGCAAGATAGGTGAGACTAGGAGTCTAGGAGGATTCTGGGAAATGTAAGTGAAGAGAGTCATCGCCATGTGATCGTGGGGGAAAGGACGCATGATGCTGCATCCTCCTAAAGATAAGTCCTTATAAAATATATATTAGTAATTATGGGTCAGTAATTAAGTCAGAGCTAGCTGATAAGAAACCAAGCAAACAGCCAACAGCTTCATAATTAAAATAGTGTCTTGTGTCTTATTTGGGGTTGAAACTGCGACAGGGCCCAAGAGGCTGGCAGGAAGACTACACATTACAGGAGGCTAAAGAGTATCTTGGATTGTTATGCCCAAGTCATGAACCCCCCAGAGGTCCGAGTTCATATGTAAAACCAAAGAGCTTTTATTATTGCAAGCTTGACCTTGGACTCTCCATCCATTCAAACACAGCTTCTGGATCAGGGACTAGATTTACACCTTGGAGACATAGCAAAAATTATGGTTTTGGGTTAGCCTGATGAAAAAACGTCTTTAAGTGTATACTTAGAAGACAACCAAAGGAAATTTAAAATAAAAAATGAATGAATCATGAGTACTCAGTGTTCTGTCAATTTATCTGAACTCTGTTTATTTATTTTAAAACTCTAAACCTCTGAAGTACTAGCGTAACAATATACTTTTAGTTTGCAAGTCATACAGGTATAAGTATAAGATTAATGTCTAAGACCAGTTGTCCTGTTAAGCTTTTATGTTTCTTTGGTTATTAAGGGAACATACAGAGAAGCGTAATAGATTAGATCCATTATGGATCTAATTGATGGAATAGATATTTGTTTTAAAGTTACCTATGTAGCCTTCTGATTATTAATCCTGTGTTGTGCGGGGCGTTGGTGGCGCTTGCCTTTAATCCCAGCACTCGGGAGGCAGAGGCAGGTGGATCTCTGTGAGTTCGAGGCCAGCCTGGTCTACAGAGCGAGTTCCAGGACAGCCTCCAAAACAATACAGAGAAACCCTGTCTCAAAAACAAAACAAAAAAACAAAAAACGTGTGTTGAAATTTTGAGTTAACCTTTTTGTTATAAATATTACATATTTTAAACCCTGTTTTAGATTGTTTTTAAATAAAACATCAGTACAATTTTAATATTACCCATATTCAATTGACATTTGAATTCCTATTACATTAGTTTCAATGGCCAGAATGCCCAGATATAAATTCTGAGCCTGGGTGGCTGGCTGCAACAATAACAGCTGAGGTGTAACCAAGACATACAGACTATAGTACACTCACACATTTAAGACCAGTCAGATATAAACAAGGAAGTTTTTAACTTACAGTAAAATTGTATAACCAAGACATACAGACTATAGTACACTCACACATTTAAGACCAGTCAGATATAAACAAGGACGTTTTTAACTTACAGTAAAATTGTATAACCAAGACATACAGACTATAGTACACTCATACATTTAAGACCAGTCAGATATAAACAAGGACGTTTTTAACTTACAGTAAAATTATATAACAAAACAGTTAACTGTAGTTAGCAATATTTAGTGCATTAATATTTGACAAAATTTATAGAGAATATCCTATCATGGCTGGAGAGATGGCTCAGAGGTTAAGAGCACTGGCTGTTCTTCCAGACGTCCTGAGTTTCAATTCTCAGAAACCACATGATGGCTCACAGCCATCTATAAGATCTGGTGCCTCTTCTGGTGTGCAGGCAAAACAATGTCTACATAATAAATAAATCTTTTTAAAAAATCCTACCATCTATCCTATCTTTGTGAGTCTACAGTTGTTTTTTTTTTTCGCTGTTTAAGGAATTTTTATTAAAGCAAGAATTATAATCCAAATTACGTTTCCTTGCTCAGTCATAAGCTCCGCTACTTGAAACAGAGCTGGTTAAGTCTATAGTTTTATGTGTAACTTATCTTTTATCATAACTAAGGAAAACCATAACCATAACTATCTTCAACTCCATCAAAGACCTCAGAAGGATAATATATAAACTCTAGGATTGACAGAGGCATCTTGCTGCCTGGACAGTCATCCAAAGTTCTGCTGTAATATTGGAGCATCCTTCAGCCACAGTGTGTCTGGCAGACTTCTCAGTGAAGCAGGAAATTTGAAACTGTCCACCTGTATTGGCAGTTTTTCAGTCATTTTTCTCTGTGTCCTGCAGAATGTCTGACAGAGTCTCCCATGAAGCAGGAATCCTGAGACTGTCCCATCTTGTTTCCCCATGTGTGTTCAGCAATCACATTCCTGTGGGTCCTGCATGTCCAGTTTATACAGCATACAGTCAAACAGTCCAGGCAAGAACAGCTTCTTGCTCAAATGGCTAGTCTTGCAAACTCCATGTGAGTTTCTTCGATGCCCATCTTCTTCTCTGAAGTAATTGGTGTTGCCACGAGCAGTAGTGTCTCTGCCATGAAAAACTCTAAGGCATTTTAAATGCCATGTTCTGTAGGTTTTTGAAAGGTTTAAAGAGTATCCATTTCTAGTATATCTCTATCTAGAAAACTAACATGATTATTAGTTTTGATTTTCATAGGTGACTATAATCTGTATTTAATTATACATTACATTTTTAAATGAATTATATAAATACAATACCTAAACAAGAGGAGAAATATACATATAACAAAATTGACTTTAAATTTCTATCAGTAAACCAAAATGCATACCAATGCAGAGTATTCAGTTCTAGATCATATTCCCTTTTTTTCCTTTAGAAAAAGATTGGCTGTGATCATTAACCATTATAACCAACCCTGTTTGGAAAAAAGAAAACAGTATTTGGGCATTCTCTCCAGATGGCTTTCTGCTGTTTGGGGGTGCTGTCAATACCAAGGAGAACCTCAGAAAACCCAAAACCTTGCTGTAGTAGTCTGCAAGGCTGCATCATCTCAGCTGTTTTGGATGTTGGATCATCTGGGCCACTGCTTCAGGAGGTCTTGTTTGATCAAGCCATATATTTACCTCCTAAGCATCTCAGCAGAGAAGAGAGTGATTTTCTGTTTTTCTCCTTGCTTGTATTCTGTTTCTGCCCAGCTATGTCACTTCCTGTCTTGTCTGTACAGACTTCCAGACCTCTATAGCTAGCTAGTGGTAAGCTCCATTCTCTGACCCCTAGACAGGCTTTATTTGTGCAAGAAAGATATCACCATATATTCCCTTTTTTTGTCTAAAATTAACAAAAAGGTTATAACTAATATGAGAAACTATGTACAATAAGTACAATAACTATATATAATGTATATATGGCAGTAAGTACATTAAAATGTCTATCCCAAGGCTGGGCGTTGGTGGTGCACGCCTTTAATCCCAGCTCTCGGGAGGCAGAGGCAGGTGGATCTCTGTGAGTTCGAGGCCAGGCTGGTCTACAAGAGCGAGTGCCAGGACAGCCTCCAAAGCCACAGAGAAACCCTGTCTCGGAAAAAAAAAAGTCTATCCCAAAAGCATATGACAAATTCTGAGAAAATACTAAACCTCTGAGCCATCTCTCCAGCTCTCTTTTAATGTCTTTTAAACATATTACACTTATACATCTATAGTGAGCTTATTTACAAATTCTTGTAAACATGGAAAACTATACTATTTAGTCTTCAACTCCCTCAGAGTCCCAAGAAGGAAATATTATTAACTGAATAAACAGGAAGTGCAAGCAGGCAACTTCCAAAAAATGTGCGAAATGACTGCCTGGACAGTCACCCAAGATTGCCCTGCAATATTAAAGCATCCATCTTTGGCCTATAGACCTAGCATATCTGACAAACTTTTTTGTGAATCAAGATAATCTGAAGGAATGGACCACCTTGTTTTGGCAAGGTTTGCAATCACTCTTTTTGGTGTTCTGTTTGTCCAATTTGGACAGCACACTGTCAGCAGTTCAGGCAAGGGCACTTTCTTGCCCAGTGGCTAACCTTTACCACAAAGAACTCAAACTCCATGTGGAGTTTCTTTTCATGCCCATCATCTTCTCTTAAGCAGATTGGTGCTGCCAGGAACAGACATGTCTCATTGTCATGAAAAAAAAAAACCTATGTTAATAAAACATGTTAAATGGCCAGGTAGCACTCTGGAGGCAGAGGCAGGCGATCTCTGAGTTTGAGGCCAGCCTGGTCTACAGAGTGAGTTCCAGGACAGTGTCCAAAACAATACAGAGAAAACCAAAACAAAACAAAAAAATCATGTTAAATGCCATAGTCTGCAGGTCTCTGAAGTGATGATCTCTCTAATATATCAGTTTGACCTTGTAAACATACCTAAAGTCACTACAAGTTTGATTGTTATAGTTGACTATTTACTAAACTTCATTTCCTAATTGTCAATAATACCTTCCAAGGACTAGAAATTTGTATTACATTGTAAACGAGCTGTATAGATATAATAACTTGAGTATTAGAAATGGATGCACAGGGGAGAGGGACCTGGAACTGACTTGTGAAGCAACCTCGTTTCTTATCTAAATTTAAACTGGAAAATAAAAAATATATATATAAAAAAAGAAATGGATGTACAGTATGTTTTAACAAAATTAACCTCAAATTTGCATCAATATACATTTGTATACAATATGCAAAAGTCAAATCCAATGTAAAATATTTAAAACTAGCAGTTGCTTTTTAAGAGCAGATTCAATAATCTCCCTTTTCATCTCATCGTGTCTATATCTTCCTTTTATTCTCTTCAGAGTAGATTCAGTAATTACCCTTTTTATCCTATCATATCTGGATTCCTCTTTTTTTTCCAAAATAAAATCCTTGAATATAATTGCCTTTGTTCAACTTTCTTCCTGTTCATAGGCAACAACATTTTGTAACCAATCCCCCTAAACATATCCATAGTCCAATGAGTGACCAAAAATCGTCCACCCCACCTCTAGGGAATGTGGGTGTCGTTTTCTTAAAGTTATTTCCTGCTGTCTGTGGGTGATGACATCTTTAGGGGATCTTGAAAAGAAAGGTTTGGTTGTCAGGCTGTATCATTTGTCATCTGCATATTGTCAGGCTGTATCATTTGTCATCTGCATAATGGGCAAATACAAGGCTTCTTTCTAACCCTGACTGTAGTGGTCTGCAAGGCTGAATGGTCTCAGCTGTTTTGGATATTGGATCACCTGGGACACTGCTTCTCTCTCTCTCTCTCTCTCTCTCTCTCTCTCTCTCTCTCTCTCTCTCTCTCTCTCTCTCTCTCTCTCTCTCTCTCCCTCCCTCCCTCCCTCCCTCCCTCCCTCCCTCCCTCCCTCCCTCCCTCCCTCCCTCCCTCTCTCTCTCTCTCTCTCTCTCTCTCTCTCTCGTTTCTCTTTGTAGCCTTGGCTGTCCTGGAACTTACTCTGTATACCAGGTTGACCTTGAAATCACAGAGATCCTCTGCTCTCTAGCTTCTGAGTGCTGGGATTAAAGGTGAGGGGGACCACTGCCTGTGTCTTTGCAATCTTTTAATAAATTCTTTATAGTCTTTTCCTTAGACAGTATAGCCATAATTATCACATTAAATAGTTTATTTTTATCTCATGTGCATTTGTGTTTTGCCTGCGTGTGTGCTTGTGTGAATGTCAGGTTGTGGAGTTACAGACAGGTATGAGCTGCCATGTGGGTGATGGGAGTTGAACCTTTCCTGTAGAAAGCAGTCAGTGCTCTCAATCTCTGATCCATCTCACTAGCCTCACAGTAAATTAAGTGGATGTGGATTGTAGCTGAATTGGTATAATGCTTGTCAAGCTTTCCATAAATCCTAGCTTTAATCCCCAATAGGCATAAACGAGGCAAGGTCTCAAATACCTGTAATTTCAGCATTTGGGAGTTGGAGGCAGGATGATCAGGTTAAGGTCATTCTTGGCTACATACCTTGTCTCAAACAAAACAACCAAACTAAACAACACACAGGAGAGCAAGTAATTAAAAGTTACATCAGTGATGTTAGAGTTCCACCCCATGCCATGTTTAGTAGTTACCCTTTTTGAAATGTTCT
Organism: Mesocricetus auratus; assembly: GCF_017639785.1. Taxonomy (NCBI): domain Eukaryota; kingdom Metazoa; phylum Chordata; class Mammalia; order Rodentia; family Cricetidae; genus Mesocricetus; species Mesocricetus auratus. The sequence goes on along the minus strand of NW_024429224.1, from coordinate 3,678,133 downwards.
CTGACTCCACAGCTTTAGCACTGAATTAGATCCTCTCCAGCTCATATTGTTGCTCCTTGAGATACTGTATAAAGTCTTTCTATGCACTGTCTAGTTTAATACTCTCCACAGCCATAAAAGATACTGTCTTATTTTCTGTTGTTGTGAAGAGACATCTTGTAAAAGTAAACATTTATTGCAGCTCATGGATCCATAGGGTTATAATCCATAGTCATCATGTCGGGGAGCACACCAGTAGCAGGCAGGCAGGTATGGCACTGGAACAGTGATTAAGAGTTTACATTCTGATGCAGGTGGGAAACGGAAAGCTCACTGGGAATGGCTGGACTTTTGAAACCTCAAACCCACCCCTAGTGACACAGCTCCTTCAACAAGGCGGCAAACACCTCCTAATGTTTCCCAAACAGTTCTACTGAGAGCCAAGTATTCAAATATATGAATCTATGGGGACCATTCTAGTTCAAACCACCACGGATAGTTTATCACATCTTATAGCAAGGTTAGAGTTAATCTTCTTGTATCCTACAGGTACAGAGTTAAATTGAGATGTCTCCAAAGAAAAACAAGTTGTTGGGGGGCTGGAGTGATGGCTCAAAGGTTAAGAGCACTGACTGGCTCCTCTTCCAGAGTTCCTGAGTTCAATTCCCAGCAACCACAAGGTGGCTCACAACTTTCTGTAGTGAGATCTTATGCCCTCTTCCAGTGCGTAGGTGTACATGCAGATAGAGCACTCGTGTATATAATTCTTTAAAGCAAGTTGTTAACAGAAGGAGGGAATGGTTGCTAGACAAGCAAATGGAACAGATTTCCCTTTAAACCAGTGATCCTCAACCTATGGTTCATGACCCTTTTTACAAATCTCTGTATCTTCAAAAATACTTACCATACGTTTCTTAACTGTTGGCTGGGCATGGTGGTGTATGCCTTTAATTCCAGCACACTCTGTGAGTTTGTGGCCAGCCTCGTCTACAAAGTGAGTTCCAGTACAGCTAGGGTTATGCAGAGAAACCCTGTCTCAAAAAAGCAAACTGATACGGAGTAGCAGAATTACAGTTACAAAGTAGTAATGAAAATAACTTTAACATGGGGGTCATTGTAAAGAGTCTCTTTCCCATCAGCCATCTCTCAAATAATAACATGGAGACTTCTTATTAATTATGAAAGCTTGGCCTTAGCTTAGGCTTGTTTCTATCTAGCTCTTATAACTGAAATTAACCCGCTTTTTATCAAGCTATGTGCTGCCTTGTGGCTTGAGGCTTTTACCTCTCTTCCTGCGTATACTGCTTCCTTTGCTTCTGGCTGGTGAGCTCTCTCTGTTGGGAATTCCTGCCTAGCTATTGGCTGTTTAGGTTTTTATTAAACCAATTACGATGACATGTCTTTACACAGTGTAATAAAATATCTCACATCAGGTCACCACAACATGAGGAACTATATTAAAGGATCACAGGCTGAAAACCACTGCTTTAAACTGTTTTTCTTAGTATTGACAGTTTTTGGGTCATTCTGTCTTTATGGAGGTCAGAATGTTGGTTACTTTTAGAGGATGTATAAGCTTTATCCTTTCTCAATACCTCTGGTACAATCTTTTTACCTAATGAAAATCTGAAGCTTCAACTCTTTTCTGTTTTCCATTTTTCATAGTTATTTGAGCTAGACCTTAATTTTGCTTTTGTTTTAACAGAGAGAGGGAGGTGTGGTGGTAAGGCAAGAAAGGATGATACAGCATGTTTGGTGGGTGGTGTAGCTGGGCACTCACTACATAGCCTAAGCTGGCCTTGAGCTCTTGTGGTGGGGAATGGGGAGAAAGGGAGATCTGGTTGGCGAACTGGTTTTGATCCTTCTACTTTAGTCTCCTGAGTACAGGGATTGCCAGTGGAGCCACCACATCTAGGTAGAGCTTTTAAGCAGCTCTCAAGACTATACTTTCAGGGATCATTTCTATAGTTCGTTATGCAGCTCGCCTGCTCTATGAATCCTTGTTTGATGCTGCTGTTCTTAGTTGTTGGCTTCCCTTGAGCTGTCTAAGTTTGATGACGTGACGCTTTTGTATGTTTCAATCTAAGTTTTGCTCCATTATTTCTGTATTTACTCTTACTGTGCTACAGCTGATGTTAATTGACCAGCTTACTGTGTTGAGGTTGTGAAAGGTAAAGTAATATACATGAACAGAGCAGAGCAGGCCCTTGTACTTGTGGAACAACCTAACAGTGTAATGACACATTGAACAAATAATTCTGTGATAAGGACAGAAGAAACAGCCATAAGTGTTACAGATAATTTTAACTGTAGGCTTGATCTTGAATATGAGGGATAAGAGTTAAGGATACCAGAGAACACTTTCCTGAGGAAGTAATTAAGGATGAATAGAAGATAATGAGGAGAAAGGTAGTCATTGTAGGAAAAAAAATAACTTTCAAGTGTGTATAGAGAACTCACTGTTTAATTTTTCTTTACAGGATATTAGTTACACTTCAAGTAGACAAACACTGGGTATGAAATGTCCTTTGTTTATTCCAACACTTATTTTGTTGGTTTTGGGATTGAATCCAGGGTTTTGTGTTTGCTAAGCATACTGTCTTATGAGCAAGCATAGCGTAAGCATAATTAATAATGGAAAATTTGGTTTTGTGTGTATAGATAAAGTCTTCTGAAGATTTTGTTTGGAGACTGAGTCCCATGTATCCCAGGCTGACCTTGTACTTGGCTATGTTGTCAAGGATAACCTTGAACATCTGATCTTCCTGTGCTGGAATTGTAGGCCTGTACCACTGTGTCCAGTTTATATGATGCCAGGGATCAAATAGAGAATATAATTTACGCTAAACAACCATTCTTAAAACTGAGCTATATCTCCAGCTCTGTAATCTTTGATTATCTTAAGTAAATGCAGCCTGTATGATATTTGTTGTAAATTCCTGCTTGTTTGTTTGATTTCTTTTGGGACATAATTGATACCATAAAAACAAAATTAAATGAATGTTAATTTTACTCTGAGGTTATATTCTAGTGGACATTGGTCTTCTTATTTATACTTCCTATGCTGTTGTTTTCAGCCCCTACTATATGATAAGGATTGTGCTAAACTTTTATCCCTGTTACAACTCTGGTGCATGCTTTTATCTCCATTTCCATATTAAGGCGATGAAATGGAAACCCTGAGAGGGGGTTGGTACAGTAGGTAATTGTTAAAAGTAGGATTTGAACCCAAACTGATTTTGGAGTCTAATTTGGGATGTGGGAGGATTACTGGAAATTGAACCCAGTATTTTGCTCATCCTAGGCAAGAATTGAGTCATACACCCTAGCCTGAAGTCTGAATCTTCCCACATTATATGGTATTTGCTTTTTAATATTTAGAGTCAGCTTGGAGTAATTAAAAAATAAAAAGTAATAATCATCTCTCCCTATTTTCTCTTTAGGTTTCTGTCAGGATGAATTAGCAGAACTTGATCCAGGCACTAGTAAGTTTGAAATGTTATCTAGTGTTTCTTGGTAAGAAAAGGGTGTGACTGTGTACTTTGAAGTGTTTAACTTAAGGTATCTTTGGTATTTTTGTTTTGTTTTGTTTTTTTGTTTGTTTTGTTTTTGTTTGCTTGCTTGCTTGTTTGTTTTTCAAGACAGGGTTTCTTGTGTAGCCTGGAGCCTGTCCTGGAACTTGAACTGTAGATCAGGCTGGCCTTGAATTTACAGAGATTCGCCTGCCTCTGCATCCCGAGTGCTGGGATTAGTGGTGTGGGCCACCACTGCCCAGCTTAGTTTAAGGTATCTTGGTGAAATGCAACTTGTCCTAATGCGACAAAAAGGAGACTTTGGCCCAAGTCGCATATTCAGCTGAGGCTACTGATGTTAAATCAACAAACTGCATCACCACAGGAACAAATTGGTGCTCTGTGGATAGTGCAGCAAGCCTCTTGTTCATATTTTTTATAATGCTACATGTGTAACATCAATGATTATACCTAATGTATCTGTGCAAGTGCACTTTCTAAATGCTTTCCTGAGCAGATCTTAGAACGATTGTAAACTTTATCACTGTTTTGACCATCAAATTGTAAATGTAAATCACATGGGGGTTACTCTTGTAACAGAGGAAGGCTGGTAGAATGTTATGTCCCAGATCTGGTGATGGGTACAGTGATGGAGAGGCACTATGTCCTGGAAATGGTGGCAGTGGCGGTAGGCATTCTGGCTTTATGCCGAGCTCAAATGTGGCTTGTTCCAGAGGCAAGAGATCCATTACCAAGTATTGCTTAGTTTAGCCCATGGCAATCCTGATAGCCATGAAGTTTGGTTACAGATGATTTAAGGATGAGGTTCTTCTGTTGACGGTCAACCCGTGGGGAAGACACCTCCCACCTAAGACAGGGGTTACAAGGTCCCCCAAATATGGGCAAGGGAGGGTGACCCTACTTGACCTAAGCCAGGAGTGCCTCATTAGAAAATAAAAAAGGGGGAATTATGGGGACAGAGACCCACTTCCCCATCAGCCTGGGAGTAGGCTGAGTAAGGCAATGTTTACTAAAAACATGTTTACTAAAAACAATATAATGCCCGGGGCAATAAGTTCCTGAAAAGGGCTGGCCCACGGGAACCTCCCTGTCCTCAACCTTTTCCAAAGACTAACCATCTCTTCAGACCCACCCACCTCTACCTCTGTTGTCAGGGTATATAATAACCAGCCAGAATAGGAATAAAGAGAGCCTTCTTGAGGAGCCTTTGGTGTTGTCAATCCCGACACCCTCCGCACATTCTGGGACACAGGCTGCGCAGCAGGTGCAGCGATTGTATCTCCTCTTAACAGTTATAAGAACGATGCTCTGTCTTGTGACATTCTCTTTTTCATTTGCTAGTACTGTTTGATGGCCACATTTATCCATTTAATAGTTGTTTGCTGAAATTTTTGTTAAAAATAGACCACCTTTCTCAGTTCTCTATCCTCCAGTGAAACCAGCAGCAAATATTCTTGGATTTTTGTACATATGCAACTGTATATCCAAAATTACCCACCATCCCCCTTTCTTTGTCTTCTTCCCTCCCACCCTCTCTCCCTTATTTCTTTCCTTCCTTTTTCTGAGACAGGATCTCTCTATATATCAGTGACTGTGCTGGAACTCAGTGGTAGCCCAGGATGTCCTTGAACTCACAGAGGTCCACTTTCCTATGCCTCCTGGGTGCTGGGATTAAAGGGGTGCACCAGTATATCAGGCAAAAAAAAAGTTTAAAGTGTTAGTTTCCACAATTTATTCAAAGAAGCTATTCTACTTGCTTTTTTTCTTTGCTGTAACAAAAGAAATTTATTGAGGGTTTTTTAAAAATTCTTTTTTGGTTTTTCAAGACAGGGTTTCTCTGTGGCTTTGGAGGCTATTCTGGAACTATCTTTTGTAGACCAGGCTGGTCTTGAACTCATAGCCATCCGCCTGCCTCTGCCTCCGAGTGCTGGGACTAAAGGTGTGTGCCACCACTGCCCAGCTAGGATGTGTTTATTTTTGCTCACAGTTTTAGGGTACAGTTCATCATGCTAGAGCAGATGTATATTTGTACCAGGAGTGTGAGGCAGTCATATTTATGCTGCATTCAAGAAAGAGATGTTAATGCTGGTGCTTAGTTCTCTTTGTACATTGATTGAGTTTGGGCCCTCAGACAGTGGGATGGTACTGCCCACATTAAGGGTTGGTTTACTCTCTCTGTTAAAGCCTTCTGGAAATGTCCTCTTAGACATGCCTAGAGGTTTGTCACCTAGGTGATTTTAAACCCTTCAAGTTGGCAATGAAGGTCAACTATCACATTCAAGGTCAAGCATTCCAGAGGCCAGCTTGTTCCTTCCCCCGCTACTCCCCTGCTGTCTTTCTCCTCTTCTTCACTCCTCCTCCTCTACCCTCCCTTCCCCCTCCCTTTCTCCTTCCCCTCCCTCCTCTCTTCCTCCTTTCTCCTCTTCCCTTCTTCCTCTTTCCTTTCTCCTTTCTTCCCATTCTCTCGTTCCTCCTCTTCCTCCTCCTCTCCCCTTTATTTTCTCCCTCCTTTCTGTTTATTCCCCTCTCTCCCTTACGCCCTTCCTTCATCCTGTGTGTATGTTCCTGTATGTGCAGGTGTGCACTTGTACTCACATGTCTGTGCGTGCACTTGGAGGCCTTGTGGGTGTCCTCTGTTTGCTCTATCATCATCATCATTATTGATTGAGATAGGATTTCTCACTGATCCTGAAGCAAGTTCTAGAGATCCAGCTCTCTCCCATTTCCCTGGTAACTCGGTCATGGACACACACCACACCTCCATGTTTAACTTTTACATGGGTGTTATGGAGCTAAATTCAGTATGCTGCTTTACCTATCGAAATTTCTCTTTAGTACCCTCATTTTTGTTATTTTCTATTTCTTTGAGACAGTGTCTTATAGTTCAGGCTAGCTCATTCAGTATGTAGGTGGTTATGATTTTGAGTTCGAAATTCTCCTGCCTGTGCCTCCTGGATGCTGGAATTTCCTGTGGTCCCAAACTGGCATGAAATATTCTGGGACATGGTAATAGTTGTTAGAGAAATAAAACATGAGTGTGTCTGCTGTGTATTGTCCTTACTTTACTATGATGCTAAAAGGTCGAATGGTAATTTGGACTTAACATTCATGAGATGATCTAGAATTACCTCCTGGTTTTAGCAATTTTAAAGGGTCATGGGGCTAACCAACAAGGTATGTTATTAGGTATGTGATGAAGCTTATCTTTATACCCGCTAGCTAATATCATTCCCTAGAATATGGACCTTTTAATGTATTTTCCCCTTATACCTTAAAATAAGTATTCATATATGTTCAACTATTACTTTATTGTCAAGAAAAATAAGTACATGATATTTATCAAATGCCAGGGAATTAGATATGCCTTAAAAATCATTAATTAATTATGTATGTAGGGGTGTGTGCATGCCTCAACATGCATGTGTATATTAGAGGACAACTTGAAGTTATTTCTCTCCCTTTACTGTGTGTATTCTAGGGATACAATTTAGGTTCGGCAGCTCAGTGGTCCTAGACATGGCTCTTTGAAATTCACAAAATTCAGAATCAGGTTTATAACCACCATAGACTTTATCAGTACAGTAACTGAGGGTCAGTACACTGCTTTGTCTCTGTCATTCTCGTATGATTAGCCTTAGGAGGAAGAAAACATAAATTTAGTTAATTCCTTAAAGTATGATTCTACCATAGAAGCATTTTTCAGCACTATTAAAGTACTGAAATATTTTGCAATCAGTCTTTTGTGTGGCTATATGGAAAGCACATCAAAGAATTGAAAGCTAAATAAGCCGGGCGTTGGTGGCGCACACCTTTAGTCCCAACACTCGGGAGGCAGAAGCAGGCAGATCTCTGTAAGTTCGAGGCCAGCCTAGTCTACAGAGCGAGTTCCAGGACAGCCTCCAAAACAATACAGAGAAACCCTGTCTTGAAAAACCAAAAAAAAAAAAAAAAAAAAAGAAAGAAAGAAAGAAAGAAAAAGCTAAATAAAACACTGTTTTTCTTTGCTCCAGGCCCATTTCTTTACCTGAGATTGCACAAATGATTTAAGTATAGTTCTTGCCTTCACGTATTAGTAGTATCCTGGAAATATTTGGAAAGATAGTTTTTGAACTTTGAATTTAGCAGGTAACATCCAATTCTGTATTTGTTGAGAAAAGCCTTGATATTCTCTTAAAGATTGTTACTCAGTTATTCTATGTTCTGGATTAAGTAGTCCTACTTTCTTTAAATATTTGTGTGGGCTCCCTTTCTGAATATGGTGGTTCACAGATGTCTCCATTCTGTGAGAGTAAACATGATTTTATGTATCACTATAGAATGAGAGTCACCAAAATTGACTTTTTAATTTTTTTTTATTTTTAATTTTGTTTTAAACATGCTGGGCTATGGTGGTGCATGCCTTTAATCCCAGTACTTGAGAGGCAGAGGCAGGTGAATCTCTGAGTTTGAGGCCAGCCAGGTCTACAGAGTGAGTTCCAGGACAACCAGGGTGGTTACACTGAGAAACCCTGTCTCGAAAAACTTAAAAAAAAAAAAAAAAGAGTAGGAAGCATCTGAGCCATCTTGCCATACCCGTGATTATTATTTTTGATACCGCAATTTCTTTGAATTCTGACTAGAGGGTTTAATATCTCCCGTGTTAGTATCTTCACACATTAGATTGAGACATTAATAGAGCTTTCTCTTTATTTTATCTTGGGAATTTAGAGATCCTAATGTCTTCCCTTGAAATTCCTGTGGGAAAACCCTGTTCCTGTTTTATTGTGACATGCCCACCTCTGCAGCTGATTCCCAGTTGTGCTAGGGAGTAGTTGTAGGTAGCAGATTTGGGACAGCAGGTGGAACGTGCTGCAACTAGTTAGGTGGAGGACTGCCTTTATCTACCAGGTGTTCTTTTAGTTACCTTTTCTGTGGTAGAGCAGATAGGCAGCCACACTTAAAGTATGAGCTTCTGTTCATATTCTGGCCCTTTCTGACAATTCTGGGCTTCCTGGAGCCCAATGTTATAGCCCAGGTTCAGGCTAAGTTCATTTCTACAAGAAGTGCCCAGTACTGTGCCCTTAGCATAAGCCTGGGTACAAGGGCAGTCAGAGGTCAGGAGAAGTTCAAAACAGCATAACATTTCTGTCCTGATTCCAAATAACCCCAACCTTCCTTGCTCCCTGAGTTTTGACTCAGCTACTGTGTTTACCGTGTAGTTGTAAAACTCAAAAGAACAAGGACTGACTTGATACAAGGGAAATTAGAGAATAGAAGTCATTGTAGCCTAAAACAGGAGAAATAAGTGATTTATGTTTGGGGGCCAATTAAGCTATAAAACAGTAAAGGGACCTGTGACTTCAAGACAGCACTTGCTCTGATTTCTGTCCTGCAGACAAGAGGCTCCCAATAAAGGCTGTCAGCTTTCTAGGCTAAATTATTAATTCCTTTCATGCCTCTCTGGGATTGTAAACACCACATAATACAGGGGAACAATTGGTAATGTTCAGTTATGGGGCAGATAGAGGGTCAAAGGTTAAATGGTTGGATTAGTAACAGCTGTTCTTCCTCTGGAGTTCAACTTTTGTCTCTTAGCTACTTTTGCAATGATGTTCCTGAATTTCTGACCTATATGAAGTCTGTTCCTCCTCTTGTCTTATGATCCTAAAAGTAATTATACAGAAAACAGCAACAAAAATTGAAAATATTTTCAGTTTCCAAAGTTGAAGATTTTTTTGGTATATTCTTACTGTTTTTGTATGATGTCCAAAGGAAAGAGGCCACTTGCAGCACACAGATTAGAATCCTTTTAGCATTTTTTTTTCCCCAAATGGTTAAGGTTGCTGGTATAGTTGAATTAAGAGAAAGGCAATAACCTTGTTTCAGCTGGCAGTAAAAACTTTTGTTCTTTAAAATATTAAAATGAAACCAAGAAATAAAAAAGGAATAAAATATTAAAATGAAAACACTAGAATCCCTAATCTCACTACTAAGAAATAAATTTTTTTATCATTCAAGAATAATTATTCTAGGTTTGTGTTTGAGATAATCTTTTACATTATTAATAATCATAACATCTATGCATTTTGTATCTCATTTTCTCTTATACATGTAGAGCAAGTCTTGAGACTATTTTTAAAAATTTATTTATTATGTATATAGTGTTCTGTGTGCACGTATGCCTGCAGGCTAGAAGAGAGCACCAGGTCTCATTACATATGGTTGTGAGCAACCATGTGGTTGCTGGGAATTGAACTCAGGACCCCTGGAAGAGCAGTCAGGGCTATTAACCTCAAAGCCATCTCTCAAGCCCCAGAGACCATTTTTTGTTTGTTTGTTTTGTTTTTCGAGACAGGGTTTCTCTGTATTGTTTTGGAGCCTGACCTGGATTAAAGGCGTGTGCCACCAGTGCCCAGCCAGAGACCATTTTTTTAATGACCATTTTTAATGGCTGGATGGCAACTTCTTTGAAGAGTGGAATGCTTTGGTATGGTCTATTTAACCATTCTCTTATTTCTGGGAATTCAGATGGTTTCTACCTTTTCTTATACAAAATGCCATGGTGGACATGTTCATAGTTCATAAGTCCACATTTCAAATGAGTGCGTTTTTATATAAGCAATCTTTTGAATTAAAAAAAAAGCATGATTAGGGGCTAAAGAGATGGCTAGCATTTTTAAATATGTAAGCTCTGTGTATCAGGTTTCTCTGACTATTTAAACAGTAAAAGTATAATGATTTTTATTAGGCCTATTATGAGGATTAGGTACAGTTATATATATATATATAAAATATGTTTAGCACAATGCTTAACAAATAGTAAACACTAACAAATGTATGCTATTCTAGGCTGTTAGTGTATTATTGAAATTCTCTGTCTATATTCATGGGATATTGCAACTGCATTTTATTCAGTATATTAGTCTATCTATCTTTTCTTTTTCCCATCCCTTTGGTTTTTTAAGACAGGACTTCTCTGTGTAGCTCTGACTGTCCTGGACTCTCATTGTATACCATGCTAGCCTCGAACTCATAGAGATCCACCTGCCTCTGCCTCCCAAGTCCTGGGATTAAAGGTGTACACCACCACACCTGGCAATATGTCATAACTTTTGGTATTAGAAAGTAGTGTAGTTGCTAGAGAGAGCAGTGGTTAAGAGCACTGACTGCTCTTTCACAGGACCCAGGTTCAATTCCCTGCACTTACCAGGTAGGTCATAACCATCTGTAACTCCAGTTAAAAGGGATATGATGCCCTTTTCTGGCCTCTGCATACAGTGTATACATTTGGTACAGACAAAACACCCACAAACAAAATAAAAATAAACCCTAAGAAAGGGCAGGAGAGAGTGTAGTCCAAACATTGTCTGCAAAGATTCAATTTAAAGTTGAATAGTAGATATCAAGAAAGGAATGATAGTTGGGTGGTGGTGGCTTACAACTGTAATCCCTGCTGTTGGAGGCAGAGGTAGGTAGACCTTTGTGAGTTAAAGGCCAACCTGGTCTCTCAAAGCAAGTTCCATGTCAGCCACAGCTGTTACACAGAGAAACCCTGTCTCAAAACAAAACAAAACAACAATAAAAAAATCCCAGAAAGATAAATACTATTTTAAAAAAACATTTATTTTTCTTTCATTCTGTGTGGACGTGTATGGAGGTCATGGGGCAACATTGGGTGTTGGACCTCATCTTTTACTTTGAGACACAGGGTCTCTTCTTCTCGAGACTTCTGGAGAATTCTTGTCTCTGCCTCCCATCTCTGTAGGATCAGTGGGATTATAGGTGCATGGGTTCTGGGGATATGAATCTAAGATTCTCATGTTTGGATGGCAAGAAGTGTATTCATTTAGACTTTGTCCCAGCCTGAGAAATACAATTTATTGGGTGTTTCTTATGTGCCAGACACTGCATGTATTCAGCAGTTATATGTGAAATATGTCATAGGAGATGATTTGAGGAATTTGATTTTTGTAGGATCTGACCTATTTTTATTTAACACAGTACTTTTTCCCCCTTTTCCTGTATATGTCAAGCCTTAGCCACAATATAAAGGCCATAGTCCTGTTAAAGGTTTTTGGTTTACAGGAAAGGTGGCTTTTACCACAAAGTGGTAGCTGACACATTACAAAATGCTTCACATTGATGTTTTTTTTCATTAAACACATATAAAGACTAAATATTCCATGAGAACTGCGAGGTCTGTTAGAGATTGTGAAATGGCTTACCTCAACGTATGCCATGAAGTGTGGCTGTGGAGCCTGTATTGAACTGATCTATCTGTAGTCTTCTTAATTTTGATAAGTCTCAGATTTTAATGGTGAGGCTGAGGAAATAGCTCAGTGACAGAGCATTTAGCTAGTATATGCAAGGTCCTTGTTTTAGTTTTGATGATCATCTTTATCATCATCATTAACATTATTGGAGACACTGGTCTCTGTGTAATTCTGACTGGCCTGGAACTCTGTATACCAGGCTGTCCTCAAAGTCACAGAGATCCTCCTGTCTCTACCTCCCTACCTCCCTAGTGCTAGGATTAAATGTGTGTGCTACCACACCTGGCTATGTTTTTTTTTTTTCTTATTTTTTAATTTTACATGTTTTAGTTTTAGCTCTCTCCCCTCATCCTACTCCCCCCACCTTCTCCTCACCCCACACCCTATTCCCTCTTCAGATGGGTTATTTTAATGTGTGAAAGAGTAAGCCTATTTTAAAGTGTCATTTGATCATCTTTTGCATAATAGGATTATTTTGGATACAGACTGGGAGAATTCACTATGGAATTAGGTCCTCAAAGAGATTTCATGTGTAGCTCAGGTTCAGAACTGTTGTGTCCTTCATGAGACGGTCTTTTTTTTTTTTTTGTTTTTGTTTTTGTTTTTGTTTTTCGAGACAGGGTTTCTCTGTATTGTTTTGGAGGCTGTCCTGGAACTCGCTCTGTAGGCCAAGCTGGCCTCGAACTCACAGAGATCCGCCTGCCTCTGCCTCCCGAGTGCTGGGATTAAAGGCATGCACCACCAATGCCCGGCTGAGACGGTCTTTTTTGAAGCAAATTAAAATACACTTACAAGTGTCTCGGTTTTTCCTTACTGTCTCCCCGTTTGCATTCCTTCAGTGATTAGGTGGTTCTTTGCCTTAGCACTTCCCCTGTTCCTGCAGAGTTCCAGCTCAAGGTGCTGCATCAACTTTGGGATGTGCTTTGTGATAAGGGTTCTTTTGAACAAGGTGGGGGTGGGATTCGATTGAGGACATGGGCTGAACTCCCATTCCCCTGACCTCTGCCCCTATTTCAGAGTTTATACTGACTTGTAGGCATTCTCTTTGGAGACAAGAGTTTAGTACTTGTTTACAATCGATGAAAAGATAATTGTATTCAAAGGCAATTGCTCAGTTCCTGGATAACCACAGATGTCTGTCACTTGGTGGGTACAGGGAGTGCTAAAACATTTAAGGCTGGAGATTGTAATGGATGACTAAGAAGGAATGTTAAAAAAATCTGAGGTAAAAAAAAAATAAAAAAAGGAAAAAAATCTGAGTTTAGATTGGAGCAATTATTTTTTTCTGTGGGAGCGGTATTGTGACAGTTTGAGATCCCACTTTCTTCTCTGTCTCTGTCTCTGTGTGTGTGTGTGTGTGTGTGTGTTGTCTGTCTGTCTGTCGAGGGGTGGGGGGTGGAGGGAGATCTACCAAAGCAAGTGTGTGAAGTTCAGAGGACAACTTTGGAGATGATTCTTCTGGCTTGAAGTTGGTTCCAGGGGGTCATTCTCTGCCATCAAACCTGTGTGTCACACACGTGCTTTTACTCACTGAGCCATCTCTCTGACCCTCATATTAAAAAAAAAAGCTGAAAATGGTTGTTTGAATTCAGTACCTTGGTATCAGAATGCATGAGGCCTTTTCTATTCCTGCTTTGGTCTTTCACGTTAGTTTTGTTTGGTTTTTCACTTGAAAGATCATTCTGTCCTCTAATTCAAAGTGATTTGCCCATCTGCCTGCTATGTTTAAAGGGGTGTACTCTCACACCCACCTCACAATTTTGTAACAGTCTTGCATAAGAAAATTTGACTCCCTTTGTAGCTGACGAGTTGTCAAAACTATTTTGCCAAAGCAAGCTGTGCTCCAGCTTCATGCTTATCCCTCCTTTCCCCCAGTTTTTATTTTATTTTTTATTTTGTTTTAATTTATTTTGAGAAAGGATCTTAGGTAGCCTGGAATGGTCTGGATACCCTATGTTATTAAGGATGTCTTTAACTCAAGATTTTATGCCTTAGCTTCCTAAGTACTAGAATTACATGTGTCAGTCACTGTGCTAGACCAGAATTCTCTTATCTTAAAATTTTTCTGTGGAAGGGACAGCAGTGAGATGGCTTAGCCAGGTAAAGTAGCTTGCTACCAAGCCTGGCCATCTGAGTTCAGTGCCTGTAACCCCCATGGTGGAAGGAGAGAACCAATAATCCCTGCTAGGTGCCATTATAACCAAATAAGTAATGCAGTATATGTGAACTATCTACCATATATCCAAGTTAATTGCATCTTTTTCCTTGGCTAAAATATGGGAATACAATTTCTAACTTCTTCTTTGCTCGTATTTATTGAGCATTTACTGAATTATGTCATTAAAGTATTATCCTGTTTACTTTTCCTAGCAGGTCTATCAAATTATTCTCAACTCTAGTTTTCTGTGTTGCAGATGGGGAGACTGACAGTTTAACACTTGGCCAAGGTCACACACCTGGTAAGTGGTAGAGTTGCTCTTTGTGACCCCAACGTCCTTGTTCTTTGTATCTTTTAAAAATTGAAGTGTGAAGGCTGGAGAGATGACTCTGAGGTTAAAAGCACGGGCTGGTCATGAGTTCAAATCCCAGCAACCACATGGCAGCTTATAGCCATATGGTACCCTCTTCTGTCATGCAAGTGTACACAATAAACAAACAAATAAATCTTTAAAAATTTCTTTAAAAAATCGAAGGATGAAATTTTCTGAAAATGTAAATCAGAGCAGTTTTTACAAGAGTGTTACCCATTGTGGTTCCTCTTCAAAATTCCTCTTTTTTCCCTTTTGACCCACTATTCTATCCCTAAAATGTAGTAATTCTTACTTCTTGTTCTAAAATCTCATATGCATAGCTTCACACAATATATGCTTTTTGTGCATTTTCAGCCCAATATTTTATACTAATCCATGATGCAAATGTTCATTTCTTTTTATTACTGAGTAGTATTCCACTGATGGTATCACAGGTAAATCATCCGTCAACACTTGGCTGTTTCTAGTTTATTGCATATAAAACAGCTATAAGATTTCTTACACAAAATTTTGTATACACACACGTATATTGATCCTCTAAAGTATATTAGAAATTGGTGGTTTATACGATACATACACACATTAAACCTTTATAAAAGTCGCCAGTTTTCCAAAATGCTTTTGCATTTATAGTTGTAGTAGCATGTGAATTCCTGTTTCATGTGTTTGCAAATAATTGTCAGAGTTTTAATTTTTGTAACTCTAGTGAGCATTTGGGATGGAATGTTGTTAATTGGTATTTGTCCAATGACCAGTTATGTTGGTAATTATATCATACACTTATTGGGTATTCATAAATCATCTTTTTAAATGGTTCAAGTCTTGACCATTAAAAACAATAAGTTCTTTGCCTACTTTTTACATTGTTGGTATTTTTATATTCTGGATATGTCATATGATAAGTGTGGTATGAATATTTTCTCCTTGTTTGTGGTTTTCGTTTTCATTTTTAACGCGTACTATGATGAATACAACTTGTAATTTTTATAAAACGTAGTTTTTGAAATCTTCTGTTATTGATTCTTATATATTCGCTAAGAAATCTTAGTCTAACCAAATTCTATCTTTTTTTTAGAACTATGATTCATGTCCACAATTTTGGCATGTTTTATAAAGTAGGCATCAAAGTCTTTTTCATGAAAATTTGTTCTAGTTTTATCAAAGTCTTTTTCCTCAATGAATATTTTGAAGGTTTTCAAATATTTAAGAAAAATGAGTGTATCTGTGGGTTCTTGTATTCTCTTTCATTAAGCCTTTCTGATCTTTTCACCAAAGCCCCAGTGTCCTGAACTTGGTGCCTTTATAATAAATCTTGAAATTGGGGATGTTCATAAGCCACCTTCATTCTTCCTCTCCAAAGTTGCTTTAGCTTAGTGTTTTGTTTTCTCCTTTCAAAAACAATTCCATATAAAGTTTAGAGTCAGAGTATTAAAAAAAACAAGAAAATTACTGAGTTTTTAAAAAATTTTATTTACTGATCCACTCAGAAGAACAGTCTTCTTTTCAGTGCTTGGTAAACTCAGGCTCAGGGACCTGGGAGGCAAAGTGCTCTATCACCATGTTCTGTCTCGGGCTCATTTTGTCATCTTTTTTTTTTTTTTTCCGAGACAGGGTTTTTTTGTGTGGCTTTGGAGGCTGTCCTGGAACTCGCTCTGTAGACCAGGCTGGCCTCGAACTCACAGAGATCCATCTGCCTCTGCCTCCCGAGTGCTGGGATTAAAGGCGTGCACCACCACCGCCTGGCTTCATTTTGTCATCTTTACAACAGCAGCAGGATTTCTAGTCCTTGGATTTTGTTTATCTTTCCACTTAATGCAGTATTTTCACTTTCTTCTTATGAATGTTTTAAATGGATTAATGTTGATATCCTATTTTTCTTTAAAATTATTCCTATTTTGCTTTTTAATGCTATTATGACTCATACTGGTTTTAAAGTTTATTGTTTGTTGCTAGTATAAAGAAACGCAATTGATTTTGTGTATTGAGTTTGTATTGAATTTGTTTACTCATTCTGCTAGTTAAAAAATAAATCTGTTGGGACTTCTGTGCACACAACTATGAATAAAGACAGCCATATGTTTTCCTTTTTGATGTTTATGGTGTTTATTTTTCTTACTGTACTGGCTAAGAGTTCCAGTATAATGGTAGGTAGAAGAGATGGCAATGCTTGTCTTGTTCTTAATCTTAGGTGGAAATAATTCAGTTTGCATGATGGAATATGATGTAAATTGTACAGACCCTTACAGGTTGCATTTAAATATGTTTTTTGATTGTGTGCATGCACATGTATGTAATAGATACCAGGTTTATCTGTATAGCTTCTGGTGTCCAATAACATACTATGTAGCTCAGCTCATAAATTGTGTGGCTTCTGCCTCTTTATTTCTGTAATTACTGGCACCTACTACCATGTCTGGCTCTCCTTTTCCTCTGTGTGTGTGTGGGGGGCATGTGTGCATGCATGTATCATGAATGTGTTCAACTGTCTGCCTCTGGAAGCCAGTAGCCAACCTTTGGTGTCAGTCTTCATTGTCTGCCTTGTTTGAGACTGGTCCTCTGTTATTCTTACTCCGTATGTTAGACTAGCCTGTGAGAGCCTAGAAAGTCTCCTTTTTTTGGCTTCCCATCTCCCTGTGGCTTCAAGATTACAGATGCTTGTACTACATACAGATCTGGTTTTCATATGGGTTCTAATTATTTGAATTCAGGTCCTCAAACTATGTGGCAATTGCTTTTTCTCACTGAGCCATCTCTCCAGGTTATGGCTCTCTTTTTATTTTTATTTTTAATTTGTAACAGAAAACAGGTGAAATTTACTTTCAGTATTTTGAAGTATGCAATTTGGTATTATAGATTACATCCAAAGCCGGGCGTTGGTGGCGCACGCCTTTAATCTCAGCACTCGGGAAGCAGAGGCAGGCGGATCTCTGTAAGTTCGAGACCAGCCTGGACTACCAAGCAAGTTCCAGGATAGCCTCCAAAGCCACAAAGAAACCCTGTCTCGGAAAAAGCAATAAATAAATAAATAAATAAATAAATAAATAAATAAATAAATAGATAGATTACATCCACATCATTGTCTAATATCAGCATCCATCTACAGCATTCACCTTATTTAGAACTGAAATTCAGAGGATATTAACAGTAGCTTTCCATATCTTCTAGGATCTGTCAATCTACAGATGGAACAGAATGGCTATATATGTGAGGACATATGTGGGCATTCTATTATTCTATTGGTCTGTATGCCATTATCTCAGTTCTATAGTGTTTGCATTACTGTAGTTTGGTAATAAGTTCTTTTTGTATCTATGAGCTTATAGATACCCCGATTAGTGGAATCGTTTGTCCTTTTGTGATTGACATTTCACTTAGCATAATGTTCTCCAGATTTATCTTTAGCAGGCTTTCTTTTAGATCCCCAACCAGCTCCCAAATCATTATACATATATTTATTAGTTATGAATGCTTGGCCTTAGCTCTTATTTTAATGTTTCTCTTTGTTTTCATTTTGCCTCTGGCCTTTTTACCTTTCTTTTACTGCTTCTCATGTCTGGCTGGCTGGTGTTCTAGTCCCAGGCCTGTCCCTCTCCTTCTCCCTTGTTCTCTTCTCCTTTCTTCTCCCTCCCCCAGATTCTCCTCCTACTTATTCTTCCTGCCCGCCAGCCCCACCTATCTTATCTTCTGCCTAGCTAGTGGCTGTTGTCTTTATTAGAGCAATTAGGTGCCTTATGCAGGCAAGGCCAAACAAATAAATTAAACACATGAAAATTGTTAACAAAGGCAGCAGAAACAAATGAAACATACCTTTACATAGTTAAAGTAGTAATATTCAGCAGCATAAACGAATGTAACATCTTTACGTAGTTAAAACAATATTCCACAATATTTATCCGTGTTGTTATGTAATGTATTAGACTTCACTTATTCCTTCAGACTGGATAATGTTATTTTCTATGTATATACCACATTTTATTTATTTATTTACCAGGTAGTAGATGCTTGGTTTTGTTCAACTTTGAGCTATTGTGAATAATCTTGTTATGAACACTTGTGTACAAATGTGCATTTCTGAGTTCCTATTTTAAATTCTTTTGAGTCGATAACCAGAAATGGAATTGCTGAACCATGTGATAATTATGTTTTTTATTTTCTGTTTTTTGTTTTTTGTTTTTGTTTTTTTTTGAGACAGGGCTTCTCTGTGACTTTGGAGGCTGTCCTGGAACTCGCTCTGTAGACCAGGCTGGTCTCGAACTCACAGAGACCTGCCTGCCTCTGCCTCCTAAGCACTGGGATTAAAGGTGTGTGCCACCACTGCCACCCCCCCCCCACACGAAAATTCCAATTTTTATACATACCACCCCCTGTACTGCAGATTTTTTCAATTAATATTTCCTAATTTTTAGTGATATTAACATCCTTTTATGCCTTTATTGGCTATTTGTATCTCTTTCTTGGGGAATTTTGTGGTTACTTTAAAATTAGCTTCTTAGTGTGTAAATGGAGTTCTTACCTGGTCTTGATAATAAAAATCCTGAGTCAGATATAAAGGGAAATGCTGAGAGATCAGAGAGAAGGAGCAAGCATGCTCAACACACCTGATTATCCTGTTTCTGCCCAGGTAGCTCACTTCCTGTCTGTCTGTACAGACCTCCAGACCTCTATGGTTAGCTAGTAGCAAGCTCCATTCTCTGACCCTCAGACAGGCTTTATTGGCTTTATTTGTACAAGCAAGGTATCACATTAGTGGGGTTGCCTGGTTGTTTTAATTATAGGGATACCTGATCTGAAGATCCCCCATTTTGCAGATTGCTTTTTTGAATATGTCCATAGACATCTGGTTTTAATTTTTTTCATTTTGTATTTCTTGTGTTCACATCAAACCCAGGACATCATAAATTGTATGCATGCCTTTAACAACTGAATTGCACACTGCCCTGGAATTTTAATCATCTTGTTATTATTGTTATCATCATAATCATTTTGGTTTTTGAGACAAGGTTTGTTTCTGTCAGCCCTGGCTGTCCTGGAACTCACTCTGTAGACCAGACTGGCCTCACAGAGATCCACCTGCCTCTGCCTCCTGAGTGCTCTTATTAAAGGCATGTACTACCACCTTCTGGCTTCAATATTCTTATTGTTACTTAATTATATTTGTCTATTCTTTGGGTATCATAGCAATAAAACCATTGCCCAGTACAATAACTCTTTCCTGTCATCCTGGGCCCACTGCCATGTCAGCCGCAAATGAACACTCAGAGACTTATATTAATCATAAATACATTGGCTGGTGACTAGGGCTTCTTGTTGGTTAGCCCTGCCTTAATTGCTAACCCATTTCTATTAATCTAAGTATTTCCACATGGTCTTATCCTACCAGAGAAAGGTCCGGGGACCTGTTACTCCTCTGGCGTCCTATATGGTGACTGCTCTCTGTCTACACCTCCCAGAATCTTCCTCATTTCCTTGACCCGCCTTTCTTGCTGCTCTATTGGCCACAGTGTTTTATTCATCAACCAATAAGATAAACATATTTACAGAATGACATCTCCCATCAGCCCAGTCCAATGTCATTGTTACAGTTTCAATATGAAATACCCCTACAGACTCATATTTTATATACTTTGTCACCATCAAGTGGCAAAAGCATATGGCCAGCGGTCACCTATTACATGTATAGGAAACAGAGGGAATGAAGGATAGGAGACCAGGTATAACTTTCAAAGGCATCCCTTCTCCCATTTAGAGTTCTCCAGGTATACCTCCACCTTTAAACTTTTCATCACTTCTCAAATAGTGATAACACATGAGCCTCTGGGAGTCAGCCATAATAATAATCCATTGTCTTCCCAATGGCCATCTTGTAAAACATTATGTACCTCTCAGAAATCTAAAAAAACTCCATTGTGATTCGAAAGTCCAAATTCCTTTTTAGAGAGTTAGGAAACCTGAATTTTAAAAAGCCAGCTGCACAATCTCACATTCTGCCCCCAAAAGAGGAGTCGCTGCATAGAAAGAGGAGATGAGATCAAAGCAAGAGGGAAGCCTTTCAGGACAAGCATTTAAACCCTGTGTCTCTATCTGGTTCCTGGGTTGTCTGGGGTATATAGTAGTATGATGTAAACTTCAAGGCATCTGCATAGTTCCACCCTGTGGTCTTTCAGGTGTCTGCATACACAACCTCTTTTTTTGGGCTGGCTCTTCTTGTTGCTTGCAGTTTTTTTTTTTTTTTTTATTTTTCAAGACAGTGTTTTCTCTGTGTATTCCTGGCTCTCCTGGAATCTTCTATGTAGACCAGACTGGCCTCTCACTCACAGAGATCCCCCTGTGTCTGCATCCTGAGTGCCGGAATTTACTATTGTGTCTTTGCTTCATGTCAGACTTTCTCTCATCAATCTCTCATGACTCCATAATTCTTGGATTTTGCATGTTTGCGAAACTACCACCATGAGGTTAACACTCAAACTCATGGGAGACACTAGCTGTTGTCCATATAATGGTAGAGTAGCCAAACCCTTGGACCACAGTTACAGCAGCCTGTGAGTACCCAGAGGTTTGGATATACAGCCCTTTGGGTTAGTATTCAGGTATCTGTACTGTCCTGTCCTTGGGGTTCTGACAGGATACCACCAAGAGCACCACCCATGTATGTACATTCACTATGCTCCCTTTTAAAAGGGCCTGCCCATCTCTCATCCTTCTCTCTCTCTCTCTTTCCCTCTCTCTGTCCATCTGGTCTTCTCTGTCTCTCTCCCTTCTTTCTTCTGCTGTTCCTGCCCCCAGAGACGGTCTCCCTGCTTTTTCCCCCTTTTTAAATCCCTTTCCCTAATTAAAAAACCTCTCTGCTTGAACCCTTCAGCCTTGGATAAACTGGCAATTTCTGTAATTCCCTTAAGGCATCTTTGGTATCTTAAAAAGTACTTTTGGTGGGGGGAGCATTTAATTTCTGTAGTAACTGCTGTCATTGCTTACAGCAGACTGGAGAGTTTTTTGTCTTTTGACTGTGCTTTTTGCCCACAGTTATCACTGTTAACCTGACTAAACACAATCGGCCATAACCATGCCATAGCCTAGATGAATAGTCTGTTAACTTTTACACTTGGAGTTGCACAAAGTCTCGGAATACAGACAAGTGTAAGCAGGGTCTTTGCCAGAATGTAACATGAGTGGCCTTCTAATATAATTCCTATTAGAGTACTCAATTCTGTTGGAAACCATAAGAGCAGTCTTTTAAATTAGCATTTTAGTCCATCTGAAGCCTCAGGAGTGTAGACTTTACTGCCTGCATCTCTACCAACATTCTTATTTTCTGAACTCCTGCAGGAATAACTGACTTCTTTAGACTTTTGCGTGGTCCTCTTGTAAGCCAGTTTCAAAGGCATAGAAGCCATGTGGTAGCAATGACCCCACTTTTGTATTAACTTTCTGTCACTATGACAAAGACTGAGCAAGGCCTAAGGATTGAGTTAGCTTCTCTACTGCATCTATGAATCAAAGAATTAATACTTGACTTAATGAGGATTTTCTCCACTTTTCTTCTGTTGCTGCATCTGAGCACCTAGCCTATTTGGTGTTGATGCCCACATTCAGGATAGTTATTGCTCCCTCCATCCCACTTAACGCTCCATAGAAATACTGTCACAGATATACCTAAAGGTGTACTTCCTGATTTCCTAAAAGCTTTTCAGTCTACTCAGGTGGATATTCAAGATGAGCCCCCCATTTTCTCCTAAAAGTTTTTATCATTTTTTCTTTATATTATATATTTGATGTTAATTTTTGCTTATGGTAGGAGGTCACATTTATCTTATTTTGTATATGAACATTGTTTTCCCAGTTCTGTGTTAAAATGATTTCATTCTGTACTGAATTCAGAAAAAGTTGTGAAATCTTATTTTGCCTTCTCTAGTATGTACAAGACTCTGGGTTTGATCTCAAACACTACAAAAAGGAAAAAAACTATACACACAAATATTTGAAAAAATACAATCTATTGTTATATCTATAGCATACTTTATTTTTTGCATTACTGAGGTTTGAACTCATGGATTCAAATACATTAGGTAAGTACTTTTGTACTGAGTTACAACCCTAGCCCCCAGTATCATAACTACTTTGTTTTTATGGCTGTAGGTCTGTAGTTTTTGTTTGTTTGTTTGGTTTTTTTTTGCAGTTTTTGAAACAAGGTGTCTCTAGTCTTAGCTAGCCAGAACTTGCTGTGTAGACCAGGATGACCTTTAGCTTGTGAGAGATCCCACTTGCCTCTTCTTCCCAAGTGATGATATTGAAGGTATGCGCCAGCATGTTCAGGCCCATTTTCAACAGGGATTCTCTGTGTAGCCCTGTCTGTCCTGGAACTCACTCTGTAAACCAGGCTTTCCCGGAACTCAGAGATCTCTCTATCTCTGCCTTCTAATTGTTGAGATTAAAAGTGTGCCACCACCATTTTAGCTGGTAGAATTTTTATTATGGACAATGTCCAAGTGTTTTAACACAGTTTCTGCATCTTGGTGTATGTTTTGTTGATGTTGTTTTACTGATTAAAGTTTGAAACTTGAATTAGCTGTAACCTTGGGGAAAAAAGCCTCATGGAGTCATGAGGTATAATAATTTTGTATCTTGCTGAAATAAGCTTGGCAAATTCATTTTGTTAGGAAAGCTAATTATAACCCCAATACCATGCTTTCTGCAAAACATTTTTATTTTTCTTTAAAGCAATCATTATTTTGAGTATGTAGCATCTGTTATTTGTATAAATATTTGTATTTTGTGTGTCAACAAATTACCCAACTGTTTAAAAATAGGTACCGGAGTTGTTCTCTGATTTTGAAGACTCCATCTAGTGGTTTGTTCTGAAACGGAAATGGTGAGCCACTGTGGTGATGCTTTGGTGATGCTTAGGGCTTATTGCCACCTAGTGTACTAAGTGAAGAATGCAGAGGGAGCCCCCCCTGAGAAAAATAAAACATAGTGTTACTTGGAAAAGGAACGGTGTAACACATATTTTCTGTCCCAGCTAGGTCCCGTTGCCCATCTCAGCCCCAATGAAGCACATGGACACTATATTAATGATGAAACCGTTGACCTGTGACTATGACTTCTTTTGTTTTTTTTTTTTTTTTTTTTTTTTTTGGTTTTTCGAGACAGGGTTTCTCTGTGGCTTTGGAGGCTGTCCTGGAACTTGCTTGGTAGTCCAGGCTGGTGTCGAACTCAGAGATCCGCCTACCTCTGCCTCCCGAGTGCTAGGATTAAAGGCGTGCGCCACCAACGCCCGGCTGTGACTATGACTTCTTATTGACTAACTTTGTCAAATTAACCCATTTCTAATAATCTAAGTATTTCCACATGGTCTTCTCTAACCGGAGAAATAGTCTGGACCTGTTACTCTTCTCGAGTCCTACATGGTGACTGACTGTGCCTACATTTCCCAGAATCCTCCACCTCTCCCAGTCCCACCTATCTTACTTACCTATTGGTCAACAGTGCTTTATTTATCAACCAATAAGACAAATATACACACTGAACATTTCCCCATCAGAACAATAAAACAATGTTTTCTGACAAGCAGTACAGCTAGATTTCAAAATTTGAGAGGTCTAACTTTAGTTTGTTGTAAGAACATATATGAGAATTAATTAAAAGTACACATTCTTGTGCTGCAGAGATGACTCAGAGATTAAGAACACTGGGTGCTCTTCCAGAGGTCCCAGGTTCAATTTCCAGTGCCCACATGGCAGCTCACACCTGTCTGTAATTCTAGGTTCAGGGCTTCTGGCACCCTCACACATACATACATGTTGGCAAAAAACACCAATGCCCATACAAAAAAAAGTACACATCTTTATTGTTTCTTTTCTAGTCTTTCAGACTTGAGCTTCCTGGCTTACTTTTAGTGAGCTCAGTTGTAGTACCAGGATTAGATTTAACATTGTGTATTTATTTGCCTAACCCTCTTTGAGTCCCAGTATGGTGACAAGGTCTGAGGTTATCTTCGTTTTTTTTTTTTTTTTTGGTATTTACAAGACAGGGTTTCTCTGTATTGTTTTGGAGGCTGTTGGTCCAGCCTGGCCTCGAATTCACAGAGATCCGCCTGCCTCTGCCTCCCGAGTGCTGGGATTAAAGACGTGCGCCACCACCGCCCGGCTATCTTTGTATTCTTGCCCTACTTGAGACTGATTCTTGGGTTGTGCTAGTGACTTCTGACAACTGGTGCTTTGGGGAGGTAGAAACTAAAAATGGCTTACATTTTTTAAAAGCTGTTGTAATTGAAAATAACCCCCCAATCCCAGAGCATTATCATTCTTTATTCATGTGGAGTTTTTCCTTCCCAGTGTATTCTTTTTTTGAGTTGTTTTTTAGCCATGTAGGTACTATGGCATTTGGGTGTAATTCCTCAATGTAAGTTTTGACCGGCTATGAATAGCACATCTTTTTTCACCAAGGAAACTATTAACTGTCACAAAACCAGTCTGAAAAGTGAAGAAGAGTGTATACATGAAAACCACTGAGCTAGGGATAAGATCAATAGTAGGTTTTTCTGGGATTGCTAGCCTACTTCCAACTTGCAGCCTTTCTGCTGTGGCAGGGAGAGGGGTACTAGATTTGAAGTACTGCTTGTTAAAAATGACGATCTTAGGTGTGGAGTGGTAGAATGCTATGGAATTTAAAGAGAAAACGGCAGTCTTGGTGACAGCCTTGCTAGCCTGGGTTATCATTGTGTTGTGATAATGGTGGAGGGTCTTTATTGTGAAGGTCTTGTGGTGAGACAGGGATAGGGCAACTTTACCAGCTCTTCAGGTCTCCTGACTTGATGAGGTGATAAAGCTATTGTGAAGGGTGGTAGAGTACTTGCCAGTCAACACTGTACCGAGTTTGGTTTCCAGCATGGCGGTAATAGGGCTGTGTCAGAACAACAGAAAAACAGTATGAGACAATGCCAGGGATTTGTTGAAAAGCCCAAAATAAAATAGAAATCTGTAGTAGACTTGTTCCACCTATCCCAAGCACAGATTCAGCCTCAGATTAAATGATCTTTAACCCATTGTTTTGGGTAAGTGAATCCAATCTGATCAGTGTTTGAATGAATGGGTAGGAAGTAAGCTATACAGATAGAAGTATGCTGAGTGAGCTCTAGAAATCAGGCTCTAAAACATAAGAAAGAACCCTGAGATGCGAGGAACTTGCCATTGAGGTAGACAGAAACTTCATAGATTTAGTTCAGAAAATGTGGAAACAAAAGCTCACCATTACCACCAACTTAAATAATCATCATCTGGGGTAGGGTCTTGTGTGATCCAGGATAGCCTCAAACTCACATTCCTCTGCCTCAACCACATAACTCATTTTAAATATTCATGATCCACCAGGTGATGGTACCGCACACCTTTGATTCTAGCACTGGGGAGGCAGAGGCAGGCAGATCTTTGTGACTTCTAGGCTAGCCTGGTCTACAAGTCAAGTTTTAGGACAGTCAGGACTATTACACAGAGAAACTGTATCTCTCTCTAAAAAGGCAAAACAGAACAAAATATTCAGTATCCAACAAGAACAGCTGTAAAATATGCAAAAGGATAAGTCTGTCCTGTATTGGAGAGGGAAAAATCACTTAGAAACTGTCTCAAGTGATTCAGATGTTGGATCTGACAGACTCCAGCTATGCTGGATATTTCTTTCTTTTGGGATTTTGAGACAGAGTCTTCCTATGTAGCTTAGGCCGGCCTTGAAATAGAGATCTTCCTGTCTGACTTTTTTTTAAGTTCCAGGATTCAGGACACACTCAGCCATTCAAAGTTAATCAAATTTTCCTTTCAGTGGGGCTTATAGATATTTCAAAGAAAGAAAACCATGTTTAAAGAATGAGGAGGAAATATGAAGGTATTGACTTAATTCAAATAATTTTTGTAGCCAGATACTAAGAATAAACTATAGATGGGGAGTACATTTGAAATGAAAAATTAGACCAGTAAGCACTTGTAAGTAATAGGGGGAAAAAAAGGTGAAATGTGAGATAGAGCACTATATGTCTTACTCAGTAAGCAGAGCAGAGACAAAAAGTAAGAAAGTGAATAGGAAGTTGAGGGTTTATAGAGAAGCATCAAGTGTGCCTTTAGTGAGACTCGGGAAGGAGGGAGTGAGAGAAAGGGTAGAAAATCCTGACGATCAACATTCTATAGCTTAATATGAGCTGTAGATAACCTATACATTCAGGACACCTCGTACACACTCCACTCAGTGTTTCAATGCCTAGTTTAGAAAACAGGGATGAAGAGAAAATCTGAAAAGTAGCCAGAAAAAGTAAGGTAAAGATAAGATTTATGTGGGGACACTAGACCTTGAGCAGATACCCACTTCCCCATTGGCCTGATGTTTACTAAAAACATATTTACTAAAAACAATACAATGCCCAGGGCAATAAGTTCCTGAAAAGGGCTGGCCCTCGGGAATTGCCCTGACCTCGACCTTTTCCAAAGACTAACCACCTCTTCAGACCCACCCACCTCCACCTCTGGTGTCAGGGTTTATAATAACCAGCCAGAGCAGGAATAAAAGAGAGCCTTCTTGAGGAGCCTTCTGGGTCTGTGTCATCAATCCAGACACCCTCCGCACATTCTCGGACACAGGCTGCCCAGTGGGCATGGCAGATTTATGGTTGAATTCTAATTTAGCATAATGGGTGATTAAGTCAGTGGGATAAAAATGTCCAATGTGTGGGGAAAAGTTTCTACCCAGGATTTCTATATCCTGAAAAACTATTTAAAAGTACGTCCAAAGACATTTCTCCTAGAAAATTGTTTTTCTGGAGGATGTTATTTAAACCCTATTGGAAGGTGGTTAGGGTGAAACATAAATCTTTTATGTTGTCAGTTGATATCATAAATCTGTTATCTTCAAATACTTTAATAGTAGTGGTACATTTTGCAACTACAGTGGAACTAAATTAGATATCCACAGCAGAAAGAAACCTATAGTATCCCCAAATATGTGAAGATAAATAACACTGATAAAGAAGAAATTTCAAAAGACAAACTTAAAAATAATTATAAATACAAGTGGAAAATCAACATGCCAAAATTTTATGATCTACACCAAAACTATTCTTGGAAGTTTAGAGTTTACATTGCTTTTTTTATTTTCTATAACAGAAAGCAGGAGAAAAAAAATGAAACTTACCTACTTAGTCTGAATAAATGATACAAACCCATACTTTATCTGACCAAGAAAATCAAGAGGATGCAAATTATATAAACAAGTGAAGAGAGAGAGTGGTTATTACTATAGAAATAAAAAATGACTGTCCAAGAACCTCCATTCCAAACACACTAGACAACTCAGCTGAGACAGAGAAGTTCCTATCAATGAGGAAAAAAACACACATATACCTGTGACAAGGAATATTAACTAAACTATAGTTTCATACAAATTGAAAAACATAGGAATAGGTGGCTGTACTGGTGAATTTTACTATTCATATTCATTTAGAAAATAGAAAAGTGGAGACTGACTGAGTAATTCACCTGATGCCTCCTTCTGCCTTACACATGCACTAGCATATGTACATGCACACACACACACATATAATTACAGGAGCTACAGTTATTGGTAGAGTGCTTGTCTATCACATGCAAAGCCTGTGGTTCCGTTTCTAACACCATACAACAAGCTTGCTGGTGCATACCTAATCCTAGCACTTGGGGAGGGTAAGGCAGGAGAATCAGAAGTTCAAGGCTACTTTTAGATATCTAGTGTGGGATAAATAAGACCTGTCTCAAAGAAAAAAAATTAACAAATAATCAAAATGAAGGTAAATGTTTGCTAAATTTATACAGCTAAGTGAAAAGGCAAATTGATGAACAACTTGGTACCATTGAACTTCCCCCAAATTACAGTTATGTCTTGGGTTTTTATACATGTAGATAAATCTTCAAGGCTATAAAATTTTACTTTATGGTCTTTACTGTGTAATACTATCAAATGGATGTTCTTATGTGGTTTTCACAGAGGAAATGCATTTGAGATGAGGATAGATTTAAAATTTTATTTCATGTACTTGAACTTTAAAATAATAGTATGTGTTTTTTTAATTTAAAAATTATGAATGCATAGTTTTTAAATATGATGGTATATTTGAGAAGAAAACAAAAAGTACTAGGAATACTAGAGCTTCCTTTATATTAGAAACAAACTAAAGAAACTTCAGCAAGAATATTGCAGTACTACCTGGAGCAGTGATTTTTCTGGGAGTGCTTTTGCTTCCTTGCGATTTTTGGTCCGCAGTTTGCATTCATTGATCAGTGAGTTGATTGTCATTCAAACCCACCGACAGCAATGAATGTTGAGTGCAGCCATCAGTGTTTGCACTGGGGGAAATTCCTTGGTCTTCCCCATTCCTGGGTCTTCTTCCCCCTATAGTTCTTTGAAGTCTGTTATGTGTTAGTAACCATATGGTTAAGGACTCATGAGTATAGATAACCTTGACTGCAGAGCAAGAATTTCTTCAAGTTAGAAAAGTTAAGAAGAGGAGGGTGTCACTAGAATCTTCACAGGCAGCTCTGATCACATTGGCTGGCCTGGATATTGATGTCTGTAAAGCAGAGCTCAGAGATGCTGATTCATCTCTTGTTTCGAACTGAGAAGTGTACCTTTTTTCAAGGTAAAACAGCATAGATAATAGTTTATGTAGTAAGCATCTACTATAACAAATAATTCAAGTTACTTTCATATATCCTTTCATTAAATCAAAACTCTGTGAGGTATAGTCTCTCCTATCTCCCTTTGTACACTTGAGAAAACACACTTGGGGACTTAGGAGTGACCCAATATTCATTCTGTATCTCTTTGCTTGATATTAGGAAATATTTAAATAAACACATGGAGATGGGAATCAGCAGTAAGTAGCTGGTACTTTCATGATGACTATCAAATTTTAACCATAGTAACTGCAATTACAGATACAATATAGTAAGTTGAATGGGCATTGAACAGTTTTGTGCTATTTTTGCTGGCTAAATTCTCTCCTTGCCCTTAAAGCAAGATCTTGAAAGTATGTGGTACAAATGGGAATAAAATATGTAACCAGATTTCATTTTTTACTAAATAGAATTTTTTTTTCAAGACAGGGTTTCTCTGTATTGTTTTGGAGGCTGTCCTGTAACTCGCTCTGTAGACCAGGCTGGCCTCGAACTCACAGAGATCCACCTGCCTCTGCCTCCTGAGTGCTGGGATTAAAGGCGTGCGCCACCAATGCCCAGCTTAAATAGATATTTTTAGTATACCTTATTTCTCACTAGAATGACACATTTTTAGAAGACATTTTTAGTACAGTTGGTCCTGTGTTGCACTCCTCATATATTGTTAAAAATAAAGCATTTATTTATCAAAAGATTGCAAACAGTGAACAATGTGAATACATGGAAGCTTTTAAAAAGTTGCTGGTTCCTTTTCAAGAACAGGTCAGAGAAGTGTTTCATGTGATGCCTTATGTGACAATATAGCCTATTCCTTTGCTTCAGGAAATATGTTGTCTTTAAGGATCCCAAGGTACAGTCAACGGTCGGTGGTTTTTTTCTTTTTTAATCCCAAACTCACCGACAGCGTTGAATGTTCCATGGAGTCCTCTCAAGGCTGGCTTGGTTGCCCATCTTTGGTCTGCTCTCATGTACTAAGGTCCAGTGTGGAATGACACCACTGCTGCTGGGTCTAATTGTTTCCAAGGTTTCATGTTGAGAGTGCTTAGACTGTGACATTAGTTTGCATACAACAGATAGCTAATGAGCTGTGGGGTTGTGAGATTGCCATTTATACTGCTTACTCACTCAAATGGACATCTGCGCAAATGGTTTTCAGTGGATTATCATTCTGAAAACATCAGTTTACCAATTTCATAGTAATAATTTAGTCATTAAGGTACAAGAATCAGAAAGACAATAACATACATTGAGGACTGTTGTGTCATGGGGTTTGTCTATGTAACACCAGCCCTGGTTTCCCTGAGAAAAACCCTGACTCACCAGATCGTGTAGCCAGAACTTGAACAGCAGACTTGTGGTTCAGTGCTCACTGTCGTACTGCTTCCTCCTGCCCACTGCAGGACTTGCTCATAACTTTGGTAGAACCTTCACTGTAGAGCTAAATCAAACAGGTAAATTCCTCTTGTTTGTCTGTAACAGTAGAAAATATGTCTAAAGTCATATGTTCCAAAGAAAAAGATGGAAACAAAACTCCCTAGCTGAGGACCATGGGTCACTAAACACCACAGAAGTGCTACTGATGCCCCATGAATTCTTTTCCATATTGAAAGAATAAAATTCTATGTATACTCTAGTACAGAGAGTGAAGCTGGAGAGATGGCTCAGCAGCCAAGAACATATACTACTCTCGCAGAGTAGTACACCCACCTTACAATCACCAGTAACTCCCAATTCCGGTTGCAGGGGATCTGTCACTTCAAGCCTTCTTGGGCACCTGCAGGCACATGCATAAATCCACACATATATACACATAATTATTAGAAAACTTAAAATGAGCCAGGCGGTGGTGGCACACACCTTTATTTAATCCCAGCATTCTTGGGTCAGAGGCAGGTGGATATCTGTGAGTTCTGTCTGTGAATTCAAGGCCAGCCTTGTAGTCTACAGAGTGAGTTCCAGGACAGTCAGTGCTGTTACACAGCTCTGGCTAGAAAAACAAAACCAAACAAAAAATTTAAAATGACTTCCGAGTAACTAAAATGTCAGCCTGGCTTCTGTTTTGGGTGGTTATTTTTTATTACTTATAATTGACTTTCTTTTTCCATTCCTCCCTTCTTTCTTCCTTTTTTATTCCTCATAGAGTCCATTATGTACCCTGGGTGAGATCCGCCTGCCTCCTGAGTGCTGGGACTAAAGGCATGTACCACTATTGCCCTGCTAAATTAATTTTTTAAAGTATCCAAATGGCACTTCTTGAGAGAATTAAAAAAAAAAAAACAAACCAGTGAGACTTTGGTTCAAATGAAAACTGTTGGCATTTTATATCATTTTATTTCATCTTCATTCATAACTCAGCACTTGGAGGCTTTGCTGAGTTTCTGTTGTTGTGACATGTAAGCATGAAGAAAAGAAAGGAATCAAGTCTCTTCCTATGTTGTAGTTTTAAAACTCTCTATTGGATTTGTTTTACATGGCTTTTCCCCGTGTCGTATGAGAATTGCCAAGCTCTATATTATTTTGAACAGATAATCAGAAATAGTGATTTCTGTTTCACCAAGTTCTAAAAAATAAAACTCAGTGTATAGTATCAGAGGGAGATTGTAAGGTAGGTTTCTTTCCTGTTTCATTTGAGATACTGTACATTTTTTCCTCCCTAAGACAGGGTTTCTCTGTGTAGCCCTTAGTGCCCTCAAGTTCACTTTGTAGACCAGGCTGGCTTCTAACTCGAGAGATCTGTTTCTGCCTGTGCTAGGATTTTATAAAAGTGTGGGCCACCACACCCAGGTACTTTTTATCTTTTAAAGGTCTTTATTGTCCCTATTCCTTCAATTTTCTTTAAGCCTTTAATTTTAGTTTCTTCACATTTTAAGGAACACATTGGTTATTTTTCTTTTTCTTGTTAATTTTTTAGTGTGTGTGTGTGTGTGTGTGTGTGTGTGTGTGTGTACGTACGTACGTGCATATGCACCACATGTGTGCAGGTGCCTATGGAGTTTTAAAAAACAAAAAAGTATTGCATTGCATTCCAGGAGCTACAAGTGGTTGTGAGCCACCTGACTTAGTTGCTGGGCACCGAACTCTCACCCTCTGGAGGTGCAATGAGCACTTGTAGTCACTGACTTACCTCCACAGCCTCACATTGGATCTTTTTTTTTTTTTAAACAGATTTATTATGCATACAGTATTCTGTCTGCACACCAGAAGAGGGCACCAAATCACATTATAGATGGTTGTGAGTCACCATGTGGTTGCTGGGAATTGAACTTAGGACCTCTGGAAGAGCAGTCAGTGCTCTTAACTGTTGAGCCATCTCTCCAGCCCACTTTTAAGTGAATTTTCCTAAGGGACAATGCCAAGATGGACTCTAAAGATTTCAAAAAGTTAAGGGTCACCTTGTATGACAGTTACATAGCTGAACACTCACTAACTTGTTGTCAGTGTTTAAACTGGTTTTGAGTTTGTCAGAAATTACCATATCATTATAGTTTCACTCACCTCATTTCCTTTCCTGGAGATACCTGGAATACTCAAACACACCTCTTTTTTTTTTTTTTCCCACAAGGAGATGTAAATATTTCCAGAGACTTTCTAGGCCTCCTGAAATTGGGAGAAACAAGAAGTGTAAACTCAATGGAACAATATGACTGGGTGATGCGTAGTAGAGGGCTGCAGTCTCAGGTGGGAGTCTCTAACTACTTCCCATGTTTGTGCAGGGATCAGTTCCAGAAACATTCGGGGTCATTCATGTGAGGATAAAGTTTTGTTTTATTTTGTTGGATTTTTTTTTGAGATAGGGTTCTCTGTGCATCTTTGGAATCAGTACTGGAACTGGATCTGTAGACCAGACTGGCCTTGAACTCACAGAAATATGTTTGCCTCTGTGATTAAAGGCATACATTACTACCACCCAACTTAAATTTTTGTTTTAAAAATGATAGCACTATGTCAGCATGAATCATAGATATCCTTTAGCCAAAGTGCTGATTACTGTTTTACCGTTTTACTGACTGAAGCTGTGGAACCTTAGGGACCATTTCTTCTTTATTGCACACAGCCCTTGACATCATAAGCCCAGTGAGACACATATAGCAAATGACAGAGAGACCTGCGTGCTGGTGGAAAGATAAGTGATAATTTTGACTTGAAGTGCTAGAAATGATATTTCTAAGCAGATAGTATCTCATCTGGGTTTGAAAAGCTTAGCTGGATTTTCACTAGACAGAGAAAGGAAAGTAAAGAAGGGCATTGACTCAGGACATTCTAAACACTGATGGGTAGTGATAGCAGCCTCAGACTGTCAGTTATGTTCTGTTTAAAATGTGTAACAAACTACTTAACTGCATATACAGCTTTATAAGTTAAATGTGGTCATATATTTGAAAATGCATGTTTTATTGGATTACTAAGTTTAATAATTCATCTGTCACTTTGCCGAGGAGTTAGGTAATGAAATTCCGTTGCTACCTGGACTCTACCTGGTAGAAGTTGCTTCCAGATGGAATATCATTGCTGCCAGCCAGTTTTACCTTCTCTGTAGCATAGAACTGGAAGTGATGGTTCCTGGAAAAGGAGCTATTTATATTTATACTTCACCAAGTTTTATACTAACTACAGACATCAGTCATTAGTAACTCTGCTTATATAATTGCAGCTTCTATTAGAAATTGTCAAATGAGGAATTACACAATATTTGCATGGATTTAACATTTGGAAGTGATCCTGTGTCATGACTCTGATTCTAGTTTTAAATTAGGCTGAATTCATGTGTTACTTCAATGCAATGCTCAGAAAGAAACCTTCTGAATAGTGTCTGATTCAGTACTGGGAAGGAGGAAAGCAGAGCCTCTCAAGCTTCTGGTTTGATGAGCCAGCAAGATTGCTCCATTGGTAAGAGTGCTTGCTGCCAAGCCTGATGGCTGGATTCAGTCCTTAATACTCATGTGATGAAAAGAGCCAATTTCTGCAAGCCATGGTATACGCACCACTCTCACATGTACAAATATGCATGTGTGCACACACAGATGGCACATACTTATATACGGTAGAAATTGGAAATTTAAACTCAGTAGTTAGGGCTGAACAGTTAGAGCCCTTGCAGAGAACCTGAGTTCTGATCCCAGCACTCACATTGGGTGGCTCACTGCCATTCCAGGGTACTATGACACCTGCAAACCCTCCCAACACATAATTAAAAGTAATAAATCTTTCATAAAGTCAATAGTTTGGAACATTTTGTTATTTGACACAATAATGAAAGGGAGTAAGTACACCAGGACACTGAGATGGCAAATTGGCCCAGTGTTAAAGGGAGTTTCTGTTCTTCAAGTGGGACAGGCACTTCTGTATCTATCCAGATTCTCTATCCTATAGTTAACATTAATTTTATATGTTTGAGGTATTATTTAAAAATTAGCACTCTCATTGGGAATTGGGTCTTTTGCTTTTCTGCGTTAATTCCTAGGCTGTCCAATTTCAGTGAACTTTTCTTTGAGTGACTGTACCAGGTATTGTTGAGTTAAACTGAGTAGGTAAATTAAGAATGTAAGGCCGTAGGCCTGAGGGCTTGCTCAGTGGCTAAGAGCACTGGCTGCTTTTACAGAGGATGCAGTTCATGCCTTGCTGCCCACATAGTGGCTCACAGTTAGCACTTGTTACCCTAGAGAATCCAATGCTGTCTTCTGGGTTCCTCAGGCACCACCACACATGAGGTGCACAGATGCACATTGAGTCAGATACTCAGGCACATGAGATAAGTCTAAAAATAATAAAATAAAAATTGTTAGAAAAGACAAAGAATATAAAGCCATAAACAAGGTGGGAACCAAACTGATCAGTAGCTTGTACTTATGGCCATTAAATAATGAGCAGGTGAGAATCGTGAGTTGGATGGCAGTTTATGAAAAGTCCTTTAGAGCCACCAGATATGTTTTACAGCAGCCTGTTAATGAAGGATAACAGTAATCCAAGGCCTCAGTCTTAACTCTTTCACAATAATGAAGCCTTCATGGTATATCAGTGGTAGAAGATAACAGTTTTTCCTCTATCTCAGTTTCATGGGTTAAACTGAATCATACGGTATTTTATGCTGTTAAACCATTTTTTTGTTTCAAATGGGTTCTTGCTCTGCTTTAAGGTATAAGCTATGAGTAAATTGTTATATTTATTCTAGAACTACTTTTAGTTACCTATAACAGTTTTGTAGTTTAGTTTATGTTGCTTTGTTTGGCAATCTCCAGCAAATAGATGAATCTTCATAGCATATTTCAAAATTATGCTTTCTGTAGAACAGCTGTGCTGAGATCTGCCTTGTACTTTTGTAAATGAAATAGCACTGTACTAGAATGGACAAGCTACTAATACTCATATTCATTGATAAACCAATACTGAAAAATATTAATGGTTGACTGGGAATGTTAATCCTAAGAAGGAAAAGATTTGGGGTTAAAATTATAGAAAATTAAGTACTAATGTACGGTTTTTTGGTTTTCAAGACAAAGTTTCCTCTGTAGCTTTGGAGGCTGTCCTGGAACTTGCTCTGTAGACCAGGCTGGCCTTGAACTCACAGAGATCCACCTACCTCTGCCCCTTGAGTGCTGGGATTAAAGACGTGTACCACCACCACCCAGCCTAATGCACAGTTTTATAACTTTAAAAATTTGATGGGATTCTTAAAATTTCATTTAGCTATTCTTTCTCCCTCCCTCCCTTCTCTCCCTTCCTAACCCCTCTTCCCAGGTTCTTTATATACTAGGCAGGTGTTGTGCTACATTGCTACACTTGATCTTAGCCAAAAGGCCAAGAAGCGATCTACTACCTTCCTAAGTCCCCATCCTCCGTATTGATTTTCTCTTCCTAGTTCCCCAAGCTAGGTT
The DNA here is from genome assembly GCF_017639785.1 of Mesocricetus auratus. Lineage (NCBI taxonomy): Eukaryota > Metazoa > Chordata > Mammalia > Rodentia > Cricetidae > Mesocricetus > Mesocricetus auratus. The sequence continues at coordinate 3,642,279 of NW_024429224.1, read as the reverse complement.
TGAATTTATACACAGCAGGTCTTGACCTTGGAACTTCCTGCCTCAACCTTTTCATATTAATTGAAAGTGTTAATAGCGGGAAATATAAGCCAGTAACATGCACGTTTCTATGCACACCCCCAGACTTAATATTTGATCTGTCAGGCATAGGTAAATATGTATATGTATCATGATCATTTGGGAACCTTTTAATTTAACAGGTAAGGAGGCAGGCTGAGAAGAGAAATGAAGATCCCAGGTTATGCAGGAGGGTCAGAATTCAATTACTTGACTATGTATATGCGGGTTTACTAATTAAACACTGTCTTTCATCCTGAAAAAGCATGCTTTTTGTAGAAGTTTCATACAGTCTTAACGACCATCTTGAAAGTACAAAGCTTTCAAGTCAAACTTCCTGACAGGTCAGACATCTTTGTCTTAGGGATGTGCTCAGAGCTACAGCCAATAGAGTATCAAATTGGATTTGATATGTTCTTCTGAAGCATTTGACTAAGTGATGCTGAGTGGTGTTGGTTAAAAACTGTCCGTGGTATGAAATGAGAAGTAGTGTTAAGTGATTAAAACCCTTTGGCAGCTCTCAGGACAGCTACTGCCACACTTACTGCTCTTCCCTAATCAAAGGTGACTGTGCCCCACTAGGTAGATCACTGCAGAACCTCTGGCAACTCTTGGGAGGAGTTTATTATAATTGCCAGTGAGAAGGCAAGACTGATTTTAATCAAATTCAAGGACCTCCAACTCTACTCAACTTGGGTTCTTGTCCAGTGTTCATCTTCAGGAGAGACTAGGTGTCAGTTGCTGCCTTGTGACCTAAAGATATTTTTTAAAAAACCCAAAAGCATTATGGAAGCCTTTCCTATGTTGGCATAAGAAAGTGGCACCAGGAATCAAGGCCTGACACATGTCATCAACCTGGAAAAAGTGGCATTTGGTCACTAATTAATGATGGTTTTTGTCAAGGCTTAGTATGATAAAGCTGGGAAAACTTAGGTTGGTGCTTAATTTGCATAGAAGAGGAATTACAGTTTAGAGAAAACTGCCAAGAATTTCCTTTGCCTTAATGGTGTATCAATGATGTGTCCTTCATCTTGGACTCTAGTCAGTACTTTTTAGTTGCTGGTGGTATAGACACTGGATATAGGGAGCAAGGCAGTGTGGTTATATCAAGCACATCTCCCTTTTTAAATTCTTTTCTTGCTAATGCTCATAAAACTAAATTTGTATGACTATACTGTAGGCTAGTGATCTGTTCTTATATATAAAGTGATTGTAGCCTTGTGACATTTGGCACAAGTTTTCCATACGCAAAATAGAGATTTTTAATTTTCTTAATCTTGAATTTTCCTGAGAAATAAATGAGATCAATAATAGAAGGAAAATTTCTGACATAATATCCAAATTTCAGTTACAATTAATATTATAATAATTTGGTTAAATTTGCAGTGTACTCTTAAGACCTTCTAAACAATTGTCTTAGTAACCAATTACTGTGAAGAAGAAATACACAGTTGACATCAGGAAACCCAGTCTTAATTATGTCACATGCTACTCAGTTTCTGTACTCTTCAAGTTATACCGATAGGAAACAAAATCAGAGTTTGAAGGTCAATTGCTGCTGGAAGCATTGTCTATAGAGCAATTGTCTTTAAGCTTGCAATGGAAATGAAATTTGATAAATTTTAAGATATTTTAATTTGCTTAGATAATTTCTTTTCAAGACAGGGTTTCTCTGTAGCTTTTGTTTAGACAAATTTTAAAGGCTTGACAATCTATCTCATTAATAGATAATTTTTGAAGTACCAGTGATGTCCTAGGTTTGATCCCCATAATGATAAGAATTAAATAAAACTTAAAATATGGTAAATCTGCCGGGTGCTGGTGGCGCACACCTTTAATCCCAGCACTTGGGAGGCAGAGGCAGGTGGATCTCTGGTCTACAGGACAACAGGTCTACATAGAGAAACCCTGCCTCAAAAGACAAAAACTAAAACAAACCAAAAAAGCAGCAAATCCATTACACAGTTAAAATAAGTACCCTTTCCTCACCCAGTGTAGAGCAGTGAGCCCAGAGCTTTGTGCATGGAAGGGTGCTGCTGTGTTACTTAGGTGCATGCTAGCTAGCTAGTTCTATCTAAGAGGTATTAAAAAATAACAGTAAAATAAACGTGTTTTGGGGCCAGAATTACATCTTACAGATAAGTACTTGTATGGCATGATGAGGTTCTCATTTGAGGGCTTCTCCCCCAACACTACAAGTTATCAAACTAAAAGAAGTGTGTGTGTGTGTGTGTGTGTGTGTGTGTGTGTGTGTGTGTGTGTGTGTGTGTATGTATACATGTGTACATGTGCTTGAGTACTGTGGTCAGAGTTCAACATGGGTATCTTTTCCTATTTATTTTTTGAGACAGTTTCACAGAACTTGGAGCTGCCTGATTTGGCTAGAGTGACTGGCTGGCAGTCTCCAGGCTCAGAATTGTCCCTACTTCCCAAGCACTGGGGTTATAGATGTATTTGTTGCACCTGGGTGTCTGAACTTTATGTATTGTGTATTGTGTCTTATTAAAATCACAGAGATCTCTCTGCCTCTACCTTCCTAGTGCTAGGATTAAAGGTGTACACTACCATATCTGGATTAAGAACTTAAATTTTGGTCTTCTGAATTCTCAGGCACTGCATGCATCCATGTAGGCAAAACACCGACACAAAATAATTTCTATGTAAAAAATTTTTTTTGGTTTTTTTCGAGACAGGGTTTCTCTGTATTGTTTTGGAGGCTGTCCTGGAACTCACTCTGTAGACCAGGCTGGCCTCGAACTCACAAGATCCGCCTGCCTCTGCCTCCCGAGTGCTGGGATTAAAGGCGTGCGCCACCAACGCCCGGCGTATGTAAAATTTTTTGAGCCTTCTTTTAATCATCATGATTTTTGTATGTATACAAAAGCATCACAAAGACATATATATATATATATAAACATCCCTGTAAGTATTTAGTATATAATTGTTGTCTGTTTGGGAAATTGCAATGTGCATATATCAGATGTCTTCCGATTTATAAATCTGTTGGAGCTGGACATGGGTCAGAAGAGAGCAATCACTGCACTTGCAGAGGACCAGAAATTACTTCCTAGTACTCAGGTGAGGTGGTTTATAGCCACCTATAACTCCAGCTCCATGGAGTTTTTTTTGGGGGGGGGGTCAACCTGACACAAACTGGAGTTGTCTGGAAAGAAGGAAAGAAGACCTTCTCTTGGGAAAATGTCTCTGTCAGAGTGTATATGGGCAAACCTGTGGGACATTTTCTTGCTTAGTTTTTGATGTTGGTTGGTTCAGCTCACTCTAAGTCATCCTTGGATAGATGGTCCTCTATAAGAAAACAGTCTGAACTCTCTTACACATGAGGAGCAAGCCAGTAAGCAGTGTTCCTCCATGGTCTCTGCTCTAGTTCCTGCCTTCAGGTTCCTGCCTCAAGTTCCTGCTTTGGCTTCCATCAATGGACTGTGACCCAGGGTACATAAGCCAAATAAGTCTTCCCTTCACCCTCAAGTTGCTTTTGCTCATGGTCTTCATTACACCAATGGAAACTTAACTAGAACAGGATTTGACTGTTGCTTCTGGCCTCAATGGGTACCTGCACTGCTTGCGAGCGCGTGAGTGTGCGCACGCGTGGCGCATACTCACTCACTCACTCACTCACTCACTCACTCACTCACTCACTCACTCACTCACTCACTCACCTTATGGACTAAATATTTTTAAAGCATTCTAATGTTGATTAAGTAGTACCTCTGGTACTTTACAGATGGTTCTATGACAAGATGAGAATTTAGGGCAGTACTGACAAGTTGATACTGCTGTTTCCTTATTATTTGTTTATCTGTTTATATATTTGTTTGTTTATTTTGGTGCTGGAGATTAAGCCAGGGCCTTGTGAATCTCAGTTAAGTGTTCTGTTGCTGAGCTTATTAAGTTGTTTTATTTTTTAAAGTTGCATTTATTATGTATACTGTGTTCTGCCTGCATGCCAGAAGAGGACACAAGATTTCATTATAAATGATTGTGAGCCAACGTGTGGTTGCTTGGATTTGAATTCATGACCTCTGGAAGAGCAGCTAGTGCTCTTAACTCCTGAGCCATCTCCTCAGCCCCTATTAAGTTGTTTTAGAGCAAGCTAGTCTGTCATATGTAGGATATAATCAGTTTGCTGCTTAAGTTGTCAATCAATGACAGTAATTCTTAGATGAAGATTCATGATTTGAAAATAAGCAATGATTGAGCTGTAGTAGACTGCTAGGAAGTTCTGGGTTTGATTCCCAGCACTGCAAAAACAAAATAATCTGTTCTGAAACAACTGGTTATATAACTGCTAGATTATTTTTCTATAGATTCTATAAAATTAAAGATGAATACCTAAGCGAGTCTAGCCATAAATGTCTCATAGCATCTTAGAGAAAGCCTTAGTGGAGTAGAATAGAAAGAATTGAGTTCTTCCTAAACCCTATGCACATTTGCTTCCAGCACATTGTCTTCACTTCCGGGAAGTACTTAGGATTGAGTATTTCCCATTTGGGGCTTTCTTTATACTGTTTTTTTGAGACCGCATTTCTCTGTGTAGCCCTGGCCGTCCTGGAACTCGCTTTGTTTTGTAACCAATGTGATGATACAAACTTGTAAACCCAGCACCACCAGGGAGAAGAAGATATAACAATTGCTGGGACTTGATCTCCAGCTAGCTTGACTGCTTGCTAAGTTCTACACCAATGAAAGAGAAAAAAGAAAAGCGTGGATGGGGCCCAAGGAACGTCTCTTGAAGTTGTTCTGACCTCCATGTGCAGGTGCATTCACACCCACATACACCAAAAAAGTAACTGTAGGGGGTTTTATAGATGAGGCAGGCAGAAAAAGGAACATGCTTAGGGCTTAAGTATTCAGTTGAACTTTTATTTTATTTTGATCATTAGCATAGTGTGGAGGAACCTTCATTTCTCTGCTACTTAAGTGCCAAGATTACAGTCATGTGTTCCACTTGTGGCTTGATTTTTCTCTTAATAAATGATATAGAAACATATACTGATTATAGTCTGTCTTATTGAAGAAACAGTGTTAATACAGGTTCCTTAGGATTTATTTTATCTAGAGTGATTTCTCATTTTCCCATTGATTTTCTTTCTATCCATGTCCTGAGTCATTTTGTCAGTTCCACTAGGAGTGGGGAGTCTTTGTGCTTTCTAAATATTTAAGTTTTTTCTTGTTATGTAAAATAACTCCTTATAATGAGATCAGGTTAACCAAAATATGTATAATTAAAGTTGCTATTGACAGTCAAAACAATGAAAGGAACACCCAGGTTATTGGAAAGGAACATCCAAGGCCATTGGGAGACAGGTTTTGGAGAGGAAAGTCATGGAAGAGCTGTGGGCTGCTGAAAATATACATTAGTACATGGATGTCAGTAGTGGTTACGTGCAAGCTAACAGGTATGAGAATCTGTCACCCCAAAACTTAATGATTGTTCATCTTGTTATATGTAAATTCTTCTTCAAAAACTAAAATAGTAATTATATCAGAGAAAATACAGTTATTATATGTGCATGGTAGTTTTTGTTTAGTTACCATATTTTCATGAAATTTGAAGAACTTTGGAATAACTTTTAAAGACTGGCGCACACACATACACAAAAACCATCCAGTTATGTTTTAGATTAAGGACTTCCAGTATTTTTTTTTTCTTGGATATTAGCAAGGAAAACAGGATAGTCTCATGGTATGAGACTTGTGTGGCCGTCCAGTGACAACTCATGAGAGGTTCTTCTCCCCTTTCATAGGTTCCAGAACTTGAATTCAGATTGTTAGGCTTGTTCTCAAGCACCTTTACATGTTTTTTTAGCCATCTTGCCGCCTTTACCAATTTCTCTTACTCTTTCCTTTTTGTTTTCTGAGACAGGGTTTCTCTGTGTAGCCCTGGCTGTCCTGGAACTCATCCGTAGCTCTGATTAACACCCACTTTAAGGCTTCTGTCTTTCATAAGTACTTGCCATGTATTTGACAGTATGAAAATTATTTTGTGTGATGAGTCTGCTATTTTCATTTGAGGACACTGAAATCTTAGGTCATTGGATAGTGACTAAAGTAGGAAAGGGTCTCTAAAGGATACCTCAGCATTCAGTATCATATTAGAAATATTGAGGTAATTGCCACTCTTTGTAATTGGCTATTTTCACAAATTATCATTATTATCATTATTTCAAGAGACAGTCATCTTATTTACTTTCAAAACTGGATCTTGTTTATTTCAGGATAGCTTCTAACTTGCTATGTGATTGAGAATCACCTAGAAATTGTGGTTCTCTTATCTCCTGAGTGCTGGAATTACAGCTCTGTACCACCATACCTGGTTCATATATATGGTATTGGGGCAAGCACTCCACCAACTGAGCTCTATCTCTAGCCATTTTTGTTGTTGTTGTTATTCAAGAGGAAACTTTTCTTGTCAAAGGTGACTTTTTAAAAATACTGAACATTGGTTTCTCCCAAGCTAGTTTTATTGTGGCAGTTGAGGTCAGTAGGTCAGCCAGAAAAATTAAGACCACTGTGTTTGTTCAAAGCTAGGAGAGAATTTGTAAAGATAGTATATACAGTGCATCCAACTAATAGACTTACCTATAAGATCAGTTAAGGTACACAAAAAATAAAACTCTAGAAAAAGAATCAGCCAGGCTGGAGACTAGAGCAAGCTTGAAACATTGTGAAGGGAGTAGGTTCAGAAGCCCCAGTCTTCCTCAGGGCTGCACATGGCCATCCTGTGCTTATCACAGACCTGGCTCCTTACTAGGCATTCAGATACTTCTATAATTCTTTAAAAAGTTCCTTAAGGTCCTTTAAACTCCATAGAGCTAGTTCTGGCACTTGATATATTTGAGATTGAGTCTCCGTGTATTAACTCTGTTGGGTCTCTAGTTTATAATCCTGATTGCTTCTGGAGTTCTGGGGTCCCAGGCAGGCTGTACCACACAAGTAACTTGGAAATGCTGCTGTATCCTTTAAAATGAACCTGGAATGAAATATTTCCTGTAGCATATAAAATAATATTTGTGGGTTTTTTGTTTGTTTATTTGTTTGTTTGTTTGTTTGTTTGTTGGTTTTTTGAGACAGGGTTTCTCTGTGGCTTTGGAGACTGTCTTGGAACTCGCTCTTGTACACCAGGCTGCTCTCGAACTCAGCAGAGATCCTCCTTCCTCTGCCTCTTAAGTGCTGGGATTAAAGGCATGCGCCACCAATGCCCGGCCAAACTAACTTGATGTGAGGCTCTTATTAGAGTAATGGTATAAGAACTTCATAGAGTACTTGCTACAGCTGCCATAGCTCACAGTGTTGAATTTCAATGCTGTCTTCAAGAGTCCACAATTCAGTATTTTTCCATATTTACCACACAACCGGGAAGCAAAAGGTCATAAATCTACTGCTGTCCAAGGTAGTGGTTCTGGTGTGCCTCTGATGTGCTCCTATACATTTCCTCTCATCAGTTCCCAAGTTCTTAATGTTCTGGGTAATTTTTCAGACTGGTAACACAAGGCAGTAGTTTGCACCCTGTATAATTTTACTTCCCGTATGAATGAGTATATTCTTTGGCACAAGTACATTCGGACTGTTCTGTTGTGGTATCCCATCCATTTGCTCAGCCTTAAGACTCTTCCCTAGTGTAGTATTTGAGTGTGCAATCACACATTCACATACTGGCAGGAACACAATTTTTCCTGACTTCTTTTTGAGAAAGATTGAAGCCAGGTAAGCAAAGTCAGATGTTTTGGATTGAGTCGCATTGCTGATACTCAGAATTCTGCACAGTAAGACTTTTGAAGTTTACCAAGCTTACTCTATTGCTAACCTTATTTTTATGACCAAAAGATTCTGGAGTTTACCCCTCTTTCTGGGTAGAAAAAGTTACATGCTGGAGCTACAGGAGAGTACCATATCACTTAAGAGAAATAGTAATGGACATGCCAAGGGGAGTAGTGCTGCTGCTGGGAAATCTTGGATGGGAACAGGCAGCTGCAGCTTAACCATGCTTGGCTACGTATTAAACCCAACCTTTCATTTCAATGTATGCTAACCATTATGGGGTCCTTGGCACCTAATAGTACCTTGCACAAAGGGGAAATGTTCTCAAACTGTATGCGGCACTTAACTGCATACCCTCTGTGAGGACTACACAGTGCATAGGTACTAAAGATGAATTATGATTGTCTATTACTCCCAAGAAGCTGTAGTCTCTGGGAAACATTGCTTTTGAATCAGATAAATTACAATCCACTAATTGCATTTGCTCATACAGTTTAGTATTACTATGTAAGTAAGCTAACAGTCCACGAGATTGATCTCTTGACTTAAGAACATGCATGGGATTTCTTGTCAATTCTAAAATATGCTAATTTGCTTGTAGTTTTGCCTCTTTAGCCAACCTTATGATTGCCCATTATTAATTTGTGGAGGGTCAGAACTATAGAAACTAGTATACTACAGGAAAGCATTTCTAAGACAGCTTCCAGAATTGGTCATTCTGGTCTAAATCATGTTTCCTGTATCTAAGAAAGATGTGAGCATGTACATGTACCTTTTGCTGTTTGGTTTGTCAGACTCTTATGAGAATAGGAAACAATGATGACTTTCTACCTGTGTAATGCAGGCCTCCTTGAATTTGTACATATTTAGAGCGGAACTAGAAAGCACGCTATACATATACCACGATACACTTGTATCATTGAATTCAAAATAGACAATGTTAATATTAGGTGGTCAAAATCAGAATAATGGCTACATTTATGGGGAGAAGAAAATGCCTGGGAGATCGCAAGTTGTCAGCAATATTCTGAGTTGTGACATTCTGTATCTAGACTTGACTGGCCAGGTATGTCAACTTTGTAAAGTAGTGTATCTTGAGCTATACATGTACAGTGTATATACTTTAACTGTATTTTGACATGAGTAAAATATACTTTAAAAGATTGAGATAAGCATGGGAATCAATGACTGTTAAAGATAACACCAACTGAAAGGTGGTCACTGAAATACTACCCCAGGAGAGCAGTATTGTTGTAAGAGATTTAGCAGAGTTTCACATACACACTCCTTGCTTGGCTTTTAATGTTTTTTTAAAATCTATTGTTAGTTTTTTCTTCTGGTGGTGGTTTCGGAACTCCCATTGTGTACACTGATAATCACTTTACTATGAAACTACAACAACCAGTGTTATACTTTTTCTGTATTTCTCACATTTTGAGCTATTTCTTAATATTTTACGTCTTATTTAACACAAAGAATGACTGGTTGAGGAAATGCTAAGTAGCATCATAAGTAATAGTATAGATATTTGGAACCATGCTAAAGTTTGTGGTACCCTGTAAATAGGGTCTCATTTAGCCATATTCATTTTATAACTGGCGTGCAGGGCACTGGCATTTTACAGAGGTTAGAGCAAAATGTCTCCCTTTCTTCCTCTCTCCTTACTTTCCTTGGTCACACCACAAACTTTCCTTTGATCTTTTTCTCTTCTTAGACTTAACAAAAAAATCTAATACAGAAGGTGTATGCCTGTGGTCCTCTCTACTTAAGAGGCTTAGGCAATGACCTCATTGCCCTTGAGTTTGAAACTAGTAAGGCAATATAGCAAGACTCTGAACAAGGACAAAACAAAACAAGAGTAGGACTTTGGGAGGGATGCTGTCTCTGCCAGGACACATGGGGGAGGGCCTAGGCCCTTTCTTGGAGGAGGGGAGGTAGAGGGAGCTGGGTTTGACATGTGAAGCAAACTTTTTTCTAATTGAAATTTAAAAGTTAAAAAACAAGATTAACTCACACGTAACATACAAATTAACACCTTAGTTGCTGCTGCTATCATTATCATCATAATCATCACCATCATCACCATCATCTTGTTTTTTGAATCAGGGCTTCTCTGTATAGCCCTGGCTGTCCTAGAACTCGCTCTGTAGATCAGGCTGGCTTCAAACTCATAGAGATCCACCTGCCTCTCCTCCTGATTGCTGGGAATAAAGGCGTGAGCCACCAATGCCTGGCTGAAAGATGCTGTTTTTAAGGTATTGTAAAAGGTTTTGCTTATCTTTTTAAAAATATTTTTATGCATATGAGGCCTCCACTCATCCTATTAAAAATGGTTGTGAGCCACCATGTGGATACTGGGAATTGAACTCAGTGCTCTTAACCTCTGAGCCATCTCTCCAACCCTGATAGTATACATTTTAAACATTATTAAAATGTTATGTGGCATTAATAGGATGGAATTTTTTTTGCTATTTTAGCAAGTACCAAATATAGTTCTTCAAATTAGACTGTAATGCTTATACTTTGATATATTTTAGAAGATATTATATAGTTCTGTTTGTTTTGCTGAGACTTGAAGTCTAATAAATAAATGATATCTACTATTTTTGAAAGTTCCATGAATAATTTAATCTGTATACTTGCTGACATCTAGAAATGTATTTTCATCATATGTGGAAATGTCTTGGATAGTCCCATATTCATGATTTTGGAAGCTAGTTAGTTCTGTTTAGTGTTAGGGACAGAGGAAATTGCCTGGTCTTTGACAGGAAAAAAGGAAATTGTTGTGGGATAGATATTTGTTCACTGTGTGAAGATGTATTTGTTGTGATTGGTGTAATAACAAGCTGGACTGCCAGTAGCTAGGCAGGAGGGAGAGGTGGAGCTTAAGGGGAAAGAGAGGAAGAAGAGGAGAATCTGGGTGCCAGAAAAAGCCTGGAAACATGGAGAGGAAGCAGGAGGCACAAGATGGAAGAGGATGTAGATTAATAAAGGTGGGTTAAGTTATTAGAGCTAGTTAGGAACAAGCCTAAGCTATAGGCTCATCTTTCATTGTTAATAAAAATCTCTGTGTCATTTTTTATTAGTAGCCCAGAGAAAAGATCCGTTTACAGATACCTGCTGAAGTTTAGCCTCCGCACATAGTAAAAACCAGTTATGAAGTGTCTGCTGTGTGCTGCGCAGTGTGTGCTGCTTTTCTGAACACGTGTCTGCATATCACAGTCAGTGAGTAGGGTACTGTCACCAGACTGTCTTACTGATGAAGACGTTGATCTCTGAAAGAAACGACCAATGGCTGTCATGAGAATCCAGATTCAAACTCAGACATCTGGCTGGTGCACTGTTCTTTCACTGTCCAATTTGTTTTTCTTTGGTTTGGAGGAACATTTTGGCCATTTCCTGTTGTGGGATATCTCTACACTCTGTGAAAATGTATTGCTATGATTGGTGTAATAAAAGGTTAACAGCCAATAGCTAGGCAGGAGATATAGGCAGGACTTTTTGGCACAGAGAAAAATGGAAGTTTTAGGCAAACTTGTAGCCAGATGCAAAGGCAGCAGCATGACCAGTACTGAGTAACATGACAGAATGTAGATTAAAACAAATAGATTAATTAAAGTTATAAGAACTAGTGGGGGGGGGGGTTGACGAGACGGCTCAGAGGTTAAGAACACTGACCACTCTTCTGGAGGTCCTGAGTTCAATTCCCAGCAACCACATGGAGGCTCCCAACCATCTGTAATGAGATCTGGTGCCCTCTTCTGGCCTGCAGGCATACTTGGAGGTAGAGTGTTGTATACATAATAAACAAATAAAATCTTAAACAACAACAACAAAAACACTAGTGGGACAAGCCTAAGCTTGGCCAAGCTTTCATAATTAATAAGTTTTTGTATCATTATTTGTGAGCTGGTGGCCCAAAGAAAAATCCAACTACAGATATCCAGAGTCCTTCAGCCAGTGCAACACATGACTAGGAACCTATCTTCACAGTGAGCAGGGCAGCCTCTGTCTGGAGCCTGTGGTCACTAGTGTTCTCTCTCATGTAAGTGTACGGGTTCCAGCATCTGCAGCCAGGCTGGATCCTTTCCTGACAAGAAGTCACTCTTACAGGACATAAGTAGGGCATACAGGAAAAACACAAATGACATAGAAAGCTAATTTTACTCTTTTCAAAGGAGAGTTTTTTTTAATTATTTTTTTCTTTGTTAGCATTTTCATTTCTCTTGATTATAGGTACTTGGATAAATGTTATCCATTTTTTGTTTTGTTTCTTATTCATGTGCATTGGTGTTTTCACCTGCATGCATGTCTATGTGAGGGTGTCAGGCCTTCCTTAGAGTTACAGTTGTGAGCTGCTATGTCAGTGCTGAAAATTGAACCCAGGTCCCCTGGAAGAGCAGTCAGTGCTCCTAACCATTGAGCCATCTTTCTAGCCCTCTAACATTATGTATTGTTACAAAAGGCCATGTGAATGAAATGCATTTAACTGGATTGTGTTGGATTACTTTCTTTCTTGAGAAATTTTGATTTTAAAAGTTATCTATAATCATCATTAATACAGTCCCCTTTCAGCTGTTGGCAGGGTCCTAGTACTTCAACAGTTAAGTGGGGGAAAGGTTGAAAATTTTTTTCTTTTCTTTTTTGGGCTTTTGAGACAGGGTTTCTGTTTGTGGCCCTGGCTGTCCTAGAACTCATTGTGTAGACCAGGCTGGCCTCAAACTCAGAGATCTGCCTGCCTCTGCCTCCTGGGACTCTTCAGTCTTTTATTGTTGTCATTGTTTACTGTTTGAAACAAGGCTTGTCTGGAACTCACCATGTGGAGGCTGACCTCGAATTCAGAGATGGGCCTCTGCCTCTGCAGTGCTAGGGTTGAAGGTGTCTGCCACCATGCCTTGCGCACCATCCAGTCTGGATCTAACCCTGAATAGAATGCACAGCAGGAGCTCAGCATTAGTTAATTTCATAGTTGGTATTTAATAGGCATCTGGAACTCTTTGTTCTGGGTCTCTCCAGGTAGTTAGTGAAGAGCTAAGAGAATGTCACATCTAAATTTGCCTATATCTGTTAGAAAAATAACCTTTTAAGATTGCTACTACACCAGACGGGCGCACAACTTCAATCCCAGCACTGGGGAGGCAGAGGTAGGCGGATCTCTGTGAGTTCGAGACCAGCCTGGTCTACAAGACCTAGTTCTAGGACAGCCTTCAAAGCCACAGAGAAACCCTGTCTCAAAAAACCAAAAAAGAAAAAATAAGGTAGGAGGTCAGATTTTAAATATATATACATATATACATTTTGATGTATATAAGTGTTTTTGCCTGCATGCTATGTATGTGCACCACAAGTGTGCAGTGCCTGCAGAGGACAGAAAAGTATTAGATTCCTTAAAACTGGAGTTAAAGACACTTGTAAGCTACCATTACATATCAGATTGTAGTAATATAATGCTTAATTTATTGTTGAAACAAGTTTAGTACTATTATTAGATCTAAAAATTGAGAATACTTTTTGCCTAACAATGATCTTGCTATGAATTAAGGCTGGCCTGCAGTTTTCAACATAGCCCAATTTTGACATGAATGTATAATACTGCTTGCCTTGGGTTTCAGAATACCAGGACAAAGAATGTTTTTCCTTAATAGATACTATTTTCTTTTTGTTGTTGTTGTTTTTGTTTGTGATTTTGGTTTTGCCAGACAGGATTTCTCTGTGTTGCTTTGCAGTCTGTCCTGGAACTCACTCTGTAGACCAGGCTGGCCTTGAACTCACAGAGATCTGCCTGGCTCTGCCTCTCAAGTGCTGGGATTAAAGGTGTGCGCTACCACCACCTGGCCTACCTCATTTTTTAAAGCAAGTTTCTCATATTAATTCAGTTACCACATCTAGTCTTTGTCTCTAAGATTTAAAATTGCTTGTGCAATCTTGACTTTTTACGTTCATGTGTTTAATTTTAAACAGAATACTGGATGCTATGAATCAAGATGAAACACTTGTATTTCCATTCTTTGTATCCAGGAAAGTTACCAGATATTGATCTGGACTTAAAGCCTTTATAAGTTAGGATAGAGTTCAGATAACTAGAGTGTTTTCCATGTGCCAGAACCAATGTTAGGTATTTTATATTTGTGATTCTTAAGCTTTAAAATGTTAGTATTTGTTTTATTGCTGTAGACTCTGATAAAGGGGGAAGGGACTTCTTCAATATCCCATAGTATGTAGATGGTACAGCTAGGATTCTGGGTGTATGTCTAAGACATAGTTTTTGCACTAATGAGATGTATTATTGGTTGGATGAGAGAGGCATCACAATCTAAGAATCTCATCAGATTTATTTGATGGTAAATTTGGGGTTAAAATTTGTGGTCATGATAGAATTCACTTGATATGCTGATTTGATTTTTTTTATTGTTTAATCACCAAAATCTTGAAAGGAGGTACTACTCATTGCATCTAATCTTCACCATAAATCAGGTTCATACAATTACATAGGTGGTTTGAATATTCTTTGAAGGAGCTCCAGTTCAAGATTTCTTAAGGATCTTCTACCTAAGGTTTCTCTGTGTGCTTTAGTTGAGTCACAAGAGACACAAGTTTCCTAATTGTATTTGTAAAATAGTTTTTGCCAGTAGGATGAGATGGCTCATTGGGTAAGGATTTTTTTTTTCTATTTTTTTTTTAAATTGGAAACAAGCTTGTTTTACATGTCAATCCAAGTTCCCTCTCCCTTCCCTCTTCCCCTGTCCCCTACTAATCCCCTATCCCATCCTCTTTCTGATCCCCAGAGAGGGTGAGGCCTTCCATGGGGGGATCTTCAAATATTAAGAGCAGCAAAGGAAAAAGGCCAAGTAACATATAAAGGCAAATCTATCATAATTACACCTGACTTCTCCATGGAAACTCTGAAAGCCAGAAGGTCCTGGATAGATATTCTACAAATGCTAAGGGAACAAGGATGCCAGCCCATAGTACTGTACCTAGCAAAGCTTTCAATCACTATAGATGGAGAAAACAAGATATTCCACAACAAAACCAGATTTAAACAAAACATGGATAAGGATGTTTGCCACCAAGTCTGACCTGAGTTCAGTCCCCAAACTTTTGTGGTGGATGAGGGGAACTTACTCTTACAAGTTATCCTCTGACATATGTATGTGCTCACGCTCCCTCAGCGTAATAAGTAAATGTAATGCAATAGCTTTTCCTTTATTATTGAACAATTACCAGGTTCCTATTGGATACTGTTGACATCCCTTGACAGTCGTCTTCTTGGCTCCAGAGTATTTATATAAGTGGGTGCACATGTACATGTGTACAGAGGTTGAGAAACGACACCTTCCTCATTCTCTTTCCACCTCACTTTTATGGTGAGATCTGGAGGTTGTCATATGAACATGGGACTCACTGATTTGCCTAGGCTGGGTTGGTCAACAAGCCTCAAAGGTCTTCCTGTCACTGCTTCCCCATCACTGGTATTTGTGATATTGAACTCAAGTCCTTATGCTTGTATAGTAAGCATTTTATGATTAAGCCTATTCTTCAGCCTTCTGGCCTTTGTTTAATACCTAATATCCATAAATTCAAAGCTCACTTCCTCTGCCACACAGTCTGCGTCAATAAAACAAGATTATACTTTTTCATTTATTTATTTGTTGTTGGTTTTCAAATAGGGTTTCTCCTGTGTAGCCCTGCTGTCCTGAAACTCTCCTGTGAGAATCAGGCGGACCTTGACCTCAGAGATCTGCCTGCCTTTGCCTCCTGAGTGCTGTAGCTAAAGGCTTGCTTCATTGCCACCCAGCTAAAACAAGACTATTAAAGTCACCCTGAGAGTCTGTTGTAAGTCTCAGGAGTCCCCAGCACTCAGCTGTGTGGAACAATTGTCCAGCATTCACATATTTTCATTTTACTTATTTGACATGAGCAGCATTAATATTTGAGAATAATTGCTTTTAAAGGCCCTCTTCATGTTCTGAAAATCTGTTCAGAAGTTGTTTAAAGGGAAAATGTAGTAAATAATTGCTGCCCCTTTTGTGCTTGGCATCTTGTTAGATACTTTATTATGAATTCTTTCATATTTCCTTGTTCTTCAGGTAAGCTTGAGAGAAGTGAATTAATTTGCCTTGTAGCATTTAGCTATGAAAGTCACCCAGGTCTGACTGACCCAACAGCCAGCGATCTTTGTTACTCTGTTTAATCCCTAACTATGGTTAATATAAGAGAGACTATAGAATTATTTATCTCCTATGTTTGGAAAGAACTTCTGTGGCTCATTTTATATTGACCACTACTACCCTTCTGCCACTATTCTCTTTATGTTTTTCATAATTGCAGTTTTTACTGTAAGACATTTTCTTTAATGGATCTGAATCTCCTGCCTCACCATTGGTTTCAGATTCTTTTTAGGTATCTGTCAAATATCATATCACTAACTATTTTGTCATACATTATGTTGCATTTTAACCTACAGATTGTGTACATGTGTCCAACTGTATGTGTAGTTGAAGATGTTGTGTATGGTATGAGTGTGGCTTAGATCAGCTTTCTCCAATGACTTTGATGATGATGGAAGTAACCTTCTTTCTGGGCCATCCAGCATAATAACCAGTGTTTACACGAGTCAATTGAGGGCTAAAAATAAGACTAGTAGAGATGAAGAATAGAATTTTTCCTTTTTATGTAAATGAAAATATCCATGTGTAACTAATGGCTATTATATTGGACAGTGCACAGAAAGAAGTAGTAACTGATACTTGGTGTTTGACTGGTAGTGATAGAAGTTGGGAAAGCTCAGTCATTGGCAGCAGTATGAAACCTAGCATGTGTTCAACTCAAAACTGTATTATCATGGGACATAACAGAGCGGAACAATTCATGTTTCCAAAGCACTTTTTGATCATTTGAGAGCTCAGGTATGATACTGTTTATGGCTTGGTTTTCATCATAGATCACAGACCCAGTATCTAAAACTCAAAAGGCTTCTGTATAACTAGTTTTAAACTGGTGTTCTAAGAAAACCTTGGTTGAAATTCAGTAATACATCTTATATCTTGGATAATAATTAGTTTCTGTACAGTTTTGGTACATTTAGTTAAATTTGGAATGGTTTTATAAAATAATTTTAAAAGGTTTATTATGCCAGGCTCTGGTGGCACATGCCTTGTATCCCAGCACTGAGGAGACAGAGGCAGGTGGATCTCTGGGAGTTTAAAGACAGTCTGGTCTACAGAGCTAGTTCTGGGACAGCTAGGACTGTTATACATAGAAACCCTGTCTCAAAAAACCAAAACCAAAACAAAAGAAAGCAAAAAATGATGTTCTACTTGTGCTAGTAGGCTTTATAAAATGTTCCTCTCCTTTCTACCACAGCAGACCTTGCAGACCGTCAGCTGTGGGCACTTTAGATATTGCTGACTGTACTGAGGCTTTGAATGGAGTTTCTTGTAGTGAGAAAAGAGAGCATACAGGACTTATGACTTAATGTACTCTAACAATACAGCTTTTATGACATTGTGGAGGTGGTTAAAATGTTAGAAGTAGCTCTTAAACATGGCATCTCTATGTTGCCTTTTTGTTTTTTCTTTCTTTCCTTTAAAAAAAAAATCTCAGGCCTGTAACTTCCTGTTCTCTGAATGCTGCATCTTTCTGCAGCTCTGAGCTTTGTGTCCCACAGCCTGCAACTCTGTGCTAACAAATCGCTATTGTCCAGTGGGGCGAATGTGGCTGGGACTAAAGAATTGCTGTCTGGTTTCTATTCAAATCCAGGTAGTGAGATATATGAATGGACTTTTTGAATTGTCATGTGAATAACATCTGCTCTGCGTGAAGGCTCAGAGACATGCTAGGAAAGATTAACTCCTAGGCTGAACCCTAACATCCTTTGTGGTAGGAACTAGAAACATTAGAAAGAATCATCTTGCGCACGCTTAATTTTCCATTTCATAAGTAGGGTTAGGTATTTAATTATTTGGCTGTTTTTTAGTATTTCTGAAGTTTGGGGGAAATGCCAAGTTTATTTTTTCACCTAGAATAATGTTATTTTTCTATGAAAAGTTTTCTACTTAAACCTATTGCAGTATAAAGTTACTTGATTGCAGGCAAACAAAAGTAAGAGACAGATGCTTCCCCTTTAGCATACTTTCCAACCCACACTGGGAAATCATCCCCACCTCCTTTTTAAAAGTACACTCCTTAATATTTTGAATTTTTTCCCTACAGCCCACATCTATACAA
This sequence comes from Mesocricetus auratus, assembly GCF_017639785.1. Lineage (NCBI taxonomy): Eukaryota > Metazoa > Chordata > Mammalia > Rodentia > Cricetidae > Mesocricetus > Mesocricetus auratus. The sequence continues at coordinate 3,624,213 of NW_024429224.1, read as the reverse complement.
AGAAAATCCAACTTCACATGTAATGCACAAACCAAAGAGAACAAGTGGCCTTCAAATTAGGAACCCACCCAATTATACCAGAATCTTTTTTTTTAAAGTTGTAGGTTTAAAATGGTACATGGTTCTCATTTATCTATGAACAGTTATATATCTTCTGTATACCTAAAAAAAAAGTCTTGATAGGATTGAAAGACCATGCTTTTATATTTCTTCTATATCAAAAGTACTATGAAACAGAGAGCCCTTTATGTTCTTTTTGTCTCAAACTCAGACAGCTTTGTAAGCAGCAGTGTGTAGATTACAGAGTTAGACAAAAGCAGGCTGGACTGAGAAGAGTTGGTTTTTTTTTTTTTAAGGGGGTGGATCTGGGGGCACTTCCTGTCACTCAACACATTCCAGATCACTAAAAAAATTTCCACACACTCTATGCATTCCCTCTTGTTCACCCAAGCTTCTGATTCTATATGCTGCTGGTGTGTCTCTTTCAAGGGACTCTAGGAAGATTGCTTTAGAGAAGACACATTCCTTTAGATTATACAAAGCATAGCTTGGAAAATGGCTGGCAGATTCAGAATCTAGTCACGATCGCACGCATGAGCACCTCACACATCCATACCCCTTCCCCCCTCCCACCTCTGCAGCTGGCTGACCTGTCTCACCCACTGCTGGCCTATCGAACAGCCAGGGCTGTCTGGTTTTGGCTCATGCCTTTGTCCATGTCTGGTTTAGTTCCTCTCGGTCTTTGCCTGCCTCTACCCCCAACGCCCCAGGCAGCACAAGTGTTTGGCCATACAAAAGTACACATAGAAAAGGTGGTAAAAACTTAAAACTTTGCTAGATTTTCCAACAGTTTTTTTTGTTGTTAATTTCCTCCTTATTTAAATATTGTTTTAAGCAAAGCAAATACAGAATTATCTAAATGTAAAGAATGCAAAGCAACCTTTGTGTTGCTTATGATAGCTGACTTAATAACTCTGCAGCTGCGCTATGGGGAGTGTATGAAAGCTTCTGTTCTGAGAACAAAGGAGCACGTGCAGAAGTGAGACTAAAAATCCAGTGACAGGATTTCACCACACACATTACTTCAAAGTTTAGTCAAGCCTCTTAACAGATGCAATTTTAAAATGGTTCTTAGCTGAAACAAAAAATTGAAAGTGCTTACCCGGTAAAAGAACCGAAGTAGTCCTGAACTGTTACGTAAGACTTTTTACAGTTGGATCTTTGTCAAAAGGGGCTGGGGGTGATGGGAGAAAGCAGCAACAACAAGCAAAAAGTTGGAGCTGCTGTGGCTAGAGGACAACTTCTGTGCTTCCAGATAGGATTCTTGCAGCAGAAATGGAACTTCAGCCAGCACAGCATCCTGTCCCGGCAGGAAAAGATACTGGAGCCCAAACTAGACAAGGTATTGAACCGCGCCAGATTTCCTTGCAGCCCTGTCTGCTTAACTCGCATTGAACTATATATGACCCAGATGATGGACAGAAGCACATTGAGTCATGTGCACACTGGAAGAAAGCGGATTTGCTGGTCCCTGGCAGGGCAGGGGTTTGTCTTCTGATTGGGCTGTGCCCTCATCAGTGAAATGTGAAGCCCTCACCATTCAGAGGCCATAATTTAGGACTGGCAGTTTGAGTGTCTGGCTGCTTCTCGTCACTGAGGGAGACTTTGTAGGTGTTGCTTTTGTTTGATGGCATGGCCCACGCCGCTGTTGCTTACACCTATATACGTGGGTTTAGGGAACTCGTTTTCTAAAATGCAGTAATACAGATGACTGCTAGAGTCCCGGGCCATTCTATTGTTGATGAATTGTGCTATAACTAAACTAACTATTTGATTTGGGAATTTATTGTGATTCTAACCAGCTTCCTATCCAGACCATTCCATGGTCCTAATTTTGCAGTTTGATTAGGTAATTATAAAAGTGTTTTTTAAAGCTGAGGCTGGTGTGGTGTGTGTGTCTGTATTAAGTCCAGCTTTGAAAGGCAGAGGTAGGAAGGATTGTGAATTCCATACCAAATTCATCTACATAATAACATCCTATCCAGGAAGGGAGGGATGTTTTATAGATGTAAACTGTACTTAATGAAAACTGGATGAGCAGCGGAGAAATGAATTTTTAGATTTTTGAGTGTTCGAACACATGAAGGAGAGGCTTTATCTCTTCTTGTTCCTTTTTGAGGTCATCACTCTTTAGTCATGTAGGAAATTTTGGAGATGGGTTATGAAACCATGGACTCCATGAAGCCTTTAATCCTGCAGTACAACCGTAGGCTGCTCTCTTGAGGCTGTCTGAATTCATTCAGTCCTTGGTGTTTATCCCTGTCTTCCTGGGCCATTGGAAAAATAGGTTGTCATAAAGGACTGTCAGCTGTAATATTGTTGATTAGTAATAGACGGTTGTGTGACGGAGCATGCCTTTAATCCCAGCACTCAGGAGGCAGAAACAGGTGGATCTCAGTGAATTCAAGGCCAGCCTGCTTTACAAGAGAGTTCCAGGACAGCCTCCAAAGCCACAGAAAAACCCTGTCTCGAAGTGAAAGGGCAGGGACTTGAAAAACAAAACAAAACAAAACATCTCCCAGCACCTGTATGGTAGCTTACAACCAGTTTATACCTCCAGGGGATCTAATGTCTTCTTCTGGCCTTAATAAATATTTTTTCCATTCTGACCATGTGTTTTTCTTTTTTTTGAGAGAGAGAGAGAGAGAGAGAGAGAGAGAGAGAGAGAGAGAGAGAGAGAGAGAGAGAGAGAGAGAGAGAGAGAGAGAGAGAGAGAGAATATTTGAGGCCCTGGGTTTACCTGGGGGGGAAAGTATGTATGTATAAGAACTGACACTGCTCTGGATGTTAAAAAAAAAAAAAACAGTAAAGACCCTTGGAAAGCTGATATTTAACTAGGGAGACAGAAAAAGAAGTCACTAAAGTACTATGAAGTAAAACAAGAAATCATTCACTAGGAAAGTAAAATAGGGCAGGCAAAGTAATGATGGCTAGGGGATGGAATGTGTGAGTTGATCCTTTAATTTGGAAGTGTGAGGAATGCCTCTTAATGGAAGTGAGATATGCAAATGGATTGCAAACTGTTGAAGGGACACCATAGCATATTCAGAGCTGGCAAAAGTATGATCTGCGCAAGGTTACATGAGATGCCAGAGATTTAACTTGCTATGTCTAAGGAGCAAACAGGGTCATGTGACTAATGTTTAAATGAGCAGGGAGAAGGTAATGTTGGAGAAGTGAGACAAGGGGCCTTAAATAGGGTCTTGTCAGCAGTAATAGGCAAAAATTTCCCCCCAAATAGTATATTGAAGGGTTTAAATGGAAGGGCAACTTGTTCAAGTCAGGGAAGATCCTTTGTGTAGCTCTTGTTTTGTTTGGTACTAATTGTAGACCCTTTTAACACCACCTTTACTTGGGTTCTTTCTAAGCTCCGAACCTTGCCCAAGCTTTCATTTCAGGAGCCAGCTCATGAGTATCTTAGAATGGGATTCTTTCAGAATAGTACTGAGGTGAAGCAGAGGTATATCTTCATCTCTTAATCATTTCCACATAAGAGAACACTTGTCCAAACTAGAACTTCTGCCATTTCCACACATCTCTATTGTCTGAGCAGTTTGGTAGACTGCTTCTCTGTCAATTTATAATATACTTTAGATTTTAATTAGACCAAATCATTATATGTCAGTAAGAAGCATATGGTCATGACAAATAATATTGGTAGCCTGCCATGTATATAATATGGTTAAATATAAATACTTTGGAGGGAAGGTAAAATTTGATTTATGAAGCATTTCCCCACTGTTTTTTTTTTTTTTTTTTTTTTTTTTTTTTTGAGACAGGGTTTCTCTGTGTTGTAGCCCTGGCTGTCCTGGAACTCAGTCTGTAGACCAGGCTATCCTCACAGTGATCTGATTGCCTCTGCCTTCCAGTGCTGGGATCAAAGGTATGTGTCACTTTGCCTGACTGATTTAGTTTTATGTAAAGGAAAATTGGAGCATAAAGCTGTATCAAGTGAAAGGGCAGGGAATTGAAAGGACAGGGAATTGTCTAGGATTGTTGATTGTGAACTGACTGTGTACTCTGAGAGGTACCCTTTCCCTGATCCTTTTAACGGTGCTAAGGGTTGAACCCAGGTTCTTAAACATATTAGACAATTGTTGACGTCATCTTTATTTGCTGGGCACATTTAAACTGTAATTTTCATAGCTATTTTGAAGAAAAAAAAACAGTTAGGATTTAGAATGAGTCATGATCAATCATACAGCCAGGTAGTACTGAGGTTGAGACAGAAACTCTATGCCTTCTCCTTGGGGAACTAGAGTGTAAATTGCTGAGACAGTTTGGAAGTGGTCATTCCTAGGCCCTGGGAACAAGATGCTATGTTAAAAGAGAAATCTGAAAACTTAGTAGAGTGGAAGAAAATGGACTTGCTTTTCTGTGGACTACTTCTTAACCTGTCTAGATTCCAGTTAGCTTTGGAATTAAAAAAAAATGAGGATTTAGGTCTAGAGATGTAATTCAGTTGGTAGAATGCTTGCCTAGCTTGGCCTGGGTTAAATACCCAGCCCTTTGTAAATTGTGTCTTTAACCTAACACTTGAGGTGGGGGCAGGAGGATCAGAAGTTCAGCCATTCTGGACCTCTATAGCCAACTTAAGGCCAGAAATGTTAATCAACTCAGATTTTTTTTTTCTTTGCCATTGCTTGGACATAGCCTTCTCCTTTGCTCTTCAACCAAAGTGACTCTCCAAAGCTTCTGGACACTTTCTTTCTTGAGGGAGGTAGAAATAGTTAGGTGCCAATGTCTGTTAGAGAAGGATCAAATCATGTGGAAAGACGGGTTGGAGGGCAGGACTATAAGCCAGGAAAATGATTATTTTCTCAGAAGAGATTAGCCCAGTATTAATCATTTGATGACACAACTGAGGTTTAAGGATTTGTGGGTAATTTCCTTTTATATTTATGTTCATTTTTAACTTGTTTAATGTACCTGGTGCCAGAAGAGTCCAGAAAACGGTATCAGATCCCCTGAAACTTTTACAAATGGTTATAAACCACCATGTGGGCACTGGGAACTGAGCTGCAGTTCTTTCCAAGAGCAACAATTGCACTTAACTGCTGAGCCACCTCTGCAGCCCTTTATTTTTAATTATAGGTATATGTATGAGTGTGTACATGTGAGTATAGGTATGTGCAGAGGCCAGAGACATCATCAAATCTCCCTACAGTCAGTTGTTTGCAGGCATTTGCAAGGTGTTCAACATGGGTACTTGGGAACCAAATTGCAAGGGCAGTGTAAACTTTTAACCATTGAATAATTTCTCCAGTCCCAATTAATTTTTTAAGACAGAAGATAAGGTTTGTTTTAGTATTAATGTAGATACATGATAGAACTTATTTTTGTTCCTCCCCTTAATTTCCAGTTAATATAATAATATGACTAATATAAAGGGTACAGATGACAAAGTAGATTGGGCTGTGAAATAAAAAGAAATCAGGAAGGCCTTGAGTTGCAAAATTGTAAATCTGGATTCTACTGTGTTGTCATTATATCAACATCACTGTGTCTTCTTTTTTACATATACTAAAACGGAGATGTGAAGAAAACATCTTCAAGATTTATTAGATAGGGGCTGGGCATTGGTGGCGCACGCCCTTAGTCCCAGCACTCAGGAGGCAGAGGCAGGCGGATCTCTGTGAGTTAGAGACCAGCCTGGTCTACAAGAGCTAGTTCCAGGACTGCCTTCAAAGACAGGGAAACCCTGTCTCAGAAAACCAAATTAATATGTATCTTTGTTACTGTTCTGTAGTAAAGAGATACTCACTGGCAACTCTTTACAAAAGGAAGCATTTAATTAGGGGCTTGCTCAAAGTTTCAGAGATGAGTCTATGATCATCATGTTGGGGAGCATGGTGGCATGCAGACAGGCATGGTGCTGGAACAGTAGCTGAGAGCAGAGAAACACTGGACCTGGCAGGACTTTTGAAACCTCAAAGCCCACCCCCAGTGGTACACCTCCACAAGGCCACATTTGATCCTTCTCAAAACAGTTTCCAAGCAGAGTTCTAGAAGAGCGTTTGGTCAGTGAGTAGAGGCTGGAAGGAGCTGTTCATACTGTGGAGGCCAATTCCCTTCCCACTATTAGAGTCCCCAGTGCTTCCTTCGTTTTTGATCATCCACCCAGGCCCCATTCCTTGCAGAGAGACAGCCTTCAGAACTGACCTAACCATCATCAACTGTCTTCATTTTAAAAGGGGGTAGGAATTCAGTGCAGCGTTTTCCAAAGTAGTTAAGTAAATCTAACCACAGATCTGCCTGTCCTTGTTTGTTGACTTTGCAAGTTCATCCTGAACCCAGGACCTCACACATGCCGAACACACACATGCCCTACAACTAAACTCTATTCTAGTCCCCGGAACTGTCTTACTCCTCCAAAGAAAGTTGAGGGATGCCTCAGTCTTTGGAGGACCACGTGAGTCGGGGATTTTTCCCCATGATACTTGACCTGACAAACAACTGCTGGTGTCTGTCTGTCTGCTGAGGTTTGATACTGAACAATGCTTTCCAGAGCCATTTCAGACAGTGTCTAAAGCTAAGTCCCAAGTGTCAGAAGTCTGAGTTTTTTTCGGCAGAGATGAGACTGGATAAGTAGTATCTGTTTGTGCCCTTCTTTTGGAAGAAATGATTAAGGGGAAGAGGGAGCACAGCTGGTATAGCTGAAGAATGTTTCAGAGAAGCCACAAGGAAGTTCTTCATCCTCACAAGTGAGGCAGGCAGGCAGGACGGAGGAAGCTTGCTTTGAATGGTGACCACGAGTCGTGACTCTTCAAGGGACTGTATCTACCAATAAACAGTCTGGGGTAAAATGGGACAATTTTCTCAGTGACCTAGATCTTAGGCCACAGTGTGAGATCTGTTTCTGCTGGGTTGCTTTTCCATGGAAAAGTTAACACCGCTTAGAGAATTCTAAGACAAGCTACACCATTTGAAGTTGTTGCTTTGCCGGAACTGAAGATCTCTGTGGTACCTGGCCCAGCAATAACTGCCCAAGTTCTCTGTTCTTCCTCTGGGGAACCATCCTACCTAGCACAGAAGCTCAAATGGTGAGGTCTTCTTGCCTTCCTAGAGATTGTCTAAAGGGAAGCTTAGAACAGTCTTGGAAAGACAACCCGAATCACAATGCATTTTCTCTGGTTGTTTAGATCTTCAGGCTCACCCTCTGATGTTAGTGTGAGCACTGCCACCTAGGGTCTTAGGAACCCCTGGCACTAAAGGGCTCCGGCCACCAAATTCTCTCCAGATCCTGCTTTGCCTTGGACTCTGCCCAGATGGCTCTTGTCCCCTGTGCTTGGAGTTCTTTGGGATTTTTTTCTTTGTTGATGACTCTTACAAATTTTGCTTTTGTCCAGTCACTGGTCATGCTTTAGTGAGAAATTTCACTATTAGGGTAGGAATTTATGCCGTATCAAGCTGATGAAAGTACATGTGCTGGCTGTTCTTTCAGTAGCCATTTCTTTCTGAAATGTTTTTGGATGATGGATCAGATCAGCCTGTGGAAAAATGATCTGCCATAAATCAAACTGTGAGGGAAAAGATGAATAGGAATCTCATTTACACATCATAAGTAAAACATCGCTCTCTGAACAAATACAGGTTTATTCTGTGTCCCAGAATCTAAACTATTTATATGTATAATTCAGCTGTTATTTGGCTTAAATAGGGTTATTGGGAAATGTTATCATTTTTACTATTTTCTACAGAGAAAATATATTCCAGTTGCAAATAACTCTGGACTTATGTTCAAGTTGTCTGTGTATTGTTTCTCCTGCCATTGTATATAAAATGTTTTTGCATTCAAATAAGTTCCTGTATAAAGTACTGCATTGTGCCACAATAAAGATATTAATGCTTCATTAAAAAAAGCAGTTTCCTTCTCTGGAGACTAAACATTCAAGTATATGAGCCTATGGGGGCCATTCTTATTCAAACCACCACGACACCAGCAATTCTTATAAAAGGAAAACCTTTAATTGGGGCTGGCTTTTACAGTCCAGCGGATTAGTCCGTTATGATCATGATGGGAAGTGTGATTCTGAAGAGGTAGCTGGATCAGCAGGCAGCAGGCAGAGACTGCCACACTGGGTGTGACTTGAACATCTGAGACCTCAAGGCCCGCCCCCATTCCTCCAACAGCACCATACTGTCTCTAGCAAGGCCAGACCTCCCAATAGTGCCGGCTCCCTGTAGGCCTATAGGGCCCTTTTATTGAAACTACCACAGTGCGCTCTTCTCTTTATTTCTCAAGTCTCTTACCTGAGCCATCTCCTGTATCCTCTTCCCCCAAGAGTTTCCTCTATATAGTATGTTTACACATGTATTCATCCATGTATGTGTATGTAGGGTATATGAAAAAGGAGAGTTTACAGGATTGTTGGGATTGAGCAATAGCTTACATGTGAGATACTTAGCACGAGGCGTAGCATACTCGAGTGCTTGGCAAATGCCAGCATTCTGTTGTTTCTGTATAGCTCTGCTTCTTTAAATACATACTTTCCTTCTCTAATCATATGAGCTCTAGGACCAAGAATTGTTGGAGTTTAATCTTTCCCGTCACAAATTTTATAAATATGAGCAAATATTTTGTATTGCGTACTTTCATTTTAAGTGCATCTTTAGTTTGCTTACTGTTAACCATTCTTCTAGCACTTCCGACTTCTTAACTTTGGGTACATTTATACATTTACAACTGCAAGGGCTGGAGAAATGGCACAGCGGTTAAGAGCACTGACTGCTCTTCCAGAGGTCCTGAGTTCAATTCCCAGTAGCCACATGGTGGCTCACAACTACCTTGAATGAGATCTGGTGCCCTCTGCTGGCATGCAGCCAGAAGACTGTATATACAATAAATAAATAATTAAACAAATAAAATAAAAACATTTACAGCTGCTTTTTAGGGGATTAACCTCTTATTTTTGTTTTTTTCCTTCAGGACAGGGTTTCTCTGTAGCCCTGGCTGCCCTGGAACTCACTCTGTAGACCAGGCTGGCCTGAAACTCAGAGATCTGCCTGCCTCTGTCTCCAGAGTGCTGGGATTTTAAAACATGCACCCAGCTAACGAGTGGGGCAGTTAACCTCTTACAAAGTTTATAAAATAGTCTTGTGTTTTGAAGCATGTTTTGAATGTGGTTATGGTGGCATGTTTCACAAAGTGCTTTCATGCACCTCACCTTGTTTGTGCCTCACAGGATGCCCTGAGGTGGGCAGAGTGATAGCTGATTATTTGCTTGACCAGGAAAGGTAGGTTTAGAAGACAACCATGCTCTAGGTCAAGTCATCCTTCCTTCATATTATTTACTTCATTTTAGTTTTCATTGCTATCCAAGAAGGTGGTCCTTATTATCCTATATGAAAATAAATGGGCCTCAGCCTCAAAAAGGTTAAGTGAGAGGACCAAATTCAATCAGAGATGAGCTTTAAAACCTGGGGCGTAAGGCACAAAGTAACTGTTTATTCACCATTGAATCTTCATAGCCAGATACTAGGTTTGGTGGTATTCTGTTGAACCAGTATTTTTGCTTTTTGCTTTGAGGAATCTTGCTTCCCTGTGTCCTGAAGAAACTGTTGCTATCCAGTGCTGTCCAGTTAGGGGAAAGAAAACTGTTATACAAGTCCATAAGAAAACAATCAGATTTCTCAGTATCTGAATTTTTGAGACTGTCAAGAAAGAATAAACAGGTGTGCTACTCAGTCTGTTGCAGTGCTTTTAAAGGTTCTATGAGCACTTTCGCAAATGTTAGTTTTTGGTTGACCAGACTATGATCTCCCCCCCCCCCCGTGCGAAATTGTTCACATTAATGGTTTTTATTATATTACCATTTAAAAACAACAGTTGCATCTAGTAGGCTTCTCAAATTTATGGGCAAAAGAAATAAACTTTAATTATGGAAGATACTGTTTATGGAAGTCACGCTGCTGTGCAGGATAATGACTAGGAATGGAGTCCTAATTGCTGTTTGAGGTCTTCCAATCTGGAATGTATTTGTTTGAAGGCTACTCCCCAGGGTATATCATCTCATGGTCTCTGAGGTGTAAAGGCTTGTGTATAATCCACAAACTAGGTAGGTACAGGAATAGGGCTTCAAGTGGAAGGCTTCTTTAGGGGCATAGGGCTCTGGTCCTTGGGTCTGACTTCTCCTCAGGACCTTGTCTCTGAACCACAGGTAATCTGAAATGCTTTCTGGAGGTTCAGGCTATGATTCTTTTTTCTTTTTCTTTTCTTCCTTGAAACAGGGTTTCTCTGTCTAATAATGTCACCATTTCTTAGTAGGGCTTTTAAAAAAAAAAAGGAAATTGGTACTAAAAATGGCTAGTATTACTTTTAACCCTATTTTCTCACCCAACAACTTCCTCCTCACATACCATATATAATTATTTTTCTTCGAAACTGCTAACTTTGAGAATCATTGAAGTAAGTTAGACCCTTCCTCGGCCATCAATATTAAATGCAGTGAATATAAGGCTAAACCCTTTTATGTTCTCTCTGTTGTCTCTCTAGCTCATCACTGTGTCCTTAGCAATTGCGCTACAGGTACAAATTGCTTGGTGGTGGATATTCAGTATGTGAATGGACTCATTTGTTTGTGGCCTGCATGAACACAAGCTATATTTCCTGGATCTGTGTCCAGTTGTTTTAGACAGATACTCCTTACACTTTGTTCTCAATAGAACACTTCCTTACTGGTTCCATATATCTAAATCAATGTAAGAGACATTGAAATGTCTTCTTTTTTTTTTTTTTGGACACCAGGTCTCACTATGTGGCCCTGGCTGGCCTTGAACTCACAGAGACCTACCTGCTTTTTGCCTCTCAAGTGCCCGGGATTAAAGGTATGTGGCACCTGGCAAGTTAAATGACTTAAGTAGTGATCTATTCATCCATCCATCCATCCATCCCCCCTCCCTCCCTCCTTTCCTCCCTCCTTCCCTTACACACACACTTTAAAATACTACTAAGGTTTCTTTGGAACAGAAATTCTATATTGTATGGCCCTTCCATGTAAATTAGGGAGGTTTTGCAAGCAGCTTCACAACCTTCAGTATCCAAACTCTTGTATGAACTCACAAAATAACCAGTAGTCAGGTATTGTAGCACATATACCTGTTGTGGCCAGTCAAGGGGGGATACAAAATTAGAGCTGTCTTGAGTGGTTGGGGGAATAATGAGTACCTGCTAGAGTTAGGATGGTAAGAGTGTCCTGTCCTAGTGGAAGCAGGTGCTACAGAATTACAGTGGTCTGAAGATTTGGGCCTTATCCTGTGTACAATGTGTACATTTGACAGTTGACCAATCTTTCTATTTTTTTAGACATAACCTGTGAGATTAGAGTGGTTTCATTTTTTTTAAAGCTATACTGCATAAATGGAAACTGTGTTAAATTTTTTTCTTAAAATTTTTTTCTTTGAAATGATTTAGAGATTATTTAATATGTAGAATAAAAGTAAAAAAGTCAATTCTACTTAATGACTGAGATCTCTTTATCCAACTATATCATCTTACAGATAGCTTTTAATGTTGACCATATTTTATCCAGTTCAGTATAAATAAATAAATGCTAAAATTCAGATAAATTAGAAATAGAAATACATTTTTACCAACTATATCATTAATCTTCATTTTCCTCTTTGGGTAAGGACAAACACAACAGACATTCCTTAGAATACTTTAAAGCCAATTCATAACAATATCCACTGAGCAGCCATTATTGTTCATGAACACCATGCTTTCCTAAGAACTGAGCTTGCCTTGTACTTTATGACTCATAAGGACCAGGAAAGGCAGCCGGGCGTTGGTGGAACACCCATTTAATCCCAGCACTCGGAAGACAGAGGCAGGTGGATCTGTGTGAGTTTGAGGCCAGCCTGGTCTAAAGAGCGAGTTCTAGAACAGGCACCAAAGCTACAGAGAAACCCTGTCTTGAAACACCCTCCTCCCCCAATAAAGAATCAGGAAAGGCAAGTGGTGGTGTCCTCAAAATCATAGGGAAAAACTGAGATGTTGAGCAAGTATTAGAAGCATCCTGCAGTAGAGCAACAATATGGAGGACCTCTGTCTCACCGCAGAATCCACTGTTTTCCCTTACTCTCCAGTCACCTCTGCAGGCATTCAGATACAACTGATTGGAGGAGCTGGAAGAATAATTAGTGACTACCATTGTCTTAAATTTTAATTCAAGGTATTGTAATATAAAATGGAATTCACATTTAACAGTTTTCATAGCCATTTTGATCTAGAACCATCATTTTCAAGTTCTATTATTTTGATAAAATGTATTTAAAAATGGAAGACATGGTTTTCTTTAATCCTGGAAGGAATTCACATTTACAATGTTTATTTGGGAAAGGTTCTTGCTTGTCGTTCCCAAAGCATTTACTGTGTTGAGGGGAGAAGTCTGTGCCGCTGGAGATTAATTCCTATCTGGTGCCAGTGAGTGACATATTTTGGAAAATCCTTGCAAATGATTTAAAACTTGCAGGATTTTGTTCTTCAAATTGAAATTACTAGAAGCCACAATTATAGTATTTATCCACCTTGTACAGAGAACATCGTCTTAAGGTTATAAGAAGAATACATTCTGTATTCCCAGGAAGTGAGCAAGTGGAGGCTGTTATAAGTGAAGGGACAGTGTGTAAGACCTGGGAATTTTTTGAATTGGCTCTGAGAAAGGAGATAATACTCTTAAAAAACAAAACAAAACTCTTTGGTAGTTTAATGCCTTTAATCCTTGAACTCAGGAGGCTGAGGCATGCTATCTCGGTGAGTTCAAGGTCAGCTTGCTCTACAGCAGGAGTTCCACAATAACCAGGGCTATATAGACCATGTCTATAAATACATTAAAAAAACCCTGCATACATAAACCCATAGGTGTGTACCCATGGTGAGTCCAGTTAAGGTGGGACTCACAGAGATCCGCCTGCCTCTGCCTCCTGAGTGCTGGGATTAAAGGCATGTGCCACCAACTCCCTATGCTTTTGCACTTCTTAGTTGCTACAAAATCAACCATCTTTCTTTTTCTTTTTCTTTTTTCTTTTTTTTTTTTTTACGAGACAGGGTTTCTCTATTGTTTTGGAGGCTGTCGGTCTAGCCTGGCCTCGAACTCACAGAGATCCGCCTGCCTCTGTCTCCGGAGTGCTGGGATTAAAGGCGTGTGCCACCACTACCCGGCTCAACCATCTTTCTTTATCCTCCCTGCCCCCCAATTTTTTGTATACAACTATGGTTTGAGTTCTTTTTCATATCACTTGTTTTTTTATACAAATTGAAATAGAGAGTAATACATTTTAGAATATTAAATTAAAAAAAAATCATAGTTGTTTTGGCCAGTTGTGGTGGTGTATACCTTTAATTCCAGCACTCAGGAGGCAGAGATAGGTGGATCTTTAAGTTCTAAGTCTGCCTGTTCTACAGAGTTCCAGGACAGCTAGGGCTATACAGAGAAACCCAGTCTGTGGGGGAGGGGAGAATTAGAGTTTTCATAGAAGAAAGAAGTACTTACTGGATTCCTCATTCTTTGCTGAATATTTTATGAGCTTTTCTGAATGATATTACTAGATGGTGTTATAACTCATAGGTAGAGCATTTTCCTAGCATCTTCTGGGTTCCACCCCCAGCTGAAATAAACAAAAACCAAACATTTATTCTTGCTCCTGAGAATCTGTGTATATTTGTTATGATTTTACTTTTTGGCAAAATATGTATATTTATTTAAAATTTTAAAGAATTTTCAATAGCAGTGAACTTTGGGGAGAAAAGCACCTATCCAATAAGTAGAATACAGCTATAATAAAACTACCTACTTAATTTCTCAGAAATGGTGATGTTAGGGATAGTTAACACTTTTGAGCAGTTTTGTTTAGCAAGTATTGTCCTAATGGTTAATTTTCAAACAAGCCAGGCAACAGTGGCACACCCCTCTAATCCCAGTACTCAGGAGGCAGGAGCAGAGGCAGATGATGGCCAGCCTAATCTTCAAAGCAAATTCTAGGACAGCCAGAGCTGTTACACAGAGAGACCCTGCCTCAAAAACAAAACAACAAACAAATTTCTAAAGAGTAGTATTTCTCTAAGCTCTTATGAATTGAAGCATCGCTAGACGTTCCCAACACTCTCGAGGCAGAGGCAGGCGGATCTCTGTGAGTTAGAGACCAGCCTGGTCTACAAGAGCTAGTTCCAGGACAGCCTCCAAAGCCACAGAGAAACCCTGTCTCAACCCCCCCCCCAAAAAAAAAAGAATTGGAGCATTGGTGTGGTTGAATCTTCATTGTGGCTTAATTTAGTTACAAATTCTAATTCTTAATTTATTCTAATTCTAATTGTTCCTAGTAATAAAAATAATAAAATAAAATAAAATAGTAATAAAAAGCTGAAGGATCAGAGAAGCAGCAGAGCGGCCAACAACTAGAGAGTTCTTTACCTCTGCTAGTGCTCTGACCAAAGGGATGATCCTGTCCTCAGACTGACTGCATTCTCAGACTGACTACATATTTAGACTAGCTGCCTAAGCTGCTGCAGACTGACTGCCTGAACTGTAATGTCTCCTCCCACATTATATTCCTCTCTTTGCCAAGCCTGTCTATACTTCCTCAGTGCTGGGATTAAAGACATGTCACTCCATGTGCTGGGATCACCTTTGTGTGAGCTCTGTTTCTCTTTCAGACTGGATCAATTTTGTATAACCCAGGGTGGCCTGAACTAACAAATCAATCTGCCCTTGTCTCCCGAATATTGGGATTAAAGATTCATGCCACCACTGCCTGACCTCTGTGGCTAACTAACTAATATGGTTGATGGGATTGAAGGTGTGTGGTTAGCTTTGGACTCTGATCTTCAGGCAAGCTTTATTCGTTAGATCATAGACAAAATATCACTACATTACTTAGTTGGTGATCCAACATGAACGCTGTTTTCAGAAAATAAAAAAATTATGAATTTGAAGCCAGCCTGGTCTAAGAGTGAGTTCCAAGACAGTCATGACTACACAGAAAACCCTGCCTTGAAAAACAAAAACAGTTTTTTAAAGATTCCTTTATTTTATGTGTATGGGTGTTTTGCTTGCTGTGTATATGTATGCACTAGCATATACTTGATGCTCTTACAAGTCAGAAAAGGGAGTCAGATCCTGGGAATTGAGTTACAAATGATTGAGCTGCTGTATAGGTGATGGGAATGAACCCAGGTCTTCTGCAAGAGCAACAGGTGCTCTTAAAGGCTGAGGCAGCTCTCCAGCCCATTTTTTGAGACTTTTTGTTTTGTTTTGTTTTTGTTTGTTTGCTTTTTGAGACAGTTTCTCTGTATTGTTTTGGAAGTTGTCCTGGAACTTGCTCTGTAGTCCAGGCTGGCCTCAAACTCACAGAGATCCACCT
The DNA here is from genome assembly GCF_017639785.1 of Mesocricetus auratus. Lineage (NCBI taxonomy): Eukaryota > Metazoa > Chordata > Mammalia > Rodentia > Cricetidae > Mesocricetus > Mesocricetus auratus. Next base: position 3,608,793 of record NW_024429224.1, on the reverse strand, counting down.
GCCTCTGCCTCCCTTGTACTGTGATTAAAGGCATGAGCCACCAAAGCCCAAGCCTGTCAATGTTTGAAACATTATAACCATAGCGCTGTTTATATTTTCTTACACCTGTGTTTCTATCTGCTTTGGACTACTGGTTTCTTTTTGCTCCATTTACTACCTTGTTCTGCCAGTGTGAAGCTGAGAGAGGACGTCAGAGCTTGAACATCTGTGGAGATGTTTTAGGGAAATGATTTAGTAGGTCAAGTGTTTGCTACATAGGTATGAAGACCTGAGTTTAGATACTTACATGAAAACCGGACCTGTCAGTATATATGTAACCTGAACAACAGAGAAGAAAGGAGCATAGGGACGCACTGGCCAGCTAGTGTAAGTGAAACAGCAAGACAGCAAGCTTGAGGTTCAATGGGAATCTTTTTTTTTTTTTTTTTTTTTTTTTGAGACATGGTATCTCTGTAGCCTTGGCTGTCCTGGTACTCTCTATGTAGATCTTCCTGCCTCTTCCTTCTGAATGCTGAAATTATAGGCATGCACCCATATTCTGTCAAGCCTCTGTTCTTAAAACAACAAAAAAGCAATGGTGATACTACTGAGGAAGACATTCCCAACTTCCACATGTACCTGTATAATGGTCTTTCCTTCTCCTTGTGTACCCCATCCCTACACACAAACATCTCTAGCAGATCAAGTGGTTTGTTTGCTCTTTTCATTCTTCATGCAGCACAAAATGGAAAAGTAGATTTAAGTGTGAATGGACCCTCTAGAATCTTTGGTGTATGACTAGAGGAATTTTTGTTGTTAATAAAATCAATATATAGATATTCCTTATGTATTATGGCTAATATAGCTGGTCTTGAAGAAACTAGGGTCTGTTTTACTTCTCAAATTTTGGAAACCTTTGTGATCTGGAATGTGATTCTCAAATTTGAGTTCTGCAACCTGAGGCCTTTCTTGTGGGAAATGCTGCCCTCTGCTGTTGGGCTGCAGAACACCCACAACAGTTTGGATGCGTTTGATTACTGTGGAACCTGACAAAACTATGTGGAGACATAAATACTTTTTTGTTTAGTATCTAGCTACATTACCCAACCCCCAAACCTCTTCCTTTGAAAATAATTCAGCAGGCATTAGAAAAGATACAATTTTCAGAAAATTTCATTGTATAGTACTTATTGTCTATAATAGCAAGGTGTTTAACATTACTTAATTATGTTTCTACTCTGGGTAGAGGCCACAGCTGCAAACACCACAAGATATCCCCCAAGTAGATTATACCAACTGGAACATTGAAAGATCTATCTCATGTAGCATAGGGCTAACCTCTTACTAGCAAAGTGAGCTGTCAAAAGTGGAGATGAGTTCCTAGGATATTAGCATTGGTGAACAGCTGGAGAAAGGGACTACCCAGATAACTGACAGCCTAATCTTAAAATCTAGAATGAGGCCGGGCGTTGGTGGTGCACGCCTTTAATCCCAGCACTTGGGAGGCAGAGGCAGGTGGATCTCTGTGAGTTCGAGGCCAGCCTGGTCTACAAGAGCTAGTTCCAGGACAGCCTCCAAAGCCACAGAGAAACCCTGTCTCGAAAAACCAAAAAAAAAAAAAAAAAAATCTAGAATGAGTGTTTGTAAGGAGGCCGGACAAGGTATAGCAGTCTAGTTTCTTACCTCATCAGTCAACTCCCCCATTTAATAATTTACTAAGAAATTTTATGGAATAATTGACATTTTCCCAGAAAGATACTAAAAACAAAAACAGTATGTCCTTTTGTTGGTCATTATTTCTGCATTTGTAGACTTGGGAATAAGCTGCTTCCCATATCCCCGCTTACTCCCTTCTGTTGCTCTTTCCCTAATGGTCTTTTCTAGCTGCCTGCTATGTCTGACATCACTAGTACTCGCACAGCACATCCACTCATATGATGTGTATGCATATCCTGATTCGTTCCTCAGAACACTGTGGAGCTTTTGGCAGTATGTGTTCTGTTCTATATTATGCAGGTGAAGAATTAATTCTTTTGTTTTCATTACCGTGAAAGAAACCTATGACTCCTCACTTGAATACTTCTATAAGAGAAATGGAAGTAGCTTTCCATCTCTTGAGCAAAACCAAACACATAAAAACCTTCCAACGTTTTTAAAGTTTTTTAAAAATGTGTTTTGTAGGAGAATGAAGCATGTAGGAGAATGTAGGTGGTAATGACTGGTTTGTGGAATGAAAGATAAAGTCAGCAGGAGCCAAATGAGACAAGTCCAACAGGTTAAGAGGACAGTCATCTTAATAAACTTTGCCTTAGGCTCCTCTTGACAAAGGCATAAATCCAACAGTATAAGCAGAAATTCTCTTCGTATGACAGCTTATACAAAATGACTGTAATAAGAATTATGGGATAATAAGAATTATGAAATGGTTGAAAGTATACCATGTTGCTGCTGGCTCAATGTCCTTATCCTGTCTCTAGTGTATGGTGTCTCTAGAATTTGCCGTGAACACATTATTGATCCCTGGTTAACATACCAGTGCTTCACCTGCAGTTCTGCATCTAGTTCCCACTCTCAAGTCCCCACTCTAGACGCCTTTTCTAGTGGCCTGTCGAGTCAGACAGTCATGTTGATTATCGGATCATTATGTCTCTTGCTGGATATGTAAAAAGTTCCCAGCCCGTCTTATTTTTGGTTTCTCTGAGTGAATTTCCTCTTTTTTTTTTTACTTTTTTTTTCTGTTTCTTTTCAAGACAAGGTTTCTCTGTGTAGCTGAGATCATCCTCTGTGTTTTTCCTGGCATTCTAGAACTTGCTTTGTAGACTAAGCTGACTTCTACCTCCCAAGTGCTGAGATTAAAGGCATGTGCCACCACACCCAGTTGAATTTTCTTTTTTTTTTTTAATAGAAACACAATAATGATGGAATTGTATTTCAAATGTTTTTCTTTCCATGACTCATTCATCTGAAAAATATTGATGCTACACAAGCAGGGATACAAGCTTTCCAACTTTGTATTAACCTAATCTGGACAGAGATACTCAGTGGAATCTAAGTGTCTTTTATTTGTGTGAAACAGAGTAAACACCATTGAAGGGGCAATACCAAACTTAATTCAAAATTACCTCATGAGGACCAAAAGGGCAGTAAGATTGTAAATAACCATTTTCCAGGAATGGACTTAAAAGGATTGCCTTAATACATTTGAGTTTCTCTTACAAAGACATGTTAAGGTCCACTGTGGAGAGAGTTGTAGAGCCCTTAGAAACATCCAATAGAAATTTTCAGTGTAAGGGTAATTGAACAAAGTTATGATAGTTTTTGTATAAGCTGTCATACGAAGAGAATTTCTGCTTATACTGTTGGATTTATGCCTTTGTCAAGAGGAGCCTAAGGCAAAGTTTATTAAGATGACTGTCCTCTTAACCTGTTGGACTTGTCTCATTTGGCTCCTGCTGACTTTATCTTTCATTCCACAAACCAGTCATTACCACCTGCTTTAGAGTCTGTCATTTGGATTGAATATATCATCAAGTGGTAAGTCTGATAAGCCAGTCAGTGCTCCTAGGAGAATGCCTGCAGGCTAGGTGTTGGGAAATAAATGAATGCTAGTTAGTCTTCAGGAAGTAAATCTCTAATCCAGAGTGTTTTCCGTTCTGACTGGTTGAAACAAAAATTCTTAGATCAACTATGTAGCTCCACGGCAAAGCACTTGCCTGGCATGCATAAAGCCCCCGAGTTCCATCCCCAGCATTGGAGGGAAAATCTATCTGAAAGAGCCCCAGAGATTGTTTTCTCTGTCCTCCTACTTGGTGGTGGTTTCCTCTTATAAATGCACAGAATAATATACAGCTAAAGACTTAGAGAGCCCATACAGATCTCAGTTGTGCATTCTCTGTGCAGTCCTCTCCCTCTAGTCCAATGCCCTATGAACTTCTATTTCCAATTTTATTGACCTCTTTGATTTCTAGCTTCCTATCTGTAACTTTTAAGGCTCTGTCTGGATGCTCCCTTCCCTTTCTATCCCAGTGGTTCTCAACCTTCCCATTGCTACAACCGTTTAAGACAGCTCCTCATGCAGTGGTGATCCCCAACCATAAAGTTATTTTCATTGCTACTTCATAATGGTAATTTTGCTACATTTATGAATCATAACGTAAATAGTTTTGGAGATAGAGATTTGCCAAAGGAGTCCAGACCCACAGGTTGAGAACCAGTGCTCTAAACAGTTAAGTAGGATGTTTACAGGACTTACCATGTTCGATTTGCTTTCCAGGAATCGTTGGCCTTCATCTCCTGAAGTCCAGTACTTGAAACTGTTATAATTATTAGTCTTCTATAACACTAGTTTGGTCAGAGGTATTAAAGTATACATTTGTATTATATCTCCCAAGGTGGAATGGGTGGGATGGTGTGGGAGGTGGTAGCAGGGTCTCATATCTCCAGGTTGCCCACAAACTTACTATAGGGCTGCCAATGATCTTAAACTTCATAGTCTCCTACTTTTTTCTCCTGAGTACTGGGATTATAGGCATGGACCTCTGTATCCAGTTTTAGGTGGTGCTAAGGATCAAACACAGAGCCTTGTGTGTGCTAAGCACCTCTCTGTTGACGGAAGTACACCCCAAACCCCATGCTTCTATATATGTGTGTTTTATTTTTTATTACATTTTGTTTTGTGGGGGTAGTATGTGTTCCACAGCATACATGTGAAGGTTGGAGGACCACCCTTGACAGGCAGTTTCCTCTCCCATCATGTGGGTTCCCAGGGATCAGGCTGGATGGTAAGTGCTTTGTACCTGCCTTCACCTACCCTACACTTTAAAATACAGTTAACTTTTTCATGAAAGGTATCAAACTGTCTTCTTTTTTGAAATATTAGCAATATATTATTGGCTGCTTTATATGTAATATCTTGAAAACCCAGTTTTTAAACATCTGTTTAGTATGCATATGACATGTGTAGTATTTGCATGTACGTGTACCAGAGGGTCAGATGCATGCAGGCCTATGCATCTGGAGGCCAAAGGAAGACTAGGATATATTTCTCTAGGTCTCAGCCTTGTTTCCTTAATACAGGGTCTTTCACTAAACCTTGAGCTTGTAATTTTGGCTAGGTAGACTGGCCAGCAAGTTTCTAGATCTGTTTCTACTCTCCAATGTTGGGGTTACAGGTAAATGCACTCATGCCTAAGTTTTTCTTGGATGCTGGGGAATCAAACTGAGGTCCTCATCCTTGCACAGCAAGTGGTCTTTACCTGCTGCCATCTACCCAACCCCTATACCTCAGTATTTGTATCAACTAAATGTATTGCATATGTTAGTAATTACTCCCTATTGGTTGCAATTTTTAAAAGTTTGTTGTTGACCAGATGGTGGTGGTGCACGCCTTTAATCCCAAGCACTTGGGAGGCAGAGGCAGGCAGATCTCTGTGAGTTTGAGACCAGCATGGTCTACAAGAACTAGTTCCAGGACAACCTCCAAAGACAGGGAAACCCTGTCTCGGAAAACCAAAAAACAAACAAATAAATAAAATAAAATAAAGTTTGTTGTTGTTGTTCAAGACAGGGTTTCTTTGTATAACCCTGATACAGTTTTCTTGGCTGTAGTGCCATTCAAATGGTATAATAATGCTTGGATTTGTTGATAAGAAGCATTAAAGGAAGAGAGGATTGGACAAATTCAAGGAAAGTATTTCTGGAAGTTGTTGGTGTTTCCTCAGATTCTTTGACTGCTTGCCCCATGGCTTTTTGTTTTAAACAGCAAATCCCAGAGTGAGTTTGAGGTCTGCATAGATTATGCCTTTGGTTCCAAATGAAGGTTTGCTTCCAGAAATCTAGAAGGCCTCTGAGAGCAAGGACACAGGAAGAGAGGTGGTGTTCAAGTCATCAGTGGAGGCCCAACCATTTTTACTTGATATCTAGTTTTAATTCCTCATTTAACTTCTTTGAAAACTTTATCAGAAAGCAAAAGCACTGTGGATATAATAGGCTTAGCATGGCTTTCTTTGTATATATTTTTGCTTTGGTTTTTGTTTTCTTGGCGGGGGGTTCTAAACAGGGTTTTTCTGTATTTTGGAGGCTGTCCTGAATAGAACTTGCTTGGTAGACCAGGCTGGCTTCAAACTCACAGAGATTCGCCTGCCTCTGCCTCCCGAATGCTGGTATTAAAGGTGTGCACTACCAACGCCTGACATCTTTTTATTTATTTAGATGCTAAAATGCAGTGATCTGCTCCCACCCTAGCTGAGACTGGCACCTTGTATCTGAGCACACATTGCGTTTTGTCCCTGATCTAAGATGAGTCATTGTATCTCTCAGTGGCTTGATATCCATGAGGAAAGGATCTTGACCCACCAACCCCTTGTCACAAAATAGGGATTGTTTTAAATGTTGAACTCTTTGTAACTAATTCTGGAACAAGGAAAGGAGGATGATGTCCCTTCCCTCCCCTTAGTAGATATCTGAACAACCATTTCAGTGGTGTTGGGCAAAAAGATTCTTGTGGGAAAATTGAATTATGGTGCGTAAGAGCAAAGTGTTTTTAGATTTGTGGGTCTGTAAAATGATTTTAGTAATGGGGTAATATTTTACATATATTATTAACCTGAATGTCAGGATTCTATTTTTGGGTTTTGATTATGATTTGTAGAGAAAGTGAATTTAAAGTAAGGCTAATACATTAGAAAGAACATACTCCCAGGTGGTATCTCATGATAGCATTCTTAACTTTTTTTTTCTTCTATGAGACAGTGTTTCTCTGTATAACAGCCCTCGATATCCTGGAACTGACTTTGTAGACCAGGCTGGCCTTGAACTCACAGAAATCCACCTGACTCTGCCTCCTGAGCACTGGGACTAAAGGCATGCGCCACCACTCCCAGCAATAGCACTTAAATGTTCAAAGAGGAAAGTTATTTGCAGTCTTTTTGAAACATCCAGATAGACTTAAAGTAATCTCTTAATTCAAACTTGTTAGCTACACAATAGTAAGGCTTTTCAACTTTTTATCATGCAGAATGAATGTGTATTCAGAGGCACATTTTGGAAACTTGCTAGCACATTGTTGAAAGCAGTGAGGCTAGGAGAAGAAGTGGGAAGGTTTCTGCCAGTATATCTTTGGGATATAGATGAATGTGTGTTTCTGAATCTTGTAGTTGTATTAGTTTAGTAGATGGAGGCTAGAGACTATATCATCTTCACAAATTGAGCTTTTGAGAAGGTGACTTCATGAGGATGGTGAATTGTTGTATTCTCTATTCTTGTCATATAAGCAGTTGTTATTAGTATTAGTCTAACTCCAATTTTTCTTGTTCATTTATTGTCCTTTATTCTGTAGTATATTAGTTACTTTTCTGTTGCTGTGATTAGATACTATGACTCCCAGGCAAGTTGTGGCAGAAAGGGTTCATTCAGGGAATCAGGACAGGAACCTGGAGGCAGGAGCTGATGCAGAGGCTGTGGAGGAACAGTGCATAATGACTTGCTTCTCATGACTTGTTCAGACTGCTTTCTTATTGTACCCAGGATCACCAGCAGTGGCATCCAGTGGCCTGGGTCCTTCTACATTAATCATTAATCAAGAAAATGTATCACAGACTTGCCAACAGGCCAATTGAGAGTGCATTTTCAAAAATGACTGTAGCTTGTGTCATATTAACATAGAACTAGCAGGCATACATAGTGTAATTCATCTAGAAAAGGCAGAAAGAAAGCTTCTTTCCCTTACTTAGTAATTTTCAGCTTGATGATGTCTCATGCACATTTAGCTATTGATGATAAGTAATATGTTGTTTGTTTTTCAAGATAGGGTTTCTCTGTAGCTTTGGAGCCTGTTCTGGAACTTGCTCTGTAGACCTGAATGGTCTCTAACTCACAGAGATGCACCTGCCTCTGCCTCCTGAGTGCTAGGATTAAAGGCGTGTGCCACCACCGCCTAGGTATAAAGTAATTTTTAAAGCATCTCTTTCTTCCCTCACTCCCCCTCTCTTCCAGGTCTCATGTAGCCTAGGCTAGATAGACAGCACCTTTAAGCTACCATGCCAAATTTATATGGTACTAGACATCAAACCTAGAGGCCTCATGCATGCTAGATAAGCACTATACCAACTGAGCTGTAGCCTCATCCCTAGCATCATTAATTCATAGATTGTTGTTTTCTTTTTGGTGATGATGACAAATGAACTCAATTTCACCCTCTTAGCAAATATTCCCACTAAGCTATACTCCTATCCTTAACTTGGAGATTTTGTGTTTCACTTGATTGTATAAAGATGCTTGAATTGTTCCCATATCCATTATTAGCTAGTGATCCTCTTCAGAGTGGCTGATCGTATAACTTTTGAGGCATAGGTAAAGGTATTCAGTGGGGAGATGAAATCAAGGAAGGAGCCAGAGGTTTTTGGCTAAGGTTCCTGGCTGTTGTCATTATTAACCAGAGAGCCCAGACAAAGAGCAAGTTTTAAAGAGAAGACATATTTGAGGCACTTAAGATAGATACATCTAGGTGAGGGTACCCTGAAAACAGATATCATCAGGATATAAGGCTCCAAGGAACAGTAGATGACTCTAGGAAAGGGCTCAATTGCTTTGTACACTTGACTCAGATTAGAATTAAATATGCAGTATTTTGTTTGATAAAACTTTTATCTGTTTGCTAGCTGGGAAGTGGTGGCTCATGTCTTTAATGCCAGTACTCGGGAGACAGACACAGGCGGATCGCTGTGAGACCAGCAAGGCCTACAAGAGTGAGTTCTCGGACAGCCTCCAAAGCCACAGAGAGGCCCTGTCTCAAAAAAACACAAACAAAAAAACCAAACAAACAAAAACCAACTTCATCTGTTTGCTAGCTAGAGCCTAACTCTACCCTAAAGAAGACTTGCAAGACTCAGCTGCTCTATCTGTCTCTTTGGAGAGTCAAGTAAGGTAGGGTGGCTGATGGCAGGAGCTATCTGCTCCCTTTGCAACCAGCTGGTTCTCTTGGTCTTCAACTTTATTACATTCATTCCCTCAGCCTTAGGGTTAGACTGGGAGAACTGGTTTCGCTTTACAGAAATGGCCTAGGGGCAGATTTCTTGGAAATTAGTTATGTTCTTGAAGGAATTTTTTTCCTTCTTCCTTGTTGCTGGATTTTGGACCAACTCCTGTTTCCTTTTTCAGCAGAAATATTTATTAACTTCCTGCTTTTTTTTTTTTTGGTTTTTTGAGACAGGGTTTCTCTGTATTGTTTTGGAGGCTGTCCTGGAATCGGCTCTGTAGTCCAGCCTGGCCTTGAACTCACAGAGATCCACCTGCCTCTGCCTCCCGAGTGCTGGGATTAAAGGCGTGCGCCACCAACGCCCGGCAACTTCCTGCTTTTTAGTCATGTATGATACAATAATCATCAGAAATACAGGGCACAGTCTCAGATAGATTGGAATCTAATGGGACGTGTGTGTGTGTGTGTGTGTGTGTGTGTGTGTGTGTGTGTGTGTGTGTGTAAGTCAAAACATCACTTACATCATATATAGTAAATAGAAGATAATAGTAGAAAATCCTTTACTCCCAACACTAGATTTTCATTGGAAGATCTAGTATCAAGTAGGTGTAAAAAGTAGAAAATGCTTATGTATCCAGGGCCCAATACATGGATTTGCATAGCATGTGACTTTATCTGCTGAGCCATTTTAATAGACTATGGTCAGGTTTTTAAAAATTATCATTACTTTTATTTTTGAATGTATAGCCGGGTGGTGGCGGCGCACGCCTTTAATCCCAGCACTCTTGAGGCAGAGGCAGGCGGATCTCTGTGAGTTCGAGGCTAGCCTGCTCTGCAAGAGCTAGTTCCAGGACAGCCTCCAAAGTCACAGAGAAACCCTGTCTTGAAGAACAAAAAACAAAACAAACAAACAAACAAACAAAAATACATGTATTCCTCTGTGTGTCAGTGGACAACACACAGAAATCGGTTTCCTCCCTCCTCCATGTGGGTTCCCAGGGATCAAACTCAGGTTGTCAGACTTGGCAGCGGGTCCCTTTACCCACTGCACCATCTTATTTATGTTTCCCTAATAATTTTCTTACCCAATTCTGTCATAGTATTGATAATATCTATTATCATGTAAGTGTTTAGTGTATTTTCATTACCAATGGGTTAGCATTGACTGGTAGGACAGTGAGGCTGCCATATGAGCACCTTTAGAGCAAGGACCACCATACGACAGTGTAGTATCTTCCTCAGAGTAGAACATGTGCATTTGTAGAAATGGATGAAAATCTCCAGTACCTGGAATGCTTCATTAGTCATAATACTTAAGCCCCTCCTCCCCCACAATGTTTAAAATAAAACATCTCCTTAGCAGAAGGCAAAGCAACATCACTCTGCTTAGTGCATTTTCTGCAGTCAGGTGCTCCCCTTGCAGTCTTTGGCGGTGTTTCCTTCATTTGACTGCAGTTTCATTGTTCATCTTCAGCTGAACTAAACCCTTTCCTTTGTCATGGTGGATGATCTCTATCAAAGGCCTAACACATGACAACCGGAGAGTCTTGGCTGGTATTTTGTATTTTCTCTTTTAAGCTTTGCATGGTTAAAAAGAAGTTTAAAACATTTCTGTATATTTGAGCTTCTGAAATCACCAGAAGTCTGTCTATAAATGTGGTCCCACAGGCTTCCAGACTTTCATGAAACATTCTTTAGAGAAAGACTGAAATGGTTGCGGTGACCTTGTGGCCACTGGAAGTACATAGAGTCTTTTAATTACATTGAATACTGAACTTATATTAGTCTTGATATCTGCTCCAACTTTAGAATTTGGCAAAGGTCATTAAATATGGCATTTGGCATTAACAGAGAGTTTTTACTTCTACCCTTAAAGCTCTGTGATACAATGAAAGGAGTGAGAAATCAGGATATTTCATTTTCTTTTCAATTGATTTGATGATCTGCCTTATCCTTTCTTTGGGTTTTGATTTCTGTATCTATAAATGGAAGATGTAACCAAATGTCTTATAGTCTATAACTAAGGTTCCACCCCACATTTGGATTCAGATGCAGTGCTGGTGTAAGAGGTTTATTCATCTACCTTGTCTGTATTACAAAGGTAAAATTAGGAAGTAAAAAATGTCCCTAATGCCGGGCGGTGGTGGCACATACCATTAATCCTGGCAGGCGGATCTCTGTGAGTTCGAGGCTGGGCTGGACCAACAGCCTCCAAAACAATACAGAGAAACCCTGTCTTGTAAAACCAAAAAAAAAAAAAAAAAGAAGAAGAAGAAGAGAAAAGTCCCTAACTCATTTTCTTTTTTTCCCTTTCCTTATCACAAATTCCAGGACTAAAACAGAATCTTGAGTGACTTGTGTTCTCTGCAGTAGCTTTTCAGCAGTCCCCAGAGCTTTAGCTGATATCAGAGCTTATCTGTGACATCTCATAGGCAGTGAGGTGCATGTTCACCTTTCTCCTGCTGCTTACCAGAAAATCCTCTACAGCGTGCTAGAGAAAAAGCAGATTCTCTCTCTCCCTCTCCCTTGCGTGCGTGCGTGCGTGCGTGCGTGCGTGCGTGCGTGTGTGTGTGTGTGTGTGTTGATTAGTTGGCTGGGTGGGTTGATAAGTAGTTTAGTGGCAGTGGCAAACATTTATTTTTAGGTGAATTGTATCCGTTTCTTTATTTCTAAATAATTGATGACTTTTTTTAACCTTTCTTTGGAAGATCATTCTAGTGTGTACTATTGTTGGTTAAGAAAACCCTTAGATGCCAGTACTAATTCTCAAACCTAAGCTGAAGAAAAAGAGAACTTTGTTAAAACGAATTCATTTCTACTCCCCTTGTTTCTGGAGCTTGCTGTCTCCTGTCTTGTTTTGGTTTGGTTTTCCTCTTTGTGTGGTGCTAGGGCTCAAGGCCAGGACGGTCAGTGTGATGGCTTGCCCTTCATCTGTGTCTTTTCATGCCTGCATGGACAGCTCAGCGTTTGGCCAGGTGCCATTTGCTCATCGCCTAGCTCTGCCAGCCCTGGCAGCTCCCTGGCAAGGAATGAGAGGTTGAAGTATATTTGCTAACCCTTTCTCACTTCACTGAGTGTTCAGAAATCAGGGAGGCTTTAGAATGGTGGCGGCTTAACATCTTCAGCACCTTAAGAATGAAACAAGAGGCCTACTCTAAAAGATGTAGCCTTTTGACTGGGGGGTAGGAATTGTAACATTTAGTTTCCAAAAGGATTTTGAAGTCCTGCTTTCCTTTCTCTAGTTCTTTCAAGAATGTACTTTCTGATATCTAACCCATCCAGAGTATAGAAAACCAAAAGTTAAAGGGGGCCCTGTGACTAGCTCCTAGCCTAAGTTCAATTTTCTCAGAAGAATTTGCCTTGTCATTGTTTATTATAATGACAAAAAACAGAGAATCTTAACTTCAACTCTTAAAAAAAAATTGAACAAAATCCTTTTGTTAAACCGGGGTCGCTTTACCTTTTCTTTGGGTCAAAGTTTTTAGCCCTAAATGTTCTAATCTAGAGTTTAGAAAGATAGTGTAGCATGGGGGGGGGAAGAGAGAGAGAGAGAGAGAGAGAGAGAGAGAGAGAGAGAGAGAGAGAGAGAGAGAGAGAGAGAGAGAGAGAGAGAGAGAGAGAGAGAGAGCATACTGGAACCCTTTTAAATTTAGTTCTTCAAAAATTTAGTTTTTGGACTCTTCCTTCCTTCCTTCTTCCTTCCTTCCTAAAATTTTAGGATCTGTTTCAGACTGGAAGAGTGTTTCACCTTAAACGTGCCTGTATTAGTTCTCAGAAAGGCATGTGAGGCAGTATTGCTAACTGAGGAAAAAAGTCTATCAGTTCCACTCAGATAACCTTTGGTAATAAACGCACTCCATGCACACTGTGACCTTAGAGCCTGAACTTTGTAGTCACATGACCAGCTTGTAAACTGACCTTTGAGGATGACTGTCCTCCGCTCTGCTTAGAGAAAGAAATTGACCAAGTGTGGGAAGGGTAGTCATCAAGCTGGCTTTGCTCTGTAATCTCAGTTTCTTCATGGCTTCGGTAGAACTTCTCAGCAGACGCGGAGAAGCATGAAATGGAGACATGGGAAGGTAAGGAAACAGGACTGAGGTCTGCCGTTTAGAAAAATTCCAGGAAGGTTTAGATCAGATCCACAGACAGCTGTTTTTTTGTATCTTGACAGAATTCAGCCAACAGGTTTATTTACAGGAATTGGCTACAGATGTGAAATACAGAAAGACGCTTTGGGAAACTACAGTGAATTGATTGTTGAAGGTGTTGTTAGGAAAAAGCAGGGAAGGGAGGGGTGGTAAGTTTGAATTTTATATCGATTTAAAAAAAACTTCAAGTTTCAGTACATAGTAAATTTTACCTTTAAACATTGTGGGTTTTACCTCTTGACAGAATTTGTTTGTATTTTTAATTCTTTAATCCAGTTTACAATCTGCCAAAGCCTTATTTAGTACTGTTAATTGTAGATGGAGTTGGGGTCATGAGGCCATTGATAAGGTAGCCTCATCCTCTTGGGGGACTTAAAGCTTTATGGTTTGGAGTACATTGCTAATTCTTTTTAAGTGTATTTTAAGTGAGTAGGTTATTCTCCCTGTGTGTGTATATAAATAATGCTGACTAGTTATTGTTATAACTTGTTTATATTGAATAGATTCCTACTTATATATATTATTATTTGGACCAAGAAAGTAAAATACATCTAACAAGCAGTGAGTTTTAACATCGGTGATTTACTATGTTGATAATGTAGAGTCTAAGAGTTTGATTTCTTATTGGTAGTTATTACCGAGCTGAAAGAGTTCTCAAGTCTTTGAATTAATTGATAAATTTCTAGGAAAGGCAGTAACCCCACAAAATCTTCCGGAGGAAACTTCCTAGCCCCTTTTAGCATGGCTAACATCTGTCATAGGCAGTTTGGCAGTTTTGTAATCATTCTGGGGCTGTGAGACTCCCACTCCAAATAGTGTTTGTCTTTATACATTGTTGCTCTCCTTTCTTAGATGTCGTTTTCCAGCTCATTGTAAGCCAGCATTACTGCATTGGTGGTTATTGTAAGTTAGAAACAAATACTGGAGAAATAATCAACTATGTATAAGACTTGTAGTTTCATCATAAACAGTCTCTTTCTTTAATATATACATAGTAATTCTTATTAAGTTACTCTTGAATGTGTTAGATATATTTTATAGAAAGAAATTTCTTAAGAACTAAGATTTTCTTGGGATTTATTGGGTAGTTTAGGGATAGGCAGAGGTACATAGCAGTGGGTGTATTTGTTTGTAAGGAACAGTTGTAGAGAATTTAGAGTTTTGGGGGAGGTTTATTTCCCATCTATTTGAATTTCTTAGTGATACATAGTCCACTCACTCCTGATGCCTAGATGATTCTCCCAAAATGTATATTCCATTAATTCCTAAAGCTTCAATTCAATTTTTCTTAGCCATTCAGTAGTAGAAAATAACTTTGGGTACTAAAAGGAGAACACGTACAAAACAAGAAAATGTTATAGTTTCACCAAATCTTTCCTACTAAACTCCAGAAAGCAAAATTAATTATCCCAGATGAATGAGGTCTCTGGAAGCTTAAAAGGCAAAATTAACTGCTTACAAAAATCAGTGAAAATGCTACTGTAAAAAAAAAAAAAGGCATTCCTTGGTTTTAGATATTGGGCCCTTGTCCATTTAAATTAACCTTTGTCACAGCTGGGCATGCAAATGTTTTGTTTTAGTTCACAGAGGGTTAACTCTATTCAAGCCTTCATTGTGGCCGGCCTGATCTGTGGAGTCATACAATCTGGTCTTTCAGCCTGCCAGTCGCTAGGCAGGAAGTCTTATTTCTTAAGCTATCTTTCAGAATGGGGGGTTGGGATTTGGAGAAAGGTGGGGGAAGGGTCTTGGAGCATCTGTAAGGATCAATAACAGAGGCAGAGAGCCGCTAGAAAGGCTATTGTGGACACTTCAAGATAGATGCAACCCTTGTGGACAGCCCCTCTGGCAGGACAGACACCTAAAACCAAAACAATGCTACAAAACAAAATTTCCCGTGAAAACAGGAATGCTCCTTAAAAGAGAAAACGTTTTAGTAGCTTTAGTGCCTTTCAACATTTGGGAATGTTTTCATTCTGCAACTTGTAGAGCTTAGCTCCTGTTAGAAATCACTTCAAATTGATTTTTAAATGCCTTTTGTCTTCATGCTGGCACTGTGTGGAACTGGAAAGGACGAGCATCTTAGTAGTGGTTGTATGTATCTAGACACAGAATTTTTAGTTAATATTTTTCTTTCTTTCCTCCCTTTTTTCTTTTGTATTCTAACATTTGCTTCACTTACTGGTTTTCCATCAATGAGAAAATGTGGGTGGGAGGTTGGGGATAAAAACTTTGCTTAGGATTTGTGTAACACGTGTGAAATCCCTCCCCCAACCTTGGCTCTTGAAAGTTGAATTGAACTAAACAGATGCTCTTAGTATGTTATTTGAGATTATTTAGGCCCAGGTTTGTAGTCTAAGATATGTACAAAAATCACAGAATTTATCTTAAAGCACACTGATATTGTAAAATTGTTACATGTTAATGTCTATTAAATGTTAAACAAAAATGCCTGAGTTGGGGAAAGTGAGCAGTTCTGCCAATTAAATTGTGGGGTTGATGATTTAAAGGGTTTGTTATTCCTTTGCTTCGGTGCAGATTTTCATCTGCCAAGCTTCTTTGCCTAAGAACAACTGTAAGGTCCCTATTTTGCTTTATCTTTTTCCAGAGGACCAAGGGGTTAATTCAGTGGCTTCTTTTATTATGCACACTGCTTATGTCAGATGAAAACGTAATGGAGTAGTTGCTGTCTCTTTTCCACTAACCCTTCAAAGTATTAATAACAACTAATGGTAAGAACTGAGAAAAATGAATCAAAAAACAGCCTCTAATTCTTCCCCCACTTTGAAATCTTATGGGAATAATTGAATGAAACAGCTAGGGGTCCAAAATGTGACTTGCAGACTTACAAATGAAATAAGGGGGGGGCACCTGCATTTGACATCAGCAAGTTCAATTTAATTAGGCTTCTTGAATTAACAAGACCTGCTTATTTTGAACAATTTGAGCTAACACTTAGCTTAGACATTTCATGAATCTTCTGGATATCTTTAGCACATTTTTAGTTCATATCCCTTTGTTGGAGAAAAATGTAAGAAAAGAAAATCTGATGTAACCACTGCAACTAGTGCCTGCCTAATAGGACCTTTTCTTCTTCTCGGATACATTGTAATTCTGCACTTATATTTAAACCAAAGAATATTGTTAACAAAACTTGCGAGTTTAGTTACTGTATACATTGTATTAAAATAGGGTATGAGACCCACCATGACCCCTTTGAACAAAGTGGTCTTTAATGTGTATTGGGGGAGGGCCTAGTGAAAGGAACGCCGTAAATGTTTTCAGGGTTCAAAATGAGGTTGGGATTTGGGCTCACACACAGATATCACTGCAATCATGTTTGATTTAACATCCTTAATACATTGAGGTGGGAAAGACTATCAGAGGGACAAGCATGAAAAGTGCGCACGCACACTCACACACACACACCAATTTTTTTCTCAGCTCATTCTCTGTGTTACCTTGCTACTGAGGTTTTTCTTTAATATAAGGATTTAATGTTTTTACAAGATTCTTATTTTTACAAGCCTCAGTAGTTTATTGAAGCAATTGAAGTGCATCCACATCTAAAATATTTTTTTAGTAAAGTTCAAAATACCATAATTGTGGAAATGCACCTATCTGTATGTCATGGTTAAGAGTTTGAGGGTATTTCCAATGTCCAGCTGATTTATATGTTTTGAAAAGTCTGAAAAATGTAAAGGTCATTGCTGACTCAGGATCTCACACTGTGATCCATGGACCTTGAATTCATTAGGGTGAGAAGCAGGAAGGGTCAGGCCTTACCAGGCTGATGGGTCTGGAAGACTTTTCAGTAGGACCAGTTAGAATTCCTGTAGAATTTTTAAGACATCAGAATAACCTCAAACTGCTGCTATTTCTGTTACCAGAGTGGATCCCTTGGTCTCTGTGGTAAAAGCTAGCCCCTGCTGTCTAAATGGCTCATTCTTGACTACATGGCTTGCTACTGACTTTCTGGTGTTGGGGAGTAAATTTCATCAGCCTGATTCTGTTACTTGGGAAGCTCACTTTGACTACAGCAGGGACAGTAACAGCTATCCTCTGTAAGCTGTTATGGACACTAAGACAGCATCTGTGAGAGTACCTGTGACATGGTTAAAATGGCTTGAAATGGGAATGTTTTTTCCAAGAGTAGCAAATTTAGGAAGGTTAGGAAAGAGTTCTTGGGTAAGCGTGTGTGCGGCTCATGCTGTTTATACCTTAAGGGAAAAGGTCCCCAGGGGTTGTTTCAGTTCAGTAGGTGATAATCAGTACTTTGGAGCTTCAGCCTTGAATGCTGTATAACCAGTGAGACAGGCTGCAGAGCAAGCTGTGCTGTGCTAGTGAAGACTAGTGAATGCCTGCAAACGCCCTGAGTTTTTCTTCTAGAATCTTTTGCAACTGTGTTGAATGGACGAGGGAAAAAAGAGTTGACCTTTAAGACAATAGAGAGGTCCAATCATAATCCAGAATAAAGGATAGTAAAATAATGAAAAGTTGTGCATACTAGATTAATATATACAGGAGTAAGTAAACTACCATAGGCAGACAATGAATAATCAGGAATCGCTTAATGATGTCCTGTTTCTGTTTCATTTTTTTTCCTTTTTTCTTCTTTCTTTCTTCCTCCCCCCCCCATTTTGAAACAGGGTTTCTCTGTATAGCATTTCTAGCTTATTCTGCTTTGTAGACCAGGCTGGCCTCAAACTTACAGTAATTTACCTGTTTCTGCCTCCCAAGTGCTAGGGTTAAAAGTGTGTGCCCCCATCACCCAGCTTGTTTTTTTCTTTTTAATTTTATAATATATTGGGCTATAGAGATGGCCAGCAGAGAATTCCAGTATGGCTCCCTATAGCTCCAGCTCCAAGGGATTTGACACCTCCTGCACTCACACAGTATTCACATAACTAAAAAATTTAAAAAGTACTTCAAAAAGTCTATAATACATGTGCCTGTACAAAAGATGTTTATTACATATGTGGATAAAAGTTTGGAAGCAAATTCACTAAACATACTGGTGCAGTACAAGGAAAAAAAGAGGACGTTTTAATTATTATCTTTTTGACCCTAAATATAAATTGACATTGGAAAGTGATAAAAGCAGAAATTAACCCTTCCTCATACCAGGAGTATGAATTTCACAAAGACAGTAATTTTAAAATGCTTTAGGGCTAGAGAACACGGTTCAGTGGTTAAGAGCACTGACTGTTCTTAGAAGCTTGGTTCTCAGCACCCACAAGGCACCTCACAACCAACTGTACCTCTAGTTCTGGGAAATCAAAACACCTTCTTCTTACCTCCATGGGCACTGATATACATACAGGCAAAACACCATCCATACACATAAATGGGTCTTTTAAAAATGTTGTTGAATGAGGTGAATATATGAATGAATGAATAGCACATAAATGTTTGTCATATTATAAATTATAGCGTTGACTTTAGAACATAAAGCTACTTGTCAAGTGTCAGTGCTTTTTAGATGCTGCTCTAACAAGAGTCAGAAAGAGACATAAAGAATACAAGACACTAATAAGAATGTGATTTTTAGCATGTGGTGGTGAACCACGCTTTTAATCCCAGCAGTTGGAAGATAGAGGCAGGCAGATGTATGAGTTTGAGGCCAGCCTTGTCTACAAAGTGGTTTCAAGACAGCCAGTGCTACACAAAGAAACCTGTCTCGAAAAACCAGAAAATAAATAAGTAAGTAAGTAAGTAAGTAAGTAAGTAAGTAAATGTGTTTTAATCATATTAGTGCTGAAGGAACTTTAGAATTTGTGTTTAATTTCTCTGTCTAATGTTTCCAAGAAGTACATTTTTAGGAGGGCTTGAACTGTGAAGTGCTTGCTTCCTTATTTGAAGTTGAACTCCTTACAATAGATATATATGGATTTGTCTTGATTTAGTCAACGGTTGCTACCTGATATGAATAAACATGTCCCTTCCATCCACCAAGAGTTACAGCCTTGCAGCTTCTGTCACAATTCTAGTCCCTCATCACTCACGCTGGTCATCTTCTCTCTGGACATACTCTATTTTAGGATGATGCATGAAATGTGGTGCTCAGAAGTCCATTTGTCTTGTTGGTGCACGGCAGAGGGTGGGGAGAAACATCTTCCTGCCCTGTTTTGAACATTCTTTTTTGGAGGGTGGCCTCAATCTTCTTATTTCAGCCTCTGAGTAACTGAAACTACTGTTATATTTATAATGAATTCAGTAGGTTTATAAATTCTAGGATAAAAAAGCCAGACTGTGGTGGCATATACCTTAATGCCAGCACTTAAGGAGACAGAAATAGGCAGATCTCTGTGAGTTTGTGGCCAGCCTAGTCTACAGAGCTAGTTCCAGGACAGCCAGGGCACTTACACAGAAAAATCTTGTCTTAAAAAACAAAACAAACAGTCAGAACATTCCCCCCCCATAATAAAATAAAAAGTAAAAAATAAAATAAATTCTAGGATAGCCATAATGTGTTTTTGAAAGTACATGCAATACAACTACACAAAAGATAATACATTAATAAAAGGCAGTGAATAGTAGCTAAGCCTTTTTGTCATTTTCCATGGTTGACCAGTAAGCTGGATCTTTTCATCCAATACAGACTGTATTTATTTATTTCCTTAAGTCATCTCTGTTCTTATCTATAGGTTTTTCCCTTCTAGTGTTGGGCCATTTTATTTATTTGTTTATTTATCTATATATCTATTTATTTATTTAATTAGGGTTTTGGTTTTTCGAGACAGGGTTTCTCTGTATTGTTTTGGAGGCTGTCCTGGAACTCACTCTGTAGACCAGGCTAGCCTCGAACTCACAGAGATCCTCCTGCCTCTGCCTCCTGAGTGCTGTGATTAAAGGTGTGAGCCACCAACACCCTGCTTAGCTTTGGGCTATTAATAGAAGCCCGTAGACTATATAACATACTTCTATAGTGAAAAGTTGGTGAGGAATATAATAAGCCTAAGATCCTAATTTTACTTTTTTATTTTGACACAGGCCATAATACATTGTACAAACTGGTCTTGTGATTTTATTCTGTAGCCTAGGGTGGTCTTGAACTTCTTTCTTGTAACCATCTAAATATTTGGCTTTGAATTGTCTCCTTTTTGTGGTACTTTTCCCCTTGACTCTCACTCCTGCCCCACTCATGATAGGGTGTTGTAGCCCAAGCTGACCTCAAACTCCCTTACAGGAAGAGTTATTGTGAAGTTATGATCCTCTTACCTCTGCCTCTTGAGTGCTGGAGCCACCATATGAGGATTATGTGGGGCTGGGGATTGAGCCTAAGGTTTCATTCATGCTAAGCAAGCATTCTACCTACTGAGCTACCCCCACAAAGAAACCTGGTTTTTTTTTTTTTTCTTTTTTTTTGAATCAACAGTTTCTCAGTTCTCAGTTTCTCATAAATGTTGGCAAGTTCCCCGGAGTCAGTCCTTTAACCTCTTCTCAGCTAGTGTTTTCTCTTTTGTTGACTTTAGTCTTTTATCTATATTGAGATTACTACACTTAGTGTATCTTTAACCAGGAACCTCTCTTGAGCTTCAGGCTTTTGGGTCTAAACTCTCCCAATATTTTGTTTAGCTTTCTCATGGGCATCTCAAACTTATCAAAAGTCAAACAGAACTCTAGACTCTGACGTTAGTCATGTCAACATATTTCCTAAGTAATCTTCCCTTGTCTTGGTAAACATTCAAAATCCTTTAGTTGTTTAAAATCGGGGAGTTATGTCATAATTTTACATTCTTTTGTATTTCATTATCTAGCTTTATCAGTTCTTCCACCAAAATAGATCTCAAATCTACCTGGTGTCCTAACCATGTAGCTTGAGATAGCCCTATATGTCACTTAGATGACCACATTTCACCTAATGTCTACCTCCTCCTCATAGGTTCCCTATTCTCTGTTTTTCAGTCCTACCATATAATCAGAGGAATCTTGACATTCTTTTTTGCTTAAAACAAAATCACTACTTCCAGAACATAAAATGAAATTAAGTGTAGATTATGTATACATAGCCCTGTATGATTAAACTCCAGTCTGATTGTCTGACCTCACTTAATTCTACACTTCCCTACTCACTGTGTCACACACTGGAAATAATCTTTCTCTTCACCCACTTTCTGAAGCAGGTTAGTCTATGAAGAGGGTTACAGAAGACTATCACAATACATCAGTTCAGTTGCTTAACATTTTAAAGTCCCACAAAGGACTATAGAATTGGGGAGTAGGTCTAGTCATAGAGATCATCTTGACTATTAAGAAGAGAGCTGAATCTGGGTGGTGGTGTCGAATGTCTTTAATCCCAGCACTAAGGAGTCAGAGGCAGTCAGATCTCAGTGAGTTGAAGGCCAGGCTGTTCTATAGAGGGACAGGCTCCAAAGCTACACAGAGAGAGGGAGTGGAAGGGAGGGAGGGAGGAGAGCACTGAAGTATAGGGTGTAAGGCATAAGAAGCCACTTCAATAACTAGAAGTTAGAAATCTTGCTCAGGGACTGAAGATATGACTCAATGGTTAAGAGCACTTGCTGCTCTTGTAGAGGACCAGCATTTGGTTCCCAGCACCCATGTGATAGCTCAGAACTATTCATAACTCCAGGGAATCTGATGCCCTCTTCTGACCTCCAAGAGCACTAGGCATGCACATGATTCATTTATATTCAGGCAAGCACTCATATACGTAAGATAAAATATAGAAAAATTTAAAAAGATTCATTTATTATGAATACAACATCCTGCCTCCATGTATATCTGCATACCAGAAGAAGGCACCAGATCTCATTTTGGATGGTTGTGAGCCACCATGTGATTGCTGGGAATTGAACTCAGGACCTCTGGAAGAGCAGTCAGTGCTCTTAACCTCTGAGCCATCTCTCCAGCCTAAAATATAGAGATTTTTTTTAAAAACAATGCTTTTTAGTTAAAGACCTGTATTTAGAATTCACAAATAGCTTTCAATACCATCACTAAGGAGGCTAAAGTAGGAGGATCATCAAAGCCAGCCTAACAAGACCCTATCTCAATAATAACAGATGTGCTGAGCAAAAAAAGGAAAAAAAAAACAATTTAAATTAACATGTCTCTAAAGATAATATGGCCGGGTGGTGGTGGCTCACGCCTTTAATCCTAACACTCAGGAGGCAGAGGCAGGCAGATCTCTGTGAGTTCAAGGCCAGCCTGGTCTACAGAGTGAGTTCCAGGACAACCCAAAAGCAATACAGAGGTTGTCTCTAAAAACCAAAAAAAGAAAAGAAATGAAAAAAAAAAAAAAAGAATATGGGTAGCAACTGAACATCACAAAGACATATTAAACATAATTAATGTTAGAGAAATACAAATTAAACTACATTAGAATTACTTTAAAATGACAGTATCAGGCAGTGACAAAAATATGAAATGGCTGAAACTCTGTATGTGTGTGTAGATACATATATATTAAGAGCAAAATGCAGCTGGGTGATGGTGGCATGTGCCTTTAGTCCCAGCACTTGGGAGGCAGTGGCAGGCAGATCTCTGAGTTCATATACCAGACTGGTGTACAGAGTGAATTCCAGGACAGCCAGAGCTGTCTCACAGAGGAAACTCTGTCTCAACAGAAAAGTAAAGTTGCAAATGATGTGGTCTACATGTAATAGTTTGACAGGTTCTTAACAGTTAAACTTGCACTTCCCACGTGATACCAATTCCATTCTTAGTGGTTTGTGCCTGAGTGTTTATAGCAGCCTCATTCCTACCCACCTCAGATGTAAAGAACACAAATAGTCTTAAAGAAGTAAATGACTCAGCTGGGCGTTGGTGGCGCACACCTTTAATCCCAGCACTCAGGAGGCAGAGGCAGGCGGATCTCTGTGAGTTCGAGGCCAGCCTGGTCTACAGAGCGAGTTCCAGCACAGCTTCCAAAGCCACAGAGAAACCCTGTCTCGAAAAACCAAAAAAAAAAAAAAAAAAAAAAAAAAAAAAGTAAATGACTTGGCAAACATTTGATGGAAACTGCTCAGTTGTGAAAACATAAGCTAGGTTTAGAGATGGAGGACGCTGACAGTACTTGTCTGCTGTGCATGAGTCCCTGAGTTTGATATAGCTCATAGCAAAATAAAAATAAAAAGATAAGCTGTTGAGTCATGATTTTAAAAAGTTTCCATAGTGTTAGTCCATCTGTATGACATCTCCATTGGTAATATATCAGAGTAATAGAGAACAGATTGGGGGATGGTAGGGACTGAAAGCAAAGTGGCACTATGGCTGGAAAGAAGGAACAACATGGCCAGGGGTGGGGACTAAAGAAACCATTCTCTGTCTTGACTGTGGTTGTGATGACAGACACAAATTTGTATTCTTAGATCACTGTGCCCCTCTCCTTCTGTGTCTCTTCAAAACTTAGTTTTACTGAATAGTAATCATAAAATGAAATTGAAATCAAGAGAGCCTTAAAAGTCTATCCAAAAGCATTCTATGACTTTAGTCATCCACTCTTACAATGTAGACAGAAGTAAAAATACAACAATTTTAGTAAAGCAATCATAGCTTGTCCAAAAAAATAAAAGAAACTTACTTTCAACTGCCAAAAAAGTCTAGATACTTATATATTATATATTTCTCTTTCACACAAGGTGGTGGCCACAACAATAAGCTCACCTCACTTCTATGTGGAACATTCTCCCAGGACAGATGGCCCATGGGCACAGAATATAACTTCTTAGAGCCACTCCCATCAAAGTACCTGACAGTTGTCGAAGTAGTAAGTGAGGCTGTCTTCTACCCTCCCTAAATCCCAGCCACACTTCCTGAAGTGGAAAACCTCTGATGGGAGCTGGAGATAAGAGTGTTCAGCACTGTGTTAACTAGATGAGGTGACCCATCTAGGCCTTGGTACTCTGAAGGCAGGAGGATGAGTTCAAGGTCATCCATAACTTTATTGGGAGCCAAAGTCAGGCAATGGTGTCACACGCCTTTAATTCCAGCACTCAGGAGACAGAGACAGCTGGATCTCTGTGAGTTCAAGGCCAGCTTAGACTAGAGTGAGTTTCAAGACAGGACAGGACAGGACAGGCTCCAAAGCTACACATAGAAATCCTGTCTCAAAAAACAAAACTAAGCAAACAAACTAAAAGCCTATATTGGGAGTTTGTGGCCAGCTTAGGACATGAGACCCTGTCACAAACTAATTTATGCCTTACTCCATACTCTATAAAGTACCTTTACATTGCCATCTTAGTCACTGCTCTGTTGCTATGAAGAGACACAATGACCAAAGCAACTTGTAAAAGAGAAAGCATTTAGTTGGGTGCTCGCTACAGTTCAGAGATTTAAATCCATTATTATGGCAGGGTTCATGGTATTGGAGCAGTAGCTGAGAGCTGCAGGCAGAGACAGAGAGACAGAGACAACCACCACGGTTGTCATATGTTTTGCCCATGAGTCTTCTACTTAGGAGACTTCCTGCATCACCAGCCTAGGAAATACGTACAGTTTCTCCTGCTGCTTTACACTGCTTGCAGTTTAGTCTCATAGGCCAGCATAACTTCTGTATCCTGTAGTGTTGCTAGCATTATACCTCTAATACTTTGCTACACTGTTTTTTGTTGTTGTTGTTTTTGAGACAGAGTTCCTCTGTGTATCCTTGATTGTCTTGGAACTTCTCTATCGACCAGGCTGGCCTCAAACTTACAGAGATCCACTTGTCTCTGTCTCCTGAGTGCTGAATTAAAGGCGTGTGATACCACTGCCTAGCTTTGGTACACTTTTTAATCTTTGGAACTATTTGCTTCTACAGAGCATGGGAGGGGATTTTTTTTTTCTGTACACCTAAAACAGCCCCATTCAAGCATGAAGTGATCACCAGCAAATATCAGTTGAGTTAATGAACAGTGTAGTTTATTTTTATACGAAAACACAAAGTTTGGGCCAGGAGGAGATCAGTGGGTGAAGGTGTGTGCTGATATATATCTTGAATTCAGTCTTCCAGATCCACATTGTGAAAGGAAAGCTGACTCCCAGAAGTTGTCTTCTGACTTCCACACAGGCATACACACACATACATAAGACAGATAAATAAAATAAAACTTTTTAAAAAGCACACAGTTGATAAGAATTCCCTGTAACAAATTAATAGGCCAGCCCAGAGTCCTTGGATCTGTGCCTAAGGGCTGAACAAAATTTGGCAATCATCTCCCTAGGTCCCTGCTGGGATGTGAGATCCACTTTAAGTGAAGCCACATGTTCTAGGAATGTGCAAACTGTGGTTGCCACACTACCTCACCAAGAGGTGTTGTCAGACTTTAGAGTTACTGTGAGCAAGCAAAGGTAACATACAGCTTGAGGGAGGAAGGATTTGTTCTGATCATGATTTCAACTTTAGTACATCCTGCAAGAAAGACTGTGGTAGAGTGCAGTAGTTCACGTGGTATCCAGCAAAGAGGATGCCTGTTTATGTGAAGCTCTCTCCACTTTTCTTTCATTCTGTCTGAATTCCCCAGCCAATGGGATAGTATTGCCCCTATTTATTCTAGATGTGCCTTACCTTTTGTTAATCTTCTCTGAAAAAAAAAATCATCATAGACACACTCAGAGGTGTACTGTACTCAGTCTCCTGGCAGGTCTGTTTCATCACATTGACATTTAATTCCATCACTGTCACTTCCTCCAGAATTTCTGACCAGATTTGACATAAATAGATCTTGAACATAGCTGTGCATTTTTGAACATTCTCATCCTATTTATCAAAAAGAGCTTTTACAACTTTTTCCATATCACAAAAATAAGCACAGAATAAATCTTGGAGTCTTTTTTTGTGTTTATCATTGTTGTGCCCAAGTCTCGAAGACCTTCAGAGACCACCAGGGAGACAGACTTCAGCAAACTGCAAACGAAAGACTTTATTGTTTAATCCTACCGGTGGGGACTCTGATGCAACAGCTACCTGGAGGAAGTGAAGTCCCTTGTCTATTGCCAGAATTTTAAAGGAAAAAAAAATCACAAAATTACATCACTAGGTATGGGTTGGTTCCTAATTGGTTGACATTTGGGGAACAATTAGGGGAATTTCCCAGAGTCAGGGCAACTGGTTTGTTAGTATTTTTGATTGGTTGGCTACAAATGGGAGCATCCATGGTTTCTATGGCTTTGTCTGTTACTTGCAGATAGCCTGTTCTCATTGGTTGTTGTTGGGAGGGAGCATTCTGTGGTTTTTCTGTCTCTTGGAGGTGGTTTGTTGCTAAACACAATGTCTAGATACTTACTGAGCCTAAGAGGAAGGTTGTCTTGTAGTTTTGTTCACAACACAGGAGCCTAGGGGACTGGATTTGTTTTGAAGGCTTTTCCATAACCTTTCCATTTATATAGTTTCTCTCTAGTATGAATAGTAAGAGTTGCATGGGAACTTAAGGCTTTGCCACATTCATACAATTTCTCCCCAATGTGATTTATTAGAAGTGAAGCCTTTGAGTTTAGTTTACCTCTTTCAATCATAAAGGTTACAACTGTTAACACATTGTGTCTTCTGATTTGACTACTGTCTCTGTGAGAACCAAAGGTTCTTTCTTGAGTCCCCGAGTCCATACTTGTGAAACTAGCAACAACTCCTCAAGACGCCCTAAATGTATCATTCACATCTCGTTTAAAAACTTTTTACATGTTTATTTATTTGTGTGGGCGTGTATGAGCTACAGCACTATGTAGAGGTCAGAGTTGGTTCTATTCTTCCACCATGTGGGTCCCTGGGATTGAGCTCAGACCTTGGCAGCAAGATGAGACTATCAAAAAATGTATGTCTCTTCATTCAGAGCTATATTGGTACTAAAGTGTATGCTAGCATTCACTCTTTAGATTGGAGTGGTGACCTTCTGATGACTCTTTAAGCACCAAGAAGCTGAAATTCTGCCTGTGAAATTACAGCTTCCACAGTGCCCATCAGATGGAGAAGGTTTCCTATTTTGTTTTGTTCATTTTATTGTTTGCAGATTCATTTACCTGTGGATCAGGGGACTCCAGAATTTTTTTTTTACCTGCAAAGAATTGGTCCTGTGAGCCTGTTTGTTCTATATTATCCCTGTGAGGCTATCGCATTTTAGCACCTATTTGTAGATGTGAACATTTCAGAACTACAAATGAAGTGCAAAGACCATTAGTTTTCATATCATGCATTTGACCTTCATCAATGCCGGAACAATACTATCAATACCCTCCGGGCCCTACTTTGGTGTTTTCTCATGCGCTTTCATTGGAGAAACAACTGACTATAGTGTTTCATAATGTCTAATGTGTAGGATTTGGAGAGCAACTCAGGCCCCACAAAAGACTAGAACCCATGTCATGTCCAGAGTATTCTTCCTATTGCTTCCGAGTCCAGTTTGTCTGTACCTTACTTTTAATGTGATTTTTGTACATGAGACTGTACTACCTTACATTACGGTACAGCTTTGACCATTACTGAATTGTTTCTTGTTCTAACTTGAAGTCTTTCACACTGTACATTTCTACTCAGCAGACCTAGCACCATTTCTAACTCTTTTCTATTGCTCTATCCCTTGGCCTTCTCCATACTATTTCTTATTTTGTACAGTTCTTTGTTTCTGTGGTTCCCTCAACATTGTGTTATGTTTTCCTTTCCTCGTAGACACCCTTTCTCTGTTTCTCCATATTCTTTTTGACCTCCAGATATAGCTAGGATTTCTTGAAAGCTTGTAATAGTAAAATCTATTATTATTTATTTTTGTTTTTCAAGAAAGAGTTTCTCTGTGTACCAACCCTGGCTGTCCTAGAACTCACTCTGTGGACCAGGCTGGTCTTGAACTCATAGTGAGCAGCCTGCCTTTGCCTCCCAAGTGCTGGGATTAAAGGCGTGCATGAGTGAAATCTATTTTAATGGGAAGGAAAGTTGTGATTCAATTTAGCACAAGCCTAAGTAGAAGTTACTAGAGGATTACTGCAACAGAGCACAGGATATAATGAAACACAGAAGAATTGAGGTGGGAAAGGCCACAGTAACCACGTTAGTGTCCTTGAAGCCATTGGTAGAGCACCTCTGCCTCACTTCATCCCGTCTGTGGTCATTACCACTGCCACATAGGCAAGCATGGTTCTCTAGAACAGCGCCATATGACTTGTCCGTCTCATTAGAAGCTAGCAAACCCTGTCTTCAGTGGATCACGCAATCTCAGACTGTCAGCCCCCAAATTATAACATGGAGTCTTATTATTAATTCTGAATGCTCAGCTGTATCTTATACTTATCCCACTATGTCTTATAACTTAATTTAACTAGTTTCTCTTCATCTGTGTTTGCCTTGGCTTTTTACCTTTCTTTCATTATGTGTGTCCTACTTTCTTGTTTCTTCCATGGCTGACAAGCTGGCTCCTGGCTGATTGGCTCCTCTTTTCTCTTTGCCTACTGCCTATCCCTCCTCTGCCTATCTATTGGCCATTCAACTTTTTATTGAACCAATCAGGTGTCTTAGGCAGGCAGGGTGAAAGAGCAACACATCTTTACATAGCTAAACAAATGCAGTGTAAACAAAAGTAATACATCTTTACAAAGTGAGACAATTATTCTGCAATACAATAAAATGCAACATATTCTTACATAGTGAAACAATTTATTCTGCAACACAAACAAATGCAGCACATAGTTAAACAGATATTCTATTCCAGAAAATTTCCCCCTTTTGTCTAAATAAAAAGGAAATATTTTAACTTTAATATAGTAAGACTCTATACAATAAGAATAATTATCAATAAAAATTATATTTACATTATCCAATCCATTTGTTTTTGGCCATCTCAGAGAAAATACTCATCCTTTTTTGGTCCAAACTTTTCTTTTCTTTTTGATTTTTCGAGACAGGGTTTCTCTGTGGCTTTGGAGGTTGTCCTGGAACTAGCTCTTGTAGACCAGGCTGGTCTTGAACTCACAGAGATCCACCTGCCTCTGCCTCCCAAGTGCTGGGATTAAAGGTGTGTGCCACCACCGCCTGGAGAGTCCAAATTTACCTCCTATCATAACTAAGGAAAACTGCAACTATACCTTTCCAGTCTTCAACTCCATCAAAGACTCCAGAAGGATATAATATTACCTGCACAAACAGGATGTGCAGTGCAAGCCACTTCCAAAACTGGAAAAATAGCAGAGACATCTGGCTGCTTGGACAGTCATCCAAGATTCCTCTGCAACATTCGGGCATCCATCTTCAGCCTACAGGCCTAGAATATCTGTTTTTGTTTTTTTGATTTTCGAGGCAGGGTTTCTCTGTGGCTTTGGAGGTTGTCCTGGAACTAGCTCTTGTAGACCAGGCTGGCCTCGAAATCACAGAGATCCGCCTGCCTCTGCCTCGAGAGTGCTGGGATTAAAGGCGGGCGCCACCAACGCCCGGCTCAGGCCTAGAATATCTGACAGACTTTTCTGTGAAGCAAGAATTTTGAAAGAGTATCCCACTTTGTCTTGACAAAGTTCGGCAGTCACTTGCCTTGTGTCCTGCATGTCCAGTTTGGTTGGTAAATTCTCTGCTGTCAAGGCAAGGACAGATTCTTGCCCAAATGGCTAGCTTTGCCACAGTGAAAGTAAACTCCATATAGAGGTTCTATGATGTCCATTATCCTTTTATGAAGTAGTTTTGTGCTGCCAGAAGCAGACATGTCTTGCTGTCATGAAAAGCCTTAGTTACTAAGCATCTTAAATGCTGTTTTCTGTAGGTTTCTGAAATGTTTGAAAATCATCTATCGAAAACATATCTGTTTAACCTTGAAAACATACCTAATATGTCTACAAGTCTGATTATTATAGATGACTAACTTCCAATCTATATTAATTATACTTTACATTTTAATGAGCTACATAAGCATAGTACCTCAAACAAGAGTAGAAACATGCAAACATTATAAAAAATAACTTTTGAATTTGTATCAATATACCAAAATCCATACCAATGTAAAATATTTGAGACTAATAGTTGTCTTTTTATCCTATATTCCTATATCCCTCCCACAGCACCAAATGATGACAAACATCTGTAACCCACCAAATAACCAAAAAACCACCCATCCTTTTGGGAATGTGGGTGTTGTGTTCCTTAAACTGCTTTCTGTTGTCTGGGGTGATGGCATCTTTAGGGGGTCCCGAGAAAACTGGTTTTAACATTTGTTGCCCAGTCTCAAAACTGTTCCCATGCAGAGGGATCAACATATATGTCACCCATCTTGTAATTTTTCTTGGTTTATTTCATTATGTCTGTAGCCACGATTTTCAGGACGTTTCCCCTGATCAAGCCTGATCTGTATTAACCTTGAAAGAATCTACAGCCCTTTCATTTCCAATGGAAACAAAAGCATAACCTTCCTGCCAATGCGATACATTTTCTGAATTCTGTTGCTTTTTTGTTGTTGTTGTTGTTTTGTTTTTTCAAGGCAGGGTTCCTCTGTGGCTTTGGAGGCTGTCCTGGAACTAGCACTTGTAGACAAGACTGGCCTCGAACTCAGAGTTCATTCATCAGCATTCAAAACATTCGAAGTCAACACAGCAACATACATGATCCAGAGACTCCTTGTGTGTTTCCCATCTTTACCTGTTTTTTTTTTTTTCTTTATGTTACTTTATCCTTTCTCTAAAGGATTTATTTTTTTAAACAATTTATTTTTCCTATGACTGTGTATACCAGTTTTCTTTTCTTACATGCCTACACACATTTTTTTAACACATTGTACCCTGCTAAGATTTCGGGGGGGGGGTCTGGACCTTCTTTACTGTGCACCCGTGAGCCAGATCTTTAGAGTCTGCTCCTCTCGAGTCTGTGAGAGCCAAGCTTATGCCTCGCCTACAGAGGCCTGACTGACAGCCTCATTTAGTTGGGAGATGTGTTTAACTGCTCCAACTCTAGGAAGCTGATGCGCACATTGTGACGGGAATTTTTACTTGGCTGTTGTTTCTACTTCATATGTAGTGCTCACTGTGACCCAGAGCCATGCCTCTCTACCATACGAGTGAGCACAGGGTTACTAGGAAGCCATGTCTTTTTGTTGTTGTTTTGTTTGTTTGTTTGTTTGTTTTGTTTTTTTGGTTTTACAAGACAGGGTTTCTCTGTATT
Organism: Mesocricetus auratus; assembly: GCF_017639785.1. Lineage (NCBI taxonomy): Eukaryota > Metazoa > Chordata > Mammalia > Rodentia > Cricetidae > Mesocricetus > Mesocricetus auratus. The sequence goes on along the minus strand of NW_024429224.1, from coordinate 3,577,628 downwards.
GTTTTGGAGGCTGTCGGTCCAGGTCCAGGCCTCGAACTCACAGAGATCCCCCTGCCTCTGCCTCCAAGTGCTGGGATTAAAGGGGTGGGCCACCACCGCCCGGGTTGTTTTTTCAGTTTTCTCAGGCCCTGAGTAGAAATATATGCTCCATGTTGGGCACCACTGCAATACAAAATCTCATAAACAGAGAATTTCACTGGATTAGCTTGGATAAATATCTTTTTACAGTCTAAGCAGCAGTGGCCGCACTGTCCCTAGTCCAGCTTCCTTATCTGCAGTGTAAAACTAGTGCCTCACAGATAAGCAGTGGCTGTTCTCAAAGGAAGGAAGCTTCATGTGAGCTGTTCAGACAGCTCAGAAGGCATGTGGTACAGAAACTGCAACTCACCATGCTGACAGAAGGACTCTCCGTCCTGACTTGAATCACGGTGGGCTCTCAGCCCACCTCCTCCACTTCATCCACCCCAAACAGCCAACTCCTTAAACTCCCCAGAGCCAGGAAGCTTTTGTCATGTTGTACCCTCTGGCTGAAATGCCCTGCCCTGAGTGTGCCTCTTTCTAAGACTGCTTTGTCCCTGTGGTCCTCTAGGTAACCATCCTTCTCCCCCATTCCATGTCATCACTTCTTTGTCCACTAAAGTGTTGACACAGTGGATATCTTTAAGATGTTTAAAATCTAGAAATACTAATTATTGAGTAGTGAATCAGTGTTTCCTATATAGTTATAACTTCAAAAATATTTGTTTATTGTTATGGTGTATGTGCTCAAGCTATAAATTAATAAAATGTCATTCTATATCCTTTTTAAGAGAAAAATTTTACATTTTTCATCAGATTCAACCAACTTTTTTTTGTAATGCAAGTGAACAAGGAATCCTTAACGTCCTCAATGACAGTCCAAATAGACAAACATCATATTTGCGACCTAAACTCAAATGGTTTCTTCAGCTGGCCCCTGTTTAAAGACCCTAGCACAGAGGGCTCAGGAAAGAATCAGCAACTATGATCTTGATTTTTCTTGCCCGTTTTCATTCCGGATTTTGTAAAAAGGTCACCTTCTCCTTGGAGATTGGTGTAGCTTCAGCCAATTGTAATTCGTGAGTCATTTCACTTTAGGCCTGAGTAGTTAATAGCGTCAGTCAGTTTTTCTTTTTCCTTTTTTTTTTTTTTTATTCATTGATCATTCAGCCCATACATATTTTTTGAGCTGTTTATTGTGGTGCATGCCTGTATCCCCAGTACTCAAGCTTGCAAATTTGGGGCCAGCTTGGGCTGTCTCAAAAACTTTTAAAGTCAACACATATTTATGGATGTAGTGATAATATAACATATAGTGATCAGCTCTATGGTGATTAGCATTCCATGTCCTTAAACATATATCATTTCCTATGTTACAAGCCACCAGTCTTCTTTAGTACTTCATAGAATGCATAAGGACTTGTGAGCTGCTGAGTCCCAGACCCTGGCACTTATTCCTCTGGTCACCACACACCCATATGTGGCCTCTAGAAACCAATTTTCTTGTTTGTGGAGAAGGTGTGACATACAAATGGAGGGAAACTTACTTCTACATGAAAATTTGAGAGTTTCAATTCTGTCACAGCACTTTGAAGCTTTCATTGTAGGTGATGGCGGCATAGGAAACTGGAGTCAGCCCTAAAAGTGTACAGCTGATCTGGAAGCTGGAACCAGTGATCTAGGAAAGCAGACCCCCCCTTTGTTTTAACAGCCTTTGAGCCAGGCACATTCACATTGCTCTGGTGTTAGTACACATTTGGTCAAGCAAGCAGCTGTACTGCCTGTTTCCTAAATCTGGCCATCATCACAGCTTGAATAACAGGTTTTGATAAAAATCAGTTTCCAAATTGTCGTTTGTGTAACCTGAGACCTTGGAATGGGTAAAACGTCCTTCTTGGGGAAGGGGATGTAGTCTAGTAACAGCAAGGCTTAGTAAAAGAATGAAAATAAGAGGTTGTTTTTGTAACAGGTTTTAGCCTGCACTGAACCAAATTATAGTAGAGCATATTGCTAATCTGGGTGCTTATTTATTGGTTGATAGAACAGTATCTAGTTCTTTTTTCACATTTTTTTATTAGTTTTGGAGTTTGTTTCTTTATAAATAAGCAGCACCATGCAGCTGTCTTGACATCCTTATCACATCCCCCATCTTCTCTTCCCTTCCCTTACAAGAGGCAGCTGGTATCACAGGAAGTCTGCCTTTGAAAAGCCATGAGGTTGAAGCACACGTACATCATGACTTGCTATATGACCTTGAGTGAGTCACTTTAGTTTCCTAATCAGTGCAAGTTGCTTTTTGAAGAACATAAAAATAGCGTACATTAAAAAAAAAACCTTTACAATTAACTGATTTTTTTAAGGCACATTTCTGATTTTTAAGTATGCCTGCCTGAATTACATTTTATTCCATATACTGGGTTGTTGATCAATCTTAACTCCTCTTGAAAGCTTTTGTTTCTATGTTTGTCTTCTTTAAGTATGACCAAATCTTTCCTAGTTTAAACATACAGTAAAAACAATCTGCTGGAATATGCTAGATATCAAACTGTTGATGTAGTACTCTGTGGTATATGTTCATGTGGGGCTGTGCACATGTGTGTATGCAAGTGTGTGTCCTTGTGTGTGTGGGTACATGGTGCAGGGGTGGTGAGTGGTGGCAGCATCTTTCTTCATCGCAGTCCATCTTGTTTGAGAGCCCAGGTTTCATTGCTTGGGCTGGCAGAGGGGGCCAGTGAGCTCCCCAGATCCACCAGCCTTCCTTCTGCTTGCAGTCCGGGGGTTCACAGACTTTGGTGTTAGGAATCTAAGCTCAGGGTGTCGTGCCATAAGGCAGGCACTTTATTGACTGAGCCATCTCATAGCCCCTCTATATCTTTACATGGGCTATAATCCATAAGTAGTTTTCTTTCTTTACCAGAAGTTTGCTGTTTGTTTTATGTTGGTGTTGCAAATAAAGCCCACAGCCTCTACTGCTGAGCTATATATTCCTGGCCCATTTTTTGTTTGGCCTTTTGAGATAAGATCTTTCTATGTTGCCCAGACTAGTTTGGAATTTGAAAACTTCCAGCCTCTAACTTCGGGGTGCAGGGATTACAGACATGTACCTTCATTCCTGACTCAGTCACCAGTTTTTTGTTTGTTTGTTTGTTTTATACAGGTTTTCTCTGTATTGTTTTGGAGACTGTCCTGGAACTCGCTCTGTAGACCAGGCTGGCCTTGAACTCACAGAGATCCTCCTGCCTCTGCCTCCTGAGAGCTAGAATTAAAGGCGTGCGCCACCAACGCCCGGCCTCCCAGTAACCAGTTTTTAACTCAAGCGATTCTTGTCCTAATCCCTGAAAAGTTTTCTCTTTTTGATCTTAGAGCCTTCTTTTTTTTCTTACACACTTTTTCATTTAGCAACGTTGTCATCTTTGTGAAGCTCTTTTATCTGCATTTTTCAGTAATGGTGGACATATAAGTACAGTCTTCTAGCTAGCTTCTCCAGCTGCCTCATCATTTTCAGTGTTTCTTTTGATTTGACAGTTCTGTATCTGAGTATTAATGTGTACCTATGGAAACTTTGACTGAGCTCTGGATCTGTTCTTAATTATCTTTAGTAGGAGTTTGAAGAAGCAACATTCAACATTACAGTATTTGTTGTTCACAGTAATTTCCAACTACAGAAAAGTTCTTAAGATTGCTCCTAAGACTATACTAAAGGCTGCATGTATAAAGGTCACATGTAAGATTTTTTCTTTCCCCCAGAAATGTGTGGTTTTGTTATTTACTTAAATTTCCCAAGCTTTCTTTTCATCACCACTCAGCCATTTAGCATGGGTGCTACTATAAGCTGTAAGCTCTTTTCCCTCTCTTGCATGCTGCATATAGCTTTGGGGCTAATGTTTTACTTACTGCTGGTTAACAGTATTTTGCAAACATGGCCGCACATGCTTATAATTGCAGCACTAAGTGTGGAGACAGAAGGATCAAGAGTTCAAAACCAGTGTCAGCTACATGGCATCCTGTATCAAAAAAAAAAAAAAAACAATTTGCAGAGTAAGATTATGGTGAGATCATGACTCTCCCATATTAGGGTAACATAACTTTATTGTATCTCTGGTTAGTTCCCTATTGCTCTTCGTGCTGGTTTTATGGACTTGGTGAATTATGTGGGTACTTTAGAAAGGAGCGTGACTCTTCTCAGTAAACCCAAGTTGAAGAGGGCTGTAAGTACCTCATTGAAGGTGTGACTCTTCGTGGCAGTGGTTCCTTCTAGCTACACACTCTTCTCTACCTTGCTTGTCTTGCTGGTAGCACTTACTCTTCAGAATTTGCCAGTTCCTTTCACAGAGACAGAGCTAGCAAGTGCCAGAGCCTAGTTTTGAACTCAGAGCTCTAAAGTCTTGATCTCATTTGTCCTGCCTCTGTTCTAGAACTTTGTCCCTTCCCTTGTCTCTGCCTATGCTGTGGGCCCTCAAATAGTTTCCCCACCATGACATGTATATCTAGCTGTTCACCAAATCCTAATAATTCTCTACTAAGCTTGAAGTTCAGTAGTTTCCATCATTGTTCCCTTCTTTCTGTTGGGATATGGAGTAAGAGGTAACAATTCTAGTAATCTTTATTTAAATATTTGATCCCACTCCCTATTTCCTTTATGTCATTTAATTTTTTAAATAGCAAATTAGTGATAACTAATGAGGCTTTCATTTTTCTTTTTTAAATTTTTATTTCATGTGCACTCATTTGCCTGCATGTATGTGTGAGGGTTTCAGATCACCCGAAAACAGAGCTACAGCCAGTTATCTGCCACGTGGGTGTTGGGAATTGAACCGAGGTCCTCTGGAAGAGCAGCCAGTGCTCTTAACCACTGAGCCATCTCCAGCCCCAAGGATTTTCATTTTTAATGTTCTTAATTAAACTTTTTTGACACATGATTTCTCTGTGTATCCCTGGCTGTCCTGGAACTCACTCTGTAGACCTGGCTGGCCTCAAACTCACAGAGATCTGCCTGCCTCTGCCTCTCAAGTGTTAGGATTAAAGGTGTGTGCCACCACTGACCAACTTGTATTTGAAATTTTAAAAGTTTATTTGTAAAGTGTGTGGCAGGGTCATGTGCTTGTAGTGGTGAGGAGACAGTATTTGGTAGTTGATTCATCCGTCCACCATGGGTTCTGGAGATTGAACTCAGGCAATCAGACGACTGAGGCATCTTGCTGGCCATGTATTTGAAATCTTTATCCAGTGCCCTCAGCGTTCTTTTTGATACATACCTTGCTTCATCTTAGACTTGTCTCATGTTTCCTTTTGAAATGGCCTCATGATTAGTTTGAATAGTATAACAAAGCTCATCCATCTTGTATGTTTTCTACCCTATACTTGGGACCAGCACATTCACCCAAAGTATTACAGGTCCTGCTTACAGGAGTTATTATTTAAAGTCTGAGCCCTACAAACATAAGTTTCTCTGATAAATTAAAGTATTTTCTTTTCCCAAACAGTTTTTACCCAGTGATGGTTTTGTAGATAATAACCTCATTTGGAGTTTCAGATGCCTGTTCACATTAAGACCTCAACTCTTTCTCAGCTACATCTGCTATGAGCTTTGGTCTTGACTTTAAAGTCAATTTCTTCATACTGTGTTTTAGGAATAATACAGAGGAAGAACACTGAATAGATTAAGAACACAAGCCAGTCATTGGTGGTACACTCCTTTAATCTCAGCAATTGGGAGGAAGAGGCAGGCAGATCTCTTTGAGTTTGAGGCCAGCCTGGTCTACAGAGTGAGTTCCAGGACAGCCAGGGATATACAGAGAAACCTTATCCCAATTAAAAACCAACCAAACAAACAAAGAAACAAAAAGAACACTGTGTGCATTGAGAAAAACAGCTCTTTCCAAAAGACTAACGGTTAGATGAGGTTGGAGAAGGCACTTCAATGACTTGCCAGTTAGTCTGGAGTTGGTATTTTTTATTTACTCAGAGAAGGGCTGGAGGCTTTAGGAACTATGAGCTTTTAACTCCGTTGTTTCCACAGCACTCTAACTTGTACATGTTCAGTTTCTGTTCCAGATGATCGAGCTGAACAAAGAACCTGTCTTATCTGTGGAGATCGTGCTACAGGCTTGCATTATGGGATCATCTCCTGTGAGGGCTGCAAAGGTTTTTTCAAGAGGAGTATTTGCAACAAACGTGTGTATCGGTGCAGTCGTGACAAGAACTGTGTCATGTCCCGGAAACAGAGGAACAGATGCCAGTACTGTCGCCTGCTCAAGTGTCTCCAGATGGGCATGAACAGGAAGGGTGAGTTGGTGCTTAGGGCTACACTCTATGCTGCACTTCATCCATCCCCTCATCTACACCTATTATAATTTTTAGTTATTCTTTCTGTATGCACTATATAGTCCACAAACTATTTCAAGTAATAATGACAGGAATTTAGTTGGAAAGGTATGAAGTAGGACTTGATGTCACGTTGTGTACTAGGAACATGGTAAACACAAGACACTAGGTATATTTAGAAGTTTGTCTAGGTAGGTAAAGAATTTGACATTTATACTTCTCTGGAAGCTATTGACCTAAGGTGACATGAATAAACTGACTATAAGAAGCCTTGAAGGCTTAGGTAGAGGAAGCCAACTATAAAGTTTTAAGAAATGACCAGAAGGGGCCTAGAGAGAGCAGGCACTGCCCTTATGCACATAGGGACCAGTGCAATTCAGAAAAGACATGAGATTCCATGGTGCTTGAGTTGCAGACATTTGTGAACCATCGTGAACAGAACCTAGAATTGAACCCAGATCCTCTGTAAACCAGCCAGTGCTTATAACCACTGAGCCATCTCTCTAACCTTTAATGATTTATTTTAAGGAGTTAGAAATGATGATGAGAAATCAAACTGGAAATAAAAAAATAATAGGTAAAAAAGAGAGATCTTTTGAGAGCTTTACTGATGTGAAGAAAAGTAAGAGAGGCCTGATAAGATGGCCCAACAGCATAAGGTGCGTGGTATCAAGCCTGGTGATCTGCATTCAGTCACTGCAACCCATATACTGGTAGAAGCAAATCAGCTTCTGTCAGTTCGCCTCTGACCTCCACAGGTGTGCTGTGGCTTACACACCCCTCCACACACAAATATAGTAATTTTTGTTTAAAAGGTAAGAGGATTATTGAAGGACATTTAGATGCCTTACAGTTTATTCACAGCACTTAGTGTGCATCTTCTGTTGGATACACACTAATCCTATTGACTCTTATTCCCAGTTTACACATGCAGCATAGGGATGATTATGGGGCCAGTTAATAATTTTGAAGTTACAAGGTGTTATTAAGCAGAGCTGTACCTAATCATAGAGGCAATATACTGTTCCACAAATCTCCTGCTTGACATAGCTATTTGCATATTAGTGTAATGTGTACTCTTCCCGCCAGCCGCCTGGGTCCTGTTGCTGCCTTAACCCCCAAATAACACATAAGATGCTATATTAATTATGAAGCTGCTGGCCATTTGCTTGGTTTCTTATTGGCTAGCTCTGACTTAATTATTAACCCATAACTGCTAACCTGAGTATTTCCAAGTGGTCTTCTGTTACCGGAGAAAAGGGTCTGGACCTCTTACTTCTCTGGTGTCCTGCATCATGGCTGACTGTGCTTTGGTTTCCCAGAATCCTCCTCGACTCCTAGTCCCACCTATTTTGCTTCCCTATTGGCCAACAGTGCTTTATTTAATAAACCAATGAGACAAACATATACACAAAAGGACTTCCCCCATCATATTAGAATATTGTGTATTTGCTGCATGTTAAACAAATGCCATAATAGAGCATTTAAGCATTGCCAAGTTTGTCCCCTGCCTATCTTTGTAGCTTTGCTGGCAGAGCAGGGTCTCAGGGCGGATGTTATGCATGCCACATGTGCTTACTTGCTCTTCTGCCGCTGTCTGTCTGCCCTGATTTGATTTGGCTTTTTACTCCACGTTTCTCATCTTCTTTCATTGCCCAGGACCTGAGAGTGCAATACCTCCAGCTTGCCTGTTAGGGTACCTTCTTGACCACATACGCAGATTCATTATTCTGGTTATTCATTTGGCATGTGGAATTCTGAACATCCACCTAAACTCATGTCTCCTGGGGGCTGGAGACTTGGCTCAGAGCACAGGCTGCTTTTCCAGAGGTTCTGAGTTCAATTCCCAGAAACCACATGATGGCTCACAACCATCTGTAGTGAGATCTGGTGCCCTCTTCTGTCCTGCAGGCATACATGCAGACAGAACACTGTATACATAATAAATAAATCTTTAAAAAAATTTTTTTCTGTTTTTTATTTTTCCAGACAAGGTTTCTTTGTATAGCCCTGGCTATCCTAGAACTAGGTGTATAGACTAGGCTGGCCTAGAATTCACTAGAGATCAATCAACCTGCCTCTGCCTCTAGAGTGTTGGGATTAAAGGCATGCACCACCATCTATGCCTGGAATATCATTTCTCAAAATAACAAACATTGTACAAAAGAGTACTGGAAACTGTCATGGTCATGAAGACAGACTGAAGAGTTGTTACAAATGGAGAAAACAGTAGAAACATGATTTCTAAGTGCAGTATTGAGTTCTGGTTTGGCAGCTTACAACTTTCTAAACTCTGGTCCCAGGGTATCCAGGCCTCAGGGCACCAGGTACACACAGACAGACGTACATGAAGGTAAAACACCCATATGCATAAAGTAAACAATAACAGCAAACCCCCACCTAAGTGTCTTTGGGGGCTGGAAAAATAACTTGGTGGTTAAGAGCATTTGCTGTTTCTGCAGAGGACCTGGATGGCTCCCAGGACCCACAGGATGAATCAACCATCCTTAACTCTGGTTCCTGGGATCTAACACCCTCTCTGACCTTGGGTACCAGTCACACATGTGTACACACATGTAAGTGAAGTAGTCATAAATATTAAATAAGAAGATACTAAGTAAGTTGCTTCAACTTACTGCTTTTTTGAGGAGGAATGAATCAGGTGAACATTCCAGTTAATAAAAAATAAATGCCAAAAGCGATTCTCCAGAGTTGGGCATCCACCTGGATAATAGAGTGCTGTTCTGATGCCTAATAAAACTTAGGCAGAAAAATAAAATATATTTTATTTTAAAATGCAAGTGTTCACTCTCCCACTAAAATGTCTCTCAGTTGAGGTACACCTTTCTGGTAGGATATTTGTCACTGGGACTTGTTGACCATGCCCCATTTTTGTTGAACATCTTGAATGTGTACAGTATATGCATTATATATCCAGTGCCTTGAGAACCCAAATGTATCTGCTGCGTATGAGCACCTTACAGTGATAAAGTGCACTATGAGTTCAGAAAGGCCTGTGTTTAGTCTTGGTTTCACCACTTTTACCCATATTTTCTCTCCTCTCTCTCTCTCTCTCTCTCTCTCTCTCTCTCTCTCTCTCTCTCTCTCTCTCTCTCTCTCTCTCTCTCTCTCTCTGTGTGTGTGTGTGTGTGTGTGTGTGTGTGTGTGTGTCTGTGTTTTGAGACAGGGTCTCACTATGTGACTCTGCCTGGAACTCACTATGCAGTAAACTAGACTAGCCTCAAATGCACATAATCAGCCTGCATCTGCCTTCCTGGTGCTGGGACAGATAAGTTTCCTTTTCGTTTATAACTGTGAGTGTATTTCTGCCTCTTATGTTTCGTTATAGCTATCAGAGAAGATGGCATGCCTGGAGGCCGGAATAAGAGCATTGGGCCAGTGCAGGTGAGTTCTCATCCCCACTCTCTTAGTGTGTTCTGGAAGCCTGATGCTCCAAATGCTCCTGTAGCTGTTCACCTTGAGCTCCTTTTCTGCTATTTTGGCTTTCACTCCTGTGTCTGAATGTTTAAAGTTTAAATCTCTTATGATCCCTCAATCCTTCGTGAGAATTTCACAGGTATTGAATTCAGTTCTGGTTCTAAACCATCCAGAGAATTATTTTTTCCCGTTTGACCAACCACTTAAAGTTATAGGTGTCTTAGCCTTGCAAAAATCAATAGTTCATATTCCTCTTTTCTTCCTCCTTCCCTTCCTCCCTCCCTCCCTCCCTCCCTCCCTTCTTTCTTTCTTTCTTTCTTTCTTTCTTTCTTTCATTTTTCAAGACAGGGTTTCTCTGTGTAACACCTCTTGACTGTCCCAGAACTTGATTTGTATACCAGACTATCCTTTAATTCACAGAGATCTGCGTGCTTCTGTTTCTGCAGAGCTGGGATTAAAGCATGTGCCATCGCCTCCTGGCTATTGTTCATGTTCTTATTATTAGAGTAGGAATACTAGTATTTCCACTCTACTCGTCCCATAAGTATTTACCAAGTTCCTCCTGTGCTAGTCTATACTGTGGCCTGAGTTTAATGAGAGAGACAGATAATAAGTAGACATTGTAGTACACTGAGAGCTATCAGAAAATGTCCAGGGATGCTTCTGTTTTAGAGGTTGGAGACACTTGGGAAAAGGTTCTTTAAGGGGCTTTTGAACTAATCAAGAAGTAGCTGTGTTGAGAAGCTAAGCGTCATCTATCAAAGCTAGACAGAATAAACTGCAATGTCCCAAAGACAGATCCTTAAAATATCACAAGGAGGTAGTTCAATGAAACTGGAGTGCTAGGCACATGTAATAGCATGAAGAAATAAGGCAGAGAGTCCTTGAATTTCGATCAGTTCTTTAAAGAGTAGCCTCAGCTGTCTTTGACCGTGCTTATGGGGCCAACCTACATCTCCTGTTCTTACTAGCAAGCAGAAGGGCCTCCTGCATCTAGAGAACTGAATCTATTTTATGACCCACCCATCAAATTAATCACCAAGTACATGCGGAACCAGGATCAGTTTTACAAATTTTTGCTGTATACCAAGAAGCAATCACTAAACAATTGTAAATTGTAAACTGTCGAATACAGATAATACATTTTAGAAAAGAAATTCTAATTGAAATGGTTTAAAATGAGTATGCAGAAGCCTTGGAAGAGAGTCAGATAATAGTTTGAAGTAGGACAATGACAATACAGATCAGAAGGCAGAAAGAGCCAAGAGAGTGTTCATCAGCAAATTAAAAGGATTTCTCCAGTTAAGTATAAACAAATGAAAGACAAGAACTCAGAGATGTACTGACATAGGAGAGGTTTCCTGCTTTGTGGGTGCGTAACATGTGCTAAATCAGGGTATGTGTATTTGTGTGTAAAACTCCTCTAAGTTTTCTGTATAATCAAGCATTTTTATTCCTGTTATTTATCTCTTGAAAAATAATTTATTTTAGTTCGGACTAAACACAGCGTGGTGTGTGTGTGTGTGTGTGTGTGTGTGTGTGTGTGTGTGTGTGTGTGTGTGTGTGTGTGTGTATAGCAGGTGCTGTCATCCATGTAGGCGCTTGTGGAAGGCAGAAGTTGATACGGGATGTCTTTGTTTGGTTTTGTGCCTTATTTTTTGAGACAAGGTCTTTCACTAAACCTCAAGCTTGCCATTGCTGCTAGACTGGCTGGCCAGAGCCCCACGCACGCATCTGTCTCTTCCCACCCCCAGCACTAAGATTACAGGTGTACACCTGACTTTTATGTGGGTATTGTTAATCTGAGTTCATATCCTCTCACTTGCACAGTGAACACTTTGCTCACTGAGCTCTTTCAGTTTTTAAGTATCTTTAACTATGTGCCTAGTTTTGTTTTGTTTTGCATGACTGCAAACTGTACTTGTTGAATTCACTGTTCTTCCAGATGCTCACTCCTCCTCTCTAATTTCACCAGCTGCTTTGAGGAGTTGGTGGTTTGTTGACTGTATAGTAGCTTGGAGAGCCTGCTTTTTAGTTTTGCTCTTATTGCCTGGGCTTTTGGTATCTTATCCATGAAATCGTTGTCAAGACCAACCTTAAAAGGCTTTTCCTGGGCTGGAGATATGGCTCAGCAACCACATGGTAGCTCACAGCCATCTGTAGTGGGGTCTGATGCCATCTTCTGGCATAAAGGTGTACGTGCAAGATAGAGTATTCATATACAGAAGATCTTTTTTTCAAGATTTTTCTTCTGTTTTCTCGCAGGAATTTTACATTTTCTGGCCTTACATTTAATAAATTTTGAATTGATCCTTGTGTGTAGTATAAAACAAGAAGGGTTTCTTTTTCCTGTATACATGAGACTGCCGTTTGTCTAGCACTGTTCCTTGAAGAGATTATTAATCTTTCCCCACTGTGTAGTCTTGGACCTTTGTTAAGGGTCATAGAAATCTGAGTGTAGTTGTAGGATTCTGTTTTTATTCTATTGAGCTGTATACCATAGTGTTTTGACTGCTACAGCTCTGTGCTATGCTTTAAAACCAGGAAGTGTATAGCTGCAGCCTCACTATTCTTTCTTAAGATTGTCCTGTCTGTTTGGAGTCCTTTTGGTTTCATGCGATTATACCATGGTTTTTAAACCAGTGTTAAGTCTTCTGGTACACAAACACGTTTCTGTATAATTTTTGTTGTTAGTTTTTGGTTTTGTTTTTCAAGGCAGGCTTTCTCTGTATAGGTCTGGCTGTCCTCTGTAGACCAAGCTGGCCTCTTAACTCACAGAGATCCACCTGCCTCTGCCTCCTGAGTAATGGGTTTGAAGGTGAGGTGTATGCCCCCACTTGTGACTGAGTGTTTAATTTCTTTCAGCAATGTTTTATGCTTTTCACTGTGTAAGTTTTTCATCCTCTTAACTTTATTACATTTTTATTCTAAGTGGAATTTTTTTCTTAAGTTTTTCTTGTCAGTCAGGAGGTGGTGGTTTTTCGATTTTAAGCCCAGTGCTCAGGAGGCAGAGGCAGGCCAGTTTTCTGAGTCCCAGAGCAGCCTGGGTTATAGAGAAACCCTGTCTCAAAAACAAACAAGCCGGGCGTTGGCCTTTAATCCCAGCACTCGGGAGGCAGAGGCAGGCGGATCTCTGTGAGTTCGAGGCCAGCCTGGTCTACAAAGTGAGTTCCAGGACAGCCTCCAAAGCTACAGAGAAACCCTGTCTCGAAAAACCAAAAACAAACAAACAAACAAATAAAAATCTCTTTTCAGATTGTTTCTTGATAGCCTATAGCAAGAGAATTCGTTTATGTTGATTGTGTATTTTGCAACTATCGAATTCATGTGTTAGGTGTTTAATTTAAAAAGTGAAGTGCATATGAGAGAAAGATGCCGTGCTCACATAGAGGGATATTTATTAGGGGAAAGAGAATGGGAAAAGGGGGGAGAGATGGGAGGAGGAAACAAGCTTCTTCAGACAGGAGCAGCAGAAAAGAGAGGTAGAGAAGGAGTGTGGTGAGTGGGGGAGACAGAGATAGGCAGAGGAGGGAGGTGAGGGGGGTAGCTGGGCAAGGCCTGCCCTTTAAAAGGGTATGTAGTCAATGTGCACAGAAAGTGCTCTTAGTGGATGCCACTGAGGACATACCCTGTCAGGACCCCAAAGGCAGACTAGTACAGAAGCCTGAATAGCAATGTTGGGTCTAACATATTTTTGTGGGATCCTGAGAGTTTCCTACTTCATGTCCTCTGTGAATACAGATCATTAACATCTTCCTGATTAGATGCCTCAATTTATTTTTCTTATTTAATTGCTTGGGCTGGAATTTTTCAAAACTCTTCTTTAATAAGAATACTGAGGTGAGCACCTTTGTCCTGTTCTTGAATTTAGAGGAAAGTCTTTCAGTTTTCAACATCTGACACTAGCTTTGGGTTTTTCACATCTGACCCTTGTTCATTCTTTTCATATGTAGGTGTAATAGATCATCTGTTGAGGGAAATTCTTAAATATTTTCTCAATTTAAAAAAATCCTCTAGAACAGTGGTTTAAATGACCCTTTCACAGGGGATGCCTAAAAACATGGAAAAACACAAATATTTATATTGCAATTCTTAACAGTAGCAAAATTACAGCTATGAATTAACAACAAATAATTTTTGGTGGGGGTCACCACAACATGAGGAAGTGTATTAAAAGGTTGTAGCATTAGAAAGGTTGAGAACAAATACTCTGATAGTACCTAATGCATTCTTAGTGCCCTGTAAGACTTCTGCTCTGCCAGGGGATGCTCAGGTCCCATAGCTGTAAGCTGTTCCTTTTAGAACTGAAGACACCGCTGGGCGTTGGTGGCGCACGCCTTTAATCCCAGCACTCAGGAGGCAGAGGCAGGTGGATCTCTGTGAGTTCCAGGCCAGCCTGGACTACCAAGCGAGTTCCAGGACAACCTCCAAAGCCACAGCTGTCTCGAAAAACAAAACAAAAAAACAAACAAACAAACAAACAAAAAAAGAACTGAAGACACCAATGCTTAGGGAAGCCATTTAACCTGTTAATATGTTTGAGGGCTTTTCTTGTTGTTTTTGCTTATTTGTTTTTTTCTGTTTTGGGATTTTGTTTGTTTGAGATAGGGTTTTCCTGTATAGCCCTGACTGTCCTGATACTTGCTCTGTAGACCAGGCTGGCTTCTAACTCAGAGATCCACCTGCCTCTCTTCCTAAGTGCTGGGATTAAAGGTGTGCGCCATCACTAATCAGTTTATGTTTGAGTTTTTATACTAAGCATATTATTTTGGTTTTCCACTAATTATGGGTGGTGTGTACGAGTTGTGATCTGTAAGTTATTAATTGTATTTAGCTATTTTTTTCCCAAGACACGATTTCTCTGTATAATAGCCCTGGCTGTCCTAGAACTCACTGAGATCTGCCTGCCTTTGCCTCCTAAGTGCCAGGATTAAAGGCATGCACCACCACCACTCAGATGTGTTTAGCCAATCTTAATAAAAACAAGGAGAGGCGGAATTTCCATTTATTAAGCATCTGTTCTGTGTCTATCAGTGATTGCCCCCTGTCTGGTGGGCCAACAAGGGAAAGCAGTCACAACTCCCAGCTGGAGTAAGCTGCCTTCATGGGTTGGCTCTTTCTATCCAGCCTAAGTTTTCGTTCCATGATGGAGTAATTGTTTTTTAGGTGTATATGACTTAATTTTCAAAAACAATTATTCCATTTCAATGTACATATCAAACAGTTTCAGATTAACTCCTTTGTTTATCTGCTAGCTAAATCCTTCTTGCCATATTCTCACTAACATTCAGTTATTATGCTAGATGGTGGTGGCCCAAGCCTTTAATCCCAACACTCAGAAGGCAGAGGCATCTCTGAGTTCGAGGTCACTCTGGTGTACAGAACGAATTTCAGTAAAAACAGTCAAAATTATTACACAGAGAATACTATATACTGATTAGAGGAAGAGATGGGTAGACAACAAGGTAAGAACTCACTCAACAATATGAAGAGCAATGCGGCATGACTAGAAACTAGTGGTGCTACAACAACAAAACCTGAGCATCCCAACACAGATGAAATAGAAGAAAATGACCTAAACATAACTTTATGAGGATGATTGAGGCCCTTAAAGAGGAAATGAAAATTTCTCTTAAAGAAATGGAGGAAAAGACAAAAAATTGGAAGATATCACTTAAAGAAAACCAAGAAAAAGCAATCAAACAAGTGAAGGAAATGATTTAAGACATGAAATCTGAAATACAGGCAATAAATAAAGAACACACAAACCAAGGGAATTCTGGAAATTGGAAAACTGGATAAACTATCAGGAACCACAAACGCAAGAATAAACAACAGAGATGGAAGAGAGAATTTCAGGCATTGAAGATAAATTGGAGGAAACATTGGTCAAAGAAAAATTTAAATCCAACAATTCCTTAACACAGAACATGCAGGAAATCTGGGACACCATGAAAGACTGAACCTAAGAATAGTAGGAATAGAAGAAGGAGAAGTCCAACTCAAAGGCACAGAAAATATATTCAACAAAATCAAAGAAAACTTTCCCAAGCTAAAGAAGGACATGCCTATGAAAGTATAAGAGGCTTACAGAACACCAAATAGACTGGATCCCCCACCCCCGCAAAAAAGTCTCCTCGACACATAATAATCAAAACAGTAAACATATAGAAAAAAGAAAGAATAGTAAGAGCTGCAAAGGAGAATGGTCAGGTAACATATAAAGGCAGACCTATCAGAATTACACGTGACTTCCCAACGGCAACAATGAAAGTCAGAAGTTTCTGGTCAGATGTTTTGCAGACACTAAGGGACAACAGAAGCCAGTCCAGACTACTTTACTCAGCAAAGCTTTCAATAACCATAGATGGAGAAAACAAAATAGTCCATGATAAAACCAAATTTAAACAATACCTATCCACAAACCTAGCCCTACAGAAAGTACTAGAAGGAAAACACCAACCCAAGGAAATCACCTATGTTCACAAGAACACAGGAAATACATGAGCTTACAGCAGCAAACCCCAAAGAAGGGAATTGATCACACAATGTCATCAACAAAAACAAAAATAACGGGAACTAGCAATCACTAGTTGTTAATATTCATTAATATAAATGTTCTCAATTCACCTATAAAAAGACACGAGCTAACAGATTGGATATGAAAACAGAATTCATCCTCCTGCTGCATACAAGAAACACACCTCAAACTCACCTTATAGTAAAGGGTTGAGAAAAAATTTTCCAATCAAATGGACCTAAGAAACAAGCTGGTGTAGCTATCCCAATATCTAAGAAAATAGACTTTAAACTAAAATCAATCAAAAAAGATGAAGAAGGGAATTTCATATTCATCACAGGAAAAATCCATCAAGAGGAAATCTCAATTCTGAACATCTATGCCCCAAACACAATGGCTCCTGTATTTGTAAAAGAAACATTGCTATAGTTTAACTCACAAATCAAGCCCCACACACTAATAGTGGGAGTCTTCAACAGAAGCTTAACAGAGAAATAGGGGAACTACCAGAGGTTATGACTCAAATGAACTTAATAGGACATCTATAGAGCATCCCACCCAAACACAAAAGAATATACTTTCTTTTCAGAACCTTATGGATGGAACCGTCTCAAAAATCAATCACATACCTCAACAGTTACAAAAAAATTTTTAATAAACCCCTGTATCCTATCAGATCACCACAGCTTAAAATTAGAATTCAACAGCAACATTAATTTCAGAAAGCCCACAAACACATGGAAATTGAACAATGATCAACTGAATCACATCTGGTTCAAGAAAGAAATAAAGACTTGCAAAAATTTAATGAAAATGACCTCATTAACATACCCAGAGTTATGGGACACAATGAAAGCAGTGCTGAGAGGAAAGTTCATAGCACTAAATGCCTACATAAAGAATCTGGAAAAATTGCACACTAGTGAATTAACAGAACAACTAAAAGTGATAGAACAAAAAGAAGCCGATTCACCCAGAAGGAACAGATGACAAGAAATAGTCAAATTGAGGGCTGAAATCAATACAATAGAAATAAAACAATGCAAAGAATCAATGAGACAAAGTGTTGGTTCTTTGAGAAATTCAACAAAATAGACGAACCTTTATCCAAACTAACCAAAAGGCAGAGACAGAATACCCAAATTAACAAAATCAGAAATGAAAAGGGAGGCATCATAACAGACACTGAGGAAATCCAGAGAATCATCAGGTCATATTTCAAAAACCTGTACTCCACAAAATTGGAAAATTTTAAGGAAATTTTCTAGATAAGTACCACATACCAAAATTAAATCAAGAAGACATAAACAATTTAAATGCTATAGCCCCTAAGGAAATAGAAACAGTTATCAATAGTCCCCTAACCCAAGCAAGCCCAGACCCAGATGGATTCAGTTCAGAATTCTATCAGATGTTAATAGAAGATCTAATGCCAAACTGTTTTTTATGAGGCTACAATTGCTTTGATACCCAAACCACACAAAAACATAACTAAGAAAGAGAATTACAAACCAATTTCCCTCATGAACATAGTTTGCAAAGATACTCAATAAAATACTGGTAAACTAAATTCAAGAACACATCAAAAAAATCATCCACGATGACCAAGTAGGATTCATCCCAGAGACGCAGGTATGGTTCAACATAACAAAAATCCATCAATGTAATCCACCATATAAACAAACTGAAAGAAAAAAACCACACGATCATCTCACTAGGTGTTGAAAAAGGCCTTCGACAAAATTGAACACCCATTCATGATAAAGGTCTTGGAGAGAATAGAGATACAAGGAACATACCTAAACATAATAAAAGTAATATACAGTCATCCAACAGCCAACATCAAACTGAATGGAGAGAAACTCAAAGCAACCCCACTGAAATCAGTAACAAGACAAGGCTGTCCATCCTCTCCATATCTATTCAACATAGTACTTGAGGTTCTAGCTATAGCAATAAGACAACAAAAGGAGATCAAAGGGACACAAATTGGAAAAGAAGAAGTCAAACTCTTCACTATTTGCTGATGATATAATAGTATACATAAGTGACCCCCAAAATTCTTCCAGAAAATCCCTACAACTGATAAACACCTGCAGTAATGTAGCAGGATACAAGATTAGCTTAAAAAAAAAAAAGAAAGAAAAATCAGTAGCCCTCTTATATACAGATGACAAACGGGCTGAGAAGGAATCAGAATTATAGAGGCTATTTTAGTGATATGTCACTATAAGTGTTCTGTAACAATGACAGCCCAATTTGGTGATACAGACCTACAGTTTCTGATACTAGGAAGTCTGAAGTAGAAGGACTGCTTGAATCTAAGAATTTCAGACTAGCCTGGGCACTGTCTCAAACAAAGCAACCCATGCTCAGTCTTCTGTAACTGTTAGTCTTGCTAGATTCTCAGGAAGAGTATCTGATTTGGTTAATCCTCACAAGAATCCAGTGATATGGGAATTTTGTTCTATCTACAAAACAGATGGAGGTACTTTACTTAAGATAATTCAGTAATGCCGGGTGGTGGTAGCACAAGCCTTTAATCCCAGCACTTGGGAGGCAGAGGCAGGTGGATCTCTGTGAGTTCGAGGCCCGACTGGTCTGACAGCCTCCAAAACAATACAGAGAAACCCTGTCTCATAAAACCGAAAAAATTAGAAAAAAAAAAGATAATTCAGTAACTTTGCCAAGGTTGTGCTACAGGTGGTATACTCTGGATTTGAAAAAAGGTGGTCTGCTTCCAGAATTTATACTATTAGCCAGGATTCCCTCCTTTCTCAGAATTCACATAATTATGAATAGTAAATAATAACATAATTTTATAAAGTAGATAACATTCAGTATTGGGTAGGGGAAGTAGGAGATTGCCACTGAAGAATGAGTTTTAGTTAGGAAAGTGAAGACTCAAAGACAAGATTTGAGGAATAGACTTTGTGCCTTGAAGGTAGGATAAATGGGCAAGGGGAAAGTCACGGTTCTAGAAGGCAAGTGTCCACAAAGATTATGTCCAAATATACTGAACATATCCAAAGAAGTCCAAAGAGTATGAGAGACCTGAAGTATAAACCCTGAGGCCTACAGAGAGAACAGGTGGTTATCTATAGTACCAGGTCTAACATGTCCATTTCTTGTCAAGATATCAGAAGAAGAGATTGAAAGAATCATGTCTGGACAGGAGTTTGAAGAAGAAGCCAATCACTGGAGCAACCATGGTGACAGTGACCACAGTTCCCCTGGGAACAGGGCTTCAGAGAGCAACCAGCCCTCACCAGGCTCCACACTGTCATCCAGGTGAGCTAAAGGGAAACCCAGTATCATCACCTGGGGGCTATCCAGTGAGTAGCCCTCCAAAGAACCTCCGGTAGAGTGCTCCTCTACAAGGCTGTCTCAGCCTTTGTGCCCTTCCTCTCAGGATCCTGGAGACCTGGATGGTGTAGGCCAGCTTTCCAAGCCCAGTCTTTTGCAGACTGATGAGTGCCACTTCTGTGCATGTTCATGTGGGCTTCGTCCCGTAGAGTAATGTTTCAGTACACTGACTGCAGAACTGAGTTGACAGTTTTACTGACTCACCAGAGTTGCTGTTATGGGGAATTCAAGATTAAAGCCTTTTGAGGCAATCATGCTTTCTTAAGTTAGGTATAACTTCTAGGTACAATGGGATGGCTCTTCACCCCAGAAATCTTTCATACAGGACAAGAATTAACATGTATTTACTTGAAATTTCACATTAGTAGGAGGTTGGAAAGATGCCACAGCAGTTAAGAGCACTGGCTGCACTTCTACAGGTCCTGAGTTCATTTCTCAGCACCCATATAGTAGCTCACAGTCATTTGTAATAGGATCTGATGACTTCTTCTGATGTATAGACAAACATGCAGACAGAACACTCATACATAAATAAATCTTTAAAAGAATAAAATAAATAAAAAATATAATGTCACAGAGTAGGGGCCTGTTTAGATAACTCAGTCAGTAAAGTGCTTGCTCTGCAATCATGAGCCCTAGGTTCGATCCCCAACACCCACTGCCATATGCAGTGAGGAATATATAGACTTTGTCTCCTCTTAGCACTAGGAAGACTGGCCACTGGGGCTTACTGGCCAGATAATTTAGCTGAATTGGTGTGGCCCAGGTCCTGTTAGATAACCTATCTCAAAAGCATAAGGCGGAAAGCCATTGAGAAAGACACTTGATGGGTGTCAACCTCAAGCCTATACACACATGCAAATGATAAAGAAATTCTCTTTTGAGTAACGGTCATTCCAGAACCTGTCTCCAATAAAGGAACAAAAATGTAAAAGGTTATATAGTAACTGTTTAAACTTGTTAAGCCTGACCTAGGACCCAGCTCCCCAGCTCTGCCTTAGTGCCTCTTCTAATAAATCTTAATTTACCAAGAATAGGTCCTAGGCTAGATCTGGCCTATAGGGTATAGTTTGCCATACTCAGTTATAGCAGATATATCTAGAAAAAACTAAATGATGGGCTGGTGAGATGGTTCATCAAGTAAAGGCACCTGCTGCCAAGCCCGACTCAGACAACCCAGGATCCACAAAGTGAAAGAAGGTAAATCCCAATAGTTTTCCTCTCACTTCTACACATTCACTGTGAAATTCACTCACTCATAAACTCTTACAAATACATAGATATCTGCTTTTTATAGTTAATTGAGAAAATGGTTAGACTTTTCCAAAAAAGAGGAACCAGGGAGGAATCTGCCTTCCTCTTCAGATTCAGTTAGAGCTTTTTATTCCTTCAGTTTTTCCCTTGTTCTTGCTTTTTAGTAGTTAGGGACTTAAGGACCTCTAGCTATATTCCATGCTAGGTAGTAGATTTGGGTTTTTTGTTTGTTTGTTTTTTGTTTTGTTTTTTGGAGACAGGATTTCTCTGTATTGTTTTGGAGGCTGTCCTGGAACTCGCTGTGTAGACCAGGCTGGCCTCGAACTCACAGAGATCCACCTGCCTCTGCCTCCCGATTGCTGGGATTAAAGGTGTGTGCCACCAACGCCCGGCCATAGATTTGGTTTTTGGACTAAGTCAACTTAGCCTGTCCTGTACCTTTGTTTTCATAACAGTAAAGCCATAATATAAACACACTTTTTTGTCACAATAGACTACTGGTATACGTTAAAAACTCTTCCAAGCTAGGCTTGGTGGTGAAGACCTACTATCCCAACTACCTACGAGGTTGAGGCAGGAGGCTCATAACTTTAAGACCTGCCAGGGCTACAGAGTGAATTCAGAGTTAACCCTGGCAACTAGCACTGGAGACAGGGTCTCCAAATATAATGTTAGAAGATAGAAGAGCACTAGGATATGGCACAGTGACAAAACACCTGACTGATATGAGCGAGGTGCTAGTTGTAACATCAGTACAAAACTTCATCCAATCCATATTTATTTATCTCCCCTATTCTGCTGGTCACTGAGTTTTCAGCGTTGAGCCCCATGTTCCCATACCCACACAGAGTCCTTGTCTCACGGATGGAATGTAATAAGGTAGATAATGCATGAAACCATTAATTTTGTCCCATGGCTTGATTAGTCACAGACTTCATGACCAGAGAGCACCTCAGCCATCTCCTGACTTACTCCTTTGAGCAGGTGCTTAACTTAACTACTATGACTTTTTTCCTGATGTGAAGTTTTTCTCTCCAATAGATCTGTGGAACTAAATGGATTCGTGACATTGAGAGATCAGTACATGGGGATGTCAGTGCCTCCACATTATCAGTACATACCACACCTTTTTAGCTATTCTGGACACTCACCGCTTCTGCACCCACAAGCTCGAAGCCTGGACCCTCAGTCCTACAGCCTAATTCACCAGCTGATGTCAGCAGAAGACCTGGAGCCATTGGGCACACCCATGCTGATTGAAGATGGGTGAGTGAACTCTGTCCTGCTTGGCCTCCTTGCAGTCTCAAAATGTCCCTACAATGCTCCAGTTGTATACCTAGCTTTGTCAATGAAGGCATTGGTCCATCAATGTTTCCTTAAGCATCTTTTCTCAGAGTTCAGGTTACTTTTTCAATCTCTAAGAAATGGGGATTGAAGGGCCTTCATTTCTTTGTGGGTCTAGGTAAACCAAGCCCTGAAATGGTTGCCTTTGTGCCAGAAATAAGCTCTATATCAGGCCTAAGGTTTTTAAATCATTCAAGCCCTAATTGGTTGTTTTGTTGTTGTTGTTTTGTTTCTCAAGACAGAGTTTCTCTGTGTAACAGCTCTGGCTGCTCTGGAACTTAATTTGTAGACCAGGCTGGCTCATTTGAAATCTTGTCTGCCTCTGCCTCCTGAATGCTGGGATTAAAGGCGTGCAGTCCTAATTGGTTGTGACCTGTCTGTATCCCTAGCTAACATGCCCATGAGTAATCCATGGCATGTGACTGGCAGCTTTTGTTACAGGCCTAAATGTCTGAAAGAGATACCACAGTCTGCATTTGACTCTATCTGAGTGTTACATAGTTCAGCATGTGGGCCACCCATTCTTGCACGCATTACTTTATAGGTAGAGAACATGGATTGCTAAATAAAGTCTTTAATCTTAGGCCTCCTAGAGGGTACTCTGAGGTTCTCAGCTAGGATGGAGTTTCAGAAGAGTAGACTTAAATACATACAGAAAGGATCCCACAAAGCTTTTATGGAGGGCATGAAAAAGAGGGTGCAAGTGCCGGGCGTTGGTGGCGCAGGCCTTTAATCCCAGCACTCGGGAGGCAGAGGCAGGTGGATCTCTGTGAGTTCGAGGCCAGCCTGGTCTACAGAGCGAGTTTCAGGACAGCCTCCAAAACAATACAGAGAAACCCTGTCTTGAAAAACCAAAATAATAATAATAATAATAATAATAATAATAATAATAAAGAGGATAACAAGGAAATTAGGGATCTTGAAAGGAATAAAACTGAGACTCAGAGGCCCCCATGGGCTAGAGCTGTCACCACTAGGGGGCACAATGAGGACAGGAAAGGCTGAAGAAAACTGTTTATTTCAGCAGTCTGACTCTTGAGCATGTTTGGCTTTGGGTTTTGGTTTTGTTTTCTTTCATGTGTGATTGTTGTTCTTTAAACTGGGTATGCTCTAGACCCACCCCATTAGAGTTTTCACTACCAAAACTAGAGCAGGAATGAGTAAGAATTTCTTCTAAGACATGAAACATCAGAGAACACCAACATTAAGAGTGATATTCCCTCATAATTACAGAAGTTTTTAAATCTCCATTCCCCTCAGCACCCTCTTCTCAGCAAACCATCTCACTTCAGTGCCCACTACCCCCACCCCAGCTTTTTGCTTACCCCATCGCTCCCCTTTATAAGAAGTGGAGTAAAACTGGAAGTCCATGGTCAAGGGCAAGGGGTCTGCTGCTAAGGACATAATGTGCCCTGGGGGAATACCCTCCTCCTTTGCTCCCCCCACTCCTTTGCTGATGGAAGTGACTCTGTCCTGTCCCTTCCTCCAGATATGCTGTGACACAAGCAGAGCTATTTGCTCTGCTTTGCCGCCTGGCCGACGAGTTGCTCTTTAGACAGATCGCCTGGATCAAGAAGCTGCCTTTCTTCTGCGAGCTCTCAATCAAGGACTACACGTGCCTCTTGAGCTCTACATGGCAGGAGTTGATCCTGCTCTCATCCCTCACAGTTTATAGCAAGCAGATCTTTGGGGAGCTGGCTGATGTCACTGCCAAGTACTCACCCTCTGATGAAGAACTACACAGGTGAGAGCTGCTAACTGGGGAGGACATCCTGAGCACCCAAGCCATTGTCCTCCTGTGAGGCAAAGCTACCTAGACTCTGTCACTTACTAGCTTTTTGTTATTGGTTCTGAGTGGATAGAGTAGGCACCTCTCCAACAAGGCAGGGATGGTGAGTAAGTGTCATACAGTCAGATTGGCAGAGTGGTAAGCTGTTGCTTCAATGTTATGTCTACATTAGTGGGATGATATATCTGGGAAAAACAAAAATCTAAACTCTACCTACCCCTAAGGGAAGGGACTCTGGACTTGGAAGTCATCTTGCTATTGTTTGTAGGCACCTTTATATTACTGACTCTTTGGGTTTTTCTGTTTTGGTTTTTTTTTTTTTTGTCTTTTGTTTTGTTTTGTTTTGTTTTTTGTTTTTTACGAGACAGGGTTTCTCTGTATTGTTCCAGCCTGGCCTCGAACTCACAGAGATCCGCCTGCCTCTGCTCCTGAGTGCTGGGATTAAAGGCATGCGCCACCACTGCCCGGCCACTGACTCTTTCTTATAACGTACGGTAGCATAGGCACCATTGTGTTTGTTTATTGATGAGAAAGTTGACATTCAGAGAGCCTGGTCCTTAAGGGTTTGGATTTTAATCTAGAACCTAGTCTTGAACTTGTCTCACAGCTTCCCATCTCTACCCCTGTGCTCTACTTGACTGCTTAATCTCTTGTGTACCTGAGGTGGGATGAGATGTTAAGAGCAGGTCTCCTGGTTATTCTCTGCTATCAGGTTCCCTTCTGGCTAACCAGCATCCTCTAATCTTCTCTACAACAGCCCTTTTCCCCCCCAGCTGCTTCCATGACTGTCCACACACTGTTTTAGTCACTTTCTTTGAAGACCTAGGAAAAATGGGACCCTTAATTTCTGACTCCCAAATTAAGACAGTTATCTGTTTCAATAACTTTTCTGGTTTATGAATTTATTCATATGAAATGTCTTATATAGCTTAATTCACATTTAAATAGACATTTCAATAAACCACCTTTTTTGGACAGTTTAAATAGTAGAAGTCATACAATTTAAAGTTACCCATGACAAGGATAAATGAGGTATGGAAGAGATAGTTCTAATTCCCATAGTTCTCTTGGAAGGACTGGGGTGCATCAGTTTCACCATCCTGTGCATTAAATAAAAACAAGGCCAACATTGCAGCAGGAGCAAAGCTTCAAGACCTTCAGCAGCTTGTGCACAGCTGAGTGAGAGTCTGGGAATTAGCTCACTCTTTTGCTTTTCTAGCATTTCCTTGCTTACTGGCCTCAGGGTGCACCTGCCTATAGACAGAGCTATCTAATTTTACAGATGACCTAACCCCTTGTCTATAGTCTCTAATTCATTGTTTCCACCAAATTTTTGTTTCTGGTTTATAACTGGATCGAAGAGTTGTTTGGATAGCAGTAAGCTTGCTGTGATGTTCTTGGTTTGTAGACTTGATCTCAGGGAGCATATCCTCCCTTTTTCTGGGAACTACAAGTTCTTCCTGGGATGGACTACCTGTTACACAGTGGAATCAGCCTCTAGTTTCCACTCCCTACAGCATGGAAGATTCTTCTGGGCCCTCTGTAGGCACTGAATATGTTAGGAGTTGTTGGGGGCAAGGATTCTGGGTATACAAATCATGCAGATAAGGTTTCTGTCTTTCATTCCTTTTTCCTTCCCTTCCTCCTCCCTTCCTTTCTGGTTCCAGAGATTTAAACCCAAGGCCTCACATGCTGCGTAAGTACTCTACCATTAAATTAACATCCCAAGGGTGGTGATGGCGCTCGCCTTTAATCCCAGCACTCAGGAGGCAGAGGCAGGTGGATCACTGTGAGTTTGAGGACAGCCAAGGCTACACAAAGAAACCCTGTCTTAAAAAACAAACAAAAACAGAAAGAATATAACATCCCTAACCATTTTTCACTTATTTTGACATAAGATCTCACTAAGTTTCCCAGACAAGCCTCAAACTTAGAATCCTCATGCTTTGGTCTTCTGAGTAGCTTCAGTAATAGCTCTGTACCACTACACCCAGTTTAGACAAGGTTTCTGACGCTGAGAGTCTCGATTCTCATTTTATAGTAACAGATACAATCTATAATGTAAGGTGATTGAAGGAGATTGAAGAGTGAGGATGGAAGGACTATTCAAACCAGACTTAAAAATGAGGGCTGTACTTGCGTACTTGGCTTACCACAAGAACAGACATTTGAGCTCCATTGTGAAGTGTGAATTTTCTTAGTACAGTATAGAGAGCAAGATGAAGGCAGGAGAAGTCAGCCTGGTCTACAGAGCAAATTTTAGGGCTACACAGAGAGACCCTAGAAGAGCTGGGTATGGTGGTGCACACCTTTAATCCCAGAACTGGGCAGAGGCAGGATAATCTCTTAAATTCTGGGCTAGCCTGGTTTATAGAGCAAGTTCCTATATAGCCTGGCATACACAGTGAGACCCTGCCTAAAATCAAAACAAAACAAAACAAACAAAACAAAAACCAGAGAAAAGAGACTATTGTCTTGGTAGCAGTACATCACAGGAAATTACTTGGATGAGTAACATTTGAGAAAGCGTTCTGTGACTGTTTGGTGTGGTCAAGACTAGAGCACGGTTGAACAGGCTGCTCTGTGTCCGTGGGAAGGAAAAGAAGGCCTGGATGACAGCAGGGTTACAGGAAGAGAGGGCCACACCAAGCTAGTGGTGTCAAGGACATGGAGTCAGCAGAGCTACTGAATAAGGAAAGCTGTGGGTAGTTGCTGGGCAGGTGGGCACAGGTCATTTTAGCTAAGATAAAGCATCAAGGAAGAGCGTATGGGAGATAAGATACTCTGTATTTGTCTTGGTGTCTCTGTGGTCATAGGTCTGGAAGCTAAGCCTCTGGAGTTAGGCTTAATCACTGCCAAGCATCCCTCTCTGCTAGAAGCCTAGGGTGTAGTGTCTAATTGGCCATAGCTCTTTCTTACTTTGCTGTATACTCCCACTCCCCCAGGCAGCCTCTGCTTCTTCACAGCTTCTGAGTGTGAGTGCCTGCTGTCAGAAAAAGGCTTCCTGGATGATGCACGACCAGCTCCTTTTCTCTTCTCAATACTGAATCAAGTTTATGGTGCCTACTCCTCGTCAGACTGTTATCAGACACAGAGGTGGACAAACGTGATTTAAAGCAGATTGTAGCACCAGTCGGGGCCTGCTCCCAGCTCTTGACTCCCTGGAGAAGATGCTTTGAGTTAGGTGAACTTTAATGGGCACTTGACTAGTTCTCAGGCTCAGGAAACAGTCTTCTTGCTCCCTATTACTGTGAATGTATAGTTGTCAACAGGATGTGTTGCACCAAGTTTTATCATTGTTTTACTTAAATTACTGTTGAGTCCTTGCTGCCATCCTATGAGACTCAGATATAAGGACCTTGAGTTTCAGCAAGATGAAAATGCAGGCCTACAAAGATAGGAAAAGATGGAGCTAAGATTCCTATGCAGATCTGTTGTGCTCCAAAGCCAGAGCTCTCTACCATTACCCTAGTCCCAGATTCTTAGAAAGGAGTGACTTTCTAGAATGTGTGCTGGAGCTGTAATCTGACTTAGATGTGGATGCGATGGTGACAGTTCCATAAAGAGTGTACTTGATGGCTGCTGCTGAAGGTACATTTAGATGAATGGGAGAGAGCTGTTCCTCTCTGCCCCTTGCTAGCATATAACTTATAGAGTGTCAGCTTCAATTACTGACTGAATGGTCCAATGGTTTAGGGGATCCTGGCAGGAATGTTTTCCTTGTCCTAGCGTGCTTGTGCGATAGGAACCTAAGAGAAGAATGGGTATGTTTGTCCAACTTTATGGCTTTGAATGCTGATAATTTGTAGACAGGGAATACAGGGGCATCAGAACTGTGGAGTGGGCAGATGTGGAGGAGGAACGGCTGGAGGAGAAAGCAGACCTGTAGAACAGAGAGCAGCTTTGTTTGTCAAAGGGTGGGATGCGGGTGTAGAGGAAAGCTTTGCAGCCAAGCTGTGGAGACTGAGTGGGGACCACTGCCAAGGGACTGTGATGGCTGCTTCTTATAAGATACTTGGAGACGGGGTGTGCTTTCCCCAAGAAAAAGGGCAGAGCTAGGACATATGTTCAGGCCCAAGCACTTGAGAGTTCCTTTGTGTCCCCAGGTCAAGACAGCCAGGAACAGATTTGGCGCTGCCAGCTCAGGGTCTGGATGATAGCCACACACCTGCAGGTCCTGCTGTGCCACAGTGAGCTCTGGGGCAAGGAGTTGCTGATTAAGGGACAGAGCGTCGTTTGTGCTTGACCACCAGACAGATGTACTCACCATCCTCCCTGCCCTCTTCGTTATGTCCCCGCAGCTTATCCCCACCCTACTCCTCCATGCAGACACCACAGGGAATCGGAGCCCTTTTCTCTCTCAGCAGCTTAAGTAGCCAGCAAGTCCTTGTGAGGAGTGGTCTTTTTTTTTTTTTTTGGTTTTTACGAGACAGGGTTTCTCTGTATTGTTTTGGAGGCTGTCAGTCCAGCCAGGCCTCGAACTCACAGAGATCCGCCTGCCTCTGCCTCCCGAGTGCTGGGATTAAAGGTGTTCGCCACCACTGCCTGGCATGAGGAGTGGTCTTAACCTGCAAGACTCATCATGCAAGCGGCACACAAGTACCCAGCTCCTGGACCAGGCCCTAGGATGAGCTGCTGTGGGAATCCAAAGCTCCTTAAGGCTCACAGGATAGCATGTGGCAGCAGCCGTTCCCAGGTAGCACTTAAGAACTTGACAGGATTGGGGTAGGTAGTACAGTCCTGGGAAAGCCCCTGTGGTGGGGATTTAAAAGCCCCGCCTCTTTATTACTATGTAACTTTGAGAGAGTCACCTTTTTCTGCTTCCTCATCTTAATACAGTTATTTCCTAACGAGTTGTCAGGAAAGTCAGAATACCAAAGAGCCCTTTGTGTCAGGAGCAGTCAGTGACACACATACCAACAAAGGAGATTTTGGTTAATATACTTTTTTTTTAATTGGGGGGATAAGGCTATATATATACAATACTAAAAGTGTCCAGCACTCAACATGGGTAGAATGGTTAGTAAACCTAAGACAAACTCAACAGCACAGCAAGGAGCGCGTCAGTTTGCTGTGAACTGTAACGGCTAATTCAAGTTCCTCGTTGTTCTAGCCCAATGACTTTAATGACTTTATTAATGCTTTCCCAGACTGACTAATAGGCAAATTCATGTTGAGTTGTGTATGAAGGCGCAGAACAAGCGGCAGTCCTAAAAGAGTTCTCAACCTCCAACAAGTGAACTTTAGTTCACAATCAAACCACCATGCGGCCAGTGTCTCCTTGGCCGTGGTGACGAGCGCTTCTCTGCACTGCGCTCTGAGCGCTAGTTGGCATTGCTCGTGCAATGCCGCACACACATGCCTGAGCTGCCTTAGCCCAGGCCCAGTGTCACTGCAGTTTTTGCTCCTCTATACACATGATGGCTTACTTATGGGAAACAAAGACTTTGGGTGCCATCCTGTCATCATTCCTCATTTCAAGTGTCAAATTACATATTTTCAGATTCTGTCATTTTATTTTAGCCAGGTGTTGTGGTACACGTCTTGAAACTTCAGCATTAGGGAGATAGATTCAAAAGAATCGCAAGTTGAAGGCTATCTCAAAGTGAGCTTGGTCAACATGAGACCCTGTTTCAAAAGAAAAAAAGTTGTTTGGGTTTCTGCCTTGAATTTAATTTTGAAAAATTGTTAAATGAATTTGTCTTGGGATTAGGATAGAATTTTCAACAATTTCTGAAATGAATTTAAATCTACTTCTGCCATTTCATATTAAACCATGATCACAATATCAATTAAGCCAGATGTGAAAGAACATTCATTTAATCCTGCTCTCAGGAGGCAGAGATGATCAGATCTTTGAGCTTGAGATCAGCATGTTTTATGTAGTGAGTTCTAGGCCAGTTATGATATGTATGGTGAGACTGTCTCAAAAAAAAATTAACTCTGAAAAACTGTGCTGTGTGTCCTGCAGTGTCAAATACTTGGATGTAATTTAGCCCTTCATGTAAAAATAACAAGCATGATTTTATTTTTAGTAAATAGTAAAGTTACATGCTGAAGAGTTGTCTTAAAGTAAATTTACTGGGACTGGACAAGTAACTTAGCACTGGGAATGTCTATAACTGCAGCGCTGAAGGGAACAGAGACAGGCAGATCTCCAGAGCTTGCTGGCAAGCCCGTCTAGCCAGCTTAGTGAGGTTCAAATTCAATTAGAGATGGTTATCCCCAAAGATAAGGTGGGGAACAATAGTGAAAGACACCGTGGGTCAGCCTCTGCTTTCTTATGGACACACATGCACACACATGCCACATACACCAACACACAAAATGAGTACAAATAAGATGATTTCACTGGTTTGTTATTAGTGTTAGATTTGTATGCCTATTTTATTACCTATATACCTGGGATCATGTAAGAATTCATCAGGTGAAAACAAGTTAACATATAAATAGTTCAAGAAGCCTGTCTGCTCTGCATAGCAGACTACCTTAGACTCTGAAAAAGCTTCAGGAGGCTAGTCCAGGCTCTGGGTTCTCATCCCACCACATCCAGCTCTGTGTTGGTGGAGCAGTCCTCTCTCCATGTTGGATTTAGTTTCTCATCTTCTGTTGATAGTGATTGTTACCTAGCCCATGGGGTTGAGAATGAACAGCACAAAGGCTCTTGTGATATAAAGACTAAGCAAGTGTTTTCTTCCCCTTTGAACTGAAGCCAGGGATGCGAGCAAAATTATTTTATTTACTAGAAGCAGTGAACCTAAAGAAATATAACTGGAAGTGTTTTCCACACTGTGGCTAAGGTCTCATAGTGGCAGCTGTCATTGATACTGCAGGCTGCATCTCCACAAAAGCTATGGCTTTTTTTTCTTTTAAAAGCTGTATCTTACTATTGTCACATTTTTCTTGGTTTCTATCCCAGATATCCTTTCACTCTTAGCATAAGCAGGCAAACATTTTGCAGAAGGGGATCTCAGAGCTTACAGGGATCAAATAACCTTCCTAGATTTTCACAGCTGTGTGTGGTGCAGTTGGATTTGAACCTGGTTTTACTTGACTCTGCCTGACTCTGGAAACAGCAACTTGCATAATCTACACTGGCTACCAAACAGAGCATGGATTTCCTTGTGGGTTCCATTTCACCAAAGTGGAATTTCTTTCCCGCCATAGATAGTCTCTGTCTGCCCTTCCTGGCCTTTGTTGCTGTTGGTACCCCAGGTAAAAGCCTGTCTCTGTTCTCCAGATTTAGTGATGAAGGAATGGAGGTGATTGAACGACTTATCTACCTATATCATAAGTTCCATCAGCTAAAAGTCAGCAATGAGGAGTATGCATGCATGAAAGCAATTAACTTCCTGAATCAAGGTAAGTAGGGGGCGAGCTGAGGGCAGTAGTTTGTCTTATGTGTTTCTTTCTGTCAGTAAGCATTTGCCCTTCTGTGTCACACACAATCCCTCCCATATCCAGGACTGTCACAGAATCTGTTACACCATGTGACCATTAGTCTTGGAAGGCCTACACAGGAGGAGGGATGACTAGGGGGAGTCATCACCCTGCTCCTCTACAGTGTAAGGAGTGCTTTGGATTTTTCTCTTGAAATCTAAATGCCACAATCTCTATAACTCACAGAGGAAGGAAGAGGATTCGCTTTGTTTAGTCAGTTTTAATGCATTTAAACAGAGACACCAAGGACAGAACATGCGTCATTTAAAATATGTACCACGTTTACCAGCAACTAAAGAAGAGCAGTGTGACTGATGAAACTGTTGGAGATAAGGCCTTGGTTGACAGGCCAGCAGTGACTCTGATGCTCCAGACAAGAGTGGTGGTGCACGTGTCTCCTCTTCCATTTGAAGAGTCCAGTTGGTTTATAGGCATGTCACCAATAAGAGGGCAATTGGTAGTTGCTGATATTGGTCTGTGACGGAAAATTGTTTTTTGTTTTGTTTTTATCAAAAGTAGCATTGCAATGTCCCATTTTCAAGAGTAGGCCTGAGTGATTTTGAAAGTGCTGTCTCACTGTGCTCAGCTTTCCAGTCCAGAGACTCCTGACCAGGCTTTCCTTTTTGCCACTACTCCCCACTCCACCCTCCAGTGCTGGGTAACCTACTCCTGTCCCTGTAACATCATGCATTTATCAGGTGACCTACATGCTTTCTCTAGCCAAGCCCTGTATGAAAGACGCAGAGTTGTAGGGGAGGAGGGAAAAAACACCAGTGCCCAGGTCCCTAAAGAGTGTGCACTCCAATAGCACTCAATACATGAATTGTACTGCACGTGGGGAAGGTGAGTAGCAACTTCTTAGAGGAGAAGAGAGATGTGCTGGACCTCAATAACTGGGTATGATGTACATACAATATTCATCTCCTGTAGTTTTTGTTTTTGTTTTTGTTTTCTCCAAGACAGGGTTTCTCTGTATTGTTTTGGAGACTGTCCTGGAACTTGCTCTGTAGACCAGACTGACCTCGAACTCACAGAGATCCTCCTGCCTCTGCCTGCTGAGTGCTGGGACTCCTGTACTTTTTTTTATAGATTTTTTTAAAATATTTATTTATATTTTTAGTTGTGAGCCTAGCCTTTAATGGCTGAAACATCTCTCCAGCCCTTAAGATTTATTTATTATGTTTACAATGTTCTATGTGCCTGCAGACTAGGAGAAAGCACTGGATCTCATTACAGATGGTTGTGAGCCACTGTGTGGTTGCTGGGAATTGAACTCACAACCTCTGTAAGATCAGTGAGTTCTCTGAACCTCTAAGTCATTTCTCCAGCCCCTCATCTCCTGTATTTTAGATAGAGTCATACAATCAAGATAGAATAGCAAGAACACAGAGAAACTGGAGATGGTACATGTCAGGTTTCTGACTTTGTAGATGTCACCATTGTCTCTGATAGCCTCCACTTCAAAGACACTATGCAGTGTTGTTCCGCACTTACTGGTGCCTGTTCTGTGCCTCCACACCCGTGTTAAAACTTGGTATGGAGTTAAGATACCCAGCTTAGCACTTAGGGCTCAGGCAAAGGACTGTCATTTGCCTGCATTTCTTCTTTTCTATTTTTTGTTTACCTTATCCACATCAGAAGGAGAAGAGATCTCTGTTATGACCATGTTTAATAATTTCTCAATTGAAAGCCGGGCGGTGGTGGCGCATGCCTTTAATCCCAGCACTCGGGAGGCAGAGGCAGGCGGATCTCTGTGAGTTCGAGGCCAGGCTGGACTGACAGCCTCCAAAACAATACAGAGAAACCCTGTCTCGTAAAAACCAAAAAAAATTTTTTTCTCAATTAAGAAACAAAAACTGGTGTTTACCAGCCCGTTCCCTGTGTGATTTTTGTTTTGTTTTGTTTTGTTTTGTTTTCACAGATATCAGGGGTCTGGCCAGTGCCTCACAGCTGGAACAGCTGAATAAGCGGTATTGGTACATTTGTCAGGATTTCACTGAATATAAATACACACATCAGCCAAACCGCTTTCCTGATCTTATGATGTGCTTGCCAGAGATCCGATACATTGCAGGTAATATTCTGGGTCCAGGCTTCCAACCCTTCCTTGCTTCTTCCAGCTTGTGAAAGGGTTGAGATGAGCATGGTTCAAAGGACGTTCATTCCAGGCCCATCACCAGTTGCAGAAGGAGTTGCTACTCTAACCCTCGAATAAGAAAGTTGTGTTTCCTTTTAGAAAAGAGATACTGAGGATGAGGAAAGCAAGCTCAGTGTCTCCGCTTCATGTCCTGAGCTGTATGCTTTAAGATAATGAATTTCTTTTTGTTTTTTGTTTTTGTTTTTGCTTTTCAAGACAGGGTTTCTCTGTATTGTTTTGGAGACTGTCCTGGAACTAGCTCTTGTAGACCAGGCTGGCCTCGAACTCACAGAGATCCGCCTGCCTCTGCCTCCCTAGTGCTGGGATTAAAGGCTTGTGCCACCAACGCCGGCTTAAGATCATGAATTTTATATGCAAATTATATATTACTTTTTAAAAACTTTGTTTCCTAGAATTACACATACTCTCTCCAGGGCCATGTAAAGTGGTACCTTTAAGCTTCTATGTTTGCAAAGGAATTTTGTTTGTGTCTTGAGCCCCCTGCTAAGCTCCTGACAGTTAGTAGGTCTACTTCAGTACATAACCTTTGTTGTCATTTTACTTCAGAATAGTTAGGATCCCTGTTTTCAGTGTCCAACACCCACTAGGGTGATGATGTTAGACTGGGATTTTTTTCTGTAAAATTCAGTAATACAATTTTTGAAGGAAAACAAGTAATGGGATTTTCTCCCACTGGCCCTAAATAATGGCCCTTTCTTTCATTTTGTGTATCCGATTCCTTCCATGTCTTGTTGGCATCTCCCCTGCACCTTGATTACCTCCCCCTACTTCCTCTCTCTGCCCCGAAGTCCCACCTATACTTCCTGCCTACCTATTGGCCATTCAGCTCTTTATTAAACCAATCACAACATTATATCTTCACACAGTATGCAAATATCCCACAACAAACATGTCAGTCTGACAGATTTTTTATTCTCTATTCTTGAGCCACAGAGCAATCTAACAAAAGCTAAACCTGGCAGTGTTTCCAGTCACCTGGAAAGATTTTTTTTTTTATTCTTTTTTGCATCTCCAGACATTCCAACTTCATTGGTATGGGGAGAAGCCCAGGTATCAGTATTTTTCAGTGCCCTCCAGGTAACTCTAAGGTACTGTCAGGGAGAACTACAGCAGCCTTAGATGTTTTGCTTACACTATTTGTGTGCTTAATGCTCTGAGTAGTCATCAGAGGAAAAAAAAAAACCAAAAACCTGTCCAACTCTTTTTATCTCCAGACATTTCAATTGTATTTGCCCCTGCAACTCTTCTCCTTACTTGCCTAGTACTTTCGTTAATTAGTTATTCTGTTTTGAAGAGCAGAGTTTTATAGAATGCTAATGAGTTTGTAGGAAGCAAGTTTCCTATAGTATTTTAGCTACAAAGAGCTCAGTAAAACTCCTCTCCATTTCAGGTGCTCAGCTGTAAAATGGGGTAAAACGCAATCACAAAAACATTGTGAGTCCAAATGAGACAGTGCTTTGAGCTGGCTGTACACAGTCAGTATGTAGCAGATGGAAGAGTGTGCCTAGACACCTTGACATCATCTAACCCCTGTGACCTTTGTGGTACTCTTGATACTTGTCTTGCACTTATTCTACACCAAGGAGATCCAGCAGCCTGGCAAGAGACAAGACGGGCTTTCCTTACCTAGTAGCTGCTGCTAATGTCCTTTCTTCCCTTTACCTAGGAAAGATGGTGAATGTGCCGCTGGAGCAGCTGCCCCTCCTCTTTAAGGTGGTGCTGCATTCCTGCAAGACAAGCGTAGTGAAGGAGTGACCTGTCCCTGCACTGCCTCGGGTGCCGGCAGTGCCTTGGGTGGGCAGGACAAGCTCCAGAGGAGAGAGCCAGAGAGACCAAGATGGAGACTGTGGGGCAGCTACCTCCATCACGAGAAGAATTTGTGTGTTTGTCTGTTTTTAACCTCATTTTTCTATATATTTATTTCACGACAGAGTTGAATGTATGGCCTTCAACATGATGCACATGCTTTTGTGTGAATGCAGCAGATGCATTTCCTTGCAGTTTACAGAATGTGAAGATGTTTAATGTTGCTGTGTTGTCATTGTTTAGAGATAGTTCTTTTGTATTTTGAGGGAGAGGGTGGGATGGACTACACGACTATTTCCATAATATTGACAAAGACAACTACCTCAATGGAAACGGGGATATGACCATCCCACCTTTTCCACAATTTCTCAGCAGAGTACACTTGTCTGATGGAAAACACACTGCCTTTTTATCGCCTCAGACTTGCTAAGTAAAAGAGTATGCCAAATGATCAATATGGTGTAGGGAGATGCACTGAAGGCAGGTGGGACAGGTGAGGCAATTTTCATTTTAATCTTCCATGTTTGAGAAGACTAACCATCACCTCATCCCACAAACCCAAAGGGCAGAGATGTGTGCTCCTCACTTCTGCTGCACCCCACACCCCACACACTGTTGTTTGTTGAATGCCGCTGTCAAGTTTTCATCCTAGCAGAGTCCTGACAGTAAATCAGTGTGTGGGACTTGCTTCCCAGCTTCCTGGGGGCTCAGGGCTGCCTAGTTCCCTGATCCAGATCTTCCAAGGCTTCCTGCTTCAGACTCCATCCCTCTCTCCTGTGAATTTGACTCCTTGTCCTCTAGAAATGTGACAGGAAAACACCCTGTTTTGAATTCTGATACCGTTTCTGATTTATTTTCCTTTCACTTGTTTCACTCAAAGAATAGAGGGACAAAGGCCAGGCTGCTGACAGAATAGACTCCTTTAGAAGCCCCTGTTTCACCCCAAGTTATCCTCAGAACCAAATCCAAAACTTCTTTTTTTTTTTTGGTGGTGGTGGTTTGGTTTGTTTTTTTTTTGTTTGTTTTGTTTTGTTTTGTTTTTGTTTTTGTTTTTTGAGACAGAGTTTCCCTGGCTGTCCTGGAACTCACTCACTCTGTAGATTAAGTTGGTCTCAAACTCAGAGATCTGCCTGCTTCTGCCCCCGAGTACTAGTATTATAGGTGTGTCCCGCCACCGCCGCCGCCGCTACCACCTGGCTAACACTGAAATTTTTAAACAGTAGAAAGAACCAGAAACTTGGCTCCTAAAATTTGTTGTAAGCTCTCCTATTTCCAAAATGAGATCAGTTTGGTAGGGTTCTTAAACAGAAAGTCAAGATCCAGAGAAGCCCAGCTCTTCCTTCAACTGTCATCAGTGATCTGGTCTACCAAGGCCTAGAGGGATGGAGCCAGAGTGCCTGGAAGGGGAGAGGCTTTGGACTACCTCCCGTGTCCGAGGACTTCCTACTGCCTCTGCAGACAGGCAGCCTGGATCCATGTGCTTCACTGCCCGCCCCACCTGACTCCAGGGAGAGCGCTTGCCCCCCAGGCTTTGCCAGCACTGCGCCAACTTTGTCTTAGAGTTGTTTTAGCTGCTTTTACTTCCTTTGCCCACACCATGCCTAACTACTGCCATTGCCCCAGATGGATGCGTCACTGGCTGCATCCCTTGGCTGACATGCCACACCCACAGAATCCCCTTGAGCCTGTTTGGTCAGGAACTGTGTACCCCCAATGAAGCCTAGTTCACTTACCCAGGAGGCTACCACATCCTGTGCATCCTAGGTAGTCTTCGCTAGAGCTTTTCTCTAGTAAAATGCTATAGGTACCACCAAAGTGACACCTAATGTCCCTTGATGTCCAAAGTTCAGAGCATTACTTCTCAGTCTGTTCCCCAGCCTCTCTGAGAAAGAAAGAAAGAAAAAAAAAAGAGATGTGTTTCTCAGGAAATTTCCAAACATGTTGTGGGAAGATTTGTATGTGTTCAAGTGTCTGTTCGTTTCTAAGTTCACAATATTTTCCTTGATTGCATGAATTTTTGTATTTAATGAACCAAACCACATTCTTTGGCTCCAGGTCAGAGTCT
Source organism: Mesocricetus auratus (assembly GCF_017639785.1). Taxonomy (NCBI): domain Eukaryota; kingdom Metazoa; phylum Chordata; class Mammalia; order Rodentia; family Cricetidae; genus Mesocricetus; species Mesocricetus auratus. The sequence goes on along the minus strand of NW_024429224.1, from coordinate 3,540,106 downwards.
CGGCTACTTTCCTCAAGCTGGAAGTCAGAGACAACCTCTTAGAAATGCCTGTGTGCAGTAGCTTTTTTGCTTAGACCTCCATTTGTCAAATTGTTAGTTTTTGAAATTGCTTTCAAATTAACATTTTACCTGATGTGTTGACTGTCAAAGCTCTGATGAGGCAAAAACATGTCTCTCCAATAATGTAGTATTAAACAGAGCAAGTTGTTAATCTGTAGAGTGGGGGAAAGGTTCTGCAAGTTGCCATTGTACAAATCCATTTTTACAAATGTTTGCAGCAGATTCCACAGAACAAAGAGCCCATTCATTGCCAAGAGCCCTGCAGAATCTCTGAGCCAAGTGGCTGTGTGTTCTGAGCTGGAGCCTGACCTGTGGGCCGCCTTTAATGTCTTCTGTACCCAGTCTTTTTCTGACATGGGCTTCTTTTAAACAGGGTAAAGTGAATGTACTGCATTGCAAACTCAGGTATTATGAGGAGAAGGTAGGAGTGTAGCTGGCAGTGTGGAGACATTAGGTCAGCCACTAGATGTATTTGTGATTTTGGTTTGAAGGACACAGAGAAAGGTTGGAGGGGGAGGTTTGGTGTGCTTGTTTTTTGCCTTTTTTCCCATAATGTTTGGTTAACAGGCAGCCTTTTTGCTAGTGGAAGAAGGAAAAATTTGTGCATGTTATCTCTCATTCCTCTCTTTTGTCCTCTCTGATCCTGGCTACTAAAAGTACTCACTTTGAGTGAGGGTTTTTTTTTTTTCCACCATAAAAAATACAGCTCAAAAGCCATGTGGAAAAGGCGAATCCATCTCCTTGCATTATGCCAAAAACATATAGGCTTCCCCTTCCTTTTCTTGTGTGTTTGCTTGAGCCAAGACAAAAGTTTGGAGTCTTGGAGATTTGTAATTCATGTTTTCTGGCTCCCTTTGTAGACCTTTGGTGTTCTTTGCAAGGTTTAGTGGTCTCACCCTTAGCTTGGAGAAATTCCCTACAACTCATCTCAAAGCACTCCACCTGGCTCAGGACACTTGTCCCCAAGGCCAACCTACAGCTGAAGTGGGCAGGAATGAACCGCCCCATCCTGATGGGCTGATGGTAGAACTAGGAGGGGTAGGAGAACATAGAGGCATCTCTCAAAGTTGCCACTCCACACAGTCTGAAACAGCTGTCTAGCCCTGCCCGTCGCAGGCAGCCTTAAGTTGTGGCCAAGGCTAGCCAAAGTAAAGGGCCCTGGCCTCCCGTAGAGCAGACAGCTGAGCAGACACTCTGCAGCTCTGTCTCTGTAACACTGTTCTTTGTGGTCTTTCCTTACTGCTTTCTTTAATGGCAGTTTTTAAGAAATTCAGCTGTTCAGACAAGCCCTTATATTAAACTTTTGATTTTTTTTTCCTTATTGCTTTTTAAAATTTTAGAAAGAAAACCCACTAACTGGCTCCCCCACCTTGGTCCATGGGAATACCCGCATGCCCCTCTGCCGTTGGTCCTCCTCCCTTTTCCTCATGCCCAGTGTCCATGAAGTAGTGTTTTATCTGTGTCTTAGGATGAAAAATGGCAATCATCCCACCAGGTGCTAGAAACTGGTCAGCGTTGAAGCAGGCACTTCTGGGGCCACAGCTCAGGGATGTGTATTTAATTACAGGGTCCCCAGAAAGCCTGCTCTTGGCTACCACAAGTGACATCTTTCCTGGACTTGAGAGCCAAACCCTGACTACTTCCTCAGAGGGAGCAGCCTGTCTACTGAGCTAGAAGCAAGCTGCCTCTTTGGCTAGGTCTGGGCTTCCTCAAGACTTGTGACCATCCTACCCATGAGCCTCAGTGGTGCTCACAGGAGGTCTGGCCCTTCTGCCCAGGACAAGCCCTCTTCTTGGCTGGAAGTCCTAAAATACCCCAGCTTGCTTGGCTAGCAGTTGTAGGCTTAAATGGAAGTGGTGGGAAAGGCCAGGTCCTGCTCCAAACCCAAGAAAAATGTGCTACTGGTGGAGGCTAGTTAGTCTTCCACACGCTGAAGCCAGCCCTGCCAGCCAAAGGGCTCTCTTGCTCTTTGGTGACCTTTTTCTTAGCTGAAATATAATAGGTGATAATGTTTTTAACTCAAATTTCCATGATTTAAAAAAAAAAAACTACCTCTTAATTGACATCCTGATGGATTCCCCTCTGAGGAGTCTGTGGGAAAAGAATAGCTCCCGTGTGTTTACATGTTTCTGTCGGGAACGAAACCCTGGACTGTTGGTGTTATTGTCTGTGTTGCCTGTGATAGGGGCTTGTGGCTGTATTGTACTGTCTGGGCAGTGTCTAGAGAGTTCTCTCCACCTGCCCAGCTAGGGACAAGCCACCCTGGAAGAGGCCTTCTTACGCTCCATAGCTTGGATTTCAGGGGCTTTGATGGCAAGTGCATCATGGGCCTACCTTAGGCTACCTGCCAGTCCTCCCACGGCCCTACATAGGAATCGAATGAATAGGATGTCTCTGAGCCCTTGTTCCCAAAGGGCCGGCCAAGGGCTGCCTGCCAGCCTGGCTCCATCAACCCTGCATGACCAAGTGATAGTTGGCGGGCTCTGCAGGCTGCTCAGGCCCTCTGCTACCTCCCACACTTGCCTGCGGGCAAGGGGTGGACCCTGTTCTGTGAATTAACTACCTGTGGAAATGTGACCAATTAGTGTGAAATGCATGTTTAGCGAGCATTAGGTACTGTATTTGAACCAATAAATGTGAATCCTCTGCACATACCATCTGTCTGTGAAGCTTATCTGGGGCTTGGGGGAGGGATGGCAGGGATGGCCGAGTGTCCTGAGGCGTGGACTCCTGCTTATAGCCAGCACCATGTATTCTGTTGCAGAGAGCCTGGCAGAAAAGCTCTGCCCTAGTGTCTCAGTGGCTGTTGTCTGCTGGGCTCTGTGTTGCTTTTCCATAAATCTAGACCACAGGGAGCTTCAAGGGCTATTGCCTTTTCATTCTGTAGATGAAAAAACTGAGGCTGAGAATGGTAAAAAGACTTGCACAATTAGGGGATAGCCTGGTGGGAGATGCATAGACCTTTAAAGTACTGTGAGGAGTGCTGGGACTTGGGATGGGGACAGGTAGTAAGAAACTTTTTAAAAAGGCGGGGGGGGGGTCCTTCCCTGATGAGATTGGTTCTGAAGGTCATCAAAGCGAGAGCTATGCACCACTGCAGCATGCTCCAAGATCCCATAAAACAAGAGAATTTAACAAGAGGTTGAGTCTGGGGGCGCCTTGGGCCCTGGAGCACCGCTGAACGGAGTTGGGAGTGGGAGAGAAGTCATCTGCTGAGTGTGAGCTGTATCAGAGACAGTGTGCTGGATGATGCCGACCTGCCTGGCCTACTCGGTGACTTCTTTTTTATAACTTATGTAGGATGTGAGCAAATAGTGACGAGGAGGTCAAGGGACATGGCCAGAGGCAACACAGTGTCTAGAGCCCAGATCTACCAGCCCCAAAGCCCAGCCATCTTGTGATCCTTCTCACACACTCAGGCTGGGTGATGCTGTAAAGACAGAGGGAGGCTCCTCGATGACAAGATAAAGGCTAGAGAAGTCTCCTCGGTCTATTAAATTGTTGTGCGTGAAACAGGGGCACCCAGCTGCCTTCTATGCTCCGTGCCCAGCACAAGGTACCAGAGAGCCCTTGAGGCTTGAAAGAGGTGATTTGAAACAAAGGAGCCACGGAAGGAGGAGGTAATAGGCTGTCTTCAAGAGGGAGCCCATAGAAACGGGCACAAGGAGAAGGGAGTGCACCGGCTGCCTAGTGACAGCTGCACCCTATAACCCGCACCACACCCCGTCGTCCCTCTTTCTCTGAAGCAAACGGGCTCGGGGAAGTTTTGCCTGAGATGACACACGAACAAGCAGCAGAGTTAGCTTTGGAATCCAGGTCTATCTGATACCAAAGTTACAACAGCTTCCTCCCTGCTCCTTCAGCAGTTTTGAGCACAAATGGGGTTTGTAACAGCTTAGGAACGAACAGCCTTTGGTTGAACCTTTCTCTGTTCAAAAACAAACCAATGAAAGATTAATCCTGTAAACTGTATATACAAGCCTAATCGGGCTAAAAAGCAGTGATATCCCCAAGGCCCTGGGGTACCACAAACAGTCTATATGATTTTTGTGAACATAGCCACTCATGAAGGCTCTGTAAAAAAAAAAAAAAAGGAAAGAAAGAAAAAAACCAGTCTGTGGCCAGAAACTGAAGAAAAGCCACTCTTTATTTTCCTCCCATATTCCCAAGCTCCCTTTGCATAGCCAAGGCTGCAGGAAGTCTTACCTTTTAGCCCAACCAGGTTGTACCAGAAATACCAGTCCATCATTTACTTATTTTTCCATGAAAGTTCTGTTGGGTCAACATTCCATGGGATAAAGTGTAGGACAGTGCTCTCCCAATACCTAAGTGGCTTCTTAAGTAGTGATAAGCTATGAGCTTCCCGTGTAGGAGGTGACAGTCTAGGAAGAAGGAAGAGTGGACAGGTATACCACAGTGTGATACACAGACATAGACTGTAGTGACATCCATGAGGTCACTTACTCCCCAGAGCAGCCCAGTAATCCCAAGTTACAATTAAGATAGCTGAAGAAGCCCAGAGAGGGTAGTTTGTATAGGTGACCTAACTAGGGAACTTTCACGAGTGAGTAGAAATGAGTGCCGAGTGCCTATTGGAAGTGTGTCCACTGGACTCACCAAGCTGGAGATAAGCATGTTTCTGTGTAACCAGCAGTAGGAGCTGGATGCTTCAGGTTCCATCAGTGAAGCCAGAAACATCCAGAAATGATGGCAGGGGATGGTGGTGGGATTCGAGTGGTCTGGCTGCAAGGAGTCCTTTCCAAGGTTTACTTCCTTGGCAACTGTGAGATGAGACAGGATGAGCATCATCAAGGGGTCTCAACTCATCCCCTACACATTGGTATTTAGCACTGACCCAGAAAGATGCCTCTGTGGTCCCCACTTTGCCCTGTCCATCTGCAGAGGATGGTACCTGTGGCTCAGGAGGTTAGGAATGACAGTGGCTTACTGAAGTCCATCCATACAAGGAGGCTGTTTGCTGAAGTTGCAGCCCCCTCCACCTCAGCAACAGAGGCCCAGCAAAGCCCGGAGCCTCCTCTCTGCTCCACCTGGCCTTGGCCTGGCTGTCCATCAGGAATTTGGGTGCAGTGACAATCAGCCTGCCAGCTCCTGTGGCAAAAGTGCCCAACTGCCAGACCCAGGGCTCCTGGAGACTTTGTTCCCTTGGCAACAAGTCTCACCATGGAGACCACAGCCCCATCCTTGCCCTCCTTGCAAGCTCCCTCTCCACAAGCCTTCCCTGCTCTGCACCCAGTCCTAAGAGCGTGTAGCTATGGCGGAGTGCAGTGAGGAGGCACAGTCAACAGGAGCCGCCCAATTCTGAACATCCACTTTATGCCCGGAAGGCTCTGCGGTGGCCACATCACCGTCTCATTTTGGCTGAAAGCCAGGCAGGCACCAGACAGAGGTCTCAAAGCTGTTCAGTACAGGAGCTGGCTGAAACTTGCATCCCAGGCTTTAGATTTTCTCCCTGTGGCCAGGATAGCCTTAGGCCACAGTCTAGCTAGGACCAGGTAGCTGGGTAGGAACACACACACACACACACACACACACACACACACACACACACACATCTCCCTATTAGCAGCACAAACTATTGCGGCAGCACTTTGAGATCCAGGCTAGATCCAACGTCAATGGAGGAGTTGCACTATTTTAAGACAGGACTGCAGGGCCTCATGTGGGCACAGGGAGGGTGGCCTCAGGCTCTTGGCTAGCTTCCCGGAAGTCACCATGGCCTCCCTCCTCTCCCCCAACAGCTTTCTGAGGCAGTCACTTCCCTACAAACAGGAAGGAGGTCCTCAGGCCAAGACCTCCAGCCCCAGCTTCCTTCCCTTCCCCCACCCCAGCCTTCTCTACTACATGGGGGAGCCCACCGGATCCTGGTCGTGTAGCTACTGGGGATGACTTCCTAGGTGGTCAAAAGAGGGCCTAAATGTATCCTGCTCCAGTCACCCCATGGCTTCGGACAGGCTTCCCCTTTCCCGGGCCTTTGGTTCCTTCACCACAGTCTGACTTCTCATGAACTTTCCCATTGGGGTGATCACTGAGTCAGAAGAGCAGGGGTGTCCCCAAATTTGGTCTCATTCAAAGACCCTGGAGAAAAAGCAGAGAAGCATACTAGAACCCTGAAAGCAGAGAGAAACCGATTGGGACAATCCAGGAGAAAGACGTGGGAATAAACAGACTCATCAAGACGGAGACGGGCAGAGAAAGCCAAGAGATACCAACAATGACTGCGAGGGCTAGGTCCAAGAGAGCAGGGGTACGCTGAGTGGCAGCTCTGGCTACCCCCCAAGCACAGGCTTAGTCTCCGAGCTGTGGGGGGCCTACCGGCTGCAGAACTGGAGAGGAATGCGGGGAGCAAGGCTGGGTCACCTCTTGAGGGCCAAGCGTGTGCGCTCTGAGATAAGCTGCCCCAGGAAGGGGCTGCAGCTGCGCTGCACGCTCCAGGAGCATGGCAGAGAGGCCCAGGCCCAAGGCTGGGAGTTCAGCCCACCAGACACCCAGCACCAGCACCTGCCCATGCGGGGGGCTCCACCAGGCTTCATTCTAGAAAGTCCCAGGGCCCTTTGGCCCTGTCATCCTTGGAGGGCATTCAGCCTCTGAGTGCATATGTTGGGGACAGCGCCAGCTACCAAGAGGCACTTTAGCTCTGGCTACAGTCTTAGCTCAAGTTTGGGGGATGGGAAGGAGGGGTGGGCACTAAGCATTACGCAGAGCAGGAGATGGAGCCAGCAGGTTGGGACACAGAGAGGTACTGAGGTGGGCAGTTCTGAAGTGAACCCCAAGTTGTCCCCATGTGATTCTGCACTTTGTGTGTGTGTGTGTGTCCACATTCTACCTCTAGTGTGTGTGGGGTGTGCAGTAGTGTACACATCTACATGCTGCCGGTCTCCAGACACTACCTCCACAAGCCCCTGGCTTTCCGTCTGAGAAGTAGCCCCCTGGAAGCACCTGGTCTTTCCCACCCTCACCAGGTGGTCCAGCCTGGTGAGCCACGGGAGGAGGGAAAGCCAGCAGGTCTAGAGAAGGCCCCCAGCCCCCACTCCCCATGATGCAGCTGAGGCTCCTGCTGGCCATGGCCTTGACCCAGCACTATGGACTTCTCTGACATTGGCATCGGATCTGAACATCTGGCAGTAGGCTGATAAGGGGTGCAACGGAAACAGCCTCTGCTTCTGCCAGCAGGCCCGCCCCCCACACTGCCCAGAATGGGGTCTCCACCACTTAGTTCTTCTGCCCCCAGCTCCCTGGGCCCCTTGGCCTTTAGACCATTCTCTGCATCTTTCTCTCTCTCTCTGTCTCTCTCTCTCTCTCTGCCTCTCTCCCTCTCTATCTGTCTGTCTCTCTCTCTGCCTCTCTCTCTCCCTCTCTATCTGTCTGTCTCTCTCTCTGCCTCTCTCTCTGTCTCTCTCTCTATGTCTCTCTCTCTGCCTCTCTCTCTCTTTCTCTCTTTCTCTGTCTCTGCCTCTCTCTCTCTGTCTCTCTCTCTGTCTCTCTGTCTCTCTGTCTCTGTCTCTCTGCCTCTCTCTCTGTCTCTGCCTCTCTCTCTCTGTCTCTCTGTCTCTCTCCATCCCTCCTGAGGATCCTTCCTTACCGTCAGAAGGTCTCTCATCATCACACGCCCCCACACCCCCAGCTTCTTTTCTAGCTGCTTCTCCCCACTGTTCCCCAGTCACAACTATTCTCCTCCTCCCTTCCAGTGTCTGGGTCTCTGCTTCTTTTGTCCTTTCTTCTGCCTCCAGGAAACAAGCCTGGCACTTTGGGAAAGTCCCTACTCAGGAGTGAGCCTCTGAGCTTTGTTTGCATTGGAGAGTCAGCTCTGAATCGCGGCTGTGGCCCTGCTCCCTTGCAATATAGGTCTCCTGGCCTGGACCCGCAGCATTGAAGGTGCGCTCACACAGGAACACAGGCTACCCAGGGCACAGCCAATGGAGTGTAGGCTATGCCTCAGACTTCTGCTTTCCCGCTGCTAAGCTGTCTTTGCTTGAGTAACTTTAGAGGGATGCCTCCTGACTGAGCTTTGAACACTGCTCACTGATGGTGAGCTAAAGATACTCTCTACTCCACTCCCAAGATGGTAGGAAGGGTTTGAGACTTAGCCTGCCATTCCCATGCTCACAACCCCAGCTCCTTTCTGCTCTGTGTAGTGGTGGAGCACCCCTGTGAGTTAGGGCCAATGGTCCAGAGTAGGGGACAGCCCTGAGAAAGTGGGAATATGATATCCAACCCAGCTTAAGTGTCAGTGACAAGCATGCGGAGACCTTCTGCAAGAACAAGCATTCGATGGTGCTGAGGTAAACCACGCCTTCTTCCACTGAGGGTTCCCCTAGCTGAGGTGAGTCACCCTACACGGAAGGGCAAGCGACAAGCAGCATTGACGGTGATGTTGTAATGTCAGACCCAACAAGGGGAAGGGCCTCTGAGGACGGAGCAGCCTGGCCTTCAGCAGGTCTCGTGTGTGTCGCTGACACTTACCGGGCACACATGGCCGACTGAGTGGACACTAGGTAAGTTACATGTTTCAGACCCATTATAAAAGGAGAACATGAGGCCCAAGAGAGATGTAAACAGGTCACACGACCAGACGGGCTGAACTGGAATGGAACCCAGAGTCTTTGCCAGCAATTCTCAGATCTCAAGGACTTGCCAGGACACCACAGCTAAGCTGGCTGGTGATTTTCAAGGCACCACGTGCTGAAAGACACCATTTACCCTGTTTAAGAAGGCAGGCTCTCCTGAGCACGGTGGTGCATGCCTTTAATCCCAGCATTCAAGGGAGGTGGACCTCTGTGTGTTTTAGGCCACTCTGGTCTACTTGGAGAGTTCCAGCCAGCCAGGGCTACACAGTAAGATCTTGTCTCAAAAATAATAAATATACAAAAATAAAAATTATTTTTAAAAAACAGGGCAGTCCTGGCACTTCTGAAGCTCTGGGTTTGAATCCCAGCATCTCTCTCTCTCTCTCTCTCTCTCTCTCTCTCTCTCTCTCTCTCTACACACACACACACACACACACACACACACACACATACACACGGAGATGTAGAACCTACTTCTTGAAGTTTCTCATCAAACAGGGTGCAAAGAACCAGGATTTTATTGTGACATGTTGATGACATGATATTGTCTAGCCTGTTTCTTTACTAAACTCAGAGAACAAGCAGTATGGATTCACAATGAGAATTTTTGCAGGAAAGTCAGAAAAGCAGCGTCAGGCTTGGCAACTTACACCTGCAATTCCAGCACTCAAGGCTGATGCAGGAAAGAGAATAGCCTGGACTACAGAGAGGTAGCCTATCTCAAACAAAAGTTAAGTAAATAAAAAATGTTTAAATGAGACAAGAATAATAAGATGAAATGGGGAATTGAGAAATAATAAAGACAAAGCAAAAGGAGTCTGATAAGTTCTAGCTCTATACAAGAAAAATGTAACTTTCTAGGTTAAAAAGGCATGACTGAGCCGGGCGGTGGTGGCGCATGCCTTTAATCCCAGCACTCGGGAGGCAGAGGCAGGCAGATCTCTGTGAGTTCGAAACCAGGCTGGACCGACAGCCTCCAAAATAATACAGAGAAACCCTGTCTCGTATGTACAAAAAAAAAAAAAAAAGGCATGACTGAGGTCATGAGTGTCTGAGGGAAGTTGTATATAATGTATAGACATAATTAAAATGCACTGATTCAGACGTTCTGATGGGCAGGAAAGTCACTGCTGAGGCAGAGTGCAGTGACACACACGTGTGACCCCAGCATTCACAAGAGAGTGCTGGGACATCTGAGACCAGCTTGAGCTGCATAATAAGACGCCGTCTCAAAGCAAAACAAGAGAGAACTAAATGGTAACTTGAGGAAAAGACACTTTAGGTTTTAAATCTAATTGGCTCAGTTATCTAGAAAAGTCCCTGTCATTCTGAGCTTCATAAATGAGACGTTTTGGGTGACCTGCCTGTTTCTTCAAATGAAGTGGGAATTCTCTCCCCCCACTTGGTGGCCCTGTGCCCTAACCACTGCTCAGAACAAATGGTTGTAAATCCTCTTGGGCCAGCCACGCTGGTCTTCACCATGGCATCCCCTAGTGCTTAGGAGAGCACTTGGCTCACACAGTCTATAGGAGATGAGGAAGGACACACAGAGAGGTGTGTGACAGACAACCATGCAGGGCTCAGCACCAATGGGACCAGGCCATCCAAGACCCGTGTGCACTTGAAAAAAGTGGACAGGGCCATTCCAGGCAAAGAGGAGAAGCCTAGCCTCCTTCTACATTCAAAAACAAAAACAAAAACCTCATTCTCTTCCCCGAGACTCCAGGTTCAACCTGCAGTCCCTGTGACCACACCCCTAGCCCAGGGGTCTTGGCACAGCCTCAGTTTCCCCAGCTATCAATGGAACATATCTGCAACTCTCAATACGTAGCGACATTCAGAGAAGCCATAATCAAAATCCACACAAGCCCCACCGAACGGGATCCACCACGGCCATTCCTCCACACCAGCCATTCTGACTCCACACTCAGATCCGGGACAAGCTGGACTATGCAGTCCAGGCCAAGACCCAGGGAGGAAGCCATTCAAGGGGAGAGACTCGCAGCCTGGTGAGGGAGCAGCCCGTAAATCAGGTCCCACTCCCACCCAGTCGCTAACAAGCGGCTGCCTACCCGCCTACGTGGGGTCCCTGCCTCAGGCTCCCACAGCGGCCTGGACAACCAGCTGCCTAAGGCCTCCTCAGTGCCTTGGCCTCTGCCCCCGCCCTGGGCCCCCAGAAAGATAGGGGTATTTTTTTTTCTTTTAGGAGAGTGAAAAAAGATATAGACCTAAATGAAGAGAAACACCAACAAAGGAGGAGAGAGAGGCCTGCAGAGTCACGTGGGGGTAGAGACCAATTGGGCCTCTGGTGGCCCCCCCACCCATGCGGGGGGGCGGGGAGGAGGAGGAGAGGACTATCGGACAGGGCCAGTCTGCTGTCCGCCGCTACCCGCCTGCTGCTGGGTGAAGAAGTTCCTGAGAGTCTGCCAGCCACTGCCCTACCTGGGCCCTGGAGGCTTCCCCACCAGGACCTTGGTGCCCAGTGTCCATCCTCATCCGCCTGAGAGTTCTCCTTCCGCTCAGTAAGTGAGGGCCGGGGCCCAGGCCTCTAATGGCCAGCCTCCCTTCCCAGCACCTCACCCGGGCCTGCCCTGGCCACTGCCTCTTCTGCAGGATGACCGGTGCCCACCACTCTGGACAGGGAAAAGGCCAGGGGTCTCTCCGGATCCATTTCCTCTTTACAGTACCCCTCATCTTTCCTACGCTGTGTTAGGAAGAGCGAGGCCTATGGCAACAGACCTCGTGGGGTCTGAGGGTGGCCAGTGGGATCTAGGAGGCGTCTTCTTGTGGGTGTGGTGTTCCGTGACTGTCCTGAGGGTCTCTTGGGCTTGTCTTCTGGTCTTGGAGTCTTGCTGCCTAAGTATCCGAGTTGCTTCTCTGGAGGGCTCTGAGACTCCATGTGTCTGTCTGTCCAGTGTCACCTTTGCTTCTCTGGGCAGATGGATGAAACTGTGAGTCACTAAGAGTATATGGGGTGGGGGGCGCTCAGTGGAGCCATGGCTTCCAACCTGGAATAGTGGAGCCCTAGGGGAAAGGGCTGAGACAGGGGCAGAAAGGCAGGGCTGCTTGATGCCCATCCCCCATCCTGCCAGGGATTTAGCCCAGAGGAATGCCCACACTGTCCAAGGAGCCCCTAGTGGGCTCTACCCTAGAGATGCCTACTCAGGAGCCCAGCCCCCAGACCTCCGCTGCCTACTGGCCTCTGTGCCTAGGTGCTTTGGGGGGCTTTTGTTTTGTTTGTGTTTGTGTGTTTTCGATGCTAGAAATGAATGCAGAGCCTCACATTGGGTGTGGTCTGCCACCGAACCCCATTCCCTGCCCAGTTTCACTTTCTGGGGGTTCCTGTCTGAAGGGAATTTGTTCATAAGCCCATGTAGCCCTTATCCCCCACAACAACACAGATTGTGGGTTCTCCGGTACGGGGCTAAGGCCTGACAGCCTCTGGCTCTCTCTCCTTTCAAGATTCATTCAGTTTCACCCAAGAACCCTGGTCTATAGGACAACCAAGTCGGTCAGAATCCGACTTTGGCTTGCTGCACCGTAGTCCGGCAGCCTCAGAGGCCGGAGCCACGGGGTGGGATCCACACAGAGTTTGGACTGGTGGGTCTCTGCCAAAGCATAGTCTGTGTTTCCCCGTACTTCTTTCTGGCTTTCATGTCCAGCCCCAAGTACTGCCTTCCACCCCTGGTGGCCAAGCGGCCTGGATCGAGCTGAGCTCTCTCAGCCTCAGTTACTTAACTTGAAAAGCGGTGTGGCCTGGTGAACCTTGCCAGCCCAGAGCGACTGCTCTGCCATCTCGCTCTGCCAGGAACTCCTCCTCCCCCTACGCCTTAGCTAGAAGAAGGCTCACAGGGGCGCAGGGGTGCAGTTCCCGGGCTCTGCTTTTCAGTCTCTGCGCCCTTGGAGCTCCGACTGCTTACCAGACCTTGGGATGTCACAGAGTGGAATGACCACGCTTCCCATTTACAGACGAGCATCCTGAGGGAGACTCGCGGAAATGGAGTTCCCCTCGAACTCTCGCTGGCCACTCCACCGCACCGCTCGTCCATCCTCAGCCACCCTCTGGGAGCACCCGACTTCGGATTAAGAGACAGGGCTGGCATGGGTGCTTGCAGCCTGAATAGGCAAATGTGGCCGTGTCAATTCGGAAGCTTAGTTTCTACCTTGGCCTCGTGCCTTACCAACGTCCCCACGCTGGTTCTTAGCCACTTCCACACTGCAAAACTTCCAGAGTTTCCCCCCTTGGTCCTGGCCACCCTAAACTGGACTGCCAAGCGGGAGCCCGCCTTCTCCCTGTGCAGGCGGTGACCCGAAGCTTCCCTGCGCACACCACACCTGACCGAATTCCTGGGTGCACAGAGTCCCCAATTCTCTTGGAGCTCGCGGGCTTCGGAGACCCGAGCTGGGGCTGGAGAGCGGGGAGGTGAGGGTGAAGGCCAAGCGGGGCTGTGGGGAGGACGCGGCCCGCGCCTCCGCCCCCGGATACCGCACGCGCGCATATAGAGCGGCCGGCCCGGCCCCGCGCGGCGGGTTCGCGCAGCGCGCAGTGCGGCGGAGGGGCCCGGGTCCCAGGTGCGCTTCGAGCGGCCCCGCGAGCGGCGGGCGCGAGGAGGCGGGGGCAGAGCGGGACGCTCTCCCCGCCCCCGGCCCAAGTGGCCGTCATCGCGGGCGGGAGGCGCTGCGCCCGGGTGCGGCTTCATCGCGGGCAGCGGCAGGGCCCAAAGGTGCGGGGCGCCGCTCGCGGGAGTGGCCAGGGTGGGCGCCGTCGTCGTACCGCTCTCGCGTCCCTGGCCGCGGCTCTCGGGATCGCGACTCTCCGCCTGAGGTCTCCCGCAGCCTGCACCGCAGCCTCTGTAGCCCGCACCGTCTCCGCCCGAGGTCTCCGCCCCGCGCCCGCGCCCCCGTTGCGCCCTCCACACCTGCTCCCGGCCCGACGTCCCGGGCTCGCCGGTGTGTGCCGTCGCTGCGCGGCTTTGTCTGCGGACCCAGCGGCCGGGCGACAGGGCTCTCTGCCTCCCAGGGTCGGCCCCTGTCCCTCCACGGGGCCACGCCTCGGAGCTCGCAGCCCGCACCGCCGCCGGCCTAGAGTCTGTCTCTCTCCTGTCGCTGGGCACCTCCGTCTCTCCAGGTTTTCCTCCTTGTCTCTGTCGCTCTTGCGGCCTCCGTGTCCCCGAGGATGTTTCTCGTTGTTCGGCGTCCCTCCCTATGTCTCGGACTCTGTGTCTCACGGGTTTTCTCGTTGGGCCTGTCACTCCGAACCTCTGGTCCTCTCTCTTTCGTTATCCAGCACTGCTCTCATCTTTTTACGATCTACCATCTTTATATCACCTGTCAATCACCCATCCGTATCTGTCCATCCTCGATCCCACCTATCATTAATCTACCATCTATCTGCATAATCTATCATCTCTCCGTGTCTACCTACCGACCTATCAGCCAACCATCTAGGAATCTCTCCGCAACGTCTCTAGCTCGGCCTTCCTCTCTCCGTCGCCCGCCCGGGATCCCCTCTCCGTTGAGCAGCACAGGCTGGGGTCTCTCTACACTTGTCTCTGCCTCAGGTCTCTGTAAGGCCCCCAGATCACCCCAGCTGCGCGACCCACTTCTCCCTGATTTCTTGGAATCTATCTGATTTTCTCAGAAACGGGGTTTTGTTCTCAGACAAACGAATCAGGATGGAAACGCATCGAATCCGAGGGTCCTGGATCCGGCGCGGCCCTGGAGAGCGGCGGGTGGTTGAGCTGCTGCGCTGGGACGCGGCCAGGCGGGCAGACCCCGCACCCGGCGGGTGCTGTGGGCCGCCCCGGGAGCACAGACCACCGCAGCCCCAGGCCAGCAGCCGTCGGCCCGCGCTGATCCGCTCCTCCTTCCACAGGCGGACGCTGCGGGCATGGACTATTCGTATGACGAGGACCTGGACGAGCTGTGTCCGGTGTGTGGCGACAAGGTGTCGGGCTACCACTACGGGCTGCTCACGTGCGAGAGTTGCAAGGTGAGCGTGAACGGGAGCAGGGAAGAGCTAGGCTGCGGGTGGTAGGGGTGCTAGCGGCGAACGAAACGAACGAGGGTCGGGACCCGGCATTCTCTCCCTTCCTCCAACACAGGGCTTCTTCAAGCGCACAGTCCAGAACAACAA